>NC_064645.1:379102373-380353445 GCF_023864345.2 Schistocerca serialis cubense | reverse complement strand
TATAGCTAAGATATAAATAAATATTTGTAAGCACCCATTACCTTTCATTGGTACAACATTATCATGCAGCAGACCACAAATAATGGCATAATCATTTGATTTTCATAAATATCAGTAGTTTAAACGCAGTGTGTTTCAGTTGCTATGTTAGCTTCAATAGTTTGCTGACAGTTAGTATTACCAGGTAGCAACACATTATCAGTCGTAGCAATCCAGCTCCTGTTTATCACTTCTGCTTCTTGTCTCCCTCCCATCGGCACCATTCTAACAGCCGGCCAGGGTGGCCAAGCGGTTCTAGGCGTTATAGTCTGGAACCGCGCGACCACTACGGTCGCAGGTTCGAATCCTGCCTCGGGCATGGATGTGTGTGATGTCCTTCGGTTAGTTAGGTTTAAGTAGTTCTAAGTTCTAGGGGACTGATGACCTCAGATGTTTAGTCCCATAGTGCTTAGAGTCATTTGAACCATTTTGAACCATTCTAACAATACCTTCCACCTCGCCCTGTTTTAACATATTACCACCCCCTCCTTACCCCAGAAAACCCCAATGGCAATCCACACTGATCATTTGTCATGTTTTGGTCACACAGTTCCACCTATTGGTTTTGTATCTTTTTCTTTCTGTTTCTTTTTAAAATTTTTCACATCATTACACCCCCCCCCCCCCCAACGCCCCCCATTTTCCGTCGCAACATTTTCGTAAGGTTTGTCTGCTGTAGCTGCAATACTGTATAATCAATTCCTGATAAAAAATCAATTCCTCGTTACATATAATTAGTTATAGGAACATATCAACTTTCATAGATAGAATGTAATTACTTATTAAGCCAGAAGTAGTGCGAAAATCATTCCATTAGTGTTATAACCAGTATGTTTCACTTCGCAAGTTAAAATTAGGATGTTATTTTCAATAGTTTGCAGAATGTTAGTATAATCTTGTAGCTTCTAATTATCATTATTGCTGCATCTTATCAGTTGTAAGAATTTACTTGTTTTAGTCGGATTTGCTACTATTTAACACATATCCCCTATTTCTCGGCTCCCACCTCTACTGCCTGACTCCTCCAGCACCTTACTACCCGGTTTACCACATTACCACACCTCTCCCTTCCGCAAACCTCACTCCCAGCCTTTATCTCCCCCTACACACCGCTACACACATGTTATGTTTTCCTCACAAAGTTTTGCATATGTAATTTGACTTCTTTCTTTCTTCCCCCGTGTCTGTACTTGAAACTTCTTCCCCCCTATTCCCCTCTCCCCCAATTTCCCCAAACCTCTCCCTCATATTTTTCTTATTAGTGTTCAATTACGTTTGTAGTGCTGTACAGTAAGCGTCTGGTACGTAATTGGACTCCCTAGGTGTAGATAGTTAACTATATGAATCTACTAATTTTAATGGGTAGAATATTGCCATTTGCCTCGTTACTGTCGCTACTACATCTACATCTTTGCAGTTATATTCGGTAAGTTGCAGTCAGTGGATTGCAATCAGTACGCCAGTTCCAATAATTAGCGGCAAGTGGCTATACTCAGATGATCACTAATTTGCTTTTTATGACCACTGTAGCTTGGCCATAGACTATTGCTTTTAGTTGCTGTTAGGTATGTACAGTCACAGTTAAACATCTACTCACAGTTACAGTCAGTCAACCTCTTACTGTTGGTACTCGTGTTACATATAGTTAGTTTTTAATTTTTTGCGCAGTATTTTTAGTAAGTTGTTTATCTATAGTTACATGCTGTTACGCATCTACAGTTATCAGTAATGAAGCATTTTCAGTTCTAAATGATTAGCCACCTACCTTGCCAGGTAGATAGCTATTGACTACTGTAGTTACTAAACCATTTACAACCTACCTGTGGTAATTTATTTTTGCTATAACTGGTTAGCTATATGCAGCAATGAGCTATAGACAGTATATTCTTAAAGTTCCAAACATTCTACCTTTTAGTTACATGTAGTATTTACAGTTAAGAAGCCCTGTTAATTCATTGCCACGTAGTCAAACCTATTGTACTTAATTCACAGAACTTCTGTGAATCGCACTACTGAAGGGTAGTTAGGACGTTGCACACATTTCTGAACTAGTTATTCCACTGTAACAAAAATATATAACAATGCCCACTTTTCCTATCTCCTACAATTATTTTTGATTCATCGTTTTAGCTACTGGCTAGGAACTGATTCTGCATTTACTCCAGTTATTGCTTCTCGGCCCTCGTTACATCTTGTGCGCTGTTTGCGCTGCCGTAGTTTCTGCTCCCAAGCTGTTGACGTCTCTACACCATTTCAGTGATGTGTTCTACATGCAGTACCATTGCCTCTCGCTAGAATACTTTCACGAATCATGTTTTTGTGACCTGCTTATATCCCAGTACTAGTTGTTTCACTATAATACAATTAGGCTCACGCTTGTTTTTCTCTATAGTCATTTTCCGAAACTTAATATTAGTCAATGATTGAGAGGGGGCAACATCCTCATACCTCTTATAGAATATAACTTTGCTTCTACTTTCTTACATTTGCAGTATTTTATTCTCTGTATGGTTGATGAACATTTCAGCTACAGGGTGGAGCGCGGTAAATTGCTTTTATTATAATTCACGTTGTGGCGGCACTGTTGGTCTAATAGAGGGGACAGTGGGGGGTTTATTCAATTGTTGTTCAGTTACTGTAATGCAGGGGACACGTGAAGAGCGCTCATTTTGTGCTGAAGCGTATTTCTCGAATTCCCACTCGATCATTGCAGTGCAGCGTGCTTTTCGTTTCCGATTTCCAATACCCCCACACGGATGTGTTCCTGAATGGCAATCAATTTTAAATTGGGTAAATGTATTCAGAACAACATCTGTAAGAAGAGGACCCGGGAGAAGCGTTACAGGTCCACAAAATGTCGAACGAGTCAGAGCAGCTGTACTGCAGTCTCCGAAACGCTCAGCTCGGAAACACCCACTTGCTCTTGGTATTTCAAGACGTTCCCTCCAGCGGATTTTTCATGTTGAACTGAATTTCCACCCGTGTAAAATGTGCGTGGTCCAGCAATTATCAGTATAGGATTATGTAACACGAAAAATATCTTGTGAAGACATGCTTGTAACCACACACCGTGACGCAAATGTGTTCGTTTCTGATGAGACGCATTTTCACATCAGTGAGTGTGCAAACACACAGAATATGTGGTACTGGAGTCACACGAACCCCAGGCAAATTCACGAGAGACCCCTCCACTCATACCGCGTTACTGTGTGGTGCGCCATACCACTAGTAGGTATAATTGGTCCTTCTTTTTCCAAAAGAATCGACGTGCTATAACTTCGAATTCGGATCGTTACTTAACTGTCCTGCAAGAGCTGTTCCAGCCGGCTGTAGAGGCAGTGCAATTGAAATATAACCGGTTTCAACAAGATGGTGCCACTGCACACACAGTGAGCATTAACATGATTTTTTGTGGTTAACTTTTCCTGGAAGGCTTATCTCTCGGATGGGGGATTTCAACTGGCCCGCAAGATCACCGGACTTAGCCCCAAGTGACTTTTTCTTTGGCGTTACCTGAAGCAAAAGATGTATTGCAGCTGTTCCAACACCCTGGGGAACCTACAGTACAATATTGAGGCAGAAATTGCAGCAATACTTGAAGACATGCTTGAAAGAGTGTATTAGAATTTCAGAAAACGACTGCGGCAGTGTGTGGATTGTGAAGGTGGACATTTGACAGATATACTGTTTAAAGAAAGTAATTAGAAACTTCCATTATTAGGAGTGTGAAAATCTCATTCTGGAAACATCCCCCAGGCTGTGGCTAAGCCACGTCTCCGCAATATCCTTTCTTTCAGGAGTGCTAATTCTGCAAGGTTCGCAGGAAAGCTTCTGTAAAGTCTGGTAAGTTGGAGACGAGGTACTGGCAGAAGTAAAGTTGTGAGGACGGGCTGTGAGTTGTGCTTGGGTAGCTCAGACGGTAGAGCACTTGCCCGCGAAAGGCAGAAGTCCCGAGTTCGAGTCTCGGTCCGGCATACAGTTTTAATCCGACAGGAAGTTACTGTCGTTGAGGCATTTTCTTAATATAAAATTCGAATTTTGGTGTGGTCAGCCTAGACTTCTATTGTGTCGTTCTTTGCAAAGAATTCAAGTGCTTTTAGTGTATAATCATCTTAAAGCATAATAACTGTTGTGGAACCTTTATTCCCTTTTTCTGACAGAAGACCATGGGTTTTTACTTCGTTGTTGATGAAATTAATTACATTTATTTCAGCATTATTTGTTTTTATTGATTTATTAGCACTGTGTTTTTCCTTAATTCTACCATCCTCATGGACTAGTGTTGGTTTTTCAGTGTTTTTAAGTTTTTCAATATATGCAACAGTGCACAACGCAGGTAGGCGAGGGTTGTGATACTCCGAAAGAAAGGACCTGGTAACCTGTGAGATGAGGTTGTAATGTTATGTGTGTCAGCTATTTCTTCACTGTCATCTACAACGGAATGTAGTCTGTCATCTGCCATATGTTTGTTGGGTTCACGCACTGTGTTGTATGAAATTCCTGAGCGAGAAAGTTACGCAATAGCTTGCTAAGCCTTCTGGGATGTTCTGACGTAATGAAGACGTCTTCCTAACAATTGCCTACGCTCGCACAAGATGACACGATGGATGCTACTGATCAGAGACAACTGAATACCAACGCCCTTTATGCAATATGGAGGTTCAGACAAAGGGTTTTTTTTTAAGCTAATACTGAGTATAAAAATACCTGAAATTATACAATGCTACTAAATGTCTACCTGCAAATTACCTTCATGCACTTTCTACTGTATTTGGATAGGTTGATGGAAAAAACACAGAATCTTGTTACATGAGAGGGCATTAATGAAGCTTCTCAACGGAAAGAAAAGAAGGTACTCACTCTTGCGTGTCTGAAACTGCTGAAGAATTTTTCAAAGTCTAAAATGTTCTTTTCACCGCAAAATTTATCATCCGTTCCGCTTTTTATTTACCAGCTCAGCAAACTAGTATTGTTTCCGGCATAATTTTGTCGTGGTACATGAAAATGACATCTATTAGCAACGATGAAATAGAAAAATTTTTTACAAGACCTTCAATATTTTAAGTATAACAAATACAAGTTAATTACAAAGGCGTTTCGAACAACAGCATGAAATATTTTTAATTTCGTTTCGCGTCCCCGTTCGGTCGCCAATATGAAATAACTTTTATTTTAATAATATGAATATTTATATACGTGTTTGGAGATAGAGAGAGATTTTTGATTGAGATTTTTACTTTATGTCGTAACTGGTACCTGAATTTTGGTTGCTGCCTCCTTGAATGATCAGCTTCTGCACTAGTTGGTGACATATTACAATTTGGTGGAAGTTATTGTTCTTTAGGGTTTAAAATACGAGTCTCTTAGTTACTTGGCCGTACTACGGATAGCTTTGAGCCCCAGTTTTCGTAGCTTTTCATACCTACTGGACCACTGTTGTAAGTAAATAAAATCAAACCGCAATCTTCTTTTCGTGAGAAAGGGAGATTGCTTGGCACACAAACTTCCTTCAAACTACACGTCTTGCTACATCAAAATTGGTCAGTGTAGTTCAACACCATACTGTTGTACAAGAACATAATCCAAGTACTGTAATTAATAAATTATGAGAAGTTGTTACTTAATGAATGAAAACAATAGAAAATGCATTTCTTTTCCTGTATTTTAGTGAACTTTGTACACTTTCAGTTTTGTCGATTGATAGACGGCGACGACAATGAAGTTCACCTCCTTTTCCAAAAGCAAGATATTTCTATTCTTCGCTTCCAGAAAATTTGTGTAAATAAATGTTTGGCAACTCTTACACATACTTTACTCGATTTTATCACTAAAATATCAACTTTCATTAAATGTAACAATACGTTCTGAGCGACGGCCTAGCAACACGTCCTCTTTCCACGAGATACAGATTAACAGTCCTCTTTTTTTGATAAATCAATTGTCTTTTTTTTTTTTTAGAGTCCATACTCAAAGATTCACAACTACTACCGTTGCAGGGATTGCGCGCTAAAGAGTTTGTTACTGTCCAGCTGCGCTTCACTTCAGTCCAAGTCCTTTTTGAATCAAATTTACATTTACAATATTTACATACATTACTGAGCTTCTCAGAATAAAATCAGACACAAATTAGTTAAAAAAAAGCAGTGAGGCACACATAACAAGGTGGCCAGTATGAAGCTCTTAATGAGCGATCACTGTCTACTTTCCGCATGTAGCTGCTGGCGTAACTGAACCACAATTACTCGTGTTTTCAGTGCATTCTGAAACAACCAGTGCTGAAGGATAGAAGGACTTATTAGCTTAGTGCTGCCACTGATGAAGTTCTGTAAACTGTGAGGAAACAGCGATGTCTTACTAGCCTCTTTAAAGGAACGCTAAACGAAGTAGGTAAACAAACGAGACTGCAAATGCCGACAGTAATGACGATTATTATCACAGAGCCAATGAAGTCACTTCAAGCGTTGTATGCTGCAGAGCAGCTGCAGCTGAAGGTTGTCACAAACATGTACTGTCTGATGAAAAGTATCTAGACAGCCCCATATAATGTTTGACGGACGACTACATGTCATGAGAGGCAAACCCACCGGTGTAAAAGGAGAAGGGGAAATTTCAGTCCTTCTGAAGCTGCCCACGTCGACTGCTGGTAATGAGACAGTGAAGTGAAAGCGCGAAGGAACAACCACGGCTAAATCAAGAGCAGCAGACATCGTGCAGTGACGGACAGGGACTGTCGAACACTGCGAGCGGTAGTTTGTTAAAAAAATCCCTTGAAATCAGCTGAAGGAATAATTCTTGAGGTCCAGAGTACTACCAACAGTCTAGTTAACACAGTGGCTACGGAGTTAAAAGGAATGCGATAGAATGGTCGACCATGTCCTCATAAACCACTCATGTCTGTAGTCAGTCGAGTTTACCCTCATAAGCTACCCATTTCTGTAGTCCGTACTACTCACTGCATGAGGTGGTGTAAAGAGCGATATCACTGGACAGTGGATAATTGGAAACGAGAGATTTCAAGTGACAGATAACGCTTTATCCCGTGGTAATCAGATTGAATGGTTTGAGTCTGACGAATGCCTACAGAAATTTACTTGCTAAAACGCGTAGTACCAACCGTGAAACATGGAGGAACACGAGTTTCGTGTTTAGGTAGTAGCCTACTTATTGCGCTTAAGAAAACGCTAAATGCGGAAATATATGAACACATCTTACATAACTGTCTGCTGTTTACTGCAGATCAACTGTTCAGAGGCGATGACTGATTGCATCAGCAAGACAGTGCTCGCTGTCATGGACTGGCCTGCCCAAAGTCAGTACCATAGCGCAGTAGACAACCTTGGAGAGAGTTAAAACGTCGAAATCGCTCTAGACCCCACCGTCGAAAATCACTAGCTTCTCTGGTTTCGGCTCTTTGGGAAGAACGAACTGCCATTCGTCCAGAAATATACAGTTGATTGAAACTGTCCTCAGGAGAGGTCGAGTCGTCGTAAATACCAAGTTTGGACTCAGCCCACACTAATGCACACGAACAGGTGGCCAGATAAGTGTGATCAGACACTGTAAATGCAGGCTTGAAAGTCGCCCATAAGCTAGCATTATCTGCAAGTGTGCTTGATTGTCTGCAGAATTATTTTGCGTAAGTATTGGGACCATGCGAGCTTCGAGAATGTTAGACATCAAAACGCAGAGACTTACAAGGAAACGCCTGTTGAGAGGCAATCTTATTAGCTGCACTCTGTCGAGTGGTGTGAAACAATATGATGGTAAAGTTCCATCGTGTATACGAAAGTTAGCATTGTTTTGTTTGTGTTAAACGTCTATAACAGTAAGAGAAAAAGGGATGTTACATACATTGTTGGTTCAAGAAAATAGTTAACAGTTGCCCTGTCACGAACAGACGTTAAAAAATGAATTTACCCAGAACCAGTTATAAGAAGGAAGAAATGTAAGATCTACATCTACATCTACAACCATAATCCGCAAGCCACCTGACGGAGTGTGGCGGAGGGTACCTTGAGTACCTCTATCTGTTCTCCCTTCTATTCTAGTCTAGTATTGTTCGTGGAAGGAAAGATTGTCGGTATGTCTCTGTGTGGGCTCTAATCCCTCTGATTTTATCCTCATGGTCTCTTCGCGAGATATAAGTAGAAGGGAGCAACATACTGCTTGACTCCTCGGTGAAGGTATGTTCTCGCAACTTCAACAGAAGCCCGTAGCGAGATGCTGAGCGTCTCTCCTGCGGAGTCTTCCAATAGATTTTGTCTATCATCTCCGTAACGCTTTCGCAATTACTAAATGATCCTGTAACGAAGCGCGCTACTCTCCATTGGATTTTATCTATCTCTTCTGTTAACCCTATCTGGTATGGATCCCACACCGGTGATATTTATTAAATTGGGAACGGGTCAGGTGAAGTACATAAATCAACACTCGCGTATTACAGACACGTGTTTGAGCTTCATAGCCCTTCAGTATGGCTGTCGCTCTTTCTTGTGGTGGTACAGTGGCTATACTTTGCTTTTTAATGTTTTACGAGTGACAGAAGGTTGAAATATGTTTCTCCGTTGACCATGAAGTAATTACACCAGTCAAAGAGAAACATAATTTCGGAATAAAAGTCTTTCATCTCATTAATGAGTTTTTACTTTTAGCGTTAAGGGCTCTCGCTGTTTAATTACCTGCGTACACGTGCCTTAGCTTCTAGCCACGCAGAACTTTCAGCAAGCAAATAAAAAGGAACTGATTGAATGTGAGCGTAGAATTTTTCTGTTCATCGTTCTGGTTTACTTATTTTATTTCTGAAATATTCTCATTATCCGAAAAAAGTTGAAAATGAACTTCTGGAGTGCGCTAGAGGTCATAAAACGAGAAAACATGTTCACAACTTAGCCATAATCAAAATATCACTAAGGTAGACAGTTTTCGTGTACGTTTTTCTCGTGGTTCTTGTTGTTGTTGTTGTTGTGGTCTTCAGTCCTGAGACTGGTTTGATGCAGCTCTCCATGCTACTCTATCCTGTGCAAGCTTCTTCATCTCCCAGTACCTACTGCAACCTACATCCTTCTGAATGTGCTTAGTGTATTCATCTCTTGGTCTCCCTCTACGATTTTTACCCTCCACGCTGCCCTCCAATACTAAATTGGTGATCCCTTGATGCCTCAGAACATGTCCTACCAACCGATCCCTTCTTCTGGTCACGTTGTGCCACAAACTTCTCTTCTCCCCAATACTATTCAATACTTCCTCATTAGTTATGTGATCTACCCATCTAATCTTCAGCATTCTTCTGTAGCACCACATTTCGAAAGCTTCTATTATCTTCTTGTCCAAACTATTTATCGTCCATGCTTCACTTCCATACATGTTTACACTCCATACAAATACTTTCAGAAATGACTTCCTGACACTTAAATCTATACTCGATGCTAGCAAATTTCTCTTCTTCAGAAATGCTTTCCTTGCCATTGCCAGTCTACATATTATATCCTCTCTACTTCGACCGTCATCAGTTATTTTGCTCCCGAAACAGCAAAAGTCCTTTACTACTTTAAGTGTCTCATTTCCTAATCTAATTCCCTCAGCATCACCTGACTTAATTCGACTACATTCCATTATCCTCGTTTTGCTTTTGTTGATGTTCATCTTATACCCTCCTTTCAAGACACTGTCCATTCCGTTCAACTGCTCTGCCAAGTCATTTGCTGTCTCTGACAGAATTACGATGTCATCGGCAAACCTCAAAGTTTTTATTTCTTCTCCATGGATTTTAATACCTGCTCCGAATTTTTCTTTTGTTTCCTTCACTGCTTGCTCAATATACAGATTGAATAACATCGGGGACAGGCTACAACCCTGTCTCACTCCATTCCCAAACACTGCTTCCCTGTCATACACCTCGGCTCTTATAACTGCCATCTGGTTTATGTACAAATTGCAAATAGCCTTTGTCTCCCTGTGTTTTACCCCTGCCACCTTCAGAATTTGAAAGAGAGTATTCCAGTCAACATTGTCAAAAGCTTTCTCTAAGTCTACAAATGCTAGAAACTTAGGTTTGCCCTTCTTTAATCTAGCTTCTAAGGTAAGTCGTAGGGTCAGTATTGCCTCACGTGTTCCAACATTTCTACGGAATCCAAACTGATCTTCCCAGAGGTCGGCTTCTACTAGTTTTTCCATTCGTCTGTAAGGAATTCGCGTTAGTATTTTGCAGCTGTGACTTATTAAACTGATAGTTCGTTAATTTTCACATTTGTCAACACCTGCTTTCTTTGGGATTGGAATTATTATATTCTTCTTCAAGTCTGAGGGTATTTCGCCTGTTTCATACATCTTGCTCACCAGGTGGTAGAGTTTTGTCAGGACTGGCTCTCCCAAGGCCGTCAGTAGTTTCAATGGAATGTTGTCTACTCCCGGGGCCTTGTTTCGACTCAGGTCTTTCAGTGCTCTGTCAAACTGTTCACGCAGTATCGCATCTCCCATTTCATCTTCATCTACGTCCTCTTTCATTTCCATAATATTGTCCTCAAGTACATCGCCCTTGTTTAGACCCTCTATACACTCCTTCCACCTTTCTGCTTTCCCTTCTTTGCTTAGAACTAGGTTTCCATCTGAGCTCTTGATTTTCATACAAGTGGTTCTCTTATCTCCAAAGGTCTCTCTAATTTTCCTGTAGGCAGTATCTATTTTACCCCTAGTGAGGTAAGCCTCTACATCCCTACATTTGTCCTCTAGGCATACCTGCTTAGCCATTTTCCACTTCCTGTCGATCTCATTTTTGAGACGTTTGTATTCCTTTTTGCCTGCTTCATTTACTGCATTTTTATGTTTTCTCGATTCATCAATTAAATTCAATGTTTCTTCTGTTACCCTAGAATTTCTACTAGCCCTCGTCTGTTTACCTACTTGATCCTCTGCTGCCTTCATTACTTCATCCCTCAAAGCTACCCATTCTTCTTCTATCGTATGTCTTTCCCCCATTCCTGTCAATTGTTCCCTTATGCTCTCCCTGAAACTCTGTACAACCTCTGGTTCTTTCAGTTTATCCATGTCCCATCTCCTTAAATTCCCACCTTTTTGCAGTTTCTTCAGTTTTAATCTACAGGTCATAACCAATAGATTGTGGTCAGAGTCCACATCTGCCCTTGGAAATGTCTTACAATTTAAAACCTGGTTCCTAAATCTCTGTCTTACCAACTGGAAGGTAGAGCAGTTGCCCGCGAAAGGCAAGGTCCTGAGTTCGAGTCTCGGTCGGGCACACAGTTTTAATCTGCCAGGAAGTTTCAAATCAGCACACACTCCGCTGCAGAGTGAAAATCTCATTCTGGAAACATCCCCCAGGCTGTGGCTAAGCCATGTCTCCGCAATATCCTTTCTTTCAGGAGTGCTAGTTCTGCAAGGTTCGCAGGAGAGCTTCTGTAAAGTTTGGAAGGTAGGAGACGAGGTACTGGCAGAAGTAAAGCTGTGAGTACCGGGCGTGAGTCGTGCTTCGGTAGCTCAGTTGGTAGAGCAGTTGCCCGCAAAAGGCAAGGTCGTGAGTTCGAGTCTCGGTCGGGCACACAGTTTTAATCTGCCAGGAAGTTTCACATCAGCGCACACTCCGCTGCAGAGTGAAAATCTCAGTCTGGAGTTGAAGACACAGTTGGAATGGGCCATCAGGTCAACAGCATCACTGCGGACCACCACGCAAAAGGCGAGCAAAATGGAATGATTTCAACAGTGGGTGTAATAACTATAACTGGCGTGTTGATAGAAACTGGCGTGAGCCGAACAGGATCAACCCACCTGAGGAGATAGAGATTAGAGCCCAAAGCCAAAGAGTGAGGATCGAAACGACTACCCATGATGCAGCTGAAGATACAGTAGTTCGGGTTCAGCTCGAAATTTATCTGCACGAAACACCAGAGTGAGCCAGATTAACTCATTATAGTAAGAACGTAGGGAGATAATTGTTAGAAAAAGATCATACCAAATGAGCCAATAATACTACTCACCGTAGGAGGATTATTGCCAAAAGATATTGTGGACAGTGGAAACTACGTTACCGCCATATCGGAATCGGCATTTGAAGATGCTCTCATAATCATTCACGGCTGACCCTTTCTCTCAAAAAAAAAGCGAAGATTAAGGCAGTTTTAGTGGCCAAACGCACGGAATTCACTCAGCAATTGCTACTAGAATATATATTCTTGGCCACACACTAGCCGGCCGCTGTGGCCGAGCGGTTCTAGGCTCTCCAGTCCGAAACCGCACTGCTGCTACGGTCGCAGGTTCGAATCCTGCCTGGGGCATGGATGGATGTGTGTGGTGTCCTGAGGTTAGTTAGGTTTAAGTAGTTCTAAGTCTAGGGCACTGATGACCTCAGAAGTGAAAGTCTCATAGTGCTTAGAGCCAATTGAACCATTCTGAGCCACACACTAGAAGACAATTTCTCGGTGGTGCCTCATTTGACGATCAATCTAATAATTGGAATGGATTTCCTTAATGAATAGAAGGTCATACTAGGCGTTTGCAGAGAAGGGACGCTTAATTCCAAATCGGTTTGAGGAGCAAACAGTCTAGGCATATATTCCACAAAACTGTTGGAAACTAAGTTTTTCTGTCAGAATAGAGAGGGAAACTTGACAGATGTGACATGATAAGGATATCCACCCATCAGGCACAATTGTTGAGATGACAAGTTAACACTGCAATAGGGCAGGAAATTCAGTTATGCAAAACATTGGAGAGAACTAGAGGCAAGAAGTATGTTATATTTTATTAAAGAATGCCAAGGTATTTTTACCAAAACTTTGCAGTATAAAGATCTTTCAGTACCAGTTTCTAGTGAGGGGACACAGTCGATTTCTGGTGCTTCTGTCAATGTTCCACCATCACACAAGCATCAGGTATTTTCAGTAATTCAGAGAACGCAGGAAGACAGGGTATACAGCCTGCAAGTTTGACATACTACAGCTCTAGGTGTGAGATTGAAATGAAGAATAGTTACACTCAGATGGTGTTGGACTCCTATCAAATCATCACAATTATTGACCCAGAGACAGACAAGCCTGAGAAATTAGTGGAGCTACTGTAGAGTTTCTGAGGAGTGTCAGTTTTCTCATCGGTAGACTTACACACCAGTTTTTGGCGGAGAAAACTTTGTCCTGAGTGCAGACAGTACACCGTCTTTCTAGTATTCCGACGTTCTTACCAATTTAAACGTTTGCAGTTTGGGTCAAATGTCTCTTCATCTGTATTCATTTGTGGCTTACGTATTATTCTAATCAAAGCGTTGAAACAAAGAGTCACCTTTTACATGGACGATCTGCTAATAGCTGAATAGTATTTGGAGGAACACCACACAGTCTTTAGGTATGTTTTGTGGACATTTCAACAACATAATGTGATGCCCAATATAGAGAAATCAAGTTTTGGGTCCAAAAAGGTACAGGTCCTTGGGCACATCATTTCTGATGATGGTGTAGCACCGAACACAGAAAAAATTGAGGCCATTGAAAAATTTGCAAAAACCTCTACCAAGATGCAGCTAAGCGGATTTCTTGGAATCATAAATTTTTGTAAAAAAATTCACCAGTATTGACACTTTAGTCCCCACTTATGTCAACTCATGTGGAAGAAAGCCTCTTGCATCTGCAATAACGGAGCTACAAAGACTTGATGGCAGCAATGACTGAGCTGCAGACGATGACTGACTACATCGGCGCTGGCTCACCAGTGAGCGCGGCTACGAACTGTAGACTGGCATAACTGCACTACTCTGCCGCTGCACATGAAGTGGCCTAGTGACGCCTCGCGGCGAGCATAAGTACTGCGACTGGCCGTGTACTCTTCGGCTAGCACAACCGTTCTTCTGTTCCGTTTATCGAGAGAATCGCATCCGCTAGATCGATCTCTCAGGCGGCGGTTAGGACTCACGACATCACAATAACAATGACGTCTCCTAAGGACCTGATATGAGAAATCCTTGACTCTCGCCCAAGTACCAGAGTACACGACAAGAAGATATTAGAGGATACACTGTGCAAGATGCAGATTCCATGGAGGAGAAGGAAGGAACGCTCTGACAGGAAAGCCAGAGAGTGAAAAATTTTCCATTGGACAAAAAGTTTTGGTTAAAGCGTTTAACCTCTCCAATAAACAGAGCCAGGTGTGTCACAAATTCTTTACTGTCGATAGTGAACCAGTGCGCATGAAAAGAACTGAAACTAGAAATGTCAGAATCTAGCAAGTCGATCGGCGTCCACCATGTAAACCACTTAAAACATTTCGTAGAATAAGGGAGAAGGTGAAAGATGGAATTTTTTCTGCTACTATGGTAGACTGAATAGTCTTAAGGCAGGTTGTAGTGTATTGATGGTTTAACAAGCTTGTATGGGATTAAAAAAAAGTTTACAAATTTAGGTTCCTCTATAAAGCGTTATGGATGACTGCGTGTAATTAATTCATTAATAAATTGTGTATCTGCCCAGTGCACTAATTTCAGCACATTATTTGTGTGTTGTTGTTAACTATGTTGTCCATTGTATATAGATAAAAAGGAAAAGCTAGGCTGCAGAAATCAGAATCAGATGTCATTGTTGTTACCTTTCCGGAGAGATGATTCAGAAAAGTTAGCAGGAACCTTACATTCCACTCACATTGCGTGTTACATTAGGGAATTTGTTGCCGTGATCCACATTCAAAATGGTTTAGGTTCCATGACTTGGTCTTCTTTTCGCTGAGAGACAGCGTTGTATTCCTTTTATGTCTTTGTGTTTGCTCACTCCACTGAGGCGTTGTGTTTTAGATTTTCGTTGGTGTCTTCGGTTGTGTCTGCACAATGGATGCGTGTACTCCTCGAACTGAGCCTAAAGGGTTTTGTCCCCACAAAGACAGCGGTCCGACCACGTTTTTGTTGATGTGCGAGAGATCTGTGAACACCCCGTACCACGGTAGGCGTGCAAGATGATCGCACTGTCTCTCTCTCTCTCTCTCTCGTCGTTTATCGCACACTGAGTGCAAAGCGCCATTAGTTCTGACTCCAGGAAAACGAAGAACAGTATAGAAAATAGGTCGACCTAGATGAGGAATACGACGGTCTGGTTCCCATGGAAGGAGAAGCATTTACTGTATTGCACAAATGAGCTCCGTTATGCATGGAATGTCTCATCATTGTACTTTATCTCACTGAATTAGAAATGTGAAGCATTTGGTTAGTTTGGTGAGTTTCAGAAAAAGAAGAGGGAAGCCATGATGAGTAAATCGTCAAATTATATAAAAACTGTTACTTCAATGATGTAGCCACCGGAAAGTCGACCCAAGGCACACGATACATCCACCTTAGTCGGTAACTCTGCACCAAAGGTAAGAGGTAGGAGTAGAATGTTGACCAGACCCTTCGAGGCCAATTATGACACGTGGATTAACAATTTTGTTTGTTTTTTGTGCGTGTTCTCTATCTTGTTCGCGAAGGACCAAAGCAATATCTGGGCTTTTCCGAGGAGGACAACAATGAGTTGGTGAACAGAGGAAAACCGTGCATAGTTGGGATCCCAGCCAGTTTTACGTTCAGTTTATTTTGTGCGTGTTACCCTAAGTTTCCATGCTTAATGGTCAAAGAAACTACATTTTTTTTATTTCTCGTGAAGGCGCTAATGATTCAACGGTGACTGGTAGCCTGTTAGCATGATTTTGTTCCATGTGTATAATTTTAACTGTAGTAACTGGGCTACGTCTTAGTGGGTGCTTGCGAAGCTCTGTTTTGGGCTCTGACACAACACACAGTTACTCACACATCAAATTTTACTTTTAGTATCATTATTTGTATGATGTACAACTTTCCCTCGTGCATCAGTTTCATACTATAAAGTATAAGTAGGAATAAGTTAAATCGTGGAAGTATATATTTGATTCACCCTTAAGGAATTTATCCATCGCTATTCGACATGTAATCATCTATGTGACCCATATGAGTTGTAAGAGACCAATGGCTTATGTGGCATGCAAAACTTTGTTCAGGCAGCGCCCAGAAGATTGGCGCCACGGGAAGTCAACATTTGACTGATTTCCTGGAGAGCGGAATGAATGAGGCAGGCATCCCACGGGCCGTGGTTACGGTGACACGCAGAAGTCTCTGTCACAAGCAACCCTCCAGGAGAACGGACGCACGCAGTTCTGCCTGGCCGGCCTATTGAAGGACGTCTGCAGCCACGTGCCGAACTGGCTCACCAGCAGACCTTTATCTGCAACGGGAGGTGAACTGATGCGTGCGAGGTTGGCGAAACACACGTGACCCACCGCTCGACCGCTACGGTCGCAGGTTCGAATCCTGCCTCGGGCATGGATGTGTGTGATGTCGTTAGGTTAGTTAGGTTTAAGTAGTTCTAAGTTCTAGGGGACTGATGACCTCAGATGTTAAGTCCCATAGTGCTTAGAGCCATTTGAACCATTTTTGTCCGCCCCAGGCGTGGAATGCATGCGCGTTCCTCTGCCACCAAGTTCAGCGGGGGAGAGCGTAGAGCTTGGCGGCAAACATTCTCACTCGAAGAACACCGTTATGCCGTGTGTAGCACGGAGTTCTGGCACGGTGTTACAAGTACGCCATTGGCGCAAGCTGTGTGAGGAGTTCGGCCGTTGGAGGGGACAATTTTTTACGACTCCACGTGGATTTGGTGTCTTACAGCCATCAACATCATCTGTCACCATGTATTTTGTTTCGTGCTTTCTCTTTTTGTGATTTGATCGGTGTGCTAATTTTGGGAATTCACATGTTGGCTTTTTAGAGCAATATTTTCTAACCATTTGAATTATAATAATTTTGTGTGAGTTTGAGGGCAAGTAATATGGGTAGGAAATCTTACAACTGTAAGCCATCTAAAGATGGGCACAAGGCCGAAACCAGTCGTGTGTTAATTAGAATCAAGCTCCATCCTGAAGAAACTACAACATTGGTAATAACAACAATACCAACGAAAGTAGTTGTGGTTGTCCATTAACGGCGAGGTGAAATCGAGATATCACAAGGAATCGTAAGACCGTTGCGTGTGTCTCCCAGAGTGTATGTTCCAGGCCTGAAGCAACTGTTAAATATTTCTACGCTGTTGATGAGCGACAGAGAAATCTCATCTCGTGGTTATAGCAGTACCCTTCACACTCCCGGATACAGCACGAGTTGACACCTTTGATAATTGTACCTATGCTGAAGTACCTTTGATTTGGTTGGGAAGTTATTTCTTACTGGCCTTTATTTTTAAATTTTATTGATTTTTGTTTTACACTGTCGTTTTCAATAAATAATTATGCGAGACACGAAATGACTTTCATAGACTGCGCTTGGTGCAAGTCTGTACTACATATTTCTTGTATTTATGGTATACAAAAGCAGTCGGTCTACCAATCACGACTAATACTTTTATGTGTCATGACCTCAGTGCGACAGCTTTTTAATATATGCGTGAGCGTATCGATAAATAATTGTTCATTTAATAATGATTTATTTTATTACGCCACGACTATAGTTCGGTGAATAAGTGCGGTTTTTATAATGACCAGATATTTTTTATTACCACAAATACACTACATTACAAAAAATACACAATACTAAGACTGATGCATTAATCAGAGATGTAATCGCCATCTTTGTCAGTGCCCCCCCCCCCCCCCCCCGTCAGTGTTAAAGTAGGTGTTCTATTTCTCTCCTATAGATCTGTTGTGGTTTCGAGGTGAAGAGATCTTTTAGTCAGTAGCTAACGGAAGAGAAGCTCCATCATGAAATACGTGTCTCTGTGTTGTTAGAGAGAGAACGGAAAAAGATGATAATGAGAAACTGCTAACCCCAAAAAATATGGAGGGCGAGGAATTGATTATGACCCACGTTCCGCAGCTGCATCTTTGGTGATACCAACACTACGTGCGTGTGTATGAATCATCCTGGAGCAACAACGAAGGTTTATCTGGTGTTTTGTTTTGAATAGCCATAGCAAGCCCTCTTAGATTTTATCGTTTTATTTCTTGGTATGACAGTAATTCACGATGAAGAATGTCAGTGTCTTTCCACCAGACGTACAACATAACTTTCTGAGAGGGAACACGATCTTCCACACAGGTCGTTTCTTTCTTTTTTTTCGATGGACAGAGTCATTTTTGCCTCTTCTTTAAGTTCATATAAACGCAGTACTTCCCGTCACCCGTGACAATATTCCGAAGGAATGGAGGATGAAATTCTAAATGGTAGCGGGCCAGCATAGACGAACATGATTATTCGCTGATTTTTATTGATGTCGCTTAACACATATGGTACCAATTTACCCTCTATTTGCACCCTCCCCAGTGATTGTAAATGATGCACAATGAATGTGTGCCCGCGCTCCATGACTTGCACCACTTCCCGCGTTGTACGGAGAGAGTTATTGTGAAGCAACTGATTTAGGCGATTTTCGTGAGAAAGAAGTGGACTTCCGAGATGTGTTCATCACAAATGTGTCAGAAACGAGGAAACCATTTCTGTACCGTCCTCTCAGCAAATTTTTCCTCCCTGTACACACCACAACTTCTTCACGTGAGTTCTTCGACTAAATTCGAAGACTTTAATGAGAAAAGAGGTGTTAATTTTTGGCTACTTCACACTCCACACTGATTAACCTTGAATATGGCCAAAATGCGCTAGTAACAACATCGACTCCCTCCTCACAACAACCAAACAACAGACTGAAGAAAAACAACTAAATCACGAAAATCGAAGGATTCACATTCGAGTGGTCATTTCATGCAAAACAGTGCAGGGTTGTCCACAGAACCTAGTATTTACCTATGTAATTATACAGGGTGTTACAAAAAGGTACGGCCAAACTTTCAGGAAACATTCCTCACACACAAATAAAGAAAAGATGTTATGTGGACATGTGTCCGGAAACGCTTAATTCCCACGTTAGAGCTCACTTTAGTTTGGTAGAGGCGGACCAATTCCATGGCCTCCACGCTCTCCTGACCTCAACCCTCTTGACTTTCATTTGTGGGGGCATTTGAAAGCTCTTGTCTGCGCAACCCCGGTACCAAATGTAGAGACTCTTCGTGCTCGTATTGTGGACTGCTGTGATACAATACGCCATTCTCCAGGGCTGCATCAGCGCATCAGGGATTCCATGCGACGGAGGGTGGATGCATGTATCCTCGCTAACGGAGGACATTTTGAACATTTCCTGTAACAAAGTGTTTGAAGTCACGCTGGTACGTTCTGTTGCTGTGTGTTTCCATTCCATGATTAGTGTGATTTGAATAGAAGTAATAAAATGAGCTCTAACATGGAAAGTAGGCGTTTCCGGACACATATCCACACAACATATTTTCTTTCTTTGGGTGTGAGAAATGTTTCCTGAAAGTTTGGCCGTACCTTTTTGTAACACCCTGTATATTGCTGCTTCTTATGTTGTAGCGTTAGGTTCTGGGAGGCATTTGAAAAACAAACAAATGCGTAAATTGGAATGCAGTATGGACAGAGTCAAGCGCTGTTTGCCTGGCAGTACAGTGGCCACAGCCACAAGGTGCTCGCAGTCTTACGATTCTTTCAAAAGGGTAATGAGATACCATGTTTTTGCTGCAAGCCCCAGGTCTAATCTGAGGTTGTTGTCTCTTCAGCAGCCCGCTGACCTTCCTTCCCTCCCTAAGCCTGAGCCATGAAATAGCACAAAAGGAAACTCCTCGCAATTTCCTCTCAGGGTGTTTTTCTCGAGCGTCTCACCAGAAATTATCTACAAAATCCGAAAGTGACTGTAGCCATTTTCACGGAAGACTTTTCGTTGGTCTCTCATTTCATACGAAATACTTTAGAGCTCTCAAAGTGCCTCTTATATACTGATGTGAGAGAAATCATGGGACAGCAATATGTACGTATACGGGTGATGGGAGTATCGCGTACACAAGGTATAAAAGGGCAGTGCATTCGCGGAGCTGTCATTTGTAATCACGTTAACTGACTTTGAACCCAGAATGGTAGTTGGGACTAGATGCAAGGGACATTCAATTTCTCAAATCGTTAGAGAATTCAATATTCCGATATCAACAGTGTCAAGAGTGTGCCGAGAATACCAGATTTCAGTCATCAGCTCCCGCCACGGAATACGCAGTGGCCGACAGCCTTCACGACCGATAGCAGTGGCGTTTATATAGAGTTGTCAGTGCTAACAGACGAGAAACACAGAGAGAAACAGCCGCAGAAATCAGTGTGCGGTATACGACCAACGTATCCGTCGTTAGCGGGCTACGGCAGTAGTCGACTTCCGATGCGGGTGGCTTTGTTTACTGTACGACATCGCCTGCAGCGCTTCTGTTCTCGTGATCAAATTGGCTGTACGCTAGACGAATGGAAAACCGAGGTCTGATCAAACGAATACCGATTTCAGTTGGTGAGAGCTGGTGGCAGGGTTCAAATGCGGCGCAAACGCCCACGAAGCCGTGGACCCAGTCTGTTAACAAACCTCTGTGCAAGCTGATGGTGGCTCCATAACAGTGTGGGCTGTGTTTACATGGAATGGACTGGGTCATGTTATGTTTAGCTACTTGGAGACCATTTGCAGCCTATCATGAACTTCATGTTCCCAAACAACGTTATAATTATTTGGATACCAATGCCGTATGTCACTGGGCAGCAAATGTTCGCGATTCGTTTGAAGAACATTCTGGACCATTCGAGCGAATGATATGACCACCCACATGGCCCGACATGAATCCCATCGAACATTTATGGGACATAATCGGGGGTGAGTTCGTGCACAACATTCTGCGCCGGCAAGACCTTCTCAATTATGGACGGCTAAAGAGGCAGTACTATTTGTGCAGGGGACTTCGGAATGCCTGATGAGTCCATGCGACGTCGAGTTGTTACGTTACGCCGGGCAAAAGGAGGTCCGACACGATATTAGGAGGCATCCCATGACTTTGTCACCTTAGCGTGCAGTGAAACTGTGTCTTCAGACCACCGCGCTTACATAGTGGTCGACAAGGAAGTCATGATAGTATCACCGATATTGTCTCCAACACAAAACAACGCAGTGCTTTTCCTATGATGAAACAGACTTGTAATTATAGCTTCATTTTCTGCAAGCTTGACTCCTATTTTTAATTTCATGTATTTAAATGTAAATGAAATTTTATGTATCTTAAAAGTACCGGAATAAGATTTTCATTGTGCAGCAGAGTGTGCGCTGATATGAAACTTCGAGGCAGATTGAAACTGTGTACCGGACTGGACTCGAACTCGGGACATTTGCCCTTTGCGGAAAGTGCTCTAGCAACTGAGCTACTCAAGCACGACTCCCGGCCCGTCCTCACAGCTGTACTTCTGCTGGTACCTCGTCTCCTACGTTCCAAACTTTACAGAAGCTCTCCTGTGAACCTTGCAGAACGAGCACTCCTGAAAGAAAGGATATTGCGGAGACATGGCATAGCCACAGCCTGGGGGATGCTTCTGTAAAGTTTGGAAGGTAGGAGACGAAGTACTGGCAGAAGTAAAGCTGTGAGGACGGGTCGTGAGTCGTGCTTGGGTAGCTCAGTAGGTAGAGCACTAGCACGCGAAAGGCAAAGGTCCCGAGTTCGAGTCTCGGTCCGGCACAGGGCTTCAATCTGGCAGGAAGTTTCATATCTTAAAATTAGTTCCAACGGTTCATGCAACTTTAATTGTACGCAATTTGTATTTGGAGAATTCCCTTTGGTCCGGTAGTAAAAGTTTTATGTGTCAAAAATTTTTTTAACGAGGAAGTGACAAGTGAATGGAGCCTGTCGGTGAAGGAATTCGGTAATGATATCACCGATGAACGAGGACGGGTCATTTACTTTTTAAAAGGCGTGTACTTCACTCAGAGGAAAGAGAAACAATTCTCTTTTTTAAGATCAGAAGGTTGAATGTGGAAAACGGAATTACAGCAGTGGGCCGGAGGAAAAGGTTTAAAGATAACGACCACAGTAGCACTTGCAGTAAAAGACGAAGTTTCAAGAAGAAATGCAATTTTGAAAGAAATGTGATTTTGATATTTTCAGCGCGGTCACACAAATGGGAAAGATTACAAGAAAAGAAGACGCAAGATTTCGAGACCATACAATTTGACGTTTGATCGATGCAGAGAATCTAGGCTATCAAGACACTGAATGGATGAGAGCACATAGTCGTCATCACAAAAAGCGTTTAGACAAACAATGAACTAGCTGAGTCAGTGTCAGCTTCATTTTGGTTCCGGAGGGACTGTGAAGTACAGCGGTAATATGAACTGCCACGGGGGAAAGGACAAATATATAATAAAATTCATTGACGCCATTCTGCTAAAAATTTCCCATTACGTGGACCTACATCACAGTATTGTGCATAATACTTTTTTTCATATTTCTACCTTACCAAATCCCAATCCAATGCCCTTTTTACAAGAATCTAAAAGGTTTCTACAGTGGGAATTCTACGAGGGGACAGCGGAGTCGAGCGCAGGTGGGATATGTTTTACTTTTCTAAATTAATTTTTTAGATAGCTCGATGGCATCACATCTTATCCCCACGGACTGCCAAACATCTACCACCAGACATATGTAGCGATTGTCAACTATTGCAGCAGCAAAGGAAACTTGCAGTCATTCACCTGTGATTCCAGACGACATATTTTTCTCTACACCACAACCATTCAGTTCTCAGCAGACTTTCTGCGTCACTATTAACCAAAGTTACATAAATCTAAAGCACAGTGAAGATTAAAGACAGTTCTCCAAAGAAATAATACACTGACGGTCACAAAAAGAGCTGCAGCCAGCAGCACCCAACCGATCCACTGCAAATCTGGTAGATATGTAGCACACCATCAGCTATGGTAATGATTACTTTGTGGGATGGCAGCCAGTCAAGGAATATTTTAGGGAATCGGTTTAAGAAATTTATTTCAAAGGCCCAGTGAAATCTTTACAAGTTTTCTCCCAGAGTAATACAAGCCGTGTCTACGTGATACAAGTCACTTACCTTTCAGAACCATGGCGGTTCTGTCCAGTTAAAGCTGCTGACAGGAGACACCCTGAGCCCTCTGCTGCAACTACTAGCGAATTCACGGCATTGATTTTAGCCAATAGCGTGCGCGGGATAGCGATCAGGTGTGTGGACGCTGGAGTGGTCTGCGGTGCTGAACACACTTGCTTCTCTCTCTTGTAATCTAGACCTGGAGCAGAAAGATGTCTTTTTGGAAGGCAAAGCCTCCGGCTCAGCCTTTCGTGACCGGTCACCAACGTAAGTTAACATGAACCACTTCCCCTTCCGTTGCCCATTTTAATTAATTATTCGACCTCCTAGACTGGCCTAAACCTGCTAACTTCCAACCCTAGGCTCGCCCTTTGTACTCTGTATATTGAAATATATCCTGTTCATTGTACTTAATTTCCTGTTTTGTCATTTAACAGCAGCCCTCGATGACCACTATCAAATTCTGACCCCTCGACCTCCTGCACACTGCCGCCACGAGTCATATTTAACAGCCTTCTTCCCCCTTCCCGGCCAAGCTATACATTAACATCGGTTTCAGAGGTCCATCGTAAGCTTCCCCTAACTTCACTACTTATTCACTGTCGATTACGGACTCCGTGGACGTGAGGGGGGGGGGGGGGGGGGGGGGGGCGGCATGGAGTCGTACCCTTTGGTCACAAACAGCTGAGCTGGCCTGCACGAAAGTAGACAGCATTGCTAGTCTATCACCAGCACGTGCACTATGATAAGGCGATAGGAGTCAATGTACGTCGGTCGGCCCGAGCAGCACGACAGTGGCCACATCGTGAAGCTGCAGGCGGGTGGGTAGAGCTGTCGTTAAACTGGAAACCCTAACGCTTCGCGTTGGTGGCAGCAATGAATATCCGAACGTACACATGGCCGGGCAGCGATTGTGAAATTAGACAGTGGTTTGCAAGGCTTACCCAGAAGTAGGTATCGACTCAGATCACAATTTAGTTGTGATGAAGAGAAAGCTGAAGTTTATGACACAATGCAAGAAGTGGGATACAGAAGTACTAACGAATGAAAAGATAAGCTTGAAGCTCTCTGAGGGTACAGGTACTGCGATAAGGAATAGCTCAGTAGGCGTTTCAGTTGAAGAGGAATGGCCGTCTCTACAAATGGAAATAACAGAATTTGAGAGAAAAAAACATAAGTACAAAGAACGTAACTGCGAAGAAACTACGTGTCGTAGAAGAAATACCTCAATTATTCGACGAAAGAAGGAAGTACAAAAATGTTCATAAAAATTCAGGAATAAAGAAATACCAATCACTTATAAATGAAAAAATAGGAAGGGTAAAGCAGCCATGGCGAAATGGCTGCATGGAAAATATTAAGATATCTAAAATGAAACGACTTTTGGAAGGACTGACTCAGCATACAGAAAAGTCGTAACAAACTTCGGTGAAATCAGTAGCAAGAGTGCACCGGGAATTCTACTGTTAAATGCTGAGGAGAGAGCGGGTAGGTGGAAAGAGTACATTGAAGGATGTATGAGGGGCAAGACCTGTCTGATGACGTGACAGAAAAAACAGTAGTCGACAGGAAAGTGATAAGGGATGCAGTATTGAAACCAGATCTTAAAATAGCTTTAGAAGACTAAAGATCGATTAAGGCAGAAGGGATTGCTAACATTCCATCAGAATTTCTAAAATTACTTGGGTGGGGGCAGGGGGGGGAGGGGGGATGAAGCAAGTAAACGAATACTCACGTTGGTGTGTAATTATATGAATCTGGCTGACTTTCGGAGAAACATCGGCCACACACCATTCCGAAGATTGGGAGAGCCGACAAGTACGAGAATAACAGCACGATCAGCTTAACGCCTCGTGTATCCACGTTGCTGACAGGAATATTGTACAGAAGAATGGAAAAGAAAATTGAAGATGTATACATGACGATCACTTTGGCCTTAGGAAAGGCAAAGGCACCAGAGAGCTTGTTCTGGCGTTGTGGTTGATAGCGGAAGCAAGAATGAAGAAAAATCGAGACACATTCATCAGATTTGTCGACTTGAAAAATCGACAATGTAAAATGGTGTAAGATATTCGGAATTCTGAGGAAAATAGGGGTAAGCTATACGGGAAGATGAGTAATATATAATAAATATAAGAACCAAGAGCCGGCCAGGGTGGCCGAGCGGTTCTAGGCAGTACAGTCTGGAATCGCGCGACCGCTACGGTAGCAAGTTGGAATCCTACCTCGGGCATGGATGTGTGTGATGTCCTTAGGTTAGTTAGGTTTAAGTCGTTCTAAGTTCTAGGGGACTGATGACCTCAGAAGTTAAGTCCCGTAGTGCTCAGAGCCATTTTTTTAAGAACCAAGAGGGAACAATAATAGTAGGAGACAGAGAACGTAGCGCTCGGATTAAGAAGAGTGTAAGCCAGGAATGTAGTCTTCAGCCACTATTTTTCAATCTATGCAATGGAAGAAGCACCGACTGAAATAAAAGAAAGATGCGGGAGAGGAATTAAAATTCAAGCTGGAAGGATATCAGTGATACGATTCGGTGATGAGATTGCTATCCTCAGTAAAAGTGGAGAAGAAATACAAGATCTGCTGAATGGAAAGAACAGTCTAATGGGCACGGAGTATGGATTTAGGGTACATCGAAGAAACATCAAAGTAATGAGAAGTAGCAGAAATTACACCAGCGAGAAACTTAACTTCGTGATTGGTGATCACGAAGTAGAAGTTAAGAAATGCTGCTACGTAGGCAGCATGACGGACGGAGTAAGGAGAAACGCGTTAGGGGTTGAATTTCCAAAGAGTGAAACAGGTATTTTTTCATCTGTAACTGAGGAGTCAAACACCAGTTTTCCAAGATTTATCTTTAAAAATGCTTTCGCAATGAAGTATTTTCATAGAACGTTTCACCTTATGTTTCACCTCCTTTGGGGCTGAATTTCCAAAAACAGTGACATGCGTTTCTTTTATTTCTAAGGATAAGTCAAATAAAAATCAACACAGATTTACTGCTTCCACAATAATTATTTCTAAAGACATTTTTATGCCCCGTTTCGCCTAACCCCCACCCCCTCCCTGCTCCCGAGAGGTTGAATTTTTAAACGAGTGAAACACGTATTTTTTATTTGTAACTGGGAAGTCAAATTTAAATTTTCATAGATTTAGCCGTAACGATACTCTCTTAATAAAATATTTTCTGAAAACTTCTCTTCCCCTATTCTTTCCCTTAGGGATTAAATCTCCAAAAACACTGCAACACGTATTTTTATATTTGTAATAGTGAAGTAAAATACCAATGTTCATAGATGTGGCTTTAAAAGTATTTTATAACTCTTTAATAGTGACATATTTTCAAAAATAGCTTTTACACCTTACTTCACCCCCACAGGGATAAATTTCCAAAAATACTGAAATATATTTCTTTATTTCTGACCGAGAAACCAAATACCAATATTCGTAGTTCTAGCTTAAAAATTGCCTATATAGTGATATTTTTCAAATAGCCTTTCATCCCCTATTTCACACGCTTGGGGTTGGAATTTCGAAAAATCCCTTCATAAACAAGGCCTACAGTGTAAGTTCCACAACTTTTCCAAATTTCAGGTTCCTATCCTTAGCGGTTTGGGCTGGGCTGATGTGTTAGTCAACCAGTCAATCTCTCAGTCAGGATACTGCCTTTTATATGTAGAGATTATGCTGCCCTTTCTTAAAATGATGCTTATTTTAAATAATGTTTCTTCTGGTATAACAAGTAAAATATAATGTCATTCCAAAAAAAACTAGTATTTGCTTATCTGCTTGTTTAATGTTCCGACGGACTTACTAAATGCTGTCATCAATACATACCTCGGCTAGTTAGGCGATTATCACGTTTCGAATATTTAGCGCCCGCAACACACTAGTGTGCAGAAACTAAAGATATTACAATCGCACTGACTCTTTCGTCATGGCATTAGGTACAGAGTGTTAAAACGAGTCAGCACTCATGTTGTGTATCATACATGTCACAGTATTCATTTGCTTAGAGAAGCACAACTGTGTACGAATCAAGGTGAGAACGAAGAATCTGTAATTTCAAAACACAGTACGAGAGACCTTTTAAAAAAAAAAATCACCTATGCGGTAGAAGCTAATATTACTTAAATATTGATAAAGCTTTGTTACTGTTGTTTTTTACATTAGAAATACGCAAGTTATAGTATACTGTGTAGGATGTTTGTAACTTGCTGGCAGTGTAAGCTTACAAGGGTAACAGGATAGAAAGTTCAGGAACACACAGTATTAAAATATACCGGGCTGAGGAATGTAGTATAAGGAAAGTGTAGACACTGAAACAGGGGAAAGAGAGCGAGAGGCATAGATTGTGTTAAGAGCAATATTTGAATATCCTTGCCTCAACTTCCTTTTTTTCCTTCTCAGGTAATTATTATGATTCTGCAATATGTCATTAATGAATATTTCATTTATTATTTTCATAATATATATCCTGATAGAAGGAGAAAAATTTTTCGTTGTGAGACTGGAAAAAATGGATACACAAGAATTTTCAATCAAATCAGTATAGACACTTTATTTATATTGTTTCACCTATGTATGTGGCAAACATTATGTACAACCTATTGAGTACTGTAAGCATCAGGGTGATACTGATCACAGAAAAACATCAAAAAAATAATTATCATGACGTATACCACTTGTCATGAACGTCGACTCTTCGCATATGCATGGTTTCCACACTGCGTCCATTGCACAGCTAACTTGGGCTACATTCATAATCGGTGCTCGGTCATCACACAATTTTGCGGCGTACCACCTTCTTATATTTACGTGGGAATGAAATAAAAAGAGAATAACGGAAGCGAGATTCGATCCATAGTCCCTGCGCTTATGAAACAAAGTGTTCACTCGTTTGCCTACAAAATAATTATCATACGAAGCACGCAGGCAAGCATAAAATATTTAAATTCGATGTTCTCGAAAATGATTGAGAGTTGCGTCCGGCTGTTTACATCTGTAGAAGTCCTAGTCGTGTCTTTCACAGCTTTCAATATGAATTTAATTGGTGAGGGAAAGTCCATACGGTCCCTTCGTAAGTATACCATTAGAATGACTGAAAGACTAATTTCTGATATAGCGCAGTCGGTGTTTGTCTTTCATAACAAGTTAAAGACTGTTTCACGAAGACCTTATGCTTAAAACAACTGCTCATTCCAGATGTCTCAAAAAATTACAGAAATGCTTCCAAGTTCAAAAGGAGACTACAGATTACTTACGTAAGCCCTCTTATCTCACTGAAGAAATATATAATAGTTTTAGTAATTCGATGACATTTAAAAAGTCATTTTCATTCCTGGATAATCCGTTTGGTGTTCATTTTTCGAGGGATGGACTGTCCCGTTTCACCGCCAATTACCTACCGGAACTGCTAGAGGACTATGGACTAGAGGAGCTGAAATGAAATCGTTCGATATTTGAATTTTTAGAAGATCCTAGAAGAAAATTACTCACAAAGAAACCCAACTGAAGAACTAAGTGAGTTGTAAGGAGTGTTGCAAGGGATAGATTTCAATCTTCAGGACAACTCATACGCATAAATCACCTTGCTCAGTACAAATGTTAGTTACATCTAAATATCGACCTGCAATAACAGACGAGCATTTAAGTGAATTTGTGCTAGCTGCGCTGACCAGGTTATCTGCCAGATTTGAAACAGCTCACAGCAAGAATTTACTCTGAAAAAAGCATTCCACGCAATTAATTTCTACTTGTGAAAGGAAATACAATAGTTTCAAAATAAAAACAAATTTCTTTATTAACGAAATAAAAATGTTCCTTAATTATAGGTAACTATTAGTCTTTAAAAATGCACATCTCTTCGAATAAGTTCCGTAAGTTTTGTGGCTCCCAGAGGCAAGATAAGATAAGTTTATTGGCTACCCCTCCTAAGGGAGTGATTCTTAATAGCTCTTCCACCCAGGAGTAACTGCTTCAGAAGGTCTTATGTCTTCGTCGTTGTTCATTATGCAGACCCGAGTGGCTGTTTGCGGTAGATGTCGTCCCATTTATGAATAGAATTTGTACGTCGCAGTCAATCCTATCCAAAATAATGTATGCGTAGCCCCTATCAGGTATAAAGGGAACATATTATTAACGTTATATAAGGAAATCTGTCATACGTACATTTTACAATCCCTCAGACACAAATTATTTAGACTTAACGCGGCATCTGAGTAGGAGGACACTCAGAAGTTTTTAGGTAGCTACGCTTTCGTTTCTTAAAATATCCAGACCAAAAGTCGCGACAAAGATTCCATTTCGAGCCAGCGGAAACATTAGCTCGTCGTAATCAGAGAGCTGTCGGCTTTGTGTCTCCATAGTCTTCTTAGATTACATGCCACGTAACTGTATTTACGTATATATGGCAAGGCGAATCTGTTGGAAATACCCCCAAAATTATCCATAATGATCAAAAAAGAACTGCCCCTGTGCTGTTCTTCAGCTGAGCATTGCTCTTCATTAGGTGTGACGAATTTTGTACGAGGACTCACGATTAATGTCACGTGACTGATATCGCAAACATACACAACGGTGATCTCCATATGTGATGAGCAGATATCGAATTTACTTACGATATACTGATTTGCTTTAATGAAAAATTCAACGCACGGGAATTTGTCCATTTCATTGTTGACTTATTTAGCCATATCTCATTTAGGCATGAATCAAGTAAAACATATATCTTTCTAACTTCCTCCAAAAATTGACCCTGAGTGAACCGAAACCTAATCTTGATATGTCTTACATTGCGTCTAATGTCCTAGTCTTTCAGCCAGCACAGAATTCGGAATTTCGATTTATTTATGTGAAATAAATATAGACGACAGACACAAACTAAATACAGATGCCCTACATATAAGCAGGGAAAAACATAGGTTGCTGGAAGCATTTCAGCTGACCAGCATTTATCACACAAACCTCACGGGTTCCAAATAAACACCTCCAGCTAAGCAGCCATCACGCTTAACCTCCACTTGATCCACTCAGACGCTTTGCCCATTCCCCCATCCCCCCGCCCCTCCCTCCGGAATCCAGTGATGTCATTCACTTCACATAACAAAAGTTTGTAAATTTGTTTTATTGTGTGTCACCTATACCACAATTTGTGATCCTGGTTGTCGTTAGTGTAATGGAATTGTCTCTTATATTCTTGCTCCTAGACTATAGTAATTCCTATAGTGACTTATAATGTGTAAAAATTATATGTAAACCTACACTCACTCTCTTTGCTCTTTATCACTGACTACACCTCCATTTTATTTCATTCAACAACCGATACACTTCAGTATTGTGTGTGTGTGTGTGTGTGTGTGTGTGTGTGTGTGTGTGTGCTATTTGGTACTACTCATCTAGTTAACTCATTAACGACCCTTGTGCACTTACAGTGCCTTTTGGTTACCATCATCCTAGGCAGAACAATGTAACCTGAGCATGTCTAATATAAAAAACTATGGTAATAACTCTTTGTGAATGTTTAAGTAATATTATCTGCTACTGCAGTTAACAAGGTTTCACTTTTTGCACACCAGTGCCTGTTTCTGACGCTACACGCTTATAAGCTGATAATTGTCTAACACCTGACAACCGCTTCAAAATAAACAAACGCAATTTGCTTGTTTTTCAAAATGAAGAAAAAGTCTACCTTTGCAGTACTACTGAAGCACCAGTCACCCAACTCGTTGATTGAAATTGGTTTCATCAGGGCTGTCCATGATGACAGACTGACTAAATCAGTGGTAGTCAGGCTGGTCCCAAACGCACACTAACGGGCATCCCAGCTTTCGTGGTAAGAGGTACTGGTTTTAAAAACATTTTCATAAAGTTTTCTTGAAATTTTGACATAAAGTAATTGGTAAGTAATTAGTATTACATGCTTTGTCCTTGCTTCAGCACTGCTTTATAAATTTTGTAAGTTAATGTCGCTTTTCTACTTTATAAATAACCATTGTGGTGGAACCGATGTACTACTAGAAAGTCTTACTACTATCAGAGACACAAAAGTGACGGTAGGCAAAAAAGCTTGAGGACTCTTGGAGTAAATCATAGAAAAATGATCATAACTTCTATGGAAGTTCGAAATCTCTAAAACAAAAGGATTATTTTTGAAAGGACTTTTGTGACGTAATCATAAAGGAAAATAAAACTTCAGTAACTAAAAAAAATAAAATATAAACTCTGAGGCATCTATTGATGACCGTGTCTAGGAAATCCGTCATACATGCATCATTAAATATGAATTAGTTCTGGATTAATTTTAGATCTTCCTTGTTATAGGATCAGAACTTTGTTTGAAATAACTGGCATTTGAAGGAAGGAAAACAGACAAGTGATATTGTTCTAAGCTGACTTTTCGAAGTTTATGATCCTACAAGTCGAGTACAATGTTTACGCGAAAGACGCGCTTAAGTTATTTCATATTACGTACAGTCTGTTGCATTATGAAATGAATATTCCTGTTACTACCAAATCATTCTCATTCAAACAGACAAATTCCCGACTGCAGAAAATCTGTGCCCTGCTCGAGACTGTGAATAAAAACTTTGTTACTCGGTAAACTCATTGTAACGAGCAGACTCTAACAAGCTCTTGCGAGAAACGTCAATTCAGCAGTGTGTACTGGCATTGACTCTAGAACCACGTAACAAGTTAGTAACAGCAAGAAACTACCTGAAAAGTGTACAAGCACGACGGCTGAAGCGATGCTCAGCAAAAATACCCCAGTAACGAACTTAGTACGATAAAAAGTGGAGTACTGCAAAATTTGTATATTCAGGATGTTGATTTTCATTTATTGCTTTCAGAAACTGCACTTCACCTGTGCCCTATAGTGATACCAATGTCAATAGCTCCCTGTTTATAAGGAGCATGATAAAATTTCACTGTTCGTCGCAGCTAGCTGGTATCAAGAAAACTTTATTTTTGTTGTCTGCTGACGGCCGTAGTGACGGAGCGGTTCTACGCGCTACAGTCTGGAACCGCGCGACGCTACGGTCGCAGGTTCAAATCCTGCTTCAGTGATGGATGTGTGTGATGTCCTTAGGTTAGTTAGGTTTAAGTAGTTCTACGTTCTGGGGACTGATGACCCCAGCAGTTAAATCCCATAGTGCCCAGAGCCATTTGAACCATTTTTTGTTGTCGGCTGTTTAGCAGTAACATAATTCCAGTTCGACTACATCTAAGAAGTAACCTCATTCATCATTGTTGCTTTTGTGGTCTTCAGTCCTGAGACTGGTTTGATGCAGCTCTTCATGCTACTCTATCCTGTGCAAGCTTCTTCATCTCCCAGTACCTACTGCAACCTACATCCTTCTGAATCTGTTTAGTGTATTCATCTCTTGGTCTCCCTCTACGATTTTTACCCTCCATGCTGCCCTCCAATACTAAATTGGTGATCCCTCGATGTCTCAGAACATGTCCTACCAACCGATCTCTTCTTCTAGTCAAGTTGTGCCACAAGCTCCTCTTCTCCCCAATTCTGTTCAATACCTCCTCATTAGTTATCTGATCTACCCATCTAATCTTCAGCATTCTTCTGTAGCACCACATTGCGAATGCTTCTATTCACTTCTTGTCTAAACTATTTATCGTCCACGTTTCACTTCCATACATGGCTACACTCCATACAAACACTTTCAGATATGACTTCCTGACACTTAAATCTATACTCGATGTTAACAAATTTTTCTTCTTCAGAAACGCTTTCCTTGCCATTGCCAGTCTACATTTTATATCCTTTCTACTTCAACCATCATCAGTTATTTTGCTCCCCAAATAGCAAAACTCCTTTACTACTTTAAGTGTCTCATTTCCTAAACTAATTCTCTCAGCATCACCAGACTTAATTCGACTACATTCCATTATCTTCGTTTTGCTTTTTTTGGTGTTCATCTTATACCCTCCTTTCAAGACACTGTCCATTCCGTTCAATTGCTCTTCCAAGTCCTTTGCTGTCTCTGACAGAATTACAATCTCATCGGCGAACCTCAAAGTTTTTATTTCTTCTCCATGGATTTTAATACCTGCTCCGAACTTTTCTTTTGTTTCCTTTATTGTTTGCTCATTATACAGATTGAATAACATCGGGGATAGGCTACAACCCTGTCTCACTCCATTCCCAAACACTGCTTCCTTTTCATGCCCCTCGACTCTTATAACTGCCGTCTGGTTTCTGTACAAATTGTAAATAGCCTTTCGCTCTCTATATTTTACCCCGCCTCCTTCAGAATTTGAAAGAGAGTATTCCAGTCAACATTGTCAAAATCTTTCTCTAAGTCTACAAATGCTAGGAATGTAGTTTTGCCTTTCCTTAATCTTTCTTCTAAGATAAGTCGTAGGGTCAGTATTGTCTCACGTGTTCCAACATTTCTACGGAATCCAAACTGATCTTCCCCGAGGTCGGCTTCTATCAGTTTTTCCATTCGTCTGTAAAGAATTCGCGTTAGTATTTTGCAGCTGTGTCTTATTAAACTGATAGTTCGGCAATTTTCACATCTGTCAACACCTGCTTTCTTTGGGATTGGGATTATTATATTCTTCTTGAAGTCTGAGGGTATTTCGCCTGTCTCGTACATCTTGCTCACCAAATGGCAGAGTTTTGTCAGGACTGGCTCTCCCGAGGTTGTCAATAGTTCTAATGGAATGTTGTCTACTCCCGGGGCCTTGTTTCGACTCAGCTCTTTCAGTGCTCTGTCAAACTCTTCACGCAGTATGATATCTCCCATTTCATCTTCATCTACATCCTCTTCCATTTCCATAATATTGTCCTCAAGTACATCGCCCTTGTATAGGCCATCTATATACTCCTTCCACCTTTCTGCTTTCCCTTCTTTGCTTAGAACCGGGTTTCGATCAAAGCTCTTGATATTCATGCAAGTGGTTCTCCTTTCTCCAGAGGTCTCTTTAATTTTCCTGTAGGCAGTATCTGTCTTACCCCTAGTGAGGCCAGCCTCTACATCCTTACATTTGTCCTCTAGCCATCTCTGCTTAGCCATTTTGCACTTCAAGTCGATATCATTTTTGTGATGTTTGTATTCCTTTGTGCCTGCTTCATTTACTGCATTTTTATATTTTCTCCTTTCATCAATTAAATTCAATATTTCTTCTGTTACCCAAGGGTTTCTACTAGCCCTCGTCTTTTTACCTATTTGATCCTCTGCTGCCTTCACTATTTCATTCCTCGAAGCTACCCATTCTTCTTCTACTGTATTTCTTTCCCCCATTCCTGTCAATTGTTCCCTTATGCTCTCCCTGAAACTCTGTACAATCTCTGGTTCTTTCAGTTTATCCAGGTTCCATCTCCTTAAATTCCCACCTTTTTGCAGTTTCTTCAGTTTTAATCTACAGTTCATAACCAATAGATTGTGGTCAGAGTCCACATCTTCCCCTGGAAATGTCTTACAATTTAAAACCTGGTTCCTAAACCTCTGTCTTACCATTATATAATCTATCTGATACCTTCCAGTATCTCCATTCTTCTTCCATGTATACAACCTTCTTTCATAAGGTTTCTTAATCAGTCTTTTGAGTTTTTTCGTAGGTAAATAGGATTACTATGTCGACCAAAAATAATTTGTTTTTTATTCCAGTACAAAAAACGCAAATTCAGTCAACGTAGCGAAAGGTGTATACGAGTACTGATACTTTATTTTCAAAATTTGTGATCGATCTTTTATTTCTTCTTTAATACGATCATACCTTAATTCGAAACGATCCACGTCAAGAATGTTCCCACAGATGCAAAATCGAAAAAGTGTGCAGAATGATGTTGGGCGATATCTGCATCTACATCAATACTCCGCAATCCACCTGATGGTGTTGTGACGGAGAGTACTTCTGGTAACACTAACTCACTCTGCCTTTCCCTGTTAGACCGGCGAGTGCCGCAAGACAAGAATGACTATCGGTAAGCATCTGTATTAGCACTCATTTCTCGATTTTTTCGTCGTTTTTATTTTGCGAGATGTATGTGCGAGGAAGTAATTGCTTGGCCGTCTGTCCGTGGAAAGTACTCTTCCGAAATTTCAATAGTAAACCTCTCGGCGGTGCAGAACCCCTCTCCTGCAACGTATGAAACTGGAGTTTGTTGAGCATCATTGTAACGCAACGTACCGCTCTTCGTTGAACCGTCTCCATCTCTTCTTTGACTTACTCGATAAGGGTCCCAGACTGATGGACAGTACTCAAGAATTAGTCAAACAAGCGGTTTTGCAAGCAACTCCTTTCGTGGATGAATCACATTTCATTAAGATTACTTTATGAATCTCTGTTCTGGTGTCTGCTTTAGCTAATACTTGTTTTATACGATAATTCCACTTAAGATCGCTCTGGATAGTTACTCATAGATATGTTACGATAGATACTGTTTCCAGCAGTTTTTAATCAGTAGTATAGCTGTACAGTAGTGGATTTATTTTTATATGTAAGCGCAATATGTTACATTTACTGACGTTCAGGGTCAACTGCTAAAGCCTTCATAGTTCATCAATTCTCTGCAGGTCATTCTGCAGATCGACAATACCTTCTGATGTTGCTACTTTATTATACAGGGTGATTCATTGATCGTGACCGGTCCAAATATCTAACGAAATAAGCGTCAGACAAAAAAACTACAAAGAACGATACTTGTCTAACTTGAAGGGGGAAACCAGATGGCGCTATGGTTGGCCCGCTAGATGGTGTTGCCATAGGTCAAATGCATGTCAACTGCGTTTTTTATAAATAGGAACCCCCATTTTATATTAGATATTGGTGTAGTACGTAAAGAAATATGAATGTTTTAGTTGGACCACTTTTTTCTCTTTGTGATAGATGGCGCTGTAATAATCAAAAATATATGGCTCACAATTTTAGACGAACAGTTGGTAACACGTAGGTTCTTTAAATTAAAATACAGAACGTAGGGACGTTTGAACATTTTATTTCGGTTGTTCCAGTGTGATACATGTACCTTTGTGAACTTATCATTTCTGAGAACACATGCTGTTACAGCGTGATTACCTGTAAATACCACATTAATGCAATAAATGCTCAAAATGATGTCCGTCAATCTCAATGCATTTGGCAATACGTGTAACGACATTCCTCTCAACAGCGAGTAGTTCGCCTTCCGTAATGTTCGCAGATGCATTGACAGTGCGCTGACGCATGTTGTTAAGCGTTGTCGGTGGATCACGACAGCAAATATCCTTCAACTTTCCCCACAGAAAGAAATCCGGGGACGTCAGATCCGGTGAACGTGCGGGCCATGGTATGCTGCTTCGACGACCAATTCACCTGTCATGAAATATGCCATTGACTTCTTAAGTAATAGAACCCAGTACGTTGTCGTCCATGGTGAGTGTTCATCGGAGGTGAGGGTACCATTTGGAGTGCCCCAGGGAAGTGTGGTAGGTCCGCTGTTGTTTTCTATCTACATAAATGATCTTTTGGATAGGGTGGATAGCAATGTGCGGCTGTTTGCTGATGATGCTGTGGTGTACGGGAAGGTGTCGTCGTTGAGTGACTGTAGGAGGATACAAGATGACTTGGACAGGATTTGTGATTGGTGTAAAGAATAGCAACTAACTCTAAATATAGATAAATGTAAATGAATGCAGACGAATAGGAAAAAGAATGATGTAATGTTTGAATACTCCATTACTAGTGTAGCGCTTGACACGGACACGTCGATTAAATATTTGGGCGTAACATTGCAGAGCAGTATGAAGTGGGACAAGCATGTAATGGCAGTTGTGGGGAAGGTGGATAGTCGTCTTCGGTTCATTGGTAGAATTTTGGGAAGATGTGGCTCATCTGTAAAGGAGACCGCTTATAGAAAGCTGGTGCGAGCTATTTTTGAGCACTGCTCGAGCGTTTGGGATCCCAATCAGGTCGGACTGAGGGAGGACATAGAAGCAGTTCAGAGGCGGGCTGCTAGATCTGTTATGGTAGGTTTGATCATCACGCGAGTGTTACGGAAATGCTTCAGGAACTCGGGTGTGGGTCTCTAGAAGAAAGGAGGCATACTTTTCGTGAATCACTACTGAGGAAATGTGGAGAACCAGCAATTGAGGCTGACTGCAGTACAATTTTACTGCCGCCAACTTACATTTCGCGGAAAGACCACAAAGATACGATAAGAGAGATTAGGGCTCGTACAGAGGCATATAGGCAGTCATTTTTCCCTCGTTCTGTTTGGGAGTGGAACACGGAGAGAAGATACAGAGTATGTATGTAGATGTATTCAATACCGCTTCAACCGCATGCGAGCTATGTGCCGGACATCCATCATGTTGGAAGTACATCGCCATTCTGTCATGCAGTGAAACATCTTGTAGTAACATCGGTAGAACATTGCGTAGGAAACAGCATACATTGCACCATTTAGATTGCCATCGATAAAATGGGGGCCAATTATCCTTCCTCCCATAATGCCGCACCATACATTAACCCGCCTAGGTTCCACTTGCCGCAGTCATCGTGGATTTTCCATTGCCCAATAGTGAATATTATGCCCGTTTACGTTACCGCTGTTGGTGAAGGACGCTTCGTCGCTAAATAGAACGCGTGCAAAATATCTGTCATCGTCCCGTAATTTCTCTTGTGCCCAGTGGAAGAACTGTACACGACGTTCAAAGTCGTCGCCATGTAACTCCTGGTGCATAGAAATATGGTACGGGTGCCATCGATGTTGATGTAGCACTCTCAACACCGACGTTTTTGATATTCCCGATTCTCGCGCAGTTTGTCTGCGCTGTTGTGCGGATTAGCCGCGACAGCATCTAAAACACCTACTTGGGCATCATCATTTGTTGCAGCTCGTGGTTGACGTTTCACATGTGGCTGAACAGTTCCTGTTTCCTTAAATAATAAATATTGTAAACTATCCGGCGAACGATCCGGACACTTCGATGATGTCGTTCAGGATACCCAGCAGCATACATAAGCACACGCCCGTTGTGCATTTTGATCACAATAGCTGCATATCAACACGATGTCGACCTTTTCCGCAATTGGTAAACGGTCCATTTTAACACGGGTAATGTGTCAAGAAGAATGTTACGTGATACCACGTACTTATACGTTTGTGACAATTAAAGCGCCATCTATCACAAAGCGAAAAAAGTGGTGCAACTAAAACATTAATGTTTCCTTACGTACTACACGAATATCTAATAAAAATAGGGGTTCCTGTTTAAAAAAAACGCAGTTTATATTCATTTGACCTAGAGCAGCGCCATCTAGTGGGCCAACCATAGCGCCATCTGGCTTCCCCCTTCAAGCTAGACGAGTTTCGTTCTTTGTAGTTTTTTCGTTTGATGCTTATTTCGCGAGATTTTTGGCCAGGTCGCTATCAATGGACCACCCTGTAGACAACCGCATCATCTGCAAACAGTTTTAAAGAGCTTCTACTAGATCATTTATACATATTGTAAACAGTAACCGTCCCATCACACTTGCTTTGCTTATTTCGGAAATTATTTTTACATCTGTAGCTTTTGTTCCGTTAAGAGCGACGCGTTGAGTTCTGTCTGTAAGGAAGTCTTGAATCCAATGAGAAACCTGCCCGATACTTGAAATGCTCGTTTGTATTTATTTATTTATTTTTCAGTAAACTCAGTAGGGGCTTTGTCAAACGCCTTTCTGAAGCGAAGGAGAATGGCACCAATCTAAGCACCGTTATCTACAGTGCTATGAATCTAATGAAGGGATGGAGAAAGCTGAGTTAAGCCATATTTCTGTTTGCGGTATACTCGTTGATTTTTATATTAGAGATTTTCGTTCTTCAGCAGAAAACATAATCCGAATTCCAGAACTGATTAACGTCAACGGTATAGGTCTGTATTAAGTCCTTCTGCGATTTTTAGTGAAAACGTGAATGACCAATCTTTCTTTCCAGTCGCTAGGTACACTTCGTTGCTGCAGCCATTTTACGATAAACTTCTCTTTGCAGGCGACCCAGTTCTTTCACATAATCTTTGTAGAATCTTACAGGCGACTCATCTGCTCGTGACGTCTTTCCTCCACAAAGCGACTGTAGTTGCTTTTCTGTTCCTCGAACTGTTATTTTAGTATCTACCCTTTCGACGTTCGTACGATGATGGAAAGGAGGGATAGTATTGCGATTTTCCGTTGTGAAACAGTTTCGGAAGAGCAAATTCAGTATTTCCGCCTGCTGTCTGTCACCTTTCGTTTCGGTGCTCGTATGGTCATTGAGTGCCTCAATAGTTTATTTCGATCCGCTTACTGTTCTTGCGTATGACCAACACCTGTTTAGGGTTTCCAGTCGGATCGCTTGACAATATTTTACTTGAAAGTCATTAAACGCTTCTCTCACTGATCTCATTTTCACTTCGTTCAGCTTTTGCTTGTCTGCTAAGTTTTAAAATCTCTTGAATCTGTGATGAAATTCTCTTTCTTTCGGTTCCTGTCGTCGGTGTGTCTCTCCCATCCCTTAAGATCTTCCCCGGAACATGGTTACTTGGGCATATTGATTTGTGCTTCGTCCTCATCACTGAATATTTGGTGTTGACTATTAGATACCGTGCAACTTCTTTTCTCTCGTTATTATTAAGCAAAAATATTTTCCTACCTTACTATACGGTGGTAGTAGTTGCTATCACAGCCTTACTGTCACTGATACCTTCCTATACGTTAAGTGATTCGGTAAATTCAGGTGTGTTTGTGTCGAGGAGGTCTAAGACGTTTCCTTCTCGAGTTGGTTCTCTAACCATCTGCTCGAAGTAATTTTCGAACGAGACATTAAGAATATTGTGAAACGAATCCCTGTCTCTGGCACCAATTTTGATAACAGGCGTCTCCCAATCTATAACTGGAAATTTGAAATGACCCCCCCCCCCCCCCCCGAAATTACAACGGTAAGATCAGGAGAGATATTAAAATCATTCTGCTAACTTGTCTCTGAAGCGCTCTACCATTACATCTCCTGATGCAGACGGTGTATAAAAGCACCTAATCACCATTTTTGACGAGCATTTGATGCTGAACTTCACTTAGATTAATTCGCACTCTACAACCGTGGTAAAATGCCTAGATGCAGTAAATACGCCACCTGATGAATAAAACAATAGGAACTTAGGATTTCATTGCTGTTCACTTCTGGTTTCAACCAACTTTCTGTTCCTAACGCTAGCTATATATTACAACTTTCAATAAGCGATATTAATTCTGGGAGCCATCCTTGAATACTCCTACAGTTTACTAACATTGTATTAATCTTTTCTATATGCGATCTGCAAATATGACCATTCGCTGACGTGTCTTCGATTTTGGCGAGCGAAGGAAGCACCTCTTGATCCGAAACAGGAATTGCTTGTCCCTGGAGCTAGAAGGTTCCGTTGTTGCAGCCTCGGCCCCAAGAGTACAGCTCGGTGTTTCGAAAGTTGTAGATCGGGAATGAAATCGTTCAATTCCTTCTGATTAAAGAGCTGAGGCTAAGTGTGATGATATTGAGGGCAGTACTCTTCTGTATGTTCTGATCCACTTGACGTGGTGTCTGGTTTCGTGGCATTCAAGTTAGAGATACGAACAGGCAACCCCTCATCATGGGGCACAGGCAAATGCACTGGAGACACATTTGGATACTTTATTTTACCAAAATGAGAATTTCGCTCTGCAGCGGAGTGTGCGCTGATGTGAAACTTCCTGGCAGATTAAAACTGTGTGCCGGACCTAGACTCGAACTCGGGATCTTTGCCTTTCGCGGCCAAGTGCTCTACCATCTGAGCTACCCAAGCTTGACTCACGCCCCGTCCTCACAGCTTTACTTCCGCCAGTACCTCGTCTCCTACCTTCGAAACTTCACAGAAGCTCTCCTGCGAACCTTGCAGAACTAGCACTCCTGAAACTGGCACAAGTAAAGCTGTGAGGACGGGACGTGAGTCGTGCTTGGGTAGCTCAGATGGTAGAGCACTTGCCCGCGAAAGGTAAAGGTACTGAATTCGAGTCTCGAACCGACACACAGTTTTTATCTGCCAGGAAGTTTCACTTTACTTTATGTCTAGTTTTGCTTGAATGTCAGGAAATATTTGTAAGGAAGAAGTAACAGTCTGAATAATGGTCTTTAGGCCCACACCACACCGTCGGAAGAGCAAATGGCATGGCTCGGCGTTTTCCTTTCAACCACTCAGTTGAGGTAGTAGTACAGGTTATTCAGGCAAAATTTTTATCTTGATCACGAACAGGGCAATCAAAATATAATTCATACGTGTTTTTAACCAAATTAGTGATGGGTTTTCTATGGGCTTTTGGAGTGAATTTCCCACACACATAACAAAAGTTTAGACAGCAACGAGATTTACTAATTGCCATGTTCTTAGTGTAAGTTTTAAACACAACAAGTTGGCACTATATTTCACAGGAAACACTCACTGAAGATCTATTCCACACCACTGGATTACCACACCAACCATTTACTGACGATTTGTAAATCTTCTAGTTCTCTTTGAAAATCAAAAACAAAAAATTAAACATCAAAACAGAGGAATAGGTAAAAGCGAAATACTAAATATGAAAAATAAAAAACCTTTAAAAACTCAAAAATGTTACGTGCTACGTACACACCAAAAGACATACTAGTTGAGCCGCGCGGGAATAGCCGAGCGGTCCAAGGCGCTACAGTCATGGAGTGTGCGGCTGGCCCCCGCGGGGGATCGAGTCCTCCCTCGGGCATGGGTGTGTGTGTTTGCCTTTAGGATAATTTAGGTTAAGTAGTGTGTAAGCTTAGGGACTGATGACCTTAGCAGTCAAGTCTCATAAGATTTCACACACATTTGAACATTTTGAACATACTAGTTGATGTATGACATTCCAGATGCAAAATGGCTATTGAGTAGTGTAATTAACACAATTACTAGGCTATAATTTGACTATATTTTCGCTTTTCCTTTAGCTGTCATCGATTTCCTACGGTACACTGACTCAATTGAATCCTTAGTGTGTGCTAGTTACTAAAAAATGTAGTATACTACTCTGATTATTTGTTTCTCTAAGTACACAAAATGGGAAGATTTAAAGATGAAAGGCAGTCCGAAACGAGTCGAATGACTCATGGCTCCGAATAAAACTGAAATAATTCTGTAATCGTGCCGTCCCTATTAACGGAAACACAGAGGCAACAAATCCATACTAGTAGGGTCGAAGAGACGCGCATGTACATGTATCATAAGTTTATCGCAGTATCGCGTAAATAAACAAAAGAACACAAATCAATTTTTTTTCATTACGCCTGAAAGCTCCATAACATAAGGAGTAGTTTGTTTTCGCTTCAGATGTGGTTTGCATTCGGACGCGCTCTTCTTACGGCACCTGAGTCGTTCTAAACGGGAATCGATTGAGACTAATCTCTCCTCTCGGACGGCGAAAGGAAAGGTGAGAGCGTCCCTTATTTGTCTTCATTAGGCAGTGACCTGCTAAATCTTCGCAAAAAGAGCAACGTGGTCGTTTCGTGGCGTTTTGCTTACGTAGCTGCGTCTAGCAGCACCATTCTTTTGTAAAGGCCGGTCTAGTGGGATTTAGTCAGGACCCATTTCGCATGGATGCCATAAATCGGGCTTTGATCTATACTCTGAGCAGTAAAGTATTCGGCTGTTGGCCTCAGCAGTGGCTTGCACTCTGCTAGATGCCTTAAGATACCTTTTTAAGGGAAAGCTGTGTTGAACGTTCACGGCATTGTAGACTACGGATTCCGTCACTAGACTTATAATCAATAATATCGTATCCTTTTTCTTAAAAGAAAGGTAAAAATCACCACTTAGCTATGTTTGATGTTTTGAGTCTGATGTTTGAAGCTTTAGAGCTACGTCAAACACATTTATTTTACCGCTTCAACTATGTAAATTATTGTTATTAAATGGCTTCAGGTAGTTCCATTGATTTAATATTTCATAGCCAACGTACCATGTACCTGATTAGAAGTTGTTGCTTTTGAATCAAGATTTTTGTTTAACGTCCCGTTAACGACGATGTCATTACTGACGAAACATAAGGCCGGTTTGGGGAAGGATGACGAAGAACATCAGCCAAGTTCTCTTCGAAAGAGTAATCCTAACATTCACACTAAGGGATTTAGGGTGACCATGAAAAACGTTATTGTGATAGGCCGGATTGCGATTTCAACCACATCCTCTCGAATTCGTGTATAGTTTCGCACCTGTGATCGATATTGCTTATATTTATGTTTTGGATTCGACAATATTTTGTGGTTACCTGTGTAGTGTGTTGTAATTCGAGTTTTGTTGTTATTTATGTACTGTTCGATTTTTATTTTTTCATTGCATTACCACCACACTGTCAAGGATGTTACTTACTGTATATTTCTACATCAGTCTAGACGTGTTACTTCTCTTCCAATGTTGTTTGCAAACATTGTAGCTTCTTTGGTGACAACACTCAGTAAATGTCTGAAGATGGCCTTGTAAACCGAAAACCGGTTAACAATAAAAGTAATATTGTAGAACAAAAGCGAACTCGTGCTTCTCATTTATTAATCCGATTTACTTTGTCAATCCGTTGTATTGCTATCACTTGAACCTCTTGAGACGCTCTGACTACAGGAAGGCTATATATCGAATGGTAACTTCGCACCTTCACGAACCTGGACGGCCTAAGGCTGTTAAGTCCGACCAAGGTGCGAGAACCATCAGTAGGTCCTCAAAATAAATGTCCTTGTTAGTGCGCAAGGGTCATTTAAGCTGTTGGTACTGACTAAAATGTTCATTTGACTGCATGACATTAAAATATTCATCCTGTGTGCGATCTGTAAAATTTGCAAAATCTCTATAATCAATTATTAACTCGAGAGTTTAAACACCTTGAAATTTTCGAGTTTGCTTTAGAGTAGTATTAACCAATAAATTAAACTCACAGCCTCGATTCAACACACAATCATTTCCAAGTACAAAGAAAGAAATCGGTAAACTGTTGTTAGTCATGCCCCGTAGATTCACCGCAAAACAAGTGAAGAAACATCAAGACACTTTCATAGGATTTGTCGGCCTCGGAAAAGCGTTCGACAATGTCAAGTGGTACAAGATGTCCAAAGTTCTGAGAAAATTCGGGGTAAACTATAGGGAAAAATGGATAACACAATGATTAGACAAAACATTTTGACCTAATGCTTAATAACTTGTTTGTCCGTCTTGGAAACGAAATAAATCAGTAATTCTGTGTATCAGGGATCTGGCAGTTTGTTGATGGGTTTGTGCAGGTACGTGGCATTAGATGGCTACGCACACGTCTCGTATTTCGCGTAAACAACGGGCCACTGATTTGTGTACGCGGTGATGGCACCCGATAGCGATCCAAATGAGTTCAATAGCACTTACATAGGGCAAATTTTGTCGCCGAGACATCAACGTGAGTTCACTCTAATGCTCCTCAAACCACTGTAGCACAGCTCTCGCTCCGAGACTAGGACAGTTATACTGCTGAAAGATGATACTGTCGTCGGGGTAGAGATCAAGCATGAAGGAATGCAGCTGGTTCGTTGCTGTCAGCGTATCGTCGGTTACTACCGTAGGTCCCATGAAAGCGCAGAAGAATGTCTCTCGTAGCATAATACTGCTTCCATGATTCTGCATCAGTGGAGATCTGCACGTTTAGAGCCGCCGTTCTCCTAGATGACGGCATTTGTGGAGACGACCAGCGACCTAGTGTAGCAAAAAGTTGATTCATCCGAAGAGCCGTCACTTTTACATTGGTCAACGGTTGAATCCCGTGAACACTGCGATCGTAACTGCCGATGTCATCTGGTCAACATGTGAACACGTAGGGGTGGTCTGCTGCGAAGCTCAGTGTCCAACAATGTGCGAAGAACGCTGGGCTCCGCAAAATTTGGGTGTGCACCAGCATTTTGCTCGTTCGGCAGAGATGCCGCAGATCACCATCTATCCTACTTTACAGAGCAGACAAGACTCCGAACCCCACATTCGGGGAAGAGTCGTTAACCTCCAACTATTTAGCGCCTATTGGTAGCTTCAATGGCCTTCTACCTCTGTCCGTGAATGCATCCGACCAGCTTTCGAGATATTCGTTTACAGACTCTGCGTAATAATAATCTTCCCTTTGTCAAAGTCGCTTATCTCAATAGATTTCCCCACTTGCAGCCCATATCTTCGCTAGGGTGATCCACCGTCCGTGTCCGCTCCGCTTACATACTTTTGTTACTGCGTCACGTGCCCGCAATGCCAGCAGGCACGATTCAAAGGCGCGGTGGGCCACAGTCGTCACTTTTTGGCATATATATAAAAGAACCAAGAAGGAACAATGAATGTGGTAGACCAAGAACGAAGTGCTGGAGCTAAAAAATGTGTAAGACAGGGATTGTAGTCTTTCGGCTCTGCTGTTTGATCTATATATCGAAGAAACAATGACGGAAATAAAAGTAAGGTTCAAGAGTTCAATTAAAATTAAAGGTGAAGAGATGTCAGTGACAAGATTCGCTGAAGACATCACTATCCTCACTGAAACTGCTGTATGTAATAAAGAGTCTAATTAGTACAGGAACTGGACTGAGAGCAAAGCGAAGTAATGCGAAAGTAATGAGAAGTAGCAGAGATGAGAACAACAAGAAGCTTTACATCAGAATTGGTGATAACGATATGGATGACGTTAATACAGCAAAATAACCGACGACGGACGGTGCAAGGTAGGCATAAAAAACAGACTAGCAATGGCAAAAAGAGTGTTCCTGGCCAAGAGAAGTCTACTGATATCAAATATAGGTCTTAATTAGAGGAAGAAAATTCTGAAAACGTCTGTTTGGAGCACGGCATCGTGTGGTAGTGAATCATGGACTATGACGAAAGTGAAACAGAAAATCATCGAAGAGTTTTAGGTGTGGTGCTGCAGAAGAATGTCGCAAATTAAGTGGTCTGATTAGGTAAGGGATGAGAGGGTTCTGCGCAGGATCGGAGACGAAAGGAATATATGGAAAAGAGTGACAAGAAAAAGGGACATACACTCCTGGAAATTGAAATAAGAACACCGTGAATTCATTGTCCCAGAAAGGGGAAACTTTATTGACACATTCCTGGGGTCAGATACATCACATGATCACACTGACAGAACCACAGGCACATAGACACAGGCAACAGAGCATGCACAATGTCGCCACTAGTACAGTGTATATCCACCTTTCGCAGCAATGCAGGCTGCTATTCTCCCATGGAGACGATCGTAGAGATGCTGGATGTAGTCCTGTGGAACGGCTTGCCATGCCATTTCCACCTGGCGCCTCAGTTGGACCAGAATTCGTGCTGGACGTGCAGACCGCGTGAGACGACGCTTCATCCAGTCCCAAACATGCTCAATGGGGAACAGATCCAGAGATCTTGCTGACAAGGGTATTTGACTTATACCTTCTAGAGCACGTTGGGTGGCACGGGATACATGCGGACGTGCATTGTCCTGTTGGAACAGCAAGTTCCCTTGCCGGTCTAGGAATGGTAGAACGATGGGTTCGATGACGGTTTGGATGTACCGTTCACTATTCAGTGTCCCCTCGACGATCACCAGTGGTGTACTGCCAGTGTAGGAGATCGCTCCCCACACCATGATGCCGGGTGTTGGCCCTGTGTGCCTCGGTCGTATGCAGTCCTGATTGTGGCGCTCACCTGCACGGCGCCAAACACGCATACGACCATCATTGGCACCAAGGCAGAAGCGACTCTCATCGCTGAAGACGACACGTCTCCATTCGTCCCTCTATTCACGCCTGTCGCGACACCACTGGAGGCGGGCTGCACGATGTTGGGGCGTGAGCGGAAGACCGCCTAACGGTGTGCGGGACCGTAGCCCAGCTTCATGGAGACGGTTGCGAATGATCCTCGCCGATACCCCAGGAGCAACAGTGTCCCTAATTTGCTGGGAAGTGGCGGTGCAGTCCCCTACGGCACTGCGTAGGATCCTACGGTCTTGGCGTGCATCCGTGCGTCGCTGCGGTCCGGTCCCAGGTCGACGGGCACGTGCACCTTCCGCCGACCACTGGCGACAACATCGATGTACTGTGGAGATTACCAATATTATCGCCTGCTGTCATTGCTCATGCATCCTCTTGCCTCCGAAGGCACACCCGCATATTGCGTGGCTCGCTACATGATACAACTTATCAAACATATTATCATGAATATTAGTACACAATACACCCCCCATTTTTTTACTTGTAGTCTGACTCGCCGCTCATCAGTATTTGTTGATCCAGTCCGTATCTTTATGATGTACTCGAGGATTCCTTGCCGACAATCGTCCTATGCGATCCATCACATGTTCTCGCTAAGAAGAAGCGCTACTATTTCAGCTGCTGAATCGGCGCAACCAGTCCACAAGTTGGGTTTATTGTATATTGATCTTTATATGAAACTATCACCAAAAATGTATATAGTTTTTTCTCAGAATTACTAGCCACTAATCAGATCTTTTTGGAACACTGCATTTTAATAAACACTTCATAACATTCCTACAACGACTTGTTATCATGTCCGTAGGTGAGACTAAAAGATCAGCTTGTACGTTTTTATGCCGTTCTAATATTCTTCCTTACGATATAGTTCAAACTTCGTAAACGCTCTTAATTCCCACCTATATTACCATTTTATTCTACATACACGTTTATCATTACTATCCTACCGCACTTATTTCCCATAAAATAAATTAATACAACACTTCTTACCAAGCTCTCCATCACGACTGTAACGAGACTGCATAACATCCGTCATTCTTGTCCAAACATCCGCTTCTCGTACGTCTCCCCTCAAATTTATGCTATAAAGTACCTCCAAATAATATTTTATATTCCACATTAATAAAATTCAAGAGGGGGAGTTGGAAAATAAGTTTCTCCTGTCGACTGTGGTCAGAGTTGTGTGTTAAAGGAAAAAAGAAAAATGAGACATTCAGTATAAAGCATATCTTTATTTTTCTACATAATTTCCAAGTATGCTGAGACATTTGTCATACCGGTTTATAAGCTTCAAAAAGGCTTCCAGAAAAAAATCTGGGCGTTGCATACGGAAGAAGCGTTGAACGGTTTGTTTGACGTCAGCATTGCTGCCAAAGCGCCTTCCGCTGAGAGTCTTCTTCAAAGCAGGAAACAGATGGAAGTCACTTGGTGCGAGATCCGGACTGTAAGGTGGATGATGTAGGCGCCCCCAACCAAGAGTTGCAAAATGGTTTTGCGATGCCGTCACCGTGTGTGGTCTCACATTGTCATCCATCAGCAGAACGCCAGATCTAAGAAGGCCAGGCCGCTTATTCTGAATTACATCTTTCAATTTCGATAGAGTGGCGTATTACCGCGCAGCATTGATGGTTGCATTCTCCAGAAAGTAAGGCAGCAAAACTCTTTTGGCGTCCCAGAAAACGGTGAGTAGCACTTTACCTGCAGACGGAGTGCTTTTGAACTTCTTTCGGACAGGTGATGACGGATGTTTCCACTCCATGGATGCGGCCTTCGATTCGGGCGTGTAATGGTGGATCTACGTTTCATCCTCCTTCGCAGTCCGAAGCAGAAGTTCATTGCCAGATTCATGGTAACGCACGTTGTTCCATGTTTGTCGGGGTCAGTTGGCGAGGCTCCCATCGTGCTGACACCTTCCTGTATCGAAGAATGTCGTGGAAGATCTTGTGAGCTCGCTCACGTCCGATTCCAAGTTCTGCCGCCACTCCATAGGTGCTCATACGCCGGTTCGCTTTAATCATGTCATCCACCTTCCTGACATTTGCATCTGTAGTGGCCGCGCGCGTCCGTCCAGGTCTCGGTATGTCCTGCACTTGCTGACGCCCATCACTGAATTGCTGGCACCATTTGCCTTGATATCACACATGACCCATACACCTCAACAAGGCGGTTATGAATTTCTGTGCCTGCTACTCCACATACCCATTCATAGCGAATAACAGCTCTCACTTCAACCTTTGAGCACAACTCCCAAACGCACCTTCTCTCCATAGCTCCGGGAAAAGACTGAGCAGCTGGCCTACGCTTTGCGCAGGCTCTGCGACAGCGTTATCTGCTGCGTCGCGGTCGACCTCTGCCCAATGGTGCATTGGTGTCTTGCACGTGCGCGTTCACCTGCAGTGTGTATCGTCTTTCGCCCATATCACACAACTCTGCCCACAGTCGACAGGGGAAAATCATTTTCCAACTTCCCCTCGTACATACTGAAGATGTGACTGGAGAAGTCCCAGACAGCGGTGAAATACCAAACTCACGGTCGCCCGCCATACGGGCTGAGAACCTGGAGTGATGATCTGAAGTGTCTTCGTTTTCATGGTTGTAGTATCACTGGTGTTGTTATCCCACTCCCACCTACTTCTTACACGATCTGAGTCCGGACATAGAATAACATTTATAGCATGTAACTACATTTTTTCCATCATTACAATAATTTATTCCTCGATTCCACTATAACTATGCTGTGTTCAAGTCCCAGGTCCATTTTGTAAATAACTTATGTTCAACTTATTCTTTATATGACAGTAAGGGAAATACAATGGAGGGAATAAAGCCGCCTTCCCACTCACACGTTCATTTTTATGGCCTAATGTATCTACAGACACGCCAAGACAAAAAAAAAAAAAGAAAGAAAGAAAAAGGAGAAAAAAAACATATCACGAGGGAACTATCCGAATGGAAAGGAAATCAGTTGATGTGATGCACATGTACAGAGAAACAAATGATAAAAATTTTGATTAAGCCAAGAGAAAAAAGCTTCACAAATTGAGCAAGTCAATTACGCTTAGGTCCATCTCTGCCCTTTATGCAAGCAGACTCGTCTTCCGCCTGGAAACTCACTGAACGGAGTACAATTGTCTTCAGTTACGGGTCCGAAATGGACCCCAATGTCCAGCGAAGATGTGACTGGAGAAGTCCCAGACAGCGGTGAAACACCAAACTCACGGTCGCCCGCCATACGGCCCGAGAACCTGCAGTGATGATCTGAAGTGTCTTCGTTTTCATATAGATAGAAGGAACCTTTTGGTTTTTCATCCGCGACACTCTTACACCATAGCGACTTGTCGACGATACTCTACCCCCCATTCTGTTGCCCTTCATGCCTTCATGGCAAGCCACCCTGGGCTTCCATTTCAGCAAGATAATGCCCGCCCCCAAACGGTGAGAGTTAAACTGCTTGTTTTCGTACTTGCCAAACCCTATCTTGGCCAGCAAATTCACTGGATCTCTGACCAATTGGGAAAATTTGGTGCTTTATGGGCTGGGTCACCCAACCAGCTCAGGATTTTGACATTCTAACGCACCAATGGGACAGGCTTCTGCACGATACCCTCAGGAGAACATCTAAGCCTATCAACCAATACCAAACAGAATTACTGCTTGCTTAAGAGCCAGAGGTGGACCAACGTGTTATTGACTTGCTCAGTTTGTGATGTTCATTCTCTTGAATAAATCAGTTTTTTTCTGGAATTATAACAATTTGTTCTTCCATATAAGTACCTCACACTTGCCGAGTTCCTCCCGATTCAGATAATTCCTTCGTGGCACGTGTTTTCTTGTTTTTCCTAATTTCCTTGTAGCGTCTCCATAAATAAATGTAACGGAAATCAGGTTAGTCTTCTGGATACGCTCTGCTTTACTTGCATCACATGCACTTGAGGACTTACGTTGCAAACTTATAATTGCAACATTTCCGATCCCGATGCACGTTCTGCAACATATTAATCAAAACAGCAGATGTATACTTAGTAATTAATGCTTGGTTTACTCCGACGGTCCACGCGTTTCAGTTTAAGAAAAATCAAAAACTTTATAAGTAATGATAAGGTGTGTTGTACAGTCGACTCAGCGTTTACAAAATACTCATCCGAACATACTTAATATTCTCTGTCATGTATGTACATGTAAGTTTAAGTATCAGATTAGTACATTTTACAAATTACACTACATATAACTTTAATACATTGCAGCAATTTTACAATGTTTTTCCTATCATAGTAGAATCTATTTTCCTTTGAATTTGCATTGATAACTCAGTGAATCTAGAATTTACGCCTTTTCTTCGTAATACGAAGTATTGTAATTTTCAGCATTTTGATTTTGTACACTCACTTTTTTCCTTGGCAACGGGCTCTAACATTTCCTTACATTTACACATCATATACTTTATTCCTTTTATTTATTTACTAATCCAGCGCCTCGATCACGTAAACTATATAGACAGTAGAGATTTTTCTTTGTTTTTACTTTATCAAATTTTTATATTGTTCACAAATTGCTACACCTTATAAACTTTTAAGGCCGTATAAGCATGATCTTTTCCGAATGTACTTCTGATCAAAAGGCGATTCTGGTAGCTGGAGTCTAAAGTGTTGTTAATCATGCCTTTTGCGTTCTTGCGGAGATATTGCCACAGCAACTTTAGCCCCTAACAAAAATTCCTTTCTGTCTCACCGAGAAATAAAGAGTAAAATACCAGTAAAAGTAAGAAGTAAAATACCAATTGTCATATATTTATCTTCAAATATTTTAATGCAACGAATAAGTTTCTTAAAAATTTTCATTCCATATTGCTCTCCCTTACTGGTTGAATTTCCAAAAACACTGAAACACGTATTATTTTATTTCTAACAGAGGAGTCACACACCAATTATCATAGATGTAGCCTTAAAATCAGTTGTAGTTCTTTAGTAATTATTTATTTGCAACAGAATTTCCAAAAATGCTGAAACAAAATTTTTTTTTGTTTTCTGTCTACAAAACCAAACACCAGTTTTCGTAGTTATAGCTTCAAAATTCCCTTCAAAGCGACATCCTTTCAAAAACTCTTTCATCCGCTGTTTAATTTCCTTAGGAGTGGAATTTGGGACAATCCTTTCCAAACGATTCCTACAGTATAAGATCCGCATCCTCTGCAAACTTCAAATTTCTATCCTTATCGGTTTGAGCGGGGCTATGATGAGTCAGTGAATCAGTTTCACCCCATTACGGGTTGAATTTCCGAATGAGTGAATCGCATATTTTTCATCTTTAACCGATAAGCCAAATACCATTTTGCAAAGCTTTGGCTTTAAAAATGCTTTTGCAATGAAATACTTTCGCAAAACGTTTCACCACCTCTTTCATTCCCTTAGGGACTGAAATTTCCAAAAACAGTGAAACACGTATTTTTTATTTCTAAGTAAAAACCGATATTTCAATTTTCAGAGACTTAGCTTAAAAATGTGTTCACAATAAAATATTTTCATATGAAATCTCGACCTCTATTTGAGTCCCTTAGTGGTTCAATTTCCAAAAAGCACTGAAACCTGAATTTTTTATTTGTAACCAAGTAGTCCGGTACCGATGTTCGTAAATGTACCTTTAAAAATACTTCAGTGGTTCTATAATAATGATATACACTCCTGGAAATTGAAATAAGAACACCGTGAATTCATTGTCCCAGGAAGGGGAAACTTTACTGACACATTCCTGGGGTCAGATACATCACATGATCACACTGACAGACCCACAGGCACATAGACACCGGCAACAGAGCATGCACAATGTCGGCACTAGTACAGTGTATATCCACCTTTCGCAGCAATGCAGGCTGCTATTCTCCCATGGAGACGATCGTAGAGATGCTTGATGTAGTCCTGTGGAACGGCTTGCCATGCCATTTCCACCTGGCGCCTCAGTTGGACCAGCGTTCGTGCTGGACGTGCAGACCGCGTGAGACGACGCTTCATCCAGTCCCAAACATGCTCAATGGGGGACAGATCCGGAGATCTTGCTGGCCAGGGTAGTTGACTTACACCTTCTAGAGCACGTTGGGTGGCACGGGATACATGCGGTCGTGCATTGTCCTGTTGGAACAGCAAGTTCCCTTGCCGGTCTAGGAATTGTAGAACGATGGGCTCGATGACGGTTTGGATGTACCGTGCACTATTCAGTGTCCCCTCGACGATCACTAGTGGTGTACGGCCAGTGTAGGAGATCGCTCCCCACACCATGATGCCGGGTGTTGGCCCTGTGTGCCTCGGTCGTATGCAGTCCTGATTGTGGCGCTCACCTGCACGGCGCCAAACACGCATACGACCATCATTGGCACCAAGGCAGAAGCGACTCTCATCGCTGAAGACGACACGTCTCCATTCGTCCCTCCATTCACGCCTGTCGCGACACCACTGGAGGCGGGCTGCACGATGTTGGGGCGTGAGCGGAAGACGGCCTAACGGTGTGCGGGACCGTAGCCCAGCTTCATGGAGACGGTTGCGAATGGTCCTCGCCGATACCCCAGGAGCAACAGTGTCCCTAATTTGCTGGGAAGTGGCGGTGCGATCCCCTACGGCACTGCGTAGGATCCTACGGTCTTGGCGTGCATCCGTGCGTCGCTGCGGTCCGGTCCCAGGTCGACGGGCACGTGCACCTTCCGCCGACCACTGGCGACAACATCGATGTACTGTGGAGACCTCACGCCCCACGTGTTGAGCAATTCGGCGGTACGTCCACCCGGCCTGCCGCATGCCCACTATACGCCCTCGCTCAAAGTCCGTCAACTGCACATACGGTTCACGCCCACGCTGTCGCGGCATGCTACCAGTGTTAAAGACTGCGATGGAGTTCCGTATGCCACGGCAAACTGGCTGACACTGACGGCGGCGGTGCACAAATGCTGCGCAGCTAGCGCCATTCGACGGCCAACACCGCGGTTCCTGGTGTGTCCGCTGTGCCGTGCGTGTGATCATTGCTTGTACAGCCCTCTCGCAGTGTCCTGTGCAAGTATGGTGGGTCTGACACACCGGTGTCAATGTGTTCTTTTTTCCATTTCCAGGAGTGTATTTGCAAAGTAAGCTTTTACCCACTATTTCACCCTCATAGTATTAAATTTCCAAAAATGCTGAAACACGTATTTGTTTCTGAACGAGAAACCTAATATCAGTTTTCCTAGGTCTAGCTTCGAAATTGCCTTAATAGCTACATAGAAAGCATTTATCTCCTATTTCACCCAAATAGGTTTGGAATTTCGAAAAATCCCTTTTTAAACGACGCCTACAGTATGAGCACACCGTCTCCAAATCTTAAGTCTTTATCCTTAGCGATTTGGGCTGGGCAGTAATGAGTCAGTCAATCAGTCAGTTAGGATATTGCCTTGTGTATACAGCGATTTCGTTCTGCACAGAACACACAATGACACACTGTTAAATATTGGTTAATGTATTATTACATCGTACGTTTTGACTACATATAATACGAAAAATACTGAGCTGTTACCCTGAAAACGTTGGTTTCCAGCCACGCCTCACGTTTCTTGATACTACACAATCAGACGTCTCGTAGAGGGTTACATTAGTACTTTGTAAACCTGAACTTTGATTGTAAACTCTGAGGTTCCGCTTTAAGACATTTGCACTCATCCAACACAAATTCTTCTGCTCGGTGTCTTAAATGAATGTACAGATTCACACTTTTTCATTCTGCACAATGTAGTAATTACACTTGTAGTTTTGGAACAGTAGTTTAAGTTTCAGAGACTTGTGGAGTGGTCCTAATTTCTTCTTACAGCAGAGAGAATAGTCTTTTATAACAAATTGTTTTAATGGTGGAACATTTAAGTGGATTACTGTCCAAAGGAAGATGGGGTGGCTCGGTCGTATCAGACGCTGGGAAACTCTTTCAGCTCGCAGTTTCTGGCTGTCTGTTGTAGGAACTGTCCCTTGGGAGAGTAGCGGCCCTGTTTCTCGGAGTTTGTCCTGTGTCAGTTACAGTCCCGCTGAGAAGACGAGTAGCAGTCACAGACAACGGAAAACTACCAGAGGCACGGCCCCTATCACCAGTGCACAGAGACAACCGGTTAGAGCATCATCAGCAAAGTTTTTATTTTCAGCGAACAAATCTTAATTCATCTTTTTGTAAATGAGTAGAAGCAAAGTTGGTTTGTATCACGAAAATAAGAACTATAAATACCTGAGTTATAACGGAAAGCTTCAACTATGACGAGACTTATTTCAAGATTTATGGGTTTGTCTAAAATGCTCACGTTCTGCTATTCAGTTAAGCAAATGTTACTTCCACTGTACATAGCGTGAATTAGCAAAATTGTGGACTTAGAGGTAAAGTTACCAGCACAAACTCTTACTGTAAAGTTTTTCTGAAAGTCGTTCATTGGAGAGAGTTGTTCATTATACAGTCTACTAGTGATGGAATAACTTTCGTTTAAAAATAAAAATGGAGGAGGTACGGGAAGTTTGGACTGACGAAACTTGACTTTTTATTGACATATAGACAAATAGAAGTATACGAACTTTCAATTGCTTATAAGAATAATTAATTACTTTCAAGATTACTTAAAGCTGGTGTTCCCATTTCCGGTTTCACCATTTCATTGCTATCTTTAGAAGTGATTCATTAATTCCAGTGAAACATTTTGAACATCATGAAGTCTTATAAAAATGTCAATCACATATTCACATTTTAAAAGAGATATGGATTGTTGTATACCTTGACGAGGCTGTTACCGAATAAATCACCTCGGAAGATGGCATTCAAATGGTGATAGACATAGTATGAATAATGAAACTTTTAAAGGGTCTAGGACATAATATGTAAAGTGAATTTTTGAATGCCCAAGAAGTAAAGTACCCAAGAAGAATCTCAGGAAAAGGAAGAGCAGGAACATAAACAAGATTTGCCCGGAAAGTGGAGCCAGATTACAACGTCACAAAAGAGCTCGCAGCAATTATTTGTTGATGTTACACAATACAAAGACAGTCACGACCTCTTCTCCAAACACGATGTGGATAACCAATGGATTCCAAATTACAATACAAAGAGTTCTCAAAACATAGAACTGAAGCGTGGACTGTGATATCATTGAAAATAAAATCAACTGTGTTCGTTTCAAAGGAACCACGAAAACATTTACCTTAAGCGACTTTCGGAAATGGCAAACAGCAGAAATTCGGAGTTTGTGACACGGACTGGAACCGCCGACCCTAGAATACGAGTCCATTGTCTTACCACTGCGCCAACTCGCTAGGTCAAACCTCTCAGATTATAATAAATGACAAATGGCCCACTGCAAGAGAACATCGAGTAAAAGATTGAGAAAAATACAAACGGAAAAGTGTGCATAGAAGTAAAATCAAAACGCTACTCACACACTTAGAACCATAGGTTCTACGAAAAACCACCCACAGGCATTATCGTGTAGGAACGCTGTTCCCAAATACAAAGCAGAGTGAATAAGTAATACTAATTAGAAATCAATATTTCAAGGAAGCACCAAAATAGCTTGAAATATACTAATGCGAAAATATATTCTGAATTATGGTGGTGAGAATGGGATAGAGTAACTGAATAATAGTATCTATGAAATGAACTAAATATCTTAATTTCTTTCAATATATACCTTAAGACTGAATTGTACAAATGACTAAACCGATTTCAACAACTGTTGATTAGTGGTCAGGTTTCTACTGGAAATACACTACTGGCCATTAAAATTGCTACACCACGAGGATGACGTGCTACAGACGCAAAATTTAACCGACAGGAACAAGATGCTGTGATACGCAAATGATTAGCTTTTCAGAGCGTTCACACAAGGTTGGCGCCGGTGGTGACACCTACAACGTGCTGACATGAGGAAAGTTTCCAACCGATTTCTCATACACAAACGGCAGTTGACCGGCGTTGCCTGGTGAAACGTTGCTTTGTTGCCTCGTGTATCACGAGAAATGCGTACCATCACGTTTCCGACTTTGATAAAGGTCGGATTGTAGCCTAACGAGATTGCGGTTTATCGTATCGCGACATTGCTGCTCGCGTTGGTCGAGATCCAATAACTGTTAGCAGAATATGAAATCGGTGGGTTCAGGAGGGTAATACGGAACGCCGTGCTGGACCCCAACGGCCTCGTATCACTAGCAGTCGAGATGTCAGGCATCTTATCCGCATGGCTGTAATGGATCGCACAGCCATGTCTCGATCCCTGAGTCAACAGATTGGGACATTGGCAAGACAACAGTCATCTGCACGAACAGTTGGACGACGTTTGCAGCAGCATGGACTATCAGCTCGGAGACCATGGCTGCGGTTACCCTTGACGCTGCATCACAGACAGGAGCGCCTGCGATGGTATACTCAACGACGAACCTGGGTTCACGTAATTTTTTCGGATGAATCCAGGTTCTCTTTAGAGCATCATGTTGGTCGCATCCGTGTTTGGCGACATCGCGGTGAATGCACATTGGAAGCGTGTATTCGTCATCGCCATACTGACGTATCACCCGGCATGATGGTATGGGGTGCCACTGATTACAAGACTCGGTCAACTCTTGTTCGCATTGACGGCACGTTGAACAGTGGACGTTACATTTCAGATGTGTTACGACCCGTTGCTCTACCCTTCATTCGACCCCTGCGAAACCCTACATTTCAGCAGGATAATGCACGACCGCGTGCTGCAGGTCCTGTACGGGCCTTTCTGGATACAGAAAATGATCGACTGCTGCCCTGGACAGCACATTCTCCTGGTATCTCACCAATTGAACAGGTCTGGTCAATGGTGGCCGAGCAACTGGCTCGTCACAATACGCCAGTCACTACTCTTGATGAACTGTGGTGTTGAAGCTGCATGGGCAGCTGTACCAGTACATGCCATCCAAGCTCTGTTTGACTCAATGCCCAGGCTTATCAAGGCCGTTATTACGGCCAGAGGTGGTTGTTCTGGGTGCTCATTTCTCAGGATCTATGCACCCAAATTTCGTGAAAATGTAGTCACATGTCAGTTCTAGTATAATATATTTGTCCAATGAATACCCGTTTAGCATCTGCATTTCTTCTTGGTGTAGAAATTTTAATTGCCAGTAGTGTAGAATTGATACTGAGTGTCTTAATCAAATAAACAATTAAAATGGTTTCATAAATAAAACATAGCCAATGAAATCAATCACACAAGCAATGGAAAAATCGCTACTAGTTTATAGAACAAATATCGATTCCTATACCTCAAAATAGAAGTGGTTTTCCATGTGAATTTGTGACTGTAACAACTCCTAGGATTCTTGCCCTTTTAAGTACAATCTTTCACAACCATCACTCAGATTGTTTGTTTTTTAATAAAGAGTAAACCTATATAATATAGTTTTATATGACGTAGAATTGCTTCAGCTGCATATTGCACACAACTATGTGTTTTAAACATTTACACGATGTGTCGAAAAACCACGGGTTATGCTACAAATGGGCATATTTATCTCTAAAACAGTCGGTACGTCTAACGAAGTGGTTCTGTGGATGAATTCAATCAATTATTATTATAATGTAGTAGTCTGTTTAGTGGCAGGTCCATGTAATCGTAAAGAGAATTTCTAATTCCACAGTTCCCTGTCTTCAGCTTCTTCCTTCACTCTGTTGTATCTCCTTCCATCTTTCATGTCGTCCAGATGTTGAATTCTTCTTCTTCCTCGTCCTGCGTTTCCTCTGAGTTTCCCTTCGATCACATCATGTATGAGTCCCTCGTGTCTAAGTACATGTCCAATCCAGTTGGCCTTTCTTTGAAGAACTGTACGCAGAATACTTCTCTCCTACGCTTCGCAGTACATCGTGATTTTTTATGCGATCTGTCCATTTGATCTTTTCCATTCTCCTCCAGCACCACATTTCAAAGCTAAGAATTTTTCCTCCTTGTTTCCCATGGTCCATGTCTCTGCTCCATACAGTGCAATGCTCCAAATGTAGCAATTTATCAGTTTTTTCCTCAATGCCAAACTCAACTTGCTGGTCAGGAGAGTCCTCTTCTTGTTGAAAGCAGCTTTGGCCATGGCGATTCTTGCTCGGATTTCCTTGGTGCAGTGGACAGTCTTTGTGTTAAAACTTCCCAGGTACTTGAACTGATTCACATTTTCTAGTTCCCGAACGTCAACAGTTATCTTCAAGTATTTCTCACATTTTGATGTGCGCATCACTTTTGATTTTTCGATGTTGATTTCCATGCCATATTTTCTTCCCGTTTCCACCAAATTGTTCATCATGTGTTGCAGGTGTCTCTGATTTTTGGCGAGCACTGCTAGGTCGCCTGCATACTTGATGGTGTTGATGAGACGTCCTCCTACTTTGATTTTTCCGCATCCTTTCAGCGCTTCTCTCGCCAGGATTTCTCCATACAGGTTGAAGAGACTTGGCGACAGACAACATCCTTGTCTCACTCCCCTTCCTATTTCCACACTGTTCGTTTCTCCATAGTTCAGTCGTACCTTTACCCTTTGTCCCAGGTACAAGTTCCTTATATGACTCCGATTTCTCCAGTTGATTCCTATTTCCTTAAGGACGTTCATCAATATATTCCAACTGACTCTCACGAAGGCCTTCTGCCAGTCTATAAAACAAGCGCAAACTTCTTCGTTAACCGCCAAAACTCTCTCTGACAATAACCTCATCATGCCAATGGCGTCTGTGGTCCCTTTTCCTTTCCTGAAGCCAAACTGGTCTTCTCCCATCACTTCTTCAATTTTGTTTTCCAGTCGTCTGTTTAGTATTCTTGCAATGACCTTCGCCACATGCGATATCAGACTAATTGTTCTATAATCACTACACATCTTGGCTTGCTTTTTCTTCTCAAGAGTAACCATTGTGACGTCTAATAAGTCTTCAGGCAATTCTCCAGTTTCATAGATTTTCTTTATGAGTTGTGTCAGAACTTTCAAACTTTCATTTCCGATTTCATTAAGCAAATCCACTGGTATGTCCTCATCCTTGTAGCTTTCCTACTCTTCATGTCCTTTATCGCCTTTTCTACTTCCCTTGTCAGTATAATGGGCCCTTTCTCATCTTCGCCAATCTTCTGGCTCTATGTCGATGTCATCTGGACGATGTTCTGTATCATATAATTTCCTTATGTATTCTTCCCATGTTTTTAGCACTTCTACTTGTTCAGTAACCACTTTACCTCTAGAATGTTCTATTCCGAACGTCCTTGCGCTTTTGTTCTCTCCTTCTCCCAATTCCTTTGTTTACTGGTACATGAGGTTGTACCTTTCACTTCTTTGTAGTTCTTCTATTTCGTCTCCCATTTCTTCTAAGTACTTTTCCTTCGCTTTGTCTGTTTTCCTCCTGAGGGCGTTGTTAAGTCTTCTGTATTCTTCTTCACTAACATTTTTACACTTCCTCCTTTCCTCCATCTTCTCAAGCAACTCATTGGTGATCCAGGGTTTTCTCTTTCTCTTTGTTTCCCTCCCAACTTCACTCTTCAGAGTATTTAACAAAACCGTTTTAACATTTTGCCACTGATCTTCCGAGCTTTAACTTGTATTTTTGTGTCTCACTTCGTTAAATATTTTCTCTAACGATTCTCTTACTGCCACGTTATTTTCTCTTAGCTTTTCCTAGTCCCATCTCAGTATTCTCCTCCCATACTGTCAGATCTTCTTCAGCCTTGTGCTGATATCTACAACCAAAAGGTTGTGATACGAGTCGATGTCGGCAGCCGGCATAGTCTTTGCGTCCTTCACACTGCCCCTAAACCTTTGTTTGACGAGTATGTAGTCTATCTAATATCTGTTCATATCTCCTGGGCTCTTCCATGTGTACAGTTTACTCTTCCTTTTATTGAACCAAGTGTTCATCACCACGAAATTATTTCGGTGACAGAATTCCACTAGCATTCCTCCTCTGTTGTTTCTTTTTCCTAATCCATATTGTCCAACAATGTTTGCTTCATTGCCTTGTCCAACCACACTATTCTAGTCACCCATGTTTATGGTGTTTACTTTTCATGTTCCTTCAGACTGAATGATGTCTTCTATTTCACCATACATTTTCTCCGCTTCTTCGTCATCGTGGTCTGATGTTGGCATGTACACTTGGACTATTAGAATGTCTACTGGTTTTGCACTTATTTTCACAAACAATAGATCGAAATATCGTTCGATAAACCAGAGGCATTTTCTCTGACATGTGACTTTCGGTTACGATGATCTATTCTGCAAAAGAGCCGTCAAGTTCTTGGAAGATGCTCAGATTACGAAACTCTGAAGTGCAAACATTTTTACGATTGCAATAGCGATACTCCCCGCAGAAAAATACACATCCCCAAGATATCTGATTAGGATCACTGGTGGCAGCCGGCGATAGTCTTGTGTGTTAATAAAGCTTCAGCTCTTACATTCGTAGCTTTTGTAAAGCCTTGCGCTCCCATTACAAAGAGAGTACACTCAGAGGAAATTGGTCGGTCACCCTAATAAGCAGATCTAACGACAAGTACAGAAACTAAATGACTGTAACCTGCTGGCGAATGAAGAAGCGCCTGAAGCAATTGAGTCACGCCAACGTAATTTTCTTGAACATTCACGACCGCTGCGATCTTCTCCTAGGTCTGGTATAAATAAATATATTAGTGCTGCAATCGACAGTTTGCGAAAACACGACAACATTTTAAAAAGTTAGTTACTGTAGACATGAATGGTGGTGGCTGCAGATTCTACGCGACACGTGTGCTAAGCTCCACTTCCCTTAACAACCTGCTTATTATATAAAAAATACTCATAGAAATGGCAAGAAAATATTTGTATCCATTATGAGCAAACGGTTGTTAAACTGGCACCCGCACTCCAGATTATAACCTTTTCTCCAGTAGACATTATGTTTAACAGTCGTGGTTCACATTAACACTTTGTGATACTTTAAAAATCACGAACAACACTTTACACAACTTCAAAAAGATGACCCCAAAGTACATAGAGTAACACTTCTATGCAGAAAAATGGGGAGTATATATGGTACAAAGCAGGAAGGCTTCAGCTGGCTACAGTTCTTAAACGTCTGAGTTTTTTGAGCAAATAAACACTAACTCAGTCAAGAATAATTAAAACTAAGTGGACTGTATGGTAACAAATTGCCAACTAGCAACTGTGCAGCAAGTGTAAAGCATGGTTTCTATATTAAAGATAATGTAAAAAACTTCTGTGAACATATAAATGTGAGTTGTACACAGGGTGACAGTTATTGAACTACATGAAAAAACGTAAATTAGTTACAAACTACACTGTGCACACATTTTATTCAACTTCTAAGCGTCACTACAAATATTCGGATTTATGTTATGACATGTTCGATATGTCTGTCATCATTGGCTCAGACGAATAGCGAAATCCTGCCTGACCCGCTGACGTGTTGGGGCATCGATGCTGTCGATGACCTTCTGAATGGCTGTTTTCAGCTCAACAATGGTTTAGGGTTTATTGCTGTACAGTTTGTCTTTAATATAAAGCTTCGATGGGGTCGAGCTCCGTCTTGCATGAACCACATATTGTTTAAATCAGAGTCACTTTGAATAATGAGGATGAAATCGTCTTCCAAAACCTTCACGTAGCGTACGGTAATCAGGGTACCATCAGGGAGTATCGCACCAATTATTCCGTGACTGGACATTGCACACCACACAGTTACCCGTTGAGGGTGAAGAGACTTCTCGATAGCGCAATACGGATTCTCAGCCCTACAAATGCGCCAACTCTGCTTATTGACAAACGCATCCAAATGGAAGTGGGCTTCGTCGCTAAATCAACCCATGCACGCCCATACTAATTACCATCATGCACTTGAACGTCCTAACGCAAACCGTTCAGAGGTTATGACGATTTTATTTAACATAGTTTAATAACTGACACCCTGTATGATATAAATTGCATCTGCAGCCGCAGTTTTGTGAAAACGTAAAACTGTTGACCGTTTAGTACACACTCGCTCCCCTAACACTTCCGACGCCCCTCACCCCGTCCTGCCCCCAACAACTCTCCCAAAATATCACAACGAAGACCTGTTTCTAGGACAGGTAGATGAGCTGGTATCCTTTCTGCTTAAAAGTAAATGTTAACTGTATAGGTAAATGTTAACTGTATTTTAAATACATTAAGATTGTTGTATCTGCAGTTGTAGGAGGTAGTTACCAGGTAGACCTTTTAGACTACAAACACAAAGACACATATGGGTAGTTTATGGGTAAAATTTACGCACTTTTATTTATAACGTCACAAATGGTCAAGCTGGCAAGAGATTTAACAAAAAGTGCTTATGTTTCTCTTTTGACCTCATAATATTGTTCATCTAACTGTATAATTACTTTGTTCATTGATTCGTAGCTTCTTGTAAGGAGATGATTTTGGCGCTAGTGTAGACGCGGTTTCTCTACGAGGCTTCAATAGCAGTCTTGCGTTATTTCTCGTGACTTCTTTTACTGACGTGCGGCGACTTTTAAGGAGGCTCGGATGAATACTGTTAGTTATATTAAGGCCGTGGCCATTACCTGCAACCTCTGTCTGCATATGTAGCGCCACCTGTCGGTTTTCAGCGAGTGAAGGGCCCACTGGTGTACAATCTGGAGATAACTGTACTCGGTTGACTTGAGAGCGGCGCGATGGCAGTACCACTTAGGATAGACGCAAACATCATCAATCCTGTAAAGATCTTTTGATTTTTACTGCATGAACAACAAAAGTACAGGAGACATTACATTAAAGAATAACTTAATATCTAATCTTGATTTGTTCTGTTGTTGGTGGTGGTGATGTGGTCTTCGTTCAGAAGAATGGGTTGATGCAGCTCTCCCTGTTACTCTGTGCTGAGAAATCCTCTTCATCTCCGAATAATTACTACAACCTATATCCTTTTGAACCTTCTTACTGCAGTCACCTCTTGATTTCCCTCCACAATTTTCAGCCCCACAATTCCCTCCAATACTAATTGTGATTCCTTGAGGTCTCAGAGTGTGTCTTATTAACCGATACCTTCTTTTATTTAAGCCATGCCACAAATTTCTTTTTTGTACAGTTCTACTCAGTACCTCCTCATTATTTACATGATATACCCATCTAATCTTCAACATTCTTCTGTAGCACCACATTTCAAAAGCTTCTATTCACTTCTACTCCGAAATGTTTGTCGTACACATTTCACTACCATACATTGCTCTCCACTCCAAACAAACACCTTCAGAAAGGGCTTCCGAATACTTAAATCTATACTCGATGTTAAAAAAAGTTTATTTTATTCTGATACGCTTTTCTTGTCATTGCCTGTCTACATTTCATGTTCTCTTTACTTCTGCCCAAATTACGCAATTCATCTACTACTTTTAGTGTCTTATTTCCTAATCTGATTCCCTCAGCATTGCCCGATTTAATTCGACTACATTCCACATATTTTGCTTTGGTTGACGTTCATTTTACATCCTCCTTTCAAGACACTGTCCACTCCATTCAACTGCTCTTCCAAGTCCTTTGCTAACTCTGACAGAATTACAGTGTGATCGGGAAACCTTAAAGTTTTTATTCCTCTTGAACTTTAATTCGTTCTCTACCCTTTTCTTTGGTTTCCTTTAGAGCTTGTTCAAGGAAAATGATTGAATAACGTCGCGGAAGGGCTACAACATCACCTCATTCCTGTCTCAACCACTGCTTCCCTATTATGCCCCTGGACTCGTCATTGCCGCCTGGTTTCTGTACAAGATGAAAATAGCCTTTCGCTTCCTGTGCTTCTCCCCAGCTATGTTCAAAATGTCAAAGTGTTCATTTTAGTCAACATTGTCAAAAGTTTTATCTATGCCTACATATACTGTAAACATAGGCTTCATTTTCCTTAATCTATCTTCTGAGAGAAGTCGTAGGGTTAGAGTTGCCTCGGGTGTTCCTACATTTCTCCCGAATCCGAACTAATCTTTCCTGTGGTCGACTTTTATCAGCTTTTTTATACTACTGCTGAACGGATACCTCGGCAATATTCACTCTTGTCAGTATCTGCACTATTTGGAATAGTTATTACTACAAAAGAAATAAAGCACACAGTCCTAAACAGGCACCTAAATTCCAACGGTACCGATCGGTCACCATGTCATCCTCACCCCTTAGGTGTCGCAGGACGCAGATAGGGAGGGGCATGTGGTCAGCACACCACTCTCCCGGCTCTTGTCACTTTTCGTGACTGGTGCCCCTACTTCTCAGTTAAGTAGCTCCTTAATGGCCTCGCAAGGGCTGAGTGCACCCCGCTCGTCAACAGCACTTAGCAGACCGTGACGGTGACCCATCCAAGTGATAGCCAAGCCCGACAACACTAACTTCGGTGATGTGGTGGGTACCGGTGTTACCATAGCGGTAAGGCCGCTGGCTTGGAATTACAACATTCTCCTTGACATATGAGGTTATTTTGCCTGCCTAAGACATTTTCCACAACAGATACAATCTACATTTACATCTACATCCATACTTCGCAAGCCACCTGACGTTGTATGGCGGAGGGTACTTTGAGTACCTCTATCGGTTCTCCCTTCTATTCCAGTCTCGTATTGTTCGTAGAAAGAAAGATTGTCGGTATGCCTCTGTGTGGGCTCCAATCTCTCTGATTTTATCCTCATCTCTTCGCGAGATATACGTAGGAGGGAGCAATATACTGCTTGACTCCTCGGTGCCAGCCGGTGTGGCCGAACGGTTCTAGGTGCTTCAGTCTGGAACGGCGAGACCACTACGGGTGCAGGTTCGAATCCTGCCCCGGGCATGGATGTGTGTGATGTCCTTAGATTAGTTAGGTTTAAGTAGTTCTAAGTTCTAGGGGACTGATGACCTCATAAGTTGAGTCCCATAGTGCTCAGAGACATTTGACTCCTCGGTGAAAGTATGTTCTCGAAACTTCAACAAAAGCCTGTACCGAGCTACTGAGCGTCTCTCCTGCAGAGTCTTCCACTGGATTTTATCCATCATCTCCGTAACGCTTTTGCGATTGCTAAATGATCCTGTAAAGAAGCGCGCTGCTCTCCGTTGGATCTGCTGAATCTCTTCTATCAACCCTATCTGGTACGGATCCCTCACTGGTGAGCAATATTCAAGCAGTGGGCGAACAAGTGTATTGTAACCTACAATAGTTCAGTCATGGCTGGCTCTCCAAGGGACATCAGTAGTTCCGACAAAATGTTGTCTACTCCAGGAGTCGTGTTTTGACATAGGTCTTTTAGTGCTCTGCTCAGTTCTTCTAGAAGTGTCACATCCCCCGTCTCATCTTCATGTACATCCTCTTCCATTTCTGCACTGGTGTCCGAAATTAAAGCAACAAACGGAAAATTTGCCAAGTTGCTTTTATTCTGCCGCAAAATAGTACAAAGAGGTGGTAGTAAAGTAGAAACAATCCAAAGAACACAGAACGTAAGCTGCTGCTACATGTGTAAAAGTAGACAAAGATTTCTCAGTTTTTCCAGCTAAACGGATTAGCGTATACATTCCGACAACTGGTTCATGTCCTCAGTAAGGGGTGTGACCACCACTGGTAGCAATATAGGCCTGACAAACGACGCGGCATGCTGTGAATAATGGCATCAGTCTCATGTTGACGCAGTAATATCCATTCCTTCTGCAGAGCTGCTTGCGAGTCTTCGTGAGTAGTTGGTGGACGCTTATATGATGCAATCCGTCTCCCTAGTGCATCCCCGACACGCTCTATGGCATTCAAATCGAGAGAGCGAGCAGGATGCCCCATACGTGCAAGATCTTCCGTTTCCAAGAAAACATCAAGCACCTGTGCTCTTTGAAGTCAAGAATTATTGTTCATCAATTATTAAGTTAACTATTACACCATTGTGTGATAAACACAATCACCTAAACGCAAGAAACAAATGTAAAATACCCATTTCAAACAGTATATTCCCCCATAATAAAAACAATACAAAGTGTTACACCTAGGCACTTGTATGAGTTGGTCGATTCCAGCAGTGACTAATTGATACTATAGTCATATAATACTGCTTTTTTCGCTTTGTGAAGTGCAAAATTTTACATTTCTGAAAATTTAGAGCAAGTTACCAATCTTTCATCACATCTATATCTTATCAAGATCTGACTGATTATTTATGCAGCTTCTTTCAGATAGTACTTCATTATACAAGTGTTATTCGGAAAGTAAGTTCCGATCGGTCGCGAAATGTAAACCACAGTGAAAATCCGATGAAGTTTAGCACAGGTGTGTTGGGCAGTGTCTCTAGTATGCCCGTTGATCGCATTACGTCATTCTTTTCAGTTCTGAGCACACAGGGAGCACATAAAGATGCATAAAACAATTGTGTCTCCCGCCACGTACCGCGCGAGATTAGCCGAGCTGTCTAGGGCGCTCCAATCATGGACTGTGCGGCTGCTCCCGGCGGAGGTTAGAGTCCTCCATCGGGCATGGGTGTGTGTGTTTGTCCTTAGGATAATTTAAGTTAAGTAGTGTGTAAGCTTAGGGACTGATGACCTTAGCAGTTAAGTCCCACAAGATTTCACACACATTTGAACATTTTCTCCCGCCAAATACTAGGGCCTGGTGAGAAATTTCGTCTGAAACTACGCAGCCAACAATACATAACTGTCGCGCGTTTTCTTCTTCAAGATAATTCTCATCCGCATTCTGCAGGGGCAATGAAGACGCTCCTGCATCGTTTTAAATTGGAAATGTTTCATTGCCCACAATACAGGCCGTAATTGTCTCCCTCTGAGTGCCATCTCTGCTCACATGAACCGCTGTCTATGAAGACTACATTTTGGCACAGACAACGAGCTGTAGGCCAGCGTAGAGAATTGGCGGAAAGCACTGGCAGCTGCCTTCTACAACGAGGGTATTGGAAAGTTTGTTCAACGCTACGACAAATGTCTAAGTCGGATAGGCGACTATGGAGATAAGTAACTGGAAGTTGTAGTTAACTGTTGCAAATAAAACAGCTTTGATTTTCAGTGTGGTTTCCATTTCGCGACCTATCGTTCCTTACTTTCCGAATAGCCCTCGTATATAACTGCATCATCTGCAAAAAGCCTGATTTTACTATTAGTATTGTTTGCAAGGTCATTAATACACAAGATTAACGGAAAGGGTCCCAACGCAGTTCCCTGGGCTACCCCTGTTGTTGTTTCTACATCTGACGATGACTCTTAATCCAGGAAAACATGCTGTGTCATCCCTACCAAAAAGTCCTCAATCCAGTCCAAATTTCACTTGTTACCCCACATGATCGTATTTCTTACAATAAGGGTATTGCGGTATTGAGTAAAATGCTTTTCGGAAATCAAGAAATACTGCACCCACCTGGTTACCTTGATCCAAAGCTTTCAGTACGTCCTGTGAGAAATTTGCGAGTTGGGTTTCACATGATTAATATTTTCGAAAACCATCCTGGTTGGCATTTAGAAGGTCATTCTCTTCAATACACCTCATTATGTTTGAGCTCAGAATATGTTGTAAGATTTTACAACAAATCTATGTGAAGGATATTGGACGATAGTTTTGTGGATCACTCTTTGTTCGAGAGATCTACGACAGATTATAGTTATAAAAGGGGCTAATTCAGCCACAGATTCAGTGTAGAATCTGATAGGGATTCCATCAGGGCCCGGAGCTTGTTCAGTCTTAACGACTTCAGTTGATTCTCAGCACCACTGACAATCATACTTATTTCATTCATCCTTTCAGTGGTACGAGGATGAAGTTGGGGCAGTTCCCCCTGTTTTTTCTTTGTAAAGGAGCATTTGAAAACGGAGTTAATCATTTTAGCTTTTGTTCTTCTACCCTCAGTTTCACTTCCTGTCTCAATCACTAGGGACAGGACAATGACTTTGGTGCCACTAACAGCCTTTACATTTGACCAGAATTTCTTTGGGTTCTCTGAAAGATCACTTGACAATATTCCGCTACAGTAGTCACTGAAGGCTTCATGCATTGCTCTCTTGACAGCCAAACGCCTTTCATTCAGGATCTCTCTAACTATAGTCCTACGCTTTGTTTTACACCTATTATGCACTAATCTCTGTTTCTTTGGAAGTTTCTTTACAGTGACTGTATACTGTGGAGGTTCCCTACCATAATGAATTGTTCTGCTGGGTGTATATCTCCCAGTACATGGTCCACTATCGTTTTAAACTTGAGCTGGAGTTCTTCTACATGATCCTGCCCTGTGCTGAATGTTTCAGGTTCCTCACTGACAAACGACACTACTGATTTTTTATCTAGCTTCCTGAACATATATATCTTTCTGCTTGTTTTAGTTGTCCTTTGTATATGGTAATCTTTGTTGTTATAAGCGCGTCATGCTCATTCATACGAGTTTAGATGTGGACAATCTCAAAGAGGGCAAGTCTATTTGTTGCCATTAGGTCCAATAACATATTTCCCTCATGAGTGGGGTTCCTAACTATCTATTCTAGGTAGTTTTCAGAGAAGGCAATTAGTAAAGTTTCACAGGATGTATTATTACGCCCACCAGTAACAAAATCGCAATTTTCCCAATTAATTGTTGGATATGAAACTTCTTGGCAGGTTGTTGGATGATTGAAGTCTCTACCAATGATTACGTATGATTGGGGAACTTACGAACAACTGAACTGAAGTTTACTCTCAAGTTTTCCGTTACATCGGAAGACAAGTCAGGTGAACGATAAAAGAATCCAAGGATCATTTTAAGCCCACCCTGATACGGAGTCTTGCCCATACAATCTAACATGCAGCTTCAATTTCTACCTCGGTGGATTTGAGTTTCTTGTCCACTGCGAGAAATATACCACCTCCATTTCCAATTTGCCTGTCCTTTCGACATATACTAAAATATTTCCCTAAAATTTCACTGCTGTCAATTTCCGGTTTCAACCAGTACTCTGTGCCTAGTTCTATGTGAGCTTCAATGCTTTTCATGAACGCTTCAAACTCTGGCACATTTGTGCGAATACTTAGGCAGTTTACCATTAGGGTTTTAATACTCTCACCTGAGGGAGGCATTTCATTTGGTCTTACAGTGATACTTCTGAGTTTCCTACAGGTGTTTTCATGTGGATTGGGTGAAGAGCCGCCTAATCTTTAAAACCCTTGTATGCGCCACACACACAGGCAGCTACCTGACAGCAGTGTCTTATATGTAGTGCACACCTGACCTATTAAGGGGAACCCTACAGTTCTCAACCCTCTGTCGCAAGTCCAGGAAGTCGCAGCCTAGCTTGTCACAAAACCTTCGAAGTCTCTGGTTCAGCCCTTCCACTCGACTCAGAACCAGTGGGCCACGATTAGTTTTAGAGACAATGTTGCACATTGTGAGCTTCACTTAAACTCCATGAGCAAGGCTGGCCTTCTCAACCTTATCTGCCAGTCGCTGGAATGATCCAAGAATGACCTTGGAGCCCAGACAACAGCCATCATTTGTCCCAACGTAAGTCACAATCTGCATTTGGTTGCGCTCTGTTCCCTCAATGACTTCCGGAATACCGTCTTCAACAAGCTGAATGAGCCCCCTAGGCATACACACTGAGTGCACCTGGTGTCCTTTCGTGTCCCTTGCTGGCATTACACTAAGGAGTGCATCATTCGTCGTACGTTTGAGCTGCAGATTCTTAATACACCCATGCCCTTTAGTGTTTGCCTTCTCCTTACACGGACAAAACAGCTTTCCCCAGAACAGGTGAAGTGAGCCCACTGCCTCAGTTTTAGTTTCAGTGAAAGTCTGCACCTAAAACCTGTTGGTTAGGGGGATCTGTACGACACCCTGAGTCCTCCCTAGTCCACGTCCACCCTGTGCAGGATATCTAGATCTACCACTGACACCGCACTCGCAGTCAGGTGGACAGGTAACGACAGACCCCGTACTTTCTGCAAAGGAGACAGGACCCACAGCAGAGGCTAGTATTAGAGGTACAGATGGTATTGGTATCACATGTACACGACTTTCGTGAGTTCTTCCAACACATCGATTCGCAAGCAGCTGCCAATCGTTTAACAATGTTGCTGTTGTTGTGGTCTTCAGTCCTGAGACTGGTTTGATGCAGCTCTCCATGCTACTCTATCCTGTGCAAGCTTCTTCACCTCCCAGTACCTACTGCAGCCTACATCCTTCTGAATCTGCTTAGTGTATTCATCTCTTGGTCTCCCTCTACGATATTTACCCTCAACGTTGCCCTCCAGTACTAAATTGGTGATCCCTTGATGCCTCAGAACATGTCCTACCAACCGATCCCTTCTTCTAGTCAAGTTGTGCAACAAACTTCTCTTCTCCTCAATTCTATTCAATACTCCCTCATTAGTTACATGATCTACCCATCTAATCTTCAGCATTCTTCTGTAGCACCACATTTCAAAAGCTTCTATTCTCCTCTTGTCTAAACTATTTATCGTCCATGTTTCACTTCCATAGATGGCTACACTCCATACAAATACTTTCAGAAACAACTTCCTGACACTTAAATCAATACTCGATGTTAAAAAATTTCTCTTCTTCAGAAACGCTTTCCTTGCCATTGTTAGTCTACATTTCGAACATCATCAGTTATTCCGCTCTCCAAATAGCAAAACTCCTTTACTATTTTAAGTGTCTCATATCCTAATCTAATTCCCTCAGCATCACCCGACTTAATTCGACTGCATTCCATTATCCTCGTTTTGCTTTTGTTGATGTTCATCTTATACCCTCCTTTCAAGACACTGTCCATTCCGTTCAACTGCTCTTCCAAGTCCTTTGCTGTCTCTGACAGAATTACAATGTCATCGGCGACCTCAAAGTTTTTATTTCTTCTCCATGGATTTTAATACCTACTCCGAACTTTTCTTTTGTTTCCTTTACTGCTTGCTCAATATACAGATTGAATAGCATCGGGGAGAGGTTACAACCCTGTCTCACTCCCTTCCCAACCACTGCTTCCCTTTCCTGCCCCTCGACTCTTAATCAGGGCGATTTCAAGCTGCTTACGAATGTCAACCCGCTCATCTCGCTTTAGAGGACAGCATTCGTAGTGAGGCTGTATTTTGGCTGGTGCAATATATTTCAAGGCAGTGAACAAATAACTTTAAATTAAGCCTACTGATTATTTTTTAATCTGTTGAGCTAAGAAGTTAATAATTCCCATTTGCAACTGAAGGAGATACATAAAATGAGATTTCTATGAAGGCAACACAAAAACCTGTGGTAAAAAATACTAGTTTTCTAAAGGTTTTGATGTTAATTATGGCTGTTGACGAACTCGAAAACAGAGTTAATTTACGATAAATGGAGATAACAAATATAACTACACCTCTTAAGGGGAAAACTAGAAGAAACACAATATGTTAGAAAATCTAATAGAGTAATTAAATCACAAACGCCGATTGGCTACAAAATGCATGTAAGTTATGCGTAACACAATGGTAGCTTCCGAAAATTCTCAAAAACTCACGTTTATTTGCGTTAACATACAATGAAATTCGCTGGTGATGTATTTTTTTGCCTGAACTGTAAACCACAAAAGCTGATTTACCTCGAAATCAATTACGTACCCAAAACGCTCGTACTGGTATCTTACGAAAATACAGTTTTGTAAGCGTCCGAAAAATCTAAAACTAAATCATTTCTCACGGAATTATACAGTTAAATAAGAAGGCGACTGTTTTACATTAAGATAGGCCTACTGTTCTACAAATTTTTAAAAGAGCACAGTTTAGATTGCGCCGACACTTGACAATGCGAACACTACTTTATAGCAGCTCTAGCGAATGTTCGAAATTTATCACAATACAAACGGGTATTGATACAATCAATGTAACAATACGCAGAAGCGACATGAACAGTAAAATATTTGAATCTAGAACTTTAAGTCGGCACACGATCTTGTACAAGAGGTCTCACACAAGTGAAAATTCCTAAGTCGGAGATTTCTCACTTAGGTGATTCTGCGCACATTTCTGCACTGGCATGCCGAAGAATAATACTGCAGAGTAAGTTTATCTCGATCAAAATCACGAAAATGTACAGCACCAACGTAATACGTCTTCGGTTCGTCTAACAATGCAATCCTTGGACTCAAGTCGCCAGAATCGTTGTTTGGTCGGAGAAGCACATTCGGAAAAGACCATGCTTCTGAGCCCTTAATTAGTACGAAAACTTTCCAAGGTGTTGCGATTTGTGAATAATATAAAAATTTGATTAAAGGGAAACAACCTATGCAGACCATACACTCTATGAGAGGGACGCAGGTGGCGCTAAGCTAGTGGAAAAATAAAAGGGTAAAGGTAACGGGAATAAATTAAAAAAACTTCCTCCTTAAACAACAAACAATTTGACGAGAGGTCTGAGTTTACAGAAATGTGCAAAAGCCATGCAAGGGATGTTCTTCCACCTACGGTAGTTTCATTACACATTCACATACACAAATTCATCCCAAAACGAAACGTCTGTTGAATATGTTGCAAACGTACTGAAACCTAAAATATTTTGCGAGCAGACAGACCTCCACGAACTACTGATCCATCGCTGAATTTTTAATGGGAAGAAAGCAGATAGTTTATCACTGATGTTGGAATTTCAAAACCCGAAGCCAGTATTAACTGCTTTGCGATGTTGTCTATAATAATAAGCACATGTTCAGGTAATCAAATATCACAAACTTCTCAGAACGAGTTTTTTAATAAAATTACAGATTGCAGTCTCAGAACACACACTAGAATCCTAAACGCTTCAGACCTATTAACAAATCATCCTGAGATGGCGTGCATAATATGCATGGTAACTCATCGATGAGAAACTTCGCCTAGTCTGTTTCTAGAGATAATGCGGTATCCAGAACTGCAAGCTTGCTTGATGTTGTCCTGTTCTGAGAACGTCAGTATTCGCTATTCTCATAACTGACATAAATGAATATATAGCACTTAAGATGTTATCTGTATGTCACCTGCTAAATGTTGGTCTTGCTTTCGAATGCTCGCATGGTAGTAGGATTATCATTTTATTGTAACCGAACATGTTATATTATTCGCAGAGCAACAATACTTTTCGAAGAGAAACTTCGCAAATCACTTTGCTAAATTCCTCCCTGTAGCCATGTCGTAAGACCGTAGTAAACTATCGCACAGAACAGAAGACAAGACATTCAGATATTAGTTACGAATTAGATAATGTGAACATTTCTATGTAAGGTAGAAACACAGGGTGTCCATAAATTATCTTTACAAATTAAAATTTTAATAACTTTAAAACCATGCTAGAAATTAGCAAATGTTTGTCAATATAAGAAACGTAATAAATGTTCTTTTACCTTTCAGTTGACGAAATTTTGACGCAAAATTGAACTAGAAAACCTGATGAAATATGGGCGCCGCATGAGAAATGCCAGTGCGTGGCCTGGTTCATACAGACGACGTCCCGTGACCTCACACCACTAGACTTTTTCCTGAAGATTTTTCTAAAGGATCTGGTGTACCAAACCCATACTGGAGTCCTACAGGTCTTGAAGGTTCGCATTCGCATATGTCACCGTGGAGATCTTGAATCGCATGTGAAGAGAAATGTATCTCCGACTAGACATTATCCGTGCCACTAAGAGCCCCCCCCCCCCCCCCCCCCCCGCACTAATGTGTCTGAATCATGAAACGAAAAGGTGAGTTATCTTATCACACGTTGAAAACCATTTGTTAATATCTAGTATCATTTTAAATTTACTGAATTCTTAGGTTGCAAAGATAGCTTACGTATACCCTGTATACCTGGAAATTAATCATTATATTTATGCGGGCTATTGCCAGCATCATCGACACTCGGTAAACATTTTCACATATAAGACATATGCTCTGTAAGGGATATATGTTGTCAGTAATGTTTCTTTTGCATGTATTTCTCCCTATTTCGCTTACATTCAAGTGTACTGTCCATCAGATCGTTGAGTTGACGTTGATAAACGAAGGAATGAATGAAGCTCAGTAAGTGATGTGTGAGGTAGGTTTGCATTTTTACGGCCTTCAATCCAAAGTATGGTTTGCTGCAGCTCTCCTTACTAATCTATCATTTGCAAGCCTATTCATTGCTACACTCCTGGAAATTGAAATAAGGACACCATGAATTCATTGTCCCAGGAAGGGGAAACTTTATTGACACATTCCTGGGGTCAGATACATCACATGATCACACTGACAGAACCACAGGCACATAGACACAGGCAACAGAGCATGCACAATGTCGGCACTAGTACAGTGTATATCCACCTTTCGCAGCAATGCAGGCTGCTATTCTCCCATGGAGACGATCGTAGAGATGCTGGATGTAGTCCTGTGGAACGGCTTGCCATGCCATTTCCACCTGGCGCCTCAGTTGGACCAGCGTTCGTGCTGGACGTGCAGACCGCGTGAGACGACGCTTCATCCAGTCCCAAACATGCTCAATGGGGGACAGATCCGGAGATCTTGCTGGCCAGGGTAGTTGACTTACACCTTCTAGAGCACGTTGGGTGGCACGGGACAAATGCGAACGTGCATTGTCCTGTTGGAACAGCAAGTTCCCTTGCCGGTCTAGGAATGGTAGAACGATGGGTTCGATGACGGTTTGGATGTACCGTGCACTATTCAGTGTCCCCTCGACGATCACCAGTGGTGTACGGCCAGTGTAGGAGATCGCTCCCCACAACATGATGCCGGGTGTTGGCCCTGTGTGCCTCGGTCGTATGCAGTCCTGATTGTGGTGCTCACCTGCACGGCGCCAAACACGCATACGACCATCATTGGCACCAAGGCAGAAGCGACTCTCATCGCTGAAGACGACACGTCTCCATTCGTCCCTCCATTCACGCCTGTCGCGACACCACTGGAGGCGGGCTGCACGATGTTGGGGCGTGAGCGGAAGACGGCCTAACGGTGTGCGGGACCGTAGCCCAGCTTCATGGAGACGGTTGCGAATGGTCCTCGCCGATACCCCAGGAGCAACAGTGTCCCTAATTTGCTGGGAAGTGGCGGTGCGGTCCCCTACGACACTGCGTAGGATCCTACGGTCTTGGCGTGCATCCGTGCGTCGCTGCGGTCCGGTCCCAGGTCGACGGGCACGTGCACCTTCCGCCGACCACTGGCGACAACATCGATGTACTGTGGAGACCTCACGCCCCACGTGTTGAGCAATTTGGCGTTACGTCCACCCGGCCTCCCGCATGCCCACTATACGCCCTCGCTCAAAGTCCGTCAACTGCACATACGGTTCACGTCCACACTGTCGCGGCATGCTATCAGTGTTAAAGACTGCGATGGAGCTCCGTATGTCACGGCAAACTGGCTGACACTGACGGCGGCGGTGCACAAATGCTGCGCAGCTAGCGCCATTCGACGGCCAACACCGCGGATCCTGGGGTGTCCGCTGTGCCGTGCGTGTGATCATTGCTTGTACAGCCCTCTCGCAGTGTCCGGAGCTAGTATGGTGGGTCTGACACACCGGTGTCAATGTGTTCTTTTTTCCATTTCCAGGAGTGTATATCAGTACTGTCACTTAGATCTACTCTGATCAGCCAGCCTACTACTACCGATATAAAGATGTCCAGGTTATAGCTGTGGCACCTGGCGAGGAATGTCTGGAAGTCACACACACACACACACACACGCACACACACACACACACACACACACACACACACACATACACGGTGTTGCATCAGTGAGTGTGCTGTTTGTGTGTAGAATGGGGAGGACGTGCGTTCTTTCTGAGTTTGACCGAGGTTCGTTACGAGCATTTTGCGAACTTCACGACTTGTCGGCTGTTCAGCAATTCTTGTGGTGAGTGTCTTCAAGACGTGGCGAAATCAAAGTGAAATCACATCCAGACGACATGTCGTTGGGAGGCCAGTTCTCATTACAGATGTCTGATGTCGTAGCTGGGGCAGAGTGGTAAAACGGGACAGGCAGCGAACTGTGGTAGAACTGAAATCAGACTTTACTAACGAACAGAGTACAAATGTATCTGAACACACAGTGCATCGAATACTGATAACGATGGGCGCCCGCAGCCGACGGCCCATGCATGTGCCAATGTTAGCACCACGACACTGGCAACTACGAGTGAAATGGGCAGGTGACCATCTGCAAAAAAATGATTCAAATGGCTCTGAGCACTACGGGATTTGACATGTGAGGTCATCAGTCCCCTATAACTTAGAACTACTTAAACCTAACTACCCTAAGGACATCACAGACATCCATGCCCTAGGCAATATTCGAACCTGCGACCGTAGCGGTCGCGCGGTTGCAGACTGAAGGACCTAGAACCGCTCGGCCACCACGGCCGGCGACCATCTGCACTGGACGTTGTCGCAGTGGCAGAGCGTTTCATTGTGTGATGAATCCCGATACCTTATTCATCTTGCCGATGGGAGGGCGCGAATCCTTCGTCTACCAGGGGAACAGCCCCTTGACATCTCTACTGCAGGACGGAGACAACATGGCTGTGTCTCCATTATGCTCTGGAGAAAGTTCATCTGGCCATCAACGGGTCCAGAGGAACTCTTACAAGGCACCATGACAGCCAAGGAGTATCGTACACTGGTTGAAAAGCACGTACACCGCTTCATAACGATCATCTTCCCTGACAGCATTAGCATGTATCAACAACGTAATGCGGCATGCCACAAGGCTGAGAGTGTGATAGAGTGGTTCTAGGAACACAGTGGCGTGTTAAAATTGATGTGCTAGATTTGAACCCATTCGAACACATCTGGGATGTGATTGAACGTGGTGTTAGAGCTCGTTACACCCATCCCCCCCCCCCCCCCTCTCTCTCTCTCTCTCTCTCGGGAATTTATGGGAATTCGGTGAGTTATGTGTACAGATGTGGTGCCGACTCCCTCCAGCTACCTACTAAGGTTCCATACGACGACATGTCGCCGCTGTTATGCGTGCCAAAATTGGCTATTAGGTAAGTGGTCATAATGTTCCGACTGACCAGTGTATTTTTGATGTGTTGGCAAATGTGCCAACACCTTGTAGATAGAGGAGGCCGAAATGCACGCTATCTAACGCAGACGGGCGTGAATTCTGGAACAGGATAAGTAGTTAATCCTAATAATAAAAGTATGCAGCTCCTCGAATACTTAACTTTTATTCCTTGTGTGAATACAGCATTCTTGATGAGACATTTCATACGATAACTATCAAACGATGTAAGGCTAATGGCGTCTTGCTAGGTCGTAGCCATGGACTTAGCTGAAGGCTGTTCTAACTCTCTCGGCAAATGAGAGAAAGGCTTCACAGTGTAGTCGCTAGCAAAGTCGTCGTACAACTGGGGCGAGTGCTAGTCCGTATCTCGAGACCTGCCTTGTGGTGGCGCTCGGTCTGCGATCACACAGTGGCGACACGCCGGTCCGACATGTACTAAATGGACGGCGGCCGATTTAAGCTACCACCTAGCAAGTGTGGTGTCTGGCAGTGACACCACATTCCTCCCCCGCAAATCGGCGAACGGTCGTGTTATAAGGATTCCGCCCGCCGTGGGGAGGACCCCATGTTGACGTATGCGATGAGGTGGGGAGCCTAACAACAGGCGAGGCTGTGCCACCCGCACCCGGCCATTCGGTCCGAGGGGAGCTAGGAAACGCCTGAAAACCTAGTCCAGGGTGCACGTCAACATGCGGCATATGCGCCCGTACAGAGACAGGAGGGGCCGAAGGGTCGACCTCCATTGCGTCGGGGTACCCGACGAGCGATGACGTCATGTGGTCCGGAGCGGGCAAGAGTTCCATGGCGGAGGACAGCTGGTCACGGGAAGCGATCGGCGGCGCGTGACCCAGGGAGGCGCTTGGCGGCTGCAGCGAAGCGTCGAATGCGGGCGGCGCCGGCGGGAGAACAGGCGGCGGCTGCGGCTGCGGTGGCGCGTCGCCATGGGGCAAAATGGAAGGCATCGTCGGTAACACCTGGGGATGAGGCGAGCCAGTAGATGGGTCCCCAGGGCGCTGACCGGACGGCACCGTCGCTGAAAGCAGACGGGGAGCGGCAGAACCCGTGCGACGACAGAGGCGCAGCTGATTGAGATGCCGACGCACCTCACCAGAGGCCCCCAAAACCAAATACATCGCGCGGCGGAGGCAGCGAAGAATGCACCCTGCGAGCCAACGCCGTGAACCTCGATAGTTGCGATAAAATACAACGTCGCCTGGAGCAAAAGCAAGCGCCTGCCGCTGTACAGGAACCTGATGCGGCGGATGCAGCAAAGACATCTAGGTTCGAAGAGGACGACCGTGGAGCAACTCAGCTGGCGAGCGACCATCTCGGGGCTGAGAGCGATACGATGACAAAAAGAGCAACAACGCGTCCTCCCAAGAATGCGACTCTTTCAACTTCAACATCTGTGACTTGAAAGTCTGGACCAATCGTTCAGCGGCACCGTTTGACTGAGGCGAAAACGGCGCGGATGTCAGATGTTGAATACCATTGGCCTTGCAGAGTGACTGAAATTCCGCGGACATGAATTGTGGGCCATTGTCGGAAACAATAGTCTGTAGAAGACCTTCAATGCAAAAGATAGCAGACAACGCTTGGATGGTGGCGGAGGACGTCGTGGAAGATATCCGGACAACAAAAGGAAAATTACTGAAGGCATCTACCAGAACCAACCATCTAGCATTCCAGAATGGACCAGCAAAATCGATGTGCAAGCGTTGCCAAGGGGAAGTGGCTTTTGGCTATGTAAAGACTTTCTGCGGCGGCGCGGATTGTTGTTCGGCACACGCCATGCAAGAAGAACACATATTCGTAATCGCAGCATCGATTCCGAACCAAGTACAGTGCTGACGAGCAAGTTGTTTCGGTCGCACTATACCCCAATGTCCTTGGTTCAAAATGGTTCAAATGGCTCTGAGCACTATGGGACTCAACTGCTGAGGTCATTAGTCCCCTAGAACTTAGAACTAGTTAAACCTAACTAACCTAAGGAAAACACAAACATCCATGCCCGAGACAGGATTCGAACCTGCGACCGTAGCGGTCTTGCAGTTCCAGACTGCAGCGCCTTTAACCGCACAGCCACTTCGGCCAGCAATGTCCTTGGTGAAGAAGCCGTAAGACAGAGGACTGTAACGAACGTGGGACCACGACTCTAGACTGATCATTATCAGAACGCAACAACAAAACACCACGTCGAACAAAAAGTCTCTCCTTGTGAGCAAAAAATTGGCGAACCAACGGATCCTCGATCCGAGACTTTGACAAAGGCCATTGCGTAGCAACAAAACGCAAAACGGTAGCAAGGACCGGGTCAGCAGCTGTGGCTGTATCTACACGACGAAAATCAATCGGAAACGATTCGACCACTTCATCGGTTTCCGAATCAATGAACATGCAAGCAAGTTTGGAAGAATCGAATGCTCTATCCTCAGCAACAGGCAAACGGGACAACGCATCGGCGTTTCCGTGCTTAGCAGTGGACCGATACAAGATATCGTAGCGGTACTGCGAGAGGAAAATAGACCAGCGAATGAATTTCTGCGCTGTACGCGGTGGTACAGGCTTGTGCGGATGAAAAAACGACGTCAAAGGTTTGTGGTCTGTGATGATGGTAAAGTGACGACCATACAAGAAATCATGGAACTTAGTAACACCAAACACGAGAGCCAAAGCTTCTTTCTCTATCTCCGAGTAATTTCTTTGCGCAGAAGAGAGCAATTTTGACGCAAAGGCAATAAGGCGATCATGCGACCCATCTTTGTGCGCAAGCACAGCACCGATCCCGAAATCCGATGCATCTACCATCAACAAAAGGGGTTTCCGGGGATCGAATGGCGTAAGGCAAGTATTAGAAAGCAACACCGATTTCAACTGGCGAACAGCGCGTTCGCATTCCGTCGTCCAGAGAAACGGAACACCTGTACGGCGTAAGCGATGAAGCGGAGCTGAAGTGGAAGAGGCATTGCGCACGTTCACTCACACCTTATGATGCTAAATCGTTTAATGTTCCGGCGACCTCATCACGCAATGCGTGGGGAACATTGCGCGCTCTGAAAAATTGCGGTTGCGCGATTACTTTCAGTTCCAAATGTGCTTCATAGTTCTTAGCGCAACCAAGGCCTGGTGCAAAAATGTCTGCAAGTTCTTCACACAGACGAGAAACACTGTCTGAAGGCACAGTCTGGTTCACTGATAGGACCTGATTTACTATAGACATGTTAAACAACTGAAATACATCTAAACCAAACAAGTTCACTGCAGTAGAAGAACGAAGAACTTAAAATGACACAAGTTTTGTTTGTCCCTTGTAAGTTGCAAGAAGGCTGCACTGTCCTAACACAGGGATAAGCTGTCCTGAATAGCTTTTTAACTGAACATTTGCGGCACGCAACGGAGGTTTGCCCAGTTGTTTGTACGTGTCGTGATTGAGCAATGAAACTGCAGCTCCGGTATCGAGCTGGAATGGTATGACCTTGCCATTAAAGTCCAAATCTACAAAAAGTTTATTGTCCTGCTGACGACAAGAGCGACTGTCTCGTGCAATTTGAACTGATACAGGTACAGCATCACTGGCTAATTGACGTGATTTCCGGCGACGTCGACGCACACTTTTTGTGGGACGAACACAGTCACTGTTAGAGACAGTGGCACTGGGCGAAGTGGAAGTAACGACACGAACGTCCATGGGCGAAGGTTCACGAGCCTGAGTGTCCTTGGTTCGATTCCGGCGCGAAGCAAAGGGCCTTGAATAGTTGTGATTGTCTGATCTGAGCTTTTTCTGGCAAACACTTTGAACATGTCTTTTCTTATTACAGAAAAAGCAAATAGCTTGGCGTGACGGGCAATGTTCACTCGAATGTCTAGTAGCACACCGCGGGCATGATTTCACTGCATTTGTGTGCTGGCGTGGCACACCTGGTTTAGACCACGGCGGCAGCTGTGCGGACGTGCGCGAGGGCAGTTTACTGGGCCGTGCAGCGCGCCCGGCGAGCCGGTTAATGTTACACACGGCTGGCGAAGTTTCAAATGATTCCTGAGCACAGTCAAGTGTGTCTTGCCTATCCAATATTTCTATCTCTTGTGGAAGGGAGGGATTGACGAGTTTCAAAATCTGTTCCCGTATGCGAACATCAGAAACGTTCTGTGCAATTGCATCACGCACCATAGTATCTGAATAAGGAAGGCCACAGTCACATTCAAACGCACAATCCCTTGTAAGGCCTTGCAATGTTGCAACCCACTCCCTATTAGTCTGACGGGCCATACGTTTTGTACGAAAGAACGTATACCTTTTTGCAACTACATTAACTGTTTCTTTGAAATAGGCGTCCAATGCCGACAAAATTTCTTCGTAGGACAGAGTTGCTACGTCGCGTCGGGGAAACAATTTCACTATCACACGGTACGTTTGCACGCCTACACACGCCAATAAATGAGGCTGCCGCTCGTTACCTTGAATTCTGTAGGCGGCGAGATAAAATCCAAACTGGCGTGACCACTCGGTCCACGATTCTTGCGCCGCATCAAAACTACGAAACGGCGGTGCAACTGCATGGTGTGGCTGCGGTAGCGGTGAAGCGGCGGCTGCCGCATCGGTTTGAATGGCACGTTGACCCTGGATGAGCTGTCCAAGGGCATCCAATAACGCCTGATTCTGCAAGCGATAAAATTCGGACAGTACATCTGGTGAAGCCATGACACAAGTAAATGTAAGCAATTAGAAAGAACACGTTTCCCTCGTCGCCAATGATGTGTTGGCAAATGTGCCAACACCTTGTAGATAGAGGAGGCCGAAATGCACGCTATCTAACGCAGACGGGCGTGAATTCTGGAACAGGATAAGTAGTTAATGCTAATAAGAAAAGTATGCAGCTCCTCGAATACTTAACTTTTATTCCTTGTGTGAATACAGCATTCTTGATGAGACATTTCATACGATAACTATCAAACGATGTAAGGCTAATGGCGCCTTGCTAGGTCGTAGCCATGGACTTAGCTGAAGGCTATTCTAACCGTCTCTCGGCAAATGAGAGAAAGGCTTCACAGTGTAGTCGCTAGCAAAGTCGTCGTACAACTGGGGCGAGTGCTAGTCCGTATCTCGAGACTTGCCTTGTGGTGGCGCTCGGTTTGCGATCACACAGTGGCGACATGCGGGTCCGACATGTACTAAATGGACCGCGGCCGATTTAAGCTACCACCTAGCAAGTGTGGTGTCTGGCGGTGACACCACAATTTTAAATAGCTTTTTTCCAAGTGTTTTGGTTACCTTCCACATTTTTTACCTCCAACACTTCCCTCCATTACCAGTTTGACAATTCCTTGATCCCTTAGAATGTCTCCTATCAACCGATCCCTTCTTCTGGCTACATTCTGCAGAAATTTCTTTTCCCTCCTAATTTGATTCAGTTCCTGCTTACTACCTGTTTATGGATCCATATAAGATGTGTAGGAAGATCGGTTACTTTGTCGTGTTTTATCTAGAGCTGAACGTCTAAAAGTTCATAACTTCTATTTTTTAACAATAGGTGAAAAGCCATTTACAATGAAGCAACGAAATCTGGCTGACAAGTAAGCGTTCCCCAGATATAGCATTACACGACGTGACACAGACGTTATTCCATCAATAAATGAAACAGGTTAATTGCTTAGAGCTTCGTAACCTTGAAACTAAAATCACAATTACTCGAAATGGTTGGAAGCAGCATACCAAAATAATACATTTTTTTAACAGCTGAATTTGGGAGGGTTTCAGGAATTCGTATTTGCAGTAAGTGCTAATCTTCACTGTTTACGAAAAAATTAAAATATGTAGTTGTAAAAGGAAAAGGGTTCGGATTCCCTGATGAGCTATAGCCCCCTTATTTTGGCTGGTAAATTTACACTACCGGGCATTAAAATTGCTACACCAAGAAGAAATGTAGACGATAAACGAGTATTCATTGGACAAATATATTATACAAGAACAGACATGTGATTACATTTGCACGCTGTTTGGGTGTGTAGATCCTGAGAAATCAGTACCCAGAACAAAAACCTCTGGCCGTAATAACGGCCTTGATACGCCTGGGCATTGCGTCAAACAGAGCTTGAATGGCGTGTACAGGTACAGCTGCCCATGCAAGCTTCAACACGATACCACAGTTCATCAAGAGTAGTGACTGGCGTATTGTGACGAGACAGTTGCTCGGCCACCATTGACAAGATGTTTTCAATTGGTCAGAGATCTGGAGAATGTGCTGGCCAGGGCAGCATTGAACATTTTCTGTATCAAGAAACGCCCGTACAGGACCTGCAACATGCGGTCGTGCATTATCCTGCTGAAATGTAGGGTTTTGAAGGGATCGAATGAAGCGTAGAGCCACGGGTCGTACACACCTGAAATGTAACGTCCACTGTTTGAAGTGCCGTCAATGCGAACCAGAGGTGACCGAGACGTGTCACCAATGGCACCCCATACCATCACACCGGATGATACACCAGTATGGCGATGACGAATACATGCTTCCAATGTGCGTTCACCGCTATGTCGCCAAACACGCATGTGACCATCATGATGCTAGAAACAGAACCTGGTTTCATCCGAAAAAATGACGTTTTGCCATTCGTGCACCCAGGTTCGTCGTTGAGTACACCATCGTACGCGCTCCTGTCTGTGATGCAGCGTCAAGGGTAACCGCAGCCATGGTCTCCGAGCTGACAGTCCATGCTGCTGCAAACGTCGTCTCCGAGCTGATAGTCCATGCTGTTGCAAACGTCGTCGAACTGTTCGTGCAGATGATTGTTGTGTTCCAAACGTGCCGATGTGTTGACTTTGCGATCGAGACGTGGCTGCACGATCCGTTACAGCCATGAGGAAAAGATGTCTGTCATGTCCACTGCTAGTGATACGACGCCGTTGGGATCCAGCACGGCGTTCCGTATTACCCTCCTGAACCCACCGATTCCATATTCTGCTGACGGTCATTGGATCTCGACCAACGCGAGCAGCAATGTCGCGATACGATAAACTGCAATCGCGATAGGCTACAATCCGACCTTTATCAAAGTCGGAAACGTGATGGTACGCATTTCTCCTCCTTACACGAGGCATCACAACAACGAATCACCAGGCAACGCCGGTCAACTGCTGTTTGTGTATGAGAAATCGGTTGGAAACTTTCCTCACGTCAGCACGTTGTAAGTGTAGCCACCGGCGCCAACCTTGTGTGAATGCTCTGAAAAGCTAATCATTTACATATCACAGCATCTTCTTCCTGTCGGTTAAATTTTGCGTCTGTAGCACGTCATCTTCGTGGTTTAGCAGTTTTAATGACCAGTAGTGTAGTTCAAAGGGCGCATGAGCGAAGCAGCATATCGCCTCCACAGGACCATTGAAACGTCCCCTTTTGAACAATTATACATGACTGTGCTTAAACTGACACACAATATTTTGTTAGCACAACGCAATCTGACTTTCAAAATTCCCTACAAAAGAATGGCCCTGACTAACATTAAACTATACCTTTCACAAATCACTTACCTCACAAAAATCTTTGCTGCTCAAGCTACTGCAATACAGCGTGCGCCACTACTGCCAGCTAAATAAAAGATTCAAACTATGGAAGGCACTAACTACTGATAGGGATAGTTAGCAAATGAAAGATATTAATAGAGAACAAACAAAGTATTTACCTTGATATCATCATATATATAGCAGTTCATGAGAAATTACAAAATTCCTCCATCTTTCTCCCTCACCTCCAACTGCGCAACGCTACGCACTGTTCACATCCTGCTGCCGCTGCCCAACACTACAATGGCAGACAACAATGCAAACTAGCCACAGACTGCACACAGCACAGCCAGTGATTTTCATATAGAGGTGGCGTTACCAATAAAAAAACCTAAACAGCCTACTTACATAGCCCCCATGCTCCCCACAAAAAATTTTACAAATTGGATTGGGCAGTGGCCAATAGATATTTGTTAAAATTTTTTTTGCAATTACAATAACAAAGAAATCAAAGGCACACACTTATTGATACAATGTTGGTCAAAAGCTAAAATTTTCTCACAGTCCATAAAGACAGTCCTCATCATTCGTCACCGTAAAATTGCAGTGTTTTTCTCAAAGTCTGAGCAGTAAAAGAAAATGCACACAGAAGTAGTGGATTTCCATGCAGTCTTGAAGAAGTAGTGTTGTCCTTCCAACGTAAATACAGTGCTGACTCTTGACATGCTGACAGGTAGTGGGCCACAATGGAGCAAACTCACAGCAGAGTCATTCGAAGTTTTGAAGAATATTGGTAGGTAGGTCATCACAGAGCATACCCATTGTAGTCCTGGTAGAGATTACGGTATTGGTGGGCCACCAGAGGTGCAGACCCACTGCAGTCCTTGTAGAAATAATGGTATTGGTGAGCCATCGGAGGTGCAGACCCACTGTAGTCCATGTAGAGACGGCCAGCAGCCATCTGATGCGACTGTGCAGGTGCACAATCACCATCGAACAGTCTTGCGGAGAATATAGCAAGTCCATAAACCACCACTTGTGCACTCACAAAGTTTTCGGAACTGTCCTTAGAACCAACAATGCTGTTATCCGGTCCCTTGCTGAATTAGTAACACATGTGCAAACACTAACAGTCCCTACTTCTCACATATTGTCCATATACTATGACCAACAGAAACGTGTGCAGTGAAATGTAACTAACCAGTTAATAATATCATGAACTGGTGACAATTACAATTTTATAACATAAGAATACAATAACAAAGGTACAAAATACACATTAAAGAACATAACAATACAGATAACATTTGTAGTACAGGCTTTACAAAAGAATCGAACTAACATATACATCAGTGGAATTATGACATGAGTACATACATAAAAGATCACAATAACTTTTGAAACATCAACTTCACACATGAGCATTAAACAGAACAGAATTAATAATGTCTAACATCTTTACAAAGTAAATAACATATTATTAATGCCAATTATATTCGAGGATAACAGTATTCCTCATCATAGTGAATGTAGCTTAATATTAAAAGAAAAAAAATTCTATGAAACTACACAGAGACAGGAAGAAAACAAATACACAAGGGTACACAAACACATAGTGGGATAACACCAATAGGAAAGGACAGGGTTCGTTTTCAGTGTAACATTTGGTACTGCAGTCCAACCCAAGACTTCATATATCTTTCCTCTTATTTCATCCTTTGTTTCCACCAAAAAAATTCTATCCAAGCATGCTTTCTGTATTTATATGTTCACACATTTCTTATCTCAACATTTATTTCCAAGAAAATCCTACCTAAACCTGTTTTCTGTACTTTTTTTCGTATAACTCCTCAATGCATTTCTTCCAATTCATCGCAACTCATTCTCTTAGAGGCTACCCCCTCTTAAGCTAACTTAAATCTACTGAGCTCAGATGCTAAACTAAGGGACGAGGCAATGCAGCAGCACAAAATAAGTAACACAAACAGCAATGACCAAAAAAAATGGAAAATTGCAAAGCAAGCTACAGTAAATCTAAATTACCAAGCAATGCAACATTACAACTAATATGAGCCAATGTGCAGCAACAAGAAAAATAAATGAGTAGTAAAACTGGCTTAGCAGAGTAACACAAAGTCAAATTCAGTAACACTATGCCTGGCAAACAGCAGTAACTTATACCTAAACATGACATAGCTCAAGCAGAAAAAATATTACAGTAAAAACAACAATGCAGATAAGGGAAATGTATATTCACATCTTAATGTCTATGTCAATTAAAGTGGTGCACCACAAATTATTCTACAAAAGAAATTACCAAGTACTTGAAAAGAAAATTATAGATGCAGTTACTGTTATTAGTCCCTTCTTATTGTTCTCTCCATTCCAAGAGCTCCTTTTTCGAAGAATGTGGATCAGAAAATACTTATTTAATAAATCTGTTGACGGAAAGTGTTCACATTAGCAGATGCTTTTAAGTTTATTTTATAAAACCAATGCTGCAACACAGCTGGAAACCAGATATTAAACAAAATGAGCAATCTCTTAACTACAAAGACAATAGATGTAAAATGTTTCTAATCATTTCATTAGGCATTTTAGTAAATATCATAAATTACGAGCTCCACAGTATGCTTTCAACAAGGAAATGTCAATAGCGAGGACAATGGCCTCCCCTTTCTTTTTTTCTACCTGTGCTTCTGATGAGGCACTCACTAATGACTTGTTCTCCCTGCGTCTGACACAGCTGCGTGCCCACGACGCATTACGTGCAGGTGGTCACTTAACTTTCTTACGGAAATATTTACGACAGCAGTTTCCGCTACTGTGACAGTCTCATATAAAAAATTTCACGGGTCAAGAATTTGCGTTGCAAATGTGTAGAAACAAAACCCTATAAATATAAGTGTCCAAATAAAATATTCGTCAGCATTGTGATACAGTCACGCATTTACGCACATTTCATAACTCTTAAAGTACGCTTCTTGGTTTCCAACATACTTCTTATTCCTCATATACGGTAGCATCATCTTATTGATCATAAACATATCTCAACAGCATAGTACACATCGTCGTCGTAATAATAACATCATAACACCTCAGTCAAATCTCAAAAACGTCATAGCTTTCTGCAATAATTTCAAAACCTAAAAAAATTCTCTGCTCACGTCAAAAGTGTCATCTGCCTCAAACGTACTTTGAAAATCATGATCCCATACCAAATGCGACATTCAAAGCTCTCATAGTATCACAATGGTTCCAAATAAAAATATGAACAGTTCACAAAGTACAGACAAAATACAATTTCGTAAGTGTGAAGTTATCCAACTGTGTAATTACGTAAACATCTGTCACTGCCGTAGTAAAAAAGTTTGTCTCTCTTAGGTAATGATCAGATAGCTGTGTAATTTGTGTGTTAGAGAAATATGGTACCGATGTGTAAAGTTGTATAAGCAAATACCATATTAGCTAGGGTTCCTTGTGGTTGCCACACACATGGTACACAAAGTAAGCGTGTACCCCCCTGAGGATTAATGTAATTATACCCTCAGGTGTTGCAGATTACAGCAATGGAATGAAATGTATCATGGAAAACTTTCTTTGTAATTCAAAACTCTTGAAAAATAAATGGTTTAAGTACAAAATTAATCACTCAAATACGTGTACTGTAGCGCTAAATGTGCATCTTGTTGCAACATAATCTGTGTGGAAGTGTCGTAGTTATCATCCTCCGAAAGCTAAGTTCTGCAGAAGTCAATGTACTTACCTCATAATACACAAAAGTGAAATGCTTTGCGTATAAATGTCTTAGTTATTACGCTTGTTGCTGTGATGAGGAAAGTACTGTGCTGTAACGTATTGTTGTGCTACGGAAAAGGCAGTATCATTGTAGCTATACCACAAAAGTTACTACTAAAACCTGTTTTACTTTCCAGAATAAAACAGAAAACTGTGCAGATATAAAACAGAAACACTGCAAAAGCAACATTGTAAATTGTCACTCATTAGTAGCGTCGTGATAAAATCGTGTAGCTGTCACATAAACTAACCACTGTGCCATCTGGTATCTCACTAAAAGTACTTTAAATCCAGAATATATTTTCAAGTAAACCAAAATGTTGCATTAAAATCTCATTAGCAGTACTGGTAAATGTTCTAAGTATGTAAGCCTTATAGTCGTTCCATAATCGTGCAACTAACAAGCAAGAATGTACACACACAATAACACTGTGACGTCTGTTCACTATAACAATGCATTCGTCATTTCTGTTTCAATAAGTTCTCTTGGTTCTTGACTGGATATTTAACTTCAAACATTGTTGCATATTAACAGGTTCTAAGTCTGACAAAGCATACTAGTAATGTAAAGTGAAAAATTTTATGGCAAAGACAAAGTTAAAAAGCAGATTATCTTTCAATAAACGGTTTTACATGTGAAATGTGGTGTAAACCCTTACTCTTCCTAGTACGCAGAGTTTCAACTTCAACGCAATTATCATGTGGTATACGTCGGTAAAGAATACCGGAATTTTTCTCAAGGTTAGCGTCTATGTTATTTTTCTCTGAGCCAGCCGGCGCACACGGATGCCTGCGGTGCGAGTCATTGTCTGTTCCTTTGTTGGCGCACGTCGTTACTGGGATTAGGAGACCTAACTTCTACAAATTCACCTTGCCGAGAGGGCCCAGCTCTGTTAGAATCCCGCCAGTTCTGATGAAATTCACGTCTGTCGTTTTGTCGGTACTTCACATAGTTTCTTGTTTGTCGGTCATGTGGTGGAGAATTTCTCCCTGAATCGTAACTCTGCGCCGAACTGTTGTGTCTGAAGTTATTCTGCCTCCCTTGATAATAATTGTTCTGGTTCCCATATTGTCTGTTTCTCTGATTGTCTCTGTGATAGTAATTACTACGGAAATGCGATCTTTCCCTGTACTACTCTGCCAACGGTTGTCATACGGGTGGTGTCTGTTTTGGTCGCGATTCGTGTTGTGAGAATAGCCTTGTCGTGTCAAGTTATTACTTCTTTCATCGCGGAATTGCGATGGATGTGACCTGTAATTGTTGTGTTCCTGGTTTCGCGTTCCGCGATTGTCAGTGTGAATTTCTAATTCTTGTAAGAGTCCCTGAAATGCTTCAATGTCATCTTTGCATCATCCTGCCAAAATAATATGTCGTAAATGTTCAGGCAGTATGATTAAGCAAATGCGGATGAGTTCTGAGGGGCTGTATGGGTTTGAAAGATACTGATTCTTATGCAACATGTCTTCAAAATATTTCATAAGACTGGAAAATTCAGATTGTTCGAAACGTTTCATCATTATGATGCTATGTTTTACTCGGTCTTGTGTGGCTTGAGACCAATATGCTGAGAGGAAGGCATGGTAAAACTCTCCTTCACTGTGGCAATCGTGAATTACTGATCGCATTCTTACAGCTGGTTCATTCTCCAAGTAGCCACACATAAATTCTAATCTGTGTTCTAACGACCAGTTGGGAGGAAAACAATGCGAGAATTGATGGAGCCATGCTTGTGGATGAATGTCGTTGCCGGAATTCTTAAATGTTTTGAATTTACCTGTAGTAATGAACAGCTTATAGTCAAAATCATCATGTCGGCGAGTCGCATGTCGGTCATTGTCACGTCGTGTCGGCTGTTCAATCTCAAAATTCGGTGCACATTGCCAATTTCTTTCATAATTTCCGAAATGCGCTGTGTTATTATTTTGTGGCTAATCCGTATTTCTGTGTCCCTCTTCCCGTATTGGGGCACGAGTATCCTCTGAAATACGTAATTCTTGTATTACCTGTGTCAGCTGATCTTGTACTTCCCGGATTTCTCTTTTGTACTGTGTATTGATTTGATTTTGATTCTGTTTGAATTTTCTAATTTGTTCATACTCTTCTGTGTCAGTGAAGGCTACAGGTCTTGTGTCATTCAGATCATCATCTACCTTTGCAGATAAGTTAGTGAACTGATCCGAAAGTTCTGTTACTTTCTCCGATAGTGAACACATTTCCTCAGTGTGTTTTTCTGAACCAAGTTTCAGAGTGTCCATTTGTGTTGAAATCGAATCTACTGTGTCCTTTAAGTTTTCCTGAGTTTTTGCAAGTTGCTTAACCGAATCGGTAGATGCAACTGAGTCAATTTTAGCCCACAAGGTCTCATGATTTTCATGAACAATGGTTTGCAGTTCTTTTATGGCTGCTTCGTGATTCTGTAATTCATTTTCATGCCGCGAAAAAATAGGTTGAAAATGCTCACAAATTTGTGTTTTTACGTCATTACAGACTTTTTGACATTCCGATTCAATGTTATGTAACTCAGTAGTTAAATCTCCACGTGTTTGTTCAAGTGTGGTGTCTAACTTTTGAAGATTTTGTTCCATTGTGTCTAACTGTTGCTGTGTTTGTCTCTGGTGTTGTTCCATTGTGTCTAACTGTTGCTGTGTTTGTCGCTGGTGTTGTTCCATTGTGTCTAACTTTTTAAGATTTTGTTCCACTGTGTATAACTTTTTAAGAGTTTGTCCCATTTGTCTCTGATTTTGTTCCATTTGTTGCAGTAATTGCAATAATAATGTATTAGTGTCTGGAATCTGTTTCTCTACGCTTTTCAGCAGTGCATTTGCACCGGCAACATTCACATTTTGACAAGCAGAAAATGTGTCTTGACTTATTTGAGAAAACGGTGATGACCCAAAACCTGAATCTACAGTATTTGCGAAATTGTGTCCTGTCATTTCGGATTCCTGAGGCGAGCTGTTGCCGACCGATCGATCGATAATGCTTCCCTGTTCACTACCTGTTTCACTGTCTACACCATTGTTTGCAGCCCGCTCCATTTCCCTATGCACAATTACCAAATTACTACTTTGAACATCTGTTAATTCATTACTCGGTGGCGCTAACACACTGCTTTCATTTTCACTGTCATTTCTCAGTTTACTTTGGAGCCTAGTATTACGTTTTTCACACGCCATTATTGTCACAGTATTTCACGCGACAACACAGAAAAACACAATTTGAAGATCAAAAATAAGAGAACACATTAACATAGCACTGAAAATAATATCTAGTTAATTGCAGCTGCGAAATACTTGGTGCAAATCTACATGCATGCCAAAACTGTTTTACTGTACAACAATGAAAGACTGCAACTACAAAGGAGATTTTCTCTACAATTACGCGCTAGCAATAAACAATATCTACACTAATTACACAAACCACAAGAAAAAATCAGAAGATTCCAGTGAGGTATCCTCGGCTAAGGGTCGACATATGAAACGTCCCCTTTTGAACAATTATACATGACTGTGCTTAAACTGACACACAATATTTTGTTAGCGCAACGCAATCTGACTTTCAAAATTCCCTACAAAAGAATGGCCCTGACTAACATTAAGCTATACCTTTCACAAATCACTTACCTCACAAAAATCTTCGCTGCTCAAGCTACTGCAATACAGCGAGCGCCACTACTGCCAGCTAAATAAAAGATTCAAACTATGGAAGGCACTAACTACTGATAGGGATAGTTAGCAAATGAAAGATATTAATAGAGAACAAACAATGTATTTACCTTGATATCATCATATATATAGCAGTTCATGAGAAATTACAAAATTCCGCCATCTCTCTCCCCACATCCACCACTGCTGGCGGCTCACCTCCAACTGCGCAACGCTACGCACTGTTCACATCCTGCTGCCGCTGCCCAACACTACAATGGCAGACAAAAATGCAAACTAGCCACAGACTGCACACAGCACAGCCAGTGATTTTCATACAGAGCGCTACCTGGTGTTACCAATAAAAAAACCTAAACAGCCTACTTACACCATGTCCGACAGGGCACTGTGTCCTCGAAGTTAATCTTTGCATTAATGACGTATTTACCAATAAAGGGAAAATAAGTTTTTCTAGAGAATATGCAGCCCACACTGTTGTGCTTTTTCACCTGATCGTTTAACGTGGCACTTTTAAGCGGGTAATGAACTACCTGATTTACGACACTGTCGGTCTCAGCTATCAAATGCGCGGCAGCCTTCAGCTAATACTTCGCGTTCTCCACTTTGCTTTGACTTGTGCGTTGCCCCTTCTTTTCTTTTTATACTTTTAAATGGGTAAAGAGAATAACGCTCGCCCATCATAGGTTTCGATTCACACAACACCGGATGAGAACGGCCACCCCTGTGACCATCCTTTAGTTCTGATATCGCAGAAGCGCGGAATACGACAGGAGACTGCCAGCCCTCGGAGAGGGAGACGGGACTTCTCACCCAACACCGCACGTCTCGCCTTCAGCGGTCTAATTTCCGGATTCCTTATGATAGCCAACGATCGGTACGTTTTAGTGTCCGCACTATACCCAGACTGTCTGACTTCTCTTTCTCTATTTTCTGATGACTAATTGCCTGTTACGAGGTTGCAGTGTTGGATGGACAAAAATTTATTGTAATTTTCCAGTATTACGGATTATTTTCTTTTATTCTTATAACTACAGACTTATTTGCCTGCGAAATTTGCTTATAGTGTCTGTCACCCACGCCCACGCATCCAAGTATGTCACGCCGAGGAATTCGGTGCCCACATTGTGGCTTACTGGTATTAGATACAGCATCATTGTAAGCATCCTCAATACGTTGGCATATATCGTGTACATGCAGATTGTTGACTTCAGGTCGTTTCATCTGCACCATCAAGACAAGCCACGAACAAATATCAGGACTGGTGATTTGAGTGACTATCTACTAGACCATATGAGACTTATACGCTTTGCATTCATGTATCGTCCCACGCTGTGACTAAAGGGTATTGTTGCACTCATCATTCACCTATCACATATGCAGTTCTAGAACAATTTGTTACTTTAACACGCCGCTGATAATATCCATAACATACTGAGAAAACGATTCTGGAAGTGGAATTTCCGCACTGAACACAGATCACGTTTGCGCATCTACGGTCATTGCCGACACTGAAGCTACCTTTTTCCTGAAGGATGCTGTATCGTCGAACAAAACAGTTTCGTAAAAGCTTATGACATGGTTGTTTAGGACTATCATCAATCCACAGTGGTCCAATCAGGCAAATGAGGAAGGTGGGAGAAAAATCTTTAATGGCTGAGGTGATATGTGTGGAAATTGGCTTGCTGTAAAAGGCGCCCCAATATGCAATATGTCAAGTGTGCAGTGTATTAGCGATTTATGCTGCTGTGACCTAAAGCTGTCATCCTCAAAGGACATATTACTCACAAACGCCTGTGAGTTGCCATGAATACACGAACATTGTTTGAACGTTTAAATGGAAAGTTTTACGGGTATTGATGATCCGCTTCCCATTCGTTAGATGAGTATCAAGCACTTCTATATTGCAGCAGTCCTTGACTCAGCTGAAAAGCTACCACCACTATTCTGCCGGTCAGGCGATCTGACCACTACTTGATGCGATAGTATGGAGATTCCACTACATTTTGGCATTTTAAGAACAAATGATCATTTTTATTTAGTAGTTGGTAAAATAGTCCTGACACTCGTGCGCCAATCTATAACTTATGTCCTTTCTAGGATCGAAATTCTTGGATCTTACGATCTACAGGTTCCTGATGGACAACATTTGTAGAAAATACTAAAATTCCCAAGAACATATATCTTGGCTTGTATTTTCGGTCCCTTTCGCACATCTTGAATGATGCTCCCATTCCTATGACATTTGGTCTTCTGGTGACAAAAATGACGTATTAGACAATCTCGCAATATGTTTTCAGTAGTTATCAAAGCACAGGAATTGGCATTAAGCTGTCTTGTTATCGATGAGAGACCAAAAGCTATCTACGACCACCACTGCAAATGGGTGGCAGTGGTTACTTGTGGAGAAAAGTGAGTGCTTACTAACACACGCACTGTTGAATTTCCCTGATGTTGTTGTGGTCCGTAATGCTGTAAGAGAAAGCATAAGATATGGACCGCATAGAAGAAACTCCGCTACCACTAGCTACTATGGTAAAGAGCAGATTTCGTGGCCTAAACTTGCAAACAGACTGCAAACCTGTTCGCCGGCTCGCATGCCACTGTCGTGAGGATCTGTGCAAGGTGGCTAAAGTACAGTGAACTCACGAGTAGGCGACGAGGTGTTGAACATTAACGACTCACGGAGGTGAGAGATATGCCGAGTCTGCAAAGCTGGTTAGGCGTCAATATGTGTGGCAGCTATGACGACACAGTACAAAGCTGGTACAAAGGAAGTGTTTTGGAACACACCGTCCAGCGCATATTGTTGAAAGCGGAGTTTTGCAGCATGACAATAACGATTTAACTGGGCACAGGATCGTTGAGATCGACCCATGGAGCAAACGAACACGTAACCTGATCAGGTGAATCGCGCTCCTTGTTACACTAGGTCGATGGTGGCGTCCAGACACGGTGTCACTCAAGAGAACGGCTGCTCCAGATAAGAAACACATCCTCGGACACAGGCCGATGGCTGCACCACTGTGCTCTCGGGGATATTCAGCTCATCTTCCCTGGACTCGTAGCAGTAATCGAAGTCGTAATAAGAGCTGTGGACTTGATAAAAATTATTGCAGACCACCTCCATCTCATAATGTTTGATGCTCCCACCAACAGCAATGGCATGTGAACTGCTTGTCCCCCAGCCCCCTCCCGCCCCGCCTCCTCTTGATCAGTAAAATTTTGATACTTTCTTGACTAATCCATGTACCTCCATCAATTTAGCATTAAATTTCAAAGCAACAAAATTTTAAATCGCAATACAAATGCTTTACATTTACTAAATAGCTGTAACTAAAAACGTCGTTAATTACAAGACCGTTCAACCATCTGTTACTAGAGACAGGCACAGTATTTCCCCAGGCCCTATATTATGCCAGTCACCTGCAGCAACATGAATAGTTTGGTTACTGGATGGTGCAGGTGCCTTCATGAGTGTAGAACAACTAAAACACTGTTATGAGAAACCCCTTACTTTCTTTCGCTTACGCCATAGTCTTGCAGCGATTTGCAGGGTCAGCGTGGTGACAACGAATTTGGCAAGTTTAGTTTCTTAGGGGTGGCTGGATGCCCTTCCTGCCGCCACCCTGTACCCCAGGGGATGGAATCAGTGTACCCCAGCTGTCTGCATCTAATGTAAATCGGGAAATAGTACGAACGTGTTTCAAATGTCTGGAACGCCTGTAACTGAGGCTGAACGTGGGGACCAGCCCGGTATTCATCTAGCGGGATGTGGAAAACCGCCTAAAAACCACATCCAGGCCGGTCGGCACACGGCCTTCGTCGATAATCCGATGGGAGGATTCGATTTGGGACCGGCGCGTCTACCCTAGTCCAGGAAGCTGCGCGTTAGCGCTCTCGGCTGCCCTGGCGTAGAAACCCCTTACCATCAAATATTAAAATTCAGCCCGAACTTGAAAATAGGAATGACAAATAATGGATCTAATTCCAGCAGTTATTAATTAAGCTATATCTTCATTACCCTTCTCCAGTAATGAACCTCAGACAACCAGAGGCACGATTAACAGGATCAGACTACATACGGAACACGAGACGGCAAACACAGCCTCGGGAGGCAGCCACAGCGGTCACGGACGAGAACGGGAACAGCATCAATTACCTGAACCATCAGGCATCGTACAGCATGGGAGTATACATATTACGGAACACGAGACGACGGCTTCCAACATAACAGGTTGCTTCAGCATGCGCTGACGTAATACGCAACCCCAATAGCAGTCTCATGCCGCAGGATGCGCACGCACCGAATGGAGAACGCCCGGAGGATGACGTGGCCACGACAGAAACCCGCAGCGGTTGCGAAAGGCACGAGAAATGCCTATAGCGACACGATAGTGCTAGGAACGCACCTGGCGGGTGGAGACCAAAACACGGAACGCCATGGGACGGACGCCAGAGCGGGAAACAGCCGCAACGGGCGCGGACGGAAGAGGGGACGGCTAGAGATGGATACCACCCGCAAAAGGCAGCCACAGTGGCCGTAGACTTCATGTAGAACAGTCTCAGGAAACACCTGATGAGTACGCCAAGTTATGAGTCGAACTATGTTCTGGGAAGACGCAGCCCACCGCCAGTACATCCGATTTTATGAGATAACAAGGAATACGTTGTGCACAAAAAGAAACTTTACATTTCCTTAAACCAAAGCCTTCAGTTAAAACATATAGCATATGGTGTAATAGTGGCGCAATAATTACTCAGCTGTTAATTTGCTTCTAAGAAATCAAACAGTAGCGGTAAGGGCCCAGTACCAAAAGGGACTACGAACGATCAGTCCCATGAATTAATGAGCGTATGATTCCAACTTAACAGTAATTAACTGACAGTCTCCATAATAAGCCACGTCATCGCTTAAAACCACTTCTTTAAAATCTAATTCCCTAAAAGAGAATTTAAATAAACTTTGAAAACAAGAGCCGTCTGGTGTGGCCGAGCGTTTCTAGGCGCTTCAGTCTGGAACCGCGGGTTCGCTACAGTCGCAGGTTCGAATCTTGCATCGGGCATTGATGTGTGTAAAGTTCTTAGGTTAGTTAGGTTTAACTAGTTCTAAGGAACTGATGACCTCAGATGTTAGGTCCCATAGTGCACAGAGCCATTTGAACCCTTTTTGGCCACGCGGGATTAGCCGAGTGGTCTGAGGCGCTGCAGTCATGGACTGTGCGGCTGGTCCCGGCGGAGGTTCGATTCCTCCCTTGGGCATGGTTGTGTGTGTTTGTCCTTAGGATAATTTAGGTTAAGTAGTGTGTAAGCTTTGGGACTGATGACCTTAGCAGTTAAGTCCCATAAGATTTCACACACATCTGAACATTTTTTGATCCCTTTTTGAACCATTTGAAAACAAGATGTGGGAGCCCAAAATCCTATTTGGCTAATGCAGTCAGCACATCGACTAATAAACATAATTCACAAGAAAACCGATTATTGCGAAACTAATGCAAGTCATTGCAGTTGAACACAATACAATTGTCCACTCAGTCAAACCACACGCAGGGAACGGTGTTTATTTCATAGACTCGCAGATACTCATCCTTATAATTGCGTAGTGAAATGTACCTTTATCCAACAACATTCTCGTAACTTTCCACCTGGCCAAACAATTCCCAGCGTGAAACCAAGTTAAGGCGCACAGCATCCACAGTACACCACATTTTGCGAGCCGCACAATGCCACTACCCAGTGTGGTTACAGCAGCCGACCCACTTCAATAAACGAGGAGCTTACTTCTATACAAGATGGCAAATTCCAACATAAGCCCGTGCAAGAGCGGGTAATGCTTCACTCGGTTCAAAGGGCACTTTCACTGATATACGTTCCTGACATCACGTTGACTACACAGCTGTTGTTACATATACACCCTTAAACGTTACTTGACCTCAGCTGCTGTCTGCCACAATCATTAGAGCACACTTACGCGCCACAGCAACTAGGGTTCGTGCATATACCAATAATCGATCGCTTCACAGGAAGCTGCTCAGTCTCCCAACGGTGGCACTACTCGTCTGTGTAAACCTGCATTCTCTCCACACGGTCTGTGTCTCGTTGCGACGGAACTGTCTCTGAGTTTCTCTGTCACTGAAGCAAGCTGCAAATGGATATTCACCTGCCTCAGATCAGCGTCTGCTCAGTATCCCTTCACTCTGCAACGTAGATAAAGACAGCGTTGATAAAGACAGCACCTCATATCTACAATTACTGAGGCCGCATAAATCTCGTTATGATTGTTCCTGTAAATATTCATAATAAATTTTCGGGTGGAAAACGGATTCCTGATCTTTACTGAATGTTCGTAAATCTGGTAAAAGTAGGTTTTATTTTCTTTGCTTAAACATGTGTCATCAACCCACATTTAGTATGCAAAAGTGCTATTATAACTTCCCAGTTTATGTCACAAGTAAAGGATCCAGAATTCTCCTAAGCCCATCCCGACAATAATCGCCGAAAATAATCACTTTAATATACAGTCACTTTCTACAAATAACGGTGATATGTTACATAAGTCATTCAGAAGATTTCTTTCACAAAGATTGCTGGCCGAATATATTTTGTAGTAGAACACAGAACATCACCACGCTGATTTTCTAAGTCCATCAAGTCACACACGTATACCTCCCGAACAAAATATCCCACGACTCTCAAACATGTTCGTATCAACAAAAGCTACTACCATTTCAAATCCATCTGAACGCGAAGGACCGAACATTTCTTCATCTTACACATTATACGGACGGACACATTTAACATGACCTTCGCGTCTGAAAAGCTAGTCCACGACTCTCTCCTTCCAGCTACTGATGCAACCTAAGTATCTCGCAGTGCGCGGGAACCATACTGACTTCCGATTGGCTGTTCGTAAAGCCAGCCAATCCGATCACACCTTTAGATCTTACTCGCGCCAGACCTGTTCTGAGCCAATCACTACATCAGATTCATTGGCGTCACTTCAACAAGAAAATTATCACTTTAACGTTTAATAATTGAAACTAAACAAAAATTAACCTTGAGATAACTTTAGAAAACTGATTATACCGTTACCGACTTTCTGGCTGCTTTATTATATAAGCTAACACCCATAGACATACCTCATCCGCCAGTTAATGGGATTTACAATTTTCATGACACCCTGGTGGCGTAACACTTGCTAGTTACTTAATATGTATTACCTTATGAATTTGAAATTTGACGTATGTCTCCCATACGCACTCACATTCACTCTCCTTTACTCTCACCCTAACACAAAATATAAATATTAAATTTAGACAGTTATTTTCATTAAGGAAAGATATAAACTGTTATGTTTCCTATCTGAATTTACTTTCTTAAGTTTCGATTAAGTACATTTTAATGGGTTTTTCAAGCCTCCGAAACTATAAAATTTTGACATACTGTTTGTCTGAATAACAGAAAGTCCTGTACCAATTTTGGGAAAAAATAGATAATATTTAACATAATTATTTAGTTTCTTAGGTGAGGTGAATAAGTGGACCCTGTACGTGGCACACAAAAGAATTACCACGCTCGGCCAGAAGGGCAGGTGGCTGATGATGCAATCGGCAGGCCACAAGTAGGCCGCCGCTGGATGTTACTATACTGAAGGCTTCTAATACAGTTCGTCATAACGTAACAAAACTTACTGCAAAACCGGCGGTCACGGATTAACCCACGACGCTACATCGTCTCTTCACACCTTCAGCGCCCGACGCTGCCACCTCGCGTTGAGCGATACGTGAAGCGAGGGAAGCGAAACAATCTCCCGAATCGACTGCAGATCGTCTCAGCAGCTTTCATCAGTGTAGATCAAGGGAAAATAATTAAGGTGATACTCGATTTTTATATATTCCACTTCCAATTTCCATTAACTTTCCCATTCTGTTCACAATACGAGGTGTAGCTCGTGTGAGATTATTTATGAGTCCTTTCATTGTGGGAGTATTATTTATTATTCGAACCATATATTTATCTGTTTTATTTTCTGTTTCTTTCTAGAATTCCCTTTTAACCATCCCCCTAAGCAGTAGTTTAAAGTTGTGAGGTCGGGGATATTAGTGGGCACAAAACGCGACCGTTTCTGTCGGTCCATCTGCGGTGAAAGGTGTATATGTTGTACCAGTTGACGAATACAGTTTCCTGGGAACTTGTCACTTGGGAAGAACGTAACCACGCTTTAGCCAAAGGAACCTCTATCAATAACGCTTCAAGTTCGTTATCAATGAAATCTAGATAATGAAACCCTGTAAGGCGATGGGTCAACGTAATAGGCCCAAAAATTGAGTCTGTGTCACAATCACAGAGTTCAAAAATTCTTTTATGTTAATTCAAACAAAACTTCACAACATGAACATCAAAACAACAATCGATCAATAAACATAAATATGCACTCTAAGACAGTAAAAAGATACATCACGAAGGAATTTTACGAATCGGAAGAAAATGGTAGATGTGAGGTACATGTACACAAAAATAAATGATCACAATTTCACAAAAATTGGATAATTTTTTCAAGAGACAGAGCTTCAAAAACTGAGTAATTCAATAATGCGTTGGTCCACCTCTGGCCTTTATGCAAGCATATATTCAGGTTGGAATTCATTGACAGATTTGTCGGATGTCCTTTTGAGGGATATCGTGTCAAGTTCTCTCCAGTTGGCGTGTTAGATCGTCAATGTCTCTAGCTGGTTGGAGGGCCTGCCCAAACTGCTCCAAGTTAATCAACTGGAGAGAGACCTGAAGAGCACAGACCATCACTCTGGTTGTCAGGCCGGATGGTGGGCAACAGGTTGATTTCCCACTGCTATCTGGGTGTCTCCAGACACGTCTTCGCTGGTTATCCGTACTCAGTCGAAGTGGAACTCCTTACTGAAGACAATTGTACTCCATTCAGTGAGATTCCCGGCCAAAGACGAGTATGGAGACGGCCATGAAAGGGTGGAATACCAAACAGACTGTCACCCACCATATGATCTGATGCCAGGTGTGACAGTCTGGTGTGCCATTTCATTTCACGGCAGGACCCCTTCTATTGTCATCCACGGCATCCATGCTGCGCAGTGATATGTTCATGGCATTCAACGTCCCCGTTTGTTGCCCTTCATGGCAGGTCAGCCAGGGGTTGCATTTCAGCAGGATAATTATTGTCTGTGCACAGGGACAGTTCCTACTGCTTGTCTTCGCGCTTGCCGAAGACTACCTCGGCCAGCATGGTCGCCAGATTTCTCTGTACTAGATAACGTTTGGAAGATTATGGGCAGGGTCCTCCAACCAGCTCGGGATTTTGATGATCTAACGCGCCAATTGGGCAGAATTTGGCATGAAGTCCTCCCTCATGAGGACATGGAACAACCCTATCGATCAGTTACAAGCCTAATAGTCACTTACAAAAGGGCCAGAGGTGAACCGACACATTATTGACTTCCTCAATTTGTGAAGCTCATCCTCCTTAATAAATAATTCAATTTTTCTGAAACTGTAACCATTTGTTTGTCTGTAAATGTAAACCACATCACCCATACCCACCCAATTCGGATAATTCCATTGTGGTGCATAGTATTTTTTGTACTCAGAGTGTACATTTCTCATCATCAAGATTTTTGGCCATCAATCCCACTGGACAGAATGTTAGTCATTGTCTTAAAAGAGCTAGGAAAAAAACTGTTTCCAATCGATCATATGACACTACACCCTGACGTAAGTGCCGGCCGGGATAGGCGAGCGGTTCTAGGCACTACAGTCTGGAACTGCGCGACTGCTACAGTCGCAGGTTCCAATCCTGCCCCGGGCACAGATGTGTGTGTTGTCCTTAGGTTAGTTAGGTTTATGTATTTCTAAGTACTAGGGGACTGATGACCTCAGAAGTTAAGTCCCATGGTGCTCAGTGCCATTTGAACCTGACATAAGTAATGAAAGAGAAGTGGTATGTTAAATCCAGTCCACTGTGTAGAATCATTGGAGTTAGATGCATAGTGGTGAAAATGTGACTGGATGACAGAAAGGAGCTGTCGTATTCGGATATGTCCTTGACCACACTGTCAATGAAGCTGCATGATTTGTTGATGTACCAAGACACTGTCTCTCCAATGTGTCAAGAAATGATGTACCACTTACAGCCATGCAACACGGCGTAACAACAGTGGTAATAATCTGACATTCTGCGTGGTGTCTGTTGTTCTATATCGTGTCTCCCTACCACTTTCGCACAACGACGCTCTGAGCGTGTTTTTTAGGGAATTGACTAGTTTGAATCTGGGACCTGTTGCTGGTAAGGAGACGTCAGACCACACATGACATGTAGAGTTCAGAAGAGTTCAGTGAGACTAGCGATGATATAACCAAATACCTAATGATTTCAGCGTCAGCTCCAATGCACTCCCTGTAAAAGGATCTTAATACTAACTAAATTTAGTGGAAGGGGTTCAAGGCTTTCCTATTTTTAGGTAGCTGGTAAAATAACGTCGAAAAAGCAGTTAAGTTTACCATTGGAAATTTTATTCTACTCACAAAACAATGTTAACCTCAAGCTCCACCTACAAAAATTCTGTCTATCCAATGAGAAACGTTATACTTTTCGTGGTGGGGCAATGTTTTTAAGGTTTGCAACGTAACAGAGACGCGAAAAAGTCTCACGCTAAAACTTGCAGCTGGTGTGGTCCTTTTAGTGTTATCATAAGATCTATACTGTTCTTCTGGAGGGCTCTAGCTTTTAACATGGGCTGGGGGGTGGTCCTAGCGGTTAGCTGGCCACGTGGGTGTCCGTCCCTTATCGTAGGGCCTTCTAGCTTAACACTTCTTGGCTTCTGTTCTCGTTTGTCCCCCACGGAACTGCGTCTGTCTCACAGTGGGAAGGTATGACATGCATTTACGCATTCTTGTGTTAGTCTGTGGTATTCCATTTGCTCACTCGTTACTCGTATTACTTTGGTTAATTTAATGTCACGATTTATTCGGAGCTATGTGACATATTACTGGATTTGCTTTTCATTTCAAGGTTTTCATGGAAGGTGTTGGATTTGCCTGACACCTTACATATCACCACCCTTCGAACCTAATTTTTGCACTTAAAGTAAGGCAATGATTGAATCCTTGTCTAAGTCAGTCAAAAATTATTCCGTTATCTAAATTTTGTTGCCTACTGTTCAGCCACGTTATTCTGTTCTGTGCTAGTTTGTATTACTAATTTATATTTTTATATTCTTCCACATTATTATGAAAAATACGTTTATATTGACAAAGGAAGAATATTTTTAATCTATTATAATTATTATTTTTTAATTATTTCCTTTCTTAATTTAATTGTGAAGTCTGGTTTTTAAGAAGCTTGTTATCGAAAGTGAGGAGTCTTTCATGTCGATTTTCTTAGAAATATTATTTTTATAAATGTAGTAATTAAGTAGAATCTATTCCTAACACATTTTCTAAATATGATGTAAAAGTAAAATGTTTTTGTTTCTAGACACTCATTTCAACATTGTTACACTAAAAAATAGGAATTATTTCCAAGAATTGCTTTGACAAAGAAATATACATACACAAGTATTGAGATATTATCCTAACAAATGGTACAAATGTTAAAAAGAAGGGAAAACATCCAACAAGATAATTTTTAATTCTTTGTTTTTATAAGGAAAAAGTAAGTAAAATATAGTTATTCTTTTATTTTTATGAGGAGAAAATCAGTGGCATATAGTTTTAGTGTTTATTATGTCTTACTTTTGTTCTTTATATACTGTCCATTTCAGAACTAATGACTTATTTTTATCGATAGTTTATTTTTTCCTTAAGTCCATAGCCAATGACTGTTATTTTGTAGTTTATTAGCTGTCTGGTGTGCTTAACTTATTTAGTTTTTGACACATTTCTTTTGCACAATTCCTACATCACATAATTTGATTTCACACATTCACACAATCCTGTGAATGTTTAAGTATGAGGTTGGCGAATGTTTTTTGCACGAAGGTGATGGACTTGAGTGAGATGGATGTGGCAAGTATTTGATGTACAGCTTCGTTCATCGTTCCTTGTTGGTTTTGCAAGTGTGTGTTGCTGTTGTGGAGGTCCCATAATGGAATGGAGCTGTGAGTGCAGAATCTCGTGGTTTACTGGCTTTGTATGCGGGAAAGTCGTCGTTATGTGTCGCTGAAAGCGGTCGTTTTTCCTTGTAATACTTCACAGACGACTAGTTTACAATAGGATAGGGATTTGGGAAGGTATGTCGTCTATTCTTCACCCATCCTCTTTCTTGGTCTCAATCTTGCGAATCTTCAACTTCTGTTCTTCCTGCTTTTTCTCTGCTTCTTACTTGCTTCTTGGTTCTTCTCTGGGCAGGATATGGAAATATTTATTGATAACTAGTCCCTTTGAAGTTCTCCTCTTAGTAACAGTTTGATAAATTGTTTGGGCGTGTCATTTTTACTTTGTGGAAGTTTTCTTCAGTTTCGTGCATCAGCGTGCTGTTTAATAGCAGTAGTGTGACTTTTACACATATTTTTTTGCCAGTGGTGGCTTGCCCAAGTGGTCTTCTCATCGGACCGTTTCTTGCTCGCTCCGCTGAGTCGGGGCGTTTGGAGACCCTTCTGGCATTCGGTGTCCTGTTGTGTCTCTGCAGGGTTCTGCCACTGTGTGGTTCCATGTTCTGTCGCAGCAGGGTTCCGCCACCCTGTGGTTCAGCTTGGCAGCAGATTTATTTACTGCCCACTTCGGCTGCAAGGGCCTTCTGTTGGTCTCACTGTCCTTTCCCTTCTCTCGATGCTTCTGCATTGTAGGAATCGTGTCTTCCTAATTACGTCCTTTCCTTTCTTGATACTTCTCGTGTTGCAACTTGTGGGTCGTAGCATCTCGTCCTTGCTGGAGTTTTTACAATGGTTCTTACAAAAAGTTTTACTTATAATCATCTAACATATGTCTAGTACCTACATTGTTTTACGCCTTCTTAAAAGCTTTACACATTTCGGCCCCCTTTCCATGTTACAAATCTAAAATATTTTGAGTCTTAACGTCTACAAGAATTGTCAAATTCGTCTTTTATTTTTATGTAGTGTCGTGGTGTATAGCATTTTAGTATTTCATGCTGTTAGACTATCTACACTTTATCCCTTCACCTTAATCTATGGTACTATTGGTGTTATTTTTGTTTTTGTTTTTATTGAAACTACTTTCTTTTTCTCACCTTCCTCTCTCTTAATTCTTCTTTCTCCTGACGATCTTATCTGCAACATAATCTTGAAATATTGTGGTGATTATTTACCAGTAATAAAATTAATCTTCAAACTTTTTGATATGGCTCACATGGTGAAGTCCTAACTTTTGGCCTGTTTTTGGGTTCATTACTTCCACAGCATTATCATGAGCAATTCAGCTAATTATGACAGGTCCTTTGTATGCAGCGTAAAACTTATGTGTTTTGTGTTTCTGTTTGCTGGAGAGATGGTGTGTTTTTACAAATACTTTCTGGCCTACTGAGAATGTTCTTTTAATTGCTGTTCTATCTCCTCTTTCTTTTCTTTTAATGGCTGCCTTTCTGATGTTGGAGAGTGCTGTTGCTATGACTTGTTTGTGCTGTCTATGTGGTACAATAGGAAATCTAACATTTTCTCTGGTTATGTTTGGGGTTCAACATTTTTAAGTACAGTAACTGGAGGTAGTAGTGTAGTGCTATGTGGCATTTCTTTTATTACTTGTTGAAAATCTTTAAGGTATATATCCCAAGTGTTGTGTCTTTTGCCTGCATATAATCGGCATAAAGTGCCATGTCCTTCATAGATCGTTCTGCTTTATTTAAGCTAGGTTTGTACTTAGATATGTAGATGGTTTTTGTTGTTGTTTTAACGTGTTCTGCCATTGCACTGTTTTGTATTGTGGGCCATTATCCGAAATTATTCGTTCCACTCGACCTACTTGTCTGAGAAAATCTTGTCTAAATGCTTTACTAATAGTAAGACCTGTTGCCCATTTTAATTGTGTCAAGGTAACATATTTAGAAGTAAGTTCCAAAACAAAAAATATGAGAATATATCCATTTTTTGTGCGTGGGAGGCGCCCCATCAAATCTGTTGCAGCTATTTGTTTTAATCTTTTAGGAATTATTGGAAACATAGGTGGTTTGGTTTGGAAAGTGACGTCTTTAGCCCTCATACATTTTTTGCATTTGACTAATACTGTTCTAATTCATCTTTCCATATTAGGAAAATGGCTTGTTTGTTTTATTTTTAAAAAGAATTTCTTTGGTCCAAAGTTGCCATTACTTAAATGCGTATACCATATGTACTTATTAATTAGTTCATATGGGATAAAAATTAACCATTCATTCGTTGCAACATTTCGTCTAAAGAATAAAACCTTGTTTTTTACGAGATAGTGCTGTCGAATGTCTGGAAAATCCTTACTTCTCCACTTGTGTTTGATTCCTAGTATTTCGAGATCCTTGTCCTGTTCTTTGCCTATGTTTATCTATGCTGTCGTAATGTAGTTTTCGAAATGTGCTTGTTTGATATAGTACATTGTAAACTGGTCTTCTGCTGCTTCCAAACCTATGTTATTGGATGCACCCTGTGGACATCGTGATAAAGCATCTGCTAATACATTCGCTGGTCCTGGTATGTGTGTAATAGTAAAGTCAAATTCTTGTAGTATTAACATCCATATGGCTAACCTCCCATGAGTTAGTTTGGCGGATAACAGAAATTCTAATGCTTTGCGGTCAGTGTATACTTTTGTTTTTCTTCCGAATAGGAATTATCGAAAACGTTGGAAGCCCCATACAATGGCCAATGCTTCCAGCTCCGTGACTGAATAGTTTTTCTCGCTTTTTGTGAGTACCCGACTGGCAAATGCAATTGTTCTTATGATCTTAGCCCTGCCTGTTCGTATTCTTAGAATAAAACAACTTCTAAACCTGTTTTCGCGCTATCAGTGGCCATACAAAAATTTTGTGTTAGATCAGGATGTGCTAAAATCGGTGCTGTTGTTAGTGCGCTTTTCACTTTTAAAAATTCTTCATTGGCTTGTTGATCCCATACCCATGGCGTGTTTTTTCCAGTCAATGCACATAGGCATGGTGCTGCGAGAGAGTCGATCGAAATAAATTTTTTATAGAATCCGATGAGACCTGGAAATCCTCTGAGAGTTTTCTTATTATATGGAGTACAGAATTCTTTGATTGCCATTAGTTTTTCTGGGTCAGGCATTACCCCTTTCTCTGAAATTATGTGTCCTAGATATTTGACCTCTCGCCTTCCAAATTTGGATTTTGTTATATTTACTGTGACCCCACGCTCTTTCATGATCTGTAAAAACTGGTTTAATGTGTCGTTGTGATGTTCCCAAGAGGGTTCTGCTATCATCACATCATCGACATAACAAGTAATCTTTCGTAAAATTTCAGGACTGAGTATAGTATTAAATCCCCTAATAAACGCTGCTGATGATATGTTTAAACCAAATGGCAATCGTTTGAACTGGTAACATCTACCGAATACGGTAAATGCTGTAAATTTTCTACATTCTGGGGCCTATTCTATTTGCCAGAAACTACTCCGTAAATCAATTGATGAAAATATCTTAGCACCGTGGAAGTTTTGTATCAATTCTTCTACTTTTTCTGGACGATCTGTCTCAGTGATTATGATTGTGTTGATCTGTCTGGAATCAAGCACTAACCTGATGCTCCCGTCTCGTTTTTGTACAATATGGAGCGGGCTGTTATATTTGGAGGTAGCTGGTTCAATAATATCGTCATCTAACATTTTAGATATCTCCTGGAATACTTTATTCCTGTAGCTTAATGGGATTGTATAGGGTGGCACTCTAAATGGTTTGTGCTGTTTTACTTCAAACTTGTGCTGAAAGTGTTTAATACTGCCAGTCTTAGGTAAAAATACCTCTGCTTCATCTCGCAAAATACCCTCTAATTCTCTTTTACTGTGTTCCAAAATACCTTGAACTTCTTGCAATTTTTCGTCGATCTCTTTATGGACTTCTAACATGAGTTGAGGCGATTCCCCCTTTTGTGCATACCATTCTAATTCTTCATCCTCTTTATTTCGCATCATTCTTAATTGTTTGTTTATAACTGGTACTTCTTCTAATTTTAGCTTTTGCTCAAAGAGAAGTGTGACATTCCTGAATGTTACGCTACCTTTCCCCATATCTTTCATCGCTCGTCTCTCATTTAAAAAATCTGCACCTATAATCAAATCTACAGCTAGTTTAGGTATAATCACGAAGTTGGCTTCGATCTTTTGACCTTGGCACGAAAGAGTTAACCTTGTTTGTCTCGTAACTTCCGCAGCATTGTTTCTAATAGGACATCTTACTTTAATCTTACGTGTTTTCAGAACTGGCAATTCCTCATTGGCATTACACTGCATGAATAAATTTTCTGAGATCGCAGTCAGTTCACTTCCGCTATCAATTACAATATTGACTGGGATAGGCTTTACCATGGCCTTCACAATTGGTAGAATTTGAAAGGGTTGGTTCTGTTCTTCTTCTTCTTCTTGCATCAACGAATCCTCCACGGAATCATACATGAGCCTTTTTATTAATTTCCCTTGTGAATTCGAACTTTCTGTAGGATAAGCTTCGACTGCTACTTCTCTCTCTTTTATTTCCTCTACTCTATTTCTTCCTTCTTTAGGCTTTCTTCAACATCCTCTACTTTTTCCTCATCCTCGTCTATCTTCTCCTTCTTCGTCGCTACTTCCACATAATCGCATCTAAATGCTCTAATTATCGCTTCATAACTTCCTTCATTATATACGTTGGGTTGTGTGCCCACTCATAACTTATTTTCAACTTCTGTCGACTGCGCATTATCCTCATTTCCCTGGTTTCCATCTCAAATAGCTCTGCAATACTCATTACTTCGTCCTTTCCTCCTACATTCGTTGTGCATGCCTCTGGTAATTTATCTTCCTCGTCAGTATTCTTCCAATTAATTTCGTCCCAACACGATATTGTTATTTTCTTGTCTTCGTTTTCATCTGGTCCCTGCGGATTTGTTTCTTCCTTCTTCTCTTCTCGTGATAAGAATTTTACTTCTCCGTTCAAGGTGCTGCAATTGTCCTGGGTCGGTGCATCGTCATTCTCTTTGGCATGGGCGCTTAGCTGTCAATTCGAACGTTTACCGGGGTTTGATGGTCTTACCTCCACCTCTTCTATCTGTATTCTCTTTTCTTGTTCCGCTTGTTGATAGTGGTTTCTTTGTTGATAATTTGTCGGTCTATTGGTTCTCCAGTACCCGTTCCGGATGTCCTTATTCCCTCTGTAATAGTTGTTGCCGTTCCTGGGTGAATTATAGTTATTGCCATATTCTCTTCTAAATCCATAACCGGTTCTTTGTTGAAATTTATTGTCGTTTCTTGGTGCGAAGTTATCAGATGGTTCGTAATTATTGTTTCATCGTACTTTGTCTTGTGGATTCCACTGCTTTTTGCTTTCGTTTTCACGTGCGCTTCGTCTTTTTCTTGCGTCATCTTCCGAAAATATGAACTCTAGTTCCCTCAGAATACCTTTAAATGCTTCGACGTCATTGCCTCCGCGACCTACTAATGATTGTTGGTATTTCAATGGTAGCTTCATCGCACATAATTTAATCAACTCTCCGTCACTGTAAGGTACATCTAAGCATTGATTTTTCTTTGCCATTAATTCGAAAAATTTCACAGGACTCTTCTCTCCTGAATTTTCAAAATATGGGTTCTGTAATAATTTGTACTTCACTCTGTTCTGTGCTTCGCTGGACCAATATCGTGAAAGAAACTTCTCTCTGAAATCTTCGTACGATCGGCATGTCGCTGCAACATTCTTCATGGTTTCTGCGAATGTTCCTGACATGTGTGCACATATAAAGTCTAATTTGTGTGGTAGCGTCCAGTGTTCTGGTAATCCTACTCGTAATTGATCAATAAAAGTTCGTGGATGTAACGAGTTTCCTTCTCGAAAGTGTTGAAATTTTCTGACTGTGAGGAAATGATCGCTGTCGTACTTCGTCATAGTTCCATATGAAATTCGCGATTCTTCGCCACTTTTCTTTCTGATCATTCTTCCCGTCGTTCCTTCCGGTTGTGGTAGATCCATTGGATATTGTCCACTGTAACTTTCGCCTACCCTTGCGTAGTATCGTTGGAGTGGTACGCAATAATTTTCTTCCATCGGTTGTGAACGTGTAGCTGAATGCATTGCACTGTACTCTTCGCGACCTGGCTTTCCATTGTTAGGTATTGGTTGGGTATCTTGTCTGGCTAACCTTGCCGCTTCATTGCACGATCCAAACTGTCTTGAAACATACATTTGTGGTTCCGCATGTGTTTGTGGTGCCGTTTGTTCATCAAGAATTTCGAAACGTGTTTGTCGCTGTGCAGGCTGTCTTATTTCACGTATGTTATTTTCCGCCTGTGATTGGAATCGCAAATGCGTAATATCTTCGTTAATTGCTTGTTTTTCCGGTGCTGCTACAGATACGGATGTCGTTGCAGACTCTGTGCTTGTTCGATCCTGTTCACTACGCTCTTCAATGGTTTGCAACAACTCTGTTCGCAATTTCTGAAATTGTCGCTTCGTTTGTGCTTCTATTTTGACTATGCAGTTATCATATCTTTTCAGCGCTGCTTTTGTGATACGTTTGTGTAACACACTGTTTTCAACAACTTCACGCGCTGTACCCGCTGCTTGTCTAGTAATTTCGTTTATCTGTTTCTATAGTTTCTTGACTTCTCCCTGGGTGTTGTTACGTAATGTTTTGATCTCGTCCTGAATGTCATTACACAATGTTTGTACGTCCGCTTGTGCCTTGTCAATGTCTGCTCCCAATTGATTGTGACCTGTTATTAAGTTTCCTATCACTTCTCGAGATTCTTTTGCCTCGTCTTCAGTATGACTTAGGTGTAACAGAATTTTTTTGTTTTGTTCTTTAATCGCACGCATTTGTCTAGTGGTTTCTGCATTCTGAATTTGAATTTGGTTCGCTATGTCTTTATTTTGCCTTGTCATGGTTTTCGTAATTTGTTGTAATAATTCTGCCAGATTGGTGGGTCCTAATGAGTTTTCTTCCGACGTCCTACGCTCTGTGTTTTCGCCCAAGGGTTGGTTCGCAACCGATTCCATTGAACTGTGCTGTGACACGTTTCTGCTTGCATTCCTTGTACTCTGTGGTGAGGGAGCTCTGATTACTTGTACTATGGGTTCTACATATTCAAGAGGCAATTTAGAATCCTCATCGACTGTCTCTCTACTTTCCTGCTCCTCTGTCGTATGCTGACTTACGTTTTCTATGCCTTGACGTACATTATCCTCGTTAAGGTGCTTTATATGTCCTATTTCTCGCGATGCTGCATGGTCTGTTGTACTTTCCTCTATTCTCTGTCCATTTTCATGCTGGGTCTCTACCTGAATTCGGTCAAGGTCTCGATCTGCCATTGCTAATCTTTCCGAATCCCTTACTTTCTGTTTTAAAAGCAACTCACGCGCCCTACTTCGAGTCAACATGCGCTCATACGATCTCACGAGTTTTAATAAACTTATTGTTCACACGACTTGACACTTATTATATCCAAGACTGACAATCCATTCACTTACTTGTTGGGTCAGAACCAACTTGTCAACGATGTATCCGCCACCTGTGCGCTTGCATTGAGGAGAAAAATTAATTCTAACAATTTTTAAAATTCATAACTTAATTATGCTATTGTCTCTGCTAGAATGTCTCACTATCTATCGCTGCAGCTACTGTTTTCAACTATTTATGCCTTTCAAAATAATATTTTTTTATTACGAAAATTTTTTAACAGCATATTTTTCTGACCTAGTTAGGCATGTGGTCGACCTTCAATCATGGTATTTTACCATCTTGGCAGGGTCGCCATTTACTAACATTCTGCGTGGTGTCTGTTTGTCCTATATCGTGTCTCCCTACCACTTTCGCCCAACGATGCTGTGAGCGTGTTTTTGGGGAATTGACTAGTTTTAACCTGGGACCTGTTGCTGGTAAGGAGATGTCAGACCACACATGACATGTAGAGTTCAGAAGAGTTCAGTGAGACTAGCGATGATATAACCAAATACCTAATGATTTCAGCATCAGCTCCACTGCACTCCCTGTAAAAGAATCTTAATACTAACTAAATTTAGTGGAAGGGGTTCAAGGCTTTCCTATTTTTAGTTAGCTGGTAAAATGACGTCGAAAAAGCAGTTAAGTTTACCATTGGAAATTTTATTCTACTCACAAAACATTGTTTATAAATTGCACGATTGATAAAAGGAAATGTTGTAATACAGGATGGTAAAAACCAACTGTGTTCAACAAAAATGTGAACGAATATTCCCTGAATGGGTTTCCAAGTTCTACAATGGATCGAAGGATGACCTATGCCATATCACATCTAATTTTCACAAAATGATCTACAGTGAGCCTCAATTATCTTTAATTACTTATCTAACTTGTCGTAAATTACAGTGGCTGATGTGGCTTCTCAATAACTATATAACAGAAAAATCATCGCATTTCAGATTTTTACTTCAAGTGGCAAATGTGAACACCATGAGCTTTAATTGAAGATCGACACTACTATTACGCAAAAAGGGTGTGTAACAGTTGAGACTTCTGCAGTTCTGAGTGAAGCTTTATGTGCTGTTATGTGGCATCGCATGCGTTCATTACCTTGTCAGTGTTCGTCGGGGGGCGGCGGTCAGCACAGCTCCACTCACCTCGCCGTCTCAGAAGCAACTCTCTCCTAACTTCTCCTTACTACAATTTACCGAAGTTGGTTTAAAAAAACTATCTGGCCGTGTTTTCATCTGATCAATCTGGATCTCAATGTTAACCTCAAGCTCCACCTACAAAAATTCTGTCCATCCAATGAGAAGCGTTATACTTTTCGTGGTGGGTCAATGTTTTTAAATTTTGCAATGTAACAGAGACGCAAAAAAGTCTCACGCTAAAACTTGCAGCTGGGGTGGCCCTTTTTGTGTTATCATAAGATCTATACTGTTCTTCTGGAGGGCGCTAGCTTTTACCATGGGCTGGCGGGTGGTCCTAGCGGTTAGCTGGCCATGTGGGTGTCTGTCCCTTATTGTAGGGCCTTCCAGCTTAACATGGTTCTGCTCTCAGCTTCTGTTCTCGTTTCTCCCCTCGGAACTGCGTCTGTCTCACGGTGGGAAGGTATGACATGCATTTAGGCATTCTTGTGTTAGTCTGTGGTATTCCATTTTCTCACTCGTTACTCGTATTACTTTGGTTAATTTAATGTCATGATTCATTCGGAGCTATGTGACATACTACTGGATTTGGTTATCATGTCAGGGTTTTCATTGAAGGTGTTGGATTTGCCTGACACCCTACAATAAAAGAACCATTATGGACAGGGATGGGAGGATAAATGATAGTTAGTTTCAGACCTGACAGGAATGGCTGCTATTGGTGAATGCAGAGCTACCTCAACTCGTTTCGAAGTGAACATTGCGAAGCGAACTGCATGAAACGAAGAGTGAAGTTCTGTATTTCATAAAAGTCATTGTTCACTGCAGAACATAAATCTACACGTCTCCAGTGGGCCAAACAACACATAAAGTGGTCAGAAGCTGAGGGGAAGCTGCAGTGTCTTCTCTAGAAGTTCCGATTTTGTTTCTTTTCGAATTTTGAAGATGACGGATAAGAGGGCTGCACAAAGTATAACTGTATCATCCAAAACAGCACTTCCTGAGCTAGAACCGACCTTGTTCTACTACTCGTAGTGACAAAACTCCGATCCGTCTTCTGCAATTTCTCGGACCCAGTAACTTTAAGCTAACTGAAACCAGGAGTACTCTAAATTTTCCTCAGTTTAAACGGACATTATACTACCACATACAAGTAATTACCCAGAAACCATAACATTATGAGTGATCAACCATTAGTCCAAACTGAACGGATTACCTCTGATAATACGTTCTCCTAAACAAGCAACGAGTCGTGGCTTGCTATTACCTACTAATGTAATAACTGGTAACGCATAACGTACGTTATACAGCGGCACAGAACAATAATTTACACGAGATTAAACGCTAAAGGATAAAACATGCAAATTCAAATAAATTCCCACAAAATATGTAATAGAAGAAGCATTGGCAGCTAAAAGTCAAATGAAAAGAAATAAAACTGTTTAACTTTTATCTGATTAGTGTGGATAACGATTGTTAGCAATAATAAAGACTGTGTCGTGACTATTATTGTGATTATGGAAAGAAGTAATTCAGTGAACGAAACCATGTTTTACCTATTGTTCAGAAAGTTAATGAAAACAAATCAGAATAGCATCACTATATGACAGTGCACAATTATGTAGAGTGAATAACCAAGAGAAGTTACTGTTATTTCTATGTAATGGGTTCTTACACGACTGTCCACAGCTCGTGGTCGCGCGGTAGCGTTCTCGCTTCCCGCGCCCGGGTTCCCGGGTTCGATTCCTTGCGGGGCCAGGGATTTTCTCTGCCTCGTGATGACTGGGTGTTGTGTGATGTCCTTAGGTTAGTTAGGTTTAAGTAGTTCTAAGTTCTAGGGGACTGATGACCGTAGATGTTAAGTCCCATAGTGCTCAGAGCCATTTGAACCATTTTCTTACATCACTATTAGAACGACGTAGTTCCCAGAGTCTCTTAGCTAATGTTTCTTCAAAACAGTTTCCTCTTAGCTGATGCTGTCGGCCATTCTCCAAGGTCCACTTTGTTACTCCGTGATCCTTGGGCGTGTAAACCAGTAATTTTTATCTCCTTGTTGAGCTCCTTGATGTTGAGCACCTGTTGCAAATGTAACAGGAACACTCGATGTTTGCAGAATTAATTCAGTTTGTGTATCTACATGCAAAGACGAACATAAGACCCGCTTCTTTCCATTTTACGCGTGACGTAACCTGCCATAATGGGTTTTAAACTTTTTTTTTGCTTATCTTAGCCACACATTTTAGATTTAGGCTATAGTATTCAAACACGGCGCAGCACTTTTCACAGTAAATCCGTCCGCATAACGGCAGTAAATCAAGTTAACTATACCATAAATCATTAGTCCGTGGTGTATACCAAACAACCGAAGTCGCTCACAATTTTCTGCGCAATCACGCGGCCATCAGCACACCGTACAATCAAGATTAAGTTTCTTTGTATCGACATATGACAAGAAAATGGATTACCGTACTTTATTCGATTTCACAGTCCGTGGTAGGCACTTAACGGTCCGTGCTGGCTAAGTCGAAAGCGGTATCTTAACGATATGCACACAGCTTACCGATCTGCGCATCAAAGTTTTAAGCTTAATGAGTCAAAATGCAGTTTCGGCGACACAAAGTCACTAGTTATTTAATCTCCGTACACACCGAGATCATAAATGTAGCACTGTTCATACACTGCTTTTTTTCACCCTTCCATAATAATAAACTCGCAGCACGATAATCACCTCCACTCACAGCTGTCGCTCCAGACTCTTTGTTGGTGCTTTTCTCTGTCGAGCAAGCAATATGGTTCTACACCGCTCATACACCTCGCTTCACATAACACTTTCAAAGATTCTGATTCCATCGAATTATGGTTTTAGATTAAACTACAACTTCATATTTTTCTGTTCGTACAAAACAAATTCAAACCTCTTAATAAATGAAAAAGCATTCAACATAATATTAAATGAAATTATCAATTACATTTATAATATCTGTGTTACCAAAACATGCCCATAACTGTAAAAAGTTATAAATTTACAAAATTTATACTCAAATAACCGTTTCATTGTATCACAAAAATAAGTAAACGAAAATACAGGAATGAATGGAAAAAATCGATATCGTTCTGTGGAGCTATCTTCACAAAATGAAGGTCTGAAGGTGAGAACAGCCACGTTTATGGGCCAATCTCAAATGGTCACGGTTTGTTGATCACTGAGACATCCCTACTAAACCATCCTTGTTAATCCCATTTAAAATCTCTGGGATCATGTTCCGTGGGCCGCTCACAGATTCCTGTATGTTTCTTCTTGAGTCATCAGTCTTCCGGCTGGTTTGATACATCCCGCCGCGAATTCCTCTCCTATGCCAGCGTTATCATCTCAGGGTAGCGCTTCCAACCTATGTCCTAAATTATTTGCTGTCTTCCTCTACGGTTATTACCCTCTACAGCTCCCTTTAGTACCAAGGAAGTTATTCCCTGATGTCTTAACAGGTGTCCTGTCATCCTGTCCCTTCCCCTTATCAGTGTTTTCCAAATATTCCTCTCCTCACGATTCTGCGGAGAATCTCCTCATTCCTTACCTTATCAGTCCACCTAATAAACATTCGTCTGTAGCACCACATCTCAAACGCTTCGATTCTCTTCTGTCCCAGTTTTCCCACAGTCCATGTTTCACTGCCATACAATGCCGTACTCCAGACGTACATTATCAGAAATTTCTTCTTCAAATTAAGGCCAACGATTTCGGAAACCTTGCAGATGCAGTATGACAACACAGGGCGTTACAGAGCACTTAAAGCGCTCATGTCCGTGGAGCAAGCAGAAGGATCCTACTTTCATTATAGGGCTGAGAAATAATGCTTATAGGAAAGGTGAAAGAAAAAAAGAGTTGACCATGACACGAAAACGAAACAGAAGAAGATGTCATAAACAGCTGGGACACTCTGTGGTAGCAAAACGCATTGTGCAAGCTGCACATCCCTGGAGATTAATCCAAAGCTATCAAAAAAAATCTTAAAAACTCCTTATTAATTTTTAGTATTACACATGTTCAATGGAAGTGTATTTTTAAACTAACATCTATCTAACATACATCTGAGCGGCTTATCTAGGAATTCAGAATGCCCCGTGAAGACTAGAATTTAGAGAATCTTAGTAGTGAAATTGTTCCATAGGTAATTCATGGATAAGTTAATTTCTGGATAAATGGCTGCAAGGCCTCAGCGCATAGCAACACATAGTACAGAAGAGACAGCGGCAGCGGCGGTGAGGTGGTTGAGGGGCCGTATGCACTGGGTGCTCGTGTAGCAGCGGTGTGGGCGGTGGGGTGGCTGGCTGCACGGTGGCAAAAGTACGCGGCATGGGCATTGATGCCAGGACCCAAACGGAAACAGCAGCGGGAATCTGACCAGCGGCAAACATGGGGCGGCGGCTCTGGGCAGCCTGGCGGTAGGTGGGCCACGCAGCTGACAAGGGAACCTCCCCATCGCACCCCCCTCAGATTTAGTTATAAATTGACACAGTGGATAGGCCTTGAAAAACTGAACACAGATCAATCGAGAAAACAGGAAGAAGTTGTGTGGAACTATGAAAAAAATAAGCAAAATATACAAAGTGAGTAGTCCAAGTGTAAGATACGCAAATGAAGGACTACGTCATTTGCAAAGCACCTTGGTCCCGTGGTTAGAGTCAGCAACTGCGAAACGAGAGGTCCTTGGTTCGAGTCCTCCCTCGAGTAAAAGTTTTACATACTTTATTTTCGCAAAGTTACGATCTGACCGTTCATTCATTGAGGTCTCTGTTCACTGTAATAAGTTTAGTGTCCGTGCTTTGCGACCGCACCGCAAAACCGTGCGTTTAGTAGCCGAAACGACGTGCCTCTCCAATAGGAACCGAAAACATTTGATCGCAAATTCATAGGTCAACCGATTCCTCCACAGGAAAACACGTCTGAAATATTCTATACGACACTGGTGATGGCATGTGCGTCACATTACAGGAATATGTTGTCGACCCACCTAACTTGCACACTTGGCGAATGGGTAAAAAGATTCTTCTACCTTGCCCGATTTAGGTTTTCTTGTGGATGTGATAATCACCTCCAAAAAAGTTATGAAAACATAAGAGTTTGTCACATAAACGGCAACAAATGAATGCAACAGTTTCACAGTCGCACAGTTTTCCCTGTGCTCTGTCAAAACATACGTTTTTAACGTTTTCAAGTTTTTCCGTGTGTAGACCGTCAAATCCCGCATGTGTCCAAGCAAATCTGAACATGTCCTGGAATTTTGGAGAGCAAAGTTGATCATGTCTGAGTGCATGAACTTTGATAATTGTCTGAAAACAGAAAATAAAACTTACCACTCGAGGGAGGATTGAACCAGGGACCTTCTGTTCCGTAGCTGCTCACGGTAACCACGGTAACCACGGGACTACGGGACCACGGTACTCCTCAGTGTATAGGTACCTTGATGTGAAATATCTTGCACACAGTTTGTATATTTTGCTTATTTTTTTCATAGTTCCATACAACTTCTTCCTGTTTTCTCTATTGATCTGTATTCAGTTTTTCATGGCCTATCCCTGTGCCAACTTATAACTAAATGTGAGGGGGGTGCGATGGGGAGGTTCCCTTGTGAGTGACAATAGCATAGCCGTGGCAGTGTCTTGGACGCATAGCGGTTTTCTTACATATCATGGCGTCCAGCTTAGAATCGGCAGGTGGCGACTGAGAAGGAAGCTGAAGCAGCTGCAATCGTCAAATGCTCCTGACCACATGCAGTGTGCATGTGCCCTGTGAGGCACGAGTCGGTGTACTCAGCATGCACATAGGAGTGGCGCGTGGCAGTAGACCTTGCCACCCTTGCCCCGGGCGCTAGTATGTGCGGATGAAGCATCTGGCGGGCGCCGCAGCCGGCACAGTTGTAGCAACCAGGCTGGGCTCGTAGCAGAATAACAGTGACGAATATTGACTGACCACACAACGTCAAACATGAACCAAAACTTGTGAACCGAATGGTTCGAACGAATCCCACTTCCGACACCAAATGTAAAGAAGTATGTGGTTTGGGAATGGGGAGAGAAACTTCTGACACCAATGTTAACGTATAAAATGGCAGGGATACCAATGTTAATGTATAAAATGGCAGGGAGGAGGGAAGAAGGTTGTTAAATATGCCTTATGGCGGCAGTGTGCAAGAGGCCGAGTGGTCAGGATTTGATAGTGGGCCCCCAGGGCTGCTGTTAAATGACAAAACAGAGAATTAAGTGCAATAAAGAGGATACATTTCGATATACAGAGTACAAAAGGCGCGCCTAGGGCAGGAAGTTAGCAGGTTTAGGCCAGTCTAGGAGGTCAAACAATTAAATGAAATGTGCAACAGAAGGGGAAGCGGTTCATGTTAACTTACATTGGTGGCCGGTCGTCAAAGCAGAGCCAGAGGCAGACGTCTGTTCTGCTCGACGTCAGGGTCACAAGAGAGAGAAGCAACTGTGTTCTGCACCGCAGAAAGCTCCAGCGTCCAGACACGTGATCGGTATCCCGTGCACGCTGTTGGCTAAAACCAATGGCGTGAATTCGCTGGCAGTTTCAGCACAGGGCTCAAGGCGTCTCTTGTCATCAGCTTGAACTGGTTTAACTGGGCAGAACTACCTTGGTTTTGAAAGACATGCCGTAAGTTGCTCTGGAAGTAAAATTGTAAAGATTTGACTGGGCCTTTGAAATAAATTTCTTAAACCTATTCCCTAAAATATTCCCTGACTGGCTGCCATCCTGTACAGTCTGTCACTTCGCCCTCGCCTGAATTATTTCATCGTTTTACTGGTTATTTGGCGTTAGGTGGGTTAGGTAACAGGGTTGATCAGCGTTTAAACCATCTCTAGTTTGAGTTGCCCTCCTTAGGTGAACATTACTCTTGGCTGCCAGTCTCACCGCTTGCACAGCTGTAGTGACCTTCATCAGGTCGATCCAGAGAGCACTGCATGTGGATCACTCCGTCTTACTTGGTCAGGTTGTCATAACTGCTTAAAATTTACCTTCCTGTTTTAACGTGTTTAAGTAGGCTGTTTAGGTTTTTATGTCGGTAACGCCATATAGGGCTCTGTATGAAAATCACTAAATGTGCTGTGTGCAGTCTGTGGCTGGTTTGCATTGTTGGAATATTTGCTATTGTAGGGTTGGGCAGTCGGATTGAACAGAGCGTAGCGTTGCGCAGTTGGAGGTGAGCTACCAGCAGTGGTGGATGTGGGGAAAGAGATGGCAGAATTATGGGAGGACAATCTGGACGTGCGTCCATCAGAAAGAGTACATTTGTAGTACTGGATATCATGAACTGATATATATGATGACTTTTGAACATTATTAAGGAAAATACGTTGTTTGTTCTCCATCAAAATCTTTCATTTGCCAACTATGCCTATCAGTAGTTAGTGCCTTCGGTAGTTAGAATCTTTTACTTAGCTGGCAGTAATGGCGCTCCCTGTATTCCAGTAGTTCGAGTAACGAAGATTTTTGTGAGGTAAGTGATTCATGAAAGGTATAGGTTATTGTTAGTCAGGGCCATTCTTTTGTAGGGATTATTGAAAGTCAGATTTCTTTGCGCTAAAGATATTGTGTGTCAGTTTAGTGTTGATCAGAATAAGTAAAGAGAGAAATGTCTAAGTACGTTCAGTTCTGCTCAGCTGTTTGAAAATCAAATAACGTAAGGGGTTTACAGCACCGTAGTTCATACATTTTTCTAAGGGTAGGTTACATATGTCGACCCCTAGCTGAGGATACCTCACTGGAATCTTCTGATTTTTTCTTGTATTTTGTGTAATTGGTGTAGCTATTGTTTATTGCTAGAGCGTAATTCGAGAGAGAATTTCCTTTGTAGTTGTAGTTTTTCATTATTGTACAGTAAAACAGTTGTGGCATGCATGTAGATTGGCACCAAAAATTTCGCAGCTGCGCTTGCAGTTAACTAGATATTATTTTCAGTGTTATGTTAATGTGTTTTCTTATATCTGCTCTTCAAATGGTGCTTTTCTTGTTATCGTGTGACATACGTGATAATTATGGCGTGTGAAAACGTAACACTAGGCTTCAAAGTAAACTGAAAAATAGTAGTGACGACGAATGTAGCTTATCTGCACCTCCGCGTTACGAATTAGCAGACATTCAAACTAGTAATTTGGTAATTGTGCATAGGGAAATGGAGTGGACGGCAAATAATGGTGTAGACATTGAAACAATTAGTGAACAGGGAAGCATTATCGATCGATCGGTCGGCAATAGCTCGCCTCAGGATTCCGAAATGACAGGTCACAATCTTGCGATTACTGTAGATTCAGGTTATGCGTCCTCACCGTTTTCTCAAATAAGTCAAGACACATTTTCTGCTTTCCTAAATGCGAATATTGCCGGTTCAATTGCACTGCTGAATAGCAATGAGGAACATGTTTCAGACACCAGTGCATTGTTATTACAATTAATGCAACAAATGGAAAAAACCTTCAAAAGTTAGACACAATGGAACAACACCAGAGACAAACACATTAACAACTTCAAAAGTTGGACACCACGCTTGAACAAACACGTGAAGGTTTAACTGCTGAGCTACATAAAATCGAATCGAAATGTCAAAAAGTCTGTAATGACGTAAAAACACAAATTTGTGAGCATTTCCAACCTATTTTTTCGCGTCATGAAAGTGCATTACAGAATCACGAAGCAGCCATAAAGGAATTGCAAACTATTGTTCATGAAAATCACGACACCCTGCAAGCTAAAATTGACTCAGTTGCATCTACCGATTCGGTTATGTAACTTAAAAAAACTGAGGAAAACTTAAAGGACACCGTAGATACGTTTTAAACACAAATGGACACTCTGAAACTTGGTTCAGAAAAACACACTGACGAAATCAGTTCATTATGGGAAAAAGTAGCCAAACTTTCGGATCAGTTCACTAACTTACCTACAAAGGTAAATGATTATCTAAATGACATAAGACCCGTAACATTCACTTACACAGAAGAGTATGATCAAATTAAGAAATTTAAACAAAATCAAAATCAAATTAATACGCAATACAATAGAGAAATCCGGGATGTACAAGATCAGTTGGCACACGTAATACAAGAATTACATATTTCAGAGGAGACTCGTCCTCCCACACGGGAAGAGAGCCTTAGGAATACGGAAAAGCCACAAAATAATATACAGGGCATTTCGGAAATTATGAAAGAAACTGTCAACGTGCACCGAATTTTGAGATGGAACCGCCGACACGACGTAACAATGACCAATATGCAATTCGCTGCGACGATGACTTTTGACTATAAGCTGTTCATTACTACACGTAAATTCAAAACATTTAAGAATTCTGGCAACGACATTCATCCACAAGCGTGGCTTCATCAATTCTCTCATTGTTTTCCCTCCCAACTGGTCATTAGAGCTCATATTAGAATTTATGTATGGCTATTTAGAGAATTAACCAGCTGTAAGAATGCGATCGGTCATTCACGATTGTTACACTGAAGGAGAATTTTATCATGCCTTCCTCTCAGCATATTGGTCTCAAGCTACTCAAGATCGCGTAAAACATAGCATGATGATGATGAAACACTTTGAACAATCTGAATTTTCCAGTCTTGTGAAATATTTTAAAGACATGTTGCATAAGAGTCAGTATGTGTCAAACCCATACAGCCCCTCAGAACTCATCCGCATTTACTTAATCAAATTGCGTGAACATTTACGACATATTATTCTGGCAGGACGTTGCAAACACCACATTGAAGCTTTTCAGGGACTGTTACAAGAATTGGAAATTGACACTGACAATCGCGCGACACGAAAACAGGAACACAATTATTACAGGTCACATCCGTCACAAAGGCGCGATGAAAGAAATAATAACTGGACACGACAAGACTATGCTTACAACGCAAATCGTGACCAAAACAGACACCACCCATATGACAACCGTTCGCAGAGTAAAAATAATTACACAGGAAGATTGCATTTCCATAGTAATGAATATGACAGAGACAATTAGAGAAACAGACAATATGGGAACCCAAGTAATTATTATCAAGGGAGACAGAATAACTTCAGACGTAACAGTTCAGCATGCAGTTATGATTCAGGGAGAAATTATCCACCACATGACCGACAAGAAAGAAATTACAGAAACTACCGACATGACGACAGACGATATAATCTTAACAACAGACCAGAATTTAATCAGAACTGGCGGGGTTCAAACAGGGCAGGGCCCTCTTGTCAAGGTGAATTTGTAGAAGTTAGGTCTCCTAATCCTAATAACGACGCGCGCCAACAAAGAGACAGACAATGACTCGCACTGCAGGCAGCCACGTGCGCCTGCTGGCTCAGAGAAAAATAAGACAGACGCTAAACATGAGAAAATTTTTAGCATTCGTTACTGACGTATACAACATGATAATTGCTATGAAGTTGAAACTCTGTGCACTAGAATGGGTAAATGATTGCACCACATTTCACATGTAAAACCGTTTATTGAGATATAATCTGCTTTTTAACTTAGTCTTTGCCATAAAATTTTGCACTTCACGTTACTAGTACGCTTTGTCACACTTAGAAACTGATAACATGCAACAACGTTTGAAGTTAACTATCCAGTCAGAACCTAGATAACTTATTTAGACAGTAATTACGAATGCAATGTTATAGTGAACAGATGACACAGTGTTGTTGTTTGTACATTCTTGCTTGTTAGTCGCATGATTACATAACGACTATAAGGCTTACATACTTAGAACATATACTGCTAATGAGATTTTAATGTAATATTTTGGTTTACTTGAAAAGACATTCTGTACTTAAAATACTTTCTGTGAGATTAAAGATGACTTAGTATTTGGTTTCTTTGACCGCCACACGAGTATATCACGACGCTACTAATGAGTGACACAATTTATATTCTTGCTTTAGCGCTGTATCTGTTTTATATCTACACAGTGTTTCTGAATTATTCTTGGAAGTAAAACATGTTTTAGTAGTAGCTTTGTGGTATAGCTACAATGAGACATTCTTTTCCGTAGCACAACTATATGTCACAGTACAGTACTTTCTTTATCACGGCAATAAGCGTAATATCTACAATATCCATGTGGAAAGCATTTCACATTTTTTTTTTTTTTATAATGAGGTAAGTACATTGACTTCTGCAGAACTTCGCTTATAGAGGACGATAACTACTACATTTCCACAGAATTATCTTATAACAAGACGCGCATTTAGCGCTACAGGACACGCATTTGAATGATTAATTTTTGTATTTAAAACATTTAATTTTAAAGATTTTTGAATCACAAAGATACAAAGAAACTTTTAGGTGATACATTTCATTCGATTGATGTAAGCTGTAACACCTGAGGGTATAATTACATTAATCCTTAGGGGGTAAACGCCTACTTTGTGTACCATGTGTGTGGCAAGCACAAGGAGGGCTAGCTAACATGGTATTTGCTTATACAACTTTACACATCGGTACCATATTTCTGTAACACATAATTACACAGCTATCTGATCATTTAACTTAGAGAGACAAACATTTTTTTCCTATGTCAGTGACACATGCATATGCAGTTACACAGTTGGATAACATCACACTTATGAAATTGTATTTTGTCTGTACTTTGTGAACTCTTCATATTTTTTCGGAACCATTGTGATACTATGAGAGCTTTGAATGATGTATTTGGTATGGGATCATGATTTTTAAAATATGTTTGAGGTAGATGACACTATTGAAATGAGCAGAGAATTTTTTTTAGGTTTTGAAATTATTGCAGAAAGCTATGACATTTTTTAGATTTGGCTGAGGTTTTATGATGTTATTATTCTGATGACAATGTGTATTATGCTATTGAGGTATGTTTATGATCAAGAAGCTGATGATATACTAGGAATATGATTAGGTGTTTATGTGTATATGAATAGAATTTAGTGACTCCCGTTTGTGAAAAACGATGTTAGAAACCAAGAATCATACTTAAAGAGCAATGACTTGTGTGTCCATGCGTGAATGTATCACAACACTGCTATTCATAACATTTCGTTTCTACGCATTCCTACTGTAATTTTACAATCTGTGAAATTTTTTTATATGAGACTGTCACTGTAGCGCAAATCGCTGTCGTAAATATTTCGTTAAGAAAGCTAAGTGACCTTGACGTAATGCATTGTGGGCGCCCAGCTGTGCCACTCGCCTGGAGAAAAAGCCATTAGGTGGAGAAAAAAGAGGCCATTAACCTCGCTACTGACATTCCTTTGTAGAGAGCATCGCAAATACGACACGCTCATTACTTGGAAACATATGATTATACTGTGGGGCTTGAACTTTGTGCTACTTACTGAAATGCTTATGAATTGATAGGAAATATTCTTACATCAGCACACCTGATTGTGGCAAGTGTCTTTCTATGAGAGTTGAGAGAATTTCTACTGACTTATGAAATGCCACATCGCTATTGAATGACGTTTTCATGCTTTGCTTTGTACATAGTTGCTTATTTCATCTGATATCTGGTTTCCAGCTGTTTTGCAGTATTGGTTTTATAAAACAAAATTAAATGCATTTGCTATTGTGAACACTTTCTGTCAACAGATCTATTAAATAATAATTTTATGATCAAACTTCTTTGAAAAAGGAGCACTTGTAAAGAAAAGAACAATAAGAGTGGCCTAATAACTGTAACTGCATACATAATTCTCTTTTCAAATACTTGGATATTTTTTAAAAAATTTTTTGTACAATAAGTTGTTGTGGTGCACCACTTTAATGACAGAGACATTAAGATGTAAACAGACATTTCCCTCAACTGCATTGTTGTCTTTAGTGTACTATTTTTTCTGCTTGTGCGATGTCATATTTAGGTATAGGTTATTGCATTTGCTGCTGCTGTTTGCCAGGCATAGTGGTACTGAATTTTACATTGTATTAAGCCAGTTTTACTACTGATTTATTTTTCTTGTTGCTGCACATTGGCCCATACTAGTTGTAATGTTGCATTAGCTTTGCTAATATAGACTGGACTTTTTGGGAATAATTATGAATGAAGGGAGATCTCCAAGAAGTAAAGAAAGAACAAAATACTGCAGTAAAACAAACCCTCTCCTTTCCTCTTCTGTTATTCCGCTATGTGTTTGTGTACCCTTGTGTATTTGTGTTCATCCTGTCTTTATGTGTTTATTTGATAAGAGTTATGTTGTAGGATTTTTCTAATAATACACTCCTGGAAATTGAAATAAGAACACCGTGAATTCATTGTCCCAGGAAGGGGAAACTTTATTGACACATTCCTGGGGTCAGATACATCACATGATCACACTGACAGAACCACAGGCAAATAGACACAGGCAACAGAGCATGCACAATGTCGGCACTAGTACAGTGTATATCCACCTTTCGCAGCAATGCAGGCTGCTATTCTCCCATGGAGACGATCGTAGAGATGCTGGATGTAGTCCTGTGGAACGGCTTGCCATGCCATTTCCACCTGGCGCCTCAGTTGGACCAGCGTTCGTGCTGGACGTGCAGACCGCGTGAGACGACGCTTCATCCAGTCCCAAACATGCTCAATGGGGGACAGATCCGGAGATCTTGCTGACCAGGGTAGTTGACTTACACCTTCTAGAGCACGTTGGGTGGCACGGGATACATGCGGACGTGCATTGTCCTGTTGGAACAGCAAGTTCCCTTGCTGGTCTAGGAATGGTAGAACGATGGGTTCGATGACGGTTTGGATGTACCGTGCACTATTCAGTGTCCCCTCGACGATCACCAGTGGTGTACGGCCAGTGTAGGAGATCGCTCCCCACACCATGATGCCGGGTGTTGGCCCTGTGTGCTTCGGTCGTATGCAGTCCTGATTGTGGCGCTCACCTGCATGGCGCCAAACACGCATACGACCATCATTGGCACCAAGGCAGAAGCGACTCTCATCGCTGAAGACGACACGTCTCCATTCGTCCCTCCATTCACGCCTGTCGCGACACCACTGGAGGCGGGCTGCACGATGTTGTGGCGTGAGCGGAAGACGGCCTAACGGTGTGCGGGACCATAGCCCAGCTTCATGGAGACGGTTGCGAATGGTCCTCGCCGATACCCCAGGAGCAACAGTGTCCCTAATTTGCTGGGAAGTGGCGGTGCGGTCCCCTACGGCACTGCGTAGGATCCTACAGTCTTGGTGTGCATCCGTGCGTCGCTGCGGTCCGGTCCCAGGTCGACGGGCACGTGCACCTTCCGCCGACCACTGGCGGCAACATCGATGTACTGTGGAGACCTCACGCCACACGTGTTGAACAATTCGGCGGTACGTCCACCCGGCCTCCCACATACCCACTATACGCCCTCGCTCAAAGTCCGTCAACTGCACATACGGTTCACGTCCACGCTGTCGCGGCATGCTACCAGTGTTAAAGACTGCGATGGAGCTCCGTATGCCACGGCAAACTGGCTGACACTGACGGCGGCGGTGCACAAATGCTGCGCAGCTAGCGCCATTCGACGGCCAACACCGCGGTTCCTGGTGTGTCCGCTGTGCCGTGCGTGTGATCATTGCTTGTACAGCCCTCTCGCAGTGTCCAGAGCAAGTATGGTGGGTCTGACACACCGGTGTCGATGTGTTCTGTTTTCCATTTCCAGGAGTGTATGTTATTTACTTTGTAAAGACGTTTAGACATTATTTATTCTGTTTTGTTTTAATGCTCATGTGTGAAGTTGATGTTTCGAAAGTTATTCTGATCCTTTATGTATTTACTTATGTCATAATTCCTGTAACACTGATGTATATGTTATTTCGATTCTTTTTAATAGCCTGTATTACTACAAATGTTATCTGTATTGTTATGTTCTTTAATGATGTATTTTGTACCTTTGTAATTGTATTCTCATGTCGTAAATTTTAATTGTATAGAGATATAGAATAGAAGCTTTCGAAATGTGGTGCTACAGAAGAATGCTGAAGATTAGATGGGTAGATTACATAACTAATGAGGAGGTATTGAATACAATTGGGGAGAAGAGGAGCTTGTGGCACAACTTGACAAGACGAAGGCACCTGTTGGTAGGACATTTTCTGAGGCATCAACGGATCACAAATTTAGCATTGGAGGGCAGCGTGGAGGGTAAAAATCGTAGAGGGAGACCAAGAGATGAATACACTAAGCAGATTCAGAAGGATATAGGTTGCAGTAAGTACTGGGAGATGAAGAAGCTTGCACAGAATAGAGTAGCATGGAGAGCTGCATCGAACCAGTCTCAGGACTGAAGACAACAACATCACGAGACGCCAGTTCTTCAAATTAAGTTTCATTTCACTGCACACGTTTCAGTTGGTCATAGTATATGCGCAATATGTGAAAACAAGGACTGTTAGTGCTTGCAGGTGTGTTGATAATTCGTCAAGGGACTGGTTAACTGCATTGCTGGTTCTAAGGACATCCCGAAAAGTTTGTGTGTGCACAAGTAGTGGTTTATGGACTTGCTATATTATCTGCAAGACTCTTAGATGGTGATTGTGGTTCGGCACAGCCGCAACGGATGGCTGCTAGCCATCTCTACAAGCACTACAGTAGGTCTGCACCTTTAATGGCCCACCAATAGCATAATCTCTACCAGGACTACAGTGGGTCTTCTCTGTGACGAACTACCTACCAATATTCTTCAAAACTTCGACTAACTCTGCTGTGGGTTTGCTCTGTTGTCGCCCATTACCTCTCTGCATGTCAAGAGTCAGCACTGTCTTTCCGTTGGAGGGACAACACTACTTCGCTGGGACAGCATGGAAATCTACTACTTCTGTGTGCAATGTAATTACTACTCTGATGAATGATCAGGACTGTCTTTAGGAGCGATGACCTAAGATGTTAAGTCCCATAGTGCTTGGAGCCATTTGAACCATTTGACTGTCTTTATGTACAGTGGACAATTTTTGCTTTTGACCAACAGTGTATTAATAATTGTGTGCATTTGATATATTTATTAGCGATAGTAAAAAAAATTTAACAAATATGTAGTGACCATTGCCCAAAACAATATGTAAATTTTTTGTGGGAAGGATGGGTGCTATGTAAGTAGGCTGCTCAGGTTTTTATGTTGGTAACGCCTAACAGCGCTCTGTATGAAATACACTGACTGTGCTGTGTGCAGTCTGTAGCTGGTTTGCATTGTTGGAATATTTGCTATTGTAGTGTTGGGCAGTTGGATGTGAACAGCGCGTAGCTGTTATATATATATATTAAAATCTTTCATTTGCTAACTATGCCTATCTGTAGTTAGTGCATTCAGTAATTTGAATCTTTTACTAATTTGGCAGTATTGGCACATGCTGTATTGCAATAGTTCGAGTAACGAAGATTTTTGTGAGGTAAGTGATTCATGAAAGGTCAGGGCCATTCTTTTGTAGGGATTATTGAAAGTCAGATTGCGTTGCGCTTAAGATATTGTGTGCCAGTTTAGTGTTGATCAGAATAAATAAAGAGAGAAATGTCTGAGTATGTTCAGTTCTGCTCAGCTGTTTGAAAATCAAATAACATAAGGGTTTTACCAGCTCAGTAAGTCATTAATTTTTCTAAGGGGACTTTTCGTAGGTGTAATTGCCTTTGTCACTAGTAATTCAATCATTCAAGTGTTAATTGTTTGTAACATTGCTTGTGCCTTTCAGCTGACAAATCATTTTACAGTTCTGTCTTGATAAGGTCTTCAGCCATCACTATAGATTGTTACAGTTTGTTAAGATTGCTTGGAAGCGGTTTTAGTATTTTTGATGTGTAATTGCCATCCTCACTTGTAATTCGGGTCTTCAGCCTTCAGTATAGTAAGTTCCTTTAAAACGATTATTGAAAACTGTGTCCTCAAATAAAGTGTATGTGTCTACTGTAGCCAGCGGTAGCTGATTACGGCCCGATCCACAATCGTTGCCTTATCCTGCCTTTCCCTGACTACCAGACCACAGAGTGCACACATGTTCAAGTACTCATTAACAATGGAAAATTCCTGTCGTTACTGGGATTCGAACTCGGGTTGTATGTACGGCGTTCAGCTTCTGAGGCGGCCGGTACACAACTATGAAATTTTATATCGTGCTTCTCATCTGAACGGCGAAATTCAATCGTAACGGACGCGAGAGATTGAAAGAACAGAGGACGCTCAAACGTGGTTTCAAATCGTGTTTCAACGTAGAAGCATTACTTGTGTATCAAAGTGAAATCTAATGAGTGATAACTGTCGCATATAAACATGCGCATGGATGAAGAGATTATGAAACAGAACAATTAAAAAAGCCCAAAATATTTTGCGAGTCTTCGAACTACATGCTTGATACATAAATGTAATTTCAGCTCTTTCCTTCCGTGCAACATGATTTACGATCTTCACTGGTGAATTGGCTTCACCTTTTAGGAGAAGCGAAGTAACAGCGGCGAGGGAGGGCGAGGAGGGGAGGGATATTCACAAAACTGGAAACACGGAGCGCACGACAGGCAACTGTTTCACGGCCGGTAGAAAGCGGCTGCTTTGAGCATTTCACGTCCCCTACACACGTCCCGTTGTACCACTGCTCTACTGTGTGTACGTGGGGCGAATGCGAATGGTGGACGAATACAGGAATATTGTTTTGCGTGCGGATTCGAAACGCAAGGACGGCGTATTGCTCTCTGCGTGCCCTTTTCAATTTCGGCTACAAAGGAAACGTGGTCTCACCTGGATTGGAAACAATGAAAAGGATTATTACGTAGCTTGCCATCATGTGATATTTCTTGCTAAGTAACCGGTACACCATTCATCAAAGGTCTGTTCGATTTCTGATTTAGAGAGAGTTTCTCAACGCGTTTATTGTGTCGTGACAGTTAAAAGGAGAATGTTGGAAATGAAACCGAAATTCATTATTATGGTACAATCACAAAAGACGAAAAAATGTATCGTAGGTATAGTACCTTTGTGTCGTGACAGTTAAAAGGAGAATGTTGGAAATGAAACCAAAATTCATTATTATGGTACAATCACAAAAGACGAAAAAATGTATCGTAGGTATAGTACCTGCAGGATAAAACCTACCTTCACTGCAGAATGTAGTTAGTCCCTCGCCCTACATATCGTACATATTCTACAAACACTGCAAGCTTGCACATCCACATCTACATGATTACTCTGCTATTCACAATAAAGTGCCTGGCAGAGGGTTCAATGAACCACCTTAAAATTGACTCTCTAGGATTCCATTCTCGAAAGGAGTGCGGGAAAAACGAGCACTTACATTTTTCTGTGCGAGCCCTCATTTCTACCTATTTAGGTGGGTGCCAACAGAATGTTTTCGCAATCGGAGGAGAAAACTGGTGATTGAAATTTCATGAGAAGCTACCGTCGCAACGAAAAACGCCTTTGTTTTAATGACTGCCACTCCAATTCACGTATGAAGTCTGCGACACTATCTCCCCTATTTCGTGATTATAAAATACGAGCTGCCCTTCTTTGTACTTTTTCGATGTCATCCGTCAGTCCCATCTGATGCGGATCCCACACTGCACACCAGCACTCCAGAACAGCGCGGACAAGCGGGGTGTAAGCAGTCTCTTTAGTAGACCTGATGCACCTTCTAAGTGTTCTGCCATTGAATCGAAGTGTTTGGTTTGCTCTACCCACAACATTCCCTATATGATCGTTCCAATTTAGGTTCCTTGTAATTGTACTCGCTAAGTATTTAGTTGAATTTACAGCCTTCAGATTTGTGTGACTTACCGCATAATCGAAATTTAGAGAATTTTTTTTTAGTACTCATGTGAATAACTACAGACTTAACCTTATTCAGGGTCAATTACCACTTTTTTAAATCATTTTGTACTTCGTTTTGGTCGTCTCATGACTTTACTAGATGGTGAATGACAGCATCATCTGCAAACAATCTAAGAAGGCTACTCAGATTGTCTCCTATGTCGTTAATATACACTTCTGGAAATTGAAATAAGAACACCGTGAATTCATTGTCCCAGGAAGGGGAAACTTTATTGGCACATTCCTGGGCTCAGATACATCACATGATCACACTGACAGAACCACAGGCACATAGACACAGGCAACAGAGCATGCACAATGTCAGCACTAGTACAGTGTATATCCACCTTTCGCAGCAATGCAGGCTGCTATTCTCCCATGGAGACGATCGTAGAGATGCTGGATGTGGTCCTGTGGAACGGCTTGCCATGCCATTTCCACCTGGCGCCTCAGTTGGACCAGCGTTCGTGCTGGACGTGAAGACCGCGTGAGACGACGCTTCATCCAGTCCCAAACATGCTCAATGGGGGACAGATCCGGAGATCTTGCTGGCCAGGGTAGTTGACTTACACCTTCTAGAGCACGTTGGGTGGCACGGGATACATGCGGACGTGCATTGTCCTGTTAGAACAGCAAGTTCCCTTGCCGGTCTAGGAATGGTAGAACGATGGGTTCGATGACGGTTTGGATGTACCGTGCACTATTCAGTGTCCCCTCGACGATCACCAGTGGTGTACAGCCAGTGTAGGAGATCGCTCCCCACACCATGATGCCGGGTGTTGGCCCTGTGTGCCTCGGTCGTATGCAGTCCTGATTGTGGCGCTCACCTGCACGGCGCCAAACACGCATACGACCATCATTGGCACCAAGGCAGAAGCGACTCTCATCGCTGAAGACGACACGTCTCCATTCGTCCCTCCATTCACGCCTGTCGCGACACCACTGGAGGCGGGCTGCACGATGTTGGGGCGTGAGCGGAAGACGGCGTAACGGTGTGTGGGACCATAGCTCAGCTTCATGGAGACGGTTGCGAATGGTCCTCGCCGATACCCCAGGAGCAACAGTGTACCTAATTTGCTGGGAAGTGGCGGTGCGGTCCCCTACGGCACTGCGTAGGATCCTACGGTCTTGGCGTGCATCCGTGCATCGCTGCGGTCCGGTCCCAGGTCGACGGGCACGTGCACCTTCCGCCGACCACTGGCGACAACATCGATGTACTGTAGAGACCTCACGCCCCACGTGTTGAGCAATTCGGCGGTACGTCCACCCGGCCTCCCGCATGCCCACTATATGCCCTCGCTCTAAGTCCGTCAACTGCACATACGGTTCACGTCCACGCTGTCGCGGCATGCTACCAGTGTTAAAGACTGCGATGGAGCTCCGTATGCCACGGCAAACCGGCTGACACTGACGGCGGCGGTGCACAAATGCTGCGCAGCTAGCGCCATTCGACGGCCAACACCGCGGTTCCGGGTGTGTCCGCTGTGCCGTGCGTGTGATCATTGCTTGTACAGCCCTCTCGCAGTGTCCGGAGCAAGTATGGTGGGTCTGACTCACTGGTGTCAGTGTGTTCTTTTTTCCATTTCCAGGAGTGTAGATCAGGAACAGTAGAGGGTCTATAACATTTCCTTGGGAAACGCTGGATATTAATTCTGTTTTACTCGATGACTTTCCGTCTATTATTACGAACTGTGACGTTCCTGACAGGAAATCAAGGATACAGTTTCACAACTGAGGCGATATTCCATAGGCACGCAGTTTGTTCAGAAGACGCTTGTGGGGAACGGTGTCGAAAGCCTTCTGTAAATCGGAAAATATGGTATCAATTTGTCATCACCTGTCGATAGCACGCATTACTTCATGAGTATAAAGAGATAATTGTGTTTCACAAGATCAGTGGTTTCTAAATCCGTGCTATGTCTCAATAAATCGTTTTCTTCGAGGTAATTCATAATGTTCGAACACAGTATATGTTCCCAAACCCTACTGCAAATTGATGTTAGTCATATGGGCCTGTAAGTCAGTGGCTTACTCCTATTTCCCTTTTTAGGTATTGGTGTGGCTTGAGCAATTTTCCAGTCTTTAGTTACGGATCTTTCTGTGAGCGAGTGGTTGTATATAATTGCTAAATATGGAGGTATTTTATCAGCATACTCTGAGAGGAACCTGACTGGTATACAATCCGGACCGGAGGCCTTGCCTTTATTAAGTAATTTAAGCTGCTTCGTTACACCGAAGATATCTACTTCCATGTCTCTCATCTTGGCAGTTGTTCTTGATTGGAATTCAGATATATTTACTTCGTCTTCCTTGGTGAAGGAATTTCGGAAAGCGGTGTTTAATAACTCTGCTTTAGTGGCTCTGTCATCAGTGACTTCACCCTTGTTATCGTGCAGTGGAGGTACTGATTGCGTCTTGCCACTGGTGTGCTTTATGTATGACCAGAATCTATTTGGGTTATCTGCCATGAGTGTCTGCACGCTAAAAGAAACACTAAATCTCTTGATACCATTCAAGCCACGTTTCGGTATTTGGCGAATATATTTCTGGTACTATTACCAGCACCTCTCCTATCCCAATCGCGAATTCTACGAGGAAGAAGTCTCGGGTGTGCCCTGTATGGTGTCGAATATCTTTTTCTTTTCCGCTAGGGCGATTTCCTGACAAGTAGATGGGCTAACGTGTGTTATGAGCAGACGAAACTACCGTCGTTCGGCTGTAACTGTGGAGTCTTTGGTTGCTCTGGTACAACTCTTATGGAGCTACAACGAGTAAACTACTAGTTCACTTTATTACATAAATGATGAAAAGATTTACTTAACTTGATACAGTCTTTTTCCACAGCAGTGCTTGAATACTTACAACTGTCACTGACTATTAAAGCAGGGCTACATTCATACAATTACAACTCTTCTCTTCTCTGTTCAGCATTTACAAAAGTACAATTTCATTTGAGACTTGAATAACTCTTTAGTCCTACTCGATGATGTTTAATGCTTCAGATGAGGTCACGAACTGGGAGAGAACTTTCGATGCTCGGCTCTGTGTTGACTATGCGAGAGCACTGCTGTGCTGAGCGAGGGGGCATGTCCTCGTTAACCTCGCCCATTCGCTGTTGCGAATATGCAGCGAGACATCGTTAACAGCTATCGACATACGTTGCCGACTTCTGAGCAGTACTGCAATGTCTGGACGATACCACAAACTGTTCCTTGACTCTTTTTGGAACATATGCACTCGGAATTTTAATTCTGTGACGTACAACGTCTTTGTTGTGGAGTCTGAAACTGGAGTACGACGAACTTCTCCATGACGCTCTCACGCTTACTAACAGGTGCCAGACTCATAAGCAGCACTCAATATTTGGGCGAACGACGGTTCTTCAAGCTGTGGCTTTCACAGTTGCACAATATTTCCCCTTGGACCTTTCCGTGTCTGTCCTAAGTTGTTGGCACACTCGAAGTAATTGATGATACCCAGGTAGTGCAGAAGTAAAACACAAGAGCAAATTTCACGATAACGTATATTGTGCTAGACAGTAACTAAAAGATCCTCCAGATCCGACATGAATATGATGAACACAAAATCTGACATAAGTCATGACGGTAACTGAAATCCCTGAACTAACAGGACAGAGTGGGTGAGGTTACATTTGTGGAAAGGAGCCAAAATAAGTTGCTGTGAGTTACACTCAACATACAAATTTGTTAGTTAACACACACAATAACATAAGTAAGAATTAAAAACTCTCAAGTTTTTAACGAAAGAGCTCCTTTGATTTCATTAAAATCGGCTGAAAGCCACACACGAAAATCCAGGGCCCCAGGCCTAAGCAAGGAATTGAGGTCCAGGAGTTCTTCTGGAAGTGTCACTTCCTCGAAAAAAAAATTACTTAATTAACAATAAGCAATAACAGTGTTACAGCTTAAGGCCAAAACGAAGATTTGTTAATTCTCAATAGGCTGAAACCTGGCTGAAGGCCGCCTATCAACCAAACGATGTAATGGCTTAAACCCTAGGAAGAAGGGCTTTCAATTTAACAGTCTGAGGGCCTTAGCCTAAAACATTTCATACAAACTCGGCTGAAGGCCTCATATTAAAGAAGAACAATGTTATGACTTAAGGCAACCCAAGATTTTAAATTTTTAGTTTAAGAGAGGTTAAAACTCGGCTGAAGGCCACATACTAAAGAATAAAAATCTTATAACTTAAGGGCAAGACAATATTTTGAACTTTCTATTTAAGAAAGATAAAATTCCTTTGAAGGCCACATACTAAAGAATACCAATCTTATGACTAAGGGCAAGACCAAAATCTTGAAATTTTAATTTAAAAGAGATTAAAACTCGGCTGAAAGCCACACACCATGTCTAAACAAGATTAAAACTCAGCTGAAGGTCACATACTAAAGAATAAAAATCTTATAACTTAAGGGCAAGACAAAATTTTGAATTTTCAATTTAAGAAAGATTAAACTCTGCTGAAGGCCACATATTAAAGAATACCAGTCTTATGACCTAAAGGCAAGACCAAAATTTTGAAATATTAATTTGAAAGAGATTAAAACTCGGCTTAAAGCCACACACCATGTCTAAACAATTTTATGGCTTAAGGCCTAGGAAGAAGAGCTTTCAATTTGAAAAGTCTGAGGGCCTTAGCTTAAAACATTTCATGCACACTTGGCTGAAGGCCTCATACCCCAAAAAAATAACAATGTTATGACTTAACGGCAAGAGCAAGATTTTAAATTTTCAGTTTAAGAGAGTTTAAAACTCAGTTGAAGGCCACAGACCATGGAGAAAACTATTTCACGGCTTAAGGCCTAAGGACAAAAAAACTTAAAATTTTAATAAGCTAAAACTTGGCTGAAGGCCACCCAAAGTACTTAAGACTAAAAGGAAATCACTATGTGAAACACAAGGAGCGGAGCTCAGAAGGTTGCAAGGGTCGGCCTGGGAAGGTAACACTAACGCAAGTTTAGGTGAGACAGGCAGCTAGACCGACAACCTCTTAATTGGAAGGCAACCCAACCAAAGGCCAGCCGACCAACCAACCAACGAAATCAGTTCTGCTCCACCCAAAGAGCAAAACGACAACAAGACGTCAGTAGCTCAACGTTCTGGATACTGGTGCCCAATCCAGCCAAGTCTGAATAAACGCCCAAAACTACCAACACACTTCAGCTGTTGAACTTCACGCCGTGCTGGACAGCAACAACACGACGAGGAAAATACACTGCCCAAAACTGCGTCAACGCCCAGGACAGGTAACAGGAACGTTAACGGCCACAAGGCAGAAGATACCACTCGTGCCCTTCACTAATGAAGGAGTGAATTACATGAAGTTAAACGCCTTCCAGGAAAACAGCTGCAATTCTAGCCGACCTCAATACACACACATTGTTGCTGTCGAGAATCTTGCAGGAAGCAACAACCAGGATCAAACGAAGAGAAGTGATAGAAGTTGAGGCTTGAGTGAGCACTCAACTTTAGAGTCCAAGATCGGTGGTCGACGAACTTCGTAACCCTCGCATGAAGCGCCTCACAACTCCAACCGCGCGTACACGCCGCCAGCGGCTCCGGCACGACTCCGCACGATGGGGACCTACCTTCTTGCTGCTCTGCGCCAACCGACCGACTGCCACATACATGGAAACGCCCAAAATACCAAATACACGTCGGCCGATGAGACGACCGACCGTACAACCAAACAACGGTCGTTCCCACTCCAGTCTCCTTCCGTCTGGTAGTGCATGTGTGTCCCCATCAGTCGGCAAGTACTGTCTCTCAGCAACTCACTGGCGCTCAGTACCCGATTCTGCTCTGTGCCCGACTGGACCCCTGGTCCGTCTCCAAATGACTTTCAGACCCACGACGACCCGGAAATACTATTGGTCGGTCCAGAGATGGTACGAAATACATTTATCGATCAGCGCTGCTGTTGAAACTCACAGGCAAGTAAGGCAGAAGTTAGTGACGCCAGTAAATGGAATAAGAAAACTAGGCGGCAGTACTGTAAAAGAAGATGATAAGCAATAAATGGCATGAACACGAGCAGCGCAAACCTCAGTAACTACTCGTACACTACAGGCCATTAAAATTGCTACACCACGAAGATGACGTGCTACCAACGCGAAATTTAACCGACAGGAAGAAGATGCTGTGATGTGCAAGTGATTAGCTTTTCAGAGCATACACACAAGGTTGTCCCCGGTGGCGACATCTACAAAGTGCTAACATGAGGAAAGTTTCCAACCGATTTCTCATACACAAACAGCAGTTGACCGGCGTTGCCTGGTGAAACGTTGTTATGATGCCTCGTGTAAGGAGGAGAAATGCGTACCATCACGTTTCCGACTTTGATAAAGGTCGGATCGTAGCCCATCGCGATTGCGGTTTATCGTATCGCCGTGCTGGATCCCAACGGCCTCGTATCACTAGCAGTCGAGATGACAGGCATCTTAATCGCATGGCTGTAACACATCGTGCAGCCACGGCTCGATCCCTGAGTCAACAGATGGGGACGTTTGCAAGACAACAACCAACTGCAAGAACAGTTCGACGACGTTTGCAGCTGGATGGACTATCAGCTCATAGACCATGGCTGCAGTTACCCTTGACGCTGCATCACAGGCAGGAGCGCCTGCGATGGTGTACTCAATGACGAACCTGGGTGCACGAATGGCAAAACGTCATTTTTTTTCGGATGAATCCAGGTTCTGTTTACAGCATCATGATGGTCGCATTCGTCATCGTCATACTGGTGTATCACCAAGCGTGATCGAATGGGATGCCATTGGTTACACGTCTCGGTCAGCTCTTGTTCGCTCTTGAACAGTGGACGTTGCATTTCAGATGTGTTACGACCCGTGGCTATACCCCTCATTCGATCCCTGCCAAACCCTACATTTCAGCAGGATAATGCACGACCGTATGGGCCTTTCTGGATACAGAAAATGTTCGACTACTGCCATGGTGAGCACATTCTCCAGATCTCTCACCAATTGAAAACGTCTGGTCAATGGTGTCCAAGCAACTGGCTCGTCACAATAAGCCAGTCACTACTCTTGATGAATTGTGGTATCGTGTTGAAGCTGCATGGGCAGCTGTACCTGTACACGCCATCCAAGCTCTGTTTGACTCAATGCCCAGGCGTATCAAGGCCGTTATTACGGCCTGAGGTGGTTGTTCTGGGTACTGATTTCTCACAATCTATGCAACCAGATTGCGTGGAAATGTAATCACATGTCATTTGTAGTACAATATACTTGTCCAATGAATACCCGTTTATCATCTGCATTTCTTCTTGGTGTAGCAATTTTAGTGGCTAGTGTACTAGGAACAGATTCAGTTCTATGTTCTGCAGAAGGATCAAGTCCTGAGACACCGAGTAGGGGAAGGCCTGTATCGGAGGAGGCAAAGACTCAGAGGGTGACAGCTGATAGCTCTGTGTAGCTGGCACGGAACAACCTTTCGTGGAGGCAGCTGGAGTGGCGTCCCAGGGCCTTGTAGGTCCAGAAGCAAGACGGTTTGAAGGAACTCAGAGATACTGAGCCTCTGGGCCCGGTTCCCGCAAGCTCCGTTGAATGTGCTGCTGTATGCGACTTGCGTAAAGCTCGAAGCGTAAGTGTGTGATCCCTGTTAGCGGTTGATCAGTGTCTTCAGTAGGCAGCAGGTGGAAGGGTATCTACATGGCTCTTGGTGAGCACTTGATTCGCGATGCTGTCGTCAGTTCAGTGTCCGCTTGTGCGCGAGACTGTCGCGCCTGTTAGATTGGCGCGTCAGGAAGTATACTTATGGTTGTCGGCTGTATCTTGCGGTGGACTTGCATTACTCGGTGCACGGTCCTGTATCCGCTGGAGTTGCGCCTGTGCCACTTGAGCAAGCCTACATGCTGGTCGGAAGAGCTTGAAGCATAAGTGTGAGATGCCTGCTAGTGGTTGAGTAGTGTCTTCAATAGGCAGCAGGTGGAAGGGTATCGACATGGCTCGTGGTGAGCACTTGATTCACGGTGCTGTCGTCAGTTCAGGGTATGCTTGTGCATGAGACTGTCGCCTCTGGTGACACCTGCTAGAAATTGGCGCTTCAGGAAGCATACTTAGATTGTCGGCTGTATCTTGTGGTGGTCTTGCATTCATTGGTGCACGGTACTGTATCCGGTGTAGATGCGCCTGTGTGGCTTGAGCAAGCCTACATGCTGGTCGTAAGTGTTGTGCTGGAAGCAGACGTGGCCAGTGAATGGCTGGATGCAAAAGTTCCAATGAATGTTTGGTTGTTGACTTTCGTAGAAAAAGTAACACTGGCCGTTCAACGTGTCAATGGTCAATCTGGCAGATATAACGACGGAGAAAACGACGACACATTTCTTTAAGCAATCAGGAGACGTAAGCACACATCAAGTTGGTATGTCGTATTCAGCAGGTCACAGGTACTAACTGATAATCTACGTCTACACACATACTCCTCTAGCCACCACATGTTCAGTGTTAGAGGCTACCCCCTACCACTCCTAGTCATTTCATTTCTTGCTCTAACTGCAAATAGCTCGACAGAAGAACTACCATGTTTATGCCTCCGTAGGATTTCTCGTATCTCATATTTTTGGTCCTTACGCGAAATGTATTTTAGCAGCAGTAGGATCGTTCTGTAGTGAGCTCCAAATACCAGTTCTCTAAATTTTCTCAGTAGAATAGAACGTCGCTTACTCTCCAGGGAATCGCATTTGTGTTCCCGAAGCGTTAATGCAACACTTGCCTGTTGTCCGAACCTACCGGTAACACAAGTAGCAGCCCGCCTCTAAATTTGTGCAATGCCTCCGTTTTAATCCGATCTTATATGGATCTCAAACACTCGAGCGGTACTCAAGAATGCGTCACACTAGCGTCTTATATGCGGTATCGTTAACAGATGAACTTCACTTTCCCAAAATTCTTCCAACAAACCAAAGACGACCATTTGCCTTCTCCACTACAGTCTTCATAACCGCGTTCCGCCTCATATTGCTTTGTAACGCTACGCCCAGAAATTCAAATGACGTGACTGTGCCAGGCAGGACACTACTAATGCCGTATCCAAACATTAAGGGTTAGTTTTTCCTACCCGTCGGTATTAACTTACATTCTTCTACATGTACAGCTGTCTGTCATTCATCAAACCAACTAGAAATTATGTCTAAGTCATCTTGTATCCTCCTACAGACGCTCATCTTTGACACTTTAGCATAAACTGCAGCATCATCAGCAAACAACCTCAGACTGCTATCGACCCTGTCCCCCATAACGTTCATGTACACTGAAAGTATCAAACCTCCCTGGGGCACTCCTGACGATACCTTTGTCTTTGATGAATACCCGCCATCGACGACAACTACTTGGTTCTACTATTTAAGAAGTTTTCAAGCCACTCATATATCTCAGAATCTTTTACATAAGCTCGTACCTTCGTTAACAGTCTGCAGTGGAGCACCGGGTCAAACGCTTCCCGGAAATCTATAAATATGGAATCTGTCTACTGTCCTTCATCCACAGTTTTCAGTATACGATGTGAGAAAAGGGGAAACTGCGACTCAGACAAACGATACTTTGTAAAATCGTGCTGATTCGGGGACACGAGCTTCTCGATTTCAAGGAAACTTATTATATTCGAAGTGAGGATATGTTCAAGGATTCTGCAGCAGACCGATGGTAGCTATACTGGTCTGTAATTTTGCGTGGCCGTTCTTTTACCTTTCTTATGTACTCCTACCCTTCTTTACCTATCTCATATACGAGGGTTATTCGGAAAGTAAGGAACGATCGGTCGCGAAACGGAAAACACAGTGAAAATCTGATGAAGTTTTGCACAGATTCGTTGGGCACTCAGTCTAGTACGCCCGTAGATCTCATCATGTCGCTCTTTTCAGTTCTGAGCTCACAATGAGAACGTAAAGATGGCTACAAATTAGCGTCTTCCGCCAAGTATGGGGGCCTGAAGCTATGCAATCCACATAACATAACTGTCATGCAGTTCGTTCTACGTGACAATTCTCAGCCCACACAGGAGGGGCAATGGAGATGCTCTTGCAGCATTTTCGATGGGAGGTGTTTGATCACCCACAATGGTTACCTCTGAGGTTCATCTCTCCTCAAATGAACTGCTGGCTAGTAAGACAATATTTTGACACAGACAACGAGCTGCAGTCCAGAGTAGAAAATTGTCGGAAAGCACTGGCGGCTGTCTTCTATAACGAGGAAATTGAAAAGTTGGTACAACGCTACGACAGATGTCTAAGTCTCAGAGGCAACTGTGTAGAGAAGAAGCTGGACGGTGTAGCTAACAATAGCAAATAAAACAGTATTGATTTTCACTGTGGTTTCCATTTCGCGACCTATCGTTCCTTACTTTCCAAATAGCCCTCGTATAGTGAAACAACGTTAAATATTTCTTGTACTGGCCATTTTCGCAGCAGCTGTACATAAATTACAGTAAATCAAAAGAAAAACGCCTTTTGAATGCTCCATATTTTTTAAAATTCTTTTTTTGTGAACTAGACGCCTTTCGCCTTACTTACATGGCGATTTTTTTTTTTTTCGTTTTCCCATACAGGTTATTACTTGCACTTGTAGGTTATTGTTTGCACAATCTATAACCTATATGTACAAGCAATAACCTATATGTGCAAATGAATAACCCATGTGGTATTTCAAGACACCCATTGAACATGCCTTGCAACTAAAGTGAAAGGCGTCTGGGCGCACAACATAAATAACATAAAAACTTAGTGTGCAACATGCAAAAGGCATTTTTCTTTTGGATTACTGTAATGTTAAATGTTTTACAGACCTTCATTTTATTCAAGAAAAATCAAGACACATTAATGGAATTTATCGACCTAGAAAAAGCCTTCGACAATGTAAAACATAGAACGTCTTTCAAAGTCCCAGGAAAATACTTGTAAATTTATAAGATAAGATGCGTAATATACGATATGCACAAATACCAAGAAGAAAATATAATAATGGACTACCTAGAGTGCAGTGCTCAGACTGAAGAGGGTGTAACACAGGGATGCACTATTTCGCCCCTGCTGCTTCAACTGTACATCGGAAAAGCAATGATATAAATAAAAGTAAGTTTCAGGAGAGGGATTAATATTTATGAGCAAAAGGATACCAATCATAAAAGTAGCTGGTGAACTGAATGGAATGAACGGCCTAATGAGCTGTGACTATACACTGAGAGCAAAGAAAGGAGAGACGAGAATAATGACAAGTAGTAGAAATTAAATAGCGACAAACTTACCATTGCAATTGGGGACCACGAAGTAGACGAAGAGAAGGTACTCTGCTAACGTGGAGATAAAATAACACATGACGCACGAAGCAAGGGTAAAATAAAAGTGAAACTAGCTACTCCTAGCCAATGAAAGTCTAAAAGTATCAAACATCGGTCTTAATTTGAAGAAGACATTTCTGAGACCGTATGTCAGGAGCGCAGCATTGTATGGTAGTGAAGCAGGAAGAAACCAGAATAGAAGAGAAACGAATAGGTTGACATGTTGTGCTGTAGCAGGACGATGAATATCAGATGGGCTCGTAAGATAAGGAACGAGGAGAAGATCACCTGGTAAACATCGAGAAGAAAGAGAATCACGACGAAAAACATGCATTAATACGTTAAAAAATACGATCCTAGGTACTTAAGCGAGCTGTAAGGGAAGATAGAAATTGGAATATATCTAGTAAATAATTGATGATGCTGGGTGCAAGTGCGGAGTACGTGGCAGGCTGCTTCACGCTTGGCGGCCTTAATAAAAGATGTATGACCACTCACAGCATAGCATTATAAATGTTGTTAATACGAGTGCTTCCAGTCAACAATCACTAAAAGTTACTAACTGTTCCAATTGAATAGAATAAGTCAGAGGGCACCATTAGAGATACAGAGGAAAAAATTTAGTATCTGGAATCAGTATGTCATCAAGTTTAAGATGGCAAAACATTCCTGGAACAGTAACAAGAAAAACTGGGATAGTTGAGAAGAAAGGATCTGACGATGTATCTGAGGTAAGAGGGAGCTTTGTGGTCAGTATAACTACCTGAGCGTGAGACGATATCGTGGGGTAGTGGTGTGTATATTTGTCACCACATACGACCCGTTTGTTGCGTAGAAAGGTACGTAATTTGTACTGCCGTAACTGAAATGTTGCAGTTTTGCAGACAGGCTACATACAGCAGGCGTTATTGACAATATTGCAGGGTTCCATAAAAAATTTTTCTTTAGTATATAAAATGCATGTTTGATCATCAAATGCCGGCCGTTGTGGCCGAGCGGTTCTAGGCGCTTGCGTACGGCACAGCGCTGCTGCTACAGTCGCAGGTTCGGATCCTGCCTCGGGCATGGATGTGTGTGGTGCCCTTATGTTATTTAGGTTTAAGTAGTTCTAAGTATAGGGGACTGATGACCTCAGATGTTAAGTCCCATAGTGCTCAGAGCCATTTGAACCCTTTTTTTATCATCAAATGTTTTTATTTTAAACGCAAATATCAACCGGTTTCAGCCTGAAATCATTTTCACGGATAAGGGTGAAAATGGTTTATGCCACCACATTACATTTTTCATTACCTAAATAATGTATAGGGTATGTCATGAATACCAATACACGACACAGGACTATTAGAGGAAAACATACGAAAAAATACACACAGCAGTACTATGTTGTAGATAGCACTGCTGTAAAATGATGTACCAGCGCTTCAGCCACTATTACGAAGTGGCCTTCATCATGTTATGTACTACCGGATGCAACGTACTACCGGATCAGTGCTACTGTCTTCATCTCTGCCCCTACAGTTCCCTAAATGGTGCCTTAGTAACATTCATCTTATCATTGATATCACTGGTTGTTAGGAGCGTTAGTTAGTTCGTTAGTTAAGTGTTTCATGGATTATTTTGCACGATACATCGTAACGATGTGAAACGGATCATATTACGTACATTATAATCGCAAATTAATTCGTACATATGATTACATTCTGAACATTTCCAAGTTTCTCTTGTGTTATAAAAATGAAAAAGATATACAGATGTGAACTAGTAGTTCCTACCACCAATTTTGATACATTACAGTGATAGGAATTCTTCTGAGGAATGGAAGAAGCTGTCAAGGAGAAACTTTCTCAATAAGTATTTCAAATTTTATCCTCCCGTCTGTCAGACATTTAATATCACTAGGTTGGTACTAACGCGTGGAATGCTCTGGGTTTTGTGTAACGTACCTGACGTCCTACCGCGCAAGGAGTTCTCTGTAAAGGAAAATATTGAGACTGTGAACCCAGCTCCTGCCAGGTAGGGAGATCCAAGACACGTCCACAGTTAGACATCAGAAGAACACCTTTTGTCGGTGTACCAAAAATTTGTCAACGAGGAAGTGATTCGTCTATTTTAGGACAAAGAGTCTGTTTCCTGTAAATAGAAACATTTTACTACATAAATTAGCGTACACATTCGGTTTCAGCATGCAAAATAATGGTCCTAGGAACATCCTATAGAGCCTAGGAAAATCCTGTGTCAAAAATATAAGGCAAGAAATGTGTATTAATCAAATTTAAGAAAAATTAATAGAAATAAGTATGACAAAAACGCAAGTAGGAAACTCAGCTGAAATTTCCGCCGAAATATTCTCTCTGACAACATAAACTAATCCACTGTAGCTGAGCAATGTTTCCTATCATCTGTATGACTTTATCGAGCGAGGTGGCGCAGTGGTTAGCACAGTGGACTCGCATTCGGGAGGACGAGGGTTCGAACCTGTGTCCCGCCATCCTGATTTAGGTTTTCCGTGATTTCTCTAAATCACTTCAGGCAAATGCCGGGATGGTTCATTTGAAAGGGCAAAGCCGTCTTCCTCCCCCGTCTTTCCTTAATCCGATGGGACCGATAACCTCGCTGTTTGGTTCCCTCTACCAAATCAATCAACCCACCAACCTGCTTGACTTATCCGGATTTAAATCTCAGAATGACATGACTGTCACGAACACGAGGGAATTCTATTACTTCAGGTTTATTCAACTCTGAAGTGAAAGCTCCTAAACTTCAACATTTAGTGCCTCAGCAATGTGTCATTTACTTTTCGAAGTGTGCACCGACAGCGGTGGCTGTGGTCGGCTGCTGCGTGTGATGTGTCTCGTACTTGTCAGTCTAATAACACTATTCTGGCCTCTGTCTGCATTTAACCAGTCGAAAACTTCCCGAAGTTTCCATGAAGCGGAAGACTGTATGTGTCCCTAGGCTAAGACAAAAGGGCTCCGTACACTCGCTAAGGCTAGGCGAGGTGCGCGATATTCCCCTCAAAGATCTCACAAGAACGTCAACTAGAATGACTCGTCTCGCTTTCTCCGCTTTGGAGATCTATAAGGATTCACCAGAAATATGGCTGAAACAGAGCCAAGTGAACCAAAAATTTTCACAGGAAAACTTCTCTGCGTCAGCAGAGGGTGTTAAGCGCCGCTGCGCGGGATACCCATGCTCTTCGGGCGCCTTGTCACGGTCCGCGGATTCCCCCTTCGGAGGTTCGAGTCTTCCCTCGGACATTGGTGTGTGTTTTTCGTACCGTAAGTTCGTTTAAGTTAGGTTAAGTAGTATGTAGGCTTAAGGCCCGACGACCTAAATAGTTTGGTGCCGTAAGACCTTGCCACAAATTTCCAAATTTTGTTAAGCGCCCCATGCAACACTACTCTCGAGAGAACAGAGCCCAAATTATCCATCCACTATTGACAATATTGTGGTGAACTTCCCCACTGTACCGTGGCCTTGCTTCGCACAAATACTGGGCCAGTGAGAGAGTTCGGTACGTTCCATACTTACTTGTCCGCACCAATCAGAATTTTTCTAGTAAACTTCTGCGTCGCAAGAACGTCGCCTTTTCGTTCCTTGTCTGCCTTTCTTTCAATATGCGTCCGGTTACTGTTGTGTTTAAGTTCCTCCAGGGCAGGTTTCTTTACATATGAAACCCATACGATGTCCCCAATAGTGTCACGTGATCCAACTGATTGTCGAACGGAGTGGCCGTGCAGTTTGAGGCACCCTGTAACGGATTGCGCGGCCCCTACCACCGAAGGTTCGAGTCCTCCCTCGGGCATTGGTGTGTGTGTTATGCTTGGCATATGTTGGTTTAAGTTAGATTGAGTAGAGTGTAAGTCGAGGGACTGATGACCTCAGCAGTTTGATTTCTTAAGAATTCACACACATCTGAACATTTTTGATCCGATTGTTTACTAAAACTGCGATGCAGAGGATTTTTTCCGCCTGCCTTGGAAATACGCCGAGGTGAAGGCCCACACCATTGTCGTCTTCAATTGGCTTACTGGGGTGAGGGTAGCTTCGTTGTGCCTCGCTATTATTTCGTAAATGGATTTCCATGTCACTCTTCTGCTTCCAAACCTGAGCGGCTCACCCCTTCCACTTCCATTTCCATTTTGTTATAAAAATGTATACATTTATCAACATGCAAACTAGGAGGAAACTATTAAACTATGTGGACGAAAGCCACGCATTTACCTATTGCTCATTGCACTCGTTACTATGCAAATCAAGCTAATTACATACAAAGTATGGAATATACCATATTAATCAGATCGGCGTGTCGTGGGGCTGCTAAAATACCCTGCCACCTTACAAAGTGATCAGACATTTTGGTTGCAGCATTGTGCGGCCCTTTCTGTGCCAAAGACAATCTTAATTTGGCGTAATGAATGTCATTTTCGCTTCCAGTATCGTAATTATGTGCATTATTTTTCCTTTTGAAAACTAGTGCGATATTTACAACAAACTTCAGCAAGTAATAAATATAATGTCAAGCAATAGTCAGGATGCCCAAATCCCTAAACAGAAGTCTACAAACCTAAACAGAAGTCTACAAGATGATTGCGGGTAAGCACCATGTATTATTCTTACAGCAAGTTTTTGTACAATGTAGAATTTCCTTCTTAAGGATGAAGTAACCCAGAACATTGTTCCATATGACATTATTGAATCAAAATATGCAAGATATGTCAACTTACAGTTTTGTCTCTCCACAAGATTCACACAGCCAAATGCCTTAAACAGGTCGCAGAAAATACCAACCGACACTATTTTATTATCTCATGCTTGTAAAATATGGTGAGTGAACATGCAAACGGCATTCTCAGCAGAGCAACCCTTCCGAAACCCAAACTGTGGTATGCTGAGGATGTTATTGTTGCTAAGGTGAGATACTATTCTAGAGTACATTCCTTCCTCAAAAGTTTGGAAAATGGTGTCAGCAATGAAACAGATCTTTAGTTATTGACATCTCTTTTATCATCTTTCTTGTACAAGACGAGAGCTCATGTTCCTTATTAATTGTCATAAAAATTTAAATGTCGTGTGACTAGGACCTCCCGTCAGGTAGACCAGTGGTCGTCCAACATTTTTTGCTCAAGGACCAAAACTAACAATACGCTCGGCCCGCAGATTTCCAGGTCTTTTTATTAACTGGCAGACTACGTAAATGGTGTGTTATGAACCTCCAATAGACTAGTTATAGTAAAGAAGTGAAAGGTTTAGCACTGACTTTCTAGTACTTGTCGTTAAAGTCGATACCTTTCGGTCCACTACGTGTAGAATGTTCTCTATTTCAGATTGTTGCCAACCTCAATGATGCGTAAATTGTAACACTGTAATTGCCCAACGAAATGTTGCTGCGTTGTCTTTGTGAACAGATGGTTAATAACAGCAAATGGACTTATACTTAAATCGATTATGTAACATGAGACACGATCACAACTGTTTTCTACGTGTTTTGAAAGTCATTTATCTTCAACTCATTAGACTGAACTACAACAACGTTAATTATATTTCATACTAGATGAGGTACCTGGCATTGGCTAGATATGTATTTATTCCAATCTTACGTTATTCTGTCTCTTCCTTCCCTCACTCTGTCGTCCATTTACAATTTCCCTCACTCACCATCTCTTCACCCCTTTATCTGTCCATTTCACACTCCCCCTGTATGTGTCCACGTCCTCCTCTCTGTTCTCCCTCCACATTACCAACCAACAAAGACGTTGTCTTTGCCTACCCCACAATATTTCTTTACAGATTGAAAATAATATGTGTATCAGTGTGGTTGAAATCGATCCGAGGGCTTAGGAGGAGAAGTGGAGGATAAACACACACAAACACACACACACACACACACACACACTCACATACATAGATAGATTTTTAAGAGCTAATGACTAATTATTTCTTTTAACAAATGTGTACCGCATATGACCGTCTATGTAATGCATATTCATGAATCCAACGCACTTTCATTTAAGATTGATACAATAGCAGATAATTGGTACGAGGCACTTGCACCCATTTGTTGTCAGTACTGAGAAACAAACAAGAAAACATTTCCATCATTACGTCCCCTCCCACCGCAACGTCAAATCTATCTGCCACTGCACCAAGTGGAACCTATAAAGGTGATGGAACAACTTTACGAGCCTCTACTAACAGTTCTTTTGACGAAGGAGACAGGTACAGACGACAGCTGCAAACCGTTTATTCTTTACCGGATTTGTATGTATATCTTTTATCCTTCTTCAGAAACTGTAAACATTAGCACCTGTTAAAATGAAATAGTGCTTTCGGAAACCAGCCACTCGAGACTCTTGGATGTATGTGACTCCTTCGCCAAATAACATTGCTGTGCACTTGCTGACAACAGTGAGACATGTTATGACACTGAAATTCTGCAGTACAGGGAAAAAGATTGTAAGTAGGCTGTTTAGGTTTTTATATTGGTAACGCCACGTAGCGCTCTGTATGAAAATCACTGGCTGTGCTGTGTCCAGTCTGTGGCTGGTTTGCATTGTTGTTGGCTACTGTAGTGTTGGGCAGTTGGCTGTTAGCAGCGCGTAGCGTTGCGCAGTTGGAGGTGAGCCGCCAGCAGTGGTGGATGTGGGGAAGTGCGATGGCGGATTTTTGAGAATGGATAATCTGGAGGTGTGTCCATCAGAAACAGTACACTTGTAAGAATGGATGTCATGAACTGCTATATATATTATGACTATTAAGGTAAATACATTGTTTGTTCTCTATTAAAATCTTTCATTTGCTAACTATGCCTATCAGTAGTTAGTGCCTTCCGTAGTTTGAATCTTTTATTTAGCTGGCAGTAGTGGCGCTCGTTGTATTGCAGTAGTTCGAGTAACGAAGATTTTTGTGAGGTAAGTGATTTGTGAAAGGTATAGGTTAATGTTAGTCAGGGCCATTCTTTTGTAGGGATTATTGAAAGTCAGATTGCGTTGCGCTAAAAAAAATATTGTGTGTCAGTTTAAGCACAGTCATGTACAATTGTTCTAAGGGGACGTTTCATATGTCGACCCTTAGCCGAGGATACCTCACTGGAATCTTCTGATTTTTCTTGTAGTTTGTGTAATTAGTGTAGCTATTGTTTATTGCTAGCACATAATTGTAGAAAGCATCTCCTTTGTAGTTGTAGTCTTTCATTGTTGTACAGTAAAACAGTTGTTGCATGCAGGTAGTTTTGCACCAAGTATTTCGCAGCTGCACTTGCAATTAACTAGATATTATTTTCAGTGCTATGTTAATCTGTTCTCTTATTTTTGCTCTTCAAATTGTGCTTTCCTGTGTTATCACGTGAAATATTGTGACAATAATGGCGTGTGAAAAACGTAACATTAGCCTCCAAAGTAAACTGAGAAATAATAGTGACGACGAGCATAGCTTGTCAGCACCACTCTGTAATGAATTCACAGACATTCGAAGTAATAATTTGGTAATTGTGCATAGGGAAATGGAGCGGACGGCAAATAATGGTGTAGACAATGAAACAAGTAGTGAACAAGGAAGCTTTATCGATCGATCGGTCGGCAGGAATCCGAAATGACAGAATACAATATTGCAAATACTGGAGACTTAGGTTTTGGGTCCTCACCGTTTTCTCAAATGAGTCAAGACACATTTTCTGCTTCTCAAAATGTGAATGTTGCCGGTGAAAATGTAGTGCCAAAAAGCATAGAGAAACAGATTCCAGACACTAATACATTATTATTGCAATTAATGCAACAAATGGAACAAAATCAGAGACAAACACAGCAAAAGATTCAAAAGTTAGACACAATGGAACAAAATCAGAGACAAACACAGCAAAAGCTTCAAACGTTAGACACAATGGAACAAAATCAGAGACAAACACAGCAAAAGCTTCAAAAGTTAGACACCATGGTTGAACAAACACGTAAAGATTTAACTACTGAGTTACATAACATTGAATCGAAATGTCAAAAAGTCTGTAATGACGTAAAAACACAAATTTGTGAGCATTTTCAACCTATTTTTTCGCGGCATGAAAATGCATTACAGAACCACGAAGCAGCCATAAAAGAACTGCAAACTATTGTTTATGAAAATCATGAGCCCTTGTAAGTAAAATTGACTCAGTTGCATCTACTGATTCGGTTACACTACTTGCAAAACCTCAGGAAAACTTAAAGGACACAGTAGATACTCAGAAAATTGGTTCAGAAAGACACATGGAGGAAATTTGTTCATTATCAGAGAAAGTAGTTGAACTTTCGGATCAGCTAAATAATTTATCTACGAAGGTAGATAATAATCAGAATGACACAAAACCGGTAGTCTTTAATGACACAGAAGAGTGCGACCAAATTAGGATATTAAAACAAAATCAGAATCTAATTAATACGCAACACCAAAGAGAAATCCGGGAAGTACAAGATCAGCTGACACAGGTAATACAAGAATTACATATTTCAGAGGACACTCGCGCTCCAATATGGGAAGAGGGACATAGAAATACAGAACAGCCACTAAATAATAACACAGCGCACTTCGGAAATTATGAAAGACATTGGTAAGATACACCGAATTTTGAGATGGAACCGCCGAAACGACGTAATAATGACCGACATGCGACTCGCCGACATGATGATTTTGACCATAAGCTGTTCATTATTACACGTAAATTCAAAACATTTAAGAATTCGTCAACGACATTCATCCACAAGTGTGGCTTCATCAATTCTCTCATTGTTTTCCTCCCAACTGGTCATTAGAGCACAGATTAGAATTTATGTGTGGTTATTTAGAGAATGAACCAGCTGTAAGAATGTGATCGGTCATTCACAATTGCCACAGTGAAGGAGAATTTTATCATGCCTTCCTCTCAGCATATTGGTCTCAAGCTACATAAGACCGAGTAAAACATAGCATCATAATGATGAAACATTTCGAACAATCTGAATTTTCCAGTCTTGTGAAATATTTTGAGGACATGTTGCACAAGAATCAGTACCTGTCAAACCCATACAGCCCCTCAGAACTCATCCGCATTTGCTTAATCAAATTACCTGAGCATTTATGACATATTATTTTGGCAGGATGTTGCAAAGACGACACTGAAGCTTTTCAGGGATTCTTACAAGAATTAGAAATTGACACTGACAATTGCGGAACGCGAAAACTGGAGCACAACAATTGAAACGTTCCCTTTGAACAATTATACAGGACTGTGCTTAACCTGACACACAATATTTTTAGCGAAACGCAATCTGACTTTCAAAAATCCATACAAAAAAAATGGCCCTGACTAACATTAACCTATGCGTTTCACAAATCGCTTACCTCACAAAAATCTTGTATACTCGATCTACTGCAAAACAGCGAGCGCCACTACTGCCAGCTAAATAAAAGATTCAAACTACGGAAGGCACTAAATACTGATAGGCATAGTTAGGAAATGAAAGATTTTAGTAGAGAACAAACAATGTATTTACCTTAATAGTGTTGAAAAATCATAATATACATAACAGATCATGACATCCAGTCTTTCAAATTTCCAAACTCCGCCATCTCTCTCCCCACATCCACCACTGCTGGCGGCTCACCTCCAACTGCGCAACGCTATGCGCTGTTCACATCCAGCTGCCCAGCACTACAATGGCAGACAACAATGCAAACTAGCCACAGACTGCACACAGAACAGCGAGTATATTCATACAGAGCGCTACGTATTGTTAACAGTAAGAAAACCTAAACAGCCTACTTACATAGCCCACATGCTCCCCACAAAATATCTTACAAATTGTTTTGGGCAGTGGCCAATAATGATTTGATAAAATTTTCTATAATTACGATAACAAAGATATCAAGCTAAAAGATATCAAGCTAAAATTTTTTCATAGTCCATAAAGACAGTCCTGCTCATTCATCACAGTACAATTGCAGTGTTTTTCTCAAAATCTGAGCAGTAAAAGAAAATGCACACGGAAGTAGTGGATTTCCATGCAGTCTTGAATCAGTAGTGTTGTCCTTCCAACGAAAAGACAGTGCTGTCTCTTGACATGCAGACAGGTAATGGGCCACAACAGAGCAAACCCACCGCAGAGTCAGTCGAAGTTTTGAAGAATACTGGTAGGTAGGTCACCACAGAGTAGACCCACTGTAGTCCTGGTAGAGATTACGGTATTGGTGGGCCTTCAAAGATGCACACCCATTGTAGTCCTTGTAGAAATAATGGTACTGGTGGGTCATCAAAGATGCAGACCCAATGTAGTCCTTGTAGAGATGGCCAGCAGCCATCTGTTGTGACTGTGCAGGTGCACAATCACCATCAAAGAGTCTCGCAGAAAATATAGCAAGTCCATAAACCACCACTGTCCATTCACAAAAAATTTGTTTGAAATGTCCTTAGAACCAGCAATGCTGTTATCCAGTCCCTTGCTGAATTATTAACACACGTGCAAACACTACCAGTTCCTACTTCTCACATATTGTCCATATACTATGACCAACAGAAACGTGTGCAGTGAAATGTAACTTACAAGTTACTTAATTTAATGAACTGGTGTCAATTACAATTTTATAACATAAGAATACAATAGCAAAGGTGCAAAATACATCATTAAAAACATAACAATACAGATAACATTTGTGGTAATGCAGGCTTTACAGAAGAATCGAAATAACATATACATCAGTGTTACAGGAATTATGACATAAGTACATACATAAAAGATCAGAATAACTTTCGAAACATCAACTTCACACATGAGCATTAAAACAAAACAGAATAAATAATGTCTAAACATCTATACAAAGTAAATAACATATTATTAATGCAAATTATATTTGAGGATAACAGTATTCCTCATCATAGTGAATGTAGCTTGGTATTAGAAGAGAAAAAATTCTATAAAACAGTACACAGAGACAGTAAGAAAACAAATACACAAGGGTACACAAACACATAGTGGGATAACACAAAAGGAAAGGACAGGATTTGTTTTCAGTGTAACATTTAGTACTGCAGTCCAACCCAAAACTTCATTCCATATCTTTCGTCTTATTTCAACATTTGTTTTCACCAAAACATCCTATCCAAGCATGCTTTCTGTATTTATATGTTCACATTTTTCTTACCTCATTATTTATTTTCCATTATCTTACATCATTTATTTCCAAGAAAATCCTACCTAAACTTGTTGTCTCTTAACCCTACTTTTGTTCATCTCCTCTTTCAAAATACTTTTTTTTTTTTTTTTTTGCCAAACCATATTCTTATAGTTTCTCAATGCATTTCTTCCAATTCATCACAACTCATTCTCTTATATAGTCTATCCCCTCTTAAGCTAACTTAAATCTACTGAGCTCAGATGCTAAACTAAGGCACGAGGCAATGCAGCAGCACAAAACAATTAACACAAATAGCAATGACAAAAAAAAAAAAATACAAATGGGCAAGCAATTGCAATATTACAACTAATATAAGGCACTGTGCAGCAAACAAGAAAAATAAATCAGTAGCAAAACTAGATTAACAGAGCAATACAAAGTGAAATTTAGTAGAACTATGCCTGGCAAACAACAGCAGCAAATGCTATAACTTATAACTAAACATGAGAAAGCTCAAGCAGAAAAAATAGTACACTAAAGACAACAATGCAGATAAGAGAAATGTCTATTCACATCTTAATGTCTATCTAATTAAAGTGGTGCACCACAACTTATTCTACAAAAATAAATTACCAAGTACTTGAAAAGAAAATTATGTATGCAGTTCCTGTGAAGGTAAATGTCTTTTTTGTGCTCCCTCATTTTTTTGAAAAAAATTATTATTTACTCGATCTGTAGACAGCAAATATTTATATTAGTACATCTACAAAATTGTATTTTAACCTATGCTGCAGTGCAGCTAGAAACTAGATATTAAACGAAATGAGCAAATATATACATAAAGCAAGCCATATGGCATTTCTCTCAACTAGCAAGACAATAAATGTAAAAATGTTCCTCATCATTTCATTAGGCAATTTAGTAAATATCATAAATTAAGAGCTCCACAGTGTAATCATATGTTTTCAAGTTCGACAGTGTCGTTTTTGTGATGCTTTCTACAAACGAACGTCAATAGCGAGGATATTGGCCTCCCTTTTTTTTTCTCCACCTGTGCCTCTGAAAGGCACATGCTAATGGCTTTTTTCCAGGCGACTGTCGCCCAGCTGGGTGCCCACGACGCATTACGTGCAGGTGGTCACTTAACTTTCTTACCGAAATATTTATGACACCAGTTTCCACTACAGTGACAGACTCATATGAAAATTTCACAGGGCGAAAATTTACGTTACAAATAAGTAGAAACAAAATCCTGTAAATATAACAGTGTCCAAAAAATTTTTGTCGGCATTGTGGTACATTCACGCATTTACACACATTTCATATCTCTTAAAGTACGATTCTTGGTTTCCAACATCCTTTTCCACAAATCAGAGTCCCTAACCACTACTCATTATTCCTTACCTCATTATACATATACAGGGCTATTACAAATGATTGAAGCGATTTCATAAATTCACTGTAGCTCCATTCATTGACATATGGTCACGACACACTACAGATACTTAGAAAAACTCATAAAGTTTTGTTTGACTGAAGCCGCACTTCAGGTTTCTGCCGCCAGAGCGCTCGAAAGCGCAGTGAGACAAAATGGCGACAGGAGCCGAAAGAGCATATGTTGTGCTTGAAATGCACTCACATTAGTCAGTCATAACAGTGCAACGACACTTCAGGATGAAGTTCAACAAAGATCCACCAACTGCTAACTCCATTCAGCGATGGTATGCGCAGTTTAAAGCTTCTGGATGCCTCTGTAAGGGGAAATCAACGGGTTGGCCTGCGGTGAGTGAAGAAACGGTTGAACGCATGCGGGCAAGTTTCACGCGTAGCCCGGGGAAGTCGATGAATAAAGCAAGCAGGGAGCCAAAAGTACCACAGCCGACGGTTTGGAAAATCTTACGGAAAAGGCTAAAGCAGAAGACTTACCGTTTACAATTGCTACAAGCCCTGACACCCGATGACAAAGTCAAACGCTTTGAATTTTTGGCGCGGTTGCAACAGCTCATGGAAGAGGATGCGTTCAGTGCGAAACTTGTTTTCAGTGATGAAGCGACATTTTTTCTTAATGGTGAAGTGAACAGACACAATGTGCGAATCTCGGCGGTAGAGAATCCTCACGCATTCGTGCTGCATATTCGCAATTCATCAAAAGTTAAAGTGTTTTGTGCAATTTCACGGTTTAAAGTTTACGGCCCCTTTTTCTTCTGCGAAAAAAACGTTACAGGACACGTGTATCTGGACACGCTGGAAAATTGGCTCATGCCACAACTGGAGACCGAAAGCGCCGACTTCATCTTTCAACAGGATGGTGCTCCACCGCACTTCCATCATGATGTTCGGCATTTCTTAAACAGGAGATTGGAAAACCGATGGATCGGTCGTGGTGGAGATCATGATCAGCAATTCATGTCATGGCCTCCATGCTCTCCCAACTTAACCCCATGCGATTTTTTTCTGTGGGGTTATGTGAAAGATTCAGTGTTTAAACCTCCTCTACCAAGAAACGTGGCAGAACTGCGAGCTCGCATCAACGATGCTTTCGAACTCATTGATGGGGACATGCTGCGCCGAGTGTGGGAGGAACTTGATTATCGGCTTGATTTCTGCCAAATCACTAAAGGGGCACATATCTAACATTTGTGAATGCCTAAAAAAACTTTTTGAGTTTTTGTATGTGTGTGCAAAGCATTGTGAAAATATCTCAAATAATAAAGTTATTGTAGAGCTGTCAAATCGCTTCAATCATTTGTAATAACCCTCTACATATCCATCGACACTACTTCAATATTTCATCATGAGAAATACGTAGCATAATAAACATTCCTCAACAACATAATACACATCTTCGTCGTAATAATAACATCATAACACCTCAGTCAAATCTCAAAATCGTCGTAGCTTCCTCCAATAATTTCAAAACCTAAAAAAAATTCTCTCCTCATGTCAAGAGTGTCATCTGCCTCAAACGTACTTTAAAAATCATGATCCCATACCAAATACATCATTCAAAGCTCTCATAGTATCACAATGGTTCCGAAAAAATATATGAACAGTTCACAAAGTACAAACAAAATACAATTTCGTAAGTGTGAAGTTATCCAGCTGTGTAATTACGTAAACATCTGTCACTGACGTAGCAAAAAAAATATTGGTCTCTCTCAGTTAAATGATCAGATAGCTGTGTAATTCTGTCTTAGAGAAATATGGTACCGATGTGTAAAGTTGTATAAGCAAATACCATATTAGCTAGGGCTCCTTGTGCTTGCCAAACACATGGTACACAAAGTAAGCGTGTACCCCCCCTGAGGATTAATGTAATTATACCATCAGGTGTTACAGATTGCAGCAATGGAATGAAATGTATCACGGAAAACCTTTGTATCATTGTTCTTCAAATATCTTTAAAAATAAGTGATTTAAGTACAAAATTAATCACTCAAATACGTGTCCTGTAGCGCTAAATGTGCGTCTTGCTGTAAGATAATCTCTGTGGAAGTGTCGTAGTTGTCGTCCTCCGAAAGCTAAGTTCTGCAGAAGTCAATGTTCTTACCTCATGATAAACCAAAGTGAAATGCTTTGCGTATAGATATCTTAGTTATTACGCTTATTGCCGTGATGAAGAAAGTACTGTACCGTAACGTATTGTTGCGCTATGGAAACGGCTGTCTCATTGTAGCTATACCACAAAAGTTACTACTAAAACATATTTTATTTTCCAGAATAATTCAGAAAAACTGTGCAGATATAAAACAGATACACCGCAAAAGCAACAATGTAAATTGTGTCACACATTAGTAGCGTCGTGATATAATTGTGTAGCTGTCAAAGAAACCAAATGCTAAGTCATATTTAATCCCACAGAAATTACTTCAAATAAAGAATGTCATTTCAAGTAAACCAAAATGTTGCATGAAAATCTCACTAGCAGTACCGGTATAGTTTCTAAGTATGTGAGCCTTATAGTCGTTACGTGATCGTGCAACTAACAAGCAAGAATGTACACACACAGTAACACCGTGTCATCTGTTCACTACAACAATGCACTCGTAACTACTGTCTAAATATGTATCCTAGGTTCTAGATTGGATAGTTAACTTCAAACACTGTTGCATGTTAACAGTTTCTAAGTCTAACAAAGCATACTAGTAATGTAAAGTGAAAAGTTTTATGGCAAAGACTAAGTTAAAAGGCAGATCATCTCTCAATAAACGATTTTACATTTGAAATGTGGTGCAATCCTTTACCCTTTCTAGTACGCAGAGTTTCAAGTTCAAAGTAATTATCATGTTGTATACGTCGGTAAAGAATGCTGTAATTTTTCTCAAGGTTAGCATCTACGTTATTTTTCTCTGAGCCAGCCAGCGCACGCGGCTGCCTGCTGTGCGAGTAATTGTCTGTCTCTTTGTTGGCGCGCGCCGTCATTGGGATTAGGAGACTGAACTTCTACAAATTCACCTTGCCGAGAAGGCCCTGCCCTGTTTGAAGCTCGCCAGTTCTGATGCAATTCAGCTCTGTCGTTACGATCATATCGTCTGTCATCATGTCGGTGGATTCCATAGTTTCTTTCATGTCGGTCACGTGGTGGAGAACTTCTCCCTGAATCATAACTGCGCACTGGTCCGTTGCGTCTAAAGTTATTCTGTCTCCCTTGATAATAATTATTTTGGTTCCCATATTGTCTGTTTCTATGGTTATCTCTATCATATTCATTTCTATGGAAGTGCGATCTTTCTCTGTACCTATTATTCTGCCAACGGTTGTCATATGGGTGGTGTCCTTTTTGGTCACGATTTGTGTTGTGATAATAGTCTTGTTGTGTCCAGTTATTATTTCTTTCGTTGCGGAATTGTGACGGATGTGACCTGTAATTGTTGTGTTCCTGTTTTCGCGTTCCGCGATTGTCAGTGTCAATTTCTAATTCTTGTAAGAGTCCCTGAAAAGCTTCAATGTCGTCTTTGCAACGTCCTGCCAAAATAATATTTCTTAAATGTTCAGGCAATTTCATTAAGCAAATGCGGATGAGTTCAGAGGGGCTGTATGGGTTTGACAGGTACTGATTCTTGTGCAACATGTCTTCAAAATGTTTCACAAGACTGGAAAATTCTGATTGTTCAAAGTGTTTCATCATCATGATGCTATGTTTTACTCGGTCTTGTGTAGCTTCAGACCAATATGCTGGGAGGAAGGCATGATAAAATTCTCCTTCACTGTGACAATCATGAATGACCGACCGCATTCTTACAGCTGGTTCATTCTCTTAAGTAGCCACTCATAAATTCTAATCTGTGTTCAAATGACCAGTTGGGAGCAAAACAATGAGAGAATTGATGAAGCCACGCTTGTGGATGAATGTCGTTGCCAGAATTCTTAAACGTTTTGAATTTACGTGTAGTAATGAACAGCTTATAGTCAAAAACATCATGTCGGCGAGTCGCATATCGGTCATTGTTACGTCGTTTCGGCGGTTCCATCTCAAAATTCGGTGCACCTTGCCAATTTCTTTCATAATTTCCGAAATGCCCTCTGTTATTATTTTGTGGCTTTTCCGTATTTGTAAGCTCCTCTTCCCGTGTTGGAGCGCGAGTGTCCTCTGAAATATGAAATTTTTGTATTACTTGTGCCAACTTATCTTGTACTTCCCGGATTTCTCTTTTGTATTGCGTATTAATTTGATTCTGATTTTCTTTGAATTTCTTAATTTGTTCATACTCTTCTGTGTCAGTGATGGCTACAGGTCTTGTGTCATTCAGATAATCATCTACCTTTGCAGATAAGTTAGTGAACTGATCCGAAAGTTCTGCTACTTTCTCCGATAGTGTACTTATTTCCTCAGTGTGTTTTTCTGAACCAAGTTTCGGAGTGCCCATTTGTGTTGAAATCGTATCTACTGTGTCCTTTAAGTTTTCTGTTTTTGCAAGTTGTGTAACTGAATCGGTAGATGCAACTGAGTCAATTTTAGCTTGCAAGGTGTCGTGATTTTCATGAACAATGGTTTGCAGTTCTTTTATGGCTGCTTCGTGATTCTGTATTGCATTTTCATGACGCGAAAAAACAGGTTGGAAATGCTCACAAATTTGTGTTTTTACGTCATTACGGACTTTTTGACATTTCGATTCGATGTTATGTAACTCAGTAGTTAAATCTTCACGAGTTTGTTCAAGCGTGGTGTCTAACTTTTGAAGATTTGGTCCATTGTGTCTAACTTTTTAAGATTTTGTTCCACTGTGTCTAACTTTTGAAGATTTTGTTCCATTGTGTCTAACTGTTGCTGTGTTTGTCTCTTGTGTTGTTCCGTTGTGTCTAACTTTTGAAGCCTTTGTCCCATTTGTCTCTGATTTTGTTCCATTTGTTGCATTAATTGCAATAATAATGTATTAGTGTCTGGAATCTGTTTCTCTATGCTTTTTGGCAGTTCATTGTCACCGGCAACATTCTCATTTTGACAAGCAGAAAATGTGTCTTGACTCATTTGAGAAAACGGTGAGGACCCAAAACCTGAATCTACAGTATTTGCGAAACTGTGTCCTGTCATTTCGGATTCCTGAGGCGAGCTGTTGCCGACCGATCGAGCGATAACGCTTCCCTGTTCACTACCTGTTTCACTATCTACAACATTATTTGCCGCCCACTCCATTTCCCTATGCACAATTACCAAATTACTACTTCGAATGTCTGTTAATTCATTACACAGTGGTGCTAACACACTGCTTTCGTCTTCGCTTTCATTTCTCAGTTTACTTTGAAGCCTAGTATTACGTTTTTCACACGCCATTATTGTCACAATATTTCACACAACAACACAGAAAAACACAATTTGAAGAGCAAAAATAAGAGAACACATTAACATAGCGCTGAAAATAATATCTAGTTAATTGCAAGCGCAGCTGCGAAATACCTTGTGCAAATCTACATGCATGCCACAACAACAATGAAAGACTGCAACTACAAAGGAGATTCTCTATACAATTACGCGCTAGCAATAAACAAAATCTACACTAATTACACAAACAACTAGAAAAAATCAGACGATTCCAGTGAGGTATCCTCGGCAAGGGGTCGACATATGAAACGTCCCCTTTGAACAATTATACAGTTCTGTGCTTAACCTGACACACAATATTTTTAGCGCAACGCAATCTGACTTTCAAAAATCCATACGAAAAAATGGCCCTGACTAACATTAACCTATGCGTTTCACAAATCGCTTACCTCACAAAAATCTTGTATACTCGAACTACTGCAAAACAGCGAGCGCCACTACTGCCAGCTAAATAAAAGATTCGAATTACGGAAGGCACTAAGTACTGAGAGGCATAGTTAGGAAATGAACAAACAATGTATTTACCTTAATAGTATTGAATAATCATAATATACATAACAAATCATGACATCCAATCTTACAAATTTCCAAACTCCGCCATCTCTCTCTCCACATCCACCACTGCTGGCGGCTCACCTCCAACTGTGCAACACTATGCACTGTTCACATCCAGCTGCCCAACACTACAATGGCAGACTACAATGCAAACTAGCCACAGACTGCACACAGAACAGCGAGTATTTTCATACAGAGCGCTACGTATTGTTAACAGTAAGAAAACCTAAACAGCCTACTTACACAATTACAGGTCACATCCGTCACAATTCGCGACGAAAGAAATAATAACTGGTACACGACAAGGCTATTCTCACAACACAAATCGTGACCAAAACAGACACCACCCATATGACAACCACTGGCAGAGTAATAGTTACAGAGAAAGATCGCATTTCCGTATTAATGAATATGACAGAGACAATCATAGAAACAGACAACATGGCAACCAGAACTATTATTATCACTGGAGACAGAATAACTTCAGAAGCAACGGTCCACTGAGCAGTTATGATTCAGGGAGAAATTCTCCACCACTTAACCGACAAGAAAGAAACTACAGGAACTACCAACATGACGACAGACGATATAATTATAACGACGGACCTGAATTTCATTAGAACTGGCGGGATTCAGACAGGGCTGGGCCCTCTCGGCAAGGTGAATTTGTAGAAGTTAGGTCTCCTAATCCTAATAACGACGGGCACCAACAAAGAGACAATGACTCGCACCGCAGGCAGCCGCGTGCGCCGGCTGGCTCAGAAAAAAATAACATAGACGCTAACCTTGAGAAAAATTCCAGTATTCTTTACCGACGTATACCGCATGATAATTGCGTTCAAGTTGAAACACTGAGTGCTGTGAAGAGTAAAGGATTGCACCACATTTCACATGTAAAACCGTTTGCTGAGAGATAATCTACTTTTTAACTTAGTCTTTGCTATAAAATTTTTCACTTTACATTACTAGTATTCTTTGTCAGACTTAGAATCTGTTAACACGCAACAATGTTTGAAGTTAAATTTCCAGTCAAGAACCAAGAGAACTTACCTAATCAGAATTTACTAATGCATTGTTATAGTGAACAGACGACACAGCCCGCATCTCGTGGTCGTGCGGTAGTGTTCTCGCTTCCCACGCCCGGGTTCCCGGGTTCGATTCCCGGCTGGGTCAGGGATTTTCTCTGCCTCGTGATGGCTGGGTGTTGTGTGATGTCCTTAGGTTAGTTAGGTTTAAGTAGTTCTAAGTTCTAGGGGACAGATGACCTAAGATGTTAAGTCCCATAGTGCTCAGAGCCATTTGAACCATTTGAACCAGACGACACAGTGTTGTTATGTGTACATTCTTGCTTGTTAGTTGCACGATTACATAACGAATATATTGCTTACATACTTAGAACGTATACTGCTAAGGAGATTTTAATGCAACATTTTGGTTTACTTGAAAAGACATTCTCTATTTCAAGAACTTTCTGTGAGACTAAAGATGACTCAGTATTTGGTTTCTTTGACAGCTACACGACTATATCACGACGCTACTAATGTGTGACACAATTTACATTGTTGCTTTTGCGGTGTATCTGTTTTATATCTGCACAGTTCTTCTGTATTATTCTGGAAAGTAAAACATGTTTTAGTAGTAACTTTTGTGGTATAGCTACAATGAGACAGCCTTTTCCCTAGCACAACAATACATTACATTATAGTACTTTCTTGATCACAGGAAGGTACGTAATTAGTACGATATCTATACGCAAAGCAATTCACTTTTGTTTATTACAAGGTAAGTACATTGACTTCTACAGAACTTTGCTTATGGACGACGATAATTACTACACTTAGCACATTTTTACCGTTAGGTAGTGACAGAAATTATCTTACAGCAAGACGCACATTTAGCGCTACAGGACACGCATTGCAGAGATTAATTTTGTACTTAAGCCATTTATTTTTAAAGATTTTTGAATTACAGAGATAGTTTTCCATGATACATTTCATTCCATTGCTGTAATCTGTAACACCTGAGGGTATAATTACATTAATCCTCAGGGGGGTACACACTTACTTTGTGTACCATGTGTGTGGCAAGCACAAGGAGCCCTAGCTAATATGGTATTTGCTTATACAACTTTACACATCGGTATCATATTTCTCTAACACTTAAATTACACAGCTGTCTGATCATTTAACTGAGAGAGACAAATATTTATTTTACTACATCAGTGACAGATGTTTACGTAATTACACAGTTGGATAACTTCACACTTATGAAATTGTAGTTTGTCCATTCTTTGTGAAATGTTCATATTTTTTCAGAACCATTGTGATACTATGAGAGCTTTGAATGTCGTATTTGGTATGGGATCATGATTTTTAAAGTACGTTTAAGGTAGATGACACTATTGAAATGAGCAGAGAATATTTTTTAGGGTTTGGAATTATTTCAGAAAGCTACGACGTTTTTGAGATTTGACTGAGGTGTTATGATGTTACTATTACGATGGCAATGTTTATTATGCTGTTGAGGTATGTTTATGATCAATGAGATGATGCTATATGAGGAATCTGATTATGCTATGTATTTATTATGATGAAATATTGAAGATGTGTTGATGAATATGTATATGTGTAATAAGGTAAGCAATAAGGAGTAGTGGTTAGGGACTCTGACTTGTGAAAAAGGATGATGGAAGCCAAGAATCGTACTTTGAAGAGTTATGAAATGTGTGTAAATGCGTGAATGTATCACAACGCCGACGAAAATTTTTTGGACACTGTTATATCTACAGAATTTTGTTTATACAAATTCTCGACCTGTGAAATTTTTATATGAGACTGTCACTGTAGTGCAAACTGGTGTCGTAAATATTTCGTTATGAAAGTTAAGTGACCACCTTCACGTAATGCATCGTGGACACCCAGCTGCGCGACAGTCACCTGGAAGAAAGCATTAGTGTGTGTCTTTCAGAGGAACAGGTGGAGAAAAAAAGAAGAGGCCATTATCCTCACTATTGACATTTCTTTGTAGAAAGAATCACAAATACGTCACGCTCAAACTTGAAAACATATGATTACACTGTGGAGCTCTTAATTTATGATATTTGCTAAAATCCCTAATGAAATGATGAGAAACATTTTTACATCTATTGCCTTTCTAGTTGAGAGATTGCTCAATTTGTTTAATATCTAGTTCCTAGCTGCGCTGCACCATTGGTTAAAATAAAATTTAATAGATGTACTAATATACATATTTTATACCTACAGATCCAGGAAATAATAATTTTATGATCTACTTCCAAAGAAATGAGGGAGCACAAAAAGACATTTCCACTTCACAGGAATTGCATGCATAATTTCAGTGAATTGGTAACTTGTCTGCTAGAGTAAGTTAGAGTGATGCATCACTCTAGTGTTAAGATGTGACATAGGTATTAGACATGGCCATCTTTAGTGTAATATTTTTTCTGATTGAGCTTTGTCATGTTTAGATATAAGTTATTGCATTTGCTGCTGCTATTTGCCAGGCATAGTGCTACTAAATTTCACTTTGTATTACTCTGTTAAGCCAGTTTTACTACTGATTTATTTTTCTTGTTGCTGCACAGTGGCTTATATTAGATGTAATATTGCAATTGCTTTGCCAATTTGCATTTTTTTGTCATTGCTGTTTGTGTTAATTGTTTTTTGCTGCTGCATTGCTTCGTCCCTTAGTTTAGGATCTGAGCTCAGTAGATTTAAGTTAGCTAAGATGGGGTAGGCTATATGAGAGAACGAGTTGTGATGAATTGGAAGAAATGCATTGAGAAGTAATACGAAAAAAGTATAGAAAGCAGGTGTAGATAGGACATTTTGGGAATAATGATGAACGAAGGGAGATCTCCAAGAAAAAAAGGTTTATTTGCAAAATACTGCAGTACCAAATGTTACACTGAAAACGAACACTGTCCTTTCGTATTATTCCCCCTATGTGTTTGTGTACGCTTGCTTATTTGTGCTTTTCCCGTCTTTATGTGTTTAGCTAATAAGAGTTATGTTGTAGAATTTTTCTAACAAAATGTTATTTACTTTGTAGAGATGTTTAGACATTATTAATTCTGTTCTGTTTCAATGCTCATGTGTGATATTAAAGTTTTGAAAACTATTCTCATTATTTTATATGTTTCCTTATGTCATAATTACTGTAACACTGAGGTATATATTTATTTCTATTCTTTTGTAAAGCCTGTATTACTACAAATGTTATCTGTATTATTATGTTTTTAATGATGTTTTCTGTATCTTTGTAATTGTATTCTCATGTTATAAAATTGTAATGGACACCAGTTCAGCAAATTAAGTAACTTGTAAGCATTCATTTCAGTGCACATGTTTCCGTTGGTCGTAGTAATGCACAATATGTGAGAAGTTGGGACTGTTAGTGTTTGCACGTGTGTTAATAATTCAGCAAGGGACTCAATAACAGCATTGCTGGTTCTAAGGACAATTCCAAAAACTTTGTGAGTGCACAAGTGGTGGTTTATGGACTTGCTATATTGTCCACAAGACTCTTTGATGGTGATTGTGCACCTGCACAGTCGCAACAGATGGCTGCTGGCTGTCTCTACAAGGACTGAAGTGGGTCTGCACCTTCGATGGCCCACCAATACCATTATTTCTGCAAGGACTGTAGAAAAACTGTATGGCCAGTGCCCAAAACAATTTGTAAAATTTTTTGTGGTGAGCATGGGGGCTATGTAAGTAGGCTGTTTAGGTTTTTATATTGGTAACGCTACGTAGCGCTCTGTATGAAAATCACTGGCTGTGCTGTGTGCAGTCTGTGGCTGGTTTGCATTGTGGTTGGCTATTGTAGTGTTGGGCAGTTGGCTGTTAACAGCACATAGCGTTGCGCAGTTGGAGGTGAGCCGCCAGCAGTGGTGGATGTGGGGAAGTGAGATGGCGGATTTTTGAGAATGGATAATCTGGACGTGTGTCCATCAGAAACTGTACATTTGTAAGAATGGATGTCATGAACTGCTGTATATATTTTAGACTATTAAGGTAAATACGTTTGTTCTCTATTAAAATCTTTCATTTGCTAACTATGCCTGTCAGTAGTTAGTGCCTTCCGTAGTTTGAATCTTTTATTTAGCTGGCAGTAGTGGTGCTCGCTGTATTGCAGTAGTTCGAGTAACGAAGATTTTTGTGAGGTAAGTGATTTGTCAAAGGTATAGGTTAATGTTAGTCAGGGCCATTCTTTTGTAGGGATTATTGAAAGTCAGATTGCGTTGCGCTAAAAAAAAATATTGTGTGTCAGTTTAAGCACAGTCATGTATAAATTTTTCTTAGGGGACATTTCATAAAATTTTTAAATACCCGTCAGCCGGTTTGACAACTATTACATTATAAGGAATATATTCGTAGGAGACATAAGAGTACTTGTGTCACGTTGTCAACAATTACATTTTTAGTCAGTCTTCACAGGAGTCGAGTGTTGAGACCAACTGGAATAATCGTTGTGGTAGCATAAGTCAATGATGACATGTACCCTTCACAGGCTTTTACAGAATGACTGTCACCATGTTTATCAGTGTTGGAAAGTGCATAAAATATTGCTGATCAAATTTCAATAAACTGGAAAAAAGCATACAGTGCATCTGACTAATTCATTCCAGTTTAATTTAAAAAAATGGTTCAAATGGCTCTAAGCACTTTGGGACTTAACATCTGAGGTCATCAGTACCCTAGACTTAGAACTACTTAAACCTAACTAACCTAACGACAACACACACATCCATGCCTGAGGCAGGATTCAAACATGCGACCATAGCAGTAGCGCGGTTCCTGACTTAAGTGGCTGTAACCACTCGCCCATCCAGTTTAATTATCTCTGTGAAAATAAAATTCACATGACTTGCATAATCTTACAATATTCATGTAGCTAAGCAGGAGCATATGAAGGGTGAAGGGAAGGAAAGGAATCATTAATAATTTTGAGCCACAACGAAAAACAAATCTGGGATCAGTGTATCTTGTTCCTGAAATTTATTTTAAAGTACTTTCATGCAAGATGAGATAGATGTATTATTAAAATATTATATTACATTATTTAAATGGCCACTAAAACTTTATTATAATTGCATTAATCTCAAACTTTAAAAAATGTAGAAATAAATAAGAAATTTAAAAAATAAGAAAAAGACAGATGCATTGCACATGTAGCAGACTATATAAGAAAGCTTCAGGTCTCTTATTGAATCTGGTTTATATTCATTACAATTGCAAAACAAAAGTAAATACAAATATATAATTCTTCATTAATGTGATTTGTGATGTTCAACTTTTTTGGCTATGTCATCTGTATCTGCGTCGTTTGGGCTGCATGCAATCCTCATTGCTTCTTCTAAATGACTGGACAACCGATTACGAAATTTATTTTTCAGGTACTTCATTTTTGACAATGAAGCTTTCCAAAGGTAAGTTGAAGGAAATAGTGTTAAAATGAACTGGGCACAGTCTCGTAAATTTTTATAATTGTTAGGCACACATTTCCAAAATTCAGTGTACTGTTGTGTTTCACGATGTTCTATAAACAGAGCTTTAAGCTGTGTGTCATGCTGAGGTTCGATTATTTCATTTAGTAAATTAGTTTTAGGAAATACAAATTGGCAGAAGAATTTGAGATCATCATGTCCATCATGCCAAGGGTTCTGTGCAAGAATGAAACAGCTTCGAACATCTGCAAATCTGTTTTTTATTTCTTCCAAATAGGCTTCCAAATATTCTTTCATGTTTTGGTAAATAGTTTCAACGATAGTTAAGCATGATCGGAGCATAGCAACAGTTGCAAAATTAGACAGATCTCTTACTTCGAGTACATTTATATATAATTACAATTTGGCTTCAAATGCAAATATTTTGTTAGTCGTTTACCCAATTATCTTGTTTGGTCCTTGTAATTCCAAGTTAAGGGTGTTGAATTTTTGTGAAATATCAGTCAAAAAACTTGTAAGTACCCACCATTCATCATCATCAAGTTCAGGATAGTTTTTGTCACTTTGTTGTAAGAATAAAATACTTTCAGATTTGAAATTGACAAACCGTTCCAGCGCTTTTCCTTTGTTCAGCCATCTGACAGCAGTATGAAGGAGAACATCACTGTAACAAGCCTGTAATTCCCACAGAAGTTCTTTAAATATTCGATGATTCAGTTCACGGGCACAAATGAAATTTATAAGGCTTATAACCACTTGCATAACATTCTTCAATTTGGTGTTTGAAATTTGACATGCCAAACTTTCTTGATGCAGTAAGCAGTGAATGGAGAGCAAATTTGGCAAATTCCATTCCTTCTTAATCAGTGCTATCAAACCACTGTTGACGCCCGTCATTGACAGACAACCATCCCTACATACTGATATTAATTTGCTCATAGATAAGTGGTTTTTAAAAAATTATTTAATTGTATCCACAAAATCACATCCTTTTTTGTGACCTTTCATGGCTATAATTACTAGAAAATCTACCTCTATTACCTATCATCTTTGCAGTAACGCATAAATAATGAAAACTGAGCCATTGAAGCTAAATCTGTACTGGAATCATATGCAAGAATGAAGTATTTGCATAGTTTGACTTCATTAATTATTGCCTCAAACATATATTTTGAAATATCTTCTATACGACATCGACTGGTATATTCTGAAAGTGTAAACTTATTTATTTCAGCCGATATTTGTTTACTGTTGGGGAAATTTTGAAACAAAGTTTCATTATCAGTCATCATACATTGCTTCACTAATTCAGCATCAGTGATGCTTTCATATTTTTTGCCAGAATATTACATAATTGATATGATGCTCTTGTGACAGCCTCACTTTGCCCAACTGCTGCTAACATAACGTTTTGTCGACGACGAATGGTATGTTTTAGATGAGCAATTTTTTCCTTTCTTTCATTTGATTTCAAAGAAAACCCTACTGTAAATGAATTTTTCTTTCTTGTGTAGTGGTGAAATAAATTGTCTGTCTTCAGTCCTACAGTCATATCCAAGCATATTAAGCAAGTAGCAGTACCTTCTTTGTGTCCACTTATAAAGCAAAACTCTTCTTCCCATATTTCTTGGAAACTTCTTTTCTCTTCATATATTTTCCTCTTAGTCACTGTTCTTGAGTGTACCTCAGACATTATTTATTCCACTAATAATTTTATCACCAAATTTGAGCACAAATACACTCAATACGCGACGAACGCTCAGCGGCACCGAAACTTAGTTCACGACTGACACACTGACACGACGAAGCTAACAATGAGGCGGCTGCAGGACAACCCCGCCGCAGGCAAACGAGCGGCCGTGGGTACGCGGCGCGTTTGATGCACAGCTCACACTGTCGGCTAGCATGCCGCTCACGCCTTTAGCGCTGCGGAACACCGGCAAGTGGCGCGTTAAATGAAAGTGGTGGATGGTTTTCAGTTACCTAATTACTTCCCTGACTTTAATCACAAAAAAATGGCTCTGAGCACTATGGGACTCAACTGCTGTGGTCATACGTCCCCTAGAACTTAGAACTGCTTAAACCTAACTAACCTAAGGCCATCACACACATCCATGCCCGAGGCAGGATTCCAACCTGCGACCGTAGCGGTCGTGCGGTTCCAGACTGTAGCGCCTTTAACCGCTCGGCCACTCCGGCCGGCTATTTTAATCACAATTCTACGCAGTTTCCGTAAACAAAACACCGCTGAGCCAGACAAGTAGATAACTAATGCTACCCGTGCTAATCCGAGGAGGGTCGCGGGAAGCACGAAAACATGATCTGGCTCGCATGCTGCCCGCGGGCCGCAATTTTATGACCACTGGGGTTGACCGTTGGCCGGGTCTTTCGATTTGACGCCACTTCGGCACTTCCGCGTCGATGGGGATGAAATGATGATGATTAGGACAACATAACACCCAGTCCCTCAGCGGTGAAAATCTCCGAACCAGCCGGGAATCGAACCCAGTCCCTTAGGATTGACAGTGTCGCGCTGACCACTCAGCTACCGGGGGCGGACATTAATTAATTGTAAATTATGACTGAAATTAACTGCCCCTCGTTGAGGAATCAGGGAGAGAGCTAATTGTTGTGCCGTGGTGCTGTTCGTGCTGTGATCAGTGGCGGCTAGTAGAGCACTGCATACGCGTGGTGAACTTACGTACCTGCGTGAGCAGCGATAGGTTTCCAACATTCACTGTGCACTTAGTGTAGAAGCACGCGGTCACCAGTTTCCTCACAACCGATCACGTGGGCTAACAGTCGCTGAGCAGAGTGTAACAGGAGGAGGAGAGGGTCATGCCAAGTGGCTAACGGAAATCCTAATTGTTTCGAGACTCGAGTAATAAAAAAAGGGAAAATGCAAGATAATGGTTTATTACTTCAGCAGTATACATAGTCTCCCCTCACGTGAGTACAACGTACAGAACGCTCATACATCCAAGTGAAACTGTTGTAAGTGTCCTTCCTAGGCTGGTGTTCAACACGCGTGTCACAGTGTAATCAATGTAGGTTTTGTTGTCAAAGTGTTAATGTTTCATATGAATTCCCCCACTTTCTCGTTTCGTGGTAGGTTCCCTAAATGAAGTACTGGTAGAACTCATCATATCGTTGGATGTTAGGAGTGTAGAGGACGGGAGCTGGTGTTCTTTATTACTGGCCCACATTGATGTATCAGGATTTTCTCCAGAAACTAGTTATCTCCAGTTTGCATTTCAATCAAACCGCTGCACGCGCCCATGTGTCGTTGTTATTGTTGGGAATCAAGGTGAGCGTGTCAAACTCTGCGCAGTCTTTTCTCTTATTCAAAGCATTCTGGAGAATGTTTTCAGCAGCTCATTAAGGGATGTTGCTTCATTGTGATTTGTGACGCAACAACAATGACACTGTACGACCACTGATCCACTACAATACTTCCTGCTCGTCGAATAGATATCTTTTGTTTGCTGCAGTTGTTAGCTCAAGCTTCCTCTGTAGTTACTGCGCTGACGTCACTTATACGTCATAAATAAAATCAGTCTTGGACCTGTTTCAACGGAAGGTTCATACATCTTCATCACAACGTATCCCCGTTAAAGAGCGTGACAAACTTTGGAGTGCATTTGGAATTAGAATATCTTTCTAGCTGTCAGTTTTCCATTGTTCTACGGAGAACGTTCATGCTGTTTACCTGAGATTCAGCAAATGTTACCACAGCGACTAAGAACGATTATATATAACGAAAATTAAAGTGATAATGCAATACTGAGTGTTAGTGAATGTCATTGATTTAGCTGTCGAACTAAATTTATGTAAATAAATAGCTGATGAAATAATTCTTGTTTTCAGTCTACACTGACAATGAGGCATATTTTGGAAATAATAAATAAGAAGCTTTGTGTTTACGAACGAGGCAATTCATTGTGTCAATTTGGTTTATAAACAACAACAAAAAACTTCAGACCTGCTGGACGGTATCTTCTCACGAGTAAATCGAGCAAATGAAGAAATGGGTCTCTTTAGCAGCAGTGACTGAAAAGAGGAAGGGAGCGCAAGATCTAGTAGTATCCCGATTTCGCACACCGCTAATTCGCAGCCTTTGCATAAGTGAAAGCGAGGGTGTGACACGAATGTGGCTGTGGACAGTGTTCACCCGACTGTCTCATTAGGAGAAGTAACATGGTCATCTTCGGTAACTGCCACAGAGTTATGCAAAGTTTATTCGCGCTGTTCTCATGCACACGGCAGATGCGTGCAGATCATCCAGATCGACCACGCGCATGTCGTTATGTAATGTAATTGTGACAAATTGCTCATTGTTTGCCTTACCCTCTCTTTCCTTCACTTCCCTGGAAGTATTTTGTGGCTGCGCGTAGTAAGGGAGGCTCAGGAGCAGAGTCTGTCCGTATGCCGGTTGATGCTGCCAACAACCACGAATGAATGTCTGTAACCACCATCTTGGTTGTTGTTGCTTCACCACTTCCCTTTAGTGTCGGCATCTCCTATTGAAAGCAATAGCTGAGTACCTAGCACACGAGCTTCTTCCAACTGTATACTATGTATCCTACATTCATTTTGGTAGTATGTCACCAACGGTTCTTGTTCTCCTATCAATATCTCATGATTGCGCTCTTTAACACATGTTCTGACAGATTGTCTCGTTTCTATTATGTAAATTACTCCGCACTTGCAGCTGACCTCATAGACTCCCGGCGTATGCGTGGTGTTGACGGCGTCTACAATTGATCCCAGCTGGTCTCTAGCTTGGTAGTTGATCGAATAGATTGATTTAATGTCCATTCGGCAGACAGTTTTCTCATCACGATTGGTGACTACTTGAATGTACCTCCACCTCCTCGGCTTTGCCACTTTTCTTCTTTTTGTGGAGATCAGATTGTTTTGTAGGATTCTTCATTGTATCAGTTAAGTCCGTAAGTGATCGTAGCTCCGCTATTACGGCTTTGCATTGTCCTTACCACATATTGGGTGAGTGAAACTTTGTCTTTGTGATGTTTAAAGAGTATAGGAGATGATTTTTCCTGCAACTATCTACCTATCTCCGTTACATCCTCTTTCTACGCCTACATCCAAATAAATGCTCTGCAGACCACTGTTAAGTGCATTGTAAGGCACTGTACCTTTTATATAGTCTGTTCTCTAGTGGGGTTCATTAAAACATTGATCTTAAATGGGCTGATAAATTTCCTCCAACCTGGAACCAGATACAGTACATCTATTTTGAAAAAGTATTGATGTCTATCGTCGAAGATCAAACTGTTGCCCTACTGATTATCGTACGTTAAAGAATACGTTCACTACTTTAACAATCGGCCTAGTCATGTGAAAAATGGAAATTTAAATGATCTCTCCCTGCATAGTAAATACAGTGGATTTCATCAATGTAAAACAGCACATACATAATAATCACGCGTCCTTATTAATAACAGCAGTGTGTAATAATTGTGAACATATTAAAACGACCTCATTTAGAAATCAAGAACAACGAAATAAAGTTTTTTCAAAACAATTTAGAAAGTAAACCTGTTATAGAGGTATGACGTGCCTTTAAAATTGTATGTGATTTCCCCCGTTTCACTTTCTAGAGGATAGGACGATGATTCTTCGTTACCTGTCTTCTTCTTTGAAAGTAACGCTCATGGACTCTACGAAAAAGTCGTGAACGTCACTGGGAAAGTAAATCGGGATTAACTACGCATCACCTTTCAAGGTGCTTTACTGCTGTTAGATCGATCTCAAGTGGTGAATATAATTTGCCATTAAAAAGGAAAACTTTGACATTGGGAGTCACATTTTGGCAAAAGGAAACAAAATTTATTGAGTATCCGTAAATATTCAAGGAAATTCCACCATTCAAATGGTTTATCCTCTGGTGGTAAATGAATCATCAGTGCTGATAACCTCTAACCAAACAACAGGTTATTGCTGACTAGCATTAAAGATTATGGTTAATTTTAATTGTACAGCCCCCTAAATTCTGAAGCCAACCATCATACCGAAATTACTTGAACAAAAGCTCAGTACTCTTAATTATTCGAGATACCGTTGACTGCCAACACACTCTAAGACAAACTTTTTGAAATTCTCCGAGCGGCATGATAACAGTAGACAATATTTACACGTGGTTTTTTTCTGCATAAATACCTTAGACACTTTGTTCGATAACACGAATTCTCTATATCATCATGGTTATTCATCGTTCGACTGTGCCACAATTAATCTCTCTTTATTGCCAGTTACAATCGTACACCCTTCCATTGCTCCTTACTTTCTTACTATTTCTACAAAATGCCTATCAAAATTACCTCAGCTTTCACACCATTGTACGAAGGTTATTTACAGTTTTGAACATGGCTGTGTCTTTCTCTCAGCAACCGTATAAAAATTTCAACAGAGAAGTACTGCAGCCTCCCAGTTTCAAATATTTTTGATGTTGTTTATATATTGACCTAGGTTTCGACACACCTAAGATATTTTCATCAGAATGAAATCTTAACAACTGGGAAGTTACATTGCCAGCAGGAATAGTCAAAATTACGAGCACACAGGCTAAGGTCAAAAGTTAAAAATACCTACCAACCGCTGGAACATTTTCAATTTTTAATTTTTGCCTTGAGCATCTCTGCTCCTAGTTATGACTGTTGCCTGCTCGCAATGTAACTTTACAATTGCTAAAATTACATACTGGTGAAAACATCCTTAGAGGTGTCGAAACCTAGGTCAACGTATTAAAATTATTTGCAGCCACTTGGTTGTGGTATTCATCCTTTGAAACATTATTTATATTTACATTATTGTTCCAGTTCAGAACTTGTCCTTCAGTTCATTTCTTAACTCTAATGTACAAAACACAAATGAAAAATTATATTACCTGTACTTAGGTAGATAAGACGCTAAACCATGTGTATCGACGTTTTTACATGCTTACTCAACCTCAAGTGTCTACACTAGCTGTCGATACATCTTTCTATGCTGTTTTCCAATACCATTGACGTTAGAGTTTCTTTCAGTATCAATCGTATTTGGAACGCGGGAAGAATGTTTAAACGCCTCAGCACAAGCCGTTTCCTCCATATTACAGTATGTGATCAAAAGTATCCGGACACACCTAAAAACTTACGTTTTTCATATTAGGTACATTGTGCTGCCACCCACAGCCAGGTACTCTGTATCAGCGACCTCACCTGTCACTAGAAACCGTGGGGCGCTCCGCGGAACTCACGGACTTCGAACGTGGACAGGTGATTGGGTGTCAGTTGTGTCATACGCCTGTACGCGCGATTTCCACACTCCTAAGCATCCCTAGGTCCACTGTTTCGGGTGTGATAGTGAAGTGGAAACGTGAAGGGACACGTACACCACAAAAGCCTACAGCTCGACGTCGTCTGTTGACTGACAGTGACTGCCGACAGTTGAAGAGGGTCGTAATGTGTAACAGGCAGACATCTATCCAGATCATCACACAGGAATTCCCAACTCCATCATTTGCACCGTGTCTTGGGGTACTATGACAGTTAGGCGGGAGGTGAGAAAGCTTGGATTTCATGGTCGAGCGGCTACTCATAAGCCACACATCAGCGGTAAATGCCAAACGACGCCTCGCTTGGTGTAAGGAGCGTAAAATTGGACGATTTGAAAGTCGAACTGCGAAAGTGGGTACTACGAAAGCCCGGAGGACGTCGCCTGCCAGCGTGTGTAGTACCAACAGCAAAATTCGGAGGCTGTGGTGTTATGGTGTGGTCGTGTTTTTTATGAAGGGAGCTTGCACCCAATGTTGTTTTGCGTGGCGCTATCACAGCACAGGCCTACATTGACGTTTTAAGCACCTCCTTGGTTCCCACTGTTGAAATTGAATTCGGGGTTGGCGGTTGCATCTTCCAACACAATCGAACACCTGTTCATAATGCACGCCATGTGACAGAATGGTTACACGACAGTAACATCCCCGTAATGGACTGGCCTGCACAGAGTCCTGACCTGAATCCTATAGAAGACCTTTGGGATGTTCTGAAACGCCGTCTTCGTGCCAGGCTTCACCGACCGACATCGATACCTCTCCTCAGTGCAGGATTCCGTGAAGAATGGGCTGCCATTCCCCAAGAAACCTTCCAGCACCTTATTGAACGTGGAGAGTGGAAGCTGTCATCAAGGTTAAGGGTGTGACAACAGCATTTTGAATTCCAGCATTACCGATGGAGGGCGCCACGAAATTGTAAGTCATTTTCAGCCACGTGTCCGGATACTTTTGATCACATAATGTATTTAGTTGGTCCATAGATTCACAGCGTTTTTGATTCACATGATTTTCCTGTTTCTATAGGTTTATTTACCGATTGTCATTTTTTATCTGTGGTTCAGTGTTGCTATTTGAGTTTACATATTGCCAATTGGGGGGTTGTGATGTCGACGCTAGAAAATGGAGTGTGAAGTGGAGACATCGGAACATTGCCGGCTTCTCCTTGTGCTTGAGTTCAATACAGGGGTGACGGCAGCGGAGTCGGCCAGAAACATTTACACCGTGTATGGAGGTAATAAAACTGGACACATCACAGCAAGTGAATGGTTTTCTCGTTTTAAGGAGGATCGTTTTGACATTAGCGACTCTCCACTTCAAGAAGACCTTCAGGGTGTGATGGAGATCGTTTAAACGCATTAACCCACAATGCTCCCGTCAGTACACTCGATAACTAGCAAATGTGACGAACTCTGATCATTCGACCATAGTGCGACATTTCTATGAAGTTGGTGGGTGCAAAAATCGAGTGTATGGGTACCGCATGTTCGAAGCCAAAATGACAAAAATGAACAGATGGACATGCGTGGCCGACCGCGGTGGCCGAGCGGCTCTAGGCGCTTCAGTCTGGAAACGCGCGATAGGTACGGTCGCAGGTTCGAATCCTGCCTCGGGCATGGATATGTGTGATGTCCTTAGGTTGGTTAGGTTTAAGTAGTTCTACGTTCTAGGGGACTGATGACCTCAGATGTTAAGTCCCATAGTGCTCAGAGCCATTTGAACCATTCAACATACCTGCGTCTCTGTTTCCTCGTCATCCGTTGGCTCGTGAACAACGCCGACCATTCTTATTTTGTGTCGCTACTGGTGACGAGAAATGGTGTCTTTATGATAAGATGAGGAAAAGACAGGAATGATTGGTCCCAAACAGAGCAGCATCTCCCCATACCTCAGCACATCCACTTAAGAAAATGTTATGCGTCTGGCGGAGCAGCGCGGTGTACTGCGAATTGCTTCCTCGAGGTGGAACAATCACTGCTGACATTTATTCTTAACAACTGAGAAGTCATGCAGTCGCAATCCAAGAGCAATGACAAGGAAATGACTCTACTCCACGATAATGCCCGCTAGCATTCTGCTAGGCTGACAAAGAAAACTATACAGGATTGGGTAGGGAAGTCATTCCGCTCCCAGCTTATTCACCTCGCCCTCTTGCGCAGTCACATTTTCTCCTTTTCCACCTTTTCACGGAATTTCATTTTCGGACAAAAATGCGCTCCGAACGTGGATCGACGAGCTATTCGCTTCAAACTCACATGATTTCTATAGTCACGGAATGGAAAAGATACCCCGGCATTGTAAGGAGAATATACAATTGATGACTAAATTCTCTGTTATGTGAATCTGTTGTGTTTATTAAATTAATGGAATAATTCTATGAACTTAAGCACCTACCTAATATGTCGATCGTACACGCGAGGGAATAAGCGATCATAAAAAGGTTACTGCATCGATGATTTCAGCCGTAAAAAGAAATATTAAAAAAGGTAGGAAGATTTTTCTGTTTAGCAAAGGTGACAAAAAGCAAATTTCAGAGTACTTGACGGCTCAACACAAAAGTTTTGTCTCAAGTACAGATAGTGTTGAGGATCAGTCGACAAAGTTCAAAACCATCGTACAATATGCAATAGTTGAGTATGTGCCAAGCAAGATCGTGAGAGATGGAAAGGGCCACCGTGGTACAACAGCCGAGTTAGAAAACTGCTGCGGAAGAAAAGGGAAGTTCACAGCAAACATAAACGTAGCCAAAGCCTTGGAGACAAACAAAAATTACGCTAAGCGAAATGTAGTGTGAGGAGGGCTATGCGAGAGGCGTTCAATGAATTCGAAAGTAAAGTTCTATGCACTGACTTGGCAGAAAATCCTAAAAAATTTTGGTCTTATGTCAAAGCGGTAGATGGATCAAAACAAAATGTCCAGACACTTTGTGGCCAAAATAGTACTGAAACAGAGGATGACAGACTAAAGGCCGAAATACTAAATGTTTTTGCAAAGCTGTTTGACAGAGGAAGACTGCACTGTAGTCCCTTCTCTAGATTGTCGCACAGATGACAAAATGGGAGATATCGAAATAGACGACAGAGGGATAGAGAAACAATTGAAATCGCTCAAAAGAGGAAAGACCGCTGGACCTGATGGAATACCAGTTCGATTTTACATAGAGTACGCGAAGGAACTTGCCCCCCTTCTTGCAGTGGTGTACCGTAGGTCTCTAGAAGAGCGTAGCGATCCAAAGGATTGGAAAAGGGCACAGGTCATCCCCGTTTTCAAGAAGGGACGTCGAACAGATGTGCAGACCTATATCTCTAACGCCGATCAGTTGTAGAATTTTAGAACACTTATTATGTTCGAGTATAATGACTTTTCTGGAGACTAGAAATCTACTCTGTAGGAATCAGCATGGGTTTCGAAAAAGACGATCGTCTGAAACCCAGCTCGCGCTGTTCGTCCACGAGACTCAGAGGGCCATAGACACGGGTTCGCAGGTAGATGCCGTGTTTCTTGACTTCCGCAAGGCGTTCGATACAGTTCCTCACAATCGTTTAATGAACAAATTAAGAACATGTGGACTATCAGACCAATTGTGTGATTGGATTGAAGAGTTCCTAGATAACAGAATGCAGCAAGTCATTCTCAATGGAGAGAAGTCTTCCGAAGTAAGTGTGGTGTCACCGCCAAACACCACACTTGCTAGGTGGTAGCCTTTAAATCGGCCGCGGTCCGCTAGTATACGTCAGACCCGCGTGTCGCCACTGTCAGTGATTGCAGACCGAGCGCCGCCACACGGCAGGTCTAGAGAGACTTCCTAGCACTCGCCCCAGTTGTACAGCAGACTTTGTCAGAGATGGATCAATGACAAACACGCTCTCATTTGCCGAGACGATAGTTAGCATAGCCTTCAGCTACGTCATTGGCTACGACCTAGCAAGGCGCCATTACCAGTTTATATCGAGATTGTAATTCATGTATAGACAAGAGCGATGTTCTTCAATTATGGATTAAAGTTAAGTATTCCAAGATCTTCGTACTTTATTTGCAATTCTCAAGACATTGTCCTGTTCCAGACCTCACGCCAGTCTGCGTGAGCTTAAACGCGTGCATTTCAGCCTCCTCTAGCAACACGGTGTTGGCTCTTAAGCCAACACAGCACATGGCGACAAGAGTAAAAACAGTCTTCTTCTTTATACTTGCTTAAATTACTTGTGTCATGGCTTTGCCACAATCTGCAGATGTACTGTCCGAATTTTATCGCTTACAGAATCTGCAGACCCAAGCCTTATTGGATGCCCTTGGACAGCTCGTCCAGGGTCAACGTGCGATGCAAAACGATGCAGCGGGCGCCGCTCAACAGCTCCCACAGCCACAACACGCAGTTGCACCACCTTTTCGTCCTTTTGATGTGGCACTGTAAAGCTGGACGGAGTGGTCACGCCAATTTGGATTCCATCTCGCCGCCTACAGAATTCAAGGGATTAAGCGGCAGCCTTTTTTGCTTTCTTGTGTAGGAGTGTCCACCTACTGTGTGATAGTGAAATTGTTTCCTCGACGCGACGTAGCAACTCTGTCCTACGACGAAATTTTATCTGCATTGGATGCATATTTCAAAGAATCAGTCAATGTAGTTGCAAAAAGGTATACTTCCTTTCGTACAAAACGTACGGCAGGTCAGACTAATAGGGAGTGGGTTGCAACTTTGCAGGGCCTTACTAGGGATTGTGCTTTTGAGTGTGGATGTGGACTCCCTTATTCAGATACTATGGTGCATGATGCAATTGCACAGAACGTTTCTGATGTTTGTATAACGGAACAGATTTTGAAACTAGTCAATCCCTCCCTTCAACAAGTGATGGACATATTGGATCGGCAGGACACACTTGACTTTGCTCAGGAATCATTTGCAACTTCGCCAGCCATGTGTCACGTTAACCGGCCCGCCGGGCGCGCTGCACGGAACAGTAAACAGCCCTCGCGCCCATCCGCGCAGCTGCCGCCAAGCTCTCCACTACGTGTGCCGCGCAAGCAAGCAAATGCAGTGCTAAAATCATGCCCGCGGTGTGCTACTAGACTTTTGCGTGAGAATTGCCCGTCACGCCAAGCTATTTGCTTTTTCTATAATAAAAAAGGACATGTTCAGAGTGTTTGCCAGAAAAGGCTCAGATCGGACACTCCCAACCATTCCAGGCCCTTTGCTTCGCGCCGGAATCGGAATCGAACCAAGGATACTCAGGCACGTGGACCTTCGCCCATGGAAATTCATGTCATTCATTCCACTCCACCCAATGCCACTCTCTCTAACAGTGACTGTGTTCGTCCCACAAATAGTGTGCGTCGACGTCGCCAGAAATCCCGTCAAGTTGCAAGTGATTCTGTACCAGTGTCAGTTCACGTTGCATGAGACAGTCGCTCTTGTCGTCAGAAGGACAATAAACTTTTTGTAGACTTGGACATTCATGGCCACGTGATACCATTCCAGCTCGATACCGGAGCTGCAGTTTCATTGATCAATAAAGACACGTACAAACAACTGGGCACACCTCCGTTGCGTGCCGCAAATGTTAAGTTAAATAGTTATTCAGGACAAGATATCCCTGTGTTAGGACAGTGCAGCCTTCTTGCAACATACAAGGGACAAACAAATCTTGTGTCATTTTATGTACTTCGTTCTTCTGCTGCAGTGAACTTGTTTGGTTTAGATTTATTTCAGTTGTTTAACTTGTCTATAGTCAATCAGGTCCTCTCAGTGAACCAGACTGTGCCTTCAGACAGTGTTTCTCGTCTATGTGAAGAGTTTGCAGACATTTTTGCACCGGGCCTTGGTTGTGCTAAGAACTATAAAGCACATTTGGAATTGAAAGTAAACACGCAACCGAAATTTTTCAGAGCGCGCAATGTTCCCCACGCATTGCGTGATGAGGTCGCATGAACGTTACACGATTTGGAATCACAAGGTGTAATTGAATGTGTGCAGGCTTCTCTGTGGGTATCACCCTTAGTAATTTTGCCAAAACTCTCTGGAAAATTGAGACTTTGTGTGGACTTCAAGGCAACAGTGAATCCACAACTAGTGATTGCAACTTTTCCTTTACCCCACCCATAAGATCTTTTTGACAGACTGTGCCCGGGTAAATATTTTTCGAAGTTGGACCTAGCAGATGCATACTTGCAAATACCGGTGGACGAAGAATCCCAGCGCGCTTTGGTGGTTAACACGCATCTTGGTTTGTATCGGTTCAAAAGACTGCCATTCGGGTGTGCATCCGCCGCTGCATTGTTTCAGCAGTATCTGCAAACTGTTTGTCGGTCCCTACTGCAGCAAACTATCTGGACGATATTGTGGTCTCCGGAAAGACAGATGAAGAACATTTAGACAATCTCAGAACATTAGTTCAGGTCTTGCGACAACATGGTCTTCGCTTGCGGAAGGACAAATGTGTGTTTTTTGCTCGTGACTTACCCTATCTGTGACACGTAATCAATGCCCAAGGCATACATCCCAGTCCCGAGCACCTCCGTGCCATACAAGACTTGCCTTCGCCGCAGAATTTGAAGCAGCTACAGACTGTGCTGGGAAAAATTAATTACTACCATAAATATGTGCGCCACGCCTCTTCCATTTCAGCTCCACTTCATCGCTTACGCCGTAAAGGTGTTCCGTTCGTCTGGACGACGGAATGCGAACGCGCCTTTCGCCAGTTGAAATCGGCGTTGCTTTCCAATACTTGCCTTACGCCACTCGATCCCCAGAAACCCCTTTTTTTGATGGTAGATGCATTGGATTTCGGGATCGGTGCTGTGCTTGCGCACAAAGATGGATCGCATGATCGCCCTATTGCCTTTGCGTCCAAATTGCTCTCGTCTGCACAAAGAAATTATTCACAGATCGAGAAAGAAGCTTTGGCTCTCGTATTTAGTGTTACAAAGTTTCATGATTTCTTGTATGGTCGTCACTTTACCATCAACACAGACCACAAACCTTTGACATCGCTTTTTCATCCGAACAAGCCTGTACCTCCACGTACAGCGCAGAAATTCATTTGCTGGTCTATTTTCCTATCGCAGTACCGCTACGATATCTTTTATCGGTCCACTGCTAAGCACGGGAACGCCGATGCGTTGTCCCATTTGCCTGTTGCTGAGGATAGAGCATTCGATTCTTCCGAACTTGCTTGCATGTTCATTGATGCGGAAACCGATGACGTGGTCGAATCGTTTCCGATTGATTTTCGTCGTGCAGCTACAGCCCAAGCTGCTGACCCTGTCCTTGCTACCGTTTTGCGTTTTGTTGCTACACAATGGCCCTTGTCAAAGTCACAGATCGAGGATCCGTTGGTTCGCCGATTTTTTGCTCAGAAGGAGAGACTTTTTGTACGACGTGGTGTTTTGCTGTTGCGTTCTGATAATGATCAGTCCAGGGTCGTGCTCCCACGTTCGTTACAGTCCTCTGTCTTACGGCTTCTCCACCAAGGACATTGGGGTATAGTGCGAACGAAACGCCTTGCTCGTCAGCACTGTACGAGGTGCATTCAAGTTCTAAGGCCTCCGGTTTTTTTTCTAATTAACTACTCACCCGAAATCGATGAAACTGGCGTTACTTCTCGACGTAATCGCCCTGCAGACGTACACATTTTTCACAACGCTGACGCCATGATTCCATGACAGCGGCGAAGGCTTCTTATGAGTCTGTTTTGACCACTGGAAAATCGTTGAGGCAATAGCAGCACGGCTGGTGAATGTGCGGCCACGGAGAGTGTCTTTCATTGTTGGAAAAAGCCAAAAGTCTCTAGGAGCCAGGTCAGGTGAGTAGGGAGCATGAGGAATCACTTCAAAGTTGTTATCACGAAGAAACTGCTGCGTAACGTTAGCTCAATGTGCGGGTGCATTGTCTTGGTCAAACAGCACATGCGCAGCCCTTCCCGGGCGTTTTTGCTGCAGTGCAGGAAGGAATTTGTTCTTCAAAACATTTTCGTAGGATGCACTTGCTACCGTAGTGCCCGTTGGAACGCAATTGGTAAGGATTACGCCCTCGCTGTCCCAGAACATGGACACCATCATTTTTTCAACACTGGCGGTTACCTGAAATTTTTTTGGTGGCTGTGAATCTGTGTGCTTCCATTGAGCTGACTGGCGCTTTGTTTCTGGATTGAAAAATGGCATCCACGTCTCATCCATTGTCACAACTGACGAAAAGAAAGTCCCATTCATGCTGTCGATGCGCGACATTGCTTGGCAACATGCCACACGGGCATCCATGTGGTCGTCCGTCAGCATTCGTGGCACCCACCTGGATGACACTTTTCGCATTTTCAGGTCGTCATGCAGGATTGTGTGCACAGAACCCACAGAAATGCCAACTCTGGAGGCGATCTGTTCAACAGTCAATCAGCGATCCCCCAAAACAATTGTCTCCACTTTCTCGGTCATGTCGTCAGACTGGCTTGTGCGAGCCCGAGGTTGTTTCGGTTTGTTGTCACATGATGTTCTGCCTTCATTAAACTGTCGCACCCACGAACGCACTTTCGACACATCCATAACTCCATGTCTCCTTCAACTGTCGATGAATTTCAATTGGTTTCACACCACGCAAATTCAGAAAACGAATGATTGCACGCTGTTCAAGTGTGGAAAACATCGCCATTTTAAGTATTTAAAACAGTTCTCATTCTCGCCGCTGGCGGTAAAATTCCATCTGCCGTACGGTGCTGCCATCTCTGGAACGTATTAACAATGAACGCGGCCTCATTTTAAAACAATGCGCATGTTTCTGTCTCTTTCCAGTCCGGAGAAAAAAAATCGGAGGCCTTAGAACTTGAATGCACCTCGTACTTGGTTCGGAATCGATGCTGCGATTACGCATATGTGCTCTTCTTGAATGGCGTGTGCCGAACAACAATCCGCACCACCGCGGAAATTCTTTGCATGGCCGAAAGCCACTTCCCCTTGGCAACGTTTACACATAGATTTTGCTGGTCCATTCTGGAATGCTCGATGGTTGGTTGTGGTAGATTCATTCAGTAATTTTCCTTTTGTTGTTCGGATGTCTTCCACGACGTCATATGCCACCATCCAAGCGTTATCCGCTATCTTTTGTATTGAAGGTCTTCCACAGACTATTGTTTCCGACAATGGCCCACAATTCATGTCCACAGAATTTCACTCATTCTGCAGGGCCAATGGTATTCAACATCTGACGTCCGCGCCGTTTTCGCCGCAGTCAAATGGTGCCGCTGAACGATTGGTCCGGACTTTCAAGTCACAGATGTTGAAGTTGAAAGAGTCTCATTCTCGGGAGGACGCGTTATTGCTCTTTTTGTCCTCGTATCGCTCTCAGCCCCGAGATGGTGGCTCGCCGGCTGAGTTGCTCCACGGTCGTCCTCATCAAACCTTGATGTCTTTGCAACATCCGCCGCATCAGGTTCCTGTGCATCTGCAGGCGCCTGCTTTTGCTCCAGGCGACGTTGTATACTATCGCAACTATCGCGGTTCACGGCGTTGGCTCGCAGGGCGCATTCTTCGCTGCCTCGGCCGCGCTATGTATCTGGTTTCGGGGGCCTCTGGTGAGGTGCGTCGGCATCTCACTCAGCTGCGCCTCTGTCGTCGCACGGGTTCTGCCGCTCCCCGTCTGCTTTCAGCGACGGTGCCGTCCGGTCAGTGCCCTGGGGACCCATCTACTGGCTCGCCTCATTCCCAGGTGTTACCGACGATGCCTTCCATTTTGCCCCATGGCGACGCGCCGCCGCCGCCGCCGCCGCCGGTCCTCCCGCCGGCGCCGCCCGCAATGGACGCGTCGCTGCAGCCGCCGGGTGCCTCCCTGGGTCACGCGCCGCCGATCGCTTCCCGTGACCAGCTGTCCTCCGACATGGAACTCTTGCCCGCTCCGGACCAGATGGCGTCTTCGCCCGTCGGGTACCCCGACGCGATGGAGGTCGACCCTTCGGCCCCTCCTGTCTCTCTCAGGGCGCATACACCGCATGTTGGCGTGCACCCTGGACTAGGTTTTCAGGCGTTTCCTAGCTCCCCTCGGACCAAATGGCCGGGTGCGGGTGGCACAGCCGCGCCTGTTGTTAGGCTCCCCACCTCGTCGCATACGTCAACATGGGGTCCTCCCCACGGCGGGCAGAAGTCTTATAACACAACCGTTCGCCGATTTGCGGGGGAGGAATGTGGTGTCACCGCCAGAAACCACACTTGCTAGGTGGTAGCCTTTAAATCGGCCGCGGTCCGCTAGTATACGTCAGACCCGCGTGTCGCCACTGTCAGTGATTGCAGACCGAGCGCCGCCACACGGCAGGTCTAGAGAGACTTCCAAGCACTCGCCCCAGTTGTACAGCAGACTTTGTCAGAGATGGATCAATGACAAACACGCTCTCATTTGCCGAGACGATAGTTAGCATAGCCTTCAGCTACGTCATTGGCTACGACCTAGCAAGGCGCCATTACCAGTTTATATCGAGATTGTAATTCATGTATAGACAAGAGCGATGTTCTTCAATTATGGATTAAAGTTAAGTATTCCAAGATCTTCGTACTTTATTTGCAATTCTCAAGACATTGTCCTGTTCCAGACCTCACGCCAGTCTGCGTGAGCTTAAACGCGTGCATTTCGGCCTCCTCTAGCAACACGGTGTTGGCTCTTCTGCCAACACAGCAGTAAGATTGATTTCAGGTGTGCCGCAGGGGAGTGTCGTAGGACCGTTGCTATTCATAATATACATAAATGACCTTGTGAATAACATCGGAAGTTCACTGAGGCTTTTTGCGGTTGATGCTGTAGTATACCGAGAGGTTGTAACAATGGAAAATTGTACTGAAATGCAGGAGGATCTGCAACGAATTGACGCATGGTGCAGGGAATGGCAATTGAATCTCAATATAGACGAGTGTAATTTGCTGCGAATACATAGAAAGAAAGATCCTTCATCATTTAGCTACAATATAGCAGGTCAGCAACTTGAAGCAGCTAATTCCATAAATTATCTGGGAGTAGGCATTAGGAGTGATTTAAAATGGAATGATCATATAAAGTAGATCGTCGGTACAGCAGATGCCAGACTGAGATTCATTGGAAGAATCCTAAGGAAATGCAATCCGGAAACAAAGGAAGTAGGTTGCAGTACACTTGTTCGCCCACTGCTTGAATATTGCTCACCAGAGTCGGATCCGTACCAGATAGAGTTGATAAAAGAAATAGAGAAGAACAAACGGAAAGCAGCGCTCTTCGTTACCGGATCATTTAGAAATCGCGAAAGCGTTGCGGAGATGATAGATAGACTACAGTGGAAGACTCTGCTGGAGAGACACTCAGTAGCTCGGTTGCGGCTTCTGTTGAAGTTTCGAGAACATACCTCCACCGAGGAGTCAAGCAGTATAGTACTCCCTCCTACGTATATGTAGCGAAGAGACCATGAGGATAAAATCAGAGAGATTACAGCTCACACAGAGGCATACCGACAATCTTTCTTTCCAGGAGACTGGAATAGAAAGGAGAACCGATAGAGCTACTCAAAGTACCCTCCACCACACACCGTTAGGGGCTTGCGGAGTATGGATGTAGATGTAGATGTAGATACTGCAGTCGTCAGTACCTAACACACCGTTAATGGCTTCACTTGCAGCACCAAGGTGCAACCACACTCCCAGACGCATTACACGCCTAACACGTCAGCCACAGGCGCCATTAACGGATTACGTGCTCTGGTCAGTAGTTGGCCGGATGCAGTTCGTCCAGTCGTAATCCGGCGGGCGGCCCCTGCGGCCAGTTCTTGCGCCGCAGCCGCGGACTAGTGGCGCCAGTAAATCTGCGCCAGCGCGCCGTGAATTACTCAATCACGGCGAGACAGTGTCGCCAGCAGGGAGGCCGTACCGACTGATTTATTGCCCGCCTCTCTCGTGGCGCCGTTCTCGCCAAGCCTGCAACTGCTTTTTGCCGAATGACTTCTGTAACGCCACCCACGGCATATACGTCTCCGTAGGGCAGTTTTCAGAACGTACATTGCATAAAACCTCTTCTTAAAGTAAGACCTACAACGAAGATCAGACGTTATGGGTGTGTTTATAATACTTGAAGACTGTGGTTTTGCTAAAGGTGAGCATTATTATCGATATCTGAGTTGATATCTGAGGTAATAACGATGTTAAAGCATATCCGGACGACATTAGATAAAAGGACAATCCTAGTATTCACAGACATTAAGTAAACGAAACGCTGGTTTAGTTTCAGAAACTTTATAATAACTGTTCAGCCTAGATTTCGGGTTATAAGCCCATTTTCATGTACAAAACTGATACCAAAGATGAGAACCAAGCAAAGATAAACATGTCAGCTCTTTAAATCAATCGAATTTTGACTTAAAACCGTAAAAGTTATCCCTGTTGAAAATTTTGACAAATTACATATGGATGTACAAAACTGATTAAAACAACATTCACAAAATTCATTAGAACAGCATTTACGATGACAATGACTTTTTTTTTACTTCAATAAAGCACCAAGGCTTTTTCCTTCCATTTAAGGGTTTCAATATTGTCTAAAACGGGTGAATGATTGAATTCAGTTGTTCATTCAGTAATAAATGTGGAGATACACACGTCTGTTTCTTAATTTGTAAAATTTCTGAATGACCTATATACCTTTCCTTCTATGTACAGGACTTATATATCTATAATGTACTTGTTTTCTTTTACCTAATGTTCGGCAAAAGAGGGACTGGCTGCTTTATTCTCCAGCTATTATGGATTTGTCTGAGTATAGTGCAGATTGACCTCCCAGTGTGTCCAGCAACACTTATACTCTTGGGTGGTGATCTTACAAATCGCACTTTCCTAGATGCTTGATTACTGGTCTTTTGAACTGAAGGGAGATCTACCTATTAATTGGTGGAACTAGAAAAGCGCAGAAAAACCTTCTGCTTTTGAAATGTTTTTTACGCTATCTGAAGTTTAACCTATAAACATACAAAAGTACTGAGAATTCTTCCGGTTTGTATGGCCGTGGTCCATGGAACTCTTCTATCCCTGACGTTTTGTCCAAAGCTACGTTTGACATCTTCGGAGGTGCTCCTGGTTGTGCTGAGTCTTGCCGACTGACGAGTCCGACTTGAAGAACCTACTAAGAAAATAGACCAAGCACATCGTTCGATTAAGGATAAAAGTCCCCATCTGTCTGCAAGTGGTGTATACAAGATTCCCTGTACATGTGGTAGGGTCTACATTGGAAGTACAAAGAGAAGTGCGAATACACGCTTGAAGGAACATGAAAGTCTTTCCCGACTAGGGAAGACGGACAAATCAGCCGTGGCGGAACATGCTCTTCAGTCGGGTGATCACGTAGTGAAATTTTCGGGGAACTGAAGTTTTGTGTAGTATGACGAACTATTACCCACGGCTATACAGAGAAGCCACCGAAATATACAAACATGGGGATAATTTTAACAGAAAAGAAGAAGCCACGAAACTCAGCGATATATGGACAGTGGCGCTGCAGAATCGACGAGAAGTTTTTATCTTTGACGTACTATGATCGATAGCTATATTTTATCCTTGACAAGGTTTATCTCTGCTATCACGTGGAATCCAGACCACGCTCACTTTCCGCGGTATTTAGGCCGTTCTTCAACGTCCGACTCGTCAGTCGTCAACTCTCAGCACAATCCGGAACACTTCCGAAGATGTCCAACGTAGCTTTGGACGAAACGTCAGGGTAGAAGAGTTCCATGGACCACGGCCGTACAACCCGGAAGAATTCTCCGCAGCTGAAACATCCGGTCGTGAAAGCATTCACTGTATGATAAATAAGTACATTCCATTCCTGGGAGTAGCTCTACCCCATTTTATGTTTAGTCATAGTTATTTTAAATGGTGTACTAATAAATATCATAAATTATGTCCTAATGAATTTTGTAAATGATTTCCTAATGAATTTCGTAAATTCATATTTAATTTGTCAAAACTGTCAATAAGATAACGTTTAGAGTTTTAGTCGAGAATCGTGAGATTTAAATTGTTGACATGTTTCTCTTCGCTTGGTTCTCTGAGATCAGTTATTTACTAAACAATGAGGTTAAAACCCGAAACGTAGTGTGTACAGCAATAAGAGAGTTTAGTTAATACAATGTACAACGTTTCACCAAGAGCCCATCTGTGAATGAATTAAAATTTTTGGATGTTTTAAAATAATCATGGACAAAGACTTAGAGTGGGCGAATTGGTCAACCCCAGGTGTTTTCAACTGGAACGTCATCCAAACAGCGTTAGAATAACTGGACTATACCCCCACACTGACTGAAGATAAATGTGGGTGAAAATACTAATTTCATGTCATGAGACGCATTTTCACTAAAGCTGAAGGTACTTCTGACGTTAAGGCCGTTCTCAACCGCGAAATAAAATTCTGTTGCAGAGGCAATGAGTGGAAAACCCTCATTTGTGAGTGACACTTCACAATTACGGCCAACGTGTGCAAGGTACTGGTTATAAAACCGGTGCTATTTTTACATATTATGTTCTTCAGAAGTTCTGTGTAATTTGAAATATAAGATTGGTATAATTTGCTTACAGTGATTCCGTAAAGTCATGCGATATAATATTGCGTGGTAACTCAGAAATCCTAATTTCAAGTTTTAGAATCGAAAACGTATAACGCTAACTATTTACGGTGTGAAATGAAGAATGTCTCGCAGAGGCCTGCTCAAAGAGATATCCTACTACACGTCAGAATATTCATTTCTACATGAAAAGGGAATTAAAAAGTATATACATTTTTGAAAACAAATGAACAATTCACAGAATAAATGTCACGAAAAAGAAAAACTTTCATAAAAACTTGCTCCACTTCATAGAGATGTCATTATCAGAAATATTCATTTTCAATAATGAGTCATCAGCCATAAGACATCTGGACACAATGAAAGAGCAAATATATAGGAGCTTCCAGGATTTATTTATAAGTATTAATAAAAGAATTTGGGGCAGCCTCAGTGCCCTGTTGTCATGCATATGAACTAAGCAATTAAACTTTTGTTGTTTTGATAATATTTCCCTGAATTAGGCTAGTAATTGTATTACATATTTTAATATCGTACCCTTGAGAGTTAATTGCTAGCCTTTAGTTGATTTGAAAATGATTTAAATGTACAAAGTTTGTCATTTTACACATAGTTGTGGACTTTATCATTGAGGTTCTGTGATATGAACATTACTCTCCCAGTTCCGTCGTCAATAATGTCTTTTATATTTATGTTTATCTCAGGATCCACTCAATCTAGGTCTATGAAACGAATAGTTTAGGTAACAGAACAGTACCTGCCCCTTACCAAACAAACATATTTTGGTTCAATTCTTGGATAATTTAAGTTACATATGCCTTTATAACACTCTACAGCCGCTAAGTGTCTCTGAAAGGTCGATGTTGAGATGTATATTATGTGGTATGTATTTTACTTCACATTTCTGTACGAAAATGCGGTAAGAGAGATCAGGAAAGGTTCAGGAGTGTGTGAGCAATTTTCATTTATCAGCAACTGACGTGGGTGATGATGTATGAGAATCTTCTGTTCGTCATTAGAAAATGTAGAGCTAGACGCAGACACACAGGGAAGTGAGTAAACATGTCCGTATGAACATTCTGAAAAACTCCCACTATGTAATCGTGATCAATCACTCAGTTGTAGAAACAACTGAAGATCTTCACTGGACACTAGATACCACCGTCACATGTTTTATATTTCATGCTGGAATTCAGCACTTGCTATATGCTAACATTGATTTTCAAGTTAGTTAAAAGCTATGTTATAATGAATATATGTAAGATATAACTTAAACTACCACAAAAATTGAAATTAACGTAAGTACGTTATTCCTTCAAGGGAAATAACCGTATGTGTTTGGTGATACACTATTTTGGCTGCAACAGGATTCACGGCTACCTCAAAAATTGTATGACCGATAATATTTTACCATGATTCATAGCGGAAAAGAGGTGAGTATAGAAACGCTCCCCTACTGAAAAGCGCATGATGTAAAAGAAATAACAGTAAAACACCTGTCTAAAGTGGAGAACTGGGCATAATGCTTTGCATCCAAATCTTTGTAAACCACAGTGTCTGTTTTCAAACACGAGGTCAGTTCAGGATTGTGACTAATTTGCTGTTACGTGTCTCCGTCTTCTGCGGAAATATGTGCAGTATACGCCACTTACTTGTGTACTATATGTCTATGGGGGTATGTGTTACGTTCCCACTAGTTGCCATGTTGTCTATGACTTGCTGCCTGTGTGTATATCTCTATAGCTGAATGAGTTAACAGCTCCCCGATGACAGCATCAGTTGATGAAACTGCATACAAATTAACTGAAATTCAGTACGTGGAAGTAGATAGTTAAGATTAACAACGCTAAAGGATGAAGGTCTACGTAGAAGTCATCAGACAATCACACAGAGTTATAGAAACACGATAGGCGTCTCTATCAACACAGCATGCTCTCCTTCAGCCACATGTGTAACATTACGTTACTAGAAAGTTAGAAAGTCAGTGTCCCTACTGGCGTGGAGATTTGAAAGCAGAACTACCTTTTAAGTTAACGATGTATTGCTCTGGAAAATCATGGTGTCCCGCAACGGTCTATAGCTGTCCTGCAGATGTCTGTGGCCTCTATAAATACAAGTAATTTATCGGAATAATGAGGACTCTTCAAAGACGTGTTTCCCGACGATTCCCATACAGCGACAGAGGGCTCATAACACGTAGGACTAACAAAGAACACAGAGAGGAGGGAGATGTGTATGGTCGCTGGCTCATTTGATTGGCGGGTTTCTGTGACATAAATGTTGCAAAACATAAAGTGTCAAACACTCGGAGGAAGACGGACATCATGCAAGAAGCTGTTTACCAATTTTCAAGACCCGACTTCCGCGGCAGAAACTATGAAAGCTCTACAGTTTCCTACACTTACACTGCCTGGCAAAACAAATGAAGCACCCAGAAAATATGGTCGGATATCATTGTAACTACAAAAAAAATGGAAATGAGCGTATGGCACCGTTGGCCGGGAGGCCCCTAGTCGGGGAAGTTCGACCGCCGAGTGCAAGCCTTATTTCAGTCGACGCCACATTGGGCGATTTGCGCGCCGGTGACGAGAATGAAATGATGATGAGGACAACACCCAGTCCCCGAGCGGAGAAAATCTCCATCATGCCCTCTCATGTGTTACTTTCCATTCGACAGCACCGTGGTGTCATTTCTGAACAGGACAATACTTGTTCACACGTAATATGTGTCTCTATGAGTTAGCGTGACCTTGGAGTACTCCTTTGGCCAGCAAGATCCCCATACCATTCCCAGCTAGAGCACATGTGAGACCAGCTCGGATGTCAACACCAGCCCAATTCCAGTATCAAGGATAGCAAGCACCAGTTACAACAGGCGTGGGCAGCTTGTTTCAGGAGATGAAACAACGGTTTTTTGGCACCCTACCCAACCGAATAAGGACGTATCTCCAGCCCAGAGCGAGTGTGACGTCATGCTGATGGAAAAGGAGGAGGTGATCAGTGTTTAACGTCCCGTCGATAACGAGGTCATTTGAGGCGGAGCACAAGCTCGGATTAGGGAAGGATTGGGAAGGAAACCGACCGTGTCCTTTCAAACCAACCATCCCAGCATTTGCCTGAAACGATTTAGAGAAATCACGGAAAACCTAAATCAGGATGGCCGGAGACGAGTTTGAACCGTCGTCCTCCCGAATGCGAGTCCAGAGTGCTCACCACTGCGCTACCTCGCTCAGTACGGTATGCTGATAACTGGCCTTACACGGCTAACTTATTGGTAAATTTGGCTCGATATTGTGATCACTTAAGTGAATTACCGTTTCCTCTTACCATTCTGCGTGCTTTACGTTTTTGTCGGGCACTGTATATTCCTTGGTGATCGTGTATGCAAACAAACCCCAAAGCAGCGTTCCAAAAGGTGTACAAGGTATGTTTGCACACTCCATCCATGAATGCAGAGAGAAGAGGACTCAATACATCGTCAGCAACAAGTATTCCTATGCTGATGTTTCAACTTCTTTCCATGTAGATGTAAATGAACTGATGTAAATGAGTCGGGATCTGCTTTATGTTATGCAAACGCTGCAATAGTTCCTCAGAAGAGGACGCATCCAATATCCTTCCCCGAACTTGGCAATAGAACTTATTATCCAATTATCTCGTAGCAGACAGTACATTACACCCTACGATTCTTCACTAAATACACTACACTCCTGGAAATTGAAATAAGAACACCGTGAATTCATTGTCCCAGGAAGGGGAAACTTTATTGACACATTCCTGGGGTCAGATACATCACATGATCACACTGACAGAACCACAGGCACATAGACACAGGCAACAGAGCATGCACAATGTCGGCACTAGTACAGTGTATATCCACCTTTCGCAGCAATGCAGGCTGCTATTCTCCCATGGAGACGATCGTAGAGATGCTGGATGTAGTCCTGTGGAACGGCTTGCCATGCCATTTCCACCTGGCGCCTCAGTTGGACCAGCGTTCGTGCTGGACGTGCAGACCGCGTGAGACGACGCTTCATCCAGTCCCAAACATGCTCAATGGGGGACAGATCCGGAGATCTTGCTGGCCAGGGTAGTTGACTTACACCTTCTAGAGCACGTTGGGCGGTACGGGATACATGCGGACGTGCATTGTCCTGTTGGAACAGCAAGTTCCCTTGCCGGTCTAGAAATGGTAGAACGATGGGTTCGATGACGGTTTGGATGCACCGTGCACTATTCAGTGTCCCCTCGACGATCACCAGTGGTGTACAGCCAGTGTAGGAGATCGCTCCCCACACCATGATGCCGGGTGTTGGCCCTGTGTGCCTCGGTCGTATGCAGTCCTGATTGCGGCGCTCACCTGCACGGCGCCAAACACGCATACGACCATCATTGGCACCAAGGCAGAAGCGACTCTCATCGCTGAAGACGACACGTCTCCATTCGTCCCTCCATTCACGCCTGTCGCGACACCACTGGAGGCGGGCTGCACGATGTTGGGGCGTGAGCGGAAGACGGCCTAACGGTGTGCGGGACCGTAGCCCAGCTTCATGGAGACGGTTGCGAATGGTCCTCGCCGATACCCCAGGAGCAACAGTGTCCCTAATTTGCTGGGAAGTGGCGGTGCGGTCCCCTACGGCACTGCGTAGGATCCTACGGTCTTGGCGTGCATCCGTGCGTCGCTGCGGTCCGGTCCCAGGTCGACGGGCACGTGCACCTTCCGCCGACCACTGGCGACAACATCGATGTACTGTGGAGACCTCACGTCCCACGTGTTGAGCAATTCGGCGGTACGTCCACCCGGCCTCCCGCATGCCCACTATACGCCCTCGCTCAAAGTCCGTCAACTGCACATACGGTTCACGTCCACGCTGTCGCGGCATGCTACCAGTGTTAAAGACTGCGATGGAGCTCCGTATGCCACGGCAAACTGGCTGACACTGACGGCGGCGGTGCACAAATGCTGCGCAGCTAGCGCCATTCGACGGCCAACCCCGCGGTTCCTGGTGTGTCCGCTGTGCCGTGCGTGTGATCATTGCTTGTACAGCCCTCTCGCAGTGTCCGGAGCAAGTATGGTGGGTCTGACACACCGGTGTCAATGTGTTCTTTTTTCCATTTCCAGGAGTGTATAAAGAGGAAACAACTATTTTCATTATTTACGCAAAATATACCTGCGTGAACCGAAATAATTAGTTGCAGTAACTGTAAAGTCTTGTTCAACATTCGAGCTGAAACACTGATAGCCTATATAATAAACTACATAGTGTAAATAAACACTGGAATCGTTGAGTTACTGTCGCATTCAAATAGTCTCTTGTTTTTCAGCTTTCCACCAAATAAGGATCCTATTACACCGTAGAGGGCCGAACTATTTTTGGATATTACAGGACTAGGTCATTTCAAACGTGACAACAGCATACAGCAGAGAACTCACTACCTCCGTCGTCAGAACCACGAAAAACTCACAAATCCGGCTAAAGACAGTAGCAAGCAAAGATTACACCAACTTGAAATCATATATTGTTGTTCACATGTTTGATACAAAAATAAAATATTTACTGTACGGTGGGATATCCTCATTAACTGCTTCTGAATATCTAGGATTACGTGACAAGTGAAACTGATAGCAACAAGGGAACGTCCACACTAATTCTCAGCAAAGGAAAGTGTATATTTACGAAGAATATTTTTTATGTTGCACTATGGAGAGCGCTTCCCAGCGATCAGGATTTTCGAACTCATTCAGCTATTAGATGATAATTCATATTTAAACACAGGCAATGAAAACGCGATATGCTCACTATTTGCAACTGCAGTTGCGATTACGGTCTTGAAGCGGACGTTTTTACCATGATCGCAGTGGCACCGGGCACTGATTGTGCATATGGCATTCAACACTCACGTAAAATAGAACACTTTATTAAAAAAAATTTCTAGTACTAAATACTCAGAAAAAATCTTGGTAATGAAACTACCATTGTATAAACTCGAATAGTTATAGCTCCGTACATCAGCACGTTTACATCAACCATAACATAACAGATAGGTAGCAAATTCAATTACGGTCAGCCACGGAGCACACAACATGTTTATTTTCATTTTCCGTTGCACTAACTATATCGACCTGTAGGTTATCTATGGATGCTTTGGTCTTCAGTTCAAAGAACAGTTGCATGCAGCGCTCTATGCTAGCCTCTTCATCACTGCATAGCAACAGCAAATTTGCATCGTTAGCTGACCCAAGTGAAAGACATACTTCGTTTACGTTCCACAATATTCCACATTTTTATTGTAATAAACTGACGCTGCAGTGTTCATGTTGGTAGTCCAGTGTAGAAGGTGCAACAGATTCAGCTAAGAACAAGAATTCATCAAATTCTATTATTCGTATATACAAAGCAGGTGGAGCATTACCTGCGGCAATTGCCAATACACAAGGGCGTTGTTCTTGAGGACAATATTATAGAAATGGAAGAGAATGTAGATGAAGATGAAATAGGAGATATGCTACTGCGTGATGAGTTTGACAGAGCACTGAAAGACCTAAGTCGAATCAAGGCCCCGGGAGTAGGCAACATTCCATTAGAAGTAGTGTCAGCCTTGGGAGAGCCAGGCCTAACAAAACTCTACCATCTAGTGAGCAAGATGTATGAGACAGGCGAAATACCCTCAGACTTCAAGAAGAGTATAATAATTCCAATCCCAAAGAAAGCAGGTGTTGACAGATGTAAAAATTACCGAACTGTCAGTTTAATAAGCCACGGCTGCAAAATACTAACACGAATTATTTACAGACGAATGGAAAATCTGGTAGAAGCCGACCTCGGGAAAGATCAGTTTGGATTTTACAGAAATGTTGGAACACGTGAGACAATACTGACCCTACGACTTATCTTAGAAAATAGTTTAAGGAAAGGCAAACCTACGTTTCTAGCATTTGTAGACTTAGAGAAAGTTTTGACAATGTTGACTGGAATACTCTCTTTCAAATTCTGAAGGTGGCAGCGGTAAAGTACAGGGAGCGAAAAAGCTATTTACAATTTGTACAGAAACGAGATGGCAGTTATTAGAGTCGAGGGCATGAAAGGGAAGTAGTGGTTGGGAAGGGAGTGAGACAGGGTTGTAGCCTCTCCCCGATGTTATTCAATCTGTATATTGAGCAAGCAGTAAAGGAAATAAAAGAAAAATTCGGAGTAGGAATTAAAATCCATGGAGAAGAAATAAAAACTTTTACGTTCACCGATGACATTGTAATTCTGTCAGAAACAGCAAAGGACCTGGAAGAGCAGCTGAACGGAATGGACAGTCTGTTGAAAGGAGGATATAAGATGAACATCAACAGAAGCAAAACGAGGATAATGGAATGTATTCGAATTAAATCGGGTGATGCTGAGGGAATTAGATTAGGAAATGAGAGGCTTAAAGTAGTAAATGAGTTTTGGTATTTGAGGAGCAAAGTAACTGAGGATGGTCGAAGTAGAGAGGGTAAAATATGTAGACTGTCAATGGCAAGGCAAAGCGTTTCTGAAGAAGAGAAATTTGTTACCATCGAGTATAAATTTAAGTGTCAGTAAGTCGTTTCCAAAAGTGTTTGTACGGAGTGTAGCCATGTATGGAAGTGAAACGTGGACGATAAATAGTTTAGACAAGAAGAGAATAGAAGCTTTCGAAATGTGGTGCTACAGAAGAATGCTGAAGTTTATATGGGTAGATCATATAACTAATGAGGAGGTACTGAATAGAATTGGAGAGAAGAGAAATTTGTAGCACAACTTGACTAGAAGAAGGGATCGGTTGATGGGGCATATTCTGAGGCATCAAGGAATCACCAATTTAGTATTGGACGGCGGCGTGGAGGGTCAAAATCGTAGAGGGAGACGAAGAGATGAATACACTAAACAAAGGATGTAGGTTGCAGTAGGTAGTGGGAGATGAAGCTTGTACGGGATAGAGTAGCACGAAGAGCTGCATCAAACCAGTCTCTGGACTGAAGACCACAACAGCAACAACCTGCGGCAGATGGTGTAGGACGAGTTCTACATCTACATGATTACTCTGCAATTCACATTTAAGTGCTTGGCAGAGGGTTCATCGAACCACAATCATACTATCTCTCTACCATTCCATTCCAGAACAGCGCGCGGGAAAAACGAACACCTAAACCTTTCTTTCCGAGCTCTGATTTTTCTTATTTTATTTTGATGATCATTCCTACCTATGTAGGTTGGGCTCAACAAAATATTTTCGCATTCGGAAGAGAAAGTTGGTGACTGAAATTTCGTAAATAGATCTCGCGGCGACGAAAAACGTCTTTGCTTTAATGACTTCCATCCCAACTCGGGTATCATATCTGCCACACTCTCTCCCCTATTACGTGATAATACAAAACGAGCTGCCGTTTTTTGCACCCTTTCGATGTCGTCCGTCAATCCCACCTGGTAAGGATCCCACACCGCGCAGCAATATTCTAACAGAGGACGAACGAGTGTAGTGTAAGCTGTCTCTTTGGTGGACTTGTTGAATCTTCTAAGTGTCCTGCCAATGAAACGCAACCTTAGGCTCGCCTTCCCCACAATATTATCTATGCGGTCTTTCCAACTGAAGTTGTTCGTAATTTTAACACCCAGGTACTTAGTTGAACTGACAGCCTCGAGAATTATGCTATTTATCGAGTAATCGAATTCCAACGGATTTCTTTTGGAACTCATGTGGATCACCTCACACTTTTCGTTATTTAGCGTCAACTGCCACCTGCCACACCATACAGCAATCTTTTCTAAATCGCTTTGCAACTGATACTGGTCTTCGGATGACCTTACTAGACGGTAAATTACAGCATCATCTGCGAACAACCTAAGAGAACTGCTCAGACTGTCACCCAGGTCATTTATATAGATCAGGAACAGCAGAAGTCCCAGGAGGCTTCCCTCGGGAACACCCGATATCACTTCAGTTTTACTCGATGATTTGCCGTCTATTTCTACGAACTGCGACCTTCCTGACAGGAAATCACGAATCCAGTCGTACAACTGAGACGATACCCCACAGGCCCGCAGCTTGATTAGAAGTCGCTTGTGAGGAACGGTGTCAAAAGCTTTCCGGAAATCTAGAAATACGGAATCAACTTGAGATCTCCTGTCGATAGCGGCCATTACTTCGTGCGAGTAAAGAGCTAGCTGCGTTGCACAAGAACGATGTTTTCTGAAGCCATGCTGATTACGTATCAATAGATCGTTCCCTTCGAGGTGATTCATAATGTTTGAATACAGTATATGCTCCAAAACCCTACTGCAATCCGACGTCAATGATATAGGTCTGTAGGCCGGCCGCTGGTGGCCGAGCGGTTCTGGCGCTGCAGTCTGGAACCGCGCGATCGCTACGGTCGCAGGTTCGAATCCTGCCTCGGGCATGGATGTGTGTGTTGTCCTTAGGTTGGTTAGGTTTAAGTAGTTCTAAGTTCTAGGGGACTTATGACCTCAGCAGTTGAGTCACATAGTGCTCAGAGCCATTTGCTATAGGTGTGTAGTTCGATGGATTACTCCTACTACCCTTCTTAAACACTGGTGCGACCTGCGCAATTTTCGAATCTGTAGGTACAGATCTATCGGTGAGCGAGCGGCTGTATATGATTGCTAAGTAGGGAGCTATTGTATCAGCGTAATCTGAAAGGAACCTAATCGGTATACAATCTGGACCTGAAGACTTGCCCGTATCAAGCGATTTGAGTTGCTTCGCAACCCCTAAGGTATCTACTTCTAAGAAACTCATGCTAGCAGCTGTTCGTGTTTCAAATTCTGGAATATTCCACTCGTCTTCCCTGTCTTAAGTTATATGAAACAGCATAAAAGGCCTCACAATCCGGAATCGGTACCCCAATCAGGCAAAATTGCCGTAAGTATTGAGGCAATCATCCTGCCGACGCACCAGGTTCAAGATACCCGTTTGTTAGAACGCCGTGTCCTGCTGCGTGAAGAAGTTTTCAGCTGCTTGCGACGCACCCTCGTCCGAAAGGAGTAGCCGGCTCTTCGAGGCCGCTTTTAGGAGACCGAATGCACGATAATCCCATGCGGTGAGAACAGGAATGGATGGCAGCTGCTCGAGCGTCTCTCACTGGGGTTGGCATGAAGTCTACCTTACACATTTTGCGACATGTGGACTTGCTTATCTGAACCACCGGCATCACGTCTCACACGGAACGTTTCGCACCATTCCACAACGGTGGTTTTCGACAGACGTGCTGTCCCATATACATTCTCTGATGGATGTCTATTAGCGTTTCTCCTTCGGGAGTCAAGAAAAAATAACAGCATGTCGGTCGTGTTTGGATGCATTTGGTAATGACGTCGCCGTAGTTCATTTTTCGGCATTTACCGCACAGCGTTGTACAGACATGAATTTCACACAGATCCCTTGATTACATGGCGGTCCTTATACACCAGCACTGCTGCTACATTGCATGAACACAGCATCAATGCATTCCTACAGAGACTTTTTGATCGTCTCTCATACTTCTAGGTCAGTTAATTTTGCCCATCCTATATCAGTCCCCTTCCAAATTTTCCATCGTTTGCGTGTGCGAGATAGATCCGTTCTGAAATTCTAAATTGCGATATTTCAATTCTCGTCTCATTTTCGCATAATGTTTCACTGACTGTCTCAATAAGCGTGTGTCTCGTGATAACTGTCTATTCTCGAACATTTGGGAGTGCCACGAAAACTCGCACGATATCGGGAATTGTAGTTTACCTGTAACGTTTAGAAATTTTGAATAAAGTTCCTTTGGTAAAAACAATTGCTCTCCAATTTTCATTACATATCTATGTGAAGGAAGGAAAATCCATGTGTAATACCGAACATTAAATCACGTACCATTCCAAAGAAAAGTGTAACAGATATTAGTGTCAGAGGTGTTCAGAAACAGCTAGAATCAATAAACTGAATACAGTTCTTTTGCCCTATGAAACTCCTATTAGATTCTATACTGAATTTGGGGATAAATTAGCCTCTTTTTTCACCGTAATATATCGAAGATCCCGCCAACAAGAAATTGGGCCAAGTGGTTGAAACAAAGCACAGGACACTACTACCTACGAGAAGCGGAGAAAAAGTGATCCACAAAACTTCAGGTCAATGTCATCAGTCATTATTTGTTGTAGAATATTATATAATATGCTGAACTCCAATGTAACGTAACATCGTTAGTTATTTTGATGCTAGGAACAGTAAAACTCACTACTACTTTTTTGGGTCTCATGTCCCAATTCAATTCCTTCAATATCGCCTGAAATAATCCGATATGATTCCATAACCCTTTCTTTATATTTGTTGTTATCACATGTAACCTCGTTTCAATATATTATCCGTTCCGGTCATCTTATCTTTCTAGATGTCTGTCATCTCCGAAAGAATATAAATATTCGGCAATCGTAAAATTTTTTTTCTTCTGGGTCTTAATTTCCTTTTCCTGATTCTCCTGCCTTTATTTTTATTTTAGTGGGTATCTTCCGGTTGGTTTGATTCGGTCCGTCGCGAATTCCCCTCCTGTGCAAATCTTTTTCTCTCACAATAACACTTGCAACCTATTGAAGAATTATTTGCTGGATGTATTCAAACCTGTCTACCTCTACAGCTTTTACCCTCTACAATTCCCTCTGGGTCCATGTAAGTGATTCCTTGATGTCTTAACACATGTCCTATCATCCTGTCCTTTTTCCTTGTCAGTGTTTTCCGTAAATCCGTTTTCTCCCCCAGTCTGCGGAAACCCCCTAATTGTACCCGTTTGCCAAATTTTCAACATTCTGCTGTATCACCACATCTCAGATGCTTCGATTCTCTTCTATTCCAGTTTTCCCACAGTCCATGGTCCACTGCCACACAATTCTGTGCCCAAAACGTACAATCTGAGAAATTTTATCCTCAAATTAAGACCTATGTTTGATACTAGTAGACTTCTCTTTGCAGTAAATCCACCTTTTTGCCATTGTGAAGTTGGTTTTTATCTCTTACTTGTTCCGTTCATCATGGGTTATTGCCCTGTATAGGAAACACAATTCCAAAACTACATCTGCTTTATCACCATTAACCAGGACATTAAGTTTATCTCCCCTCTCATTTCTGCTACTTCTCTTTACTTTCGACATTCTTCGATTTACTCTCAATCCATGTTCTATACTCATTACACTAACCATTCCTTTCAACAGATCCTGTGATCCTTCTCCACTTTCACTGCGGATACCAATGGCATCAGCGAGTCTTATCACTGATATTCTTCCACCCTGAATTTTAATCCCACTCTTGAACCTTTCTTTCACTTCTGTCATTGTTTCTTGGACGTATAGATTGAAGAGTGGGAGGGACAGGCTACATGCCTATGTTACATGCTTTTGAATCAATGCATTTTGTTCTGTATTTTCCAGTCTTATTTTTCCCTCTTAGTTCTTGTGCATATCGTCTTTTACCCGCCTTTTCCTATAGCATAACACTATTTTCCACAGAATTTCGAACATCTTGCACCATTTTACATTGTCGAACTTTTTTTTTTACGTCGACGAAGCCTTTGAACGTGTCTTGATTTTCCTTCAGCCTTTATTCCATAGTCAAGCGAAATGACAGAACAACCTCTCTGGTTCCCTTAAATTTCCTATAGACAAAGTGATCATCTAAGAGAGCCTCAATATTCTTTCCCATTCTTTGGTATATTATTCTTGTTAGCAACGGATGCACAAGCTATTATACTGATTTTACGATAGTCCTTGCACTTCTCGGCTCTTACCATCTTCGGAATTGTGTGGATAAAGTTTCTTCTAAAGTCTGATGCGTTGTAACCAGTCTTATACACTCTATTCACCAACGTGAGCAGTCCTTTAGTTGCCACTTCCTCCAATGATTTCAGGAATTCGATGGATGTTATCTATCCCTCCTGCCGTTTTTTTATCTTAAGACGCCCGAAATTCTTTTAAATTCTCATTCTAATACTGGCTCCCCTATCTCTTCTACATTGACTCTGTTTCTGCTTCTATCACGTCATCCGACAACTCCTCCCTCTTAAAGATGACTTCAGCATTCTCTTTCCTCCTATCCGCTCTCTCCTCTGAGTTTAACCATGGAATTCCGATTGCACTCTTAACGTCACTGCCCTTGCTTTTAACCTGGCCTAAGGTTGTTTTGACTTTTTATAAGCTGATTCAGTCTCTCCGTGAATCATTTTCTTTTCGATTTCTTCACGTTATTCATGCAGCCATTTCTCTTTAGCTCCTGTTCGCTTCCTGTTTATTTATTTCCTATGTGACTTGCATGCCTGTGTTTCTGAATTTCCCTGAACGTCTTTGTATTTCCTTCTTTCGTCGATCGACTGAAGTATATCTTTTGGTACCCATGGTTTTTTCACATTTACCTTCCTTGTACTTACGGTTTCCTTTCCAAGTTTTGTGATGGTCCTTTCCAAAGGTGTTCATTCCTCTTTAACTGAACGACTTATTATCAAAGCAGTTATAGCCTCAGAGAACTTCAGGCGTATCTCGTCATTCCTTAGTACTTCCGTCTCCCACTTCCCTGCACACAAATTAGATTCTTTTAAACTTCAGTCTACTCGCCATAACTACTAAATCCTGACCTGTGTCTACATCTGCTTCTGGGTATGCCTTAGAACTCAATATCTAATTTCGGAACTCTGCCTGACGATGATGTAATCTAACGGAAATCTTCCTGTACATCCCTGCCTTTTTCAGATACCCCTCCTCCTCTTGTGATTGTTCACCTGAGTATTTCCTATTAATTCTTCATATTTATTGCAGAGTTAAATTAGTCTTTCTACTCTCTCATTCCTACCACCAAACCCATATTTTCCCGTGCCTCTCTCTTCTACTCATCCCCCTACAACCGCATTCCAATCCGCATGACTCTTAAGTTCTCATTACCCTTTACGTGCATTCAGTATCCTCATACACTTTCTATATCTCTTCATCACTTGCATGCGATGTCTCCCTATATACCTGAGCTAATGTTGTCGGAGTTGGTTTGTTGTCTACTATGATAAGAAGGAAACTGAACTGTTTGCAGTAACCCATTTTCTGTTCTGTCACAACGAATCCTACTCTCGTTGTAATATTTTCTGCTGTTGTTGATATTACCCTACTCTCATCTGTCGAGAAATCCTTTCTAGATTGAGCCCTGGCATATCCGTTTTCAGATTTTCTAGCTTCCCTACCACGTTCAAGCTTCTGACGTTCCACGCCCCGATATTTCCTTGGTTATCCAGCCTTCTTCTCATGGTCACCTCTTCGTTTGGAGCCCATCCCCGAAGCAGTACAAAGGAAGCTGCTTAATGTTGAGCCAAGTATTTTGCAACGTGCATAACGTAAAAGTCTCACTTTCCTCTAACTACTTAAACTAAGACAAAAATTTAAAAAATAAACACAAGGTTCTGTAAACAAGTTCATAAACAAAATTATAGGAACCACACAAAAAATACAGTAATAAAGAAGTGTCTGAAAAACTGTATCGGACTAACAGTGAAAGACACAGTACATAATAAGGGGAGAGGATTTCGGTATGATAACTAAAAACCAGAAGGAAAGAAATGGAAACTGCTGACTCCCGTACCACGAATAAAACAGGACCAGAAGAAATAGTACACTAGGCCCATAATAACACCACACATAACTAAAGATAAGTAATCTTAATATCAGTTGCATTCAACTGCATTGGAAGTATCAGATACCTTAAATGTCATCGACACGCCGCAGATGTGGACGTGAACTGACTGTGAACTCAGTCGCCTAGAACTTAGAACTACTTAAACCTGACTAACCTAAGGACATCACACACATTCATGCCCGAGACAGGATTCGAACCTGCAACCGTAGCAGTCGCACGGTTCCAGACTGAAGTGCCTAGAATCGCTCGACCACAGCGGCCGACAAATAATTAGTAGTAACATATCAAATGACATAGCATTATTGCGTAAGAAGCCAAGGCAGAGCACGAGCCCCTCGTTAGAAAATACTCAGAAATATGCCTGAACAGCCTCCGAAATTTTTTCGCTGGCGTCCGGATTCACCCTGTATTCTACTACGTCGAGCAGCCAAAGAAACTGGTACACCTGCCGGATATCGTGTAGGCCACCGCGAGCACGCAGAAGTGCCGCAGCATGACGTGGCATGGACTCGGCTAATGTCTGCATAAGTGCTGGAGGGAACTGACACCATGAAACCTGCATGGCTGTCCATAAATCCGTAACAGTACGGCGGGGTGGATATCTCTTCTGAACAGCACGTTGCTAGGTGTCCCAGAGATGCTCAATAATGTTAATGTCTGGGGATTTCGGTGGCCAGCGAAAGTGTTTAAACTCAGAAGAGTGTTCCCGGAACTACTCTGGACGCGTAGGATGTCGCATTGTCCTGCAGGAATTTCCCAAATCCGTTGTCATGCACAATGGACATGAATGGATCAGGTGACCAGACAGGTCACACGCACGTAAGCATACGTACGTGTCACCCGTCGGAGTCGTATCTAGACGTATCAGGGGTCCCTCATTACTTCAACTGCATAAGCCCAACACCATTATAGAGCCTCCATCATCTTGAACAGTCCCCTGCTGACATGCAGGGTCCATGGATTCATGAAGTTGTCTCCATAGCCGTACACGTCCATCCGCTCGATACAATTTGAAACTAGCAAAATGTTTCCAGTCATCAACAGTCCAATGCCGGTGTTGATGGGCCCAGGCGAGGCGTAAAGCTGTGTGTCTTGCAGTCACAAGTGGGCCTTCTGCTTCGTTGAATGGTTCGCACGTTGGCACTTACTGATGGGCCAGCACTGAAATCTGCAGCAATTTCTGGAAGGATTGCACTTCTGTCACGTTGAACGATTCTCTACAGTCATCGTTGGTCCCATTCTTGGGAGATGTTTTCCCGACCGCAGCTATGTCGGAGATTCGATGTTTTACTGGATTCCTGATATTCACGGAACACTCGTGAATTGGTCGCAGGGGAAAATCCTCACTTCATCGCCACCTCGGAGATGCTGTGTCCCATCGCTCTTTCGCTGACAATAAAACCAACCTAAAAGTCACTTAAATCTTGATAACCCTCCACTTTAGCAGCAGTAACCGATCTAAAAACTGCGGCAGACACTTGTTGTCTCATATAGGCTTTGCCGACCGCAGCACCGTATTCTGCCTCTTTTCATATCTCTGCATTTGAATACACATACCTATATTAGTTTCTTTGGTGCCTCAGCGTATTACAAAAGGACACCAGTATTCTATAATTTTCGTTGTAAAATGTACAATTAGTTAGAGTCTAGCCTAAAAAAGTGTATCTGACGGCCGAGGAAGGATCTGGAATTTTTCCTACTTCATTATTACCTCCCGCATTTCGTAAGGGCAGTAGACAGAACAGTCGATGTTCCTAAGGGGCGTTGGTGTTCAGGAGCCTCGTGTGGGAGTCCTTTTCTAGAAGTCGAGTTGCTAGGCCTATCGATGCATATATTTAATCTGGATTCTAACTGGACTGACGGTTATAATACTAGCATTATGGTATTTGTGAAAACATCAAAGCAATTCTCAGAAAGAAACCAGTAATTCCAGGAAGCATTCTGATGTTGTCAACAACATACGTACATGATAATATACCTGTTAATATAATTACCTGAAGTAAGTGAGCAGGAAGGTGAGTCTGTGTGATTTCCATTTTAAAAAAATATTTAAAAAATGTAAGGGGTAATAACAATTCACCTGTTTTCAAGCTATTTCAATATGTTACTTTTACTACACAGTATGTGAAGTACATTTTTTTACTCTTGCTTTTGCCGTTCTTATTTTTTTCCCGCCGTAAGTTTACAGCTTGCATTATATTCTGGGGAGGTTAAGGATACCGCTTTGGTAGCCCTAAACTTCGTCTGTGGCTTAACAACCACTGTTTGATGTAAGTATGATACTTAGAACAAGCATCAGAAACTTTTTAGTAGCAGCACGGCTTGACCCCGACTCATTGAATGTAATCTGGAAGGCACCTGCATATAAAAGGTTGAACCTCCGGTGCGTCACACCCCTCAACGCAGGGGACGAAATAATTACGCTGCTCTTAAATTACAGAATTAAAACACTCATCTCAAAAACTAATCGACTCCTTCATCACACCAACGAGGTCACTGCCAGAGCTCGGTCCGGTTAAAGAGACGCCGGACGCAAGGCCTGCAGTTAGGTGCCACCCACTTTCGTAGATTTCGATAAAATCTGTGACAGAGTTAATCAGAACAGTTTAGCCTATGTATTGACGAAAATGGGTTTAAGGGCCCGGCGGCATGCATAATGTCAAGCTATATAGCCGAAGCGAAGCTTAAAGACCAATGGAGAATTGACAGATTTAATCCCAATAAAGCTAGCAATGAGATTGGGCTGTCTGTTACCTGTGACGTCATACGGTTTAGCGATAGAGCCGCTCTTGGGAAGCTCCAATCCACGTTAAAGGGTTTACTGATCTTCAACAACTAATTTTCGTACCTCACGCGTACACATACGTTATAGGCCTGATTATGAGTGGTTAGGAAACAGTACGGTAAATGTCGCAAATGATATCCAGTTACACGAATACGAGCCATCCCACCATTAACGAGCACAAATCACAACTCATGTTAATTGGAGGGCACGTTGCCCACATTCGATCTGGCTCGCTACACGCCTCCGACAATAGAACGCAATTTTGAACTATAATACAAAAATCGAATCACTGTGTGTTTCAAATAACACGTAGCTTATGCCATGCTCAGAGAGCAGGATCTGAGGTCCCTTGATCGAATACACACACCCCACATCATGAAAGATTAGTTCCTTGGCAAAATTCACCACCTTGTCGCAGGGTAGCCCACACCAAACACTGCTCTTTATGTTGTTTCGAGCACTTACCATAATGTCTTTCACTGGTAGCTTCGTATAAGTTGTGTACTGTTATTTCACAAAATATCAACTATCATCGTGTTACCGACTGTTTGTTTTTGTAATTGGACACAAATTCAAGTATTCTTCATCGAAACAAGCCAGTATACAAAAATATTCCTATTGTAACATGTTTGGCGGCCGGTGTGGCTGAGCCGTTCTAGGCGCCACAGTCTGGAACCGCGAGACCACTACGGTCGCAGGTTCAAATCTTGCCTCGGGCATGGATGTGTGTGATGTCCTTAGGTTGGTTAGGTTTAAGCAGTTCTAAGTTCTAGGAGACTCATGACCTCCGATGTTAAGCCCCATAGTGCTTAGAGCCATTTGAACCATTTTTTTCCAACATGTTTCTGTTAGATCACAGAAAACTAATTAAAAGTTGAAGCAACTTTAAGATACTGTCACCAGTCCCGTACACACATATCTTTTTGTGAGTAGGGAAATTGTAATAATTACACCCAATATTTCAATGACTAATTGTCTTCATTAACTGTTCCATGAGAAAGCAACTGAACCAATTTTACCTGTAATATTTATTGTGCACTATTCTATAAGACACTAATCAACCAGAAAATCTCTCAACACCATTAAGTGTAAAAATCATCTAGATATTTTTGAGCAAAGAACACCTAAATTAATAGAGGAAATTAATCTGCAGCTCTACTTTCCTAGTTCCCTCAGATCACAAATGGTTCAAATGGCTCTGAGCACTATGGGACTTAACTACTGAGGTCATCAGTCCCCTAGAACTTAGAACTACTTAAACCTAACTAACCTAATGACATCACACACATCCATGCCCGAGGCAGGATTCGAACCTGCGACCGTAGCGGTCACGCGGTTCCAAACTGAAGCGCTTAGAACCGCACGGCCACACCGGCCGGCCTTCAGATCACAAATATTCTTTAATGAACGGAAACAGTGAAATGCTGACCACAGTTTAATCATCTATTATGAGTGTCTCTTAATTGTTACTGTGACAATTACGTTAATTTTATTAGGTTGGTGCATAAGTTTGTAGCGTTTTTCCGTCAGTTTAATAAAAACAAAAGATACACATAACAGGGACATTAGTTACCAATAGTATATTCTTCATCGCTAATTACAATACTTTGCCAACGTTGGAGTCACTTTTCGATTCCACAACAGTACAATTCAGGTGTCTTTGAGGCGAAGGACCAGTCGAGCCATATTTGGAGCGTATTTTCATGCGGAAGAAAGGTCCTTGAAGGTTGTTCAAACGGTTCAAATGGCTCTGAGCACTATGGGACTTAACATCTGAGATCATCAGTCCCCTAGAACTTAGAACTACTTAAATCTAACTAACCTAAGGACATCACACACATCGGTGCAGGATTCGAACCTGCGATCGTAGCGGTAGCGCGGTTCCGGACTGAAGCGCCTAGAACCGGTCGGCCACACCGGGCGACGAAGGTTATTCAAGAGAGAGCAGAAAAAGTGAAAATTTGCGGCCGCAAGATCGCGTGAACAACGTGTGTTCGCAATCACTTCCCGACCCAGCTCCTGTATGGTGTTTTTTGTCAGAATATCAGAACGTAGGCGTCCGCCCCCGGTAGCTGAGTGGTCAGCGCGACAAAACGTCAATCCTAAGGGCCCGGGATCGATTCCCGGCTGGGTCGGAGATTTTCTCCGCTCAGGGATTGGGTGTTGTGTTGTTCTAATTATCATCATTTCATCCCCATCGACGCGCAAGTCGCCGAAGTGGCGGCAAGTCGAAAGACTTGCACCCGGCGAACGGTCTTCCCGACAGGAGACCCTGGTCACCCGACATTTCCATTTATTCAGACCGCAGATTGGCGCTATCGTGGAGTAGCAACACCTCACGCAGAGTTTCTAGTCGTTGTTCTTGGTTCTTCAAGAAAATCAAAAAGAGTCAGTATGATTAAAGTTAAACTTACAAAACGCTGTTGAAATAAGTCAACTGGTCAGAATGACGTCGAATTGCATCGGCACAAGAAAAACAAATATTTACAAAATGTACCAAAAGATGGCACTGTAAGCATCATGATTTCATAGTGGTTGACTACAATTGGCGAATGAATCATACAACAATGCCTAAGGTGTACGTTTGACATTAAGGGGACATTGTATGTCCTTTGCCGCCACTGTTAAATTATTGAATTTTGTGACCCATTATCTTGGATACTCCTTAAAATTCCAACATACAATTTTCCATAATTATTGAATGCACCTTTCTAGATACATTTAACTAGAATTTTTACTAAAATTGTATTGTGGAGCATGTTATATTTTTTTCAAACACTCAATTTTTGACAGAATTTCATAAACAACTGAACATAGAAACAAAGCAACCCAGCATATTTTAATTATTCTAGTTCCATATGTGTTGAATCTCACACTTGGCATGCTGTGAAAATGTCTCTACCATCGGTACTTTCGTACATAACGGGTCATTTATCGCAAAAAATGTAGTTCAGAGATATTGAGGTTTAAAGGTTTTTTTATTACAAATTCTTATACAGACTTACATTTCTGCGCCTTTTATGCACTAGAATTGCCCTGGCCCATAGTCTGTGTCTTCTTTAGTGTCACAACAGCCCAGTGCTTGCCTCCTCCTTGCCTTTCTTGTTTCTTTTGTCATCTGCTGAACAGCTAACTCTGTTTCACGTACGCGAAGCTCATCCAGTTCTGCAGTCCTTTAGCTGTATTCTGTCCAACTCTTACCCCTAACTTCTCCGTAACCTTACGTCTTCCATACTTCCCACCATTAAATATTATTACAGTATCAGACACTGCTAACTAGAGTCAAATACATGTTTAGGCACATGGTACCACACAACATTATTGAAGGACTCATTCACTTTCTGTCCCATGTAAACACTCCTTTAGTTGCTCAGGATTTGCCAGAACTCTGTAAATAGGTTTGATTGCCCTAACATCATTACTACCACTGTCACCCGTTTCTAAAGTTACTTTCCTTTTCGATGTACTAGGGGGGCGTGGTCACTTCAGAAACGTTATCATGGTTTCCTTCGATGCTAGCACATGTGTTTTCAAGTATTTCAGACGAAAATGCGGGTCTCACACTTCTTATACCGGCAAATTTTACGCTTAGCCATTTTCTATACCAGAGACTGGTTTGATGCAGCTCTCCAAGCTACTCTATCTTGTGCAAGCTTCTTCATCTCCCAGCATCTACTGCAACCTACATCCTTCTGAATCTGCTTAGTGTATTCATCTCTTGGTCTCCCTCTACAATTTTTACCCTCCCCGCTGCCCTCCAATACTGAACTGATGATCCCTTGATGCCTCAGAACATGTCCAACCAACCGATCCCTTCTTCTAGTCAAGTTATGCCACAAATTTCTCTTCTCCCCAATCCTATTCAATACTTCCTCATTATTTATGTGATCTACCCATCTAATCTTCAGCATTCTTCTGTAGCACCACATTTCGAAAGCTTCTATTCTCTTCTTGTCCAAACTATTTATTGTCCATGTTTCACTTCCATACATGGCTACACTCCATACAAATACTTTCAGAAACGACTCCCTGACACTTAAATCTATACTCGATGTTAACAAATTTCTCTTCTTCAGAAACGCTTTTCTTGCCATTACCAGCAAAACTCTTTTACTGCTTTAAGTGTCTCATTTCCCAATCTAATTCCCTCAGCATCACCCGACTTAATTCGACTACATTCCATTATCCTCGTTTTGCTTCTGTTGATGTTCATCTTATATCCTCCTTTTAAGACACTATCCATTCCGTTCAACTGCTCTTCCAAGTCCTTTGCTGTCTCTGACAGAATTACAATGTCACTGGCGAACCTCAACGTTTTTATTTCTTCTACATGGATTTTAATACCCACTCCGAATTTTTCTTTTGATTCCTTCACTGCTTGCTGAATATAGAGATTGAATAATATCGGGGAGAGGCTACAACCCTGTCTCACTCCCTTCCCAACCACTGCTTCCCTTTCATGTCCCTCGTCTCTTATAACTGCCATTTGGTTTCTGTACAAATTGTAAATAGCTTTTCGCTCCCTGTACTTTACCCCTGCCACCTTCAGAATTTGAAAGAGAGTATTCCAGTCAACATTGTCAAAAGCTTTCTCTAAGTCTACAAATGCTAGAAACGTAGGTTTGCCTTTCCTTAATCTAGCTTCTAAGATAAGTCGTAGGGTCAGTATTGCCTCACGTTTTCCCATATTTCTACGGAATCCAAACTGATCTTCCCCGAGGTCGGCTTCTACTAGTTTTTCCATTCGTATGTAAAGAATTCGCGTTAGTATTTTGAGCTATGACTTATTAAACTGATAGTTCGGTAATTTTCACATCTTTCAACACCTGCTTTCTTTGGGATTGGAATTATTATATTCTTCTTGATGTCTGAGGGTATTTCGCCTGTCTCATATATCTTGCTCACCAGATGGTAGAGTTTTGTCAGGACTGGCTCTCCCAAGGCTGTCACTAGTTCTAATGGAATGTTGTCTACTCCCGGGGCTTTGTTTCGACTCAGGTCTTTCAGTGCTCTGTCAAACTCTTCACGCAGTATCATATCTCCCATTTCATCTTCATCTACATCCTCTTTCATTTCCAAAATATTGTCCTCAAGTACATGGCCCTTGTGTAGACCCTCTATACGTATAAAAAGCTTATTATAAAAATAGCCGATTATCACACTACTTTCAATGAAAACTAGTATAAGAAACAAAGGACTGATTTGTTTATTCGCAATGCCAACTTCTGGGACTTAGCAGTAGGCACAAAAGATAGCAATTTACATCCTTCTAGACTGTGTAGTTCCCAAGATATGACTGCTCAACTGTGGCAGTATATTTGTAGCTGCGAAATTTGACAGTCACATGTCAACATTCAAAATATTATTTGAAGGTCTCATAATTTTCTGATTTTAATGTATTATGTACTAAAATGTTCGGGAAAGTCCAAAGTACATTATGGAGTAGAAAACAGGAAACGTCAAATTTCAAAGAATTTCATGTACAATGTCCCCTTAATCAAACTATACTGCTCAGTGTGCGTGGATGTAAAGGTGTGATACCGCTAGTCACGTAATCCTATATACTGCAGCAAGGCTTTTTCACATCAGATGGGAAAAATCGATTTTTAATTGTCCTGTGGCATGAAAAGCATCACTCACATACGTTTATAATTGTCCTGAGGCGAAAAACCGCATAAAAAGCATCAATAAAAATCCAATCGGATTATTACTTTCCGTGTGACTGGCGCAAAATATGTTCAGTATACTGTCCACCGTTTTCTGCAACAATCTGAAATCGAGAAACAGCATTTTTCACAGCTGATCGAAGTGTTTACAGGGTCACGTTAAGAATGTGTGGTGAAATGCGTGTCTTCCATGCAGCTAAGTTTGCAGTCGGAATACTGAACACAATATCTTTCAGATAGCCCTACAGCCAGAAGTCAGACAGACTAAAATCAGGTGGTCGGGACGGTCAGGCTGTAGGGAAATGGCGGCTCATAATTGTAGCATTTCCGAAATGGCGCTTCAGCACCTGCTTAAGTGGATTTGGAATGTGCGGAGGTGCGCTACCTTCCATAAAAATTATCCCATCCACACATCCACACTGTTGGAGAGAAGGAATAACGTTGATGCGCAAGACACTCATAGCGCTTACCAGTGACGGTACAGGAAACAGCACCGGAAGTACCTGTCTCATCATTATCATTATCATTTAAGACTGATTATGCCTTTCAGCGTTGAGTCTTGAGCATAGTCCCCCTTATAAAATTCCTCCTTGATCCCCTATTCAGTGCTAACATTGTTGTCTCTTCTGATGTTAAGCCTATTACCTCAAAATCATTCTTAACCGAAACCTCCTTGGTCTACCTCGACTCTTCCTACCCTCTACTGCTGAGCCCATGAGTCTCTTGGGTAACCTTGCTTGTTCCATGCGTATAACGTGACCCCACCATCTAAGCCTGTTCGCCCTGACTGCTGCATCTATATAGCTCATTCCCAGTTTTTCTTTGATTTCCATATTGTGGACACCCTCCTGCCATTGTTCCCTTCTACTAGTACCTGCAATCATCCTAGCTACTTTCATATCCGCAAGCTCAACCTTATTGATAAGGTAACCTGAATCCACCCAGCTTTCGCTCCCATACAACAAAGTTGGTCGAAAGATTGAACGGTGCACAGATAACTTAGTCATGGTGCTGACTTCGTTCTTGCAGAAGAGAGTAAATCGTAGGTGAGCGCTCTCTGCATTAGCTTTGCTACACTTCGCTTCCAGTTCTGTCACTATGTTGCCATCCTGTAAGAATACGCATCCTAAGTACTTGAAACGGTCCACTTGTTCTAACTTTGTTCCTCCTATTTGGCACTCAATCGGTTTGCATCTCTTTCCCACTGACATTAATTTCGTTACCATAGTCCTTACATACCATACCATAGTCCTTACATTTCTGATCTTGCTCTGAAATATTACTTTGCAAACTTTCAATCGAATGTGCCATCACAACTAAGTCATCCGCATACGCGAGACTGCTTATTTTGTGTTCACATATCTTAATCTCACCCAGCCAGTCTATTGCTTTCAACATATGATCCATAAATAATATGAACAACTGTGGAGACAGGTTGCAGCCTTGTCTTAACCCTGAAACTATTCTGAACCATAAACTCAATTTACCGTCAACTCTAACTGCTGCCTGACTATCTATGTAAAGATCTTTAATTGCCTTTTCTAGATCTATAAAGCATACATACAATTCCCTGTTCCACTCGTAACACTTCTCCATTATTTGCCTTAAAGCTAAAGATCTGGTCCTGAAAACCTCTAAGAGGCCAAAACTCTCACTGATTTTCATCCAATTTGTCCTCAACTAATACTCGCACTTTCCTTTCAACAATACCTGAGAAGATTTTACCCACAACGCTGATTAAAGAGATACCTCTGTAGTTGTTACAATCTTTTCTGTTTCCATGTTTAGAGATTGGTGTGATTACTGCTTTCGTCCAATCTGCTGGAACCTGTCCCGACTCCCACGCCATTTCAATTATCCTGTTTAGACATTTAAGACCTGACATTCCACTGTATTTGATGAGTTCCGACTTAATTTCATCCACCCCAGCAGCTTTATTGCACTGCAATCTATTGACCATTTTCTCCACTTCCTCAAATGTGATCCTATTTCCATCATCATTCCTATCCCGTTGTACATCGAAATCTGAAACATTACTGATCGTATTTTCACCAGCATTGAGCAACTCTTCAAAATATTCCCTGTATCTGCCCAAGGCATCAACAGGATTCACCAGCAGTTTTCCTCACCTGTCCAAAATACTTGTCATTTCCTTCCTGTCTCACCGAAAAAAAAATGGCCGTATGATAAATGATGTCGTAAACCAACACCACACAGTGACCTTTTCGGACGAAGTGGTACTGGTTGAACTGCGTGTGGATTTTCCGTTGCCCATATTCGACAATTCTGTGTATTGACATATTCTGTCAGATGTAAGTGGGCTTTGTCTGTCCACAAAATCTTCCACGGCCAATCATTGCCAGGAAGAAATTGTAAAGTAAAGAGATCTCATGCTGGCAGTTCAACAGGAAGCAACTCGTGCACATGGGTAACTTTAAATGATTAGCAAAGAAGGATGCTTCATAGGATTTTACGCACTGTGCTCACGGGTGTGTCCAATGTTCGGGAAATTATCCGTGCACTACAGGTTTTGCAGACCACCATTCGTCTTCTCCTGCACTGCAGTGGCAACTGCTTCCACTGACGTCGAACCGATTCGTTTTCTCCCTCTACCTTGTTGCACACCAAAAGAACCCGTCTTTTCGGGTTTCCGAATCGTTTTCTCCAGACGCACGGCAGTCATCGGACCAGCGCCTTTTTTCAAACCCTTCGGTGTCTGGAATTTCTGCGGAGCGACATGTAAACAGTCATCGTTCATATAATACAGTTTGCAAGCAGAGCGCGATCCTGCATTTATAGTCATGGCGAACGTCGCAGACGCCAAAGGAGGAAATGCCGTGAACCAGTCGTGTTTATACCAAATTCAGTGGGTTGGGTGCATAGCGGGTGTTTTCATTTACGTGTTCTGACACATACAGCGTCATCTATTGATCAATTTTCACACTATTTTTTTTCCTTCTGCCCTACGTTCTCCCTCTTCTCCGATAATATTCCGATCCAATTTGACGTCATCCTAACCAGTGGTGTTATTTCTACAGCGTTTTGAAAGTTTAATTATAATCACCCCGTGTATTTAAAAATCGTTCTACTACGAGTAACTGGCTGCGCAGCGTAGCTAGACTCAATCGGTAAATTGCTTTTCCAAATAACACGTATCTCTTACAATCTTTGACAAGAAAATACAATAGTTTTTCGTTATAATCATGGCACTAACGTAAAATTTGGGATTCGATCCAGGAACATACCAAAGACACCGTGACTTTCGTCAATAACAGTCTGTATGAATCACGTCCTGTGTTGTGCTGTGTTGTGCTGAACATCAGAACGAAAGCAAATTTCCCATTATGTGTCACTGCAAAGCAACAGCTCGATGGAACTTCAGCCATACATAAGAAAATGTTACAAAAACTGTACTAAACAAAACTCCGCGCAACGGTTCCGACCGGTCGCCGTGTCATCCTCATCCCACAGGCGTCACAGGATGCGGATATGGGAAGGCATGTGGTCAGCACACCGCTCTCCTGGCCGTACGTCAGTTTATGAGATCCGAGCAGCTACTTCTCAATCAAGTAATTTCTCAGTTGGCAGTAGAGTATATATCTGAAAGAAATACTCAACGAGAGAAACATAAATGACACTTTCATTCAGAGAAAATGATTACACTGAGGTTACCGCTATTTTCGATGGTCCAGTCGACATTACAAAACACGGGACATGGTTCTTAATATGATGCATGATCACCACGGACGTCAGTGCATTCTGTGCAGTATGGCCACAAGTTTAGTAAGGATTGCATTCCTCCACCAGCGCGGTAATCAGCTGCTGAATTAAAATATGCTGGGTTGTTTTGTTTCTATGTTCAGTTATTTATGAAATTCTGTCAAAAATTGAGTGTTTGAAAAAAATATAACATGCTCCACAATACAATTTTAGTAACAATTCTAGTTAAATGTATCTAGAAAGGCGCATTCAATAATTATGGAAAATTGTATGTTTGAATTTTAAGGAGTATCCAAGTTAATGGGTCACAAAATTCAATAATTTCGTTGCTGCATGTGGGCATCCTTCAGTACCTCTCCCCAACGCATCCCACATTACTTTATTTGTATTGAAGTCCTCGGAAAGTGTAGACCAGTGCCTTCACCGAATATCCTCTCGTCCCAAGAACGCCATCTCCGCTGCTCGGTGTGGTTGATCATGCCTATGCATAAAAATTAAGTTAGTGGCCAATGCAGCACTCAAAAGGCGCACATGGGGAATGAGTAAAGAGCCAAAACAACGTTGACTGGTGACTGTTCCGTTTTCAAACATTTGGAGGCCAGTACGCCAACACAACGTTAAATCTATGGCGAGAGCTGCAAATACGATTTGCTCCTAGGAACATTGCCGAAAATGATACTTTTGGTGGTCCAGGTATTGATGTCGGCTTTATGCTTTTTAATTCATAAAAAGAATGTCAGTCAAAGGTAAATTACGGCGTTGCCAAAGCAGATCCTTTGAAGTTATCCTGAATAGCTTTTAAGCTATACAGTTATCTTCGGAAATGACAAAACTATCTAGAAATGTGTAGACGTAAGACGCAGAAAGATTTTACTTGTTTCAAGGGATATCTGAATTTTTCCGGATGCAGTGGCCGTCCGGAGTGGCCCAGTGGTTCTAGGCGCTACAGTCTTGAACTGCGCGACCACTACGGTCGCAGTTTCGAATCCTGCCTCGGGTATGGATGTGTGTGATGTCTTTAGGTTAGTTAGGATTAAGTAGTTCTAAGTTCTAGAGGACTGATGACCTCAGAAGTTAAGTCCCATAGTGCTCAGAGCCATTTGAACCAATTTTTTTTTATGTCTGAATTTTTCAAATGTGTATGACTACTCTATGACAATCAAGCCATTTTAGATGGCTGCAAACCTATATATCACCTATTTATCACATAATACTTTTGGAAATACTTTGCTTCATATAATCTTAGCTTAAACGGAGAATTTTACTTTCAAAGGAGAATGCGCTTAAAATCATCCTAATACGATTTAGTTCTCAAATCAGGGATACACTGATCAGTCAGAACATTATGACCACAGACCTACCAGCGATATAAACCCTTTCCGACAACAGCAGCGTCAGCTGGTGAGGGATTACTGCTAGTCAGTCAGACGCACGGGGAATTTAGTACGAGAATAATCCCTAAAGTAAGGTCTCCTATTTTTTATAAGTAACAGAACTCTGTTTGTGTGGTAGTTGGTCACACTGTTATGAAGAGTGCTTCACGAGCTGTGTGTGAACATGGGCACGCCGCGCTGAGGCGCTCACTCTTGGCTTGGCAGCCGTTGAGAATGGAGCTCCCGTTGGATGATACCGCCAAGTGCGAATTGCGCGCAGTTATTCGGTTTTAGAACGCAAAGGGCACTGCTCCAATTGAAATCCATCGCCAGTTGACGGAAGTGTATGGTGAGTCGTGCATGGATGTCAAAAACGTCCGTAAGTGGTGTAGAGAGTTTGCAGCTGGTCGGACCGAAGTTCACGACGAGCAAACGAGCGGGAGACCATCTATTTCTGAGGAGACAGTGTTGATGGTTGTGCAAAGCATGCGTGAACATCGGCGGATCACCCTGGGTGATCTCTGCGCGTTGTTTCCTGAGGTTTCCTGAAGCACCGCTCACAAAATTTTAACGGCAACATTAAACTACCGGAAGGTTTGCGCAAGATGGGTGCCACGCACCATGCATGCTGACGCAGGTCCACATACGGCAAGGAGTTGATGCTTCCCGCGCATTTCTTGACCGCCTTGCAGCCGAACAGGACGACTTTCTGGACTCAACTGTCACGGTTGACGAAACGTGGGCACACCACTTTACTCCTGATACCAAGCAACAATCACGCCAGTGGCGGCATCCTTCTTCGCCAAAGCCGCGGAAATTCAAACAAACGCAGTCTGCCGGTAAACTCATGACAACCTTTTTTTGGGATCGGAAAGGGGTACTGTTGGTCGACTTCATGCCCACTGGGACCACAATTAACGGTAACAGGTACTGTGAGACTCTGAAAAAACTCAAACGGGCAATTCAGAACCGGAGAAGAGGAATGTTGAGCATGGGCGTACGCATTCTCCATGACAACGCTCGCCCACACATCGCTCCTGCAACAGTTTCAGTGGAATATAATCACCCACCCACCCTATAGTCCTGACCTGGCGCCCAGTGACTATCACCTGTTCCCTAGGTTAAAAGAAATTTGGCCGGAAAGCGATTCAGCTCCGACGACAACGTGAAAGAAGAGGTTCATAACTTTCTGAACAGCATGGCGGCGAGCTGGTATGACATGGTCATACAAAAACTGCCACAGTGTCTACAAAAATGCATCGACAGAAATGGTGATGATGTCTAAAAATAGCTAAATGTTCAAGCTGTAAACTGATGTAAACCATTGTAGAAAAAAACAGATCTATTACTTACAAAAAAATAGGAGACCTTAGTTTTGGGATTACCCTCGTATCAGTAAGTGTGTCGGATGGGGAAGGCGCGCGATCTATCTGAGTTTGACCAAGGGCAGATTGTGATGGCCTGCGGGCTCTGCACGATCATTTCAAAAACTGAACAACTTGGTATTCGAGGAGTTCTGTGATGAGTGTCTTCAAGTTTGGCGAAACCAAAGCGAACCCACGTCGAGACGTTGTGGGCTGGGCGGTCACCCCTATTTTTCAGATGTCGGATGTCGTAGGCTGGACAGACTGGTAAAACATGGCAGCTAGACTTTAATGATGGGCAGAGTACAAGTGTGTCTGAATACACTGTGCACCGAACGCTCCTAACTATGGACCTCCGCAGTCGACGACCTATGCATGTGCCAATGTTGACAACCCCACACGGCAAATAATACTGAAGTGGGCACGTGACCATCGGCACTGGACGTTGGCGCAGTGGCAGAGCGTTGCATGGTCTGATGAGTGTCGTTCCTTTTACATCATGCCGATGGGAGGACGCGAGTCTTCCAGGGGAAAAGCTCCTTGGCGCCTGTACTGTGGGCCGGAGACAAACTGGCGGCGACTCCATTATGCTCTGGGGAACATTCACGGGGGCGTTCATGCGTCCAGCGGAGCTCGTGTAAGGCGCCTCGATAGTATCTTACACTTCTTGCAGACCACATAAACACCTTCATGACGATCGTGTTTCCCGACGGCAGTGGCATTTTTCAACAAGATAATGTGCCTAGTCACAAGGCAAGGAGTGTGATGGAGTTGTTCTAGGAACATACTGGCGAGTTCCATTTAATGTGCTGGGCCCCCAACTGAATCCGATCGAAGGAAGGAAGGAAGATTGAGTTGAGCGTCCCGTCGACATCGAGGTCATCAGAGACTAAAAGCGGTCGCACGCATGTGGGATGTGATTGAATGTCGCGTCAGAGCTCATCTCTGTCCTATTGAGCTCTTCAGTCACTTTAGCCACCGAAGTTTTGTGTGGTTTTGACACAATTCGTGTTAGTGGATGGCGACCTCTGTCGTTTAGTTTTGAGTTGCGCCCACTATTACGTTTACACGATGAGTCTCCCCACGTTTTGTGTAGGAAGTCATGACTATTGAAACAGTTGCTCTCGAAACATTCAGTAAGTGGGCTGTCTAGGTTACTGATGCTCGTCTTTCATTGCACGTCAAACTCGGCCTCAGAATGCAGATGAGAAGGGTGCACTACTCGTAAACAACCTGTACTGATGCCTAGTCCGTACTGAACACGCACAGTTCAGCGTGATATGTGCCTTACCTGGGTTGTTGTTACGGGAATCAGGTGACTTGTGTGTGCAGATGTGGTGCCAACTCCGTCCAGCGATCTGCCAAGGCCTCGCCACTGTTATCCATGCCAAAGGTGGACATACCGGCTATTCGGTAGGTGGTCATAATGTTCTGACCAATCAGTGTATAGTCTGGCAAGATATTTCACATATGAAACGAAGACGTTCCATTTCCGCTGTCACTTTTTTCACAAGAAACGCCGGTTTAGAGGGACAGCTGTTTCGGACAGCAGGAAAATCAACGCCATTGAATCAGAAAATTATGGTTGCCTAAGAACCAACTTGGACGAATGTGATAACATTGAGTGTAAGGCCGAACTAAAAGAATATTATGGAGGTCACAGTCATATAATAAAAAGAAAAGATTAGATAATAAAACTGTCAGCCGGCCGCAGTGGCCGTAGGCGCTACAGTCTAGAACCGCGCGACTGCTACGGTCGCAGGTTCGAATCCTTCCTCGGGCATGGATGTGTGTGATGTCTTTAGGTTAGTTAGGTTTAAGTAGTTCTAAGTTCTAGGGGACTGATGACCTCAGAAGTTAAGTCCCATAGTGCTCAGAGCCATTTTGAATAAAACTGTGAAGGGAAATCTCGTTGACTAGGTTTGAACACTGCCAAAGAAGAAATTTTCATCAATAAACGCCATATTCATGCAGACAATGCGTTATTTAGAGGAATATGGGAGCTGAAAATCGGACAAATACATTACGTTTCATGGTACTGTAGTTACCCAGAGCCATTGCGAGGAGATTACCGAGAACCAATAAGTTGAAATAGAATAAGTAAAAGCAATCGATTTCTGTGATACCTAGGTTACAGATAATCTGGTATAACGAAATTTTGTTATCAAAAACCAATAGGACACTACCTGTAATTAAGCACCAAAAATTAGAATATAGGCAAAGATACAAGACACGCTGTCACACAACGCAGCATGACAGAGACTACATCCGTTCATGTATTACACAGGATGCACATCCTGAAAGTTGCTGGAAGTTTAGTGTATTATCAGTGTCCTATGCATGCCGCCGAAAGATGGGGACATTAGAGAAGGTAATAGCTCACTTGGTGCACACAGCAGTACTGTGGACTGCCCAAATGGCAGATGGCCACCTAAGAAGTTTCTTGCTGCGTTAACAGTGAGTACATGGTCTTACAATGGAAACGAGCTGTATTACTGCTTTTTGCAATTTTTTGCAACTAGTATAAACTTACTTCACGTTCGGATTACAAAATGCTCTGTCATACTCAACACCTATCCCACATACTGCTGACCTTGAAAATCCAAAGTCTTGTGCAATCTTTGATATCTTATGAACCATGCTCGTGAAATAGCGAAGTGCTGCCATGTTAACTTTCCAACTGTCTGCCATAAACTGCTTCATTTATCGTGCCTACACAAGCGCCATATGCCGCCTTACATTCGGGCTTCTTAAACATCATGTCTTGGAAATGTAACAGCCCCTCCCGTGACTTTTCCCGCTAAGTTTATAAATGCTGTAGATAACCCTCAAGCACAAGATTTGCCAAGGCGTGACAAAACAAAATAATTCTGATGATGGGGCTTTCTAGCGGTTTTCCCTATACTCGTAAATCTCTGCAGCATCTTTGGATTACGTTTCTGGACTTTGCTTCGTATTCTTCAGTTTATTTCTGAAATAACACGCCACAATCCTTCTAACTCTGTCCGTGTCGTTATGCTACATTCGGCACACTTCAAATTTTGTTATGTAGAGAGTTCAAACTTGATAGTGTTTATAATTATATTACAGACAAAAAGGACTATCGCAACGACAATTTGATGTTGAAAAGATACAGTTCCACGTTGTTAGTTGATTTTCCGTGCCATAATGTTGTGCCATATTTTCAACGTTTCGTGTTGTTCAAATTTCTCTGTGAAAACGTTGGTGCAATGTATCACAAATAGTTAATCAGAACAAGGAAACACATACATATTTACTGCTATAACACTCATTTAATAAAATACTGTTTTGTGTTCTCTATCGAGAATATAATTTCAACTATCTTGTTTTAAATACGCATAAAGAATACCGTTTTCACCTGCGAACAGAAATTCAAGATATTTACGGAAACGCATCATTAGAGTTCAATTTCAGTATATAACTGGCAGACCTAGTAGGAGAGAGGCAGCAAGTTGTTTATCGCCTACCCTATTTCATATCTACACTGACAAAGTTACAAAGTTAAATTTTCAAGTAAACGCTGGTGTTTCATCTGATGAGATCTCAGTAATAAAACCGCTTCACGACCCTGAAAAGATACTTTAATTTCTTGGAAAGAATTATTGCTCATAGCTGTTAATGAACTGAACATCATACATTGCGTATGTAATTCGAAAATTTTGACGCAGTGGACTACAAACAGGACTTAACACTATGTGATCAAAAGTATCCTGACACCTAGCTGAAAATTACTTACAAGTTCGTTTTGCCCTCCATCGGAAATGCTGGAATTCAATGTGATGTTGGTCAGCCCTTATCCTTGATGACAGATTCCACTCTCGCAGGCATACGTTCAGTCACTCCATGGAGTGTTGCACTGAGGAGAGATATCGATGTCAGCCGGTGAAGCCTGACATGAAGACGGCGTTCCAAAACATCCCGGAGGTGTTCTATAGGATTGAAGTCAGAACTACGTGCAGGGCAGTCCATTACAGGGATGCAGGGATGTTATTGTCGTGTAACCACTCCGTTACAGGCCGTGCATTATGAACAGGTGCTCAATCGTGTTGAAAGATGCAAACGCCATTCCCAAATTGCTCTTCAACAGTGGGAAGCAAGAAGGTGCTTAAAACATCAATGTAGGCCTGTGCTGTGATAGTGCCACGCAAAACAGCAAGGGTGCAAGCACCCTCTATGAAAAACACAAGCGCACCATAACACCACGGCCTCGGAATTTTACTGTTGGCACTACACACGCTGGCAGATGACATTCAATGGGCATTCGCAATACCTACATCCTGCCATCGGATCGCCACATTGTGTTCCGTGATTCGTCACTCCACACAATGTTTTTCCACCGTTCAATCGTCCAATGCTTTCGCTCCTTACGCCAAGCGAGCCGTCGTTTGCCATTAACCGGCGTGATGTCTAGCTTATGAGCAGCCGCTAGACCTTGAATTCCTAGTTTTCTCGCGTCCCGTCATAGTACTTGCAATGTATCCTGATGCGGTTTGGAATTCGTGTGTGATGGTCTGTATAGATGTCTGGCTATTACACATGACGATCCTTTTCAACTGTCGGCGGTCTCTGTCAGTCAACAGACGAAGCCGGCCTGTACGCTTTCGTGTTCTAAGTGTCCCTTCACGTTTCCACTTCAGTATCATGTCGGAAACAGTGGACTAAGGAATGTTTTGGAGTGTGGAAATCTCCCATACAGATGTATGACACAAGCGACACCCAAGCACCAGACCACATTCAAAGTCTGTGAGTCCCACAGAGCGTCCCATTCCACTCTCTCACGATGTCTAATGACTGCTAAGTCGAGGATATGGAGTACCTGGCAGCAGGTGGCAGCACAGTGCACCTAATATGAAAAACGTATGTTTTTGGTGGTGTCCGGATACTTTTTATCACATAGTGTATATGGGCAAACATACAAATTAGAGTAAAACTGTCGATGACAGTAAATTAATAGAAGAAGTCAAAGCCATTGAACGCCCTGTCTCCGATAGCGAAATACAAAATAAAACGATTTGATTTTGAAATATGTGCGGAATAATATGCATTTATAAACGTACGTTATGTAGATTTTGTAAGACTGTAGTTTAACACCGTCTAATTGAAGTGAATCGTGTGTGGAACAAATAGTGCACATACCGGGTATGGAGAAGTAACAATAGATGTAAGAGAATATAAGAGAATGTAAGAGAACACAGATAATCTAAAATATTGGTGTAATAAATGAACTAGACTTTTGTACTGTAAAAGAAACATTAGAAGAAAGTGAGAGGAGTTGGAATGCAAGTTATGGGCGCTGAAAGATTCCCAGTAGAAACAAAGCAACAAAGCGAAAGACATTCAACATCTTAAAATATCAAGGAAGACGTGAAATACCTTGCCTGAAATGGAAAGTGAATAAGGGAAAGTTGTTTGAGGAACATCTGAAGTAACGCAGAGCGTGCTCAGTGGGATGTTAAGAAATTTTTTATTGTGTAATTTATTTCACCAAATTACAGTTGGAAATTTTTCATCATATTTATAAAAACCGTAAGCACAATAAAAGCTAGTTTGACTAAAGGTATGCTACTTACCCTTCAATAGTATGAAATCCTTACTATGTCTCTCTTGGCTTTCGATACAAAATTTCTGTTGAAATATCGAGTCGAGTCCCTATGAATTTCTATATTCGTCAGTATATTTGTTGCTAAGTCTCACTTGAGTCCATATTTTTGTCATTGTGCCTTTATTGAGCCTATATATTGGTTATTATGGTTCTCTTAACGAGAGGTGATACATTTCGTTTAAATATCGAGATTATCAGGAGAAAGAAAACTGGCGTTCTACGGATCGGAGCGTGGAATGTCAGATCCCTTAATCGGGCAGGTTGGTTAGAAAATTTAAAAAGGGAAATGGATAGGTTAAAGTTACCTATAGTGGAATTAGTGAAGTTCGGTGGCAGGAGGAACAAGACTTCTGGTCAGGTGAATACAGGGTTATATATACAAAATCAAATAGGGGTAATGCAGGAGTAGGTTTAATAATGAATAAAAAAAATAGGAATGCGGGTAAGCTACTACAAATAGCATAGTGAACGTATTATAGTGGCCAAGATAGACACGAAGCCCGTGCCTACTACAGTAGTACAAGTTTATATGCCAACTAGCTCTGCAGATGATGAAGAAATTGAAGAAATGTATGATGAGATAAAAGAAATTATTCAGGTAGTGAAGGAAGACGAAAATGTAATAGTCATGGGTGACTGGAATTCGACAGTAGGAAAAGGGAGAGAAGGAAACATAGTAGGTGAATATGGATTGGGGGAAAGAAATGAAAGAGGAAGCCGTCTGTTAGAATTTTGCGCAGAGCATAACTTAATCATAGAGAACACTTGGTTCAAGAATCATAAAAGAAGGTTGTATACATGGAAGAAGAACGGAGATACTAAAAGGTATCAGATAGATTATATAATGGTAAGACAGAGATTTAGGAACCAGGTTTTAAATTGTTGGACTTTCCAGGGGCAGATGTGGACTCCGACCACAATCTATTGGTTATGAACTGTAGATTAAAACTGAAGAAACTGCAAAAAGGTGGGAATTTAAGGAGATGGGACCTGGATAAACTGACTAAACCAGAGATTGTACAGAGTTTCAGGGACAGCATCAGGGAACAATTGACAGGAATGGGGGAAATAAATACAGTAGAAGACGAATGGGTAGCTCTGAGGGATGAAGTAGTGAGGGCAACTGAGGATCAAGTAGGTAAAAAGACGAGGGCTAGTAGAAATCCTTGGGTAACAGAAGAAATATTGAATTTAATTGATGAAAGGAGAAAATATAAAAATGCAGTAAATGAATCAGGCAAAAAGGAATACAAACGTCTCAAACATGAGATCGACAGGAAGTGTAAAATGGCTAAGCAGGCATGGCTAGAGGACAAATGTAAGGATGTAGAGGCTTATCTCACTAGGGGTAAGATAGATACTGCGTAAGGGAAAATTAAAGAGACCTTTGGAGAAAAGAGAGCCACTTGTATGAATATCAAGAGCTCAGATGGAAACCCAGTTCTAAGCAAAGAGGGGAAAGCAGAAAGGTGGAAGGAGTATATAGAGGGTCTATACAAGGGCAATGTACTTGAGGACAATGTTATGGAAATGGAAGAGGATGTAGATGGAGATGAAATGGAAGATACGATACTGCGTGAAGAGTTTGACAGAGCACTGAAAGACCTGAGTCGAAACAAGGCCCCGGGAGTAGACAACATTCCATTAGAACTACTGACTGCCTTGGGAGAGCCAGTCCTGACAAAACTCTACCATCTGGTGAGCAAGATGTACGAGACAGGCGAAATACCCTCAGACTTCAAGAAGAATATAATAATTCCAATCCCAAAGAAAGCAGGTGTTGACAGATGTAAAAATTACCGAACTGTCAGTTTAATAAGCCACGGCTGCAAAATACTAACACGAATTATTTACAGACGAATGGAAAATCTGGTAGAAGCCGACCTCGGGAAAGATCAGTTTGGATTTTACAGAAATGTTGGCACACGTGAGACAATACTGACCTTACGACTTATCTTAGAAGAAAGATTAAGGAAAGGCAAACCTACGTTTCTAGCATTTGTAGACTTAGAGAAAGCTTTTGACAATGTTGACTGGAATACTCTCTTTCAAATTCTAATGGTGGCAGGGGTAAAATACAGGGAGAGAAAGGCTATTTACAATTTGTACAGAAACCAGATGACAGTTATAAGAGTCGAGGGGCATGAAAGGGAAGCAGTGGTTGGGAAGGGAGTGAGACAGGGTTGTAGCCTCTCCCCAATGTTATTCAATCTGTATATTGAGCAAGCAGTAAAGGAAACAAAAGGAAAGTTCGGAGTAGGAATTAAAATCCAGGGAGAAGAAATAAAAACTTTGAGGTTCGCCGATGACATTGTAATTCTGTCAGAGACAGCAAAGGACTTGGAAGAGCAGTTGAACGGAATGGACAGTGTCTTGAAAATAGGGTATAAGGTGAACATCAACAAAAGCAAAACCAGGATAATGGAATGTAGTCGAATTAAGTCGGGTGATGCTGAGGGAATTAGATTAGGAAATGAGACACTTAAAGTAGTAAAGGAGTTTTGCTATTTGGGGTGCAAAATAACTGATGATGGTCGAAGTAGAGAGGATATAAAATGTAGACTGGCAATGGCAAGGAAAGCATTTCTGAAGAAGAGAAATTTGTTAACATCGAGTATAGATTTAAGTGTCAGGAAGTCGTTTCTGAAAGTATTTGTATGGAGTGTAGCCATGTATGGAAGTGAAACATGGACAATAAATAGTTTGGACAAGAAGAGAATAGAGGCTTTTGAAATGTGGTGCTACAGAAGAATGTTGAAGATTAGGTGGGTAGATCACGTAACTAATGAGGAGGTATTGAATAGGATTGGGGAGAAGAGAAGTTTGTGGCACAAATTGACTAGAAGAAGGGATCGGTTGGTAGGACATGTCCTGAGGCATCAAGGGTTCACAAATTTAGCATTGGAGGGCAGCGTGGAGGGTAAAAATCGTAGAGGGAGACCAAGAGATGAATACACTAAGCAGATTCAGAAGGATGTAGGTTGGAGTACGTACTGGGAGATGAAGGAGCTTGCACAGGATAGAGTATCATGGAGAGCTGCATCAAACCAGTCTCAGAACTGAAGACCACAACAACAACAACATCGAGAAGCGGTCCAATGGTGTTAGATGCTGTTCAAGAGAATGACCACAGGCCACAGTTTACTTTTACTGCTTCTGTGTTCCAATATGACTTATGGACAATGACTTTGACTGTAACAATCAGTATGCGTCAGGTTTATATTTTTATATTATATTCGCGAATGGCTTGTATTCAGAGTGAATCACCTAAATCTTGCACAGTAAATAGAATGTCAGTCGTCTCTGTTGCAGAATTCTAGAGCGAGCTGTTTACGAGATATCGTATTTGGAAAGCTCACACACCGACACTTGTACAATACCTGTGGTAGCACAAGATAAAGAACAACAGAGGTGCATGCACTAGTTATGCGGATTCTGATTAGTAACGAGGCAACTGATTATGGCAGGTTGTATTCAAAATGACCACCGGCAGCCCCAATACATGCTTCCCGTCTGGTATGGAACAACTATTGCACACGTGCTAGCATTTCAGCGGAAATGTCCGAGCAGGTTGCAGTAATACGACATTGCATATCATTGGATGTAGTTAGCATGTCTTGTAGACAGCGTCCTTCAGCTTTCCCCATAGAAAAAGTCTACAGGCGTCAAATCCAGGGAATGGGTCGGCCGAGGTACAGGTCCTCTGGTCCAGTCCAACGATTTGGAAACAATTCGTGAAGACCTGCTGCAGAACTTCGTGCTGTATGGGCTGGACAGCCGTCGTGTTGGCACCACAAGATCCTCCAAGTCTGCAGAGGAACGTCTTCTTGCATCCTTGGAAATTGGTCTCGTAGAGAACTGCGATACTTGTACACGTTCAGTGTTCCCTCTATGGAAAATGGGCCTATGAGCTGATGGTTCACTATCCCACACCACACGTTTACATTCCATGGACGCTGACGTTCACCCTGACAAAGTCAACGGGGACTGTCAACAGACCAATTGCACTTGTTTCGGCGGTTCAACTGGCCGTGATTGGTGAATGTTTTCATCACTAAACTAGATACGTGATACATCCGTAGTATCCTGGCTTAATGTCCATGTGTAGAAGTTAACACGATTTTCTAAAATGGTTCAAATGGCCCTGAGAACTATGGGACCTAACTGCTGAGGTCATCAGTCCCCTAGAACTTAGAACTACTTAAACCTAACTAACCTAAGGACATCACACACATCCATGACCGAGGCAGGATTCGAACCTGCGACCGTAGCGGTCGCGCGGCTCCAGACTGTAGCGCCTAGAACCGCTTGGCCACTCCGGCCGGCCAAACACGATTTTCATAATAGTTTTCATGCAGCTCATGAATGCATAGGACACTTACCAGACTCATGCCACTTCCTCGTGTGATTGTGAGGGAGCTAACTTGCGGATCAACTGCATCAGCAGCAGGAACATTAACTTACGCTTCTTCTGTCGTCACTTGTCTCGTTCTGTTACGTTGTCTAGGTGTTATACTATCACTTTCAGGTAACTGGTTGAAGAGGTTGATAAATAATTGAGGAGATGGTTGACGTCTATTGGGATATATTGTCTGATACACCGTAAGAGAGCGAAATGCATTCTACCTACACCCCCATACACCATGAGCGTGTCGGATTTTTCTGCATTGGTAAATCCCATTGCCCACTTACGACCTACTGCTTGGCCTGTTACATAGTAACTGAACAGCGAGGCGCAGTGCACTCAAGGAACACAGGAGCACTTACCGAGCACACATAACGACGTCGCACCTGGCAACTACGCAGTTTCAATAGCACAGATAAGAGCTGGTGTGGAAACTTTTCAAAATAGTTATCCCGTATACCTGCTATAGTCAACAGGAATTGTCCCATTTAAAAAAGTGTATGTTTGCAAAATATACATTTTCTAAATGTTATTACAACCTATTGTTTGGCTAACAATACCCACATAAATAGCGCTTCCCATGTCCGCAAAATTTGTGGTGCAAATTTTTGGTGATACATCCTGTACAATATATTACTCATAATACTTGCATATGGTGATTGGGTAGTAAAGTTTTTCTGTTTACACTGTTTGTATGCCTTTTTGTGCAGGATGAATTAAGCACAGATGTTTCAGTGTGTTCTCTGTAATTTTATTTACTGCAAATTCTTAACTGTGGGCACAGTAAGCATCAAGGTTATATATACGTATTTTGTTGTTCATTCATCTGTAGAATGATATTTGCTATATAAAATAATAAAGCCTAATTAAAAATTAATAAACTGTAAGTTTGTTATTATTTACAGGCATAGTTACATTAAAAAATAATTATACGTCGGTTATGTACATCTCAACACGGTTCACCGCACTCGCTACAGACACGAACTTTTGGTGGCGATCTAAGCACCCGTTTCTGCATTAAATTCTTCGTGCGTCCACATATTCTTGTCTCAAGACCTACACCATCATCGTCAAATAACGAAGGAGAAGTTGAGTTCAGGCTAGCATTTTGCAGCATATGAGGCAACCATGATAAAAACTAACATCCGTCGAGTCGGAGAATGCAATGTCACAAATTTGAACGTCGTAGGGTAGCTATAAATTCTGGAAAGGAAAATATATAGAAACTATGGGGCAGTGCAGTAAAATATAAAGAAGGTTACGATTTCTTGCCAGGCAAATAGGAAAAATATAAACAGCAGCAGAAAACACTCTGAAGACTGTAGGATTCTGTGTCAACGGTAAGGTAGAGCAGAGAATGTGTTGCTATGAACAGTTTAGTGATACATTTGTTTTTATCGGAATCGACACCAAACCAACGCCAGCTGCAATAGTTCAGGTATGCAGTCACACAATCCTGGTAGATCGGAACATGGTAGAAGGGAAGTAATATAAGAATGTGTTACGAGAGAACGTGAGCTTGGTACCAAAAATGAGAAATGAAAAAAGACTGAGTTCTACAATAAATTTCGGATTATAATAGCGAATACGCACTTATAAATCACTAGAGGACTACGTTAACTTGGAGAGACACGGATACACGGAAAGATTCCAACTAGATTACATCCTGGTCAGACATTTTGAAATATTAAGGCATAACCAGTAGCACATATAAAAGCAAATCAGTCAGTAGACAATTTAGTAATTATGAACGGTAGACTGAAGTTCAAAGGAATCATCTGGAAGCATCATTGGAAAAAGAAGAGAGATGCTGAAGTACTGAAGAATGATGAGGTTCGCTTGAAGATATGCAGCACTCTAGATATTGTGATATTGAATACCACAGTTGACAGACATGTGAAGAAGAATGAAAATATCTAAAACAGGCAGTTACAAAAGTTTTTCAAAGAAACATAGCTACAAGGAAGTTAAATGAGATGAGTCCTTGGGTAACAGAAGATGTACTTCAACTGCTTGACGAAATAGGGAAGTTCAAACGTGTTCAGGGAAAGACTGGAATACGGTCCTGCAGGTCACTTAGGAATCAAATAAACAGGAAGTACAGGGAATCCAAGGTGAAATGACTAGCGATAAAGTGTGAAGAAATCGAATGAGAGCATTTCAGCATATATAAAAGTCAAGACAATCTTCGGCAAAATTAAAAGCAAGTCACCAACATTAATTCTACTGTTCAATGCAGAGAACTGATTGTTGGGAAAAGTGCGCAGGTCTGGTTACATGGTAGACGAAAGAAATGGAAGTCAGTGTAAAAGGCGGAAGGGATCTAGCCAGAATTTAACAGACTTTGCAACACTTGTGATCAAATAGGTATGCCGGCCGGGGTGGCCGAGTGGTTCTAGGCGCTACAGTCTGGAACCGTGCGATCGCTACGGTCGCAGGTTCGAATCCTGCCTTGGCCGTGGACGTGTGTGATGTCCTTAGGTTAGTTCTAGGGGGCGGATGACCTCAGAAGTGAAGTCCCATAGTGCTCAGAGCCATTTGAATCATTTGAACCAAATAGGTATGCAGGCACAGACAACAATTTGTAAAATCTTTGGGGGAAGTTGCAACGAAACCACTACTGATGTTGGTGTGGAATCTGTGACACTGGAGACATACCATCAGATTTTTGTAAATTATCATGTACGTAATTTCGAGAATGGCAAGGAAAATTATGAGATGCAACTATCGCAGAATCAGCTTAACAGCTCATTCTTCGAACTTACTGAAAATAATTATATAGAAAAGAATGGAAAAGAAGACTGAGAACCTGTTAAATGAGGATCAGTTTGGCTTTGGGGCAGGTAAAGTGACGAGAGAGGCAGTCCGGACGTTATGCTTGATAACTGACGCAAGACATAAGAAAAGTGAATATTATCCACACGATTTGTCAACTTAGAAAAAAAGGATCGACAGTCGAATGCGGTTCAAGGTGTTCTGAATTATCAGAAATATAAGTGTAAGCTATAGCGGAAAACGGGCAATATACAATATTTACCACAACCCAGAGGGAGCAATGAGAGTGGCAGATCAAGAACGAAGTGCTCGGATTAAAAATTTTGTGAGAGTGGACAGCAGTCTTTCGTCCCTATGGTTAAATCTGTACATCGAAAAAATAATTATGGAAAGAAAAGAAAGATTCAGGAACGAGATTAAAATTCACTGTGGAAAGATATCAGTGGTTAGGTTTGCTTCTTCAGTAGATCAAATGATCATTCTACAGAGTACAGAATACGGATCCCGAAGAAGGAAGTAATGAGGAGTTGCAGAAACGAGATTAACGATATAATTAACATCAAAATTGGTGACCACAAATTAAACGAAGTGAAGTTATTTTGCTACATTTGAAACAAAATAACGCTTGGCGGACGAAGTGAGGAGGACATAAAAATTAGATTAACACAGGTCAGGAGGGCATTCTTGACAAAAGAGGTCTCGTAGTATCAAACATCGATCTTAAGCTGAAGAACGAAACTCGTGGGAACATATGATTGGAGCACAGCATTGCATAGCCGTGAATCATGCACTGTGAGAAAACCGGAAAAGAAGATAATCGAAGCGTTTCAGCTGCAGCACTACATAAAAAATATAGAAAATTTGGTGGCCTGATAAAGATTGAACAGATTTATCACGAAACAGAGGTAGAAAGGAACAGATGCAAAAAGATCTGGTAAGAAGAGGCAACATCATGATATGTTTCAAGACATCAGGGAACAAATTCTGTGGTACTGGAGCGAGCTGTAGGGGATGAAAACTGTATGGACTGATGGGTATAGCAATAAATCGAACAAATAATTGAGGATGTAGGGCGCAAGTGCTATTCTGAGAAGAAGAGGTTAGCTCAAAGAGCTGAAATCGAGGGGAGCCGTCAATCAGTAGATTTAAAAAAGAAAGAAAGTACTGCGTAACGAATAACTCCTTCAGACAATACCTTTACAGACTCGATCGCTTTGATAAGGAAACTTCAATCGACTTCTTCTCCGAGAGAATGAAATACGCCTCGATACCTACTCATTCTGCCATCTGTTACTCTTCCCTCTCTATCAAAACCAGTACTACAGTAGGAGTCACAAGCGATGGTGGTCGAGTTCTGTTCACCTACGTCGCAGTTTCCTACGAGCGTTCAGGATTATTCTGAGCGCTCTTGCTGTGAATGTCGTAGCAAATGTGAGCATTAAACGTGATCGCAGAGAGTTATTTAATGGCGGCTTTTTTCATTTGGTGCGAGTTATTTTTCGATTTAGTACGAGCTGTCATTGCTGATGGTGATGGTAAGCGAAAAATTCTACATAAACAAGCGAGACATAATTTGCAGGATACACGCCTTCTTCAAGCGCAAAGTACGTGCATGTGCATACCACAACTGTGGCTTGGAACCATCCCGTTCAGACTTCCCTTTTCGCTTCCGCTACAAAGCGTCGCTGAGGTCACATCCAAAATTCCTATTCCATGGCTTTCTCCTTCCATTCACCTCCTGACTTACCCTAAGCTCCATACTAAAATCCATCCCTGAGACTCTAAAAATACCTGCAACTTTCATCTCTTCCCGGTCCTAACTCTAGTCTTTAACTGTGGACATTCTACTTAATTCAATGAACATGCAGTAATTCATTTTAAAATCGTCTTTATCTCCATTTGTTTCTTTATCGAACCGACAAGACAAGCACAAGTGAAATATTTTTCAAGCCATGAATGAAAGACATATTTTTGGAAACTGGTCGCATTTTTGCTAACATTAGCCATTAACTTATATCCAAATTAGGTGACAGAAACAGTATGTTGTGCAATTCACACTCAAGTGGGTTTATATTGAGTCTGTACAAGGTGTGTCACGCAATTTGATAATGGTCCCGATATACAATGAAGCGCCAAAGAAACTGGTATGGGCATGTGTGTTCAAATTTAGAGATATATATATACAGGCAGAGTACGGTGTTGCGGTCGGCATCACTATGTCAACAAGTGTCTGGTGCAAGTCGGCGAACGAGCAATGGGACACAGAATCTCCAAGGCAGCAATGAAGACGGGATTTTCATGTACGACCATTTCACGAGTGTACCGTGAATATCAGGAATCCGGTAAGAGATGAAATCTCCGACACCGCTGTGGCCGGAAAAAGATCCTGCAAGAACGGGACCAACGCCGGCTGAAGAGAATCGTTCAGCGTGACAGAAATGCAACCCTTCCGCAAATTGCTGCAAATTTCAATGCTGGGCTATAAACAAGTGTCTGCGTGCGAAGCATTCAACGAAACATCATCGATATGTGATATGGGTTTCGGAGCCGAAGGTCCACTCATGTACCCTTGATGACTGCACGACACAAAGCTTCAGGCTTCGCCTGAGCCAATCAACACCGACATTTGACTGTTGATGACTGGAAACCTGTTGCCTCGTCGGACGAGCCTAATTTCAAACGGTATCAAGAGAATGGACGTGTACGGGTATGGAGACAAGTTCATCAACCCATGGATCCTGCATCTCAGCAGGGGACCGTTCAAGCTGGTGGAGGCTCTGTAATTGCGTTCGGCGTGTGCATCTGAAGAATGTGGAACCGCTGATACGTCTAGGTACGACTCTGACGAGTGACACGTACGTAAGCAACCTGTCTGATCATCTGATCCATTCATGTCAATTGCGCATTCCGATGGATTTGGGCAATTACAGCAGTACAATGAGACACCCTACGCGTCCAGAATAACTACAGAATGGCTCTGGGAACATTCTTCTGAATTTGAACAATTTCGGTGGCCACCAAACTCCCCAGTCATTAACATTATTGAGCATATCTGGGACACCTTGCAACGTGCTGTTCAGAAGATATCTGCACCCCCTCGTACTCCTACGGATTTATGGACAGCCGTGGACTATTCATGGTGACAGCTCCCTCCAGCGCTACTGCAGTTATTAGTCGAGTCCATGCCACGTAAATGTTGCGGCACATCTGAATGCTCGCGGTGGCCCTAACAATTTTCGGCAGGTGTGCCACTATCTTTGGCTTTTCGGTGTTAATACTCACGAATAGTTAGCCTGTCACGCAATTTATTCATTAAATGAACTGGTCGAAGTTCCGCTCAAAAAATTATGATGGGAAAGGAATCTCGTAAGAGTGACTGTTTAACAGGTAAATGCCGTTCTATAAATTTACAGCAACGTTTATTTTCCTCAAATCGAACACAGAATTGATTATGAATGTACATGGAATAATTATGTATATTAACTTAAACCAAATATATAAACAGTGCTCACCTGGGAGAGATGTTGCGAAGAACCTAATACAAACGACAGTGTATGGAATCTAGCGTGCTTCTCTACTACGAGAACGTGGGGGAGGGTCAAGAGAACAGGTGTCATGTATAATATGAATAAACATGTGAGTAACTGGATGCAGTACGACTTTATCACATAAGGAGGCAACGAATATCACCGTTGAGAAACCACAATTCGAATTTTTGATGGCTAAAAAATCAACTCAAACCCCCCAGGCCGGAGCTGCGTGTATTAGCGACAGCACGGCACAAGGCGGCGTGCCCATGACAGTTACTACTCGTGGTCGGCCCCGCAGCATGGAGACCCATCGAAGTATGAGTGCAAAAAACCACTAAGCGTTTGTCCATATGGCTGGACAAGTGAAACTGCGAACGAAATTACTCTGCAGCAAGGACGGCAAAGTACGCGACCGATCCCTGCGGCGGCGAGGAACTCCCTCAGATTCTCTTCTCCCCCACGACCAGAAAGCGATCGCTACGCTGTGTCAGAAGTCGGTCAATCGTCTCCGATAAACATAGCTTTCGCCAGTTATGGGCTTACAACAGTTTCTCCTAGACTCCCATTATCATACTCCGTCAACCTAGGCACCAATACCGTTCCTTTTCGCCGATTCCTGACGGTGGCCGCAAACGTGTGTTGTTGTTACAGTCTAGCAACCTTTGACATTCTCCGCCAAGACGTTGTGCGGGAAGCTTACTTGACGACGGGCGCCAACGGAGTATGAAAATTATAGTGCTACGTGTGGCGCGGTTGTGTTGGCTGTCCCATGGAGCTCGGCGACTATTTCTCCACAACGTTCCAAACAAAAGCACAGCCATGGCACAAAAATGGTGTGTCCCTGCCCAAAATATGAGGCTAGCGAGCCTCCGACGCTGTGGCCCCTGGGACTCGACATCAAAACAGAAAGCCGCCAGCCGCGGGTAGGTCTGGGCTCCATTTCCAGTGACCTGATGTTCCCCCCACCTTCTGACTTTTCGCTGCAATTTTGAGCGGTTCGCCTCCTCACAGCCCAAAAGTTCCCTCTCATCTCCGACGTGAATGAGCAGAATTATACACACATCAATAAAGTTTTGCATCAACTGGTTCCGATAACTCCTGAAGATAGACATTGACTGTGGATATGGTATCACAAACACGGTCCCTTTGACTGTTTAGAGGTGTCACTAAACCCGCCCAAAGATGTAAACAACCACGCATGGGCAGCGCCTATTATACTTAGGGGGTCCGATAGCCAATCGGTTCCAGTCACTCCACCAGGAAGGAGGCACATGGCTCGTGTTGTCTGTAGTTCAACCATACCTAGAAGGTCAATACCGTGGTTCAGTCGCGACCGCATTGTTACTTGGTGCCAGGAAGGGCTCTCAACAAGTGTCCAGGCGTCTCAGAGTGAACGAAAGCGATGTTGTTCAGACATGGAGGAGATACAGAGAGACAGGAACTGTCGCTGACATGCCTCCCTCAGGCCATCCAAGTGTATACTGCTGCAGTGGATGACGGCTACCTATGGACTGTGGCTCCGTGGAACCCTGACAGCAACGCCACCATGTTGAATAATGCTTTTCGTGCAGCCACAGAACGTCATGTTAGAAGTCAAACTGTGCGCAGTAGGCTGCATGATGCGCAACTTCACTCCCGACGTCCATGGCGAGGTCCATATTAGCAAGCACGACACCATGCAGCGCGGTACAGATGGGCGTAAGAACAAGCTGAATGGACTGCTCAGGATTGGCATCACGCTCTCTTCACCGATGAGTGCCTTCAACCAGACAATCGTCGGAGACGTGTTTGGAGGCAACCCGGTCAGCTGAACGCCTTAGACACACTGTCCAGCGAGTGCAGTAAGGTGAAGATTCCCTGGTGTTTGTGGGGTGGTATTATGTGGGGCCGACGGACGCCACTGGTGGTTGTGGAAGGTGCTATAACGGCTGTACAATACGTGAATGCCATCCTCCGACCGAAAGTGCAACCATATCGACAGCATATTGTCGAGGCATTCGTCTTCATGGACGACAATTCGCGCCCCAGTCTTTCACATCTCGTGAATGACTTCCTTCAGGACACTGACATCGATCTACTTGAGTGGCCAGCATGTTCTCCAGACATGAACCCATCGAACATGCCTGGGACAGACTGAGAAAGGCTGTTTACAGACGACGTGACCCACCAACCACTCAGAGGGATCTACGCAGAAACGCCGTTGAGGAGAACCGAAAACGATCTGGGGAGATGGACGGATGTAGCAACTACACCGACGCTGCCACAGACGCCGATCCCCGCGTCTCCACGACTGCCGACGCGCGCTCGCGGGTGCGGACTACCGAGGGAACGGCCAGTAGGGGCAGGGAATATAAGGAGGCTGTCGACCCTGAGGAGCCCCCGTGCGCTGTCGGGGCAGCTGGAGCGAGTGGGTCAGCGTAGCACACAGCTGCAGTGCTGCTGAGGGAGAGAGTTTGATCGGAAGACCGCACTGTGCGCGGAGTGGCAAATTGTAGTGCTGCAGTTTTAGCAGCAATAAGCAAAATGTCGTAACCCCCGCACCCGGTATGGTAAAGATGAGCAGCATAGGAAGGAATGTCGCGAGAGGTGGCAGTTTGGAGGCAGAAGATGAAAGCTCCCCACTCCCTTCCTGTACATCAAGTGCAGGGAGGTCGAGTGGCTGGATCTCTTCGACACGATGGGGCAGCAATGCGAGGAGGAGGTCGTCGTCGAGTCGGCCGACTCCGACACCATCATCAAGCTCCAGGCAGCGAGTTGGTTCACACTTCCCAACAACGCTCATGTTTTATTGGGCAGGGAAAAGACAGTTTTAACTCGGCGTTTCTTCAATATGCGTCAGATTTTCCCCGATAGTGCGCCAATGTACGGAATAACTGCGGACGTAGCTACTACACTGACACTGCCACAGACGTCGATCCCGACGTCTTCGCGACTGCCGACGCGCGCCTGCGGGTGCGGGCTACCGAGGGAACGGCCAGTAGGGGGAGGGGATATAAGGATGCTGTCCACCCTGAGGAGCCCCCGTGCGCTGTCGGGGCAGCTGGAGCGAGTGGGTCAGCGTAGCACACAGCTGCAGTGCTGCTGAGGGAGAGAGTTTGATCAGATGACCGCACTGACTGCAGGGTGGCAAATTGCCATGCTGTTGTTTTAACAGCAATAAGCAGAAGGTCATAACCCCAGCACCTGGTATGGTAAAGATTAGCAGCATAGGAAGGAATGCCGTGAGAGGCGGCAGTTCGGAGGCAGATGAAAGTTACCCCCACTCCCTTCCTGTACATCAAGTGCAGGGAGGTCGAGTGGCTGGATCTCTTCGACAAGATGGGGCAGCGATGCGAGGAGGAAGTCGCCGTTGAGTCAGTCGACTCCGACACCACCATGAAGCTCCAGACAGCGAGTTTGAACGACCGCAGGGCTCTGAAGGACCTTGTGGTCGCCCATATAGTGGACGCCCCACAAAAAAAGATGACAGAACCCGAAAACCGTCTTAGGAAGATGACCAAGGCGCTCCTAAGCAGCCTGCCCTGGGTCTTGATGGAGCACTCAGTCAGAGAAGGGCTGCGCAATCAAGGCTTTGTCAAAGCAGCCATCAAACTGTATAACATGACCAATAAGAAGAAACCACCACTTTTCATCATCGCCACACCAGCGACAGACAATAGTGGCAATTGTTTGGTTTACGAAAGCTGCTGGGCTTCCAGTGGAGCCATAGAGCCCCCCCCCCCCACCTGGACATGAAGCCACAATGCTTCAAGTGCCAGGAAGAAGGCCATGCGGCGAAGTAATGCCGCAACGCCGCGAGGTGCGTCAATTGCAGCAGTCAGCATGACAGCCGCACATGTGCCAGCACTAGAGACGACCAGCCAACCTGCGCCTGCTGTGGCGAAGAGCACTTCGCCAACTGGCATGGATGCCTGGCCTCCATAGGCCAAAATCCCGTCCAAGCGCCGAAAACTGCGGCCCAGGGAAAGAAGAAACGCCGCAGAAGAAGAAGAAGACGACAACACGCCGATACCGCTGCAAACAGCAGCGACAGGGGGACAGAGGCCTCCACAAAAGAGGGAGCGACGCCGCAGAGTCAACTGCGGCTTCTGGAGGAGCGACGATGGCGGCTCCCGCTCACCCGCGGCCACCAGCCCCAACCGCCGGTGGCAAAGAAGGGGGGCGGGGGGGGGGGGCGGCGTGGCGCAGGAGGGGGGCAGACGGCGACAGCTGGTCCCGACGTCGACACAACCCTCAGGGGGGCGGAAGTCAGATTCCGCATGGTGCTCTATGCGGAGGTGGAGCCTGCCTCACTCTTTGAGGGACCTATCGCAGACGTCCACATGCAGAGACACAGGCACTACAGGCCTGTGAGCAGCGAAATGACGATGGGCCTGCGAGTGAAGGAAGCCCGCCCAAGCCAAGACCAGGCCACCCAAACGGCATTGCCGAAGAAGATAACAATGAGCCGAGCCTCGCTAGTTGCAGTGGCCTCCGGTGCAGCTCCAATGGTGCGTAAGGATGCAGAGGTCGAAACCAGGGAGTTCGTTAACTTCAATGGCAACCTGGTGACCAGCGAGATCCCGGACCTGACAAACCCAGACAAATGAATTTCCTACAAAGTTGGGAACTCATAAGAAGAAAGACAGAAGGTGGGATTAGCCGAGTGCTCTAAGCCGCTGCAGTCATGGACTGTGCGCATGGTCCCGGCGGAGTTTCGAGTCCTCCCTCGGGCATGGGTGTGTGTTTGTCCTTAGGATAATTTAGGTTCAGTAGTGTGTAAGCTTAGGGACTGATGACCTTAGCAGTTAAGTCCCATAAGATCTCACACACATTTGCACATTTTTTGAAAGACAGAAACCCGTGAAGAAAAATTCAAAAGAGAGAGAGACAGAAGACAATAAGAGGCCCGCAACAGAAGGCGTGAAGCCGCTCTTGCCGCCGCCAACACTGGCCAGGCGTAAAATAAAAGAGAAGCCCAAACACAAGTGGTTCTGGCAGGTTTTGCAGGTTTCCCTTGGCCGCTAAGGTGAATACTGGAACTGTCCCAACAATCTCCTGTAAACAAATTCCCAATTGGGAGACTACCTACCCCCATCCAACCCCAGCAGGCAAAATAAACAAAGTCCCAACAGAATAACTTGGCTGAATACAGCAAAATGCACGCACTCAAAAAGTCCTCGCATTGGTTAGACACTGGACACGCATTCGGGAGGACGACGGTTCAATCCCAGTCCGGCCATCCTGATTTAGGTTTTTCGTAATTTCCCTAGATCGTTCCATGCGAATGCCGGGATGGTTCCTTTCAAAGGGCACAGCCGACTTCTTTCCCCATCCTTCCCTAATCCGATGAGACCGATGATGTCGCTGTCTGGTCTCCTTCCCCAAATATCCCAACCTCAAACAGACCTCAGGGTGGGAATGAAAGGAGCAAAATAAAAATAAAAAAAAACCTTAGGATCTCAGTTCGTCAACGCACCCGATGGTGGCGACATGTCTGATCGCCGAAATGTTGTCCCCGTTGGACACAATGAACCGGCAGTACACCTGTGAACTCTTCGATCAACAAGTACGAAGGGAGAAATTGAAGAATCACCTTTGATATTGTAGTAGTCTCAGTGTTACAAGCAGTAGGATTCGTACCAAAGTGTTCGTGACTCTGAAAACCTAACTCCCGTCCGTATAGGACGAAATAGATTAGAAAAAAGTTGTGATGGGTGTAAATACAATGAAACGTGATCTCGAATAAACTGATTTTGCGATAAGGAGATAATTAGAATTCTATTAATCCTGAACCTCAGCTCGTCAAAATGCTTGAACGTTTGTTAGATTTTTTACTGTCCCCTTGCACCTCATTTATTTCACCTCTGCAGCGACCCGATGCTACCCTGCAGCGCGGTTTTCGGAAATTCTGCGGCCCGTGCGATACCACGGTTCACGAGTGCTGCACGCAGGGCCGCCAACAGCCCGCGAAACAGGTGACAAAGAACTCGTTACGCGCATCGATGCGCAGAGCTGGGTGTGTCCATTCGGTGGCTCTCTTTCTGCGATCGCGCAGATCGGCAAAACAGCAGAACAGCGGCTCCGCGTGACGTGGCTGGTCGCCTGCGCTGCCGCGGGTGCTCGCTTTGAGCGCATTGTGCTGCCGCTCCAGTTCTGCACTGGAGAGAGAGGGAGATTCTGCCCTTTGACCGATAAACCACCTGCTAATGTCGATCGCTCTCCGTAGGCTGGTCGGGCAGGTGAATATCGCTTTCCGTACGCTGGCCGGCCGGGTGAATATCGCTTTAGAATTGCGGCCACGCGCGCTCCCTCTTACGATTATGTCCTGCGCAGACGGCAGCGCTGAACTCAGCGAATTACAGGTCTTTGGCGTAGTGAGTACAACAATGCTTTCTATCGACGGCGTAGCGCTTTCACCCACGGTGACAGGACTCTTGTGCCAAATGCGGCCTTTCACAAGTTCTTTTTTTCAGAATATCTCAATTAAAATCGAGGAAATTGTGAGGCACGACGAACAGAAATAGAAAAATGAACCTCTTCTACAACGCGCTTCACTGTTACGCCTAAACACATTGTCCACGTTTTTCAGTGAATGGGTGCCATCCCTGTAAAGCGAATCGGGAGATTTTCAAAAATACCCATCCCATCAGTGAATGTATGCATCCCAGCGTATGCTAGTGATAGGAAGTTCTCGTATTGCCACGCTGGTTGCAGTTTTGAAGTACCATGGTATTTCAACTTGTGTCACTGTATGTTCTTACAGCTTAGCGGACTACTGACGTACTGGACAACCGACAATGTTTCGACAGGCGAACACCTCGTCATTTCCAAGGCGCAATTCGTGTAGTCGACTATATTAACCTGCCTGATTTCCGTAAGTTTTCTAAATATTCAATACTCTGGGAAATGCCCTAGTTTCACAATATCATGTAAATGAGTGGGGCTGCGAATATCGTAATGGAATATTTTGTGGAGGTGGTACCTCAAATTTCCTCCCTAAAACTTACGAACTTCTTTCATTATATCGGTAATACATTCTTGTTGTTGGAGCATGGTAGACAGGTGCTAGTTGAGTACCTGAATTACTTAAATAGCATTTGTCAAAACATTACGTATATGAAGGAACTTGAATAGAAAATGTTCCTTTCTTCGCTATCCTAATAAGGAAGAAGGCTAATTGTGCGCTACGCTATAGAGTCTACTAGAAAAAGACCTGTAACGAGTTGCACCTTTATACTGGAGTCCAACGGGTCTGATTTAGACATACCAGGTTATTATAATTAAGGTGTAGCTGCTCACAGCGTTTGTAATTATCGTATGTCACGGGAGCTTTGTACATAGTCTAGTGCGTTAATCCGGAATCGAATTACGCTGGAAAAGAATTAGTTCCAATTTTGGCCACCAGGTGCTAATCTGGCGCTGTGAATGCAAGAAATACGTATAGAAGTGTTTCTGTACGCCATGGATTAGGAACAAGATGTGGGCAGAAAAGGTGCCACGCCCCCTTTACGCCAAAGTTTGTGTTCCAGAAGACATGGCTATCGATTGCGCGATGGTTCAGCCTCCTCCCCAAAACAAAGGCTGGAGGGGGGGGGGGGAGGACTTGCAAAAAAAATTACTTAATACTACATCTCCAACTGGGCTAAGGTACACCGGCAAGTCATTTCCACTGTCTTCTTTATGGAGACTGGAATGGCTGGAGTGGGTAGCTCCAGCATCTTATGTGGACTCACAACGCGGCGTCACAGTTTCCCAGGCACCTAACTCGCAGACACACCGACCCCAAAATTTCTCACAAAGACTATACCCCCGATCTGAATGTTCCCCAGACGTCAGACCTAGATGTGCTGCGTCACTTCCCTTTTATGGTCCCTCTAAATATTTTCCCTGGCTCTACACCAAGTTAGGACTAAAATCATTGGGCAACAAATCGTTTGTGGACGTGTGCTAAGGGGCTAGGCAGATATAGGAGATACCGGGATAGCTTTGTGCGCCTCAAGACTGGTAGTATTAAAGGCTAGGTTCAGCCATAGTATACAAATATCCCATTTAGTTTGAGCTTCTGAGTGGAAAACAATCAGAGAGAACTTTGGGTTATGATTAACCAGTCCGTGAACAAAGTTTGGGGACAATCAGGTGTTGTGGTGACATGTTCAACCCCTAATTGTAAACGGAAGTTCTGAAATTCCCTCGAAGAGAAACGGGGCGCATTATCGCTGACAGTGACATAAGGAGGATCAAATCAAGAGAAGACCTTACGCAAATACCTAGTACTTCTACTGGCAGTTATACCACTACTGAGGAGCAACCAGCTGAAACGAATGAAACCATTAACCACCACAAACGCATAGCACTACCCACATTGGGTTTGCAGAAGAGGACCTATATAATCAGTAAAAAGACGCTCTATGGACACCTTCGTCCAACTGAACTGAAGCAACCTCCTACCCCTGGTTGAATCCAGCTTAGCCATCTTGCATTCCCGACACTGATTAACAATTTTTCTAATATCACAATGCATGGTGGGCCAAGTTATGGACGCACGGATATTATGAATGGTATTATGCAACCCAGTCAACCCCAAAAGAGAATTATTATGATATTTTAAAACAGCCAGAACAAGCCTGACAGGCAGAATGGTTTTAGACTCTTCATCACGACGTCCATGGCAGCAGAGAATGTCCCTCTGCAATTCGTACCCAGGACCTTGCTGATGGGCTCACAACTGCTTCCTAATGGAGCCCAACTTGGGGTCCTGCTCCAGTTGTTGCGCAAGGTCAGCAAACAAAACTGAGACCTCCGTAAGCAGTGAATTAACAAGACCTTCTACCACAGTGACATCGTTGGTAGAGGACCATTCCTCGTCTTCAAACATTTTGCTGAAGGCATCCGCCACAATGTTGTCGCATCCCCTAATGCGGTGCACGTTGAAGCATAAAGGAGAAATTCGAACAGCCCACCTCGCAATATGCCCAGTTCTATGTAGATGAGCTAGAAACAAACTTAAGGCCTAGTTGTACATCTCCAGAGTAACTTCTAGGGGTCTGAGGTAGTATTCAATAGCGTAAACAGGATAGCCATCACTTTCAACTTATATAGAATTTCTTCTCAGCTGGGGACAGGATCCTAGAGGCATAGAATAAGGGCCTCTACTCACTACCTTGCCCCTGCAGTATCGTCTGAGTTACAAGCGTCAGTTTGGACCACGAAGTATTGACTGAAATCAGGAATAGCCAAAACATGGGCATTACTCAAAGTGATATTAAGCACGTTAGACGCAGCCTGCTGAGTGTCAGACCAGACAAACGGCTCGTCATTCTTTTGTATCGGGTTTAACGGAGTGGCTAGCTCAGTACGAATTTTCATTTTCCAACGAAACAGGTTACCCCTTTCTCAATCTTAGGAGGGTGGAAACTGTAAACAGCTCGTGTCCTAGAATGATCAATCCTGACCCCCTCGGCCGACGCTAGATACCCAAGAAAAATTACCTCACGATAAGCTACAGTGCCTTTAGATGGTTTCACGGTTAGCCTCACTTCGCAGTTCACTGTTGAAAAGTACCCCAAAGTAGGCACACCTGTGTATATTGTTCGGCCAACTTCGATGCATCCCAGAAACCGAAGAGCAGTTTGAGAACGTAGCGGTGGATCACGAGGTTCCAGGTGCCAGACCGTTTGGGTCTTGTACGGGTAGCAGTAAAAAATTAAACGCAAAGCTTTTCGTACTGTTGACCATGGGAGGAACAGTTCCCTTTTAGGTTTTCGCCTAGTGATAAGATGGCCTTTTTCTCTTGAAATTGCACAAGTTTTGAGGGTTCGGTGAACTGTAACTTCAATGTGTTTGATGTGACCAATTTGAGCTGTGTCAGGCAGGGCAGTTGTTGAATTTATGAGGAGAGTATCCCGAGGCTCCTCAGACAGAAATTGGAAGTATGTTGAAGGAGGGGGTCTTACGAGCACTAGCACTACTCAGGCACACGCTGCACGGTCACCTAACGCAGTAGCAACCCCGTCAGCAACTTGCACGGGGTTAAAACGTCTGCCTCTTCCAGGTGCCACACCAAGTTCACCAGTGTTTTCCAATTTCATTACCATCTTGTTTAAACCACTTACTGAGATCGGGGCTCTCCTTAGATCTTTCAGTCGGTGATAGTCTCTCAATTCAGCTTTGTAACTGCCACCGTTCACATAAAATAGTTTCCATAACAGCGCTCGATCCCTTTCCTCGATAGCCATCTCTAGGATCACTCCATGACTTGTCGAATACCAGTGTATTGCAGATGATACAAGTATAGTAATAACATTCAAAAACCAAGAACTAAATGATGTAATTGTAAATGATGTTTTTCACAAAATTATTAAGTGGTTCTCAGCAAACAGACTCTCTTTAAATTTTGATAAAACACAGTATATACAGTTCCGTACAGTAAATGGCACAACTCCAGTAATAAATATAGACTTTGAACAGAAGTCTGTAGCTAAGGTAGAATTTTCAAAATTTTTTGATGTGTCCATTGATGAGAGATTAAACTTGAAGCTACACACTGATGGTCTGCTGAAACGTCTGAGTTCAGCTACGTATGTTATTAGGGTTATTGCAAATTTTGGTGATAAGAATCTCAGTAAATTAGCTTACTATGCCTACTTTCATTCACTGCTTTCGTATGGCATCATATTCTGGGCTAATTCATCGTTGAGTAGAAATGTATTCATTGCTCAAAAGCGTGTAATCAGAATAATTGCTGGAGCCCACCCACGGTCATCCTGCAGACATCTATTTAAGGATCTAGGGATCCTCACATTAACCTAACAGTATATATAATCACTTATGAAATTTGTTGTTAACAATCCAACCCAGTTCAAAAGTAATAGCAGTGTGCATAGCTATAACACCAGGAGAAAGGATGATCTTCACTTTTTTTTTTCATCAGTCTACTGACTTGTTTGATGCGGTCCGCCACGAATTCCTTTCCTGTGCTAACCTCTTCATCTCAGAGTAGCACTTGCAACCTACGTCCTCAATTATTTGCTTGACGTATTCCAATCTCTGTCTTCCTCTACAGTTTTTGCCCTCTACAGCTCCCTTTTGTACCATGGAAGTCATTCCCTCATGTCTTAGAAGATGTCCTATCATCCTGTCCCTTCTCCTTATTAGTGTTTTCCACTTATTCCTTTCCTCTCCGATTCTGCGTAGAACCTCCTCACTCCTTACCTTATCAGTCCACCTAATTTTCAACATTCGTCTATAGCACCACATCTCAAATGCTTCGATTCTCTTCTGTTCCTGTTTTCCCACAGTCTATGTTTCACTACCATACAATGCTGTACTCCAGACGTACATCCTCAGAAATTTCTTCCCCAAATTAAGGCCGGTATTTGATATTAGTAGACTTCTTTTGGCCAGAAATGCCTTTTTTGCCATAGCGAGTCTGCTTTTGATGTCCTCCTTGCTCCGTCCGTTATTGGTTATTTTACTGCCTAGGTAGCAGAATTCCTTAACTTCATTGACTTCGTGGCCATCAATCCTTATGTTAAGTTTCTCGCTGTTCTCATTTCTACTACTTCTCATTACCTTCGTCTTTCTCCGATTTACTCTCAAACCATACTGTGTACTCATTAGACTGTTCATTCCGTTCAGCAGATCATTTAATTCTTCTTCACTTTCTCTCAGGATAGCAGTGTCATCAGCGAACCGTATCATTGATATCCTTTCACCTTGCATTTTAATTCCACTCCTGAACCTTTCTTATATTTCCATCATTGCTTCCTCGATGTACAGATTGAAGAGTAGGGGCGAAAGGCTACAGCCTTGTCTTACACCCTTCTTAATTTGAGCACTTCGTTCTTGATCGTCCACTCTTATTATTCCCTCTTGGTTGTTGTGCATATTGTGTATGACCCGTCTCTCCCTATACCTTCCCCCTACGTTTTTCAGAATCTCGAAGAGCTTGCACCATTTTATATTGAAGAACGCTTTTTCCAGGTCGACAAATCATATAAAAGTGTCTTGATTTTTCTTTAGCCTTCCTTCCACTATTAGCCGTAACGTCAGAATTACCTCTTTCGTCCCTTTACTTTTCCTAAAACCAAATTGATCGTCACCTAGCGCATTCTCAATTTTCTTTTTCATTCTTCTGTATATTATTCTTGTAAGCAGCTTCGATGAATGAGCTGTTAAGCTGATTGTGCGATAATTCTCGCACTTGTCGGCTCTTGCCGTCTTCGGAATTGTGTGGATGATGCTTTTCCGAAAGTCAGATGGTATATCGCCAGACCCATATATTCTACACACCAACGTGAATAGTCGTTTTGTTGCCACTTCCCCCAATGATTTTAGAAATTCTGATGGAATGTTATCTATCCCTCCTGCCTTATTTGACCGTAAGTCCTACAAAGCTCTTTTAAATTCCGATTCTAATACTGGATCCCCTATCTCTTCTAAATCGACTCCTGTTTCATCTTCTATCACATCAGACAAATCTTCACCCTCATAGAGGCTTTCAATGTATTCTTTGAACCTATCTGCTCTCTCCTCTGCATTTAACAGTGGAATTCCCGTTGCACTCTTAATGTTACCACCGTTGCTTTTAATGTCACCACAGGTTGTTTTGACTTTCCTGTATGCTGAGTCTGTCCTTCCGACAATCATATCTTTTTCGATGTCTTCGCGTTTTTCCTGCAGCCGTTTCGTCTTAGCTTCCCTGCACTTCCTATTTATTTCATTCCTCAGCGACTCGTATTTCTGTATTCCTGATTTTCCCGAAACATGTTTGTACTTCCTCCTTTCATCAATCAACTGAAGTATTTCTTCTGTTACCCATGGTTTCTTCGCAGCTACCTTCTTTGTACCTATGTTTTCCTTCCCAACTTCTGTGATGGCCCTTTTTAGAGATGTCCATTCCTCTTCAACTGTACTGCCTACTGCGCTATTCCTTATTGCTGTATCTATAGCGTTAGAGAACTTCAAACGTATCTCGTCATTCCTTAGTACTTCCGTATCCCACTTCTTTGCGTATTGATTCTTCCTTACTAATGTCTTGAACTTCAGCCTACTTTTCATCACTACTATATTGTGATCTGAGTCTATATCTGCTCCTGGGTACGCCTTACAATCCAGTATCTGATTTCGGAATCTCTGTCTGACCATGATGTAATCTAATTGAAATCTTCCCGTATCTCCTGGCCTTTTCCAAGTATACCTCCTCCTCTTGTGGTTCTTGTATTCGCTATTACTAGCTGAAACATGTTACAGAACTCAATTAGTCTTTCTCCTCTTTCATTCCTTGTCCCAAGCCCATACTCTCCTGTAACATTTTCTTCTACTCCTTCCCTTACAACTGCATTCCAGTCGCCCATGACTACTAGATTTTCGTCCCCCTTTACATACTGCATTACCCTTTCAATATCCTCATACAATGTCTCTATCTGTTCATCTTCAGCTTGCGACGTCGGCATGTATACCTGAACTATCGTTGTCGGTGTTGGTCTGCTGTCGATTCTGATTAGAACAACCCAGTCACTGAACTGTTCGCAGTAACACACCCTCTGCCCTACCTTCCTATTCATAACGAATCCTACACCTGTTATACCATTTTCTGCTGCTGTTGATATTACCCGATACTCATCTGACCAGAAATCCTTGTCTTCCTTCCACTTCACTTCACTGATCCCTACTATATCTAGATTGAGCCTCTGCATTTCCCTTTTCAGATTTTCTAGTTTCCCCTATCACGTTCAAGCTTCTGACATTCCACGCCCCGACTCGTAGAACGATATCGTTTCGCTGATTATTCAATCTTTTTCTCATGGTAACCTCCCCCTTGGCAGTCCCCTCCCGGAGATCCGAATGGGGGACTATTCCGGAATCTTTTGCCAATGGAGAGATCATCATGACACTTCTTCAATTACAGGCCACATGTCCTGTGGATACACGTTACGTGTCTTTAATGCAGTGGTTTCCATTGTCTTCTGCATCCTCATGTCGTTGATCATTGCTGATTCTTCCGCCCTTTAGGGGCAATTTCCCACCCCTAGGACAAGAGAGTGCCGTGAACCTCTATCCGCTTCTCCGCCCTCCTTGACAAGGCCGTTGGCAGAATGAGGCTGACTTCTTACGCCGGAAGTTTTCGGCCGCCAATGCTGATTATTTATCAAAATTTAGGCAGTGGCGAGGATCGAACCCGGGACCGAAGACGTTTTGATTATGAATCAAAGACGCTTCTCCTAGACCACGGGTCTAGAACCCTTTCCCTATGCAGGGTTAAATCTGACTTTGGCACTGAAAGGGGTAAATTATGCTGCCACAAAAGTCTTTGGTCATCTACCAAACAGCATCAAAAGCCTGACAGATAGACGACTAACATTTAAAAATAAATTAAAAGAATTTCTAGATGACAACTCCTTCTACTCATTGGCTGAATTTTTAGATACAAATTAAGGGGAAAAAAACAACTTAAACATTAGTGTCATGCAATATTTTGTGTAATGTGACATCTTGTACAGACATCTTTTATTAACCTGATACGTCCCACATCATTACGAAGTGTCGTATTCATGATCTATGGAACAAGTATTAATCTAATCTAATTCAATATAATCCAGCGTGGATGTCTTACCGCCAGATTTCACCTGGTGGCCACATCGGGAATTAATTGCTTTTCCAGCTTTTCCGTATCTACCATGTTTCGCTGCAATACGATAATTTTAGCCTAGGCTGTACCTGCGTGAGAAGCTGCACTTTAATTATAAGCACCCAGTAATAAGCGTTCAAAAAAGCTACTACTTATGAAGCCGATATTTAATGATTCCATACCATATTTCACTGATGATGTATATTGGTTCGCCTCATTACACGAACAATATGGCAATAAAGGAAAAATTTTTCTACATTGTCAGAAAAGGCACAATATTAAGTTTTGGTCATATTCGTTCCTCAGACAGCCAACGATGATATTTAATCAGTCAATCAATCAAAATAACCGAATGGCTGATTTCTGAGCAAGCATTTTTACTTTAATTTGATTCTGGTGCTGATAGTGTCGACGACAAGCAGGGTGAATACGCCGTCAAGGCGTCTCTCGATACATCGACCCCTGATCCGACCTTGTAGATAATAGCGTGGACTGCTCGCCACCGCTACGACTGCACTTAATAAGAGTTTTTTAATTAGAGTGGACCTCCTCCACGCCCTCACTATCATGGTGACTGACCCACAAATATCGATAAAGGGATGTAAGGAGAAAGGTTGGGCCTATGTACCTTCATGTGTCATTTCCAGTTCCTACCTTATTGACATAAATACCTCTGAAACAGGTAGGCCTCTCATGATAACAATTTCAGTTAATTACAACAAAGACTGAGTAAGATACCAGATCTCAATAATGGGACAATAAAAGCAGGCAGGCGTTGATTAATAAGAGTTTCAGATAACCCAAATTATGAAACAGGTCTTAACTGAGATGAAATGAAACGGGCAGGCCTTCAATAATAACAGCTTCAGTTAGGTACAGTTACCAAATACCGACATGTAATCCTTTAATAATAACTGATTCAGTTAATTAGATATATACGAAGCCCACGCCTACCACACTAATACAAGTTAATATGCCAACTAGCTCCGCAGATGACGAAGAGGTTGATGAAATGTATGATGAGATAAAAGAAATTATTCTGATAGTGAAGGGAGACGAACATTTTATAGTCGTGGGTGACTGGAACTCGACAGTAGGAAACGGAAGACAAGGAAACGTAGTAGGTGAATATGGAATGGGAGTAAGGAATGAAAGAGAAAGCCGACTGGTAGAATTTTGCACAGAGCATAACTTAACCATAGCTAACTAACACTTGGCTCAAGAATCATAAAAGATGATTGTATACATGGAAGAAGAACGGAGATACTGGAAGGTATCAGATAAATTATATAATGGTAAGACAGAGGTTTAGCAGCCAGGTTTTAAATTGTAAGACATTTCCAGGGCAGATGTGGACTCTGTCCACAATCTATTGGTTATGAACTGTAGATTAAAACTGAAGAAACTGCAAAAAGGTGGGAATTTGACGAGATGGGACCTGGATAAACTGACTAAAGCAGAGGTTGTACAGAGTTTCAGGGACAGCATCAGGGAACAATTGACAGGAATGGGGAAAAGAAGTACAGTAGAAGAAGAATGTGTAGCTTTGAAAGTTAAAATAGTGAAGCTAGCAGGGGATCAAGTAGGTAAAAAGACGAGGGCTAGTAGAAATCCTTGGGCAACAGAAGAGGTACTGAATTTAATTAATGAAAGGAGAAAATACAAAAATGCAGTAAATGAAGCACGCAAAAAGGAATACGAACGTCTCAAATGAGATCGACAGGAAGAGAAAATTGGCTAAGCAGGGATGGCTAGAGGACAAATGTAAGGATGTAGAGGCGTATATCTCGAGGTGTAAGTTAGATACTGCCTACAGGAAACTTAAAGAGAGCTTTGGAGAAAAGAGAACCACTTGCATGACTATCAAGAACTCAGATGGAAACCCAGTTCTAAGCAAAGAAGGGAAAGCAGAAAGGTGGAAATAATATATACACGGTCTATATAAGGGCGATGTTCTTGAGGACAATATTATAGAAATGGAAGAGTATGTAGATGAAGATGAAATGGGAGATACGATAGTGCGTGAAGAGTTTGACAGAGCACCGAAAGACCTGAGTCAAAACAATGCCCCGGGAGTAGACAATATTCCATTAGAACTACTGACAGCCTTGGGAGAGCCAGGCGTAACAAAACTCTACCATCTAGTGAGCAAGATGTATGAGACAGCGAAATATCCTCAAACTTCAAGAAAAATATAATAATTCCAATCCCAAAGAAAGCAGGTGTCGACAGATGTGAAAATTACCGGACTATCAGTTTAATAAGTCACAGCTGCAAAACACTAACGCCATTCCTTACTGACGAATGGAAAAACTGGTAGAAGCCAGCCTCGGGGAAGAACAGTTTGGATTCCGTGGAAATGTTGAAACACGTGAGGCAATACTGACCTTTCGACTAACCTTAGAAGAAAGATTAACGAAAGGCAAACCTACGTTTCTAGCATTTGTAGACTTAGAGAAAGCTTTTGACAAAGTTAACTGGAATACTCTCTTTCAAATTCTAAAGGTGGCAGGGGTAAAATATAGGGAACGAAAGGCTATTTGCTATTTGTACAGAAACCAGATAACAGTTATAAGAGTCGACTGGTGGGAAGCAGTGGTTGGGAAGGGAGTGAGACAGGGTTGTAGCCTCTCCCCGATGTTATTCAATCTGTATATTGAGCAAGCAGTAAAGGAAACAAAAGAAAAATTCAGAGTAGCAATTAAAATCCATGGAGTAGAAATAAAAACCTTAAGGTTCGCCGATGACATTGTAATTCTGTCAGAGATAGCAAAGGACCTAGAAGTACAGCTGAACGGAATGGACAGTGTCTTGGAAGGAGCATATAAGATGAACATCAACAAAAGCAAAACGAGGGTAATGGAATGTAGTCGAATTAAGTCGGGTATGCTGCGGGAATTAGATTAGGAAATGAGACGCTTAAAGTAGTAAATGAGTTTTGCTACTTGGGGAGCAAAATGACTGATGATGGTCGAAGTAGAGAGGATATAAAATGTAGACTGGTAACGGCAAGGAAAGCGTTTCTGAAGAACAGAAATTTGTTAACATCGAGTATATACTTAAGTGTCAGGAAGTCGTTTGTGAAAGCGTTTACATGGAGCGTAGCCACGTATGGAAGTGAAACGTGGACGATAAATAGTTTAGACAAGAAAATAATAGAAACTTTGGAAATGTGGTGCTACAGAAGACGAATGCTGACGATTAGGTGGGTAGATCACATAACGAATGAGGAGGTATTGAATAGAATTCGACAGAACTTGACTAGAAGAAGGGATCGGTTGGTAGGGCATATTCTGAGGCATCAAGGAATCACCAATTTAGTATTGCAGGGCAGCGTGGAGGGTCAGAATCGTAGAGTGAGACCAAGAGATGAATACACTTCACAGATTAAGGAGGCTGTAGGTTGCAGTAGGTACTGGGAGATGAAGAGGCTTGCACAGGATTGAGTAGCATCGAGAGCTGCATCAAACCAGTCTCTGGACTGAAGACCACAACAACAACAACAACAATTAATTAAATTACCATGTGCCAATAGGCGGCCTTCTTTAATAACAGCTTCAGTTAAGTAAGACTTCCTAATAGAAAACAGGTAGGCCTTCATGAATAACTGCTTGAGTTAAGTAACCAAGAGTTTGAATTGCCTCCTCGCAAGGGGTACGTCAGAAGGGTTATTCGAAAGGAGGGGAAGATTACATCGAAATAGGACGCTCAAGAAAGATTACAATGAGAGGACAGGTCTTCCAAGACCCTTTTTGATGGGTATAGACCGTCTAACGTAATATTAAAACAGCAACGTATATTACGTGAAAGCAACAATAAATAGCCAAACGGTATACGATCGTCACCGCAAGATACCGTTTCTACAACGATGGCGAAACACCCGAAAGAAAACTGGGCTGCCAAACCCAATTATATAGCCTCAGCAATTGCGAATTTTGAGATGCAGGCTCTTCCTCTGCCAATATTATTAACAGAGCGAGAACGTCTGCAGTGCCCGAAGGTATCTCGAAAGCGGCACCAGGCCGTATTACAACAAAGAGGTACTTATCTTCTGGTCTCGAAGACGTTTGGCAGGGAGGTCGGCTAAAACCCAACCGTGTAGATACTGAGTGACGACGAGGAGGGGGTGGGGGAGAGAGGGGCTCCGGCCACAGCATAGAAGAAACACGTTATCGCTCCAGCTCAGGCACACAGTTTAAGACACCCTGTTAAGAAACAACCGGAGCTAGTATCGAATCAGGAAAAGAAAACAATAGCCACAATACAAGAAACCAATAGGTGGTAAAATAGGTCAGCTAAGAAATCGCAATTATCGCAGCAGATGTATAGGTATCAATAAGAAAACAACAGGCAAGACCTCAAAATCCAGAACTTAACTGAAGTTCACGAATCGAAGCTGAAGCTTGCCGGTTTCAATCTAGGGTCCTGAATTCAGCACAGTGAAATTGCTTCAACTCTCTCATCGGTGTGCCATGTCCCGGAGCTGGATGGTAGGCTACGTACGAAGACGGCACTCGAAGTCAACCCCGGATTCAAATCGGCCCACAGATATGCGCAGTACTCACTGGACTCCGTGCCCATGACGCTTGCGCCAACTCTTGTCTTACTCGCAGGGCGGACATCTCACACCATCCTCATCGCTCAGTTACCACTCCCCAACTCACCGTCACAATACGCCCAGTCCTTACCAACAACCTTGAGCAAAGCTCTTAGCGGCCTCAAAGCCGACGAACATCACACGACAGATCGAGCTAATGCTGCCTTGAATCCAATAGGCAACGCCTGCAACCATGCCACAAGTCAGTGATCATTATAAGAAGTTTTTCTGTCACGTCCGCACTGGTTAGGCATTCGAATCGAGGTTATTACGAGATGTGGGATTGTGATGTTGTCAGTACATCTGGGTAACACCCCCAAGTTCAAAAAAATGGCTCTGAGCACTATGGGACTCAACTGCTGAGGTCATTAGTCCCCTAGAACTTAGAACTAGTTAAACCTAACTAACCTAAGGACATCACAAACATCCATGCCCGAGGCAGGATTTGAACCTGCGACCGTAGCGGTCTTTCGGTTCCAGACTGCAGCGCCTTTAACCGTACGGCCACTTCGGCCGGCACACCCCCAAGTTGTATGGGGCCACTGGGAGATAGTAGTCGAGAGAAACGTACGAAGAAATAACGGGCTTAGGTCAGAGGGAAAAAGAGTAATGGCAAGCGCTGTGGGAAAAGCCTCTTGCGACAGTCTGGACAGGTAGTAAGGGCAGTAGTGGACTTGGTTGCTACCAGCGACAGATCGTGCGAGGGTACGTTACGTTAGAAGCGGGTATTACCTAGCCCGATATCACTATCATCGCCATCTGTTCTTCATAATGAGGTCAGTCCGAATCTGTACTGTACTGCCTTTCGCTGCTATGGGGAAGGCCGGTCGACCCTCCTTCAGTTGCGTGCACCACGATCCTTTTGTTGCAGGGGCAGATGGTGTGCAGTCGCCGCTTCGCGGGCCCGTAGAAACTCTGCAGCCAGTGCGGCGAGTGCACGGTTAATTACACAGACAGCTGCTCTTCGCTCAACGTGGCTCCTCCAAGTTCGCTGCTCCATTTGTCGCCACTGGCCTTCTGAGTGCATTCCTATCAAGTAGTCCCATTTGACGACTCGTTCACCCCCGGTGCTCTACGGTGGCGGGGCTACTCCCAGTGGCCTCACGCATTTTGGGATACCGAAGGAGTGACCGTCCGTTGGGTGGCTCCTTCCCTCCTCCCCCCCCCCCCCCATCCACCGACTCCACCGTGCGCTCCGTGATTGAGGCGGTGGTAGGGGTTGGCGCCACTTGTTTCTCTGCTGTTGGACCGCTTGCACGTGCCGCGTGTAGTTGGCGCAGTTGGCGGCGAACCTCCGTCTCCTCGACCAGAGGTGCCGTGAAGGCAGTCCTCTCTGAAGGCCGCAGCAGCAGCGCACGTCAGTGGCTTACAGCAACCGCCGCTCCTCTGCTGGTGTCCGGTCAGCCACTACTTCCCCTTACACCTTCCACACACACATACACACACACACACACACATACACACACACACACACACACACGTGCCTATCTCTGATGGGATATATGAGGCATTCCCCTTGTCACAGCTGAGACTATCATGATCTCCAGAGAACTTGAGACACATGGCTCTCACCCTGCCACCTGAAACACTCTAGCGTAGGGTCCACTGTGATGGGGAAACCTATGTGGTGTCTCGTGTTTGAAAATTAACTTAGTTTTTTGTAGTTAAATGCTTTTATCGTTCTCTACAAATAAATTCAAGCATTATTGGGAAATTAGTTTATAAAATATTGCATAGGTCCTAAGCCTAGCACTTCAGTTTGTGACGTGAATTACAGGACAATTCCTCGCCACGTTTACTTTAACAATCATGAATTGAGCCTTGCATCTAATTATTGTGGTTGCGCGGGGTAAATGCTGTTACAAGCAGTGACCCAGAAAAAAATAATTTTGTGACGATAAGTGTCCGTAACTGCGTCTACATAAAGTACCTATTTTCGCACAACAAAATCTACTGTGCCACTCTAAATGACTAACATTTTAAAAGTTTCTAACTATAATCGTCCAACAGTGCGTAGTCTCACTCATTTCCTATACAACATGACTTGAAATTACGTGTTTGCTTGTTCGTAGCCAGGCCAGCTGAAAGATCAGTCGTTTATTGTACACCATCTTGTTTCGATGTAAGTAATATCTCCTCCCGGTAAGCAGGCTCCTGCGAAATAGAAATATTACAGCACCTGCGAGAGCAGTTGCGCGGCTGTGAAGAAAAGTATTAAAATTCAGACTAGCCGCATGTTGGCTGCTATGTATTAGCTCCTGCGATGCTACAATGTTTCGACTGCCCAGTCTGTTAGAATTGATTTAAATGCTTCGTTATTCGACACAGGGTGATTACAACCACGAAATGAAAGCGTTAAATAACAGTTCAAGTTGAAAGTCTATTTCACTTTTAATAACTCATGACATAATCGCGCAGACCTGGAAGACGCAGAGCGGTCGTACAACAACAACGGAGTAAGAGAAAGCGTACGACAGTGTCAAACGGTGTAAGGTGTTCGAAATTCTGAGAAAAATAGGAATAAGCCATAGAGTCGGCTAATATACGGTATGTATAAGAATCAACCAGGGAGTGTAAGAGTGGATGAATAACAACGCACTGCTAGTATGAAAAGGGCTGCAAGACAGGGATGGAGCCTCTCGCCCCTACCGTTTTATCTATATATCAAAGAAGCAATGACGGAAATAAAAGTACCGTTCAAGGGTCGGATTCAAATTCATCGTGAAAAGATATCAGTGATACGTATCACTGATGTTATTTCTGTCCTCAGTAAATGTGAACAGCATGTACATGGAATGAACAGTCTAATGAGAACGTGGATTGAGAGTAAACCAGAAAAATATCAAAGTAATATCAAGCAGCAAAAATGAGAGAAGCGAGAAACTTAGCATCAAAACTGGTGATCACAAAGTAGACGAAGTGAAGACATTCTGGTACCTAGGCAGCAAAATAACCCATGACGGATGAAGCAAGAAGGACAAAAGAAACTTCCTTGTCGATTAAAACTGAGTGCCGGGCCGAGACTCGAACTCGCGACCTTTGTCTTTTGCGGGCAAGTGCTCTACCATCCAAGCTACCCAAGCACGACGCACAACCCGTCCTTACAGCTTCAGTTCAGCCAGTACCCCGTTTCCTACCCTCCAAACTTCACAGAAGCTGTAGGACTGCTTAGGTGGGTGGTAACGTGCTTGCCTCCCATACAATGGGCTGGGGTTCGGTTCCCGGCCGGGTTGAAGATTTTCTCCGCTCGTGGACTGGGTGTTGTATTGTCGTCATCCTCATTTCATCATCATCATCGGCCGCAAGTCTCTCAATGTGGCTTCGACTCAAATAAGACTCGCACTTTGTGGCCGAACCCGAATGGGACCTCCCAGCCAACAATGCCATACGATCATTTCATTTCACAGAAGCTCTTCTGTGAACCTTGCACAATTAGCAGTCCTGGAAGAAAGGATATTGCGGGGACATGGATTAACCGCATCCTGGGGAATGTTTCCAGAATGAGATTTTCACTCTGCAGCGAAGCGTGCGCTGATATGGAATTTCCTGGCACACAGTTTTAATCTGCCAGGAAGTTTCATATCAGCCCACACTCCGCTGCAGAGTGAAAATCTCATTCAGGACAAAAGAAAGCAGACTACTATAGGCAAACATGTCATTCTTCGCCAAGATAAGTCCACTGGTATCAAATACGGACCTCAATTTGGGGATGAAATTACTGAGAATGTACGTTTGGAGCACAGAATTGTATGATGGTGAATCAGGGACACTGGGAAAACCGGAACAGAAGAGAATCGAAGAGTTTGAGATGCGGTGCTACAGAAGAATGTTGATAATCAGGTGGAGGAATAAAGTAAGGAATGAGGGGGTCCCCCACAGAAATGGCGAGGAGAGAAACATATGGAAAACGCTGACGACAGGAGGGATAGGTTGATAGGTCACGTATAACACGTCAGGAAATACCATCTGTGTTACTAGAGGGAGCCGTAGGGAGTAAAAGCTGAACAGAAAGACAAGGATTCGAGTACATCCAGCAAACAATTGACGACTTAAGGAGCAAGTGCTATTTTGAGATGAATGGAAGAGGTTGGAACCGGAGAGTAATTTACGAGCTAACATCCCCAAGATGTTCGGGCTCACATGCGATTCCTCTTTATCGAAATGTCTTGGCTCAAATTCGTCTAGGGTTTGAACCGCACGTGTCGCATTACACGCCCTAAATTAGAGACTTGTAATCGTTTGGTTAAATTGTCTGGCTGATGGCAAGTTTGCTAAATACACAGTTGACACAGTATATAATAACAGTAATAATAATATCGGGAACTAAATTAACGACACAAAAATGATGTTAAATTGTCTGGCTGATTGCAATTTTGCGAAACACGAAGTTAACATAGCATATAACAACAGTAATAATAATATCAGGAACTAAATTAACGATCCATAATTGATGTAGGCCACACAGTTGCCACTTGGTTAGAATAATGTTTATTAAGAAAGAAAACTAATAGCGAAAGTGATTCTATTTAGGTTACTGTTACACTCGAGCGCATATCCATTTGACACAGTTCGATCATTCACAATCGCATCGCGAAATACTAGTTATCTACGCGAAAAGTTAGAGTTCACACCAGGTTCGCGGCTGCTCACCGCTCAGAGACTAAGTCCCGCGATACCACACAACAGGAAATTTTCAAAGTTGTTTCACTTCCTAGCCGCCTAAAGACCGACCGTTCGCTCTCGTGTCTGCATCCGCACTGTCCGCTTTGGTGTCTCGAGTAGAACTGCTCTCTGCCCGTCTCCGACCACGTCTCCCACGCACCGAGCATCTGTAAGTAGGCTGTTTATGTTTTCTTATTAGCAACGTTACGTAGCACTCTGTATGAAAATCACTGGCTGTGCTGTGTGCGGTCTGTGGCTACTTTACATTGTTGTCTGCTATTGTAGTGTTGGGCAGCTGGATGTGAACAGCGCGTAGCGTTGCGCAGTTGGAGGTGAGCCGCCAGCAGTGGTGGATGTGGGGAGAGAGATGGCGGAGTTTTGAAATTTGTAAGACTGGTTGTCATGAACTGCTATATATATTACGACTTTTGAACACTAGTAAGGTAAATACATTGTTTGTTCTCTATCAAAATCTTTCATTTGCTAACTACACAAATCAGTAGTTAGTGCCTTCGGTAGTTTGAATCTTTTATTTAGCTGGCAGTAGTGGCGCTCGCTGTATTGCTGTAGCTTGAGTAACGAAGATTTTTGTGAAATAAGTGATTTGTGAAAGGTATAGGTTAATGTTAGTCAGGGCCATTCTTTTGTAGGGATTTTTGAAAGACAGGTTGCGTTGCGCTAAAAATATTGTGTGTCAGTTTAAACACAGTCATGTACAATTTTTCAAAGGGTACGTTTCATATGTCGACCCCTAGCCGAGGATACCTCACTGGAATCTTCTGATTTTTTTTTTCTAGTAGTTTGTGTAATTAGTGTAGCTATCGTTTATTGCTAGCGCGTAATTGTAGAGAGAATCTCCTTTGTAGTTGCTTTTTGTTGTGGCATGCATGTAGATTTGCACCAAGTATTTCGCAGCTGCGCTTGCAATTAACTGGATATTATTTTCAGTGCTATGTTAATGTGTTCTCTTGTTTTTACTCTTCAAATTGTGTTTTTCTGTATCATCGTGTGAAATATTGTGACAATAATGGCATGTGAAAAACGTAATACTAGGCTCCAAAGTAAACTGAGAAATGACAGTGAAGACGAAAGCAGTGTGTTAGCGCCACCATGTAATGAATTAACTAATATTCAAAGTAGTAATTTGGTAACTGTGCATTGGGAAATGGAGCGGGCGTCAAATAATGGTGTAGACAGTGAAACACGTAGTGAACAGGGAAGCATTATCGATCGATCGGTCGGCAAAAGCTCGCTTCAGGAATCGGGAATGACAGAACACAATATTGCAAATACTGTAGACTCAGGTTTTGGGTTCTCACCGTTTTCTCAAATGAGTCAAGACATATTTTCCGCTTGTCAAAATGTGAATGTTGCCGGTGCAAATTCACTGCCGAAAAGCACTGAGGAACATGTTTCAGACACCAGTGCATTGTTATTGTAATTAATGCAACAAATGGGACAAAAGCTTCAAAAGTTAGACACAATGGAACAACACCAGAGACAAACACAGCAACAGTTTGACACAATGGAACAAAACCTTCAAAAGTTAGACACAATGGAACAAAATCTTCAAAAGATAGACACAATGGAACAACACCAGAGACAAACAAAGCAACAGTCGGACGCAATGGAACAAAATCTTCAAAGATTAGACACCACGCTTGAACAAACACGTGAAGATTTAACTACTGAGTTACATAACATTGAATCGAAATGCCAAAAAGTCTGTAATGACGTAAAAACACAAATTTGTGAGCATTTTCAACCTATTTTTTCGCGGCATAAAAATGCATTACAGAATCACGAAGCAGCCATAAAAGAACTGCAAACTATTGTTCATGAAAACCATGAGACCTTTCAAGCTAAAATTGACTCAGTTGCATCTACCGATTTGGTTATGCAACTTGCAAAAATTCAGGAAAACTTAAAGGACACAGTAGATACTCTGAAAATTGGTTCAGAAAGACACATGGAGGAAATTAGTTCATTATTAGAGAAAGTAGTTGAACTTTCGGATCAGCTAAATAATTTATCTATGAAGGTAGATGATAATCTGAATGACACAAAACCGGTAGTCTTTAATGACACAGAAGAGTGCGAACAAATTAAAAAATTCAAACAAAATCAAAATCAAATCAATACACAGTACAAAAGAGAAATCCAGGAAGTGCAAGATCAGCTGACACAGGTAATACAAGAATTAAGTATTTCAGAGGACACTCGTGCCCCAATACGGGAAGAGGGACATAGAAATACGGAACACCCAGAAAATAATAACACAGGGCATTTCGGAAGTTATGAAAGAAATTGGCAATGTGCACCAGATTTTGAGATGGAACCGCCGACACGACGTAACAATGACCGACATGCGACTCGCCAACATGATGATTTTGACTATAAGCTGTTCATTACTACACGTAAATTCAAATCGTTTAAGAATTCTGGCAATGACATTCATCCACAAGCGTGGCTCCATCAATTCTCTCATTGTTTTCCCCCCAACTGGTCATTAGAGCACAGATTAGAATTTATGTGTGGCTATTTAGAGAATGAACCAGCTGTAAGAATGCGATCGGTCATTCACGATTGTCACAGTGAAGGAAAATTTTATCATGCCTTCCTCTCAGCATATTGGTCTCAAGCTACACAAGACTGAGTAAAACATAGCATCATGATGATGAAACACTTTGAACAATCTGAATTTTCCAGTCTTGTCAAATATTTTGAAGAGATGTTGCACAAGAATTAATACCTGTCAAACCCATACAGCCCTTCAGAACTCATCCGCATTTGCTTAATGAAAATGCCTGAACATTTAAGAAATATTATTTTGGCAGGACGTTGCAAATACGACATTGAAGCTTTTCAGGGACTCTTACAAGAATTAGAAATCGACACAGACAGTCGAGGGATGCGAAAACAGGAAAACAATCACCACAGGTCACATCCGTCACAATTCTGTGATGACAGAAACAATAACTGGACACGACAAGTCTATTCTTACAAAGAAAATCGTGACCAAAACAGACTCCACCCATATGACAACCACTGGCAGAGTAATAATAGTTACAGAGAATGATCACATTTCCGTAGTAATGAATATGACAGAGATTACCTTAGAAACAGACAATATGGGAACCAAAACAATTATTATAAAGGGAGTCAGAATAACTTCAGACGCAATAGATCAGCGCGCAGTTACGATTCAGGAAGAAATTCTCCACCACATGACTGACAAGAAAGAAATTATGAAATCTACCGAAATGACGACAGACGAGATAATCATAATGACAGACCTGAATTTCATCAAAACTGGCGGGATTCAAACAGAGCAGGGCACTTTCGACAACGTGAATTTGTAGAAGCTAGGTCTCCTAATCCCAATAACGATGCGCGCCAACAAAGGAACAGACAATGACTCGCACCGCAGGCAGCGGCGTGCGCCGGCTGGCTCAGAGAAAAATAACATAGACGCTAACCTTGAGACAAATTTTAGCATTCTTTAACGACGTATACCGCATGATAATTGCGTTCAGGTTAATTTGCTGCGTACTGAGAAAAGGGTAAAAGATTGCACCAGATTTCACATATAAAGTCGTTTATTGAGAGATAATCTGGTTTTTAATTTGTCTCTTCCATACAAATTTTCACTGCACATTACTAGTACGCTTCGTCAGACTTAGAATCTGTTAACATGCAACAATGTTTGAAGTTAACCATCCTGTCTAGAACCTAGGGAACATATTTAGACAGTATTTACAAATGCATTGTTATAGTGAACGGACGACACAGTGTTGTTATTTGTACATTCTTGCTTGTTAGTTGCACGATTACGTCACGACTATAAGGCTCACATACTTAGAACATTTATCAGTACTGCTAATGAGATTTTAATGCAACATTTTGGTTTACTTGAAAATACATTCTAGATTTAAAGTACTTTCTGTGAGATACCAGATGATGTGGTGGTTAGTTTATGTGACAGCTACGCGATTTTATCACGACGCTACTAATGAGTGACAATTTACAATGTTGCTTTTGCAGTGTTTCTGTTTTATATCTGCACAGTTTTCTGTTTTATTCTGGAAAGTAAAACGTGTTGTAGTAGTAACTTTTGTGGTATAGCTACAATGAGACAGCCTTTTCTGTAGCACAACAATACATTACAGTACAGTTTTTTCTTCATCACAACAATAAGCTTAACAACTACGATATCTGTACGCAAAGCATTTCACTTTTGGTTATCATGAGGTAAGTACATTGGCTTCTGCAGAACTCAGCTTTCGGAGGACGATAACTACGAGACTTCCACAGAGATAAACTTACAACATGACGCACAGTTTAGCGCTACAGTACACGTATTTGAGTGATTAATTTTGTACTTAAATCATTTATTTTTTAAGATATTTGAAGTACAATGATACAAGGGTTTTCCGTGATACATTTCATTCCATTGCTGTAATCTGTAACACCTGAGGGTATAATTACATTAATCCTCAGGGGGGTACATGCTTACTTTGTGCACCATGTGTGTGGCAAGCACAAGGAGCCCTAGCTAATATGGTATTTGCTTATACAACTTTACACATCGGTACCATATTTCTCCAACACAGAAATACACAGCTACCCGATTATTTAACAGAGAAACAAACACTTTTTTACTACGTCAGTGACAGATGTTTACGCAGTTGGATAACTTCACACTTATGAAACTGTATTTTGTATGTACTTTGCGGCGTCTTCATATTTTTTTGGAACCATTGTGATACTATGAGAGCCTTGAATGATGTATTTGGTATGGGATCATGATTTTTAAAATAAGTTTGAGGCAGATGACACTTTTGACATGAGCAGAGAATTTTTTTTAGGTTTTGAAATTATTGGAGGAAGCTACAACGATTTTGAGAGTTGACTGAGGTGTTATTATGTTATTATTATTATGACTATGTGTATTATGCTGTTGCGGTATGTTTATGATCAATAAGCTGATGCTATATGAGTTATTGGATTATGCTACGTATCTGTTATGATGAAATATTGAAGAAGTGTCAACGAATAAGGTAAGAAATAATGAGTAGTTTGCTGGAAACCAAGAATCGTACTTTAAGAGTTATGAAATGTATGTAAATACGTGAATGTATTACAATAACGACGAAAATTTTTTTGACACTGTTATATCAATAGGATTTTGTTTCTACACATTTGTAACGCAAATTCTCAACCTGTGAATTTTGTTATATGAGACTGCCACTGTAGCGGAAACTGCTGTCATAAATATTTCAGTAATAAAGGTAAGTGACCTTGACATAATGCGTTTTGGGCGCCCAGCTGAGAGGTAGTCGTCTGACAGAAAAAAGCCATCAAGTGCAAAAAAAAAAAAAAAAAAAAAAAAAAATGAGGCCATTATCCTCGCTATTGACATTTCTTCAAACTTGAAAACATACGATTACACTGTGGAGCTCGTAATTTATGATATTTACCTAAAATGCCTAATGAAATTATGAGAAACATTTTATATCTATTGTCTTTGTAGTTGAGAGACTGCTCATTTTGTTTAATATCTAGTATCTAGCTCCACTGCAGCATTGGTTAAAATAAAATTTTATAGATGTACTAATATAAATATTTCATGCCTACAGATCCAGTAAATAGTAACTTTATGATGTACTTTAAAAAAAACGAAGGAGCACAAAAAAAAACATTTTCCTTCACAGGAATTGCATACAGAATTTTCTTTCCAAGTACTTGGTAATATCTTTTGTAGAATAAGTTGTGATGCACCACTTTAATGACATAGATATTAAGATGTGAACAGACATTTCCCTTATCTGCGTTGTTGTCTTTAGTCTAATATTTTTTTCTGCTTGAGCTTTGTCATGTTTAGATATAAGTTATTGCATTTGCTGCTGCTGTTTGCCAGGCATAATGTTACTGAATTTGACTTTGCATTACGCTGTTAAGCCAGTTTACTACTGATTTATTTTTCTTGTTTGCTGCTCATCCCCTTATATTAGTTGCAATATTGCTGCTTACTTTGCCAATTTGTATTTTTTTATCATTGTTGTTTGTGTTAACGGTTTTGAGGTGCTGAATTGCCTCGTTCCTTAGTTTAGCATCTGAGCTCAGTAGATTTAAGTTAGCTTAAGATGGGGTAGGCTATATAAGAGAATGAGTTGCGATGTATTGGAAGAAATGCATTGAGAAGTTATACAAAAAAAGTACAGAAAGCAGGTATAGATAGGACTTTTTGGGACAAATGATGAACAAAGAGAGATCTCCAAGAAAATAAAAAAGGTTTGGTTTGCAAAATACTGCAGTACCAAATGTTACACTGAAAACAAACCCTGTCCTTTCGCCCTGTGTTATTCTGCTATGTGTTTGTGTACTCTTGTATATTTGTGTTTTTCCTGTCCTTATGTGTTTAGCTAATAAGATTTATGTTGTAGAATTTTTCAAATACTATGTTACTTTCTTCGTAACGATGTTTTGACATTATTTATTCTGTTTTGTTTTAATGCTCATGCTGATGTTTCGAAAGTCATTCTGATCTTTTATGTATGTACTTATGTCATAATTCTTGTAACACTGATGTATATGTTTATTTCTATTCTTTCGTAAAGCCTGTTTTACTACAAATGATATCTGTATTGTTATGTTCTTTAATGATGTATTTTGTACCTTTGTTATTGTATTCTTATGTTATCAAATTGTAGTTGACACCAGTTCATCGAATTAAGTAACTTGTAAGTTACATTTCACTGCACACGTTTCTGTTGGTCATAGTATATGGACAATATGTGAGAGGTAGGGGTTGTTAGTGTTTGCATGTGTGTTATTAATTCAGCAAGGGACTGGATAACAGCATTTCTGGTTCTAAGAACAATTCCAAAAACTTGCACAAGTGCACAAGTGGTGGTTATGGACTTGCTATATTCTCCACAAGACTCTTCGATGGTGATTGTGCACCTGCACAGTCGCAACAGTTGGCTGCTGGCCGTTTCTACAAGGACTACAGTGCGTCTACACCTTTGCTGACTCACCAGTATCATTATTTCTACAAGGACTGCAGTGGGTCTGCACCTCTGGTGGCCCACCAATACCATAATCTCTACCAGGACTACGGTGTGTCTACTCTGTGATGACCTACCTACCAAAACTTCGACTGACTCTGCGGTGGGTTTGCTCTGTTGTGGCCCATTACCTGTCTGCATGTCAAGAGTCAGCAGTGTCTTTTCGTTGGAAGGACAACACTACTTCTTCAAGACTGCATGGAAATCCACTACTTCCGTGTGCATTTTCTTTTACTGCTCAGACTTTGAGAAAAACACTGCTATTTTACTGTGATGAACGATCAGGACTGTCTTCACGGACTGTGAGAAAATTTTAGCTTTTGACCAACATTGTATCAATAAGTGTGTTAATTTGATTTCTTTGTAATAGTAATTATGAAAAATTTTAACAAATCATTATTGGCCACTGCCCAAAACAATTTGTAAAATTTTTTGTGGGGAGCATGGGGGCTATGTTTATGTTTTCTTATTGGCAACGTTACGCGGCGCTCTGTATGAAAATCACTGGCTGTTCTGTGTGCGGTCTGTGGCTAGTTTGCATTGTTGTCTGCTATTGTAGTGTTGGACAGCTGTATGTGAACAGCGCGTAGCGTTGTGCAGTTGGAGGTGAGCTGCCAGCAGTGGTAGATGTGGGGAGAGAGATGGTGGAGTTTTGAAATTTGTAAGACTGGTTGTCATGAGCTGCTATATATATTATGACTTTTGAGCACTAGTAAGGTAAATACATTGTTTGTTCTCTATCAAAATCTTTCATTTGCTAATTATGCATATCAGTTGTTAGTGCCTTCGGTAGTTTGAATCTTTTATTTAGCTGGCAGTAGTGGCGCTTGCTGTATTGGTGTAGCTTCAGTAACGAAGATTTTTGTGAGGTAAGTGATTTTTGAAAGGTATAGGTTAATGTTAGTCAGGGCCATTCTTTTGTAGGGATTTTTGAAAGTCAGATTGCTTTGCGCCAAAAATATTGTGTGTCAGTTTAAACACAGTCATGTATAATTTTTCAAAGGGGACGTTTCACATCTTCGCTCAAATGACTAGTGCAGTTCCCTTTCCTAAAGCCATCCATCTGATTGGCTACAGATTATTCTACATTTTAACTTATTTACATAATCAAAGCTTGACCACTTTCAAGTTTTAAATTAAATAACGATGATATCCATTGCATGTTGTTGTTGTAGCCTTCAGTCCAGAGACTGGTTTGATGCAGCTCTCCATGCTACTCTACCCTGTGCAAGCTTCTTCATCTCCCAGTACCTACTGCAACCTACATCCTTCTGAATCTTTTTAGTGTATTCATCTGTTGGTCTCCCTCTACGATTTTTACCATCCACGCTGCCCTCTAATAGTAAAGTGGTGATCCCTTGATGCCTCAGAATATGCCCTACCAACCGATCCCTTCTTCTAGTCAAGTTGTGCCACAAATTCCTCTTCTCTCCAATTGTATTCAATACCTCCTCATTAGTTATGTGATCTACCCATCTAATCTTCAGCATTACTCTGTAGCGCCACATTTTAAAGCTTCTATTCTCTTCTTATCCATTGCATAATAAACATTAAATTCCTTGACATAAAACCAATACAATTTCCTTCTTATCTTTGAATGTCACGGCCAGTAGCCTTGCACCAACGTGGTTTCTGATAAATAAATAAAGAACAAAAGTAACTATTATGCACTACAACAAATATTGTATTACCTAATGATTCAATAAGGTATCATGCTGTCACCGTTACAATGTGTTTTGTGTGGAGGAAGTGATGATCCGATGCGTAACTGAAATTACTGATAATTTAAATTTACTATATCTTTTAAACAAATATAGTTACAGAGTTGATATTGACAACGTTTGTGATTTTAATGATGCGTTTCTATATGAAAAGTCGATTGTTGAAACCGATCAAAGCTTCAGTTTTTAGCATTCAAGTCTTTGCTACAAAATTTGTTAATGTCACTTGAACAGTGAATCCTAAACTATTATAGATATAATCAATATTCAAGTTTTATTGGGATCACCACGAAAATTTCTGGAGGATGCAGATTAAAATTGTTGTGGCTTGATTCCTTGCATTACTACAGAATTAAATAGTTTTCATAAATGTTTCCCTTTATGACCGATCGAAGGTCCGCCATATTTAACACTGCTACGTCTCCTCGGCCACAAATGGACTCTGCTGGTTTTCCCTATGACGTAGGTCCTCGTCTGTCTCACTCGCACACTACAGCGCCTAGGCCTCGATAGGCAACAGACGCCTGTGAATTTCCCCATCTCGTTGTGAATCTGCGCCCTTCGTGGCACACGGTCCTCGACGACAGGGTTCGTTCCACAATTTCTGTAGGCTGACTCTTTCGGCCATACATTTAAATAAGAGCACAATGCTCGTTAACTCACAAATTCGAGATGGATCGCATCAAACAAGCCAGAAGACTAATGAGACACACACACAGAAAAGGCAAAGGACACCATACCCGAAGGCATGTTTCTTAGCAACAGAGGAAGCGTGCTCTAAAAATTTCAGAAATGCTGTACAAATGAATAAAAAGTTATCTAAGTCGTGCAGATAATGCATTTACTTATCAAAAAGTTCATCTCATGAAAAAAAATTAATGCAGCGACAGCCTTAGTGGAGATACTGAAAATTTAATATAAACACAGAGAAATATGCAGCTGCCCACATCAGTCAATATAAAAGTGTGGCAGAGCTTTAATAGAGTTTTAAAGAGATAAAATGTAAATTATTTCATACAAATATTTTGGAGGATCTGTTAGAGAAATAATGAACAATCACGCAAATTCTTTTGCCTGTAAGACAAATTGCAGGCTGCTTTTCATTGAGAGGATATTGGAAAACCGCAGTTTGTCTGCAAAATGCGTTGCATACGAAATATTTGTTCGGTGCATACTTTAATACAACTCACGTGCAAGGGCCCAAATCAGGCTGGATCAACAGGAGATACCGAACACAGAGAAATAAGGATGGTGCTAGCGATCACTGGCTAGCTTGAACGCCGGGAGTGTGTTACACAGATGTTGAACCACCATAACTCGCACACATGAGAAAAAAGAATCCATACATCCAGCGAGAACCTACTCAGAAACTCCATCAACCATCTCTCAGAGCAGAAATTGTAAATATGTGCTGTCCTCTACATCCGTACACTGGAGATGTCATATTATGGAAATAAAAGCCCGAATTGACGTGTACAAGCGGTAGTAATTCCTAAACTCCAGCTGATGATAGAGCTGCAAAAAACCTTACAATGGTACAATAAAATGTATCCCCTTCCACGCATTTCTAAGTGATTCGCATAGCACAGATGTATATATAATAAGAAAATGGAGCATAACGTGATATTTAGTAAGCAACTGTGCACTTTTCGACATTACGCGCAGCGGAATAAGGGAGGAAGATTAGGGCTTAACGTCCCGTAGACACTGAGGTCATCAGAGACGGTCCCCATTCCGAACTCTTTTATTAAGGATGGGGAAGAAAATCAGCTGTGCCCTTTCAAATGAACCATCCTCACATTTACCTGGAGTCATTCAGGGAAGTTTCGGAAAACCTAAAGCTGTATAGCCGAAGGCCGACTCGAACTGTCGACCTCCCGAACGGGAGTCATGTGTGACAATCACTGCGCCACATCGCTTAGGCTTCTAGTGGACTAATGACCAGCGGTCTGGTACACCATCCACACTGTGATTTATGGGCAGTTTTCCACGCTTTAAACACGTTTTCGCACGTTTTGCTGACAGGTTGCCCCAAAATATTGAAAGCGGTGTGTCACATTCCACTGAAATAGTCCCCCTTTCTCTTTCTCTCTGCTCAGCAAGACCGACATCCAAACAATATCTGTGATGAATGGTCGTGAAACATTTTTCGGACTGGCAGAGAGAAGCGTTATTTTTTTTCAGAAATTTAATTTCTTTTAGTATAAAGTTAACAAACAAATGTTGCTACTACGCAATTAACTAGCAGACCTGGCTAAATACTCGTAGACTAAAAACTCTGGAGACGAAATCAAACAAACAAACTAGCACGTATTACAAAGCACGTAAACCGATTTTACGGATATCTGACTGTTTCTATTTTAGCTCTGAACATTTAACTTCCATCTACTTGTGACAAAACTCCGTAAAAAAACAATATAGACTGTAAAAATATTTAGAGATGCTCTTAACATACGTCTGTACAACGTCATACACTTATCAATAATGCCACAAACCAGTGACATATTTTGTTTCATTAACGCACTTCCCCTTACTAATTGCACTCAGCGCTCTGATACTGATTGCATCGTCCTCTTGTTGCGTATGAGCATAATGTATTAATGTGGTTGTTTGCCATGCTGGAACATGTACACTGAGAAATATTTACCACCCAGGGGGCGGTGCACTTCAGCGCAAACAATAAAATGATATAGTTGCAATCGTATTTGGCGTTCCCATATTGACACGGCAAAGGAAAAAGTTAAATTGGATAGACATCGTTCATTTACTAAAGCATGGGTGGTAGCTGTTGAATTATAACAGAGCTTCTGACATTTAACCTGCTGCACTCTGAAGATTCCTTTTGGCTTACTGTTTAATAAAGCAGCAGTGCCGTATATCTCGATAGAAGTTTAAATGGTAAACAGGAGTGTTTTTGATTACACAGAACCAAGCGACAAACGGTAAACATGATTGGCATTAAACTTCTATATTTTTCTAGAGAATATCGTAGTATCGTAGAAACTCCTGTCCTCTGCGGTGATGAAAATTCTAACTGTGCACACCACACCAGTCAGATGATGGCAGAGCATATGAGTATTTTGTAAAATAGTGGTAGTGCCTCTGGGGCCTTTGTCGTCGTAATGTCAATGTACTTCATTTTAACTGATAATCTCTGCAGATACAGCACACGTTAATACATAATAAGCAACTGACAATGCCCTTCCACTTTTGAAGTGTAAGACGTGTATATTTATATTGTCTATTGTCAACCCACAATTTATGAAAGATGTTTATATTTTATTAATAGGATTAAGTAGGAATAATTAATATTTGTCACAATGGAAATAATTGTGGTAGCAGGGAATGTCTGCTTCAAAGTATTATTGGCAAGAGAGACCGCAAATTGATATAATTTTAAAAAGGGCGGGAGAGACCGCGTATGGATACATTTTAAGAGAGGAGCGGGAAAGACTGCGCATTGATACATTTTGTAATGGTAGCAGGGATTGTCTGCACCAGAAAGCGTTGTTGGCAGGAGAGACCGCACTTTAGCGTTCGTAGGAAGTCAGTAGTAAGCGAGATGTGAAGCAAGTTGGTAGCAGGTCTGAAGTGAGAGGTTGAGAGGAGCAGTGTGCCTGCCAGCCACCAGCTATGATTTACAAGAGATTATAAACGGATATACAGAGACATCAACTAATATTATTGAATTATTTCCTTTACGAAACTCAAGACTGCCGAAGGTATGTTTGCGCAATGCTAGTTGTAAGATTATTGTAAAAAATAAGTCCCATTTGAACGTTTGTAAAATCATTTCATTACTAACAGTAAATATTTGAAGCGTTTTCAGAATATAATTAATTTTTTCCAGCAGTGTTGCATTACTGATTATAACCCATCCCAAAAAACCATCAACGTAAAACTTTGCAAAAATTTTATTATTGTCAAGAAAAAGTGTAACTATGAATAACGTAACTTCAGTCAAATTAAAGAATAACGTCAGCTTTGCTATTAATAAACAATGCCAGCTTTGGTAATAAATACAGCCACTTATTATGACAGCCCACCAGTAGCTAATAGAGTATAGTAAACCAGAGAAAGTATATTCATGTCGCAGTTCGATGTAGCAGCCAGATGGCGATCCAGTAACAGTAAAAACGGTAAGGAACAGTTTTGGGTTATTGCAGATAACGACTGAGGGCCACGACGACGACTCATCCTATGTTTCGTCAAAATAATCAGAAAATCACGTTTAATAAGCAGCAATTAAATTTGTATACGAAGATTGAGAATAAGAATAAATTTCAAAGGGATGATTTCATTTGTTATTATTAAGCAAGATAGAGAAATCTTAAGGAAAGGTTTCATAGGTTATTGTAGAAGGGAAGGTTTCGTAAAAAAAAGAGATATAGAGGAGATGGGAAGGTTTCAGAAGGTACAAAAAACTGAAAACACAAGTAGAAATTTGAATATGGCATTGGAATTATTATGCAGTCAATCCACGTCTGTTATGTGAGCTGTTCCTGTTACGTGACTTGTTCCTTTTGAAATTTCCATTAGAATTACCTACTGTCGAACATTGGAAGTGCTGGTATGCCATAACCGACGTATTGTACTACTCAGACCTGTACAGCCAGGGTTTTGGAAAATTATTTACGTTCCCTAATTTTACGTATTTTGTCTTTTTATTAACTCGTCATGCACTGCCACACCCCAGTTGTCGAGTGCGTGTTTAGACGCGGCCTCTGGGTTTTCCTTAAGTGCTATCACATGTTTACGCATCCCGTTCCGCTGACCCTCTCACTGCTGTGGGTGAATTACTTCCGTACCTCAGAGAATAAGAAAGTTTCCAGTATTTATTATACAACATACGCCTTTTTTTAGCCCTATCGTTTGCGGAAAACTTCTTTTAGATATCTTGAACCATTTATGAAATATGACGATTGTTACGATCACATGATTCCTGATGTGTAGGGACGGAATTTGGCACGCGACCGTCCACCGGATATTTTTTTTAAGAAAAGAATACTCTAGAACGAAATGAGACGTCGTTCCGCTCTCAGTCTGAAGTAAACTTGACATCTTACCTACATTTCATACAGAAATACATGAGCTAAACTTAACCATACACGAAGTTTACACAATGCATTTTTACCTCAGCAAACTGTTTAAATTTTTTTAATACTTTAATTAATCTGATGCAGCGCAACAACTATTATGAACAACGAAAATAAGTTCATTTCTTTATCGAGCAAAGATAGAGAGTTTTTTTTATCGTATCGTTTTCTTAAAATCGGATTAAGTACTTCATAGAGTCCAGAACGCCATCTCTCAGCACAGGCAGCAACACTAGGGAAGCGGTACAGTGACAACACAGACGCATTCAACATAATATGCAGACAACACGTCTGTAGTAGTCAGAGGGCTAAAACTTTTCCTTCTGATGCAGCTAAGGTTCGAAAATGAATTTTATTGTAACAAAATAGTCCCATTAAGAGTATAAGTATTCAATTGTCACAGAAAACTTAATAAATAATAATTAATTTGATTACTGTTCCTTTACGACGACGTAATGTTGGAATTGCACATGGCAAGTATTTATTTCTGGGGCTAATTTTACTTTCCTGTGTAATAAGTGTAGTAATGCAACAATGATTGCAGTATATGTTTCCTGATCCCAATTCCATAAGAGATGCAAATGACAAAATACCATCTGCGAAGTAAAGAAGCTAGGAGTATATGTAAAGCTTATTGCATTGCAAGATAGGATGATTGATAGGGAAGCCGGTATTCATAATTGTACAGGATGAATCGAAAAGGACTTTACAACTTTGGAAAGATACAAAAATTTATTGACATAATTTACAGAATCGGTAGATGTTACAGTCTGTGGCAAACAACCTCAAGTTTTATTCACGAAGTGTATCAGTACCCCAGTCTGCCACCAGAGCGCCAGCGTAGGGCACAGTTAAAACGGCTTTCGCTGGCGCCAGGCGTGCTTGTTGTGTGTTTTGGTTTCAAGAAACGAACTCTGCAACAAATGTTCAGCGTAAATATCGCACCGAAAACGCTAATGAACCTCCAAGCGGGCATATAATATACTCCTGGTGCAAGGTCTTTGTAGATACGGGTTGTTTGTTCACTGCGACATGAAAAATCACCAGGTCGCCCGTGTGTTGATGATCATGTCGAACAGGTTAGGGAGATCTTTGCCCGCAGTCCACAAAAATCAACGCTACGTGCGTCTCCAGAGACTGGCAGTCCACTAAAGACTGTTTGGCGAGTACCGCGTAGACTTTGCACAAGTTACGCCCGATTTGCTGCTAAGAGTGCGGGAGGAAACTGGTTACAGGTGGAATGGTTCAAATGGTTCTGAGCACTATTGGACTTAACGTCTGAGGTCATCAGTCCCCTAGAACTTAGAACTACTTAAACCTAACTAACCTAAGGACATCACATACATCCACTCCCGAGGCAGTATTCGAACCTGCGACCATAGCGTGGTTCCAGACTGTAGCGCCTAGAGCCGCTCGGCCACCCCAACCGGCCAGGTGTAATGCTTGCACATCATAAATGGTAGTCACATAGAATTAAAATGACACATGATACCTTTATGTGAAACTTGAGATTGTTTGTTGCAAAATGATACATCTACCGATTCTGTAAGTCGTCTCAATAAATTTCTAAATCTTGCCAAAGTTGTGAAGTCATTTTTGACTCACCCTGTATACGAGGTGCGACAATAAAGTAATGAGACTGATGTTAAAAAAATGTTGCTTACCGATTTATTCAAGTTTAATGTTGTCTTCTTCAAAGTAGTTCCCCTCTGATTGCACACACTTTTTCCAGCGCTTCTGCCATTGGTGGTAACATTTCTGGAACGCATCTTAATATCCTCCAAGACCCTCGTCACAGCTTTTTGGACATCTTGTGTTGTTTGAAAATGGTGTCCCTTGACCGCCGTTTTGGCTCTTGGAAATAGAAAAAAGTCGCACGGAGCGATATCTGGTGAATAAGGTGGCTGTGGTAGTACTGAAATTTGTTTTGAGGTTAAAAATTGCTGTACCGACAGAGAAGTATGGGACGGAGCATTATTGTGATGCAGAATCCAATTATCAGCAATGTTGGCACGGACACGAAGAACTCTCTTACGAAGTACTATTATTGGTTAACTGTTTGTCCAGGAGGCACCCACTGTTAATGAACAATTTCCTTGGAATCAAAGAAGCACACAAGCATGCAGTTCACTTTTGACTTTGACATGAGAGCTTTTTTTGGTATGCATGCTGCCTTTGAGCACCATTGCGAACCTTGGCGTTTTGACTCTGGATCGTACTGAAAAAACGAACTTTCATTACCAGTGATAACACGGCTCAACATTTCTGGATTGATTTCCGTTTGCTCTAACAGATCGGCTGCCACATTTTTCCGTATTTCTCGCTGTTGTGGTGTGAGATTTTTGGGGAGCATTTTTGCACAAATCTTTCTCATACCAAGATCTTCTGTTATTATTAGATGAACCGTTTCTCGATTGATGTTCAGTGCTTCTGCAATCATTTTCACAGATAATCTTCTATCAGATCATACGAGTTCACGCACCCTGGCCAAGTTGACATCTGTCCGTGATGTTGATGGTCGTCCACTGAGGTCTTCATCTCCAGTATTCGTTCTGCCTTCACTAAACATTTTATGCCAACGAAAAACTTGAGCTTTTGACATAACCTCCTCTCCAAAAGCCTTCTGAAGTTTACGTAAGTTGTCGTCGCGTTTTCACGCAATTTCATGCAAAAAGATATGGTATACTGTTGCGCAATATTATACGGTTCCATTTCTGTGACAAGAGACACAAACACCTGTTAACTTATAACAGCACAACTCACGACTGAGCAGCTGCATCGATGTGCCGCTTGGACTAGAAGCAGCTTATAGACCAAGGTCAAAGATATTGTGCCTACGCAAGCCCGCAGGGTTGCCACATCTTGCAAAGAAAATCGGTCTCATTACTTTATTCTTGCACCTCATAAACAGGACGTCTGCGATGCAAAGTAATTTTTATTAGAAATAACGCATCGCGCCTGGTTAGGCTTCCTCACATTTTTCTAAAAGAAAAGGAAAAGCAAAGATGTAATTACATAAAACTGCAAGTCAAAGACTATGGTTCTAAGCAGCGCTGAATTTTGAAAGATTACTGCTTGAAAAACAAGTAAATTATCACACATGAAAGGCTATCAAAGCAATGCATATCACCAGTTGGTAGGGCAGTTAGCCAGAACGATGGTATAAGATGTGTATACTGGAAGGGATAATAGCTGGGAAAAAATTATGAAGGCAAAAATGTAAGGGGGAGAGGAGGGGGGTGCAGGCAATAAAACAATGGAAATTATCTTGAAACAGTCATGTCTGCCAAGAGAAGCGCATTGTAGACAGTCTAATTGATGGCCACATTGAAACTAAAGAGCATAGGAAAACGATATTTCCCACAGGGAGGTACGTCAAAAAAGGGCGTTAGTGTCGGTAAAACTTAGCTAATCTAGACGTAACACTATATGATCAAATGTTTGTGAATTCCTAAGGGACCAAACTGCTGAGGTCATCGGACCCTAGACTTACACACTACTTAATCTAATTTATGCTAAGAACAACACACACACCCATGCTCGAGGGACGACTCGAATCTCCAGTGGAAGGGGCCGCGTAAGACTATAAAAAGTAGGTATAGTAAGTAAAAGTGATCAGGTAGCACTTTAACTAACAAGTTGTGATAGTGCATAGAATAAAAATTCAAAATGCTTAGAAACTGAAAGAATAGCTAGTAAGAAATACTGTAAAATTAAATGTTGCCATAAAAACAATATATGGTCTCAAAATGTTACAAAAGGATGTACATATACCCAAAATTGCTATAAACTTGAAAGTAATCAGACCATTAAAATCGTAACTACATTGAGCAAAACAAGGAACACTAAACTTCGAACAAGTGAATTAGATTTTGAAACTGGTATCATGATGTAGTAAAATGTCTGATTCTTACAGACCAACTGAACGTGCAGAAGCATATCGTTACTAGAAGCTAAATGCTTTTCCTTTTCTTTCAGATGAATCTGAGGAAGCCTTAAGGCGAAAGGCAAACAAAAATAACGATGCAACTGGAACTCTCCATTCTGAACAGCCAGAAAATTATGACCACCGACCTATCGATATAAACCTGTCCAGGCTATATCACCGTCACCTGGCGAGGAAGGACAGCTAGTCAGACATACTAATAGTGCATGTAGTATCAGGGAGCACGTTGTCCATATGTAGAACGGGGAAGGCGTGCGATCTGTCTGAGTTTGACCGAGGGCAGATTGTAATGGCGCGGAGGTTTTTCACGAACATTTCGGAAACTGCACGACTTGTCGACTTTTCGAGGATTGCTGTGATGAGTGTCTCCAAATGTGGCGAAACCAAGGTGGCAGCGCGTCCAGACGTCGTGGTGTAGCTTGCCCACCTCTCATTACAGATGTTGGACGTCGTAGGCTGGGCAGACTGGTAAAACACTGCAGGCGCCGAACTGTGGCGGAACCAACATCAGTTTTTAATTCTGGACGGCGTACAAGTGTGTCTGAACACACAGTGCATCGGACACTCCTAACGCATGGGCCTTCACCGCAGACGACCCACGCCTCTGCCAATGTTAACAGGACTCCTCGGCAACTACCACTGCAATGGGCACGTGACCATCAGCACTGGTCGTTGACGTAGTGGCAGAACTTTGAATCGTCTGATGAATCCCGCTAGATTCTTCAATATTCCGATGGGAGGCCGCGAATTCGTCGTCTTCCAGGGAAAAGCTCCATGATATCTGTACTGCGGGACGGAAACAAGCTGGCGGAGCCCCATTAAGTCCCAGAGAACATTCACGTGGGCGTCCATGTGTCCATTGGAGCTCGTGCAAGGCACCATGACTACACTGGTTGCAGACCACGTAGACCCCTTCATGACGATCATGTTTCCCGACGGCAGTGGTAATTTTTAACAAGGTAACACGCCATGTCACAAGGCCAGAAGTATGAAGGAGTGGTTCGAGGAACACAGTGAAGAGCTCCATTTTTTGTGCTGCTCCCACAACTCACTAGATCTGACACGTTCGATCACATTTGGGACGTGATTGAACATGGCGTCAGAAGTAATCACGCCCTTCCACGAATTTACGGGAATTAGGGGGCAGATGTGGTGCCAACTGCGTCCAGCTACATACCGAGGCCTTATTGCTTCCGTGCCACGAAACGTCGCCACTGTTATCCATGCCAAAGGTGGACATACCGGCTATTAGGTAAGCGGTCATAATGTTCTGACTGATAAATGTATGTGGTACCTACAAAGCGTCCGTACCACTAAATAAATACTTATCGATATATATTGACTTCATCTTTTAGCGATCACTCAGCGGAAGGATGCCACAACTAGAAGGCGAGCGAGGTGGCGCAGTGCTCAACGCAGTGGACTTGTAGTTAAAGGATGGCCATCTAAATCCGGGTCAGGCTATCCGGATTCAGGTTTCCCCTGATTTCCGTAAATCGCTCCAGCCAAATGTCGAGATGGTTCCTCTGATATGGCAAGGAAGATTTCCTTTCTCTTCCGTAACAGAGCTGCCCGAGCTTGTGCGCCTTATCTAACGACCTCGATATCTACGGGCGTTAAACCCTAATCATCCTCTTCTTTTGATGAACTTGCAAGTTCAACAGAGAAACTGCATAGAGCCTTCTTCCTAAATTTCCCCATGAGCAGTAAGAGCAATAATCAATGCGAAATCATTTCTTGGGCTGTTCTATTTTACAACTTAATACCCTGGTCCCGTGTTAGTTAGCTCAGTCCGTGTAAAGAAGCTGACACTACATTACATAATACACATACCGGAAATAAAATCACAACATCAAAAATTAATTAATGTAGATTAATGGAAATTTCGGGAATACATTTGCGTAGATAAATAAATGTCGTGTGACTAGGGCTTCCCGTCGGGTAGACCGTTCACCAGGTCAAGTCTTTCGATTTGATGCCACTTCGGCGACTTGAGCGTCGATGGGGACAAAATGATGATGATAAGGACAACACAACACCCAGTCCCTGAATGGAGAAAATCTCCAACCCAGCCGGAATCGGGCCCAGGCCCTTAGGACTCACATTCTGTCCTGCTGACCAGTCAGTTACCGGGGGCGGACATTTGTCTAGGTGACATGTTTGAATGATCAACATTGCAAGATCACAGAGCGAGGTAAGCCACTGAAAATGTGAAAATGCTGCTACAAGCGTAACTGCCAGAATGTTGAATGCAAGCGTGCAAATATGCTTGCACTGTGTTGTACAGGTACCAGATGCCAGTTTCTGGAATGGAGTTCCATGCCTGTTGCACTTGGTCTGTCAATATAGGGGCGGTTAATGTCGTTTGTGTGTGACGCTGGAGTTGTCCGATGATGTCCCATATGTTCTCGACTGGAGACAGAAATCATCGTCATCATCTAAAGAAGAGAGTCATTTTGATTTTGTTAATTTTAAGCTGTGAGCGTGATCGATTTGTATGCAAGGGATCCAAATAACATTCAGAACCAACAACAAAGTTGAACGGCCAAAATGAGGCAAAAGAACCCGATACAAATTCAGCAATGGAGGAATATACCAACTGACATGTAACTCCTGACAAGCCCAAAACATCGGACTAATAAGCTGGTACTCCTGAACAATAGACACAGGGCACATGAGAGCTCCGATGAGTGACAACACACATTCCACTTTCGCAGAACAACTAATGAATAAAAAACACCACCCCACTAATAATATATCAACTGAGCTACACAACTCAAAACACAACAACAGTTTACATCGAACAAAACACTAGAAAATTGTTACATACTAGGAAGGAAAATATACTGTGCAACTGCGCATTCTTTACGCCTCTAAAAGAACCCCATCATGGACAGAGACATAAATTAGGACCTGAACTAGCTAGAACTCCCAATACAATTTTCAAAACCTTCTCGCAATATGCAATACATCTCGGGACACACGCGAGCAGCAAGGTAATGTAATGTTCTGAATTACGATCGATGTACAAAAGGTACGATTTTGCTGTGCTTAGAAGCGACTGCAAGGCGACCAATGAACCTAACTACATGACAAATTACGTAGCAACATAGTGCGCACCAAAACTCTGTCCACAAAACTCTATCCACAACACTACCGCTATTCCCAACTTTTTGTTGCAACACAAGATTGTATTGACATATACGCTTAGTGGCCGCGTGGTTTGAGGCGCCATTTCACGGATTGTGTGGCCTCACCCGCCGGAGGTTCGAGTCCTCCCTCGGGCATGGGTGTGTGTGTGTGTGTGTGTGTTGTCCTTAGTGTAAGTTAGTTTAAGTATAGTGTAAGTCTAAGGACCGATGACGTCAGTAGTTTGCTCCCTTAGGAGTTCATACACAAGCGCGCACACACACACACACACACACGCGCGCGCACACACAAGTGCGTAGTCCTGTAGACAGTTGATACAGCTGGTCGTAGTAATTAGTGATGGGAGTAGTCATATAGCAACGTTTAGCTGCGTTTCATCTAGGTGATCTTAATTAAGCTGTATTTTTTTCTGTCAGTCGATAAGAGCCTTCTAATGTAATTACTATTGCTATTGCCCAATTACAAGCATTTTAGTTATATTTCATTTAATTCTGTCGTTATGTTGAAGGCGTTTTAATTGTTACTCTCTTGTTTCGACCCTGCGTTCCAGAAATACGTTGGACAGGAAATAACGTTCATTTTAGTTGTATTATTCTTTGTCAAGACTACTTTATGTCTGATAAATTACTGGTTAAACTGAGCCTCCGCTTGCACAGCTCCTGGCTCAATAATCAGTCTTCCCAAATCCTAAGCTTCAATGGCTACCTCTTGTAGAATGGGCTACGTGATGAAGACAGGTGTGCTTAATTGAATTTTGTTTGGGAGTATGTACTATGGGTTTAGTGACAGACAGTTAATAAAGTCAGTATTAAATGTCAATTTGATATAGCAGTCACTTATTCCGGGTTGGGAACCTGGGGACGACCTCGAAGTTTTCGAAGTCTTTGGCTACTTAATGTAGTATGGCGAGTGCGACCGTTGTGCAGCTGCGCGAAAATGTGAAGGCAGAAGTGGGTGTTCACTGTGATTGAGCTGTGCAAAGTATATCAGTCCACTGCTCCCCGCAGTTGGGGTATTCCACAAGCACAATCACGACGCAGTACGCAAGCTTTTTCTATCGCAATGCTGACAACAACGGCGAATGCTCGTACACGAATCGAAATAGCCACGTCGGATACAGCAGTATCACATAGAACGGAGCGGGTGATGACAAGGCGGGAAGATTAAAGCATTCGTAACGAGAAATGTAGTTGAGGCACAGAAGCAGTTTTGATTCTAAAAGCCAATGACCCACCTATAGAAAGCCATCTCAGCGATTGTATTTTATTTGTGTTTTTATTACTTCCCCTTTGTTATGGGTTTTGGTTCTGTTTAAAGTTGTTGTAGTGGTGTGTACGTGTTCCTGTAAAGCATATGAAAGAATAGTAGCAAGAATAACAGTATTATTTGAAAGAAAGAAATATTCTTTGATAATTCTTCTTTGTGTGCAGCTGAGCCCGACTATAATGAATTATTTTGTCGTACCTTATCACAACATATAAATATTGAAATGCTGTTTCGCTAATTCAGCAAGTGACATTAAAATGTATACACTAAACACTTAATATATCACACCACAACCTCTTCCCATAACGACACTGGCTTAGTAAATATTTTTATTTGGTGTCACTGATAAATTCGCTGATAAATTAATCTTACGCACCAGTCACAAAAATTATTTCATTTACGTAAAGTCTAAGATTGTCCCACTGAATGTTATTTTCACTGTTAGAATAGGAGAATAATAAATTAATGTGAGATCTTGTCTTCGGAGTTCAAGTATTGTAATATCGATCGAAACAATTAATGTGCGATTATTTCTGCAGTTTGAAATTGCCGCTCCATACGCGCCCGTAATGGCGGCAGACAAAGCAGTTTAGACTGCTGGGGACACAAAACTAAAACATTCGTAGTTGGTTATCTGGTTACAAATAAAAGTCCGCACACTAGAATTACATTTAGTAAATTACACGTTACATTTTTCTTTTGATCAGTGATGACTACCTTTTACAATATTTAAAAGAACAGACCTCAGCTGATCTTCTATCTCATCCGCTTCATACATCATAGACAACAATAGAAGAAGGAAAAATTTTTACAGACAGTACAATGCCAATGCATTCCTTTAGTGGCATAATCTTTTCGTATATGTTATTCTTTGAAGGAAACTGGTTATAAAAATAATAAAACATATTGTTGTTTGTAATTATTTACATTTTAAAACATAATAATAAGTCACAATACAATACTAAATCTTTTCTCAGTTTTCGCATATAGGCTTAAAAGTCATTTCTGGAAAAATATTCATTACTTCCTAAATCTCGAGCACTGTCGCATACACTGCTGGCACAAAATATTGGCACTGACATTACACCTTGCTACCCAATGACGGAAAGATAATTTCAAGTTTATTCCTTCTCACTGCTTTAAATACTAAGTTCTTATGTGTGTCGTAACTGCCCTCCCAATATATTCTCTTAATTGGCAGTCGAATTATTCCCACTACGGAACACCCACTGAGAAATACTTCATTTCCTCAAACGATGAGGGCGATTCTCTGTTAACATACTCTTCGTTTCCTTGGTAATGAAGCTGACAAATTATTTATTGAAGAATAGCTCAAATGACCCAACTGCACTAAAGGAAAGGAGAAGCGTGAAAGTGTTAGGAATGCTTTCAAAATCTTCAATCTACGTAACCGTTTTATAGCAACGAGTGTACAACTTGTCCAGAACTTTTGTAGGCTACGGTGGCGGTTGTGGTGGTACTGGAGCACGCATTGCTGTAGGTGGGCGAAGTGGGTCTACGCCGTTTTGCCAATCCGATGTTTATTTTTCCTGTGATCGAGGTAATATCTCTTCTCTGTGTGAAGTTCTAAATTCAGATTCAGCACGACGTTGCCTTTCAAATAGATTGCCAGAAATACGCCCTTCTGCCTCATCCCCAGAATATCATCAGTCAAGATGTTTAAATCAGGTGGGGCGATAAAAAATGTCTTGCACATAAGGATCAACTCCAAATAGCACGTCAAAAGTTTCCTGAGCCACAAACCCTTTCTGTAGAATCTTAACTAAACCTCTTAAATAAAAAGCAGTGAGAACATGTCACACCGATAATAATGATAATAATAATGATAATAACAATAGTTGCAGTAGTAGAAAAAACGACAACAATAGGCATAATTTAAAAACTCCTAAATATTATTAAAGTGCTCACATAAGTGCTAAGCATTATTTCTTTACAACGCTGAAAATCTAAAAAGTGTCCCTGCGATACAAATGATAGTGCGTAAATTTAAATAAACGGCATTTTATTGTTGGTTTATTAAGGAACTCTTTAGTTTTTTAACATGAGTGGTAAAATATTTGATCTGTTTTACTTACTCTAAACCCATAGTGTGATGAGATTCAGGTTCTAGAAATAAATGTTTCAGTTCAATTGCCAAATGTTCCCAAGAGGACAGCTGCTCCTAGAAATCCTTAAATAATATCAACAAGCTCATAGATGTTCGTTGTTGTCCAAGGAACCATGAAGGGCGCTAATATTGTATGTGTCTCTTTTGGAGAGGCATTTAGGATCCTGTCAATTTTTTACAACGCTATTACAGAGATATATGAGAATCGAGTGTGACATTTTTGTACGTTTATTTCCTTTCCATACTATCCACTGAATGTATTTTGCAGCGAGGACCGATATTTTGAATATTAATATGTTCGCGTTTTGTGGGAAGGAAGTACGGAAGGTCATAGAAACTAGAAACACAGCACCTAATAGATAGGGCTATGAAAATTTAGTGGTTAATTTAAAAATCGAAACGGAATTGCAGTGTAGAACAACAGGAGTGACAACATATAAAACCTCAATGGGAACAGGATAGCAAACCAGTGGAAGAGAACTTCCTAGCCGATACATTGCTATCGGACGAGAATATTCATACTGATAAACAAAATGGCCCATTAGAGAACGACTCCCACTCTAAAACATACAACACTGAAAGAATGTAGAACAAGGAGAGGCCAAGAGGAAGCAATGAGGGGTAGGATTTCTCTGATGATGCGATAAAAGAATAATAGTAAGTTGAGATGCGAGACATAGTATAACTGTTTAGCCTAGAAATACTAATACTAGTAATTCCACCCTGTAATGCTACCCCTTACCAATATTTTGGTTTGTGTATGCCAATGGAAAGTAATCGGTCTGTATTTCGTCACGTGAAGGGTTATGTATTGAAAGGACGCAATATGTTCGAGTGGAAACCGAGCCTACAATATGTTGTTTAAAAATTAAAAGCTTTGGTAATACAAATAAATACCGCTCCCAGCCTAATTAGCCAAAAATAATTTCCAGCAAATGTATAGTAAACAAAATGAACTAAATGCTATACTCAACTTGTCACCAAGAGAAAGATCATTTGGTAATTGGACATGAAAACAACAATACCCCTATCATGTATTGACAAAGTAACTAGTCATGAGCAGAGTTGTTATCAACCTGAGTTTAGTGATGACATACTATTTCACACTAACGTATACTACTTCCTTTAGCGTCTAAACAATAATCCTAATTACAGTGTTCCACTCAACAGGGGAAAAGTACTGGTGATTGAAGTGGCCCTAAATTTTTACTATTGTGGGACAGTAATTTTCAAATTATTACCAAGATGTTAACATGAACAGCAATAGTTTTCGTAGACTGTGTGTAAATCCTTGCATTACACATAACACAAGCTGTACTCGTGGACCATTAATATGTTATAGTTTAAGTAAGATAATACATCTCATGATTGAAATAGCACGAATAGTTAAAAAATACAAGGTGTACAACCTTGCTTCCGCTGTTTGCCGATAGGTGGTGATAGCGGTAAGTAACGGCAGAAAGAAACAGATCGCAGACCTCAGGAAGTTAGTATGAACCTCCGTCAATACAACCTCATTCAAACATTAGTCGATTTGTGTCTGCGTCATAAAGTTGTTCTTGATTGAAAACTCCAGTTAACGAGCCTAATTCTCATTGGTGGGAAGTATTGCTGTTTTCTTTCAGTACGAAGAAAACAGCGGCTCAGTCTCGTCGAATTCTCTCAAGTACTTATGGTAAGGACACTATTAGTGAAAGAACGTGTCGTGAGTGGTTTACATGCAACAAGACCGGTGATTTTAACGCCCTAGACCAGCGTAGTACTGGAAGAGAGAATCTTTTCGAAGATGCAAAATTGGAGACATCGTTGAGTGAAGGCTAGCGTCAAACTCAAAAAGAATTGGCTCCATTAGTGGGAGTGACACAGCTAGCCATTTCAAAACGTCTGAAGGCTATGGGCATCATTCAGAAAGAAGGAACTTAGGTCCCGTGTGAGCTGAAGCCAAGATACGTTGAATGGCGTTTGTGTGTTTGTGAACAGTTGCTTCAGAAGCAAAAAGGGAAGGGATTGTGACCGGGGACGATAAATGGGTTCATTACTATAATCCTAAACGCAAAAAATCATGGGGATATCCCGGCCATGTTTCCACGTCGACGGCCAAACCGAATATTCACGGCTCCAAGATCATGTTCTACCTTTGGTGGGACCAGCTCGGCGTCGTGTACTCTGAGGCGTTAAAACCAAGTGAAACAATCACAGGTGCTCGTTATCGAAAGCAGTTAATGCGTTTGAGCAGAGCATTAAAAGACAAACGGCCGCAATACAGCGAGAGCCACGATAAAGTGATTTTGCAGCACGACAACGCTCGACCCCACGGTGCAAAAGAGGTCAAAATGTACTTGGAAACCTTAAAATGGGACGTCCTACCCCACGAGCCGTATACTTCAGACATTGCTCCCTCTGACTATCACCTGTTTAGATCAATGGCGCATGGCCTGGCTGACCAACACCACAAATTGGATCGATTCGTGGCTCTCGCTTCAAAAGATGAACAATTTTTTCGACGCGGGATTAGTACACTGCTTGAAAGATGGGAGAAAGTAATGCCCAGGGATAGAAAATACTTTGAATGGTACATTTGTAACCAATTTGTTTCATTAAAGCCTCAGGTGTTGGGGAAAAAACGGCGGAAACAAATTTGTACACCTTGTAATAAGTTAAGTTTTGCATGAACTTTAAATGTGGTAACTGACTACATATATCTCCTTTCTCTGCCAACACATTTCTTTGATTAATACTTTCAGTAATAAACAATAGTAACAACTTACAGAAAAAGAATAGACACACAAGGACACTTTTTACGCACCTATTACGAGAGTATAAATGTCGTAGGCGTTCAAGCTGTTATGGCCTATACTTTGTTTTTGTAATTACTTTTTTCTAGTAAATTTTTGTTCTGAGAAATGATTGTTATAACCATTAAATGTTTCAGTTCAGAATAAAACCATAATTAAATAATCTTTAACTATAGGTCGAATTTCCCAACTTTAACTACCACGTGGTATACTTGATTCAAAAGAGCTTTAGCAAAACAAAATGTTATTGCTCCAAGAAATTTAGCAATACTTATAATTATGTTAATTAATCATTTAAATACTTCCACTTCTTCATAAAATGAAAACTGGGAACTTCATTGTAACAGGAACGCGATCTGTACTGGTTATCCTGGGGAGAACAATATTTATTCATATGGAATTAAGAACAGTGCAATGAAATAAGAATTTTATGATTCTTGAAAGACATATGTAAAAATGTACAAGAAAAACAGTTATCGTTCAACGTTATTGTGTTTAAAAACAATTGTTCTATGTTAAAAATATTTATAACTATGAAACAATTGAATGACTTTATGCAGTAACTTACTCTGGTCTTGATCTTGGACGAGGATAGACGTGAAAGACGCTGTAAGTGTACTTATGTTGCATTTTGGATAAATATATGTTTCCTTGTTCTTAAAACATTTATTTGTGTATCTTTAGTATCTCTACATTTTTCAGAGTATCAGAACTTGCAACACTGTGCCACTGATAGTTTTTGGCCGTTTCCATGGCTGCATCGTGTTATTTTAACATTGCCAATATCAAACGGCACATAACTGTGAAAATAACTCACAAAGTTTGCATTTTAACTGTGTTATTTAACTTCAGTGAATGTTTGCATTTTAACTATACAGTTTAAATTTAGTGTCATTTTAATTTATCCGTACCTGCAAAGATTAATATCAGTTTTCATTAAATTCTTGTGGTTGCTACATAATGGCTATCTTTAGTCTGCTCTACTTAAATTCATACAAATTAACTTATTTCAAAATGATCAGTGATGACTATGCCACAGAATAATATTTCTCTACGCGAACCCATGACATTAACGTAGCATTAATTACAATGAGATTGCAAATCAAAAAGAACCTGAGATATTTTGTTAACATACGAGTTAGTACGGTGCTTCACATAAATCTTTACATGTTGTTTATTGCGAGCATTACACCTTCCATTAATATTTCCATAAAAAAAGGAATGCGTCATTTGCCGCGATAAGATGTGTTGTCACTTTAGTGTGTGTAGCGTCATTTGACGTGAAACTATACATATGTGTCTACATATCACACTTCTTAATGATCTGCAGATGTACATACAATAAAACCACATCACTTGACGCACAGAACACAAGTCAACAACATGCATACTAAGACCAACACACTGGCGCCCTACCGCGCGCCATAAGTATTTGTGTGGTAAGGTTATACAGCGTTAGTATATCATTGTAATACGAATTGTATTTTCCTTCATATATCACGTCGACTACAGCAACGATTTAAAAACTGATTGATAGGGATTCTACAGCGGCAGAACATTTAAGGTAAGGAGACGGTTGTATGCCCAACAAGCTTCAAGGGTACATGCAACTGGTGCCTTAGCGGCATGCAGAAAGTGGTTTGTGTTTGCTCATTTTTTCTAAAAGTATTTCTTGTTGATGCACATACTGCAGTGGCGCGGTAGATTCACAGATTTCTTTCAGATTATTAGACAGTAGGTGTGGTACAGGGGGAAAGATTTTTTATTCATTTTATTGATATTTTTTCACTGTCTTACTAATTATTCGGTTTTGTGTGCTATATTTGTTTACATCTAGTTATACTTTGTATCTAGTCTTACAAAGATGGGTAGGCCAAAGAGAAAGAATAGAGTGAAAGATGACAATATTACAGATTTAGAGGAGACTGATAATATCAGGGAGTTATGGTGTACTGCCAAACCGAAGGGTCTGAATTTGGGAACTTAATGTCTGGTTCTAACGTGAAGACAGAATCACACAGAGGCACCAGCTCATCTGATGTCACAGCCATTGCGGAACACGCAGTATCGGCAGCAAATGTGATATCGCCTACTGTGGTAGGAAATAATATTTTTCTCTACGTTAACCCATTCTGTAAAGGAAATGCTAGCCGATAAGGAGCTTGAACGCGAGGAGAAAGAGACGGCGAGACGAAGGAAAAGAGAGTTAAAAGATTAAGAAGATAGAACGTGAGGAGAAGGAACAAGCTAAGGAGAAGGGACACAAAGAATATAAAAAGACTAAGAGAAACCGAAACAGACACTAGGTCAGTATACCGGCTAAATTTGGTCCCCAATGAGCGAGATAAGCCGATTGTTGACCGTATTAACCCTAGGACGCCTAAGGGGGGGGGGAGGCTTTCGTTGAACCCACAATTTTTGTATATCCCATGCTTTCGCCCAAGTGACTTTCATACTACATATTCCCTTTGAGTTATTGTTTATTGGCGATTTTATGAAACGTTAGTGTCAATATATTTTACAGAAAATTCCTGTTTTGAAATATAAAATAAATAAACTTATTATGGGTCCAACAACCCCCCGCCTCCCTGAGGCTTCCATGCTATAGAAAATTTCCCTTAGTAGGATTTCGTATTTCTCACTGTAAGTAGGCTGTTTAGGTTTTTTTATTGGTAACGCCACCTCTGTATGAAAATCACTGGCTGTGCTGTGTGCAGTCTGTGGCTGCTTTGCATTGTTGTAATACTCGCCATTGTAGTGTTGGGCAGCGGCAGCTGGATGTGAACAGCGCGTAGCGTTGCGCAGTTGGAGGTGAGCCGCCAGCAGTGGTGGATGTGGGGAGAGAGATGGCGGAGTTTTGAAGTTTGTCATGAACTGCTATATTTGTATATGATGATATCAAGGTAAATACATTGTTTGTTCTCTATTAATATCTTTCATTTGCTAACTATCTCTATCAGTAGTTAGTGCCTTCCATAGTTTGAATCTTTTATTTTGCTGGCAGTAGTGGCGATTGCTGTATTGCAGTAGCTTGAGCAGCAAAGATTTTTGTGAGGTAAGTGATTTGTGAAAGGTATAGTTTAATGTTAGTCAGGGCCATTCTTTTGTAGGGATTATTGAAAGTCAGATTGCGTTGCGCTAACAAAATATTGTGTGTCAGTTTAAGCACAGTCGTGTATAATTCTTCAAAGGGGACGTTTCATATGTCGACTCTTAGCCGAGGATGCCTCACTGGAATCTTCTGATTTTTTTTTTTTGTAGTTTGTGTAATTAGTGTAGATTTTGTTTATTGCTAGCGCGTAATTGTAGAGAAAATCTCCTTTGTAGTTGCAGTCTTTCATTGTTGTACAGTAAAACAGTTGTGGCATGTACGTAGATTTGCACCAAGTATTTCGCAGCTGCAATTAACTAGATATTATTTTCAGTGTTATGTTAATGTGTTCTCTTATTTTTGCTCTTCAAATTGTGTTTTTCTGTGTTGTCGTGTGAAATACTGTGACAATAATGGCGTGTGAAAAACGTAATACTAGGCTCCAAAGTAAACTGAGAAATGACAGTGAAGACGAAAGCAGTGTGTTAGCGCCACCGAGTAATGAATTAACTGATGCTCAAAGTAGTAATTTGGTACTTGTGCATAGGGAAATGGAGCAGGCTGCAAACAATGGTGTAGACATTGAAACAGGTAGTGAACAGGGAAGCATTATCGATCGATCGGTCGGCAACAGCTCGCCTCAGGAATCCGAAATGACAGGACACAATTTCGCAAATACTATAGATTCAGGTTTCGGGTCATCACCGTTTTCTCAAATAAGTCAAGACACATTTTCTGCTTGTAAAAATGTGAATGTTGCCGGTGCAAATGCACTGCCGAAAAGCGTAGAGAAACAGATTCCAGACACTAATACATTATTATTGCAATTAATGCAACAAATGGAACAAAATCAGAGACAAATGAGACAAAATCTTAAAAAGTTAGACACAGTGGAACAAAATCTTAAAAAGTTAGACACAATGGAACAACACCAGAGACAAACACAGCAACAGTTAGACACAATGGAACAAAATCAGAGACAAACACAGCAACAGCTTCAAAAGTTAGACTCATTGGAACAAACTCTTGAACAAACGCGTGAAGATTTAACTACTGAGTTACATAACATTGAATCGAAATGTCAAAAAGTCTGTAATGACGTAAAAACTCAAATTTGTGAGCATTTTCAACCTATTATTTCGCGGCATTAAAATGCATTACAGAATCACGAAGCAGCCATAAAAGAACTGCAAGATATTGTTCATGAAAATCATGAGACCTTGCAAGCTAAATTTGACTCAGTTGCATCTACTGATTCGGTTACGCAACTTGCAAAAACTCAGGAAAACCTTAAGGACACAGTAGATACTCTGAAACTTGGTTCAGAAAAACACACTGAAGAAATAAGTACACTATCGAAGAAAGTAGCCGAACTTTCGGATCAGTTCACTAACTTATCTACGAAGGTAGATGATAATCTGAACGACACAAAACCGGTAGTCTTTAATGACACAGAAGAGTACGAACAAATTAGGAAATTCAAACAAAATCAGAATCAAATTAATACACAACACCAAAGAGAAATCCGGGAAGTACAAGATCAGCTGACTCAGGTAATACAAGAATTACGTATTTCAGAGGCCACTCGCGCTCCAATACGGGAAGAGGGATTTAGAAATACGGAACAACCACAAAATAATAACACAGGACACTTCGGAAATTATGAAAGAAATTGGCAATGTGCACCGAATTTTGAGATGGAACGGCCGACACGACCTAACAATGACCGATATGCGACTCGCCGACATGATGATTTTGACTATAAGCTGTTCATTACTACACGTAAATTCAAAACATTTAAGAATTCTGGTAACGACATTCATCCACAAGCATGGCTCCATCAATTCTCTCAATGTTTTCCTCCCAACTGGTCGTTAGAACATAGATTAGATTTTATGTGTGGCTACTTGGAGAATGAACCAGCTGTAAGAATGCGATCGGTAATTCACGATTGTCACAGTGAAGGAGAATTTTACCATGCCTTCCTCTCAGCATATTGGTCTCAAGCCACACAAGACCGAGTAAAACATAGCATCATAATGATGACACGTTTCGAACAATCTGAATTTTCCAGTCTTATGAAATATTTTGAAGACATGTTGCATAAGAATCAGTATCTTTCAAACCCATACAGCCCCTCAGAACTCATCCGCATTTGCTTACTCAAATTGCCTGAACATTTACGGCATATTATTTTAGCAAGACGTTGCAAAGAAGACATTGAGGCTTTTCAGGGACTCCTACAAGAACTGGAAATTGACACTGACAATGGCGGAACGCGAATACAGGAACACAACAATTACAGGTCACATCTGTCAGAATTCCGTGACGACAGAAACGATAACTGGACGCGACAAGGCTATTCTCACCACACAAATCATGACCAAAACAGACACCACCCGTATGACAATCGTTGGCAGAGTAGTAATAGTTACAGAGAAAGATCGCATTTCCGTAGTAATGAATATGACAGAGATAACCATAGAAACAGACAATATGGTAATCAGAACTATTATTATCAAGGGAGACAGAATAATTTCAGACGCAACAGTTCAGCGCGCAGTTACGATTCAGGGAGAAATTCTCCACCACATGACCGACACGAAAGAAACTGTGTAAACTACCGACAAAACGACAGACCTGAATTCCATCAGAACTGGCGAGCTTTAAACAGAGCTGGGCCCTCCCGGCAAGGCGAATTTGTGGAAGTTAGGCCTCCTAATCCCAGTAACGACGGCGGCAACAAAGAGACAGACAATGACTCGCACCGCAGGCATACACGTGCGCCGGTTGGCTCCGAGAAAAATAACATTAAATCTGGTACTGCTAATGAGATTTTAATGCAACATTTTGGTTGACTTGAAAATATATTCTGGATTTAAGGTACTTTCTGTGAGATACCAGATGACACAGTGTTAGTTTATGTGACAGCTACACGATTTTATCACGACGCTACTAATGAGTGACAATTTACAATGTTGCTTTTGCGGTGTTTCTGTTTTATATCTGCACAGTTTTTCTGTTTTATTCTGGAAAGTAAAACATGTTTTATTAGTAACTTTTGTGGTATAGCTACAAGGAGACAGCCTTTTCCATAGCACAACAATACGTTACAGCACAGTACGTTCTTCACCACAACAATAAGCGTAATAACTAAGATATCTATACGCAAAGCATTTCACTTTCGTTTATCATGAGGTAAGTACATTAACTTCTGCAGAACTTAGCTTTCGGAGGACGATAACTACGACACTTCCACAGAGATTATCTTACAGCAAGACGCATATTTAGCGCTACAGGACACGTATTTGAGTGATTAATTTTGTACTTAAAACATTTATTTTTAAAGATTTTTGAATTACAAAGAAAGTTTTCCGTGATACATTTCATTCCATTGCTGTAATCTGTAACACCTGAGGGTATAATTACAATAATCCTCAGGGGGGTACACACTTACTTTGGGTAACATGTGTGTGGCAACCACAAGGAACACTAGCTAATATGGTATTTACTTATACAACTTTACACATCGGTACCATATTTCTCTAACACACAAATTACACAGCTATCTGATCATGTAACTGAGAGATAAACTTTTTTTATTACATCAGTGACATATGTTTACGCAATTAAAGAGTTGGATTACTTCACACTTACGAAATTGTATTTTGTCTGTACTGTGTGATCTGTTCATATTTTTTCGGAATCATTGTGATACTATGAGAGCTTTGAGTGATGTATTTGGTAAGGGAGCATGATTTTAAAGTACGTTTGAGGTAGATGACACTGTTGAAATGAGCAGAGAATTTTTTTAAGGTTTTGAAATTATTGCAGAAAGCTACGACGTTTTTGAGATTTGACTGAGGTGTTATGATGTTATTATTACGGCGACGATGTGTACTATGCTGTTGAGATATGTTTATGATCAATAAGATGATGCTACCGTATATGAGGAATAAGAAGTATGTTGGAAACCAAGAATCGTACATTAAGAGTTATGAAATGTGCGTAAATGCGTGACTGTATCACAATGCTGACGAATATTTTATATGGACACTTATATTTATAGGATTTTCTTTCTACAGATTTGCAACGCTAATTCTTGACCTGTGAAATATTTTTATGTGAGACTGTCACTGTAGCGGAAACTGCTGTCGTAAATATTTCCGTAAGAAAGTTAAGTGACCACCTGCACGTAATGCGTCGCGTGCACCCACCTGGGCGACAGCCGCCCGAAAAAAAGCCATTAGCCTTTCAGAGCACAGGAAGAAAAAAAGAAAAAAAAGGGAGGCCATTATCCTGGCCATTGTCATTCCTTTAGAGAAAGCATCGCAAATCCGACACGCTAATTACTTGGAAACATATCGCACTTTCTGATATTTACTGAAATGCCTAATGAAATGACGAGAAATATTTTTACATCTGCACACCTGATTACGACAAGCGTCTTTCTACGATAGTTGAGAGAATTTCTACTAACTTATGAAATGTCACATGACTATTGAATGATATTTTTATGCTTTGGTTTGCGTAATTGCTTATTTCATTTGATACCTGTTTTTCAGCTGTGTTACAGCATTAGTTTTATAAAATAAACTTAGATGCATTTGCTAATGTGAACACTTTCTGTCAACAGATCTATTAAATGATAATTTTGTAATCCACATTCTTTAAAAAAAAAGGAGCACTTGGAAAGGAAAGAACAATAAGAAGGGACTAGTAACAGTAACTGGACACATAATTTTCTTTTCAAGTACATGGTAATATTTCTTTTACAATAAGTTGTTGTGGTGCACCACTTTAATTACATAGACATTAAGATGTGAATATACATTTCCCTTAGCTGCATTGTTGTTTTTACTGTAATATTTTTTATGCTTGAGCTTTGTCATGCTTAGGTATACGTAATAGCATTTACTGCTGCTGTTTGCCAGGCATAGTGTTACTGAATTTGACTTTGTATGACTCTGTTAAGCTTTTCTTGTTGCTGCACATTGGCTCATATTAGTTGTAATTTTGCATTTTTTCTGTTAATTTAGATTTACTGTAGCTTGCTTTGCAATTTTCCATTTTTTTGGTCATTGCTGTTTGTGTTACTTGTTTTGTGCTGCTGCATTGCCTCGTCCCTTAGTTTAGCATCTGAGCTCAGTAGATTTAAGTTAGCTTAAGAGGGGGTAGACTATATAAGAAACTAACTATTATAAATTTATAGGAAATAGGATACTGTACAGTGGAGAAAAACTATTATTGACAGAGGATGTGAACAAAATACAGAAGGCAGGCTTAGATAGGACTTTTTGGGAATAATGATGAACAAAGGGAGATCTCCATGCAAAATACTGCAGGAAAACAAACCCTGTCCTTTCCCTTTTGTGTTATCCCACTATATGTTTGTGTACTCTTGTGTATTTGTGTTTTTCCTGGCTTTATGTGTTTAGCTTATACGATTTATGTTGTAGAATTTTTCTAGTACTAAGCTATATTCACTATGAGGAGGAATACTGTTATCCTCAAATATAAGTTGCATTAATAATATGTTATTTTCTTTGTAAAGTTGTTTACAATTCTGTTCTGTTTCAATGTTCATGTGTGAAATTAATGTTTCGAAAACTATTCTCATTATTTTATATATTTACTTATATCACAATTCCTGTAACTCTGATGGATATGTTATTTCGATTCTTTTGTAAAGCCTGTACAACAAATGTTATCTGTATTGTTATGTTCTTTAATTATGTATTTTGTACCTTTGTAATTTTATTTTCATGTTGTAAATTTATAATTGTATAGACACCAGTTCTTCAAATTAAGTTACATTTAACTGCACACGTTTCTGCTGGTCATAGTATATGGACAATATGTGAGAAGTAGGGACTGATAGTGTTTGCACGTGTGTTAATGATTCAGCAAGGGACTGGATAACAGCATTGCTGGATCTAAGGACAATTCCAGAAACTTTGTGAGTGCACAAGTGGTGGTTTATGGACTTGCTATATTATCCGCAAGACTCTTCAATGGTGATTGTGCACCTGCACAGTCACAATAGATGGCTGCTGGCTATCTCTACAAGGACTACAGTGGGTCTGCACCGCTGGTGGCCCACCAATACCATTATTTCTACAAGGACTACAGTGGGTCTGCATCTTTGATGACCCACCAACGCCATTATTTCTACAAGGTCTGCAGTGGGTCTGCACCTCTGGTGGCCCACCAATACCATTATCTCTACCAGGACTACAGTGGGTCTGCTCTGTGATGACCTACCCACCAATACTCTTCAAAACTTCGACTGACTCCGCTGTGGGTTTGCTCTGTTGTGGCCCATTGCCTGTCTGTATGTCAAGAGTCAGCATTGTCTTTCTGTTGGAAGGACAACACTACTTCTTCAAGACTGCATGGAAATCCACTACTTCTGTGTGCATTTTCTTTTACTGCTCAGACTTTGAGAAAAACACTGCAATTTTACTGTGACGAATGATGAGGACTGTCTTTATGGACTGTGAGAAATTTTTAGCTTTTGACCAACATTGTATCAATAAGTGTGTGCATTTGATTTCTTTGTTATTGTAATTATGAAAATTTTTTTTCAAATCTGTATTGGCCACTGCCCAATCCAATTTGTAAAAATTTTTTTGTGGGGAGCATGGGGGCTATGTAAGTAGGCTGTTTAGGTTTTTTTATTGGTAACGCCACCTCTGTATGAAAATCACTGGCTGTGCTGTGTGCAGTCTGTGGCTGCTTTGCATTGTTGTAATACTCGCCATTGTAGTGTTGGGCAGGGGCACCTGGATGTGAACAGCGCGTAGCGTTGCGCAGTTGGAGGTGAGCCGCCAGCAGTGGTGGATGTGGGGAGAGAGATGGCGGAGTTTTGAAGTTTGTCATGAACTGCTATATTTATATATGATGATATCAAGGTAAATACATTGTTTGTTCTCTATTAATATTTTTCATTTGCTAACTATCCCTATCAGTAGTTAGTGCCTTCCATAGTTTGAATCTTTTATTTAGCTGGCAGTAGTGGCGCTTGCTGTATTGCAGTAGCTTGAGCAGCGAAGATTTTTGTGAGGTAAGTGATTTGTGAAAGGTATAGTTTAATGTTAGTCAGGGCCATTCTTTTGTAGGGATTATTGAAAGTCAGATTGCGTTGCGCTAACAAAATATTGTGTGTCAGTTTAAGCACAGTCATGTATAATTATTCAAAAGGGGACGTTTCATCATCTCTACAACAATGCAAGTTAGTTTCTTGTTGGTTGGTATTCTTGATATTCACAACAATCGGTTTACTTTCAGAGGAAGTGATTGTTGATGTCAGTCAGCTGTTATAAGTCTTGTAAACTTGCAGTGAGTTAGTGCAGTTACCAACACGTAGGCCTCCAGTAACTTCGGTGTCCCACACAGCAAAAACGAAACCAAGTAAAAACTTACTGATGTTCTCAACAATGTCCCCAGATAAAGGCACTGTTGGAAGATAGAAGAATAAAACCGAGATAAATGCATATTATAATTCCACTAAAGGTGGAATTGATACCATTGATAAAATGGGGTGAATGTACATCTGCAAGAGGGGAACAAAGAGATGGCCTCTATCTGTATTTTACTCTTATCGACAACCACCATACTCATCCAGCAACATCCAAGATGGAATGAAAATAAAGACAACAAACAGAAACTTTATCTTCTGCAAACTGGGATGGAACTAGTGAAATTGCAGGTAGAAGAAAGAAGTGCCAATGCAAGAGGGTTATCTAACCAAATTGTTCAATCAATGGAGACTATTCTACAAAATAAAATCAAAGAAGTGGCAACAGAAGCACGTCAGCCACCTGCAGGGAAAGGTCGGTGCTATATTTGTGTAAGAAAAACCAAAACAAAGAAGCAGAAGTACAACAATCTAAGCAAACCAATATTGTATATGTCTATTGTATATGAACACATCTGTATTTTGTATTGTAATATGTCAATTTTTTATTCACTCAATCCAATATTTATAACAATTAACAACATTTATAAACGATGCCTTAGTTAAAATACATAAACCATTTTGAAAGTTGTAATTTTCGTCAGTAAACTTATTTAATACCTGTGGGCTCGCCGAACCCCCCCCCCCCCCCTCCCGCTTTAGGCATCCAAGTCAGAAAAAAAGGTGAAATAGATAAAATGTGCATCCAGGTCGTAGAACTTGTTACGCAAAACAAAAGATTTATCTGACAATGAACTCGACTCACGATTCTGTACCTTAGCGGAAGCGCTTGAAGAACAGATGAAAAAGGTTACGATGACTGTAAGTGATTTGTCTATCAACTTAGACAGAAAAACTGAAACCGGAGGAGCTACGACTCTGCATCGTATGAATACGGCAGCGAGTTGAGAGGAAAACGAACATAGCGCACGACTGCCGCGGGATGGGCATCAATTACCACAGCTTATGCCTGGGGCAGAGCGCAAGAACAGTGACAGTAGGTGTCGACAAATTACTGAGCCTCCACTTAATAGTCATCGGCATGGAAATATCCTCATTAATGCTACGCGTTCCGAGAACTCGAATCGCAATGCTGCTGTTAGGTACAGCCCGCGTAGCGAAGGAAACGCATTGTTGGCGCGGCGAGCGCTGTAGCTGCGGTGCCAACATTGGCACATATAAAACATGAGGAATGTTTAATAAAACACCGCCAGTTGTAAACCTTCTCGGACGAGAAGAAATGTGTGCATCCCGCGACATTTATTAAGAATTTCTGGACTGTGCTGCCTGCATCATAGACTGAAAGGCAAAAGATACAGTTGCTGATCTCATTTATAAGTGGCGACGCTGCTTTGTGAGTGATTGGGATCACTGATAGCTGCCATACATTTCTGAACTTCGCAAGACGTTCTTATGTCGCTTCTGGTCGAAGTGTGCACAAGAACGCTTAAGAAAGCAAATCTATAATCCGGAGTCGTACAATCCAGAGCATGGAAACCTGAGCAAGTACTTTGAAAAGTACTGGCATGGACTCATGTCTTCGCGCGACGTGTTAAGAATTTTAAAAGGTAAACTACCAATGGCTATACTATTCCACGTCCCTGACGCGAATCTGGAATTGTATATGGTCGCAGCTGACGTATCTGACCTTATCGAAGAGGATGCAAAGCAGAGCGAAGCTGTGAACGGCGGTCAAAGCAGCTGCTATGTAAACAAAGACAAGAGTGGCAACAGTCCACGCAGTAACGGTGAAAAGAGAGGTAATGATTACTTTATTGGAATAACAGCAATCAAACAAATGGACACGTAAATGAGCCAAACTATAACAACAATTATAACACACATTCGAACGGTAGTACGTTTAGTAATGTAAACGGTAATATTAACAGATAAATGCGGAATTAAGATGGTTATAATGCCCAGTTCCAACCTAAAAACATACGTGGGGTTAATGACACTAGACAAAGAACAGGTCCAGTAAACTGGCAGTCGAATCCGCAGCGGGATAGAAACCATCTTGCAAATAATGCCAATCTAATGCAAAATGCAGCTAATAACTAGCAACAATAGTGGATACCGCTACAGAACGAGATGCAGCCGCAGACGCAGCAGAATCTCGTAGAGTCAGAACTGCTGAGATTGCTGACAAACCTTAGCCCAGCACGTCACAAACGTCAAACTCCACACGACCCATATAACTCTCCGCATGTGGTCGTGGTGGCAAAAAGTGGGGGAGGGGGCAGTTGCCAAATAAATGTATCCATGCCTCGGTGCCACGAGGGGTTTGACCTGAAGGAGGAACCGTGCGCTGATAAACGCAAATGTGGTCAGCGGAACCCAGAACTGGTGCCCTGTAATACCCGTGAATATCAGTATCGACACTTGTGCAAGTATATCCGTGATGGATTACGACTTACTGAGGTGCGTAAACCATGTACATAAGTTACCATTATTGCCGGTGCAGAACTGCAAAATTGTCAGAGGCGTGTGGGAACGAATGCAACGAATCCAGAACAACGTGCAGGTCGTTATACAAGTGGAAAACGAAGCAATTAAATGCTCACTCCAAGCTGTCATGAATTTGGCAGTTCCCTATATCCTCGTATATGCATTTATGAAAGACAGTGTAAGTAGGCTGGTTAGGTTTTTATGTTGGTAACGCCATGTAGCGCTCTATATGAAAATCACTGACTGTGCTGTGTGCAGTCTGTGGCTGGTTTGCATTGTTGGAAGCTGCTATTGTAGTGTTGGGCAGTTGGCTGTTAACAGCGCGTAGCGTTGCACAGTTGGAGGTGAGCCGTCAGCAGTGGTGGATGTGGGGAGAGAGATGGCGGAGTTTTGAGAGAGGATCATCTGGACGTGTGTCCATCAGAGACAGTAAATTTGTAAGACTGGATGTCATGAACTTATATATATATATATATATATATATATATATATATATATATATATATATATATATATATATATATATATAAAGACTTTTGAACACTATTAAGGTAAATACATTGTTTGTTCTTTATCAAAATGTTTCATTTGCTAACTATGCCTATCAGTAGTTAGTGACTTCATTGGTTAGAATCTTTTATTTAGCTGGCAGTATTGGCGCTCGCTGTATTGCAGTAGTTTGAGTAACGAAGATTTTTTTGAGGTAAGTGATTCATGAAAGGTATAGGTTATTGTTAGTCATGGCCATTCTTTTGTAGGGATTATTAAAGGTCAGATTGCGTTGCGCAAAAAATATAGTGTGTCAGTTTAGAGTTAATCAGAATAAGTAAAGAGAGAAATGACTGGTACGTTCAGTTTTGCTCAGCTGTTTGAAAATCAAATAATGTAAGAGGTTTATCAGCACAGTAATTCATAAATTTTTCCCAAGGGGACGTTTCAACAGGGATACAAAAATAGACGGGCTGTCCGCACACTAAGAAATAAAGGCAGAATTGTAGACTGGCAATGATAAAGACAATCGCCGTGGCGAATAGTACTGCAGGGGCTTAAAGGCTGCATATGACCAACCAAAGTTATTGCACACTGCCTGTGAGAATACGCGGGAAGACTACCGACGCATATATAGGAACGGCGAGAATGAGATAGACGTCATAAAAGTGGATATCGATACTAAAGCCACCTAGTCGAATTATCTGGACGCAAGTCAGCAGCCCCAACTCGCACAACTGTTAATACTATATCTTACAATACTGTCGGAGAAACTGGGCACAATAAATGGATACTTTTAGGACAAGCAAGCTAAACTGCATCACATATTGCCGAGCTATCTATTCAATCCTTCGGAGAAGGGAATAAGTTGTATCCAAAGAGATACAAAGGATGATGAAGTAGAGGATAATACAGACCTCCCTATCCCCTTGTAGCAGCCCATTTGTCTCAGTCTTCAACTCGGACAGCAGCAGTCGCCTTGCGCTTGACGCGCGTCACATAAATAGATAATCATTCCCGTGCAAAGACGACCGGAAAATGTTGAGGAACAAATACAGAAGTTCCAGGGAGTGAGATACATTACGAGCTAGGGCTTAAAGGCCTCGTCTTACCAAGTCTTACAAACCAAAACTATCGAAAATACACTGCCTTTATCTTTGCTGGTCGGAGCTACCTTTCGGGATCTCCCTCAGCTCTGGGGGTTTCATTGCAGCCTTAGCCACTGTAATTGGCCTGTTCCTCCTTGACAGGGTAACGCTCTACGTGGACGACCTGCTTATAGCGACTAAGTCGTGGACAGAGCACCTGGAACTGGTAAGCCGTTCTCTGCAGAGATTTGTTGAGGTAGTCGTCACAATAAATCTTAAAATGTCAAAATTCGGAAATGAAGTTTTTAGGAACATTGTCACACCTGTAGGGATCATGTCTGACCCAGGGAAAGTGGACGTGATGAGATACGTGTGTTATCCCAGCACGAAAACGCTGCTCAGAGCCTTCTTGGGGCCAGTGTCATTTTTCAGGCGCTTCGTGTAACCACAGATTATACAGCTACGTATTACTGAGCGGAAGAAGACACCATGATTTTTCTCACAGGAATGAGAAATACATTTGACAACATTCAACAAGCAGTAGTCATTCCGTGATACTGCACCTTCCTGATATGAACAACGACTATTACTTACCTTGCCTCCGATGCGTCAACCTGGCGTTGGGGCACGTTTGTTCCAAACGGACAATTCGCTGGGACAGTCAGAAGTCGGATTCGCTAGCCTTGTCTTATCCGACTGTGAGCGTGCTTACTCGGAAGCTGAACTGGAAATATTAGCGGTAGTGTGGTCGTTAAAGATATGTCACTATTATGCATATGGCAGGCAATTCGTGGTCGTTTGTGATCTCCAAGCCCCCAGCTTCATTTTGACATGTCGATTATTGCATGTTAGATTACGATTTTAAGATAAGGCATATGAGGGGTAAAGACAATACAATGGCCGATGCACTGTCACACTTGCCACAGTGGTTACCGGAATTTACGGAATTCGTTGAACAGTCAACAGAGTACAAAATTCTGTTAGTAGAAGATGCAGGGAGCAGACAAACGTATTGGCGCATGAGTGAAAATATTAGGGACTTGGAAGAAGCAGATCCCCTTTGCAAAAGGATCATAGAATTATTAAAGAGTGATGCAGCCTGTGGAGACAAGACAACCACTTGTATGAATATCAAGAGCTCAGATGGAAACCCAGTTCTAAGCAAAGAAGGGAAAGCAGAAAGGTGGAAGGAGTATATAGAGGGTCTATACAAGGGCGATGTACATGAGGACAATATTATGGAATTTGAAGAGGATGTAGATGAAGATGAAATGGGAGATAAGATACTGCATGAGGAGTCTGACAGAGCACTGAAAGACCTGAGTCGAAACAAGGCCCCGGGACTAGACAGCATTCCATTAGAACTACTGACGGCCTTGGGAGAGCCACTCCCGACAAAACTCTACCATGTGGTGAGCAACATGTATGAGACAGGCGAAATACCCTCAGACTTCAAGAAGAATATAATAATTCCAATCCCAAAGAAAGTAGGTGTTAACAGATGTGAAAATTACCGAACTATCAGTTTCATAAGTCACAGCTGCAAAATACTAACGCGAATTCTTTACAGACGAAAGGAGAACGTGGTCGAAGCCGGTCTAGGGGAATTCCGTAGAAATGTTGGAACACGTGAGGCAATACTGACCTTACGACTTATCTTAGAAGAAAGATTAAGGAAAGGCAAACCTACGTTTCTAGCATTTGTAGAGCTAGAGAAAGCTTCTGACAATGTTGACTGGAATACTCTCTTTCAAATTTTAAAGGTGGCAGGGGTAGAATACAGGGAGCGAAAGGCTATTTACAGCCTGTACAGAAACCAGATGGCAGTTATTAGAGTAGAGGGGCACGAAAGGGAAGCAGTGGTTGGGAAGGGAGTGGGACAGAGTTGTAGACTCTCCACGATGTTATTCAATCTGTATATTAAGCAAGCAGTAAAGGAAACAAAAGAAAAATTTGGAGTAGGAACTAAAATCCATGGAGAAGAAATAAAAACTTTGACGTTCGCCGATGACATTGTAATTCTGTCAGAGACGGCAAAGGACTTGGAAGAGCAGTTGAACAGAATGGACAGTGTCTTGAAAGGAGGATATAAGTTGAACATCAACAACAGCAAAACAAGGATAATGGAATGTAGTCGAATTAAGTCGGGTGATGTTGAGGGAATTAGATTAGGAAATGAGACACTTAAAGTAGTAAAGGAGTTTTGCTATTTAGGGAGCAAAATAACTGATGATGGTCAAAGTAGAGAGGATATAAAATGTAGACTGGCAATGGCAAGGAAAGCGTTTCTGAAGAAGAGAAATTTGTTAACATCGAGTATAGATTTAAGTGTCAGGAAGTCATTTCTGAAAGTATTTGTATGGAGTGTAGCCATGTATGGAAGTGAAACATGGACGATAAATAGTTTGGACAAGAAGAGAATAGAAGCTTTCGAAATGTGTTGCTACAGAAGAATGCTGAAGATTAGATGGGTAGATCACATAACTAATGAGGAGGTTTTGAATAGAATTGGGGAGAAGAGGAGTTTGTGGCACAACTTGACAAGAAGAAGGGACCGGTTGGTAGGACATGTTCTGAGGCATCAGGGGATCACAAATTTAGCATTGGAGGGCAGCGTGGAGAGTAAAAGTGGTAGAGGGAGACTAAGACATGAATACACACTAAGCAGATTCAGAAGGATGCATTTTGGCATAGAGAAATGTGCGAACAAAATTGCAACTTACTGTTATTTTCCTAACTTACAGTAGTGGGTTAGGAAGCTAATAAGAACCCGTGTGCCTTCCAGAGGGAAAATCTCAAAAATTGCAGCACATTCAATGAATTGAATTCCATCATCCCTTCAAAGCTCCGACAATTAGCAGCAATAGATGTCACGGGACCTCTTCCGAAAGCTAGGGTGGGTGGGAGGTACCAGGCACTTAGCAGCTCTGTACGATGCGTTTCCAAAATTTATAAAACAGAACTCCATCTCTGCTTCCATAACAAGAAAACTTGTGTGTGATTGCATTCCGCAGAGGGGAAACCAGCCACCTTTCTGTCAGATACTGCCACCTATTTCAGAAGTAATAGATGAAAGACTTTTATGCGTGAACAAGAAGAAAAACACAATGTGATCTGAATTTTCTACCTGCAGGCAACACTGCTGAACGAATCTTCCGAGAGTTTAATCGGATTCTTCGAATGTATACGCCAACTCAGCATACTATATAGGCATATATGTTCCGCTATTCGAGAACATCTATAACAACACACCTCATTTGTCAACAGGCTTTAAACCCGCCGACACATGTCATCCGAATCTGAGTCGAATGAATGGCTTAAACCACTGCCGCAGATATCAAGACAGGTGACGACAGAGGAAAAGACTAAGCAAGCATGAATAATTTTAGGCAAACAGTTGTAAATCAGGTGTCGCCAACACAACAAAAACAGAGGGCTATTCGTGAGTGCCAAGAGGGCAATCTTGCCTTGCAGAAGAGTCTCGTCTAAAAAGAATCAATAAAAAGTGGCAAGGGCCACACTTGATTATAAAGATACCGCATATAGGTTGCTACCTTCTTGCAAACCCAAGAATTTTAACGGTGAAAGGATATACCGACACCGCGAATGAAACTTTTCGTCACTGCAGAATAAATGAACATTAATATGCCATGTCATATGACAGAAGAAACAAAAGTTTTGCTCATGTTAAAAGTAGTTTAAGCATGATTTCTGTGTTTTCTTAACTAGTATCTAAGTGTGTATGTCAATTCTTTTAAGTTTTTTCTATATTTGTGTAATTGTATTTGTGTAATGTTTCGTATGACTTTGAAGTGGTAACTAAAGCCACAGACATTTCAATGTTTTTCACATAGGAGTCACAACAGTGTGCGAACCGTATTAACAATTTTAAGTCCAAGTGAGCCCTCAGTAAGTAACTATCGCATGCTTCTGGGGCCCTTTTCGCTTTTATGATTTCTGCTTACTGATCAGACCGTTCTGACTTCCACTTTGCTTATAATTATTTCTCATCCCGGATGAGCCTTGTCCTGATTGGGGACATTTGTACGCTTTGTGCATATGTTCTTAACCGTTCTTCATACCCGAGAGTTTTCTGCACATTATACCGAAGTTCGGCACCATATAGCCGTGTCTTGTATGTAATAGTATTTTGCCGAATAAATCAGTACGAATAAACGTAAAACCAAAAGACTTAGTCGAGAATGACGGAATGGCCAGGTTATCGGCATGAAGGGATGCTACGTTACTTCTGATAATGATCATAAGTTATGAAAGCTCAAAACACTGTAAATGGACAATGTAACATGCAAAGGTAAGTCACATTTTGCGTATATTCTAATGAACTGTAGAAATTTATATACCATAGTGCTTCTTTTTTCATCATGTACAATGTACCGACTGAATGATATGGAAGACATTCTGTGTATGAATTTGTGAATATAAATTGTGTTTTCAGTGCAAGAACGCACTATTCGAGTGCTAGACTGTGTGTGGCGAAAAGAGACAAAAATGTTTTTTGAAAGACATCATGTTTACGCCAGTGACCGTTAATTTTTTTGTTTCCACTACTGCAATGTCGGACGTAGGCAATTACCAAGTGCAGATGTTTTGGCTTTAAGCCAGGTCAACTTTATACACGCTGACACATTTATATGTCGTTGTCATTTGCTGTATATACATCCGTAAAGCTGCTAAGTAGTGAGAGCACACAAGCCCATATATCGTAAAACAGCACAGTCTGTACATACACATGTTTGTTCCACCATCACTAGTTTTGTGTTATGTTTTTACTTGATTTTCATTTGCTTTCAGACAACTCCAGGAAGTGGACGAGTTTGTGATCCCAGGCTCAATGTAATTAATAACGTTGTGTTTCAGTGAATGGTACACTGTGATACATTTATGAACAGGTCTTTAGGAAAGGAAATGAATTACTGAATAAAAAACACAGGGTGCCATTTAAAAAAGTCATATCTTTGTAAAAAAAAAAAAAACAAAGCTAGAACGAAGCCAGTCATGCTGATTGATGTCCCCGTGTCGGTTAAAGAGCATTTGCTTGAAACATTTTGTAATTTGCATCTGGACAAACAGTTAATTAGGATGGTTAAGGCAAATGGGACACCCTGTATAATAGGTTCAAGTTTGAGGAATGTTGGAGTCTTTAAGATAGAAAAGCTAGAAGGAAGTCCCTCCTCAGCAAAAAGGCATAGGCGGGACTGCCAAAGGCGGAAGTGCGCGATTTGGCGCAACAGGTCTGTGTGCCAGTTATGTTCAGTGCAGAGCTCTAAACGAGTTAGCATCCTGGTTGATCAGTGATACAAAGACTTGGATGTAGATTGTTATCAGCTGGCGTATCATGGCATTTCTTGAGTTACAATATATTTTGTACTTACGACGCCAATTACATACTTGACGGCATATTGCATGAAGAGCCATTAATGCATCATGCATCTTTGTTATACCGCCACAGAAGATCGCCACTGCATATTCCTCAGGCAAAGTAATAATTTATTTTGTAAATGCATGTATGCACCGTGTTTCCCTATGTTTTGAAGTAATAAGTGCATAAGATTATCATTGTATCTGGAACTATATTTATTCTGTTGCTCACCTTGATAAGATCTCTGTTGTTTATGTTATTGTACTGTGTTATGTACGACAAGTGATGTGCAGTAATTGTGTGTACATGTGCAGTTCATTAAATTGTGTGATTTGTAGGCATATATTTCGTACAGTTACGCATCAAATGACGCCACACGCATTAGACAACACAATTTATGGCGGACAAATTACTCATTCCTTTTTTGAACAGAAATATTATTTGAAGGTTTAATGCCCGCAATAAATAACACGTAAAGAGCGGTGTTGAGCACCATGGTAGCTCGTATCTTAGCAAAGTATCTCAGGTTCTTTTCGAATTGCAATTTCACTGACATTAATCCTGGTTTATTGAAATGGGTTCACGTAGAGAAATATTATTCTGTGGCATATTCATCACCGATAATTCATGAGTAAATAAATTTCTGTGAATTTACGTAGCTGAGCAACCACAAGAATTTAATAAAAAATACTATTGACCTTTGCAAATAAATTAAAATGACACTGAATTTAAATAGTATAATTAAAATGCAAACTTTGTGGGTTATTTCCGTGGCTCTGTGCAGTTTAATATTAGCAGTATTCAAACTAAACGTTGCGGCCGTGCAACTGGCCGACAACAATCAGTCATAGGCTCGGGCTGTATTGCGCTTTCTGATACTCTCAAAATATAAGTCATTAGTTTCCTTAACATGTAGGGCTGCTAAAGATACACAAATAAAGGTTTTGAAAGCAAATAAGCATATATATTTAACGAAAATGTAACATAAGTACATTTAAAATGTCTCTCAAGTCTATCCTCATACAATATTAACACCAAAGTAAATAATTACGTAAAATCATTCGGCTGTTTCAAAGCAATTAATATTTTGAACATAGAGCAAAGAATAACATATACAATAAATCGATATTGTTTTGAAACACAATTACGTTGAATGGTAATGTTTTATCTTTACATTTTTACGTTTCTGTACATAGTTAGGTACGTCTTTCAAGAATCATAAAAGTATTAGTTCATTGTGCTGCTCGTAATCCCGTATGAGTAAATTTTGTTCTTCCCAGCGCAACCAGTGCAATGCCCCCCTGGGATTATCGTACGACAAATGCACAACGCACTTGTGGACAGTAATTCCACTAGTACAGGTTCTACACTGTCTCAAATGATCACCTTGTTCGCAATTGTGAAAGATACACATTACATTAGTTTGATTTCAGTTTATAGTTCGTATAATCTCCTTTCCAGAACGTTCATGATTAGCTAAAAAGTGATTACATTAATCGAGTGTTCAAAGTTTTAAATGTTGTAGACATCAGATGATATTGAATATTATTGGTTTTTGACATTCTTTGCATTGTTATTTGGGTTTATATAGATACTATATTCTTGACTTATGACCCCCTTATTGATTACAATTATCGAAAACTTTCTGGCAAATTTGCATTCCCCGGAGAGGTACTGACTGACACTCCCATTCGGGTTCCAAGCGACGGGAAAAACAGGGTGCCACTAACAACCTTGCCCAGAGCCTTCAGACTGTGGATGACTGCACTTTACAGAATAATTACCAAGTCTTTTACGGTAAGAAGTCAAAATTATTGCGTTATGATTACGAAATCTACAAAATCATCTATCTTAAAGACTCCAACATTCCTCAAACTTGAACGTATTATTCAGGGTGTCCCATTTACCCTGACCACCCTAAATAACTGTTTGTCCTGATGCAAATTACAAAATGTTTCCAGCAAATGCTCTTTAACCGACTGGGGGACATCAATTAGCATGATTGCCTTCCTTCTAGCTTTGTTTTTTTTTTGTTTTTTTTTTACCAAGACGTGACTTTTTTAATTGGCATCCTGTATTTTTTATTCAGTAATTCATTTCGTCAAAAATGTATCACAGTGTACCATTCACTGAAACACAACGCTATTAATTACATAACACAACATTGACTTTGAGCCTGGGATCACAAATTCGTCCAGTTCCTGGAGTTGTCAGAAAACAAATGAAAATCACGTAAAAACATAACACAAAATTGACTTTGACTCTCCTGTACCATTGCCCAGGAGTAGAACACGCAAAGGGGCTCAAAGTGGTGACCCTGGACACCGATTTACTGGTGCACTCGTTGAATGAAAGAATTATTTACTGCTTCCAGTGTTGGCCGCTGAGAGAATCAGAAACAAACCTGATACGTTCCTGCATGTCCTCTGGAGTTGTTGGAATATCGCAATAGACAACGTCTTTAATGCATCCCCAAAAAAAAATCCAGAGTTTTTAAATCAGGAGACTTAGCAGGCCAAGTAACTGTTCCTCCTCCACCATTCCATCTGGCTGGATACCTTCGGTTCAGAACACAACTTCACGCGAGGCATTATGTGCTGGACATCCATCGTGTTGATGCCACATGAGTATTCGGGTTCTTAGCGGCACTTCATCCAAAAGAGGAGGAAGAATTCGTCTGAGGAAGTTGGCATACACTGTGCCGTTTAGACTACCACTGATGAAACAGAGACCAATAATTGCAATACCAAGCATCCCACAGCAGACGTTAACTCTCCACTGAGGCTGATGTCTCATCCATCTAAGCCTCGTGTGTTGTCGCTGGACCAATAATGCATGTTCCTTGTATTTACCTGTCTTTTGGTTGAGAAGGAACATTCATCGGTAAACAGAACATTGAAGAAGAAGTTCGGATTGGCAATGATTTGCTGCTGGGCCCACTGACAGAACTGTACACGATTCTGAAAATCATTCCCATGCAGTTCTTGTTGTTCATGTACATGGTAAGGATGGAACCGCTGACGTGTAAGAATACGATTACACTGGGTTTAGGAATGTCACACTCGTATTCAAGCTGTAGTGTGCTCACATGTGAATTCATAGCAACGGAAGCGAGAACAGTAACTTCGACAGCTTCGTCTGTGCGAGTGCTACGACGATTGCGTTGTCGTGGATTGAAACTTCCCGCATCTGAAGCGTCGCAACAAGACGAGAAAACATCCGACGGGAAGGTAGATTCTTATCAGGATATCGCTCTCTGTACAGTTCAGCTGCCTGCGTAGCGTTTCACCTACCTTCAACAACAACAACAATAATAAAAGAAACGTTATGTTGATATAGTTTGTAGATGGACAGCCTTTACTGTATGCCTAATCTACACAACAGTATTTAAAAGGTCTAAACTACTGTACTAAATATACCCGTACATAAGAAAACAGCAATTACTATTCTGCTAACTTACATTCCCCACAGATGAGTAGCATTTCTACCTTCTCGACGTTGGTGTACATTCTACTCAAACATCCCTTCAACTGACGATGGTTGACGGAATGAAGGGTGTGCATTCTACTTATGTTTACATCTGTCATCCGTCAACGTCAGCACGTGGATGTGTTCCATTACCCCGAGTACCTGCACTAAGCGCTGGGGGCGTCAACGTCATTGTTATGATATGTAATTAATAACGTTGTGTTTCAGTGAATTGTACATTGTGATATATTTTTGAATAGGTCTTTAGTACAGGAGTTGAATTACCGAATAAAAAATACAGGGAGAAATTTTTAAAAAAAAGTCATACCACTGTTCATATCTTTGTAAAAAAACAAAACTACAACGAAGGCAATCATGCTGATTGATGTCTCCCTGACGGCTAAAGAACATTTGCTTGAAACATTTCGTAATTTGCATCTGGACAAACAGTTATTTAGGGTGGTCAAGATAAATGGGACACCCTATATACTGCAGCTCAGTATATAAAATGGGATAACTTCTGAACGGATATTTGCAAAAGATTTCCAGATTACATCAAATTAAAGAATGAAAAAAGTATTTACATAGATCTCTAGTCAAAGAAATTACATAATACGGACGATACAGTCTTTATAATCGAATGGAAGACTGCGAACTGAGTGGTAGGATTAAAAACGGTCAGGGGCAGTCTGTCGATTCTGCAGCTCAATGTATAGGCCTACATCGAAGAAACAATGACAAAATAAAAGAAAGGCTCAGCAATGACATTAACATTGATGGCGAAAGAACACCGGTGATAAGATTCGCTGAAGACATTTCCACCCTCAGTGAAAGAGGGATTACGGAAGAACTACTGAATGTAATGAAAAGTCTAATGAATACGTAATATGGATTGAGAGTAAACCAAAGAAGGACGAAAGTAACGTGAAGCAGCAGAAATGTGATAGCGTTAAACTTGACGTCTAAGTTAGTGACCATGAAATGAACGAATTGAAGGAATTCTGCTACCTCCGAAGCAAAATAACATCTGACGGACAAAACTAGGAAGCTGACTAAACACAGCCATCGAGGGTATTTCGGGACAAAACAGGTTACTTGTATTAACAATAGGTCTTTTACTTTGAGGATGAAATCTCTGACAATATACGTTTGGTGCACAGGATTGTACGCCAGTGAATCATGGATAGTGGGACAACCGAATAGAAGAGAATCGAAGCATTTGAGGTGTGGAGCGATTGAATCTGCATCTATATGAGTGCTCTGCAATTAACAAGGGCCGGGCAGAGGGTTCATTGGACCACCTTCAAGCTATTTCTCTACCGTTCCACTCTCGAACAGCACACGGAAAAAAAGGACACTTAAATCTTTTAGAAAAAGCTCTCATTTCTCTCACTTTATTACAATCATCGTATTTAACTATACAGATGGGTTCGAATAAAATATTTTCGCATTCAAAGGAGCAAGTTGGTGGCAACAATTTCGTGCTGCAACGAAAAACGCCTTTGGTTTAATGATCGCCACCCCAATTAGCATATCCTATCCGTGGCATTCTCTCCCCTATTTCGCGTTAATAGAAATTAGCTGCACTTCCTTGAACTTTCCCGATGTCCTCCATCAGTCCTATCTGATGTGGATCCCACATCGAGCAGGAACACTCCAGAAGAAGATAGACAAGCATAATGCAGGCAGTCTCTTCAGTAGATTTTTTGCATCTTCTAAGTGTTCCGTCCGTAAATCGCAGTCTTTGACTGGTTTTCCCCACAACATTATCTGTGGAAACGTTACAATTTAAATTATTCGTAATTGTAATCCCTAAACAGTTAGATGTATTCACAGCCTTTAGATTTGTGTTATCATCGCGTAAACGAAATTCAGCATAGCCACACTCGTTTAGAGTCAGTTGCCACTTTCAGCACCACAGAGAGATCGTGTGCAAATAGTAGCAACTTACAGAAAAGGAATAGGAACGCAAAGGTACTTTTACACACCTATCGTACTAGTATAAATGTTGTAGGCCTTCAAGCTGTTTTGGCCTAGACTTTGTGTTTGTAATTATTTTTCTCTAGTAAATTTTTATTCTGAGAAATGATTGTTATAAAATTTAAAAGTTTCAGTTCAGTATAAAATCGTAATTAAATAAGCTTTTACTATAGGTCAAATTTCACAACTTTAACTACCATGTGGCATACTTCATTCAAAAGAGCTTTCTCAAAACCAGATCTTATCGCTCCAGGAAATTTAGCAGTATTTATAATTATGGTAGTTAATCATTTAAATACTTCCACTTCTTCATGAAATGAAAACTGGGAACTTCATTGTTACAGGGACGTGATCTGTACTGGTTGTCCTGGGGAGAACAATATTTTTTCATATGGAATTACGAACAGTGCAGTGAATTAAGACTTTTATGATTCCTGAAAGACGTGCGTAAAAATCCACAGACAAAACATTTGTCATTCAGTGTTATTGTATTTAAGACCAACATTTATTATGTACATTATTCTTTGCACTATGTTAAAAATATTAATAAGTATGAAGCAATCAAATGATTTTATGCAATTACTTACTCCGGTCTTGATCTTGTATGAGGAGACACGTGAGAGACATGTCGCATTTTGGATAAATATATGTGTGCACTTGCTCTTAAAATATTTATTTATGTATCTTTAGTATCTCTGTACCTTAGGCAACTAAGGAATTATCTTTTTTCAGAGTATCAGAACGCGCAATACAGTGTGACTGATTGATGTCGGCCATTTCCATGGCTGCATCGTTTTATTTGAACATTGCCAATATCAAACGGCACAGTACCGTGGAAATAACTCACAAAGTTTGCATTTTTACTATATTATTTAACTTCAGTGAATGTTTGCATTTCAACTATCTTATTTAACTTCAGTGTCATTTTAATTTAGCGGTAACTGCAAAGATAAATAGCACTTTCATTAAATTCTTGTAGTTGCCACATAGCGGCTATATTTTGTATCAGCTACGTAAATTCGCACAAATTACCTTACTCCTAACCAATTTGTTTTGCTCATATGATGACTTTACAAGACGGTAAACGACAGCATTATATACAAAAACAATGTAAGAGGACTGCTCAGATTGCCCCCTGAATCGTTTATGTAGATCAGGCAGGGGACCTGTAACATTTCTGGTTGAGGGCCATTATTGGACACATGTAGCGCATGAAACCTTTTCGTCAGGCGGACTGCGTAATCCCTTCGGTCAGCCCTCGAAAAGTCTTCCACTGGCTGCCATACCTTGGAACGACCTCCCACTCAACCCTGGGTCAACCTCAGCACGGGCAGTACCCCTGGGCAGCCAGAGTAATGTATCGATTGGGGGACATGTGGCACATACTATTTGATGTTGTAACATATCGATATTGTACTCTTTATTTATCATTGGCTTCTGGATCTATAGAAGCAGAGTGCGTCTTTTCCATGGAGGGAGCATTGTCAAGCTGTATGACGACAACAATGTCCCAGCGCTAGTTGGTTGGTTGGTTGTTTTGGGGAAGGAGACCAGACAGCGAGGTCATCGGTCTCATAGGTTTAGGGAAGGACGGGGAAGGAAGTCGGCCGTGCCCTTTGAGAGGAACCATCCCGGCATTTGCCTGGAGCGATTTAGGGAAATCACGGAAAACCTAAATCAGGATGGCCGGACGCGGGATTGAACCGTCGTCCTCCCGAATGCGAGTCCAGTGTCTAACCACTGCGCCACCTCGCTCGGTCCCCAGCGCTAGTGGTAGCGTGCCTGTTGTGGTATAGAAGGAGAGTCGTCGTTGAGCTACCGCAGAAAGCGGTCGCACGCATCAATGTCACGGATAAATAGTATGAGGAACTGGTAGAAAGATAATTAAGAGTTGAAAGTGTATATCCCATCGTGCAAGGAAAGTGTTTCAGTAATTCAGTTATTTTTCGGAAAGGCCCACGGAATTATTTATGAGATTTATGTTTGAAACAGTGTCGTGTTTGCGAATCAGTAATTCTCGTGGAGAAATATATTTATGTTAGGATGTAAATGAAACGTCTACCGTGATCAGTGATAATCTGTTTAATTAGTGTACCAATGTAATACGGCAGTGCTTGCTTCAGTGTGAATATGAAACAAGCATAACTATAAAAACGAGAATGGATGAGCTTGATCATTGTTGGGGAAGTACATTAGGTACTAAGGGAAAAATAAAACAAAGTAATTTATATTGTTCTGCTATTATTTCAAACCGAATTTTCCATTTTTCTTGTGAATAACTTAAATATTTGAAATGTATGAAAGACATGCATTCATATTAGGCACATGGTCAACTTTGTTTTATAACGAAGCATGTTTTACAAGCAGAGCTCACATACTTGAGTCCGGTAGTGCAATAGCCACAAATTTAACACAAAAATTAACTGAAAAGACAATGACTGGTGCTTCACAATGTCCATTGCATCACCACATTCAGCCCCCAACAGTGATCCCCATCGGCAAAGGCCTCAGAATGTGCGAATGAAGCCAGCACCGCCTGGCCCTGTGAGCAAAGGGTCACCAACTCAGTTTGCATCTGAGTACAGCAGTCATAGTCCCTATCCATACTAAAGATGCTGGAAGTATACACTAGAAAGCTATCAAAACGTGTAACTGTGACTGGTAAGTACACAAACAAGCGAGAAATTTAAAAAATTTAAACTAAAGAAGACACAGAAAAATCAAAATAAATCGCTTCTTATTAGAAGCTGTGTCAATAAACTAAACGGTTTGGCTCGATGGGATACTGCAGTGATAGGGGACACCACTTAACAGCATGTTGAAATGTATGTGGACCAATAACATAACGAATGAGGAGGTTGTCCGCAGAATTGGGGAAGAAAGGAACATAATTGTGGAAAACACAAAATTATAGCACCTATGTGAAGACATCACCATCATCATCATCATCATTTAAGACTGATTATGCCTTTCAGCGTTCAGTCTGGAGCATAGTTCCCCTTATAAAATTCCTCCATGATCCCCTATTCAGTCCTAACATTGGAGCCTCTTCTGATGTTAAGCCTATTACCTCAAAACCATTCTTAACCGAATCCAGGTACCTTCTCCTTGGTCTACCCCGACTCCTCCTACCCTCTACTGTTGAACCCATGAGTCTCTTGGGTAACCTTGCTTCTCCCATGCGTGTTACATGCCCCCACTATCTAAGCCTGTTCGCCCTGAATGAAACATCTATTGAGTTCATTCCCAGTTTTTCTTTGATTTCCTCATTGTGAACACCCTCCTGCCATTGTTCCAATCTACTAGTACCTGCAATAATCCTAGCTACTTTCATATCCGTAACCTCATCCTTATTGATAAGGTAACCTGAATTCACCCAGCTTTCGTTCCCATACAACAAAGTTGGTCGAAAGGTTGAACGGTGCACAGATAACTTAGTCTTGGTACTGACTTCCTTATTGCAGAAGAGAGTAGATCGTAGCTGAGCGCTCACTGCATTAGCTTTGCTACACCTCGCTTCCAGTCCTTTCACTATGTTGCCATTCTGTGAGAATATGCATCCTAAGTACTTTAAATCTTCCACCTAATCTAACTTTGTTCCTCCTATTTTGCACTCAATCCGTTTATATCTCTTTCCCACTGACATTACTTTCGTTTTGGAGATGCTAATCTTCATACCATAGTCCTTACATTTCTGATCTAGCTCTGAAATATTACTTTGCAAACTTTCAATCGAATCTGCCTTCACAACTAAGTCATCCGCATATATGAGACTGCTTATTTTGTGTTCACATATCTTAATCTCACCCAGCCAGTCTATTGTTTTCAACATATGATCCATAAATAATATGAACTACAGTGGAGACAGGTTGCAGCCTTGCTTACCCCTGAAACTACTCTGAACCATGAACTCAATTTACCGTCAACTCTAACTGCTGCCTGACTATCTATGTAAAGACCTTTAATTTTTTGCAAAAGTTTCCTCCTTCCTCCTAGGAACCCGGTCATATGCCTTTTCTAGATCTATAAAGCATAGATACAATTCCCTGTTCCACTCTTAACACTTCTCCATAATTTGTCGTCAGCTAAAGATCTGGTCCTGACAACCTCTAAGAGGACTAAACCCACACTGATTTTCATCCAATTGGTCCTCAGCTAATACTCGCACTTTCCTTTCAACAATAGCTGAGAAGATTTTACCCACAACGCTGATTAAAGAGATACCTCTGTAGTTGTTACAATCTTTTCTGTTTCCATGTTTAAAGATTGGTGTGATTACTGCTTTCGTCCAGTCTGATGGAACCTGTCCCGACTCCCACGCTATTTCAGTTATCCTGTGTAGCCATTTAAGACCTGGCATTCCAATGTATTTGATGAGTTCCGACTTAATTTCATCCACCCCAGCCGCTGTATTGCACTGCAATCTATTGACCATTATCTCCACTTCCTCGAATGTGATCCTATTTCCATCATCATTCCTATCCCATTGTACATCGAAATCTGAAACATTACTGATCGTATTTTCACCCAAATTGAGCAACTCTTCAAAATATTCCCTCCATCTGCCCAAGGCATCCACAGGATTCACCAGCACTTTTCCTCACCTGTCCAAAATACTTGTAATTTCCTTCTTACCTCCCTTTTGAAGACTGCTAGTTACACTCCAGAATGGTTTTCCAGCAGCTTGACCCAACGTCTCCAACCTGTTTCCAAAGTCTTCCCAAGATTTCTTCTTGGATGCTGCAATTATCTGTTTGGCATTCTTTCTTTCTTCAACATAACTTTCTCTGTCAACCTGAGTTCTGGTATGTAGCCATTTTTGATACGCCTTCTTTTTCCTTTTACAGACTGCCTTGAGTGTGTCATTCCACCAAACTGTTTGCTTCATCCTACCTTTACACACTACTGTTCCAAGGACATTCTTTAGCCACTTCTAGTACTGTGTCCCTGTACCTTGTCCATTCCTTTTCCAATGACTGTAATTGACTACATTCAACTAACTGGTACCTTTCTGAGATAACTGTTATGTACTTGTGCCTGATTTCCTTATCCTGAAGTTTCTCCACACTCATCCTCCTACATATGGACCTGACCTCCTGCACTTTCGGCCTCACAATACCAATTTCACTGCAGATTATGTGAAGACATCAGGGAATAATTTCCACTGTACTTGTGGGATCTGTGGACAGTTAAAGCTTCCAGGAGAAGACAAAGATTGTATTACACCCAAAAAAAATTGAGGACAGATGGTGCAATTGCTACACCGAGATGAAATGAAATGAAATGACCGTATGGCATTGTTGGCCGGGAGGCTCCATGCGGGGGAGTTCGGCCTCTGTATCGCAAGTCCGTTATAGTTGACGCCACTCCGGCGACTTGCGAGTCAATGATGATGAAATGATGATGGACACACAACACCTAGTCATCTCGAGGCAGAGAAAATCCCTGACCCCGCCGGGAATCGATCGCGATACCCCGTTCGCGGGAAGAGAGAAGGCTACCGCAAGACCACGAGTAACGGATGATTGAGATGAATAGGTAGGCACAAGAGAAAAACTAAAAAAAAGCGTTATTCGATGGCTGGATGAAATAGGTCAAAGGTTAAAGAACCACCTAGTAGCGCTTCAGCATATGTTGCCGCACGTCAACTGGTACAAGCCGGTTTGCATACAGCGCTGACAGGAAAATGAACACACTTGCACTGTCGCTAACGATAAATTTTTCTTCCCAGCAGCCCATAAGGACCTAATGACAAATTAATTTAAAAAAACGTAAAAGTCGAAGAAACAGTACAAAACTGAGTGACCGCAAGTTTAATACCTTTAACGAGAATGGTTGAAGAAATAGCGGAAAAAGACCATTAAATAACTGATCGGTACACCGCCGTGTCTCCCCAAGTCAGGTACAAAAGTAAGGACGGGCGAGAATGATTACGTGAAAAGCCTATCGACGCTTCTACCCCTGGGAGAAACACAGCCATATCGTCCATCAGGAAAATTGCATCCTGCTCTTTTCATCAGACATTTCGATGGATTCAGCAAAACCACTGGAGTGAACGACTATTTGTTACCTGTGTAGGCAGCAGATTACAGTACAAGCACGCTCTCGTATTTGGAGGAGGCACTATTCCTGCAGTCACTGTAATAACTTCCTGCAAACTTTATGGCCAGATTTCACACAAAACGCCGAACGGTTCGATATATTGCGGGATCGTGAAATTGCAAGAAATAATAACACTTTAATCACTTTCCGACCAAACATTCTAAATCTGGGGACCTAGTGGCGCGAGTCATCCCGAAACTGACAGAGGAGACTAGAGAGCAGCTATTCACAGCCCGGAAAGCCCGTTACGTACCTGCTTTAGGAAATCTAAGGGCGGTCTTGGAAAGAAGTCCGTAAAAATAGTGACACCAATAAGCACTTCAGTATGGTGCAACTGCTCATAGAACGTAAAATTCTCCACTTCACTTGGTCACATAAATGCCGTGGATGTCCGTCTTCACCAATCTAATTAATATGTCCCTACGGTGTAAACAATGACTTGATATAACAACTCAGTAATGTTCACTTGCTTCTTTCATATCATTTATTATTTTAAAATTACGATGATCAGCTTACATTCAGTAATTTTGACGGCTAATACACTGTAACATAGTTCAGTGGAAGTTACACATTACAGAGAGAACTTTTACATCATAGCAAAGAAGATAACAGAAAGAAATAGCCAATGAGACGAGCAGAAATGACATCTTTATTCAGTGACATTAATCATACTGAAGTCACCGCTCTTTATGATGGTCCCCTGGAAATTGCTAAAGGCGGAACATGGGTCTTGAAAAGCTTCATGATCACCATGCACAGCAATGCATACTGTGCGAGTTGCTCCCATACTGGCCACAAGATCAGTGAGGAGATATCATGGTAGAGTGTTCCACTCCTGCACTAGGGTGATTGGCAACTGTTAAAAGGACGTTTGCGCATGATAACGTGATGCAGTACTCCTCCCCAAAGCTTCCATCACGTACTCGATGGGATTTGTCGTGGGAACGGGAAGGTCATCCCAATCTCCGAATATCCTCTAGTTGAAATAGTTCCTCCAACTGAGCTTTTCGAAGCGATCGTGCATCGTTATCCCCAAAAAGAAGTGATAACCAAATGCACCTTGAAAAGAGGCGCATGGAGAAAGAGCACAGTATTGTACTGGCCTTAAGTGTACCGTGTTCAGAGACTTGCAATGGTGCAGAGAGCATAAACAGAGCTCCTTACGAACGTTGAGGCCAGCATGGGAGCACCTTGCAGAGGACGTATTATCACTCGCGGTGATCTCAAACAATATTAAAAACCATTCCCCGCTTTTTCTTATGTCCACGGGATCATCATAAATTGCGGAACATCATTGTAGTTATTGTCATTAACTGAAGAGTCATTTGGGTGCGTCCCATTTCGTATTTCATTCCGTTGCCTTTGGCACTATACTACAGCAGTTCTTTCTATTTATGGTGCAAGTTTCATTGAGGCATGTTATTTGGCAGTGACATACACTATGTGATCAGAAGTATCCGGACGTCTGGCTGAAAATGACTTACAAGTTCGTGGCGCTTTCCATCGGTAATGCTGGAATTCGGTATGGTGTTGGCCCACCCTTAGCGTTGATGACAGCTTCCACTCTTATAGGCATACGTTCGGTCAGTTGCTGGAAGGTTTCTTGGGGAATGGCAGCCCATTCTTCACGGAGTGCTGCACTGAGGAGAGGCATCGATGTTGGTCGGTGAGGCCTGGTACGAAGTCGGCGATCCAAAACACCCCAAAGCTGTTCTATAGGTTTCAGGTCAGGATTCTGCGCAGACTAGTCCATGTTATTGTCATGTAACCACTCCACCACAGGTCGTGTATTATCAACAGATGCCGGCCGCAGTGGCCGAGTCGTTCTAGGCGCTTCAGTCTGGGACCGCAGGACCGCTACGGTCGCAGGTTCGAATCCTGCCTCGGGCATGCATGTGTGCGATGTCCTTAGGTTACTTAGGTTTAAGTAGTTCTAAGTTCTAGGGGACTGATGACCTCAGATGTTAAGTCCCATAGCGCTCAGATCCATTTGAACCATTACGAACAGGTGTTCGATCTTGTTAAAAAATGTAATCGCCATCCCCGAATTGCTCTTCAACAGGAGGAAGCAAGAAGGTGCTTAAGACATCAATGTAGGCATGTTCTGTGATAGAGGCATGCAAAACAACAAGGGGTGCAAGCCCCCTCCATGAAAAACACGACCATAGCATATCACCTGCGCCTCCGAATTTTACTCGCACCCTGCCATCGGATCGTCACATTGTGTATCATAATTCGTCTCTCCACACATTACTCCTGTGTGAAGGTGTGGATAGATGTTTGCCTATTACACATGATGACACTCTTCAACTGTTGGCAGTCTCTGTCAATCAACAGACGAGGGAGGCCTGTACGCTTTTGTGCTGTAAATGTCCCTTCACGTGTCCACTTCACTATCACATCGTAAACAGTAGACCAAGAGATGTTTAGGAGTGTGGAAATCTCGCGTACAGACGTAAGACACAAGTGACACCCGATCACCCGACGACGTTCGAAATCCGTCAGTTTCGCGGAGCGCCCCATTCAGCTCTCTCTCGATGTCTAATGACTACTGAGTTCGCTGATATGGAGTACCTAGCAGTAAGTGGCAGCACAATGCACCTAATAAGAAAAACGTATGTTTTTTGGGATGTGTGGATACTTTTGATCACATAGTGTATTTGCAGAGTTAATGCAGTTTGAAGATATTGCACGTGAGTATAGTTATTTTATAGGTGTGTCTAATTTTTTTCATAATTATTGACTGTTGGGTTATTTTTGGATGTTGTTGATAATTTTTGCATGAGTCCTACAAACATAAAACAGGAACCAAATGTAATTGATCCTTGTGTGTATAAGAGGTGATAAGAGAGTGTGTGTTGCTGCAGTGTACATTGTGGCCCTTGAATGAAACTATTGATCGCCCATTACATCTCTATAAATGTTTCAGTGTCTTTAGTTTTTCTCTACTTCTATAGTGTGTTTTCTTTACTTCCCTGTTTCAGAATATATTTCTCATGATCTACTATCACTGTTCATAGAATCAGAGCAATGGCATGTGGAAGATGAGAGTCAGTGTACTGAGATGTTACCTACGCCATCCCGGATATTTACTAGTGATGATGAAGGTATGTAGAGTGTGTATGTGTGTGTGTGTGTGTATTTATATATGCATGCCTAGTGCTGTTGTCGTTTCATGCATACTTAACAAGCACCCTTGCTTGTTATAGTGAGCTAGATGCAGCGATGGAATACGCATCACTGTTTTGGTAGATGAACGTCTGCTAGACAAATATCTGATGGTGATTATGATGATAATGATGATGCAGAGTTTATATCTTTCTTTTATGCTGCAGATTTTGTGCTTAAATTTTCGTTACTCGTAAGCTGTAGCATTGAATCAGGACTGGTTAAATAATGTGAAGTACGTCTTCTATCTCCTCCATTTGTAACACAGGAGATTTCATGGGGATACTGCATTTAATGCAGTCGGACAAGAGTTCTTAGGATCTGTCTATATATACTCGTATTTGTATGTATCAGTGTGCACAATTTCATACGATACTTACGGATTGTAGTGATATTTTTGTTTAACACTTGCTTGACGATAAGGAATTGCACCTTTGCAGGCAATGTCAGGCTATGGGTTTTCTGCACTATGACTGCCATGAGCAGCATCGGTACCAATAACACCAGCGGCTGTAATCGTCCAACTCTCTGCAAGTGGACCCATCTACGTCTCATCATCATGGGTCGCCATCATGTTGTTTAGGCCCATATGGTTATAATCCCCAGCAGCAGTCCCACAGCCCATCCTGCTAGTGACCATCAGGTAAATCATGTAGCCACATTAGACTACTCTGTGGTTGTCGGTCCCATCTGTGATAGGATGTTGCAATCCCACGTTGATAACTGTGATGCGGGTCAGGTGCCAAGCACTTCTGTACTGCGAAATGACGCAGCTCCAACCCCTCCCAAAAAAAAAAAAAAGACGGTTATGTCGAAGAGAAAAGAACTGTAGAAATTTGGGAGAAGCATGACGTGATGTAAAGGGGGAAGCCAATTGGATCGTTTACCAAGAGCGTCACATTAAGTAGTTCTTCCAACATGCTGGAAAGAGGGTCCAGTTAATGTGCTCAGTCGTGTACTCCATCTTACTTAATATGCAGGGAAGGGGGGGGGCTGGTAGATTCCAGTTTCATCCCACTTCTGAAACATACTGCTGCAAAGCAGGCTTCTATTACTGTCCACAGTCTACATGAGACGAATGAGCTTTGCTTTGCATGGTCGCGTTTGGTTTACGATAGAAATTACTCGTGTCATTGATGTCTTATGGAAGGATACAAAGCATCCAGCACCTGCGAGAATTATAATTTCGACAGTATAGTTTTTCCCTTTGAAATCACAGGCTTGCCAAAATTCGAGAGGCAGAAGTCTAATTAACTGGTTCTAATTGGTGTGAAGCACAAAGTAGTTTGATACTTCTACTTTTTCAAAGTAGCCGGTTAGTGACCCAAACATGCAGATTTACTACTATTCTTCGAACGTGATAAGCATCACAACAACATATGGTGCAATAGCATGTCCTACCTACATTCCGTCCAAATGAGCAAAAACAGCATTTCTGCAACAGACACCTCAACTCTTTAACTAACTGTGATTATTTTAGAAGTCATCTGATTGATTGTTTGAGCCAGAAACTGTTTCATATGGAAGTGCCTACAGAGGATAAAAAGTTTTTAAATTTTAAGAACGTCCATCATGTGGAATGCTGTCCCTCCATTGTATACGCTGACGTTGAGTGTTTACTAATTTCTTTGGCACATTGTGAACGTGATCCCACAGCCTCTGACGACACTTTCACAGGTTGACTGTAAGTGACAGTGTATCAGGTTGTATCCTCATATCATTCTTATCTCATAAAAATGGTATCATACCTTGGGGTTAATTCTGAGAGGTGGTTGGTCTGTGAGCTCGAGAAATTGCGTTGACTTGTGATATTCTTTATGGCGAAAACATTCCAATGACCAGTCCTCAGGGGAATGATATCTCATAAAATCAGGCATTTTCATATGATATGCCACTGGGCGAAAAGACCTAAACCTCACATAGAGATCATTGTAGTCTAAAGGGGAAGTTCCATGCTGCAGCTCACAATGCATCAACATGAAATACCTGTCTTCTTCCATAATCTGAGTGGGTATGATGGTCACTTTCTCATTGGGCCGTTGGGTGGTTTTGGGATGGTGAATGATAAGGTCAATACCAGAGTTGCAGCATATATGCAATGCAGTGCGACTCTGATAGGAGTGTGTAAGCATTGGCACGTAGGCAACGGTTTAGTATGGTATGCGTGTCTTTCGAACGCGCATATGGGAAATGCAGAAATATGAACTGTGATGGCACTATTACCAAATTCGTCCAAACTGGACCAACATGCTGTTATTCTCTGCTTGGCTGAGAACGAATAATGTGTGTGAGTAGCATGTCTGTCGAAAAGCACCGTTGTGGAATGATGTGCCAAGTTCCTTCCTCGTCAGAATTCGACACAAGATGCACGTCGATCTGGGAGGCCAGCGTCATCCATTACAGACAACAGGGTGGCAGTTGACAAAGCGATCGGACAGACTGGTGCATAGCCATTAGTGCACTAACAAAGCATCTGAATATCAACATCAGTAGTGGGCTTCTGTAAGGTCTGCAGTCAGTGTTTACCCCGAACTAGAGCGGCACTTATTTTGCCTCAAAATAATTTTTGTTCTAGAAATTTTACGCTCTTCCCTTAAACGTTTCCTATTCCATTAGATTTATTTTGGAAAAAATTTCATCTCAGTAGGATGATATTAGCCAGTGCCAAAGAGATCGACCAATTTTACTGTTGGGAATCTTAGATTCTGTAGCTTTTAGCCATTGGAAATGTTATAGATGAATGCTTAAACTCTAAATTAACTTTCTTTTTTTGCTACTTAGGATGCATTTAGTACTCTCAGAAATGTTTTCTTTTCAGTGTTTCCTTTTTAAAGTAGGGTACAGTCTACGAAGTCTTGAAAATAACGAAGTACAAAATCTTTTTGCATCTCATCTGCAGACAATAGTTCCTGAAAATCATGCATTAATTTAACACACCTTGCAGAAGAGTTACTAAGAGGTTTTAGGTCCTTAACTACCCTTTACCATCTGAATACACTCCTGGAAATGGAAAAAGGAACACATTGACACCGGTGTGTCAGACCCACCATACTTGCTCCGGACACTGCGAGAGGGCTGTACAAGCAATGATCCCACGCACGGCACAGCGGACACACCAGGAACCGCGGTGTTGGCCGTCGAATGGCGCTAGCTGCGCAGCATTTGTGCACCGCCGCCGTCAGTGTCAGCCAGTTTGCCGTGGCATACGGAGCTCCATCGCAGTCTTTAACACTGGTAGCATGCTGCGACAGCGTGGACGTGAACCGTATGTGCAGTTGACGGACTTTGAGCGAGGGCGTATAGTGGGCATGCGGGAGGCCGGGTGGACGTACCGCCGAATTGCTCAACACGTGGGGCGTGAGGTCTCCACAGTACATCGATATAGTCGCCAGTGGTCGGCGGAAGGTGCACGTGCCCGTCGACCTGGGACCGGACCGCAGCGACGCACGGATGCACGCCAAGACCGTAGGATCTTACGCAGTGCCGTAGGGGACCGCACCGCCACTTCTCAGCAAATTAGGGACACTGTTGCTCCTGGGGTATCGGCGAGGACCATTCGCAACCGTCTCCATGAAGCTGGGCTACGGTCCCGCACACCGTTAGGCCCTCTTCCGCTTACGCCCCAACATCGTGCAGCCCGCCTCCAGTGGTGTCGCGACAGGCGTGAATGGAGGGATGAATGGAGACATGTCGTCTTCAGCGATGAGAGTCGCTTCTGCCTTGGTGCCAATGATGGTCGTATGCGTGTTTGGCGCCGTGCAGGTGAGGGCCACAATCAGGACTGCATACGACCGAGGCACACAGGGCCAACACCCGGCATCATGGTGTGGGGAGTGATCTCCTACACTGGCCGTACACCACTGGTGATCGTCGAGGGGACACTGAATAGTGCACGGTACATCCAAACCGTCATCGAACCCATCGTTCTACCATTCGTAGACCGGCAAGGGAACTTGCTGTTCCAACAGGACAATGCACGTCCGCATGTATCCCGTGCCACCCAACGTGCTCTAGAAGGTGTAAGTCAACTACCCTGGCCAGCAAGATCTCCGGATCTGTCCCCCATTGAGCATGTTTGGGACTGGATGAAGCGTCGTCTCACGCGGTCTGCACGTCCAGCACGAACGCTGGTCCAGCTGAGGCGCCAGGTGGAAATGGCATGGCAAGCCGTTCCACAGGACTACATCCAGCATCTCTACGATCGTCTCCATGGGAGAATAGCAGCCTGCATTGCTGCGAAAGGTGGATATACACTGTACTAGTGCCAACATTGTGCATGCTCTGTTGCCTGTGTCTATGTGCCTGTGGTTCTGTCAGTGTGATCATGTGATGTATCTGACCCCAGGAATGTGTCAATAAAGTTTCCCCTTCCTGGGACAATGAATTCACGGTGTTCTTATTTCAATTTCCAGGAGTGTATGAAGCGCTGCTCGCCCATGTCGAAGGCTATTCTTGAATAAAACTTTTATTTCAGTCATCAGACCGGATATATGCGGCCTACCACGACTTCCTCTCCTGTATCAAACTCTTTATCTCAGAACAGCACTTGCAACCTACGCCACCAATTATTTGCCGGATGTATTCCAATCTCTGTATTGCTTCCAACTTTTCATTCTCTACAGCTCCCTCTAGTACCGTGGAAGCTATTTCCTGAAGTCTTAGCAAATATCCTGCCATTCTGTCCATTATTCTTGTCAGTCTTTTCCACATACTCCTTTCCTCTCCAGTTCTACGCAGAACTTCCCCATTCCTTAGTTTATGTTCGCGTAATTTTCAACATTCGTCTCAAATGCATCGATTCTCTTCTGTTCCGGTTTTCCTACAGTCCATGTTTCACTACCATACAATGCCGTGCTCAAAACGTACATTTTCAGAAAATTCTTCCTCAAATTAAGGTCTATGTTTAATACCAGCAGGCTTCTCTTGGACAGGAACGGCCTTTGTGTCAGTGCCAGTATGCTTTGATGTCGTACTTGCTCCTTCCAAGATGGGTTATCCTACTGCCTAGGTAGCATACCTTCGTAACTTCATCTACATCATTAACATCGTTAATGTTAAATTCCTCTCTGTTCGATTTACACTCAATTCATATTCTGTACTCAGTAGACTGTTCATTCCGTTCAGCAGATCACGTAATCCTTCTTCACTTTCATTGAGGATATAAAGTCATCAGCGAATCTTATCATCGATATCCTTTCAGCCTGAATTTTAATACCAATCTTTCGCCATTCTTCCATTCCCATCAATGTTTCTTAGATGTCTAGATTGAACAGTGGTTGCGAAAGACCACATTTATATCTTACACCATTTCTTAATCTGAGCTCTTCGTTCTTGATCTTCCACCCTTATTATTCCTTCTCGGTTCTTGCACATGTTGTATGTTACCCGCCTCTCCCTATGGTTTACCAATGCCTACCTTACAATTTCGAAGATCTTGGAGCATACGACATTGTTGAACGCTTTTTCCAGGTCGACAAATCCTATGAACGAATCTTGATTTTTCTTTAGTCTTGCCTGCAGTTCAACCACAACGTCACAACTGTATCTTTGGTGCCTTTACCTTTCCTAAAGCCAAACTGATCGTCAGCTAACAGATCCTCAGATTTCTCTTCTAGTTTTCTCCGTATTATTCTTGTCAGCAACTTGGATGCATGAGCTGTTAAGCTGATTGTGCGATAAGTTTCGCACTTTTTGGCTCTTTCCATATTCAGAATTGTGTGGATATTTTTCCGAAAGTCAGAAGGTATATCGCCAGACTCACACATTCTACGCATCAAAGTGAGTAGTCGTTTTGTTGGCACTTCCCCCAATCATTTTAGAAATTCTGATGGAATGTTATCAATCCCTTCTGATTTATTTGATTTTAAATCTTCCAATTCACATTTCAATTTTGATTATAATACCAGATTTCCTATTTCTTCCCTATCGAATGCTGTTTCTTCTTCAATCACGTCAGACAAGTCTTCAATGTATTCTTCCTGGTTATCCGCTCTCTACTGTTCAGGTAACAGAGGAATTCCCATTTCACTTTTTAATGTTACCATATCTGCTTTTAATGTCACCGAAGGTTGTTCTGACTTTTCGATATGCTGAGTCAGTCCTTCTGACAATCATTTCTTTTTCCATTTCTTCACAATTTTCCTGGAGCCATTGCGCCGTAGCTTTACTGCACTTCCTATTTGTTTGGTTCCTAAGCGACTTGTATTTCTCTACTCCTGAATTTTCCTGAGCATGTTTGTGTTTCCGTCTTTCATCGATCAAATGAAGTATTTATATACTGTAGATACCAATAGTTCCTTTCCACGTACCTTCCTTGACCCTACCTTTTTCTTTCCAATTTCTGTGATTGCCCTTTTTAGAGATGTCCATTCCCCTTCAACTGAACTGTCTACAGAACTATTCCTTATCACAATATCTATAGCCTTATAGAACTTCAAGCATACATCTTAATTCATTAGTACTTCCGTATCCCATTTCTTTTCGTTCTGATTCATCCTCACAGCCTCTTAACCTTTAATTTACTCTTTATCACTAATAAATTCTGATCAGAGCCTATACCTGCTCTTGGATACGCCATACAACCCAGTATCTGATTTCAGAATCTCTACCTGACTATTATGTAATCTAACTGAAATTTTCTCATATCACCCGGCCATTTCAAAGTAGACCCCCTCCTCTCGTGATTCTTAAACAGAGTATTTGCTATTACTAGCTGATATTTATTGCAGAACTCAATTAGTCTTACTCATTGCTACTATCAAGCCCACATTCTCCTGTAAACCATTTTTCTACTCCTTCCCCTGCAATAGCATTCAGATCCCCATGAATATTAGATATTCATCCCCCTTTCCGTTTTGAATTACCCTTTCAGCATCATCATGTACCTTCTCTATCTCTTCATCTTCAGCTCGTGACATCGGCATATTACGTGAACTGTTGTTGTTGGTGTTGGTTTGTCTACCTTTCAATTCGTAACAACTCCTAATCCAGTTATACCATTATATGCTGCTGTTGACATTACCACATACTCATATCACCAGAAAAACTTGTCATATTTCCATTTCACTTCCGTAACTCCGACTGTATATAGATTGAGCGTTCACATTTCACTTTTCGGATATTCTGGTTCCCATACTGCGTTCAAACTTCTGACATTCCATGCCCCGACTCGTAAAAAGTCATCCTTTCGTTTGTTATTCAATCTTTTTCTCGTGGTTACCTCCTCCTGGTAGTTCCATCGCGGAGATCCGAATAGGGGAGTAGTCGGGAATGTAGTCCTGAATCTTTTGCAGTGGAGAGATCATCATGACACATTTTCAGTTGTTGTTGTTGTTTTTGTTGTGGTCTTCAGTCCTGAGACTGGTTTGATGCAGCTCTCCATGCTACTCTATCCTGTGCAAGCTTCTTCACCTCCCAGTACCTACTGCAACATACATTCTTCTGAATCTGCTTAGTGTATTCATCTCTTGGTCTCCCTCTACGATTTTTACCCTCCACGCTGCCCTCCAATGCTAAATTTGTGATACCTTGATGCCTCAAATTACGTCCTACCAACCGATCCCTTCTTCTTGTCAAGTTGTGCCACAAACTCCTCTTCTCCCCAATCCTATTCAATAGCTCCTCATTAGTTACGTGATCTACCTACCTTATCTTCAGCATTCTTCTGTAGCACCACATTTCGAAAGCTTCTATTCTCTTCTTGTCCAAACTAGTTATCGTCCATGTTTCACTTCCATACATGGCCTCACTCCATACAAATACTTTCAGAAACGACTTCCTGACACTTAAATCTATACTCGAAGTTAACAAATTTTTCTTCTCAAGAAACGATTTCCTTGCCATTACCAGTCTACATTTTTTATCCTCTCTACTTCGACCATCATCAGTTATTTTACTCACTAAATAGCAAAACTTCTTTACTACTTTAAGAGTCTCATTTCCTAATATTATTCCCTCAGCGTCACCCGATTTAATTTGACTACATTCCATTATCCTCGTTTTGGTTTTGTTGATGTTCATCTTATATCCTCCTTTCAAGACACTGTCAACTCCGTTCAACTGCTCTTCCAAGTCCTTTGCTATCTCTGACATAATTACAATGTCATCGGCGAACCTCAAAGTTTTTACTTCTTCTCCATGAATTTTAATACCTACTCCGAATTTTTCTTTTGTTTCCTTTACTGCATGCTCAACATACAGATTGTATAACATCGGGGAGAGGCTACAACTCTGTCTACTCCTTTCCAACCACTGCTTCCCTTTCATGCCTCTCGACTCTTATAACTGCCATCTGGTTTCTGTACAAATTGTAAATAGCCGTCTCGCTCCCTGTACTTTACCGCTGCCACCTTCAGAATTTGAAAGAGAGTATTCCAGTTAACATTGTCAAAAGCTTTCTCTAAGTCTACAAATGCTAGAAACGTAGGTTTGCCTTTTCTTAATCTTTCTTCTAAGATAAGTCGTAAGGTTAGTATTGCCTCACGTGTTCCAACATTTCTACGGAATCCAAACTGATCTTCCCCGAGGTCGGCTTCTACCAGTTTTTCCATTCGTCTGTGAAGAATTCGTGTTAGTATTTTGCAGTTGTGACTTATTAAACAGATAGTTCGGTAATTTTCACACCTGTCAACATCTGCTTTCTTTGGGATTGTAATTATTATATTCTTCTTGAAGTCTGAGGGTATTTCGCCTGTCTCATACAATTTGCTCACCAGATGGTAGTGTTTTGTCATGACTGGCTCTCCCAAGGTCGTCAGTAGTTCTAATGGAATGTTGTCTACTCCCGGGGCCTTGTTTGGACTCAGGTTTTTCAGTGCTCTGTCAAACTCTTCACGCAGTATCTTTTCTCCCATTTCGTCTTCATTCGTCTTCATCTACATCCTCTTCCATTTCCATAATATTGTCTTCAAGTACATCGCCCTTGTATAAACTCTCTATATACTCCTTCCACCTTTCTGCCTTCCCTTCTTTGCTTAGAACTGGGTTGCCATCTGAGCTCCTGATATTCATACAAGTGGTTCTCTTCTCTCCAAAGGTCTATTTAATTTTCTTGTAGGCAGTATCTATCTTTCCCCTAGTGAGATAAGCCTCTACATCCTTACATTTGTCCTCTAGCCATCCCTGCTTAGCCATTTTGTACTTCCTGTCGATCTCATTTTTGAGACGTTTGTATTCCATTTTGGCTGTTTCATTTACTGCATTTTTATATTTTCTCCTTTCGTCAATTAAATTCAATATTTCTTCTGTTACCCAAGGATTTCTGTTAGCCCTCGTCTTTTTACCTACTTGATCGTCTGCTGCCTTCACTGCTTCATCCCTCAGAGCTACCCATTCTTCTTCTACAGTATTTATTTCCCCCATTCCTGTCAATTGTTCCCTTATGCTCTCCCTGAGACTCTCTACAACCTCTGGTTTAGTCAGTTTATCCAGGTCCCATCTCCTTAAATTAGCATCTTTTTGTAGTTTCTTCAGCTTGAATCTACAGTTCATAACCAATAGATTGTGGTCAGAGTCCACATCTGCCCCTGGATATATCTTACAATTTAAAACCTGGTTCCTAAATCTCTGTCTTACCATTACATAATCTATCTGATACCTTTTAGTATCTCCAGGATTCTTCCATGTATACAACTTCTTTTATGATTCTTGAACCAAGTGTTAGCTATGATTAAGTTATGCTCTGTGCAAAATTCTACCAGACAGCTTCCTCTTTCATTTCTTCCCCCCAATCCATATTCACCTACTATGTTTCCTTTTCCTACTGACGAATTTCAGTCACCCATGACTATTAAATTTTCGTCTCCCTTCACTACCTGAATAATTTCTTTTATGTCATCATACATTTCATCAATTTCTTCATCATCTGCAGAGCTAGTTGGCATATACACTTGTACTACTGTAGTAGGCATGGGCTTTGTGTCTACCTTGGCCACAATAATGCGTTCACTATGCTGTTTGTAGTAGCTAACCCGCACTCCTATTTTTTTATTCATTATTAAACCTACTCCTGCAATACCCCTATTTGATTTTGTACTTATAACCCTGTATTCACCTGACCAAAAGTCTTGTTCCTCCTGCCACCGAACTTCACTAATTCACACTATATCTAACTTTAACCTATACATTTCCCTTTTTAAATTTTCTAACCTACCTGCCAGATTAAGGGATCTGACATTCCACGCTCCGATCCGTAGAACGCCAGTTTTCTTTCACCTGATAACGACGTCCTCTTGAGTAGTCCCCGCCCGGAGATCCGACTGGGGGACTATTTTATCTCCGGAATATTTTACCCAAGAGGACGCCATCATCATTTAATCATATAGTAAAGCTGCATGTCCTCGGGAAAAATTACGGCTGTAGTTTCCCCTTGCTTTCAGCCGTTCGCAGTACCAGCACAGCAAGGCAGTTTTGGTTAATGTTACAAGGCCAGATCAGTCAATCCTCGAGACTGTTGCCCCTGAAACTACTGAAAAGGCTGCTGCCCCTCTTCAGGAACCACATATTTGTCTGGCCCCTCAACAGATACCCCTCCGTTGTGGTTGCACCTACGGTACGGCCATCTGTATCGCTGAGGCACGCAAGCCTCCCCACCAACAGCAAGGTCCATGGTTCATGGGAGGGGCGGGCAATTTTCAATTACAGGCCACATATCCTGCTGATTCATATTATGTGTCTTTAATGCAATTTCCATTGCCTTCTCCATCCCTACTCTGTTGATCACTTCTGATTCTCCGCCTTTAGGGGCAGTTCCTTCCCCAAGGGCAAGAGAATTCCCTGAACCTCTCTCCGCTCCTCCGCCCTCTATGACAAGGCGGTTTGTCGGAAGTCTTCGGCCACAAAAGCTGATGATATTATTCAAAATTTAAGCGATGGTAGGGTTAGAACCCTTGACCGTGAACGTTTTCATTACTAATAAAAAACGTTACAGCTATACAACTGGTCCATAACCTTGATTCAACAACACGGATCTCTGTTCTTGCTTGACATGAAGTCGGCTAACGTTTTCACTGAAATGGAGATGAGACTGAATTAGATGTAAATTAAAGAATTAAAACCTGTTATTAATGATAATCAGAATAATATATATTACCATATAACGTTGCATCTAGTTCTCCAGAAAAAGGACTATACATAACTCTTTCCCATTCGTAACTTCTATCTGACCATAATTGCTACCATTTTGATTTCGATTTGTACTTCTACTTCAAGACCAAAGAGCGATAAGAAAGAAGTGTTGTCATAAATAACGCAAATGGTGACTAAATATCTTTATAGCTGCTTCTGAATTCGTGGACTCTACCCATTTATATGTTTTCAGATCTTTGAAGAGGCAGAGAACCAAATGAGGAGCTTCATAGTTCCAGTGCACTGCATCCGTGGTTTGACGTAAAAAACAATCAAAAAACGGACATGTCTCAATGCATTCTTATCTTCAATGGATAAGTCAAGTTGTGATATTAGACATATTTAATCAACAAATTGCTCTTGCCCATCATCTTGCTTGAAGCATAGCTTGAGAAGGGTATATTTTCAATTTTTTCCCAAAGTTTCGTTAAACGGCAGTAAGCTGTTTATTGTCACCAAATGTAACAGTGATCTGAGTTATTCTTCTTTTAGGTCTCTGACGTTTATTACTGCAACAGTCGATCATCAAAATAAACAGCAAGAATTGCAGGGATATCATTCGTGACAGGTGAATTTGTTGTTTCAGATCGTTCTCTTTTATTCTTCTGTCTGATTCTATGAAGGAATTTATTAACACAGAACTTTTCACTATTGTGAACAAGTGCCTCACCTGCTGCAAGAGGAGTACATACAGAATCTCTTACATTCAGCTGACATCTATTCAAGGCAACAGCTGATTTTCCACTCACAAAATGTTTGGTAAGTCGCCTTGCAGCGTTCCCCAATTAACTATTCTCAGAATTACGCATTATAATTCACCATCACCAATGTCAATTTCATCCGAATTTGAAAATGCGTTACGTGGTTCTTCTGAAGACGAAGAAGGAGGAAGTACGGCTTGATATGTCTGAGCATGTGAATTGCATTATTGTATCCCTTGCCTTTCCTCTTTTTCCAGTTTTCCCTGTCTCATCCATTTTTCTTTATTCAGCAGCATTCGATTTATTCCTGCAAGTTAGCCTTTACACCCTGCCTCTTTCTGCCTGAGTAAAAACATCCTCTGTTCTTCCTAACAGAATGTTTATAGAGCATTGACATATGCGACGTCAAATAAATCGAAAAGTTGGAAAAGGGGTCATGGACAGTATTTTTTGAAATTAAATTTTCCGGAGATAACTGAGCTTTATTTATGATTGCATCATTTACTATAACAGCGGGCCAAGTTCCATCAACAGAAGTGCTCGTCAGAAGGGTATTGATTCAGAGGACTTTCCATGTTCATATAAACAAGTTTAAAGTGAACCTCTTTCAATAGAAAAGAAGAAACTAGACGATTTAAAGATAATTCTACAACACATATCTGACGAGCAGAATAACAATAATTATTTTCAGCCATAATGGTTGCGTTTGTGAACCGTGACTGTGTGGAATAATTATTTGTTTCAAGCTTCTGCTAGCAGTTACTTTTTATTTTTTGCTTAATCTAACATAATGCAACACTTTTCGAACATGTTCTGTTCATATTGAGTCGTTTATACATACATACATACATACATAGAGAAATGTTACTTAAAAATAAACAGTCTTAAATTAATTAATCTAGAACACTTTGTCCATTGTTTTTTACGGTAGCTGCTGGTGTGGCATTTGGGGGGATGGAGGGAGGCAGTGTATGGCTAGAAATCGAAATCAGTGATGTCTTCTGCTGGTTTTCTTCTTTGTGGTTGACTATGTGTTCTAGATTAATTAATTAATTAATTAATTAGATTAATCAATTTAAGACTGTTTATTCTTAAGTAACATTTCTTTATGTATGTATGTATGTAGAAACGCCTGAAGATGAACAGAACATGTTCGAAACGCGTTGCATTATGTTAGATTAAGCATAAAATAGAAAGTGACTGGTAGCAGAAACTTGAAATAAATAAGAATATCAATATCTGCCAACGGCCAGCGAAGGATGGACAAGATAAGGATGGCGTACATGCACCATTGTCTGCTTTGCTGTATTTTGCTTGTGGTTGGTTTTGGGTCATTATGAATGGACCTGTACGCTCGTAACCCTCTTTCTTAATACTATAATGAACATGAGTAAAAGAAAGTTGAATAACACAGTTCTTCCACTGAAAAACATATCGCTCGTTACTTCATCACCATAATCAGGTTCTAAAAGAGGTCATCTCCAGTACATTCAAACCCGATTGCAAACCATAGTACACGGATAAAGAATTTTGTAACGGCGTATAGTGTTTCACATTGGTGCCAATTGTACATGGCAACTTCACGACAACATGCTTAAACTCGTTGTGTATTCCAACAGCTTCCTTTTTTCTTTTTTTTTTTTTCTTCTTGTCTCCTGAAAAATGTATTTTCGGGGACATGACTCCTTTTCCAACTCACCAGATAACCGGACCACACCATTAGCACTTACAATAACGACTAATTTTACTTTTTCATATATTATATAACAAAACTTCCAGCACATATCTATTTGATAGAAAATGTGTTCAGTTATTTATTTTATATCTACTACTAAACTCACACGTTGCGTGGCGCCGCGTAATTGTGACATCTTAGATAGCGACTGGAAAATACGTGCGACACGATAGTTAACAAATGAACAGGTGACTGCGCTGCTCGTGCATATACTGATGAGTTGAGGTGACGTCAGCGCGACATGTGCGAACAAGTCGGCGCGGATTACAGTCCTTCGATCGCAACACAATTTTACACAGTAACGTTTTACAGTCATTCGAGCAATACTGGTGTGTGAGCGCTCAAAAATAATGAAGTCGGATAATAAGGGACACCCTGCCTCGGACGATGAATGATACCTCGGACGTTGAATGCCTAACAAAAAGCATACCAGGCGACTGCTTGCCTGAAGCATCCGATCCATTTCAGTGTTGAAGGCAACACGTTCCTTGAGCGCAATGTTGCATGTGACGAAAGGTGGTGCCACCGCTGGGAACTGGAGTCTATAACAGCTCTTCTTCTTGATGATTTGGTTTGATTTGTACTTCGCCTCGGCTAAAACTCGGCGACTGTCGGTAGAGTGTTGAGATCGTTATCAAGTTACACAAAATAACAGTGCTGAACCGAAATGTCGACGTGCGTGAGATATTTACTTCACTAAGAATCGTAGTTAATCGTTCGTAATCGATGTTTAACTGATTAATGATGAAATTTTAATGATAAAACCAATACAGTCACATCCACAACAAATTCCCTACAAGCTGGTCATAATTTCAAGTATCTAAGAAATCGTAACAGTGGGCTTGTTATTTGAGTCAAAGATTATACACAAGCGCCGAGCGCTACAGTCAAATCTTATCGCTGCGCGTAATTATTACTCGAGAGTTTCATGTCAATAATTTGATAGAATTTTAAATCACAAATGCACGACTTGGCACGAGAGGGTGTTTTATTGCACAACATCAGTCACTTCCTAACCAAGTCTTGAGAAGAAAACTTTCCCTAGTGTTGGGGGGATTTAAATTTTATGCTTCGGACCTATCGGTGAAGTTCCATAAACCACTGGCTATTATAAATGAAAATTGTCTATCAGTGTTCGTTGCCTAAATCACTGTCTAAGTAATGTTTAGTTCAATTATCTAGTTAAAAGTTCACTTTATTCTAGTAGGTAAAAGTCCTCCGTTCGAATTCTAATGCCGTGATATTTGAAGTCAGAAGATCGTATTACTGCGTCATAATAGATCGCAATTATTCAATCTAAAAAACAATCTAAGCGCGCCTACATGTACGAGCATTCAAATATATGACCTGCTTCGGCTAACTCTCGTAACGTAGTGACAATGCATTGAATTATACTTAGTCATTACTCACGATTTCCAAAGAGCTCTCACACGGAGTATTCTTTGCGATCGTTGGTTCTACTTTGCGAATGTTAATTTATGCAAATTTTGCGATTTATTATGATTTTGATTTTAATTTCACTGAAATTTAATCTTTCTTTCGTAGACTGATAAATTGTCAAGTCTTAGATTCCTGATTTAATCACTTGTTATTGTCCTAATAATAGTGATAAATGGAACTTCGTTCGCTTATTCACTTTCCTGGGAATTTGGGACTAGGGGGGATATCTTTGGAGTATTGGGAGCTAATTTTTGATTTTTATTTCTCGTCCGAGGAAGTGGCATTACAAGTCGAAAGTGTCGATAGTGCAGTGGCGTCACCATCGTCTCCCATTTAGTTCAAGAGCCAGCCACCCGCTGGGAATGTGAGGCTCATTGCGTGCTTTGATTACCGGGGCACATTGTTTACTGATTTGTAAGGAACCCGGTATCTGCATGACTGGGCAAGGTACTGCACAACGCTGGATAAATTAAGATGGGCAATTAAGGCAAAACGTTCGGGATAACTGCGTCAAGGACGCTGCTGCTTCGTGGTAACGCACGTCCCCCTATCGCAAATGTTGTAATGCCGAAGTTACGCCAACTCAAGTGGGAGGCAGTCGAGCACCCGCCCTATAGTCCTGATCTATCCCTGGGCTACTAACACACCTTCGGTCCCTTAAAAAAAAGATCTTCAAGAGTCGAAGATTCCTGTTGATGAGGATGTGCAGCAGGCAGTCACGAACATCTTCACACATCAGGAAAGGTTGTATTTGCAAACAGGTGAATCAATGGGGTGATTGCCTTAATGTTCAAGGCAATTTTGCCTAATGGCAACCCGATCCTGGGCTGTATGACCATCAAAGGTATATTTTTAATCGCCTTTATAGAAAACTTCCTTTCTTCCTCTAAACAAATCACGTAAAGAAAATCCCTCTGCTCCCTGGACTCGTTGCAATTCATGCACGCCCATTTTCAGAAATTTGCTGTTGGGGAGGGGAAAGAAGGGGGCCCATTGGCGCTCAGCGGCGATGTTATCAGCGAGAATATTGCTGAGGCAAAGCTATCCCGATGATGCAAGGTTTCAGCTTTGGAAGGACAAGGGGGTCTTCCCATATGAATACCCGGATTCCAACGACAGGTTTGCAAAACCACATTGTCCAATATAATCGTATTCACCTCCACTTCCATAATGGATGTGGAGTATGGGCGTACGGTGAACGTTTGGCAGGAGCTCAACATTTCTGACTTAGAGGGATATGCTGAATTGTACATGGAGACACTTGGTTGCAGATATTTTTTTTTTGGAAATTCTAGAGCGTATTCATATGCTTGGGCACACCCATTCTTGATCCAGCTTTCTACAACATCGCGCGAGGGCTTTTGTGGGATACAATGATAATGAGACTTACATCAACATGGAAATGTAGACCAATGTTGACGTTTTTCTCTTTTCTTTCTAACGCAAAATTCGTGGGTTACTTTGCCACTATATCCACAGGTACACCAAGGCGAATAACCTGTGAATGACGAGGAATACAGGCCACTAGACAATTTAAGCTACACACTTTACCTGCATATAAAAACCTCTGTGGGCATGCCATGCAACAAACTCAACCCTTTGGAGGCCTCCGACAACTGTTCGAAGAGAAAACTGTCAGACTGGAAAAAAAATTCCATCATATGGCTGCTGATACTGGTGTGCTAAATGTGCTGGAAGTAGACGTGAGATGTCCCACAATTTTATGATGCACAGAGTGGCTTACCACTGTGTTCAGAGGACCTAGTCCGATTGAATAGTTTTGGCCCTAAGCAGATGACAATTCTGGCCAATAAGCAGAGATACATTTTAAACTGTAGAAACGTCCGGCAACGTCTCGCTTTTGGAATGCAACTTATTAGAATCACCCATGGAATTCCTAGGTGCCACCCAAAGATGGGCTAAGTGCGGTCACACAGGCTATTATGATTGATGATAACCAGGAATGTATCTCCGCATGGAGTGCATCAAGTAGTCTTTCAGTCACGAGATTATCAAGTGCACAGGACGCTGCAACTGGAAGTCTGCCTTTCTTGATTTCATGGCAAACGCTTCACCTATACGGAAGGGACCAAGCCCCTCCTCTTCTCACATTATTCAAGCAAGAATGTGTGTGCGTGTGTGTGTTTGTGCGCATGTCTGGTTCTTTCTTTTTCACCTGTAGCTCCTAGTCTCCAAACAATTTAAGTACTGTATACAAGAAGATTCACAGTATTTGTGTGATGTAACTAAGCAATCAGTTGCCTTTGAGTAAATATTGTGCATAAAATCATTCTCCTGCTCTCTTAGTATACGTTTCATGTACCTCTGCATTTAAGCAAACACATCCTTTTAGTCATGTGTAAAAAACAATGAACTGTTATGTACCTCTGCATGTAAGCAATCTCATTTTGGAAAAAAAGAAGATACACTCCTGGAAATTGAAATAAGAACACGGTGAATTCATTGTCCCAGGAAGGGGAAACTTTATTGACACATTCCTGGGGTCAGATACATCACATGATCACACTGACAGAACCACAGGCACATAGACACAGGCAACAGAGCACGCACAATGTTGGCACTAGTACAGTGTATATCCACCTTTCGCAGCAATGCAGGCTGCTATTCTCCCATGGAGACGATCGTAGAGATGCTGGATGTAGTCCTGTGGAACGGCTTGCCATGCCATTTCCACCTGGCGCCTCAGTTGGACCAGCGTTCGTGCTGGACGTGCAGACCGCGTGAGATGACGCTTCATCCAGTCCCAAACATGCTCAATGGGGGACAGATCCGGAGATCTTGCTGGCCAGGGTAGTTGACTTACACCTTCTAGAGCACATTGAGTGGCACGGGATACATGCGGACGTGCATTGTCCTGTTGGAACAGCAAGTTCCCTTGCCGGTCAAGGAATGGTAGAACGATGGGTTCGATGACGGTTTGGATGTACCGTGCACTATTCAGTGTCCCCTCGACGATCACCAGTGGTGTACGGCCAGTGTAGGAGATCGCTCCCCACACCATGATGCCGGGTGTTGGCCCTGTGTGCCTCGGTCGTATGCAGTCCTGATTGTGGCGCTCACCTGCACGGCGCCAAACACGCATACGACCATCATTGGCACCAAGGCAGAAGCGACTCTCATCGCTGAAGACGATACGTCTCCATTAGTCCCTCCATTCACGCCTGTCGCGACACCACTGGAGGCGGGCTGCACGATGTTGGGGCGTGAGCGGAAGACGGCCTAACGGTGTGCGGGACCGTAGCCCAGCTTCATGGAGACGGTTGCGAATGGTCCTCGCCGATACCCCAGGAGCAACAGTGACCCTAATTTGCTGGGAAGTGGCGGTGCGGTCCCCTACGGCACTGCGTAGGATCCTACGGTCTTGGCGTGCATCCGTGCGTCGCTGCGGTCTGGTCCCAGGTCGACGGGCACGTGCACCTTCCGCCGACCACTGGCGACAACATCGATGTACTGTGGAGACGTCACGCCCCACGTGTTGAGCAATTCGGCGGTACGTCCACCCGGCCTCCCGCATGCCCACTATACGCCCTCGCTCAAAGTCCGTCAACTGCACATACGGTACACGTCCACGCTGTCAAGGCATGCTACCAGTGTTAAAGACTGCGATGGAGCTCCGTATGCCACGCAAACTGGCTGACACTGACGGCGGCGGTGCACAAATGCTGCGCAGCTAGCGCCATTCGACGGCCAACACCGCGGTTCCTGGTGTGTCCGCTGTGCCGTGCGTGTGGTCATTGCTTGTACAGCTCTCTCGCAGTGTCCGGAGCAAGTATGGTGGGTCTGACACACCGGTGTCAATGTGTTCTTTTTTCCATTTCCAGGAGTGTATTTATTATTGAAAATGTATTGTTAACGATAATGAATCATAAGTTAATTTGTTACGTTCGTGTTATCATTCATGAAAGCCTCTGATCCTTCCTTGATGGAAGTTACCGTAGGGCAGAAGCGAGTAAGAACAATTGTTTATAGAACAGTGTTTGCTTACACACAAAACCATATATTGTATGTATGTGTGTGTGTGTGTGTGTGTGTGTGTGTGTGTGATTGTGTGTGTGTGTACAGTCACTCAGATTTGCAATATTGTCCAAATATTCTTTTCTATATACCTTGAATTTGGCCTGCATCATATGTAGGCCTATAGGTGTTATTACATAGATGGACATTACACATGTATATTCAGCTTCCACAAATTTTATGATGATAGGATTTTCAGGTGCAAATTTTGGTGCTGGATAAATATAGATATTTATGCTCTGTTCTAATTGATTTATATTTACGCTATGCATCCTCAGATAGTCTGTAAAGTTACACTAAGCAGCTCTAGTATAAGGACATCAGTGGCTTCGTGAGCCTGCTGCAATCAGTAAAACTTTTTACAAGTTTTTAAAATTCAACACACATGAATATTTAATGTTTATGATGGCGTCTTCAGGTTTTGACTCAAGAACCGCCTCTTAGTACATAGTCATAACTGATGTCCTACCTTTTAAAATGCTAGTATTGATAGGAGTAAATGATGGGTTGATTGAGCCATCATTTTTCTCTCTATGAGTTCATACTACACACATAGTCTCACTCGCACCATGCATACTTCACTCAACTACCAAGACGATGAACTTTCTTTCAATCACCACATCAAACTCACTGAAGGATGTTAGGCCTACATTCAACGTTTAAATCCACTCGACGACATCCATAAGTGAGGATGTGGGAGAGGGGTGCATGGGGAGGGGGTGTGGGGCCATGGGGGGTGTGGGCATGGGGTGAGCTGGCTGGGTAGCATGGAGGTGCATTTGGGTCCCATTGGAGGTGGTTTCCACAGGGCAGTGACATGACGATATCATGGCCTTGATGTGAAAGTTTCAGAATTCCAGGAGGGAAGATGTCACGCCTTGATGGAGATGTGATGATGTCAGAGTTCCAGAACTCCTACGCCATACAGGCAGTGAGCATTTATTCCCAGCCTCGACATCGTCCAGAATACCAAAACCATTTTTATGTCCGCCCTAGTCCATGAGAAATTTGTAAGTGTTATTGCAGTTTCTTAGGTAATAACTCTGGCACATAAAGCACAATCGTTAACATATATGAAATTGTGGGGCATACATAATTACTTTACAGTTTTTGTAAGGACTAATGACCCATATTTGTGATTACCGACTTTTTCACGTATAACTTTTCACTTATATTCCTTCACTGGGAATCAAGAAGCCTCTTGAGCCATACTGCGGCTCGTGTTGGTGCTGTTTGTAGGTTTCCACCCCCTGATGCAGGACAGACGGTAACGTTTAGTTAGCATGGTTGCTGTTGTTTGTCTTCTTCTCGTGTTGACTGGCGCAACTAGGTTTCGCAGGGGTTGCCTGTCCACTAGTGGCAGGCGGTTATCGATATGTAGTAGCTGTTGCCCTATGTTTGGAGCGACGTCGTTGTCTTTCCGGGTCGTGTGAGTATGCGAGTTCGGTTGGGGACACAGGAGGAGCCAGGTCCGTGCAGTGCCAGAACACCCTGGGACCACTGGCGGCACACATGGACTGCTGGATGGAAGGCCTGTGGTCACGAGGGTGCACGACCTCGTCGTAAACCGGAACCTGCAAGCTTTAAGATGAGTGCATTTCAATCCAAGTAGAGAAACCTCAAACCATTGTGATATCTAGCGATTCTCCAGTGACTTGGGTTCGTGTTGCTGCTCCTAGTGTCGCCGAGGCGAAGAGCAGCGAGTGGAGAGCTTGAGGAAGGCGGATATGATTACCTTTCCTCGACTTCTCATTACTATTTACTGCTTTCAACTTGTTACAATTTGTTAAGTTCAACCAGCGACAATTTTTTTTTTTTTTTTTTTGCCTGGTGGCCACTAACACCCCAGTTACTTGCTCTGAGAGTTAGTGTATGTAACGGCAGTGTACGTTTCCTCGCCTTGCCGCTGCTGTCTGGTAAGGCTTGTAGTTTTGACAGCTTTCTTGATTGTAGGTCGGTTGGATATTCTTCTACTCTGGTGGCAGTGATTTCTTCTCGTTCAGGGCGCTCTAAACACAGTATTCTCGGGAGGTAGTGCAGACTGCCGGTTCCGGCTTTGGCGTATTCTTCCCCCGTTGCATTTGGTTTATCGGCGTCAGGTAACTTCAGCAAGATTATCATTAGTTCAAAAATGGTTCAAATGGCTCTGAGCACTATGGGACTTAACATCTATGGTCATCAGTCCCCTAGAACGTAGAACTACTTAAACCTAACTAACCTAAGGACATCACACAACACCCAGTCATCACGAGGCAGAGAAAATCCCTGACTCCGCCGGGAATCGAACCCGGGAACCCGGGCGCGGGAAGCGAGAACGCTACCGCACGACCACGAGCTGCGGACGATTATCATTAGTCATTCGTGACATTGCCACTAGTCTGAGTTACCATTTTGTGAAGTGAATGCAACTCTTGACTGCCTATCTCATCGCTCGCAAAAGTGTTTGTTGCCAGACCTTCTCAGAGGTCGATTCCTGGAGCACTATCTGGATCAGTTGCTTGTTTTTTTAAATTTACTTTTGCTATTGTATTTGCTGTTTTACAGCCGGCTTTAAATTTTTTTTATATTATTGCCTTTCCTGGTGTGTAAGGCTTTCAACCGTGGTTGTGGTCAGTTGCCTTAAATTTCCAGTTTGGTACTTGTATTTTAGCAGTAAGCCTTAAAACCTTATTTACTGTCATTCCTGGCGTCTGATGCCTTCTGCTGTGTTTGTGACGACTTGCCTTTAAGGGGGGTAGGACGTCAAACGGCACGACTCGAAGCAAGAGAGGTACCACAGGACATTTTAATTCCCACTGTCTATACTTTTAAACAAATAAATTCATAAAACTTTGACAGCATGACCAGGAAGGATTCAAGATTCACACTCATAGCAGTGGAAGATCAAAAACTCAACAAAATAATTTTTTTTACTTGTGAAAGTTCATCATTTTTTTCATTGACAACTGGCTGCATTTGTTGCTATAGGTACACTTTTCTTCGTAAGTAAGAGAGATTCTTCGACGAATTTTGCACAGCATACAAACCACACCTATAGGTGTATGAAACTCTAGAATTTATTTAGTTTATGAAACAATGAATGTACTGTTACATTTTAAACTTCATGTTTAGAAAAAACTCAACTTTTATAGTTAATTATCTCAATTTTTACCACAGTTTTTAATAGATTTGGTAAATTCTAGAGTTTCATACACATGTAGGTATGATTTGTACGCTGTGCAAAATTCATCGAAGAATCTATCTTACTTATGAAGAAAAGTGTACCTATAGCAACAAATGTATCCAATAGTAAGTGAAAAAATGATGAAATTTAACAACCAAAAAAAAATTATTTTGTTATGTATTTGAACTTCCACCGTTATGAGCGTAATCCTGAGTCCTTCCTGGTCATAGTGAGAAAGTTTTATGAATTTATTTGTAAAAGTATAGACAGTGGGAATTAAAATGTCCTGTGCTGCCTCTCCTGCTCCAAGTCGGCCCGTTTGACGTCCTACACCCCTTAATATTTCAATAACTGTAATTTGTAAGTAGCAGCAAGTTTTAAGCATTTCTTAATTTATTGCCATTTCTGGAGTGTAAGGGCCTTCTGCCCAAATGGCAGTGGTTTGCCTTTAAGACATTATCTGTTGTACCTGTATTTAATGGTGATTTGCTAAATTGTAACTCACTGAAAACACTATTATTTACACTGTTGTTTATTCCTTCATAAATAACGTATGGTATTTTTTTATTTGTTGTTGAGTCTGGAATTACTCGTTTAAATAAATTGTGTGTCATTGTAAAAGGCAACCAAGAGTAACTGATTACGGCCCCGTCCACAATCGTAACCGAATCCTGCCTTCCCTCGACTGCCACCAGGTATCAATAACCTATTCCAAAAGTGAAAGTGTTTGCTTAACAAAGTTCTTTCTAATACAGCTCAGTGATTTAAGTAAGACATTTAAGGAAATTCAAATGGCTTGGCTTAAATGACTCTGAGCACTATGGGACCTAACTGCTGCGGTCATTAGTCCCCTAGAACTTAGAACTACTTAAACCTAACTAACCTAAGGACATCACACACACCCATGCCCGAGACATGATTCGAACCTGCGACCGTAGCGGTCGCGCGGTTCCAGACTGTAGCGCCTAGAACCGCTCGGCCACTCCGGCCGGCTTTAGGGAAGTGTATCAACTTCTAAGAGTTCTGAGAGCGATCGCGTCTGTGGTGGTGAGATATCCGTTTCACATCGCCTAGCATCACGCGATACCCTTCCGTTGCAAGAACACGCGCTGACGGTGTTCCCCATCAGAGCTTCTCACATTGTCTGCACGTTGCTGCCAATTTATCGCCGAAACGAGCAGAACTCATGCACCGAGAGTGGACCTCGTGCCTTTTAACAGCGGACGCTGCAGTGGCGTGTTAATGGCGTAGGAAGCGAGCAGCGCCGGGCTGGGCCCTTCCGCTTCCTGCGGCGCCCTATCTGCACAGCCCTGGCCGGGGGGCGTGGCGCGGCGCAGAGCAGAGCGGGCGCCGGCTTCCCTTTGCCGCGACGCGCCAGCTGTATGCGGCATTCAGCGGGCTTCAGGAGCCGGCTCGATCTGCGATACGGGTGCTCATATTACCTGTCAGCCGGGATGAATAGCGCCCGCCAGCGCTGGAGGCTCCCCGGGCTCATCCTGCCCGCAGCCAGCCGCGGGAGCCGCAGACCTAATGGAGTTGTTCCAGGCGATCGCGATAAACCACCACACTCGACGCGAGTGTTGTCGTAAACACGACTCTTCGCCCCGCAATCTGCGCAGCACCTCACGTGCTAATTCCTCGTGTTACCCTAATGTAACACGCTGTTCAGTGTCTGCCTGCGAACTACCGCAACACACGCTATACATTTACGTTTTTGTAGGGTACAAGGATTACACAGGAAGATACACGTATTACGATATCGAGAATAACTCCCATAACGCTAGGGAGAGCCACAGAAGCTAAGAACTCGTTAGGAAGACAGGTAACGAAATATACACATCAACAAATAATTGAAGACGTCGTATGTAAGTGCTACAATGAGATGGAGGGGTTAACACGGAAGAAGATATCTTGGCAGCTTTATCAAACGTCAGAAGTCTGATGAGACCCATCCCCATCCTCCTTTCCCAAGTACAAGGGTCACTCCAAAAGAAATGCACACTATTTTTGTAAAAATACAGTTTTAATTCTGCATGTGTGAAAGTTTTACAGTGTGTAGATACATCCTTCCCGCTTGTTTTCAAACTTAGTTCAACCTGTTCCCGTAAGTGGCGCCGTCACAGCATGTCTTCAAGATGGCTGCTACACTTGACGCTCGTCAGAAGCAACGTGCTGTCATAGAATTCCTATGCTGTGAAGACGAGACGGTGGGTAACATCCACAAGAGGTTGAAAAAGATGTATGGAGATGCTGCTGTCGATCGCAGTACAGTTAGTCGGTGGGCAAGCAGGTTACGTGATGACAGCGGGCATGACAATATGGAGGATTGTCCTTACAGCGGCAGGCCTCGTAAAGCACACACTCCAGACAATCTGCAGAGAGTTAACGAATTGATGACTACTGGCAGACGCTTCACAGTGAACGAATTGTCACGCTACGTTCCGATAGAGGAAGGAAGTGTTTGCAGAACACTGAAAGTGTTGACGTTAAAAAAGGTTTGTGCAAGATGGGTTCCCAGGATGTTGACAGTGGCTCACAAAGAAACAAGAAAAAGGGTATGCAGCGAACTGATCAGATCCATGTGACTATCAACTCTTTGGGAAACTGAAAGACTCTCTTCGTGGAACAAGGTTTGAAAATGATGACTCCCTTGTGCACGCTGCCAAACAGTGGCTCCAACAGGTTGGTACGGAATTTTACCGTGCGGGTATACAGGCGCTGGTTCCAAGATGGCGTAAGGCAGTTGTGAGGGATGGAAATTATGTGGAGAAATGGAAATATTGTTCCTAAGGTATGTATCTACACACTGTAAAACTTTCAGACATGTAGAATAAAAGATGGATTTTTAAAAAAATAGTATGCATTTCTTTTGGAGTGACCCTCGTATATGAACAAAGGTGACACGAGTCATAAGATAGGGGCATACACTTATGGATATGGGAACAGTACCGCGTACGAAAGCTACAGAGGATCAGTGCATTGGCGGCGATGACATTTGTAGTCAAATGATTCATGTGCAAATGTTTTCCGTCATGGTTATGGCCGCACGACGGGAATTAACAGACTTTGAACCCGCAATGGTAATTGTAGCTAGACGCATGGGACTTTGCATTTCAGACATCATTAGGGAATTCGACAGAGGCAAGATGCACACTGTAAAGAGTGACTCAAGAACACCAAATTTCTGGCAATACCTGTCATCATGGACAACGCAATGGCCGACGGCCTTCTCTTCACGATCGAAAGCAGCGTTGCTTACGTAGACTTGTTAGTGCTAACAGACAAGCAACGCTGCTTGAAATATCCACAGAAATTACTGTGGGACGTACGACGAACGGATCCGTTAGGGCAGTGCGGCGAAATCTGGCGTTGGCTATGACAGCGGACGACCGACGTGGGTGCCATTTCTGACAGTACGACTTCGCCTGCAGTGCCTCTTCTGGGCTCGTGACCATATCGGTTGGACCTTAAACAAATTGAAAACTGTGACCTGGTTAGAAGAGTCCCAGATTCAGGTGAGAGCTGATGGTAGGGTTCGAGTGTGTGGGTAGACCCCATGAAGCCTTATTAAAGCAACAAGGGCTTATATCTTAGGATGACACCAAACAACCAATCCAAGTTGTCAACAAGGCACTGTGCAAGCTGGTTGTGGCTCTATAATAGCGTGGCCTGTATTTACATGGAAAGGACTAGGTCCACGGGTCCAACTGAATCGATCATTGATAGGAGGTGGATATCATCGGCTTCGTGGGAACTGTTTGCATCCATTCATGGACTTCACGTTCCGAAACAAGTATAGAATTTTTGTGGATGGCAATGTGAGGTGTCACCGGGTCACAGTTGCTCGTCATTGGTTTGAAGAACATTCTGGACAATTTCAGTGAATGACTCGGCCACCCAGATCGCTCAACTAGAAACTCATCGAACATCTATGGAAAATAATCGAGTATAGTGCATTCAGAATTTCTTTAGGATTGACAGTTCGGAAGTAGCGCAGGTGAGCGGGGAACAGAGTTGCCAAGTCCCGTACGGAACTCGAGCGGAATCTCATGTTTCATTCTACTTGTTCACACACGCTAACTATTAGATTTTTAAATGTGAAGCCGACTGTAACTCGTTATGAAATAATTTCACAATGTGATGGTTTCATTTTTATTTTTTTAAACGTTTATGTAGACAGTAAAACGACAATTTTCAAGAAACAACTTTCCGACGACGCTATTAAATTTTCAACATGCGAGAGAGTTTTTTGTTATTAAGGTTAGGTGTACACATTATGCGAAAGAAATGTCAGGAAACCATCAAATTTTCATTTGTTTCATACCTTAGCTGTGTCGCAGATCTCTAACGCGAGATACAGGACTGTAAACAATATAACGCGCAATCATCTGCTCACGTACAGTAGCGATAGGCAACAGATCCCTATATTTGTAAAGACCTGATATATTTCTGATGTGCATGCTTATTTCTAACACAACTAAAAATAAAATAACGCTTGTTTGGTATTTTAGATCGGACAATATCTATTCCGAGAAACAAAAACAATACGAAAACGGCTAATGTATTGCAGACATTATTTTGTATACTGTAATATGTGTGCACAGATTGAATTCTAGAAATGTACTTTCTTTGGAATTAATATTTGATAATGCCGCCATATTAAAATTTAAAAACTTAGTGTGAATTAATTTTGTTATGCCAGTACTTACAAATAGAGACTGCGCACTCCAAACGTGTAGCTAAATCGATTTGTGCTGCATCTCTATGTCGATAATGGTAAAACTCCACTGACATCACTCTCGTCGCTATTACAGACACTTGAAGTTTCGCTGTGCATATTGTCATTTAAAGAGATAAGCATCTCTTCCACTGAAGCCTCCAAAGCACCTTCATCCTGCCATGCTCTTTCCATAATGTTGTGTGTGTGTGTGTGTGTGTGTGTGTGTGTGTGTGTGTGTGTGTGTGTGTGTGTTTGACGGCTTTCTTCCAGTCTTCAGAGGGAACGTGAGTAATAGCTTCTTCAGTGCGTGCTTCTACTGCGGAGAGCGTAAATTTTTGGTTCTTCCTGGCAACGTAACCTTTAATTTGGACCCATATCATCTCTATAGGATTGAAGTGGCAGTGGTGCAGTGGCAGCATGACGATTGTATGCCCATATTTTTTTGCCAGTTCGTCGATTTCATATTTTGGAAATTGCGGTTTATGGAAATTTATTTTTTCCATAAGCTCGACCTTCTCAAGGTCATCAGATACATTTACATTACGACGCTGAAGCCAATTAATCATTTCCTCCTTTCGCTTTGCCATAGTAGGTGCTTTATCAACAACAACAACTGAATGATATGGAGCATTGTCTAAAACAATTGTTGACGGTTTATCTAGATTGGGTATTAGAGCTTCTATGAACCACTTTGTGAATGTAATGTGGTTCATATCTTCATGATAATCTCCTGTCTTCTTCGATTTAAAGAGAAGGAGACAGTTTGGTACGAAACCTTACGAGGTGCCTGCATGCAGTAGAATCAATCTTCCCCTTACCAGACGGCATCTGCATCGTAAATTTAATCTTGTTGTCTGTCCACCAGACCAGAATTAACCCAAGTTTCATCGAACCAAACCACTTCATTAACATTTATGCTAAATATTTGTCTTGAAAATCGGCATCGCCATGCAGCAGTATTCTCCCTTTCCATCAACAGCTTACGGCCGCAGAATTGTCCGTAGTGAAATACTACGTTGTGCAAAACTTCGAATAACGATGTTCGACTGCCCTGAAAAAGTCCTGATTCTTTAAGTGTCACCAATAACTTTGAGAGTGTGGGATGTTCCTTTCTGCGATAATAATCGTAAATAATTCGACGAACTGCATCTTCTGCAAATGAATCGAAATTCGTAACACTGTTATCCATACAACTTGGTACTCCCGCAAGTACCAAGTTAGGATGTTTCTCCAACTTCCGTTTCTGTCTCAAACAGTTCCTTCCCAATTTTTACGACTGTGTTCTTGTTGATATTCAAAGCTGCTGCCGTTCTATCTACTACCTTGCTGCCGGCCGAAGTGGCCTAGCGGTCCTAGGCGCCACAGTCTGGAACCGCGCGACGCTACGGTCGCAGGTTCGAATCCTGCCTCCGGCATGGATGTGTGTGATGTCCTTAGGTTTAAGTAGTTCTAAGTTCTAGGGGACTGATGACCACAGCAGTTGAGTCCCATAGTGCTCAGAGCCATTTGAGCCATTTTTACTACCTTGCTAACGGAGAGTAGTGGGCCGTCGTTAAGTTTTTCACACTCTTAAGGAACAAACCATTTCTCTACACTGTCCTCGTAAAGCAATCCCCTGTCCACGAGAACGACATCGAACTTTTCCACTTCTAACTTTCGATGTACTTTCTTCTGACATGTTAAATAAGACACAACAAATATCTGTCACAGAAACAATACGGTAAATCCTAAACTGCAGCCGATCGGAGTGGTCGAGCGGTTCTGGGCACTACAGTCTGGAACCGCGCGACCGCTGCGGCCGCAGGTTCGAATCCTGCCTCGGGCATGGATGTGTGTGATGTCCTTAGGTTTAAGTAGTTCTAAGTTCTAGGGGACTGATGACCTCAGAAGTTAAGTCCCATAGCGCTCAGAGCCATTTGAACCATTTGAACCTAAACTGCAACGAAACAAAGACAGTGCTGAACGATCGCACTGACTCACTCGCTGCAACTAAATTGCGGCACACGAGGAAGTGTTGTGGACTGAGATTTGGCAACTCAGGGTGGACGTGCCCGCTGGGCTGCGTTGACAGTCATCGCGGGATTGGCTAAATCCGAGCCGTGCTTCCGGCGCCGATTTCTCGCTACCAGTTCCGTCGCATCTGTCAATACTAAAGTATTTTTGAATAGACTGTAGTTAGTTCGTGCAAAAAATACGGCGCAATGTCATGAACACTGAAATGTGTGAAAATCTGCCGCATTGTCGATGATGTTTACATTTGTATCCTATCATCATCATCATCATCATCATCATCATTTAAGACTGATTATGACTTTCAGCGTTCAGTCTGGAGCATAGCCCCCCTTATAAAATTCGTCCATTATCCCCTATTCAGTGCTAACATTGGTGCCTCTTCTGATGTTAAGCCTATTACTTCAAAATCATTCTTAACCGAATCCAGGTACCTTCTCCTCGATCTGCCCCGACTCCTCCTACCCTCTACTGCTGAATCCATGAGTCTCTTGGGTAACCTTGCTTCTCCCATGCGTGTAACATGACCCCACCATCTAAGCCTGTTCGCCCTGACTGCTACATCTATAGAGTTCATTCCCAGTTTTTCTTTGATTTCCTCATTGTGGACACCCTCCTGCCATTGTTCCCATCTACTAGTACCTGCAATCATCCTAGCTACTTTCATATCCGTAACCTCAACCTTGTTGATAAGGTAACGTGAATCCACCCAGCTTTCGCTCCCGTACAACAAAGTTGGTCGAAAGACTGAACGGTGCACAGATAACTTAGTCTTGGTACTGACTTCCTTCTTGTAGAAGAAAGTAGATCGTAGCTGAGCGCTCACTGCATTAGCTTTGCTACACCTCGCTTCCAGTTCTTTCACTATGTTGCTTTGTGACTCCTATTTGGCACTCAATCCGTTTATATTTCTTTCCCACTGACTTTACTTTCGTTTTGGAGATGCTAATCTTCATACCATAGTCCTTACATTTCTGATCTAGCTCTGAAATATTACTTTGCAAACTTTCAATCGATCCTGCCATCACAACTAAGTCATCCGCATATGCAAGACTGCTTATTTTGTGTTCACATATCTTAATCTCACCCAGCCAGTCTATTGTTTTCAACATATGATCCATAAATAATATGAACAACAGTGGAGACAGGTGGCAGCCTTGTCTTACCCCTGAAACTACTCTGAACCATGAACTAAATTTACCATCAACTCTAATTGCTGCCTGACTATCCATGTAAAGACCTTTAATTGCTTGCAAAAGTTTACCTCCTATTCCATAATCTTGTAGAACAGACAATAACTTCCTCCTAGGAACCCGGTCATATGCCTTTTCTAGATCTATAAAGCATACATACAATTCCCTGTTCCACTTCTCCATTATTTGCCGTAAGCTGAAGATCTGGTCCTGACAACCTCTAAGAGGCCTAAACCCACACTGATTTTCATCCAATTGGTCCTCAACTAATACTCGCACTTTCCTTTCAACAATACCTGAGAAGATTTTACCCACAACGCTGATTAAAGAGATACCTCTATAGTTGTTACAATCTTTTATGTTTCCATGTTTAAAGATTGGTGTGATTACTGCTTTTGTCCAGTCTGATGGAACCTGTCCCGACTCCCAGGCCATTTCAATTATCCTGTGTAGCCATTTAAGACCTGACATTCCACTGTATTTGATGAGTTCCGACTTAATTTCATCCACCCGAGCCGCTTTATTGCACTGCAATCTATTGACCATTTTTTCCATTTCCTCAAATGTGATCCTATTTCCATCATCATTCCTATCCCATTCTACCTCGAAATTTGAAACATTACTGATCGCATTTTCACCTACATTGAGCAACTCTTCAAAATATTCCCTCCATCTGCCCAAGGCATCCACAGGATTCACCAGCAGTTTTCCTCACCTGTCCAAAATACTTGTAATTTCCTTCTTACCTCCCTTTCGAAGACTGCTAATTACTCTCCAGAATGGTTTTCCAGCAGCTTGACCCATAGTCTCCAACCTGTTTCCAAAGTCTTCCCACGATATCTTCTTGGATGTTGCAATTATCTGTTTGGCTTTGTTTCTTTCTTCAACATAATTTTCTCTGTCTACCTGGGTTCTGGTTTGTAACCATTTTTGATATGCCTTCTTTTTCCTTTTACAGGCTGCCTTGACTGTATCATTCCACCAAGCTGTTTGCTTCATCCTACTTTTACACACTACTGTTCCAAGACATTCTTTAGCCACTTCTAGTACTGTGTCCCTGTACCTTGTCCATTCCTTTTCCAATGACTGTAATTGACTACATTCAACTAACTGGTACCTTTCTGAGATCGCTGTTATGTACTTGTGCCTGATTTCCTTATCCTGAAGTTTCTCCACTCTTATCCTCCTACATATGGACCTGACCTCCTGCACTTTCGGCCTCACAATCCCAATTTCACTGCAGATTAAATAATGATCAGTGTCATCAAAGAATCCCCTGAGTACAGGAGTGTCCCTCACAGCCTTCCTGAATTCCTGATCTGTTATTATATAGTCAATGACAGATCTGGTTCCCCTGCCTTCCCAAGTATACCGGTGAATGTTATTATGTTTAAAAAAGGAGTTTGTGATTACTATTCGCTACAATTTTGCAGACAGTATCAACAGATGTTCCTGAATACATCTACGAAATTACATAATTGTGTCACACGGTGATAAACATAACACTTACATGCGTCAAAAAATGCTGCAACCTCCTACAGTTAAGTCAAGGCTATCTCTGAGGATTGGCAGCGCTTTTGACAGCTTTCAACTGCGAAGCGCAAACAGATATAGGGGAAAGCAACAGTCGTCTATAGAACTACGAACAGCCCTTACCATTGAGACCTTGCACACACACGAAGCAGCTGCAACCAGTGTACAAATATAGAAAATACGGAGAATTGTATTTTCCATACTGTGTTTCTTAACTTGGCTCCTGTACTGACACATTTGCGGATTACGCATATTCCTTTGTACGGCTGTTTCATAATTTCAAGGGAGTTTTCAAGAATACACGGAAACGAAACATTTTCGATATTAGACTGCAAACGCAATTCATTTTTTGTTTTCGTTTCTAATAGAAATTAGCAAAATCAATACTTGGGCAATATTAGGTTCCTCGGCTAGTATACAGGGTGGTCCATCGATCGTGACTGGGCCAAATATATCATGAAATAAGCGTCAAAAGAAAAAACTACAAAGGACGAAACTTGTCTAGCTTGAAGGGGGAAACCAGATAGCGCTATGGTTGGCCCGCTAGATGACGCTGCCATAGGTCAAACTGATATCAACTGCGTTTCTTTAAATAGGAACCCCCATTTTTTATTACATATTCGTGAAGTACGTAAAGAAATATGAACGTTTTAGTTGGACCACTGATTTCGCTTTGTGATAGATGGCGCTGTAATAGTCACAAACGTATGGCTCACAATTTTAGACGAACAGTTGGTAACAGATTGGTTTTTTAAATTAAAATGCAGAACGTAGGTACGCTTGAACATTTTATTTCGGTTGTTCCAATGTGATACATGTACCTTTGTGAAATTATCATTTCTGAGAACGCATGCTGTTACAGCGTGATTACCTGTAAATACAACATTAATGCAATAAATGCACAAAATGAAGTCCGTCAACCTCAATACATTTGGCAATACGTCTAACGACATTCCTCTCAACAGCGGGTAGTTCGCCTTCCGTAATGTTCGCACATGCATTGACAATGCGCTGACGCATGTTGTCAGGCGTTGTCGGTGGATCACGCTAGCAAATAACCTTCAACTTCCCCACAGAAAGAAATCCGGAGACGTCAGACCAGATGAACGTGCGGGCCATGGTATGGTGCTTCGACGACCAATCCACCTGTCATGAAATATGCTATTCAATACCGCTTCAACCGCACACGAGCTATGTACCGGACATCCATCATGTTGGAAGTACATCGTCATTCTGTCATACAGTGAAACATCTTGTAGTAACATCGGTAGAACATTACGTTGGAAATCAGCATACATTGCACCATTTAGATTGACATCGATAAAATGGGGGCCAATTATCCTTCCTCCCATAACGCCGCACCATACATTATCCCGCCAAGGTCGCGGATGTTCCATTTGTCGCAGCCATCGTGCATTTTCCGTTGCCCAGTAGTGCATATTATGCCGGTTTACGTTACCGTTGTTGGTGAATGACGCTACGTTGCAAAATAGAACGCGTGCAAAAAATCTTTCATCGTCCCGTAATTTCTCTTGTGCCCAGTGGTAGAACTGAGCACGACGTTCAAAGTCGTCGCCATGCAATTCCTGGTGCATAGAAATATGTTACGGGTGCAATCGATGTTGATGTAGTATTCCCAACAACGACGTTTTTGAGGAGGAGGAGGAGATTAGTGTTTAACGTCCCGTCGACAACGAGGTCATTAGAGACGGAGCGCAAGCTCGGGTGAGGGAAGGATGGGGAAGAAAATCAGGCGTGCCCTTTCAAAGGAACCATCCCGGCATTTGCCAGAAGCGATTTAGGGAAATCACGGAAAACCTAAATCAGCATGGCCGGAGACGGGAAACGTTTATGATATTCTCGATTCTTGCGCAATTTGTCTGCTACTGATGTGCGGATTAGCCGCCACAACAGCTAAAACACCTACTTGGGCATCATCACTTGTTGCAGGTCGTGGTTGACGTTTCACATGTGGCTGAACACTTCCTGTATCCTTTAATAACGTAACTATCCGGCGAGCGGTCCGGACACTTGGATGATGTCGTCCAGGATACCGAGCAGCATACATAGCACACGCCCGTTGGGCATTTTGATCACAATAGTCATACATCAACACGATATCGACCTTTCCCGTAATTGGTAAACTGTCCATTTTAACACGGGTAATGTATCATGAAGCAAATACAGTCCGCACTGGCGGAATGTTACGTGATACCACGTACTTATACGTTTGTGACTATTACAGTGCCATCTATCACAAAGCGAAAAAGGTGGTCCAACTAAAATATTCATATTTCTTTACGTATTACACGAATATTTAATAAAAAATTGGGGTTCCTATTTAAAAAAAAAACGCAGTTGATATTCGTTTGACCTATGGCAGAGCCATCTAGCGGGCCAACCATAGCACCATCTGGTTTCCCCCTTCAAGCTAGACAAGTTTCGTTCTTTGTAGTTTTTTCTTTTGAGGCTTATTTCGTAAGATATTTGGCCCGGTCACTATCAGTGGACCACCCTGCATATAAGCAAACGTGATTTTCAAACCAAGGTTACATTTTTAAGTGATTTTCTATGGAAACGAAAACTAGAGGCACAATTAATGACGGCAGACTTGTTTTCACTGTTCTAAATCACATTCCTCCTGAAATACGCACACTTTAACGATGGTAACGGCACCACAGTTTCTGCCGTTATCCGCGGAGCAAGGGTTGCCTGCAGACGGCTGCAGTACACTGCAGGCAACCCGCATTACAGCAGTACGGCATGAACTATGGCACCGTTTCCATTGTATAAGGTCTAAGTATTCCGGAAGGTACCAGTATATGATACAGAGCAGTAAAATCAAGTCTGCCACCACTCATTGTACTCCAAGTTTTCAGTTCAGAAGCAAAACATACACGTGTCATTTTAAAAAACTAATTTTGCTATCTCTACTTGTATGATTGCGCATTTCTGTCCATTGCGTGAACCAATGATAGGGGTGCATTCCTGGTTTATTGGGTTTCTTCTTACTTAGTTAATCTCTTCTCTGCTAAGATTTTCAGTATCACCGTGCCTGTTCAACAGCTTCTCCTATTGAAACTTCCCCGCAGATTTAAACTGTGTGCCAGACCAGACTGGAACCCGAGCCTGGGAACAAAGAGCCTCAGTCTCGACTGTTGGTCCCACACACAGTTTTAATCGCCCAACAACTTTCAAACCCTCGCAGACCCCGCTGTACAGTGGAATTTCATTCTTGATCTTCTCGTGTTGTTTCCACTTTTTGTCCTAACGAATCTACGTGACTTGCGGATCGCATTTGAATAAAGTATATGGTCTTCATACCTCATTCACTCAATTTTATATTCACAGTGACTTCAACACTATCATGAATATAAAGGGAAATTCAGTGTAGTGTTATACAGCGTTTATCACAGTTGACAGTGAAAACTGTCACGGGTGCATGTATAAGACAGTAGAAACACGAACGTTCCAGTAAAGATGGGTATGCAATATAGCATCTAGCATTTTGTGATGTAACTGCGATTATTTCCTTACTAGCCGCCACTGACATCAGAACGCACCTCGTGGCCTAGTGGCTAGCGTTGCTGCCTCTGGATCACGGGGTCCCGGGTTCGATTCACGGTAGGGGTGGGGGTTTTCTATGCCCAGGAACTTGGTGTTTGTGTTATCATCATCATCATCATTCGTGACAGTGACTAGATGGGACTGTACAAAAAAAAATCAGACTATGTAAAACTTGGGACTTTGCACGAGTGCTGATGACCGCGCAGTTGAGCACCCTACAAAACAAACAACAAATGTCGTTGAAGTATAAACTTTTCGACTAACACGGGAACATCACCAACTTGACTTCATATATCAAGGACGAAACAGCAGACTTGCAGTGAGCCCCAGAAATCGATCCCGCGAGAATTTTTGGGCCATAGTTCTGACAGAATGCGGTTGTCTTCCTGAATGTACAGCTTTTGAGCTTAAGCGCTCATTGGTTGTTTTTCACTTCCACCGCTTTTCTGCAGCAGCCTAATGGCCAAGTGCGAAGTACTATGCATTGGAGTGAGAAAGGGATTTGTGAAATACTGTTTTGGTATTGGTGACGTGCTTTGTTCATCGTGTGAAAGTGCTCGAATTCTAACCTGTAGCTGGTGACAGATATCCCTTTGGACATTGTTCTATTGCGATTCACAAACGTAGTTTAAATGAATGAAACTAGTAGTGTGTCATTAAAGCAGAATCGTAGCGCATTTTAATTATTGACATCGTGCTTTATTATCTTCGGATTTTAAAGAAGCCATTTTAAAAGCGAAGTACATTTGCAGGGATGTGCTATTCTTTAGCTTGACTGGCATGATTAAATTATAAATCAAAAATCATTAAATTGATTTCACAATAATTCTTCAGTAGCTTATTCGTGTGCACAATTGCGTAATATCAATACGAGAATGGTGCTAAAGTAATGTTGAACGTCTCTGTGTGTGTGTGTGTGTGTGTGTGTGTCTGTGTGTGTGTGTGTGTGTGTGTGAGGTTCATATATCACGTACCCATATTACTTACCATTTTTCGCGTAGAATAACATGTTTTCTCGAAATATATCTGGGTATCACGTTGGGCACATGTGTCCATTTCCCTCCTCCTCTTCCCCCGCCCTCAGGCTCCCACGAATTGGAGGTGTCAGGTTGTCACTCCACAGTACGTGCTCAGGTAATAGGCGACTACAACGGCGGAGCGAGTGACAAACGAGCGGTGCGCAAAAAGTTTATAAGCTGTACTCTCAGAAAATCATAACTGCGCACTATCACAAGTATAGCCCAAACTTTTGAGATTGCTGGCGCTGATATCTTGCAAGAGTGCCTTTTCCTCTTTTAAATCCGAGATCAAGTTGATGATGTTTCCTTGCAAGACCCCGTAAAATTTGTCTCAGAGTTACCCCAAGGCCCACCTTAACAAGAAATTCAGCACGTTACATGTTGCAACTTAGCGGTACACTCCTATTGTTGAAGCAGATCCTCGGATTTGAATGCAATAGTACACGTTTCTGCAGTGACTTACGAATTCTTTCAAACACCCCCGAGTCATCCCGCAAATACTAGCAAGAGTGTGTAGTTTGATGTTCAAGGTTTTTTAACCTGATCCACAGGGGAGATACACCGCAAACGTGAGATTTAAAGTTGCATGTTATATGGTCACTTCGGATTTTTAATGACACTTCGCAAACATGTTTCTATAGTCATTATCGATACATTCTGTCTAGATGTAGCAGGTGTCTCTCTGAGATGTTTGGCGCCGCGCGGGATTAGCCGAGCGGTCTCGGGCGCTGCAGTCATGGACTGTGCGGTTGGTCCCGGCGGAGGTTCGAATCCTCCCTCGGGCATGGCTGTGTGTGTTTGTCCTTAAGATAATTTAGGTTAAGAAGTGTGTAAGCTTCGGGACTGATGACCTTAGCAGTTAAGGCTCATAAGATTTCACACACAGATGTTTGGCGGCAGCTTTCGGTGACGCGTTTCGGGGCGTTTGGCCATTAAGTGGGCGGGCGACTAGAAGCACGCGTTCGAATAGCTTTGACAATGATACTTGTTTGCGGGAGTTTTGAATGACTAGACGGACTACTGGAGTTAGATACTGCGGCAGCGGATCTCAAGTATTGGTGAGATAGTTCCATTTATTGTGATTACTGTATGTTGTTGCTCATATGCAAGGTTATTTGTTAAACTATTCGTGCGGTGTTCGCATTAACCTGCTCAGTCATTAGTTTTGTTTGCAATACTTGCTATGAATTCGGAACTGAAGTTGTATACCTCCGTGTGGTGTTGCGAACGTTCAGTCAGTAGTCTTGAGTAGGGTTACGGAATCGTAATCTTGTCGTTTAACACGTAACATTGTGCTGTCAGCTGAGTCACGCTCCCCTTCAATTTAGTTTGTTGTAAGGTTTTCGTGTGAAGTGTCTGTAGATTTGACTTACGTGACTGCTGGTATGTCCGACCTATGTTGCATATGTATTTAGTATCAAATGGTTCAAATGGCTATTGTAGTGTAACGACGTATTAGTTTTTCGTTTGATATATGTATGACCATGTGCAGACTTCGTCACCTACGTCAGTTACAACCCACTTCAAAAATGATTCGTATTCTTTTAAATTGTCATAGAATGGTTCTTGAACGAAACTGTAAAACATCAGTTGAGTCGTGTGCAAAGAATTACATCACTTGGGCCAATTGGTTTTTGTAACTTTTTCGAATTTAAATTTCGTTTGTTTCTCCTCAGAAATTATATTGACACACGTTATCTTGATCTAATCGATATCAGAATCACACATTAAATAAACTTTTTAGATTCAAAGTTTCGGTGAACGCCGTAAGAATCACGAATCTTGTCAAATATATTATTAATCCGTTCACATAATTCTTCATAAATAAATCTTCAAGACACGTGTTTCAACTTTAGTAGCATACACTATTTTATTTGCTTCCTACACATACAGATGTGAACTTGAGCGTTGAGAGTTAGTGACTGACATTTCAATAAGATTAAGCTCTATATGACGTCATTGTTGTACAAAAAGAGTATAAAAATTCGTTTTTAATTTTTAGAAGCACGACGCAACAACTCGGTTCCAGGATCTTCTGTTGCTCCTTGGCTGTCGACCCGCGACGTATAGCGGCCAGCAATTTCCTCTCTGGTCGCGGCAACGAAGATGCTGTCCCCGTTCGTTGCGCCGCCCTCTCCGTACATGAAACACATAAAAAAAAAATACAAAACGTTTGAATAATTCACATCTATTACAAATAATAAGAAAACACATAAACAAAACTAAATTAAACTTATAGTCACCTGCAAACTGGGCTGACTTTGGTGGATGGGTGACGCTTAATTTCGTCCCACTACACTATGAGCACTATGGGACTTAACATCTGAGGTCATCAGTCCCCTAGACCTTAGAACGACTTAAACCTAACTAACCTAAGCACATCACACACATCCATGCCTGAGGTATGATTCGAACATGCGACCGTCTTTAGTATCCGACGGCGTTACTGTATTATGTTCACTTGATTAGTAGCATATAATATACTCTAAATTCAAGTATTGCTTGTCATTTCCACTTACCTGATTCATTTGCTGACTGTTCAAGTATCAGTATATTGTTTATCTACTTGCATTTCGTGATTATATGTTACAAGGCACAAGCCTTATCTTAGTTAAATGTTGCTAGTCATAAGGCAGTGAATATCTCAAATACTTTCCCTTGTTTATAACGCGTCTTTTTCTTACTCATACAATTTCAGATGAGATGGTGGGTTTTGACGACGGTCGCTGGTTGCAGAGAAGCTGCGACTGATACTATAAAATGTAATTGTTCATATTCCAAAAACAAAATCACATAGAATATTACCTCTAAATTCTAATATTAAATTGTATGTCATGCATATTCCAGTCTTTCAAATTGCAACTGACTTTAAGTTGTAAGGCTAGCAGTTATTCACTTTTCGTATTTGACTGTTATGATTACATTAAGGAGCCCACGTGAAAGTTGCATAGTGATCGACTATAAGTTGTTCATACTACAATTACAGATACTAAAGAGATCTTACGAGAAATTTTCATTTTAGTTGATATTTGGCAGTTGCCCTTTCTTATGATGCCCGATTTACGCACACGTTACTTTGTCTTAATTACCGTAATCAGATAGCGTTTATTAATTTATTATTTCGGTAGTGAATTCGTTTATGTGAAGACATGATTTCGCTAATTAGGGGCTTACGTTTCTCTTTACGCAAGTAGTTCAATTACAAATAGAGCAGCCACCTTACAAGATGAGCCCAGACAGATAAATCCAGAGGATTGGGGTAGGTGATCTTATAGGCCTAGACCTTTCTACATTGGACAGTTTGGCTGTATGCTGACGTTAGATATCCTCCACATCAGTAACAGACACTGCCGGTGTCCCATCTATCACATTCCCCAAAGTTACGCAAAGGGAATATCCTCCAGCGATCCTGGAAGATTTCGCCTCAGAAAGCAAAACAACTCTCCCCTCCAAGTTTTCTTGGGTGTAAGAGGCGTCCAGCTACTGCCACAAGCCACACATTTAATGGGAAACCCTGATGAACCTGTGATTCTGTTTATGATACATGAGCTCATCATTTTAGACAACTTTGAGTGAAATTAGAGGAAGATGTAACTGAAAACTTCACATCTGAAATACACATGTAATAACTAGGGATATAGTTCATATACAGGGTGTTGCAAAAAGGTACGGCCAAACTTTCAGGAAACATTCCTCACACACTAACAAAGAAAATATGTTATGTGGACATGTGTCCGGAAACGCTTACTTTCCATGTTAGAGTTCATTTTATTACTTCTCTTCAAATCACATTAATCATGGAACGGAAACACACAGCAACAGAACGTACCAGCGTGACTTCAAACACTTTGTTACAGGAAATGTTCAAAATGTCCTCTGTTAGCAAGGATACATGCATCCACCCTCCGTCGCATGGAATCTCTGATGCGCTGATGCAGCCCTGGAGATTGGCGTATTGTATCACACCCGTCCACAATACGAGCACGAAGAGTCTCTACTTTTGGTACCGGGGTAGCGTAGACAAGAGCTTTCAAATGCCCCCATAATTCAAAGTCAAGAGGGTTGAGGTCAGGAGAGCGTGGAGGCCATGGAATTGGTCCGCCTCTACCAATCCATCGGTCACCGATTCTGTTGTTAAGAAGCGTACGACCACTTCGACTGAAATGTGCAGGTGCTCCATCGTGCATGAACCACATGTTGTGTCGTACTTGTAAAGGCACATGTTGTAGCAGCACAGATAGAGTATCCCATATGAAATCATGATAACATGCTCCATTGAGCGTAGGTGGAAGAACATGGGGCCCAATCAAGACATCACCAACAATGCCTGACCAAAGGTTCACAGAAAATCTGTGTTGATGACGTGATTGCACAATTGCGTGCGGATTCTCGTCAGCCCACACATGTTGATTGTGAAAATTTACAATTTGATCACCTTGGAATGAAGCCTCATCCGTAAAGAGTTTGCACTGAAATGAGGATTGACACATTGTTGGATTAACCATTCGCAGAAGCGTACCCGTGGAGGCCAATCGGCTGCTGATAGTGCCTGCACACGCTGTACATGGTACAGAAACAACTGGTTCTCCCGTAGCTCTCTCCATACAGTGACGTGGTCAACGTTACCTTGTACAGCAGCAACTTCTCTGACGCTGACATTAGGGTTATCGTCAACTGCACGAAGAATTGCCTCGTGCATTGCAGGTGTCCTCGTCGTTCTAGGTCGTCCCCAGTCGCGAGTCATAGGCTGGAATGTTCCGTGCTCCCTAAGACGCCGATCAATTGCTTCTAACGTCTTCCTGTCGGGACACCTTCGTTCTGTTAATCTGTCTCGATACAAACGTACCGCGCCACGGGTATTGCCCCGTGCTAATGCATACATCAAATGGGCATCTGCCAACTCCGCATTTGTAAACATTGCACTGACTGCAAAACCACGTTCGTGATGAACACTAACCTGTTGATGCTACGCACTGATGTGCTTGATGCTAGTACTGTAGAGCAACGAGTCGCATGTCAACACATGCACCGAAGTCAACATTACCTTCCTTCAATTGGGCCAACTGGTGGTGAATCGAGGAACTACAGTACATAATGACGAAACTAAAATGAGCTCTAACATGGAAAGTAAGCATTTCCGGACTCATGTCCACATAACATCTTTTCTTTATTAGTGTGTGAGGAATGTTTCTTGAAAGTTTGGCCGTACCTTTTTGTAACACCCTGTATAAGTAAACACATTCCCAGTTAACCCCGTAAACGGCTTGTATGTGGATATACGGTTACTGGAATGTTTGCCCTTCTACTGTCATATGCTTTCCTCCCGTGTGACTACTCGCTGTTATTTGTTATGTACACGCTGTGTAGGCGCTACTCTGAGATGAATTAATTGGCACACATTTAAGATATCGTGGTGTGCTACATTGTAGCAATGAAAAGACTATTCATAGCCCCTCCTCCTCCATATCAAAAAAAGTGACCTCAGTCCTGCCTCTCTACTATGTTACCCAGTTGTTTCCACTTATGTGTTGATTAAAACTGTCAATACAATATGTTTTGTCCTTTTCAAAAAGCCTGGAGTGGTTAAGGCATTGGTAACCTTCATTCCTGATGTTCATATTACCATCAAATAATTATCACTGCTTTTTATACTGGTAGTAAAGTATTCTTAAATTGATATTAATTTGTTTATTATTGATATAATTTATTATTTAACCATTCAGCAAAATTTCCAATGGAGAATGTACCTTCTGATGGGGTAGCTTTGCATCAATCGAAAGGGGAAAGCTTTATTTCGCCAAAAACGTCATTCTGTGAAAAGCCATTACTTTATTGAATCTTCAAGTTATATGCTGCTACTGCATTTGGTAGTGGAGCGTTCCAATCAATATGGCTACTGTTTACGTAAAAACATCACATTTTTCCCATCATTCAGTGTACTCTTTCAGTTCTGAAATTTGTTTACCGGTATAGTGCACTAGTTCATTACTTCATTATGCAAAATAGTTAACCAAGTTGTCTCAATAACACGAACATATAATTAGTGCCTATATCAGTCTCTGGTGACCCAAATTTTAACAACCACTCGTTCACCACATCCTATACCACCGCGTCTGCCTGTTGACTCGGTAACTCTCGAATGGCCAAGGAGCAATTCCCTACCGATGTTTGTGCAAAGGGACCAAGAGCGTCCATTCATCTGGAATAGTCAGACGCTCTCAGGTAACTTTGGTAATGCGATTTTCTGGCGATTCGTCTGAGCTCTTTGAGCTCAAGTAATGTACTTGTTTACATCACACTCTACATCTTGCTTCCTCGCCGAAGACGAATAATTTTCTAGTATGGAGACCTGTGTGTCACATCTTCCACTATAACCTGCCAAAATGGAATTGTGAGCCTGCCTCAGTGCTTCGTTTCACAAAGATGGTGGCACATCTCCACGACTGCAAGCTGCGTGCTTGTACAGCAGTCCGTCATGAGAGCTGAATATTGTGTTTGGCTCATGACGTTCTGTGAAACCTGAGCAGCAGCCTGAACTCTGCTCCATTCTTCCATGCTTAGACCAATACATTGTACGGTGCGTTTCTGTGACTAAGTCTGTCCACATTCCCGTGAGGTTTCACTGGACAATGTGCAATTACAAAATCAAATTTGCTTAGGTGTAAAGCACAGGCGGTCAGATGACTGGTTAGATCGTTTAGGTCCACAAGCAGTTGAAGGGCTGCATGATCCATTATTATCTTAAAATGTCGTCCATATAGGTAACTACAGAAATAGGTGATACAAAAATTTTGCAAAAACGTTTTGTTTTTGGCAGTGGGATAGATCTTCAAGTAATTCCTTATCTGTCTATCAGTGTAGATTATTTGCTGTTACTCCTCATCTACCTCTCGACTCAAAACACAGCCTAGAGCATTGTCGCTCGAGTCACACCTCAGTGTAACCAGTTTCATATATATATATATATATATATATATATATATAGGAGAATCCGGATGGAGTGGCCGAGCGGTTCTAGGCGCTACAGTCTGGAGCTGCGCGACCGCTACGGTCGCAGTTTCGAATCCTGCCTCGGGCATGGATGTGTGTGATGTCCTTAGGTTAGTTAGGTTTAAGTAGTTCTACGTTCTAGGGGACTGATGACCTCAGAAGTTAAGTTCCATAGTGCTCAGAGCCATTTGAACCATTTAATACGGGAAGTAGGACAGAATCAGTGGTTAATAAACTTTTAATGCTGCTTCCCAGTCTGATGTCCTGTGAAACTTCGCTTCTTTCTTTAATAAATGGTTAAGGGGCCTTGATAGCACTGTAAACTCTGGAATAAATTTTCTTTAAAAATTAGAGATCTGAAGATGCGTATGTAATCCCTTTGTTGTTCTCAGCATTGGGAAATCCTTTATGGCTTCTAACAGTTGTGGATCAGTTCCTGTACTATCCTGGGCTATATTATGACGCAAACAGTAGACCTCACGTAATACGAAGTGGCACTTTCCTGAACTAAGGCTAAGTTGTGCCGCCAAAGACCTCTTGTAGATTCACTACAATATTCCATGTTATCCTTTGAGAAAACGATTGTCTAGGTAGACCAAGCATTATTTCATATGCAGATCCGGTAGAAGCCTGTGTTAAGATGTGTTGGAAAGCAGCTGGTTCCAAATGGCACCGAAAATGCTGTTTTAGATCTATCATCCAGAGCTGGCTCCAATTTACGGTTATTTAGCTAGTCACATGTTTCATCGATCATTTGAACGATTCTTTTATCGAAATTATTTGGCTTGAGTGAGTTTGCATGATTCATATACACAATTAATGTTAACTTAACGAACCCCATAAATATATCCTAATCATTCAATTGCACCTAACATTTCTTACAGGCTACCAGATTTTGAACGAAAATTTCGTCCATGGGACAGGAGTTCTCCAGGAGAAACGAATTTACATTAGATTAATTATTTTTGTTTGTTTCTACAATCTGACATTTTATATGATCAAGAAAATGATCCAAAGCTTTTGTTGCTGCATATTGAACTCTTTCAGAGCCACAGATAAATTTAATAAATAGTATTAAAGACCATTTCCGTCTTTAATGTTGTAGATATAGACCACACTGTTCTTTTCAAACTGTGATGGATTATTCATGACGAATTTCATTAACTAATATATTTATTGTGACGGCGCAGTTAAAATGCCTAGCTCCTTGAAGAGGTACCCACATGACGTCTGCGGGGTGAATAATATATATTATTCTTACTGTTCTCTTTTCTGTGTTCAATACTTTCTCTCTTAATCGTGAGTTATCACAGGAAATTATTCCACACGACTTAGTGAGTGGAAAAATGTAAAATATGTCAGGAGGTTAATTCGTTTGTTTCTAAGATTAGCAATTACACGAAAAGCAAGGCGAATGTAGCTGACTCAACTGTTTGAGAAGCTCTATCATATGCTCCTCCCAATCCAAGGTTTTATCAATACGTACACCCAAAAATTTGGAGCATTCAACACTGTTTAGGGACTCCTGCTAGTACGCTACTTCAGTTATTGATATGACTACATCTGTTGCAAAGAACTGAATATAGTGTGTGTTTTTTCAAAATTTCTGGGGAGTTAATTTTCCGAGAACCACTTAATAATTCTCTGTTTTTTGTCGTTTAGTATTTGGTATAACTGTAGATCGTCTTGTAAAACTGCCAATACTGCTTCCTGAATGTTAAACATATGGTCATTTACAAATATAAGGAGTAGTAGTGGACAGAAAATTGAACCCTTTGGGACTCCCTTCACGATTTCTCCACAGTCATTAGAATTTTAGACCCTCCCAACATTGCTTCAATTAAGCAGCACAGATTTTAGCATTCTGTTGGTGAAGTAATATTCAAACCATACCCATTTCATAACTACATTACCCCAGGTTGTCTAAGGTCTGTGTGATTATCAGCTCAGGGTTAGCGTCTATTACTGTCTGTTGGTTTCTAAGACGGCAGCTGCTCGAACGAAGACTTGCTTATTCTGAAAGTTTAAATCCATTTCCCAATCCTGACGGCTGCAGAGAGATCCGTGTTTCTGAGTCTGGGTCCCATCGGAATGTCTGGAACAGAGGCAGTGTTTTAGATGTAATTGTAGTCATGTAAGTGAGGACCAACGTGGAAGCAGGCGCAATGATGAGGGTTGTAGCTTTGGCAGGTCGCAGACCATTGTGCTGACATCAATGACGGACGTGTTACGGTTGTGAATTGTGGTGCTGTTAACGCCGTTACACTGTCTTTGAAATTATCGCTGTACTTCACATTTCCTCTCTGTAAATTGCTTCTTGTTCCTGATTGCACGGTTCAAATAATATTAATCGAATTATCCATCAGTGCTTAGCAGAACATGATTACAATATTAAGTATTAAATACTTTCTGATGTACTAAAAAATTATATTTATTTGGTCAAGCTATGAGCTTCTTAGGCCAACTTCTGGTGACATTTGAAAGTTAGAAACAAGGATACAATGACATGCAACATCCACAGATATTACTTACACAGGAGATACAAGAATGTTGACACGTGTATTGTTTACATTGCAAAGGATTACACTTTTTGTCATGGAGAAATAACTAAATTTACTAAGAAGAGAAATAATTTTATTTATTGTGGAAGTGGATTTAACAACTGGTGAAAGTAATTTAGAATTTACAATTTTGATCTATTACTTGTTATTAAAGCTTATTTGATAATGGCGGAAAAAGGAGTGTGATCACTTAATAGTAAGTATCAACCTAGCACCTTTACACAGGAGAATAAAAATTGATATCATGGAGAGTGTTTACATAGGAAAGCATTACGCTTTTCCTCGCACAGAAATAATTACATTAACAGACAAAGGAAACAAATGTCTATTTTTGTAAAGTGCATTTAACAAGCGATGAAAAATAATTTTCAACTCCTGATTCCCATCTGTTATTTGTAATTATCACTTAATTTAAAAGAGGAGGAAAAAAGGAATTGAGTTTGATCACTTAACACTAAACTGGCATTCTGCGTCATACGTTTCTTGATTTGTAATATTTTCTTTCTGGCAGTGCCATCTCTTTCACTTTTCTCTGCAGAATGTAAAATTTCACATTCTACATTATAAGTGTGGTTTTCTGAAGTTTGAATCCTTCATTAATAATCTCTCGCTTCTCTCATATTCAGGTAACCTAACTGCCACAGCTCTGCCTAACTGAACAATATACACTTCGCCACAATCCCTGCCTGTGATTTTCTCTACACCACTCTGTACAATAGGTTGCAGTTTGTCTTTACATTGGAATAAAAAATGCGGGTCTACAGTTGTGAGACTTTACCTTTTTACTTAGTTTATGTGAAATTTTGCGACTACATGGGATGATGCTTCAGTTTGAGTAACTGCTGATTGGTTCCTGTTGAAAGCGTACAGACATAGTTTGAGTTTTGCACTTTTTTTTGTCTGTTACCCACCATTAAAAGCTATAACCAAATTTAAAACCGAAAGTTTCACGACTCATAATTCTGGTTGAAACCCGGATTCAGACAATGGAACAGATATGAGGCGATACACCAGTGAATGCTAATCAGCACTTTTGCGGCTGTGTGGATGCTGACAGCTTGCAGGGATTACTGTATCTGTGCCTATGATTTTTTTGTAATTAGTTAATACCTCTTTGTGCTAATATCTATATTAAGATCCAAGAAAGCTATAGAAGTGCTTCCCAGTTCCATTTCAAACTGAATTTTGTTCAACGTTGGGGATTTAAATGTTATAGTAATGTATTTAATTGTCTATTGGTCAATCCATCCACATATCTGAACCAACATTTTTTGCAGTTCAGCGACTCTTCCTGTAGGAAATTTTGTCCGAAGTTGTCCTTAACAATTTCAGATAATATAAGACTCAGAGGAGAACTCATATCTAGGCTATCACTTAATCTATAATATGTGTTCTCAAAATGGAAATAATTTTCATTGCACAAATTTTAGTAACAAACATTATGTCAAATAGTTCTACAGAATTTACTTTGGACTGGTGCAAAATTTCTGGTTATAAGTTTATACACACATCAATAAATAAGTTAGTGACATCAGAGGGTAATGGTTTACAAGTTGGGGGGAACTCTACATCTTTGATCAGCAAGAGCTTTTGGAATTTTTGATACCCAACTTATTTAGGTTAAAAATTGGTTTTCTTTATAAGGATGTAATCTAACCCTTTCGCCAGCAAGTAATAACAAACAGAATACTATAACACTGCTGGTGGTTCTAGAATGCCTAGACTGCCATCTTCATGCAATTCAGATGAGCCATGTACTCTATGAGCCATTGCATTTATATTAACGAGCGTATGGTTGTTGGCTTCATGCAGTACTTTTACATGATATGATGGTTTTTACTCGTTCATTGAAAGATGCAGTCGGATCTAAATGTTGAAAGTCATAATTATCGAGAAACTGACATGAGATGTGTTTGCGGTTGTGCAAATGAGCCGCCACCAGCCGTATAACGGAATGACGACAGTGAAAATTTGTGCCGGACCGGAGGTACATCCCAGATTTCCTGCTTTATGCGAGCGGTCGCTTCAGCTATCTTATTACCACTCACGGCCCGACCCAACCTTTCACGTGTCTTCAAATGGTTCACATGGCTCTGAGTACTATTCGACTTAACTTCTGATGTCATCAGTCACCTAGAACTTAGAACTAATTAAACGTAACGAACCTAAGGACATCACACGCATCCATGCCCGAGGCAGGATTCGAACATGCGACCATAGCGGTCTCGCGGTTCCAAACTGTAGCGTCTAGAACCGCACGGCCACTCCGGCCGGCCAGGTGTCTTCGTCCACGTGTCATGCCTGTGCTACTAAAAACCATTAACGGTACTGGGGAGACATTATGTTTGTCACCGATAAATACGAAATTTTAGTGTCTGTGTTGCGAAGATTTATGATGCACGCATATCCGAAGGAACATTGTATCGTACTTCAAAATATGCGCACTCCAACTTCGTATTCGTCGTATCAAGAAACTGATTCACTTTGATAACTTAATTACTTGTATTCAAGAGAACTAACTGCTTGATTTGTCCAGTTTGGTAGCGATGACAGTGTTGGAGACTACTTTCTACTTAAACCTGCTGAATGTACTAATTTCACAGTGCGAGAGTATGTGACTACCAGCAGCAGCACTATTTAAAACATGGGCTCCCAAGTCCTCCGTAGAAATATCGTCGCTTAACGCCTGCTCAGGATCTGCTTTTAGTACATCTAGCTGTTTATCCAGGATTATAGGTGGTGGAGCGTATTTAATACAATTATTTTACACATCGCGCTCATCTGTAGTAATTGCTACATTTGATAAGCTACATTCGATCACCAAAAATATGATTGTGAACGGATAATGTCGAGAGTTTAACTTTCGTTATGGTCGATTCCTTGTGAATCCGCTTCAGAAAATAGACTTCTTTTATTTCATTTCCAACCGCACCTCAGAGTTTTTTGAACAAAATGGTAGTTAAAAATTTGATTTGCACACAGGGAAGTTGTTTAAAAACCATCATAAAGAAACCTCGTCATGTGGCCATACATATGTAATCGCTGCTTCCACATGTCAAATGTTGTCATTGGACTCCATTCCAGGAAGATCTGCTGTAAAAATAATTTTCGAGTTGGTAGCCCTGTTACGAGACACGCTTTGAGATGCTCTTATGCTTTCCCCTCTATATCTTCAGTGTCCTAAAGCTGTTTTCATGGAGGTGTACCTCCATGGTCGTTTTTCTGTAGTTGAAGGTTTTTTTCGTTTGTCGATCTCTAAAGTTATTAAGATTGGAATCTTGTATTGGTACAAGAAACGTAAATTTTACGGCAATCGGTTTATTTCACCAGGAAATGGGGACTATGTAAGTACGATTACAAACGGACTGGATATTAGGGTGATATCGTTAAATGCCTCAAGACAGAAGGTCAAATAGTAGAGACCCAGACTGACACTTTCAAGACCACTGATAAAGATAATATAACTGAATGTGGTTCCGTAACTACTGATCTAAGGGCTTTGTGGAGGCTTCTAGAGGGCGTTGATTTGTATGGTATTAAAACCGTACATCATGAAGGCAGGAAAGGTGTGTCCAGTAAGCTGCAAATGTTTTGTGATTCCTGTGGAGTAATTAAAACAGGGTATTCTTCTGAACTGTGCAAGGAAAGGTTTATAATTCCAGTAATAGACTACTGCATCGAATGAGGTGTCTTGGGAAACATAAAAGAGCAGCTCACTATTTGTCATCACCTCCAAGATTTGACAAGTACACTCAAGTCAAGTGAGTGCTGTGTCAATGAAGAAAGCAGTGGAAGACACTGTGGTATGCAATGTAGGTGACAATGACTTAGCTACATCATTTGATGGAACGTGGCAGAAGTGTGATCACCTACCACTGCTGAGGTTGTGACAGCATCATTGCGAGGAAATGGAAAGGTTATGGATATCGAATGTTTCACAAAATACTGCCATGGCTGTAAAGATAGCAACCAGGATCATCTTTGTGTTCTGATTATTTATGGGTGCAATAGTGGAAGAGAAACAGTGGGACCTCTCTGAATCTTTCAGAGATCAAATGAAGATTACGATGTAAGTTATGTGGTGGACTTGAAAAAGTTTGCAATTGTGTTGGAAAACATATCTCAATAAAATATTATAAAAACTGGGAAGCACATTTGTTCGACATGTGAGTAAGAGACTGAGCACACGTTTACGTAAACCAATGAAGAATATGAAAGGGTAAAAGCTTAGAATATGTGTGATGGCAAACCGATTGGTAGTCGTGCTCGTCTCCCGAAGGAAGAGGTAGACAAGTTGCAGACCTGCAGATCCATAACGGTTTCGCCACAAAACGAAATTAAGAGGGTAAGGAGGTCACGATGAAAGCAGCATGGGTTACCTTCTTCAACAAATCTTGTATAGATGCCAGTTCACAGGACAGCGGGGTAGACTCATGATGTGAATACAGGAAAGCACTTGCAGAATAGTGAAGTTTATTTCCACCATCACTCCCTGGCATTTCCAGTGTTAGAAGCTACTAAGTCCATATACAGGAATCTCAGTAAACAATTGCCACGATGCTTACATGGGAATACGAAAAATGAGAATCAATATTTCAGCCATTTTATAGGGGAACCATAGCGGAACAGCGTGAAAAATACGAGATTACTTGTGTTAGACACTGTAATTTACCTTAATGACGGCAGTTAGTCGGTGTGAAGTTCTAGAGTTGCTAGGAATATATTCTGGGTGCAATATAAGGCAATCACTGAATACAGTTGATATCATAACAGTGGCCGACGGTGAAAGGAAGCTGTTGAGGCCGCTAAAGATGTCGCAGTAACGAGGAGAAACAAAAAACTTATGAGAGAATTTGAAACATGTAAAGCAAGAAGCCGATTCGCCAATAACATCTGCATATAAATCGTTACACGTAAGCAGTTACAAACCATATCTTACAGAAAATAAACGGTGAGTGTGTGAAGCAGCACATTTCTCTGCATATGGAAAATCAAGAAGGTGTGTGTTGTGCAGCACAGTGACACACGCCTCAGAAAACGAAATGCATGTGGCAGGCGTGTGGCGTTGGACTGTGCATGACGAATAACAATAACATTCGTTTTGGTGTGAAGCAACACATATTATATATGCATCTAAATTAAACCATATCATTGGTTGATTAGTACACCGGTACAATGAATGAACAAAGATTAGATTTTAATGACTCGTTTCCGAAGATGTCACAGAGACGTAGGACAGCCTCAGAATACGGAAGGGTAAGGAGATGAAACTGCTACGGCCTTACTAACTTTTTATTTGCCGGCAACTAAATATTAGGTTCAGAAAGTTCTTCTTTTCTTAACATGTATGCAATCAAGAACACAGAAATTAATAGAACACCAAATATTATTACGGAAACAAATGTTTCACATAACAATCAATGTGTAGCTTCACAGTGAATCCAATGTGTTTTTCAAGGGAAAAAATCCGTTCGATACTTCGATACTACAACTTTTATGAATATTCTCATTTGTTAAATAATGTTTTCCGACGTTCTATAATATTCTAGAATGTTCCAGAAAACAGTTCTGGAATACAGCTTAGAAACGCCTTCGTATCTCATTCACTCGTAGCCCTGCACAGTCATCTTAAACGATGGGTTTTGCAGCTAGCAAAACCAGAGTAAAGACTCATCGCAGACATGTATCCACTTGCAAAGAGAATGACGTAAGAAAACAATGGGTGTATGATCACACAGTTTTAGAAATAAAAAGTCGCATAGTTTAAAAAACAAATCACGGAATACAGTGTATGATACAAGGCCAAAAAAAAGGTTAATTCCATTGAAACAAGGAAGAACCAAGACGAAAGCCTAAATTTTCTAAAAGAATTCCTAAATTTGCTCAATATTTCCGCTATGCTCTCGCAAGAAAGCCTCTGAGAAATATCTTAGAAGGAGTGTATCAACAGGAAATGAAAAGGTAAATAATATTCGCAACACGAATTCCACTCTTTTCAACCTAATCACCATTCAGTCTTAGAAGGCTGCAATTTCCGTCACGATTAGAGTACAGTATGACTATCAGTAATGCACAGAATCAAACATTCCAAAGTTGAAAAGTGAATATAAACTAACAGTGTTTCTTGCATTAACTGTTCTACGTAGCGTGTTCTCTTGTTGGACAACCACTGTCTTTGCACCCTAAGGGCCGCGAGCGGTAGCCGTGCGGTCTTAGACGCCTTGTCACGGTCCGCGTGGCTCCACCCCATCAGAGGTTCGAGTCCTCCCTCGGGCATGGGTGTGTGGGTTGTTCTTAGTGTAAGTTAGTTTAACTTAGATTGAGTAGTGTGTAAGCTTAGGGACAGATGACCTCAGCAGTTTGGTCCCACAAGACTTGCCACAAATTTCCAATTCGCACCGTAAGTCTAAACACAAAATGAAGCTTACAACAAAATACAGAGTGTATCAAAAAAAGAACCATCCTATTTTTTAAAAATCATAACTATTATGTTATTTGAGGCATGTGTGTGAAAAACGTTGTATTGGACAGCTCAGACTCTCGAGGTTTACATGGTTTCCGATAGGTAGCAGCGGTGTCGACCACTTCAGTTCTAGTAAAAATGGTGTCAAGAGAAAGCCTTTTGTGTTCTGAGTTTTGAGCAGTGCGGGTCAGTAATAATTGTTCAGCGTGACTTTCCTACTAGGTATGGTGTGGATCCGCTACATCACATATCGTTAGATGATGGCATGAACAATTCCGAGAAACAGGCTGTTTGGCTAAAGGTAAATCGACGGGCCATCCTCGAGCGTCTGACACAGACGTCGAACGCATCCGCAATAGTTTCACAAGGAGTCCGCAGAAATCCGTTAGCCATGCAGCTCGACAGTTCAGCATGCCCCCGATGTCGGTCTGGCGTTGTTGCGTCGATGTTTACACATGAAACCATACTAAATTCAGCTTCTGCAAGTTCTTCAAGAAGCTGACAAACATCAACGTGTGGAGTTCTGTAAGTTCGTTCTTGGCAAGATGGAGTATGACAGTTTTCTTCCACCCTTAGTGTTTAGTGCCGAGGAAACATTCCATTTAAATGGAAAGGTGAACCGTCATAATGTGAGAACATGGGGCACAGACAGAACACATGAAATTGTACAACATGAGAAGGACTCTCCAGCCGGCTGGAGTGGCCGTGCGGTTCTAGGCGCTACAGTCTGGAACCGAGCGACCGCTACGGTCGCAGGTTCGAATCCTGCCTCGGGCATGGATGTGTATGATGTCCTTAGGTTAGTTACGTTTAATTAGTTCCAAGTTTTAGGCGACTGATGACCTCAGAAGTTAAGTCGCATAGTGCTCAGAGCCATTTGAGCCAAGGACTCTCCAAAATTTAATGTGTTTTCTGCAGTTTAACGGGAAAAGCTGTATGGTTCATTTTTCTTTGCCGAGAACATTATTACAGGACGCTTAATCTCGATATGTTCAGAACTTTCTTTTCCCACAGTTGGAGACTGATTCGAACAACTTCATGTATCAACAGGATAGGGCACCGCCACACTGGCATCTGGAAGTGCGGAAATTTTTTAATCAAAAGATTTCTGAGCGATGGATCGGTCGCTTTGGACCAAATGATTCAGCCCTACATTAGTGGGCTCCAAGGTCACCGGGCGTGACGTATGTGATTATTTCTTGTGGTGATTTATAAAAGACTCTACGTGCCTCCGTGCCGGCCGTTGTGGCCGTGCGGTTCTAGGCGCTTCACTCTGGAATTGCGTGACTGCTACGGTCGCAGGTTCGAATCCTGCCTCGGGCATGGATGTGTGTGATGTCCTTAGGTTAGTTAGGTTTAATTAGTTCTAAGTTCTAGGCGACTGATGACCTCAGAAGTTAAGTCGCATAGTGCTCAGAGCCATTTGAACCATTTTTACGTGCCTCCGTGACCAACAACAATGAATGAACTGAGATATCTCATAACAGCAACTGCAACGTAGGAACAATTTGAATACCGCATAGACATATGCCGTGCATCTTAAGAGGGACATATTGAACACCTATGAAAAGGTATGGAAAAAACACTGTTTCAATTTTCCGATATTCAAAACACAAAACTTATTGTATATATTTTTTAGTTTCAGAAATATAGACGTGCCAAATAGAATGATTTTTTATGCACCCCGTACTTTTAGTAAGTTCGATGCTGTACGAATAAGATGATTAATTGCATTTTTCTCAGCACCGAAAACAAACAGGAAAATAAAGAGTAATGGAGGTGTGTCCTTTCCAACAGGACGTTTATTAGATGGGAGCAGTGTGTCGTAGGCAAAACAAAACCTAATCACCTTACGCTGGTTGCTCAGACGTGGGCTGTTATAGGTATACAACTACACAACAACGCTAACACGTTTACCATGGTTAGTGGTTAGGTTATAACGGATCCGTACGCACATATTGACTGCCATCTAAAAATTTACGTTTCTTCCCCTCTCTGACAGCACTTTAGTTTAATACCGCACTCTGTAGAACGCAGAATGTCTGTTTTATTTTTGGTTTGTGCTTTTATCTGTGATTTAAACAGAATAGTTTCTGTAATTCCATTTGTTGGGCACAGTCCAACCTATTTACCGTACATTGACGTATGGTTCAAATGGTTCAAATGTCTCTGAGCACTATGGGACTTAACTTCTCAGGTCATCAGTCCCCTAGAGCTTAGAACTACTTAAACCCAACTAACCTAAGGACATCACACCCATCCATCCCCAAGGCAGGATTCGAACCTGCGACCGTAGCGGTCGGGCGGATCCAGACTGTAGCGCCCTGAACCGCTCGGCCACCCTGGCCGGCACATTGACGTAGTTCAATAGTATATTTTTGCATATTTTTCTCAACTGTCTATAGTGAGACTACTGTAGGATAGCCCGCCCGGCTAGCTGTGCGGTCTAACGCACAGCTTCCCGAGCCGAACAGCAGAGAGTAACCCTGGGTTCGGTGTGGGGCGGCCGGCCGCTGTGGTCAAGCGGTTCTAGACGCTTCAGTCCGGAACCGCAGATTCGAATCCTCCCACGGGCATGGATGTGTGTGATGTCCTTAGGTTAGTTAGGTTTAGGTAGTTCTAAGTCTAGGGGGCTGATGACCTCAGATGTTAAGTCTCCTAGTGCTCAGAGCCACTTGAATTTTTTTTTTTTTTTTTTTTTGTGTGTGTGGCGGCTGGGTGGACCGCTGTGGCCTGTTGTGGGGTTGTGAACCACTGAGGACTACGCGGGACGAAGCGTCTCCGTCGTTTCAAGGTCCCCAGCTCAGTACGCAATACGTAATACACATACTGTAGAATTTGGTTTTCTACATACGATACTTTGCAGCGTTCCATTATTCGGTGTAATCTTCTCGGAAATCGACTGTGGTTCGCCATCTCTACATGGTGTTGATACACAAATATGATAGTACAACTGCTGCCAGGAGCGTGCGACATTTCTACCGTACCTCATCCCCCTCTCCTTCCTTTGGTTTTCATTTTTTAATAATCCTATTTACACGAGTGGATTTAGACATTTATAGTTTCGTTCACTCCCATTAGGGCACACTTTACTTCACTTATTCTCTTTGTGTAACAAATAATTTCTACCAAGCCTACATACTATTACTGACTACGGTCAGTTGTAGAATTTTGAAACACGTATTATGTTCGAGTATAATAACTTTTCTGGAGACTGCCGGCTGGAGTGGCCGAGCGGTTCTAGGCGCTACAGTCTGGAACTGCGCGACCGCTACGGTCGCAGGTTCGAATCCTGCCTCGGGCATGGATGTGTGTGATGTCCTTAGGTTATTTAGGTTTAAGTAGTTCTAAGTTCTAGGGGACTGATGACCTCAGAAGTTAAGTCCCATAGTGCTCAGAACCATTTTTTTTCTGGAGACTAGAAATCTACTCTGTAGGAATCAGCATGGGTTTCGAAAAAGACGGTCGTGTGAAACCCAGCTCGCGCTATTCGTCCACGAGACTCAGAGGGCCATAGACACGGGTTCACAGGTAGATGCCGTGTTTCTTGACTTTCGCAAGGCGTTCGATACAGTTCCCCACAGTCGTTTAATGAACAAAGTAAGAGCATATGGACTATCAGACCAATTATGTGATTGGATTGAAGAGTTCCTAGATAACAGAACGCAGCATGTCATTCTCAATGGAGAGAAGTCTTCCGAAGTAAGAGTGATTTCAGGTGTGCTGCAGGGAAGTGTCATAGGACTGTTGCTATTCACAATATACGTAAATCACCTTGTGGATGACATCGGAAGTTCACTGAGGCTTTTTGCAGATGATGCTGCGGTATGTCGAGAGGTTGTAACAATGGAAAATTGTACTGAAATGCAGGAGGATCTGCAGCGAATTGAGGCATGGTGCAGGGAATGGCAATTGAATCTCAATGTAGACAAGTGTAATGTGCTGCAAATACATAGAAAGAAAGATCCCTTATCATTTAGCTACAAAATAGCAGGTCAGCAAATGGAAGCAGTTAATTCCATAAATTATCTGGGAGTACGCATTAGGAGTGATTTAAAATCGAATGATCATATAAAGTTGATCGTCGGTAAAGCAGATGCCAAACTGAGATTCATTGGAAGAATCCTAAGGAAATGCAATCCGAAAACAAAGGAAGTAGGTTACTGTACACTTGTTTGCCCACTGCTTGTTTACTGATCACCGATGTGGGATCCGTACCAGATAGGGTTGATAGAAGAGACAGTGAAGATCCAACGGAGAGCAGCGCGCTTCGTTACAAGATCATTTAGTAATCGCGAAAGCGTTACGGATATGATAGATAAACTCCAGTGGAAGACTCTGCTGGAGAGACGCTCAGTAGCTCGGTACGGGCTTTTGTTGAAGTTTCGAGAACATACCTTCACCGAGGAGTCAAGCAGTATGTTGCTCCCTCCTACGTATATCTCGCGAACAGACCATGAGGATAAAATCAGAGAGATTAGAGCCCACACAGAAGCATACGGACAATCCTTCTTTCCACGAACAAAACGAGACTGGAATAGAAGGGAGAACCGATAGAGGTACTCAGTGTAACCTCCGCCACACACCGTCAGGTGGCTTGCGGAGTATGGATGTAGATGTAGATGTAGGTCTTTTGTGCATTTCACGTTGGGTACGGGTGTGTTAACTTAGGTACCTAACAGTCTTTTAATCATTAAATGAGGTATTCAGCTTGGTCCGTGTTCTAATAACTTGTTACTAAATACATTCACTGCTCATTCTGATCTCTGTTGCTCTTTAGTTTATGTTCATACTCTGATATGTGATTATTAATTGTATCTTTACGGGGATAGCTTTGCAATCAACTGACCATTGGATTTAATGGTATGTCTTACCACGGGCATCTAGTGTATTTAACTAATTTTGGTATTATAGTGCATGGATGTAGGTTGAAGTAGGTACTGGGAAATGAAGAAGCTTGCACAGGATAGAGTAGCATGGAGAGCTGCATCAAACTAGTCTCAGGACTGAAGACCACAACAACAAGTGGATATGACATATTTAGAATTTGTTGTTTAATATTTGGGATGATATTGCTGATATCACTTTCCTAACACGGATATTCGTTCACTGTTTATTTCTGTACATTGTTAGGTTCAGATGTTGACTCCTGAAATGTTACCGCATAATATTTTTGTTTTACGTACATTATTTCAGTATTTTATATTCTTCCGTTTTACTAGACGACCTTAAACGTTTTGTGATTTTATAAGTTTCCCATATGTCATCTGTTATTGCATGTTTTCTGCATTTTTATACTTCATGTTTTTCTCTTCGTTGGTGCTTACGAAAACTATTTAGTAGGCTAAAAATATTGTTTTCAGACTACTACAGTACTTTTCTCCTTATGTTTTATTTTTGCCTATAGATTGACCTGATTTTCACAAGATGTGTACAGGCGTAGAACTGATCCTTTTGTGCGAACCATTTCACATTTTTTATGCTCTCTTGGGTTAGCACTTTTATGCCATTTCCTCTCTACCAGTGTTCTTACAGGAGCTAATGATTACGGTTGTCATCATCCGTCATAAAAGTTATTAGATACCTTCCTTATTCATGTCCTATTTTAAGAGTACTCATTAGCGAAGAGTACCGTTATCTGTAGCAATACTCCTCCCTGTTTACAATAACACTGGTTCTCTTTTACATAAGACAAATCGTCCATGTTGTCTTCATTTCATAGACGATTTATTAGTCTACTACATAACAGTCTTTGGGGCTCCTTGCCGATCAAGTTGTATGGTCACTTTTTCAAATACAACTCGTTTCGGGAATGAAACTTCCTGTCAGCTTAAAATCGTGTGCTGACCTGAGATTCGAACTCGAGACCTTTGCATTTCTCGGGCAAGTGCTCTACCATCTGATCTACCCAAGCACGACTCGCTACCCCTCCTCACAGCTTTACTTGCGCCAGTACCTCGTCTCCTCCCTTACAAACTTCACAGAAGCTCTCCTGCGAACATTGCAAGACTAGCACTTCTGGAAGAAAGGATATTGCGGAGACATGGCTTAGCCACAGCCTGGGGGATGTTTCCAGAATGAAGTTTTTACACTGCAGCGGAGTGTACGCTGATACGAAACTTCCTGGCAGATTAAAACTGTGTGCCGGTCCGAGATTCGAACACGGGACCTTTCGCCAGAGGGCTTCTGTGAAGTTCGGAAAGTAGGAGACGAGGTACTGGCGGAAGTAAAGCTGTGAGGACGGGTAGCTCAGATGATACGCCGGCACGGTAGCTCAGCGTGTTCGGTCAGAGGGATAACTGCCCCCTCTAATAAAAAAAAAAAGAGCTGAGTGAATAGATCAACGATGAACTTGGACAAGCGTCATGGGACGTCCGCCCTGAGCAAATATAACGATAAATAACGAACAAAATGAGATAAAAAAAGAAGATCGTAGAGCAAAAAAATGGTTCAAATGGCTCTAAGCACTATGGGACTCAGCTGCTGTGGTCATAAGTCCCCTAGAACTTAGAACTACTCAAACCTAACTAACCTAAGGACATCACACACATCCATGCCCGAGGCAGGATTCGAACCTGCGACCGTAGTGGTCGTGCGGTTCGAGACTGTAGCGCCTTTAACCGCTCGGCCACTCCGGCCGGCGATCGTAGACCACTTGCCCGCGAAGGCAAAGATCCCGAGTTCGAATCCCGGTCCGGCACACGCTTTTGATCTGCCAGGAAACTCCGCTGCAGAGTCAAAATCTTATTCCCGTTCGTCGAAAGTTTCCTATATGTCTGTATTTCATATTTTCGCGATATTCACTAACCTTCTTGTTTGATTGACACCCATCCGGTAGTTGATGAGTGTGGATATCTTATTGACGACTTCTGTGGTTGTAACTATTATTTTTAGGCAGGCGCATCACATTGTCCTCTTGAGTTTTCTTATCTGTAGATTCACCTAGTGATCACAGGATATCTACATGCTCAATACCCGACCTACTTGTCCTTTATTTGTAGTTGGGTCTCATATCATCTCCTTGCTTGCTCTGACACTATTCGTATGGTTAATAACAATAATGCTTCTTTTACTGAATTATTCACATTATGTAGTATTTATAACTTTGATTCATGACGTCCGTCGGAATTTATCATGGGTATTATTCCAGCACCACTATTTATTATACGTTGTTTTTTACACCTTTATAGTTTCTTTCAATTTTACGTTAGTTATCTGATTATATTCTTCATTCAATTCCATTCAAAAAAAGTAGGATTTCTGTCGCTTATATCCTTACATATTTCTTGACAACGTATAGGATTAATGTTTACTTTCCAATATCACTGCTATTCTTATGATTTATATCTGGTAGGTGATTTTTATTCTGCACCCTGTGTGCAAATTGCCAGACATTCATATACATTCTTGATTATACCCTGAATATATATACTATAAAATTACGACTATAAAATAATTCATATATCAGCCGCAGTGCCATTCTCATGCTATACATTTACGACTGTTAAAGTATTACATTTATTACTCCTATACCAACCGCAGTCCCCCACTCCATAATTTGAACATGGAATTACGTTTACTGAAACACTAATCCGGTTTTCAATACAAGCGTTTTATGTACTCTATTTCTAATAAAAGTTTAAAAGGTTTCAGTGCTTGCTCAAAGTGTGAACAACCAATCAACGACACCCTGTTGATGATTTACACATCACTTAAACATATATGACGTGTAAGTCTGTTACTATATCGTAACTCCGCTGCATGATGTCTGTACGGAAGGAGCATTTATGCCTATCTCCCATACTCCACGCTGTTGACTTTCTACTTAAAGAAGTATGATTTCTACATTTAATTATGAATTTCAGATGTTAGTACGAAAGCTAACGCTTTTATTGAAAGCATACAGGTTACTAACGACTCACGTACAATTGCTCGCTATATTATAAGCAGTTCTTGGGTGTGAACTACTACCGCTTGCATGGAATTGCGTAGATCCTGTAAGGCTGTGTGGGATGGGAATGTGCCTTGTATATGTTGGTCTGTATGCCAGTTTCATTGCTTTATCACAGCCCGAGTTCAGTTTATTGCTGAATAACAAATTTCAAGCCAGCACCTCTACAGTCACCTAGCTCTTTCATAAATCATTTTTGAATCTATATTGTATGTAAGTGGGGCAGTATGTATATAAACTTGTACCAATCGTCTTTGGGATAGCAGTACGGTTTAGAGCAACAACCAGCTGGTAATGACACCGTTCTCTTTGCTTGTGGCAGATTTCACCGTTCGGCTCTTACGGTGTAAACATCATCCAAAAGACTTCCAGCAAAACACGGGGGCAATGTTATACCAATGCGAAGTGATTCCCAGTTGTCTGAACCAATAAAAGCGGCGAAACAGGCATCAAGGTTCTGGAACAGAGCAGGATGTCCCGTCATATCCACTACAGATGACAACATTGATCAGATCTGCGACTTGATTCTGAATGACCGGCATCTTACATTTGAAGTGGAAACCTAATGCAGATTAGTCAGTGTTACCTCGATGACATCATTCATAACACGCTCATCTGTCACAAAGTCTGTGCAATGTGGGTCCCAAGGCAGATGAATGCAGAGAACAAACATACTCACGTGGGGAACTGTCATGAGCTACTGGACCGTCACGCTAATGTAGGTGAAATGTTTTTAATACGAATCATCACTGGAGGTAAAACTGAGCCGTGAGCTTGCTAGAATCGATTCCTTCCGGTCATGAAACTTCTTTGCTCGGTGTCTCCAAGCGATGGATTGGTCGGCGTTTCGCGATAGGGGGCGGAATCGCTCACTGAGGCATGCTCCTTCCTGTTCTGAAAGTTTGTCTGGCTTTCTGCTGAGTAACTGTGCACGATCGCCGAGGGCGGAGGTCCAATTCATCGTTTAATTTGTAGCCGTGGAAAAGACATGAAGAATTATTGCTTCCCTTGGCTTGTATGGTAGCGGTTTTACATTTTCGGAGTCGGCACGTTTCTTATTTCCGTTGCTTTTGTTGTGTCTGCTGTGCCGTCGAGATTAGCTTACAGCAAAGCAAAGGCGAACCAAGGAATGCTGAGCACCTCTCTGTCAAGTTTGGTGAAAGAGCCTTAAAGTTTGTTGGCATTCACGAAATCCCTTGTTGATTGAGTGAAATTCATTTTGGGTTCTCGCTTATAACAGCGCTTGTCTTTCTTCAGTGACGGTTCAATTTATCTCAGATTTTTTTAAAGTGCATCAGCATTCCGCGTTAACGGTCCACGACAGAGCTATTTTGAGCCTACTTGTAAAGGGCAAACAGAATTTAATGTTTTAATGATAACTATTTTGGGAGTCTTATTTTTGTATGCATCCATATACAATAAATTAATTTTTAGAACTATGTGTTGCCCTTTAAAGGCCAAAGGGTAAAACCACCATTCGTTTTGCATTGTTTGTTTTTCTTTACATTGCTACAGTCGCTTCTTTCATTCAAAATTACAGTGGCGAGGTATGCAAACTTGAAAGGTTTAGTATAAGTTGTAAGGGCATTGTACGATATTCTGACATGTGATTTGTACTCATCTGCCTTTAATGTTACGTTGTGCCTGTTTTAGATATCAAAGGACCCGGCGATGCCTGAACGAAATCAAGCTGGTAGCCCTATGTTAACGCACCATTTGTGACTTATTTTTCGAAACTTGTAAGCTTGTCTACATTGATTCTCTTACTGCTTGCATTATCTCAATGTCATGTGCAAAGATTTTATATTTTTTCGTAAATGCTGTGTCATTTTCACTTCTGTATTTTTTAACTATTTTATAGTGGCTGTTGTAAGGCGTATTTTGACTTATTTTCTCAGTGTTAAAACGCCGCTGAGGCAAATAAATGTATTTTATCTATGAAAGTGTTCTATTTCTAAGAGTCTTACCTCTCGCAGATCCAAGCTCCCTACCATTTCAGAAACATGGATTCACCACTTTGAACAAGAGACCATCGTGTGAGTGTGGAGTGGGTAACACCCACGTTCTCCAGCCAGAAAAAGGTTCAAACAAAGACTCTCTACAGGAAAAGCGATGCTCACAGTTTCTACTACCTGTAAAAGGGTTCAGCAGCAAACAATAAAACTTATAGTAATATGTATCACTATCTGAATAGAGAGTTTTCCTTTAGTATACATTATTTTAATGATCTTTAAAATATATCTATAATATCTATTCTAATAACCACGAAATGATCTTCTTCCTTCGCCGATGGCATCTTTCCTTCACGATTTTGATCTTTTTCCTCCGCCGATGGCATCTTTCCTTCACGATTTTGGGAATTGTTTTGAAATAACGACTCCTATTACGTAACATAAATGAATGTTGGTGGAACACTTGTATAGGATTAGACTGAAATCTTACCCATTTACATTTTTCGTTGTAATGTGGCAGGACACACCATAATGAACAGGTTAATACATCACCTGTGAACCTACACATTATGATTTACTGTTAAATACGAAAGTTTATGGTTCTCTCCGTTTACATATATTGTTTAATTATAGACATGACAGTTTATTACTATTCAGATAATAAAATCTAACGAACAGAATACATATTTGTATTTTCTGCTTCGAAAGTAATATGTAACAGTAATTTTTACTCTAAAAACATGATACGATGGGGCACAAATGATAGTAAATATCAACATTCAATATTAACGTCTTTAATTAGAAATACCATTGAAGCATGGTAATATAAATTTATTTATTTTTTCTAATCCAAACATCACAGATTTTATGATTTTGTGTAATTAATCTCTTTGTATTGACTATGTTGCTAATTATTTTGTAATGGAGTAAATTCCATGTAAAATTTGCTATTGTGTTTATGAAAATTTTTGAATTTAATAATATTTTTAGAGATTCGCCATTGTTTCTTGTTATAAACAACCAGGGGCCTGAACCAAAGGTAGTTAGTATGGATGGAGCTATATAAGTGAATCAGTGTTTGTTAGAGCAGCATACAATACAGGTTGATCATAAATGTCGCATTTGCGAAAATTTACAATACAGAATGAAAATTGATCAAAATCAGTGTATATTTTGAAATTAGAGTGCATATCCGGTATGCTACACGCATGAAGACCCTTATCTGAACTGCAGCAAAGCAAGTTCGACAGTCACCGTACCTACGAAAAAAGAGAAGTAACTTTATCTACTAATTCCGTTAGTATCTGTAAAATGCGTCCTTAGCCATTTCTAAAGAAATACGAAAATAAAAGTCGATTTATGAGACCATTTTGTAGCAGACTATTAGAAAGCATTTTTCAGTTGAATGCCTGAAGCTGTAGATGGGAAAGCCTTTTGCCAACCATCCTAAAATCTGAGACTGTGTACCCCTTCTATTAACTTGGATAGTGGATGGGACGTTTACGTCAGATAGGGTACTGAATTAGCCTAAGTTTCTGCAAGAATGGATCATAGGACTGCGTCAAATGCTTAGTTTTAAGTGTGATAGACCAGATTACGCCACCAAAATTTTCTAAGAACCAGCCAGATTAACATAATTGAAATATGTAATAAATGTAACAATATTATGAAAAAGATAGTTGCTACTCACCATATAGTGGAGATGCTGAGTCGCAGATAGGCGTAATAAAAAGACTGTCACAAAATATGCTTTCGGCCAACAAGGCCTTTGTGAAAAATAGACGACACACAGACGCGCGAGCTCCCCCGCAAACGCAACTCACGCACTTATCACTGCAGTCTCTGGCAGCTCAAGCCACAGGTAACACTTTTTGACCGTTAACAACATTGAAGTTACACATTTTTTCGTATCATAGCAATTCAGTTGCCATAAATTCCTCAATACGCCTTGCTTGTTTACACAATACACCGACAATGCAAAATGTTCCAAGACCGGTTTTATTTCTCCGTACAAGCGACTTCAGCACAGTGACTACTGTGGCAACTTGAACTAACAACCGTTAACAACAATTGTGCATTCGACCAGTCAGTTGTGATCAGGCAGTGGCTAGCAGTGGACCCGCAGCCGTAGTACATCGGATTTTGTGATAATTCTATGGAGTGGCACTTGTATGGAGATGGAAAGTGTTGTGATGTACACAGAGCCCAGGACACTTCAGATACAACCTATCCATAAACTCATCAGAGAGCAGCGCTTTTGGTGGGGGAAGTCGCCTTTTCCGGACGAACCCCGCAACCGCCCTATAGACACACCGAAAAGAAGGGGTCCGGTTCCCATCTAGCAGTGGAGTGCAGAGTGCAGTGGCATAACAAGGAAATGTACACAGTACAAAGAAGAGGTATTTTAAAAATAAAGAACATTTGGTCTCTATTACGCGATTGCAGCTCGAATTAGTGAGCTGATACAAAAAGAACTTTTGGCTAACATTATCAGTCTCAATCAAAGGGCTGTAAGCCAGACTTGCCGCACTGGGTGGAGTCGGAAAGGAAAGCAAATAAAAGCCACTTGGTTTACTCGTCAAGAAAGAGCACTAGGAATTTTTGAGGAAACCCATCGTTATAGGCAGCTTTACAAGGGTAAGTCGACAAACGATGGAAGGCTTTCACATGAATCAAAATCTGCCCTTCCGCAAATTACTTATTGTTGTAAAATAAAATAAAAATGTATATTTTCCTTAGTCGAAGGAAGTTTTCACAAGACACTGCGTGAAATAGGATTTATTTGGATTAGATAAGTAAATGAAAGAAAGATTCTGGTAGAGGATCTGACGCAATCGACTGGGATACAAATGATTTGTGAAAGTAAGGAAGTTAAGACAGTACGGCGAAAGATCTTTTATATTGACGTAACTTTTTGGAAATGTGGTCAGTGTCTTGGCGTTTTTGGCGTCATAGGCAACGCTGGTTGAAGCGAGTTAATTATCGTGATAAATATTGGATCTAATGCTGGATTTATTTATCATTTTATATAAATATTACCCTCTTCACACTATTCTCCGTTGAATTATACACGCATTGATAGAGCTTTTTCTAATTCCCAAAACACTTGTGGAACTATGTTTTCGATAGATTTTAGTTCCCTAAACGATGTGTTTCTAATCTCATCTCAGGTTTTAAAGTTTCTTTACTTTTGGGAACATAAAAAAAGTCACATGGAGCGAATATGGAGGCTAGATCATCATTAAAGTTTTGTTTTCGCGAAACATTCAGTTATTCGCAATGAAGTGCAAACAGATCCACCATCGTTCAGAAACCGTGAATTGTTGTGCCACAAACACTAACATTTTTTTGATTGCTTCACGTAAACTGCGTTCTACTTGTCAGGAGTACTTCATATCGTTAGTTTCACCTTGCGGCAGGACCACATGGTGCCGTATAGAATTAAAATCGAAGAACACCGAGTGCATTTGATCGCACTTGTCGCGCTCTCTTCGATCTTGACGATCTTGAATGGTTCCATTGGTACCACTCAACCTCGGTTTCATCGTCATATCCGTCAACTCACTTTTCGTCACCTATTATGACCCATTTCAGAAGTTCTATATCGTTGTTCACTTCGTCTAACTGCTCTTGAGCAATCTGCATTGACCACTTTTTTTTTGTTCAAAACTCAACAATTTTGGAACTAATTTACACAAACCAGTAGAATAAATTTCATAGCATGAGTCAACTGAAATGCTAAAATTACTAGAGACTTCTCTGATGCCGGCCAGGGTGGCCGAGCGGTTCTAGGCGCTACAGTCTGGAACCGCGCGACCGCTACTGTCGCAGGTTCGATTCCTGCCTCGGGCATGGATGTGTGTGATGTCCTTAGGTTAGTTAGGTTTAAGTAGTTCTAAGTTCTAGGGGACTGATTACCTCAGAAGTTAAGTCCCATAGTGCTCAGAGCCATTTGAACCAACCACTTCTCTGATAGTGGCTCAAAATGGCTCTGAGCACTATGCGACTTAACTTCTGAGGTCATCAGTCACCTAGAACTTACAACTAATTGAACCTAACTAACCTAAGGACATCACACACATCCATGCCCGAGGCAGGACTCGAACCTGCGACCGTAGCGGCCGCCCGGCTCCAGACTGTAGCGCCTAGAACCGTACGGCCACTCCGGCCGGCTCTCTGATAGTGATTAGGTCATCGTTCATAATCATTTGTTTCACTTTCCCACGATTTCATCGCATTCTGTGCTTGTTCGTCGAGTCTTATCGTCATCTTCTGCATCTTCATAACCTTCTTCGAAGCGAATACACCAATCCTAAACTTTTGTTTTACTCATAGCACTTTCACTGAAACACTGATTAACATTACTTAAACTTTGATGTCCTTTACTCTGTGAACAACGATAAACTTAACGTCAAGATTGATGATCACGAAGTAAATGAAGTTAAGGAATTCTGCGACCTAGGCAGCAAAATAGCCCATGACGGACGGAGCAAAGAGGATATAAAAAGCAGACTGGCTCTGCCAAAAAGGGAATTCCCGACCAAGAGAAGCCTACTGGTATCAAACACAGGTCTTAATTTGAGGAAGAAGTTTGGACCACAGCTTTGTATGGTAGACAAACATGGAATATGGGAAAACTTGAACAGAACAGAATCGAAGCATTTGAGATGTGGTGCTGCAGAAGAACGTTGAAAATTAGGTGGAGTGAAGAGGTAAGGAATGACGCGGATCTGCGCAGAATCGGAGAGGAAAGGAATATATGGGAGACACTGACAATAAAAAGGGTCAAAATGATAAGACATGAGTTAAGACATCGCGGGAATACCGTCGACGGTATCAGAGAGAGCTAGAGATGGTAAAATCTGTATAGGAAAACATAGATTCGAATACATCCAGCAAATAATAGGGGAGACAGGTTGCAAGTGCTAATCTGTGATGAAGAGGTTCCCACAGGAAAGGAATTCGAGGTGGGTCGCACAAAAATCAGTCACAAGACTAATGCCTTGAAAAAATTAGCAAGATTTAATACAAATTCTCTGTTCCATTTTTATGCTAAGTAAATAATCGACAGAACTCTGGTAACATTTTTGACACCTGGTACACCAAACATCCGTCATGACTAACACTGTGATGTGTCGGCAGCTGGGCCAACACCTTGTAGCTAGAGATGGCTGAAAATGCACGCTAGACTAACGCAGACGGGCGTGAAGTACTGGAACAGGCTACGTAATTAATGCTATGAAGAAAAGTACGTAGCTGGATTAATACTTATCTTTAATCAATCATTGTGGTACATCGCTCTTGACTATACACAGGAGACTTTAATTACAATCACTGTAAGGCTAATGGCGCCTTGCTAGTTCGTAGCCATTAACTTAGCTGAAGGCTATTCTGTCTCTCGGCTAATGAGAGAGAAAGGCTTCGTACATTTAGTCGCTAGCTAGGTCGTCCGTACAACTGGGGCCAGTGCAATATCGTATCACGAGACCTGCCTTGTGGTGGCGCTAGGTCTGCGATCACACAGTGGCGACACGCGGGTCCGACATGTACTAAATGGACCGCGGCCGATTTAAGCTACCACCTAGCAAGTGTGGTGTCTGGCGGTGACACCACACACTGTACAGCAGCTCATCAGACGTGTTTTCCAACACTGTGTCGTGCAGACCGGAGTGATACATTGAACAAAATTACAAATTTCCTTTTTCCTTATGAAAACTCCTCGTGTAGTAAGAACTTTTGAATTTGAACGCAGCCAGCCCATCAAAAAAGACTTCTGTATTTTACGGAAACACATCGTAAGGATAAGGCTTAAATTCTGTGAAATGTAAGACAACAAGTGTCTGACGCAGTTGTTAGATCGGTTACCTCTGCTACAGTGGCAGGTTATGAAGATTTAAGTGAGTTTATAGCTGGCGCACAAGCGATGGGACACACAATCTCCGAGGCAGCGATGCAGCGGGAATTTACTCGTATGACTATTTCGCGAGTGTATTCTGAATACCAGGAATCCGATAGAACATCAAATTTCCGACATCGCTGCCGCCAGAAAAAGATCCTGCAAGAACGGGACCAACGATGAGTGACGGCAATCGTTTAACGTGACAGAATTGCAACCCTTGTTCAAATTGCTGCAGATTTCAATGCTGGGCTATCAACAAGTGTCAGCGTATGCTGGGCCATCAACAAGTGTCAGCGTGCGCATCGTTCAACGAAACATCATCGATATGGGCTTTCGGAGAATAAGGCCCACTCGTGTACCCTTGACGACTGACCGACCCAAAGCTTTACGCCTCGCCTGGGCCTGTCAACATCGACATCGGACTGTTGATGACTGGAAACATGTTTCCTGTTCGGACAAGTCTCGTTTCAAATTGTATCGAGCGATGGGCGTGTACGGGTATGGAGATAACCGCACGAATCCATGGACCCTGCATGTCAGCAGGGGAGTGTTCAAGCTGGTGGAGGCTCTGTAATGGTGTGCGGTGTGTGCAGCTGGAGTGATATGGGACGCCTGATATGTCTAGATACAACTCTGGCAGGTGACATGTACTTAAGCATCCTGTCTGATCACCTGCATCCATTCATGCCCATTGTGCATTCCGACGGACTTGGGCAATTGCAGCAGGACGATTCGACACCCCACTCGTTCAGTATTGTTTGAGAGTGACTTTAAGAACATTGTTCTGTGTTTAAACATTTCCCTTGGCCACCAAACACCCCAGACATGAACGTTATTGATCGAATCTGGGATACCTTACAACGTGGTGCTCAGAAGAGATCTCCATCCGCTCGTACTCTTACGGATTTATGGTCAGCCCTGCAGGATGCATGGTGTCAGTACCCTCCAGCACTACTTCAGACATTAGTCGAGTCCATGCCACGTCGTGTTGCGGCACTTCTGCGTGCTCGCGGGGACCCTACACGATACTAGGCAGGTGTAACAGCTTCTTTGGCTGCTCAGTGTATATTTGTATTAGATAAATGAATCGTGACTAGGACTTTCGTTTCTGTGTTATTGTTGTCTTTCGGAAGAGGGCAGTCATGTTCTACGTCCCGTTGAGTGCTAACACAGTTATGAAAAAATAAACTCTTCCCAAGCGTATCGGCACACGGAGTCGTCACAGATTTAAGGTGCGCGCCGCGGGATGGTCGGTGCGACGCTCTGAAACAGCCTGTAGAATCGCCGACGTCCGGCCTGTCCTTCGCTGTGACGTACTGCTGGCAAAGGTCACAGCCTGCACTCCCCTGTCCACACACCACTTCATCGAAAGACGGTTGCGAAGCAGAGTTCAGTACTGCAGTTGACGCCTGACTGTCGAGTAGCGTTCACGTTCTAAAGAGTAACACCTTCAGTGCGAGCTCGCAAGTTCAATCTTTAGTAAGGCTCATTTGAAAACATTGCGCTAACACTTATGACAGGAAGAATATAAACTGCTAATAACTCACCTTGCGTACGTTAGTGACAGGGGGGTGCAGAGATCAATCCTCTATGGGATGTGTTACACTTCATAAAATAGACATCGTCGATATTCAAGAAATGTTCAAAACAAACCATTAACTTACACCACGAACACTGAATGAATAACGGCGCCCCACAATAATCGTAAATGTTCATATCATCAATATCGAAATACTTGGGAGCTACAAACAGTGCAGGAGGTTCAGTTAGGTATCCACCCTTAAAGAATGCATATCAAATTCTATTGATGTAACGGGGTGATGAGAACCAATGGAATGTGATGAAATGAAACCGGATGCGGAACAGTCTCTCATGAAGCGTATCGTGAAATTGGTTAACATTTAAAGCGCAGCTGGTGCATATAGTGCAATAATATGTTTTGATATGTTTTATAGCCACGAAAAAAAATACAAACATCAAGAGGGTGGAATTTGTCCAGTGGTTCCAGGTGATGTGATTGCAATGTCACACAATTTTCAGAAGGATTGCTGCTCTAAAGGAGAATGATTTTTATACGCACACCAGAAATCAAGCACAGGCAAGTTATTTTGGCAAGCTGTTTCACAAAAGCAGTGCTCATATGCTCATACCATATCTGTAGTTCCCTTACGCAGATTTTCCCACTCTTTACTGTGACATACAGATTCCTACAACACTTCCAAGATCATCCATACTAGAAAGAATCTTAGGGGGCAAAGCACATCTAACACGTTGCAGCATGATAAATAATTTTCCAGCCAATTTATCTTCCAGATTAATAGTCGGCATATTGTATACGAATGCGTAAAGGCAATGATGTTGGCTGACCTTGATACAAATCTCTTGGTAGGTCTACATCTAATTTCCAGGGTTCCTTTCATAAGAATTTCCACTTCAAATCCCGACTGATCTAAGTTGAAAACAAATTTCTTAGTGAACGATGGGATAAGTTTCCTTAGCTCATATAAAAGCTTTAGGGCCGATTCCGGAGTTTGCTGTGCATCGTCAAGTTGAGTTATCTTGTTTCCAATTCTGTAGCACTCTTTGAAGTTATGCAACCAAACCTTGCTTCCCTTGAAATTACAGTAATCCACGTCACACGTAATTTAATGTTCATAACACATTGACTTGGTAGACATGGAAAAGGCATTTGATAACGTTATCTGGTAAGAGATGTTCAGGGTGCTGAAGAAAAGTGGAATAAAGTACAAAGACATACTTGCGATACTCAGTTTCTATAAGATTTAGGTGGCAGTGATTAGGAACAGTCACCAGGAACAAGAAGCAAATATTAGAAAAGGGGTAAGGCAAGGATGTGCTCTCTCTCCTCTTATATTGAATGCTTACATCCAGGAAGCTATAGACCAAGTTCGAGGAACTATTGAGGTGGGGATCAAAATTAATGGGCAGAAGATAGACATGCTACGTTATGCGGATGATATTGCTATATCACGGAGACAAAAGGAGATCTAGGGGAAGTCCTCAGAACAATGGAAAAAATTCTATGTAATCAGTATGGAATGAGAATAAACAAGAGACAGACTAAAGTGATGGTATGCAGTACAGGGGCAGAACATGAACCTCTGAGAATGAGAATTGGAAGAGAGGAGCTGGAAGTGATAGAGGAATTTACTTACCTGGGAAGCAAAATTACAAGATATGGTAGAAGCCGGAAGGAAATTGCGACCAGAATACAAAAGGCCAAAACTGCATTTAATCGGAGAAGGAACTTACTCACCAGCAACAACATCAGTCTGAAAATAAGCAAACGTATGATGAATGGTTTCGTTTGGAGTGTGTCCCTACACGGATGTGGAACTTGGACAACTGGAAGAGAAGAGAGAAGACGGCTAGAGGCCCTGAAGATGTGGTGCTATAGAATGATGATGAAGATCAGCTGGAGAGACAAAGTAACAAATGAAGAGGTGCTTAGAAGAGTACAGCAAACCAGGTGTCTGCAGAGACACATCTAAACAAGAAGAGACAAACATGTAGGGCACATCCTACGACACAACAACACTATTGGAACAATAGCAGAAGGAGCTATTGAGGGAAGGAATCGGCGGGGGTGACCAAGGATACCATACATGCAACAGATCATGAGTGAGGTTGGATGAAACACATACGTAGAAATGAAGAGGAAGGCAGACAGAAGAGAGGAATGGCGCTCCGCTGCAAACCAATCTCAGGGTTGAACGCTAAAAGAAGAAAGAAAGAACATTGTAGGTCACTATCATGTACATCTTGTAAGTTGTATAGAACATTCTTGAAACACGCAAAACAGCTGTTTCTGCATCAAGTACGCCTTGTCCTCAATTGAATATGTGGTGTCACCGCCAGACACCACACTTGCTAGGTGGTAGTTTTAAATCGGCCGCGGTTCATTAGTACATGTCGGACCCGCGTGTCGCCACTGTCAGGGATCGCAGACCGAGCGCCACCACAAGGCAGGTCTCGAGAGACTGACTAGCGCTCGCCCCAGTTGTACGGACGACTTTGCTAGCGACTACACTGACGAAGCCTCGCTCCTTTGCAGAGCAGATAGTTAGAATAGCCTTCAGCTAAGTCAATGGCTACGACCTAGCAAGGCGCCATTAGTAACATTGCATGTAGCTAAAGAGTCTCACTTGTATCGCCACAATCTCCAGATGTACCAAAAGGATGGATTAAAGTTAAGTATTCCAGAAGCTACGTACTTTTCTTTATAGCATTCATTACGTATCCTGTTTCAGACCTCACGCCATCCTGCTTTAGCTTAGCGCGTGCCTTTCGGCTTCCTCTCATTGTGTCTAGGCTGTCTTGTCTAGACACAACAGAATATCCGTAGTTTTTCTCATAAGTGCATGGTCATATTGCTTCAGACTTTTGCGAAAGCTGTTCATAATCGTAGTTTTACTATACTGCGGATGGTTTTCCACGTACTCAATTATGATTAGTGCCTCTTGCATAGACAACGTTTCACTGGAGATGGGATTTGTGGCTTCCTGTCTGACAAGGATGACGAACTACATGTTTCGGCTCCTGTTTCAGTATCACTACCACCTGGTAATCACGTCTGATCGTCATTGTACTCCTCATGTACATTGTCCACAGAGTCGAGCGTATACGATACCACACATTCCATTGACTCATCTTGCAGAAACGCTAATATTTCATCTGCCACTTGTTTCTCACTCTGAAAAATCACTTGTGTTCCTTTCTGATGGAATATCAACTTCGGCAACTACTGCTGTAGGTGTAATGCTGTGTTTGCTTTCATTGTCGTTGTCACTGCTCTGCCATGTATCAACACCACTAGCACTGATGCACCGTTGTGAGTTGATCGTCGAGTAAGCATTTCAACTACGCTCCGTAGCCTCATGCTGAGCTCACCACCGGATGCCTCCTGTCCCACCCTTCGCTGCCATTAGCAGCTAATATTGTGGTTGCGTGGTAGACAATATGCGGGGCATCGAATGTCTTAAATATCATTTGCATTTCGCGACCTGTCACTCAAGGAGTTCCCTGGAAGTGGTGTGAAGATGCAGTTCACTGGCGCCACTAAAGGGAAATGTTTATTGACGTACAACGAGCATCCGAATATAGCGGTCATGCACTGATGCGCCAAGAATTTTTGACTACCTGCTTCATAGCTTCTTCGTACGTCTTAGAAACGATACATATCACTGAATCCTCGTATCAGGGATCCGACAGTTTGTTGGTAGGTTTGTGGGCGGTATGGGGCATCAGATGTCTACGCACAGGTCATGTACAGGTAATTCGCATAAATAACGGGCTGCAGATTTGCGTACATGATAGTGGCTCCCGATACCGACCCAGATGATTTCCAAAGGATTTAAATCAAGCGAATTTGGTTAGCGAGACATGAACCTGTATTGATTATAACCCTCCTTAAACCACTGTAGTACGGTTCTGCCTCCGAGACACGGACAGTTGTACTGCTGAAATATGATATCGCCGTCGGTGAAGACATCAAGCATGAAGGGATGCAGGTGGTTCGCTGCTGTCAGCGTGTCTTCTATTGCTACCATAGGTCCCATGCAAGCGCCGGAGAATGTCTCCCATAGCATAATAGTGCTCCCACCAACCTGCGTTCATCGCGCGCTGCAAGTTTCGAGTCACTGCTCACCTCGATGACGGCGTTTGTGGAGGCTTTTGTCGAGTGCGATTGCTGGTTTGTCCCTCAGAGCTCGGCGGAAATACAGTCACCACTGTTCAGCAGGAGCGAGACCGCATGGAGACAGGTAGCACACGCATTCCACTGTGGTCTGCGAAGTAGCGCATTGGCCGCTATACTCCCTTTGTCAGGCGCCACACAGTGCCACAGACTTCCCAGACCGTTTAATCACCACAGAAATGAAAGTTTTGCTACGAAACTTTGCTTGGATAGCTATATTGTACACAGAAATTGTGCTAGCCGTCTAAATAAGAAACTAACTTTTGCCGTTAATATTTCAAAACGTACAATGGCAAGACTATGTATCCGATGACCATGCATGCGCCAAAGTTAACACCACGACGTCGGCAGCTATTACTGAAATGGGCACGTGACCACCGGCACAGGAAGTTGGCGCAATGGCAGAGCGTTGCACGGTGTAATGAATCCCTATTATCTTCATCATGCCAATGGGAGGGAGTGAATCCGACGTCTTACAAGGGAACAGCTCATTGACATCTGTACTGTGTGACGCTGACAAGCTGGCCGCGACTCCATTATGCTCTGGGGACCATTCACGTCGGCATCCATGTATCCAGTGGAGCTCATGCAAGGCACCATGTCGGCAAAGCAGTATAGTAAACTGGTTGCAGACCACGTACGCCCCTTCATGACGATCATGCTTCCCGACGGCGCAAGCAATCGCTCGAGATTTTCAATATTTTCTCGCTCTCTTCATACAGACAACTGGTCGTAGAGAAAATTAATAGATCATTTGTTGTGGGAAATTTCGGGTAGTTCCATTTTGTGTTGGGATAAATTTTCGATCTATTTAAGAAAAATGTACAGAAGCGATCCTCTAACACACCCACACACTCTCATAAACCCCCATAAACCCCCCCCCCCCCCCCCCCCCCACGCACCCCCGCCCACAGCTGGTCAGGAATTAATGTTTTCGTCAGGAAGCAGGACGTCAGTCCTGTCATTATACAAAAATTTGCGACCAAACGATTTCTTTCCCATATTCGACCTTTCTGTGTTCTTCATTACCTGGGCTATTATGCCACCGGATTAGTTGGATATTTCATTAACTTTATTACTTCCAACTTTCCCATGAAGATAATGAAAAAGAGATTGCTGCAAACGTGATACAGGAACTAATAACGTACACCATTCGATCTAAACCTAGCCCATACTAGCGCAGTATTATCGCAGTAAGAATGCCAGGCAAACGAAACGAATTAATTATTAATTTTATGCTACTGAAATTCACGAAACTGTAAAGTAAAATTTATACAAACGTCAGTTTTACAATATGCAAGTGGACGACTGAGCCAGTGACATAACAGCCCAGCCAATGAGGACCAGGATGGTCGAAAATGGGAATTAATTCGTGTAATCGTAAGTTTTTGTCCTTTTGTAGGAGGGATTGACATGAACAACATACTAAAAATGCTGACACAAGTGGGAAATGTTAATGGGTTGGGGTGTGATTGAGTTTGGAGGTCACTTTTCTAAGCTCTTCCTGAACAGCTCGAAAACCGTGACCTCTAGTAATAACGTATCCCAGTACAGAATTAAACTAATTTAAATTTCCTAAAGAAAAGGTCTTGGAAGGTTATTATAAATGATTGAAGATTTGCTGTAGCTGCATTGTTTTACATATTGCCACAGGTCTTTGCACACACATATAAAAGCTGAAAACATTTTTTTCACACCTAAGGAGTGGTTCGTATATGTTCCCCTACTAGTTCTGCAGATGTGAAGTTAATAAACAAGTTCTTGCCTCGTTCGGAGCATCAAATCTCTATCAACCTGTTCAAAAACACTGTGGATGCGAGCTCACAGTTATGTTAGGTTTGTTGGTATAGGAGCTCTAAACACTGAATCTTTCACGTAACCCTAGATAAAAATCCCTCACAAAACACATCCGCCAGCAGGTCTGGCCGAGCGGTTCTAGGCGCTACAGTCTGGAACCGCGCGACCGCTACGGTCGCAGGTTCGAATCCTGCCTCGGGCATGGAAGTGTGTGATGTCCTTAGGTTAGTTAGGTTTAAGTAGTTCTACGTTCTAGGGGACTGATGACCTCGTACATATTTTCTATGTCGAATGATATCACTGATGTTGTGTGTGGAACTTGTATGTTCTGTATGTATAGCCAAACACCTCCAAAAGTTAGTAACAAAACACTATAAAGTAGAAAACAACAGAACAGTGATAAACACCGGAAACCTAATAGAAAACATACAGGACATACACGTACCATTCCACATTTGCAGAGCATTTAAAATACCATAACCATCATCCTACAAACATGGAACAAGAAATGAAAATAATGAGAACAAGCAACCATGACAAACATCTTATACAAACGCAAGAAAACTTCCACATCCAGAAAGCCATAGCAGAAAACAAACATGTGATAAAGGAACAAACACACATCAGCAAAGGCTCCCTACTACACTTAATAAAGAAAATGACAACATAAAACAAAAAAACTCTTCCCCACTCCATCTGGACACACACACACACACACACACACACACACACACACACACACAAACGCACGCACACACACACACACGCACAGCCCACAAAAAAAATATACCGCACAAAAACACACACACACACACACACACACACACACACACACACACAGCCAGACAAACGCACACACAAATGCATACACGAACAGATCACAGATACTTCAATAATTACACTCGAAACCAAAACATTGCATTGAAACAAGCGTTCAGTTCATAGTGCTGTGGAATGTGGGGCAAAAATCCCAAATTGGCATTCATAAGAAGAAGAACACCAAAAATGCCACAGGAGCGTATATTGTCAGAAATTGTCCACCCAACCTGTAAGTACAGTTCAAAACATTACTACATAATACGAAATACTAACCACCAGAACTGTTTATAACCTATAGGCACAGTGACAAAAATGTAAATTAAATAGCTAACATATGTACATATTTCAGGCCACTGATGATGCCTTGCAGATAATAAAGAGGAAACGCGTATGGCACTAAAATGGTGTTTTATTCAGTTGCTGTCAGACGGTCCATAAGTAAAAATTATCAATATACCGCCAGTTAAGTGGTTTAGTTTACTAGCAAACCTGTGGTGTAATATGTATTATTTATAAATCTGCATTTTTAAAAGAGTTTAAATTTGGATTTAAACAAGTCGTATTGCGCTTTATGTGCTTTATTACAACATCATTCTCAAACAGTCCTACCGAAAGCTAGGGAGACAGCTGCATTTCTGATTCCACTTCGTGTTGGGGCCTGCATCAGAAATTCATGACGTGTGCCTTTGGATGCCCAACTCAGTTGCCAAGTGGATATCAGAGAGTGTGGCGTTCGGACAGAGTCAGAAGGCAGGAGAATCTCTAGAGATTCCAGCGTAGTCTCTCCACACATTGCGCAAGAAAAACTTTGTAGTCTGGCGAGGCACATTATAACTATACGTAGGTGATGTGATACTATCTCGCACACAAACACTTATTCACTCTTTGACCTGCTCCGTACATTTCATCATGATTGACAACCTTGAGGGGCGTGCAACGAGTCGCGCTATACATTAACAAAAGTGAAGTAACTGATATAGTCAATATCATGACCAACAGTAACAGTAAAGGTTCCCTGAACGACTTAACTCTTGGCGTTTACACCGCCTATGCATCACAAAGAACTCCAATCTAGCTATTTCGCATAGGAAGATTTCTGGCGCGTTAAACCTATCGATGATTGGTTTTTAGTTAGACGAACAGTGAAAATCAGCTCACAAAACAATGCGCGCCGTATATTTGCAACAGTATAACCACCATTTTCAAAGTGGCTTTTATAGCAGGTTTAAGATGCTAGGCCAACTGGAAGTAACTGGAATAATATAACAGGAAGATTCAGTACAGGTCTCAGAATTTTAAAAACCTTTTCATGAACTTTGTTGTTGTTGTGGTCTTCAGTCCTGAGACTGGTTTGATGCAGCTCTCCATGCTACTCTATCCTGTGCAAGCTTCTTCATCTCCCAGTACCTACTGCAACCTACATCCTTCTGAATCTGCTTAGTGTATTCATCTCTTGGTCTCCCTCTACGATTTTTACGCTTCACGCTGCCCTCCAATGCTAAATTTGTGATCCCTTGATGTCTCAAAACATGTCCTACCAACCGATCCCTTCTTCTAGTCAAGTTGTGCCACAAACTTCTCTTCTCCTCAATCCTATTCAATAGCTCCTCATTAGTTACGTGATCTACCCACCTTATCTTCAGCATTCTTCTTTAGCACCACATTTCGAAAGCTTCTATTATCTTCTTGTCCAAACTAGTTATCGTCCATGTTTCGCTTCCATACATGCCTACACTCCATACAAATACTTTCAGAAACGACTTCCTGACACTTAAATCTATACTCGATGTTAACAAATTTCTCTTCTTGAGAAACGCTTTCCTTGCCATTGCCAGTCTACATTTTATATCCTCTCTACTTCGACCATCATCGGTTATTTTACTCCCTAAATAGCAAAACTCCTTCACTACTTTAAGTGTCTCATTTCCTAATCTAATTCCCTCAGCATCAGCCGACTTAATTTGACTACATTCCATTATCCTCGTTTTGCTTTTGTTGATGTTCATCTTATATCCTCCTTTCAAGACACTGTCCATTCCGTTCAACTGCTCTTCCAAGTCCTTTGCTGTCTCTGACAGAATTACAATGTCGTCGGCGAACCTCAAAGTTTTTACTTCTTCTCCATGAATTTTAATACCTACTCCGAAGTTTTCTTTTGTTTCCTTTACTGCTTGCTCAATATACAGATTGAATAACATCGGGGAGAGGCTAAACCCCTGTCTCACTCCTTTCGCAACCACTGCTTCCGTTTCATGCCCCTCGACTCTTATAACTGCCATCTGGTTTCTGTACAAATTGTAAATAGCCTTTCGCTCCCTGTACTTTACCCCTGCCACCTTCAGAATTTGAAAGAGAGTATTCCAGTCAACATTGTCAAAAGCTTTCTCTAAGTCTACAAATGCTAGAAATGTAGGTTTGCCTTTTCTTAATCTTTCTTCTAAGATAAGTCGTAAGGTCAGTATTGCCTCACGTGTTCCAACATTTCTACGGAATCCAAACTGATCTTCCCCAAGGTAGGCTTCTACCAGTTTTTCCATTCGTCCGTAACGAATTCGCGTTAGTATTTTGTAGCTGTGACTTATTAAACTGATAGTTCGGTAATTTTCACATCTGTCAACACCTGCTTTCTTTGGGATTGGAATTATTATATTCTTCTTGAAGTCTGAGGGTATTTCGCCTGTCTCATACATCGTGCTCACCAGATGGTAGAGTTTTGTCATGACTGGCTCTCCCGAGGCCATCAGTAGTTCTAATGGAATGTTGTCTACTCCCGGGGCCTTGTTTCGACTCAGGTCTTTCAGTGCTCTGTCAAACTCTTCACGCAGTATCTTATCTCCCATTTCGTCTTCATCTACATCCTCTTCCATTTCCATAATATCGTCCTCAAGCACATCGCCCTTGTATAAACCCTCTATATACTCCTTCCACCTTTCTGCCTTCCCTTCTTTGCTTAGAACTGGGTTGCCATCTGAGCTCTTGATATTCGTACAAGCGGTTCTCTTCTCTGCAAAGGTCTCCTTAATTTTCCTATAGGCAGTATTTATCTTAACCCTAGTGAGACAAGCCTCTACATCCTTACATTTGTCCTCTAGCCATCCCTGCTTAGCCATTTTGCATTTCCTGTCGATCTCATTTTTGAGACGTTTGTATTCCTTTTTGCCTGCTTCATTTACTGCATTTTTATATTTTCTCCTTTGATCAATTAAATTCCATATTCCTTCTGTTACCCAAGGATTTCTACTAGCCCTCGTCTTTTTACCTACTTGATCCTCTGCTGCCTTCCCTACTTCATCCCTCAGAGCTACCCATTCTTCTTCTACGGTATTTCTTTCCCCCATTCCTGTCAATTGTTCCCTTATGCTCTCCCTGAAACTCTCTACAACCTCTGGTTCTTTCAGTTTATCCAGGTCCCATCTCCTTAAATTCCCACCTTTTTGCAGTTTCTTCAGTTTCAAACTGCAGTTCATAACCAATAGATTGTGGTCAGAATCCACATCTGCCCCTGGAAATGTGTTACAATTTAAAACCTGGCTCCTAAATCTCTGTCTTACCATTATATAATCTATCTGATACCTTTTAGTATCTCCAGGATTCCTCCAGGTATACAACCTTCTTTTATGATTCTTGAACCAAGTGTTAGTTATGATTAAGTTATGCTCTGTGCAAAATTCTACAAGGCGGCTTCCTCTTTCATTCCTTCCCCCCAATCCATATTCACCCACTATGTTTCCTTCTCTCCCTTTTCCTACTGACGAATTCCAGTCACCCATGAGTATTAAATTTTCGTCTCCCTTCACTATCTGAATAATTTCATGAACTTGGAAGTCATAAATTTCCAGGTACTGATCTATGTCTACCTGTACATACATACTCGTAAAACAACTGTGAAGAGCATGACAGAGGGTGTGGTACCAAATGCTAGAGATTTGTCTCTTTTAATAGTGTGCAGGGCGCGACAAGAACGCCTAAGCGCTTTTGTGCGTTCAGTAATCAGTCTACTCTTATCTTCACGGTCAGGGGCTCGAGGATATCTCTGGATTCTTCATTTAATACTGGTTCTGTAAACATTTTAAGTAGGTTTTCGCGGGATGATTTGCGTCTATCTTAAAGAGCCTGCCAAGTCAGGTTTTCCAGCTTTTCCGCAACCCTGTCATTTGCGCCACACAAACCTGCGACCCTTTGTGCTATTTTTCCTTGTATACGTTCAACACATTTTAGCAGAACTGTGAGAAGGACGAACAAGTGATTATTAAGCATGTTTCTTTCTACACCGTCTGCATTTTCCCTGTCGCGCGGGTTAGCCGTGCGTTCTAAGGCGCCTTGTCACGGTTCGCGCGGCTACCCCCGTCTGGGGTTCGAGTCGTCCCTCGGGCATAGTTGTGTGTGTTGTCCTTAGCGTAAGTTAGTTTCAGTTAGCTTAAGTAGTGTGTAGGCCGAGGGACCGATGACCGTAGCCGTTTGGTCCCACCGGCACGTACCACAAACTTCCAAAAAAAAATTCCATTTTCCCTGCATCCTGTCTGTGAACTTCATTTGATACCATCCCCACCTACAACTGCGACTATATGACTTTGTATCCGTAAAAAATTCACTATCCAGGTATCTGGACGAGTTTGCTCATTGCAGCAACGAATCACTGGTACAATAATTTTACATTTTACAATTTACCTTTCTAAACATTTCAAACAAGTTGACGATCTTTGGGCCATTTTAATGGCTTATCAAGATCTTACTAGAGATGGGTAGTTTCCTTAGATGGTATTCCATGTTAATGACTACATCACTTTTAAAAAGTCTGAGGTTATTGTAATTATTGTCTGTCATATCACTAAAATATACTAAAGGAAAAAACATCGCAACACCGAAAAATAATTAATGTAGAATAATGAAATTTCGGGGATGCATTTGTCTAGGTAACATATTCATGTGATGAACATTGCAAGATTACAGGTCAATGTAAGGGCAAAACAACACACGGGAATCACTGACACCGAGGAAGAAATAACTTTCATTTGGAAACGCAACAGACCTCCACCCTGCCCCCCAATAAACCCTCGCTTGACCCAATGAAGTTGCAAATGGCGCTTGTTCGGGGGTCAGTGTAACGCACACTACACGTCGTCTGGTTCGGAGCTGTCCTTGAAGTAACCGATTTGCAAAAGTTCATCGTGCCAAGTGCTGCTGAAATTGTTTCTGCAAGTGCTATACGATGCGCCAGAGTGATACGCCGAACAAGGTGGTTTTTCCTCTCGATAATGCCGCGTGGCCGTTCGGAGCCCGATCTTCTTGCAACCGTAGATTCTCGTGATCAATTCTGCCAGTAATCGTGTACAGTGGCTACGTTCCTGCCAGCAAAATGAATATTCAGCTTTTCGCAGCCCAGCTGAAACTCACTGAGGTGTTGGTAATGACGCTTCTGTCGCCTTAAAGGCATTCTCGATTAACATCAACTCACTACGTCCAGTCGCAAAGGTAACCGACACGACCGTTACGGCATGCATTTAAAGCAGACCTTATTTGGATCCTCATAGTCGCGAACACCGCTCTTGTGCAACTGGTGTTGTTGTTGTTGTGGTCTTCAGTCCTGAGACTGGTTTGATGCAGCTCTCCATGCTACTCTATCCTGTGCAAGCTTCTTCATCTCCCAGTACCTACTGCAACCTACATCCTTCTGAATCTGCTTAGTGTATTCATCTCTTGGTCTCCCTCTACGATTTTTACCCTCCACGCTGCCCTCCAATGCTAAATTTGTGATCCCTTGATGCCTCAAAACATGTCCTACCAACCGATCCCTTCTTCTAGTCAAGTTGTGCCACAAACTTCTCTTCTCCCCAATCCAGATCATTGTGATAAGGTCATAAATTTCTACTCTTCCAAAGAAATAAACAGTATGTTTCGGTAAGAGTAATTATTACACTTCCAAATATATCAACAGTGTGAAATATACGTCACAGTCATTAGGAAAAAGATTCACCAGAGTACTTTGTAGAAGAGTGGAAAGGGAAGCTGAAAATATAGGATTAATTTCCCTCAAGGGGAGAACATACACTCTCTCGAAACATCTTCTCAGTTCCAGGAACATGCTACAAAGTGGACAGCATTCTTATTCAAATGGTACTGCAACTGGTACAACGCCTGAATAGACATCATCTTTCATATACAGAAGCATGTCTGCCACCTTTCTTTTGTGTCGCACAACTTCTTAATGGTGTTGCGATTTTTTCTGTCAGTATGCAGTATGAACAACAAGCGCCCCAACATTCTACCCAGGGGAATACCTGACATTACTTACACATCTGTTGATAGGTGTGGAGGAGATCATTGTGTTTAATATACCTGACTATATTGTAACTCAGAATAAAGTCTAGGAATGTTCAACAGATGGAAGACGTCAGTAAGAGTGGGCTATGTTACTGTGGATCACTTGTGCTATCCCTCGTGTAGACAGTTGTGACATGTCTTTTCCTCAAAATACTGGGCCAGCATTTTGTCCAAGCGACGTACGAAATGTTATGGTTCAAACAGGAGCTAACTGAGCTGCAAAATCCAAAACTGACGTAATACCACAGGAATTCCTAAGGAGATCAGGTCAAAGAGCGGAGCAAAAGCTCTGAAAACTCATGAATAGAAATTATGATACTGTACAACATGCTTTGGGTTATGGTAAGAACAATTACTCTCTCTCTCGTCTCGTCACAGGCCCTGTAGACCTCGCACTGCATCAACGATCTGCTTCGACCGCCTTCTATCTCTCGCAGTCTCTCTCCACCCTGCGGAAATTCTTAATTCTGCGATGTCCTTCTCTTTGTCATCTTTCCACCTTGTACGGGGTCGGCCCAATGGTCTTGTTGCCTGGAGACTTCCTTCAAATGCTTTCTTGGTTATTCTGTTGTTTTCCATTCTAGTCACATGTCCAGCCCATTGCAGTCTCCTACTTTTTAATTTCTGGACGATAGTGGGTTGCTTCATTAACTGATAAATTCAATGTTCTTTTGATTTCTCCATACACCATTCTCTGACACAGGTCCCCATGTTTGTCTCATTACTTTTCCCTCATTCTTTGTAAGGGTGCAGCTTTCTGAACCGTGTAGTAGTATGGGGCAGATGATAGTGTTTTATATGTTCATATTTGTGGTGATTGACAAAGCTTTGCTTTTGAGTGGGTTGCTTAGTGAGTACAAACATCTTGACCCTGAGGCTATTCTTTCATTTATATCCGTTGTTATGATATTTTTACTGTTGAAACGTAATCCAAGGTATTAAAACTGGAAAACGTTTCTGGATTTAGAATGCTGGTCAAGTTCAAAGTAAGGACTTGGGTTTATGACTCGACGTATTTCCATATAATCGGTTTTCTCTTGGTTAATCAAAAACCCCATTTCGCTGGCACTGCGCCTGAGAGATCTGTACATGTCTTTCAGTTCTTCTTCAGTTTCACTCAGCAACACTATATCATCTGTATAAGCCAGGAGTTTTACTTCACTGTGTTCGAATCGGAGACCATTGTATAGATGTAAATTACTCTCCCAAACCGCTTTCTCTAATACAACGTTGAAGAGGACACATGAAAGATCGTCTCCCTGTCCTAAGCATGTTTTAATTGGAAAGGTGGGGGATATGGATCCTCTGAACTTCACTGCTGCCTGGGAGCCATCCATGCATAATTGTATCATCCTAATGATTTTACTGCGTGTACTAAATTCTCGTAATGTAGAGGCTACTTCTGTGGATGCTGTCGTAGGCTCTCTGGATGTCAATGAAGAGACAGTGGATGTTTTTGTTAAATTCCCAGGATTTCTCAAAGATATGTCGTTTAGTAAGCAAATTATCAGTTGTGGAACGGTTTGTTCGAAATCCAGCCTGGTAATCTTGAATAATGTTTTCTGCGTAAGGTTTAAGTTTTTCCAGAATGATCATTGGAAGTTAGGCCCCGTCGTGATGAAGACAAGAGTTGGCAATCGGCACGGAAGGGAAACGGATCGTTCCGTGATTGAGAGAGAGAGACAGAGCTGAGCTGCTTGTTTGCCGCGAGTCCAGTAGAGAAGCTTGTGTGATTAGCACCTTACGTCACTGAGGGATTTCTGTTGATATCAGTAAGATTGCAACATGTGTAGCCGAATTCACACATTTAGGTGACAGTGATTGCTACTATTTCTTGTGACATATGTTCTCGCCTCCTTCCTTACAACCGCAGTGGACTTGTCCCTGACATAATCGCAACATTTGGAGTAGACCGTTAGTTGCATGTTACGACAGGTAAAAAAAGTGATTGGTCCGTTAGGCTGTTCGCGAGCATTAAATTAACGCTATTAAATTTCTGCTTGTCGAATTTGTTTGTTAAAGAGCTTTTTTGTTCTAAAATGTTGACTGAGTCTGTTACAGGCTATTTTGTGTACGGGAAGCAGGTGGCGTATTTGTTGATCCGTTTTTCCTGATCAGAAGCTTAAAATATTTGAGTATGGTCTATCCCCTTGTGGATGCCGTACGCATTCAATTACTCTAAGTTCATAAATCTTTGCTTTCTTGTGGCTCTTCAGTAATCCAGTATGGTAGTCATATCTGGTTATCTAAATGCTTTCAAAGTTTTGCTATTAAATTTATATTTGTATTTTTTAAATGACTGCTAATTTGTACTATACCAAGTCAAGTAGTCTCACCTCGCATGACACTTATGTTTTATTCTTTTCGCCTTAGCGTTATCAATTACAATATGGTTCTTGTGTGTTCATGCGCTAGTACATAGTGCTTCTTAGGTTTCAGTATGAATTTGTGGTCGGTTACAAGTCAGTGGGTGAGGGTGACCGAAAATGCTGAATCCTGTGATAAATTGTTCAGTGGGTTCCCGTTTGTTACATCGGATCTTTGTGTGCTATCTTTTAACCTTGTTATTTAAATATACTGATCTGTGCTTTGTATGCCAGGTAGCCGTCAAACGATTACATTAGTCCTAGCCCCGGATAGGTGGCTACATATCGAGTGAACAGCTTCCGCTGTACATTTACTTTCCTGTTTGGTCTTTCGTGGCCCTTCGACGCGGACGAGTTGTGCCCGCGCTAGACGTCCCGTGGTCTTGCGTTCGTTAGCGGGACTTGGGACTAAGCCACGGAATATCGTCCGGCAGTTTGGGAATGGAAGTTAAGTTACTTACTGGATCTTTTCCAGATATTTTGGTATCAGTCACTAGAGTCCAAGCAGCCCAAGAGTCTGCTGGTCCAAATGTATCAAGCGATCAGTCAATAACTTGGCCATTATTTTGTGTACCTTTATTGGGGCCACTATTTACCTTGCTCTTCCTGTATGTTAAAATTCCTTTCGTGGGAGCTGCAATGGCGACCTTATTATCCTGTTCAGTAATGGAAATTTAATATTCATGTACTGTTAAGTGTTTGTATAGCACAAATTTTTTCGCCTTACTGCTTATGCTATCGTAAGTTTAGACCTTGCTTTGGTCTGTAATGAGATCGAAGCCTTAAGATTTGTATTTATGATAAAATTCTGTTCCAGGTTTCATCAGAACATTAAATTAATATTGTAACTACAATTACAATATTACACTAATGTTGTAATTACAATTACAATATTATTGTAATTGTACACTAATATTGTTATATATTTTCATGATGCTCGGTTGTTCAAACTATTGTGGGACGGACAGATCATTTGCGGCAATAGAACCGTGAAGCCCGGAAATAAAATTCATAAATATGACATTGCGAAGCTCAAAATCAATCAAAACGTATTGGAACAATACCGTCAGCAACTGACATTTGAATCTCAAAAATGGACAGACATCGCCTCCAAGATACAACAATCAGGTAATACTGCAATCCTGACGGCTAAAAAGAGAAAGCCTAGATGGTGGAATGAGGTTAGTGTTGAGGTGGTGGCCCAAAGAACAAATGCCTGGAAAAAGTGGAGCTCGACCAGGGGACCTGAAGGTTTGGATGTATTCCGTGAAGTTCGAAAATATGCAGCCAGAACTTTACGAAGGGCTAAGCGATTGTATGAGAAACAGCAGTTAGAACAGACCGATCAGGATTTCCGGAAAAACAATCCCAGAGACTTCTACCAGACGTTCAAGTCAAATTTGAAAGGATACCAAGCTCCTAGTCTTTGTTTTAGAGACGAAAATGGAAAACTAGGCCTGACCAATAAAGAAAACTGCACGATCATGTCTCGTTACTTTGAAAACCTACTCAATTGTGATGAACCGAAAGAAAGATTCCCTTCATCTGCCTCGTGGAGAACTGGGATGATGAATGGCAGTCAGGTTTAATCTATCTTCTACACAAAAAAGGCGATAAAAGGAATGTCAATACGTATAGAGGCATCTCATTAGTAACTGTTCATATAAGATTCTCTCCAAAGCAATACAGAACAGAATAGAAGGTCATCTTGACCAACTGATCGGGGTATATCAAGCTGATTTCTGAAAGGGAAGTTCTTGCCCAGAACAGACCTTGAACCTGAAGAACATCACCAGATACAAAAAAACTGGAGAAAATAACTACATGGTCGTGTTTGTTGATTTTCAGAAGGCATATGACTCCATCGACAGAGAGGCATTCACGAATATTTTGGAACAGTTTGGGGTGGAAGATACATCAAGAAAGCTGATCAAACAAACTCTCACTAACACAGTGTCAAAAATAAAATTTATGGTTGATATTTGAGGACCCTTTACAATCAGCAGGGGCGTAAGACAAGGAGATGGACTATCCCCATTGCTTTTCAACTGCGTCTTGGAAAAGGTCATTCGAGAGTGGAGAAAGTTGTTAGCTCAAGAAGAAACAAATGAAGAGCGGTTCAGACTTGGTCCTAAGAACACAGGGGTGGACATTGACTGCTTAGCCTTTCCAGACCTGGCCAGTTTTACTAACAACATAGAGTCAGTATTCAACAAGTTGAATATTCTACAGAAATTGCTGAAAAAGTTGGACTCCAGATCTCTATTCAAAAGACAAAATATATGACGAAAATCTGTAATGGACCTGAATGGATGATCACCAATCTGGGAAAAATCGTACTAGTTAAGAATTTTAGATATCTCCGTGAAGTCATCCAGGAGACTGGATTATAAGAAGAAGCAGTTAATGTCAGGACGGGGAAGTTAGACCAGGCATACCAACTGACAAATGATATCTATAACAAAAGTTTTGTGGATACAGGGGCAAGTTTCGACATTATAATACAGTTGTAAAACCTGAGGGCTTATATGCGTCCGAAACTTTGACCATGAATAGACAAGGTCAAGCTGAGTGGCTGGAAGAGCGAGTGTGTAGGAAATTAAGGAAAATCCTAGGTAATAGATGGGTTGATGGGCAATGGCGAATGAGAGCAAATGAGGACCTGTACAGCCAGACAGAACCCATCACAGCAACTATTAAGAAGAGACGATCGTTATTTTATGGTCATCTCATTAGGATGGACGGTGACCGACTAACAAAAAGAATATGGAGTTTCATCCAATCTAAGAAAACAAGACCGAGATGTTTCGAAGAATCTGAAAAAGATTTTAGCCAGATTGGTATCTCAGAAAGAGAAATTCCTGCCAGGAACAAATTTGGACGATTGGTGAACAACTACCAAGGATTTAAAATGGCATCAACGTCCAAAAGACGGAGACGACCTCTGTCCGAAGATCATAAATAGACACTTCTTCGTGGGTTCAGAAGATACTGACAGCAAGTCAAAGCTGGAACAAGAACAAGACCTAGACACTAAAATGAAATTGATTGTTACCACACAGTCCATAGAGGCTCAACTCGAAATTTAAAGAGAAAAAAAATCGTGTTGTATGTTTGTATGTGTTACTACTGGTTACCTGTCTTGAGCTGACTGCGATTTAATTAAAAAGAACTACACAAGAGGCATTTCGATTTTATTTACGAAGTATTTTCCGTGGTTATTGTAGAAATTGGATACATACGTTTATACATTTTTGATTGTTTTAGGTTAAAAACCCCAAATTGTTTATAAAGTTGATGTTCAAGCTACTTACGATGATTCTTTACGTATTTTGCTCCTTCCCTCCTTACTAACAGCCGTTGACCTCGAAAGAGGAGGGAAAGAGTAGAATATGTAAAGAAATACTGTAAGTAACTTGCACACGTAACAGCAAAACGCTGTTATTAACATAAAACAACCAAAAATGTACAAACGTATATATCCAATTTGCTAGATAACCACGGAAGATGCTTTGTAAATAAAAGCGAAATTCGACTGGTGTAATTCTTTTTAGTTAAACTGCAGTCAGCTCAAGACTGATAACCAGTAGTAACAGATTTTAACAGCTGCTGCGGAAGATGGGCACGCAAAGGAAACATAATACGTATGTTTCTATTTCTTATGTATCACTGCGTATTACGATAATATGTAGTTTAAGTGATAAAACAATGAATATTTCATCAAAATGTGACGTTTTTAGCATGGCTTGTTGGGCTGAAATGAAGAATAAAACAATGTTATGTTGGTGGAAGAGAATGCTACATGTTGACTCCAGATCAAATGTAACAAAAAAACCTAAATTAGCCCCAAGTAATGTCGATTATAGTTTTGATGTGTACTGTGTGGTGCATTATCTTCTTCACCTGTAAAATATTGCTTGATGAAGTGAAGCGTTACTAAGCAACTTCTTAAAAAAACTAAACACGATAGATCATTGTAACACGAGTATATTTTCTTAGGTAAACCTAAAATCGAATTTCCATCATCTTTACGTATTTTTATAAATATTAAAGACACTTTAGAAATGGAAACAGCGTCGTGGCCATTAATTAGAGAGTCTACAGTCACGGTTTAGGCATTAAGTATAAGTTACACATTAATTGCATTGCTAAAGTAGCTGGAAGTTACGAGTAGTAAGTCAGACTGCTTCTTTATTGATGTAGTATAGTATTTCACACAAACATTTTTTGTGAAGTATAAACCACAGAGAGAGACGAAATTTACTGATAACACAGATCAGTATTTGAAATAATTAGTTTTTTAGTGAAGCGTAAATCAGAGACATATGACATTTACTGGTGATACAGTATTTTAGGCGCTTATATACACTCCTGGAAATTGAAATAAGAACACCGTGAATTCATTGTCCCAGGAAGGGGAAACTTTATTGACACATTCCTGGGGTCAGATACATCACATGATCACACTGACAGAACCACAGGCACATAGACACAGGCAACAGAGCATGCACAATGTCGGCACTAGTACAGTGTATATCCACCTTTCGCAGCAATGCAGGCTGCTATTCTCCCATGGAGACGATCGTAGAGATGCTGGATGTAGTCCTGTGGAACGGCTTGCCATGCCATTTCCACCTGGCGCCTCAGTTGGACCAGCGTTCGTGCTGGACGTGCAGACCGCGTGAGACGACGCTTCATCCAGTCCCAAACATGCTCAATGGGGGACAGATCCGGAGATCTTGCTGGCCAGGGTAGTTGACTTACACCTTCTAGAGCACGTTGGGTGGCACGGGATACATGCGGACGTGCATTGTCCTGTTGGAACAGCAAGTTCCCTTGCCGGTCTAGGAATGGTAGAACGATGGGTTCGATGACGGTTTGGATGTACCGTGCACTATTCAGTGTCCCCTCGACGATCACCAGTGGTGTACGGCCAGTGTAGGAGATCGCTCCCCACACCATGATGCCGGGTGTTGGCCCTGTGTGCCTCGGTCGTATGCAGTCCTGATTGTGGCGCTCACCTGCACGGCGCCAAACACGCATACGACCATCATTGGCACCAAGGCAGAAGCGACTCTCATCGCTGAAGACGACACGTCTCCATTCGTCCCTCCATTCACGCCTGTCGCGACACCACTGGAGGCGGGCTGCACGATGTTGGGGCGTGAGCGGAAGACGGCCTAACGGTGTGCGGGACCGTAGCCCAGCTTCATGGAGACGGTTGCGAATGGTCCTCGCCGATACCCCAGGAGCAACAGTGTCCCTAATTTGCTGGGAAGTGGCGGTGCGGTCCCCTACGGCACTGCGTAGGATCCTACGGTCTTGGCGTGCATCCGTGCGTCGCTGCGGTCCGGTCCCAGGTCAACGGGCACGTGCACCTTCCGCCGACCACTGGCGACAACATCGATGTACTGTGGAGACCTCACGCCCCACGTGTTGAGCAATTCGGCGGTACGTCCACGCGGCCTCCCGCATGCCCACTATACACCCTCGCTCAAAGTCCGTCAACTGCACATACGGTTCACGTCCACGCTGTCGCGGCATGCTACCAGTGTTAAAGACTGCGATGGAGCTCCGTATGCCACGGCAAACTGGCTGACACTGACGGCGGCGGTGCACAAATGCTGCGCAGCTAGCGCCATTCGACGGCCAACACCGCGGTTCCTGGTGTGTCCGCTGTGCCGTGCGTGTGATCATTGCTTGTACAGCCCTCTCGCAGTGTCCGGAGCAAGTATGGTGGGTCTGACACACCGGTGTCAATGTGTTCTTTTTTCCATTTCCAGGAGTGTATATGTTATACATAACACATATTTAGATATTCTGTATGATACACCATTAGGTAATTTTGATATTGTAAGTTGCACCCTGTATGTAGTTCTTCAATTAATAATTCTGATCGTTTGGATACTCCTGAACATGGCATCAAAGGTCGTTCAGATAGTTTTGAACGTGACAGTGACATACTGATTGGATGATTAATTTTATTGGGCTGTAAAATGCTCAGCTATGATTAGCTGTTGCATTTTAATGACTGGTAAAATACTGCGATCTGAGTGGGAGAGCAAAATATTTGCTGACTTCACGGCGTTGTCCACGCTCACTCGTTCACTACAGGTACTGCAGGATGACCATCCAAGGAAAAGTGTTACGAGTCTTGTACCACGTTGATGCCATCAGAACTTGCCGAAGACGATAATGACTTAGAGTGGGTATGTGACTCTGTATTCTACCAACTTACATACCCGAGAAGTACTTCGCTTGGGTGTGGTGGAAGACGGTACTGGAACTTTGTTATTCGTGTCTACAGAATTTACGGACAGAGTGTAATTGGCGAGGCACTGTCTTTAGCCCTTGTTGAACTAGTCTGGTGAACACCTTAGTGTATAGACTGTACAGATCGTTTTTCGCAGCTATCCGCTGTACCATGTGTTTGTTTAAACTGTGTTACATTCTTTTAGCTTTGAGTTAGTGACGTTTTAACGTATTCAACTTAGCTACCTAACATCTTCAAAACTGTTTATGCCGCAGTTGTTTAGGTGGGTCGTCAGTTCGTTTCTGTCGGATTTGAACCCTGTTGGTAGTTTAGAATACTAATTGTGCTAGTTATATGAAATGTATTAAGTTCTCAGGATTTGTGTAGGTTCAATTTTATTACCTGCTGTTCTAGTTTATGTCATTCAGGAGTTGTTTTCTGAGCTATCAGAACTCAAATCCACGTTATGTATATTGATACATTTTATCTTGGCTGAGATTCTTAGACTACCTAAGTAAGTGTTAGGCTGTTTGTCCCTAATCTCCGAATTTTTTAAGGAGACAACATCTACCGATTTGTGAGAATTCAAATAGTGTTCGTATGATATACGTAAAGATTAATTTCTACATCTTCTTTTACTGGTGCTCATTGGTTGTTGTAATGTGGTGTGTTTACAGCTGTTAACTAATGTGCTAACCCTTGCTTGAATATTTATTAATATGAATGTCTTCTGCCTGTTGTAGTGGTACTTGAATTTATACTGCACTTACCTGTATTTATTTTTAGACAGAATCACCCGAATGAGGAAAAGCTCTACGCAACATCAATCAGTGAAGACGGTGAATGAAGACGCAGGCAGAGCTGTGTGAGGCATAGTGCTAAATAGGTCTGTCATGTCGTGATTTTCGTCAATATGCTATGAGTGCCAAAAGAAGTTAGATGCAAAAGAATACCACTCTCGCCCGGTACGTGTTGCTTGGTAAGCCAGCGCCTACTGGTTCAAGGGGTCGGGAGAACCTTGATCTCTTCCCGGTCGAAAAGAAACGGCAGTGACCCAAGAAAACACTGATGCTCTGAGGAAACAGATTAAGAATGATCCTCATCTCACATTTTGTGTCATTTTAAAGATCTAAACACTGGATCAACTGTGGTGCAGACCATCGTTCACGATCATTTACATTTAACAAAGACGTGACTGTTCGATGCCACGTTCCCTGACAGAAGCCCAAAATCATAGAAAATAAAAACGGACTGGTGGTGTTTTGTGCTTGAAAAATTCGACAAAGAGAGGTCCAAAGACACTTTACACTATCGTCACTGGTGGCGAACCGTGGGTGTACTCTTATTGAGATGTCACCGCCAGACACCACACTTGCTATGTGGTAGCCTTTAAATCGGCCGCGGTCCGGTAGTGGCATGTCGCCACTATAAGTGATTACAGACCGAGCGCCGCCACACGGCAGGTCTAGAGAGACTTCCTAGCACTCGCCCCAGTTGTACAACCGACTTTGCTAGCGATGGTTCACTGACAAAATACGCTCTCATTTGCCGAGACGATAGTTTAGCATAGCCTTCAGCTACGTCATTTGCTACGACCTAGCGAGGCGCCATTATCAGTTACTATTGATATTGATTCATGTACTGTCAACACCGACGTTCTTCATTAACGGATTAAAGTTAAGTATTCCACCAGCTACGTCCGTTTTTCTAAATTCTAATTTCCTTGTCCTGTTCCAGACCTCACGCCAGCCTGCGTGAACTAAAACGCGTGCCTTTCGGCCTCCTTCTAGTAACACAGTGTTGGCTCTCCTGCCAACCAAAACACTTATAACCCAGAAATGAAACGTCAGTCATCAGTATGGTGCTTTCCACGTGAGGAACCAACCACGACATTTCAGAAAAGTAGAAGCCCTCGAAATAGGTAGTGAACACTGTAAGGGGTCCGTAGGCCCTTACTATAAGTTTGCACTCGGCACAGGTCGACAGGGCAAACAATCGATAGTGTCGAGTTGCGAGAGCGAGTGTGAGTTGGAGTCTGTTCCCAGGTTGCGGGCCGCACCGTGTGGAGGCCGGTTGATGTCGGCAAGGCTTACTGACAAAGGGAGTGGCCATCGCCGCGGTTTAACCCCTTTGTGTTAGAATAATACGGGAAAGTGAAGAAGTTTAATTACGAGAGTGATCAGTGATATTTTTGTGACGATATTTATTTGGTTTCGCGTCTACCGCGCCGGCAGCATTTGAATTGCAGCGTTGGATTGCAGTGAATGAATTTGCGTGTGACAATAAAGAATAGCGAGGAAGCTTGTGCTAAGATTAGCCGTAATTAAACATGTATGACGAAGGCAGTGACTGTCTCCTTTTTCTCGTGTTTTTGAGACGAATATAGGTCTTGATTAGTGAAGCTGTGTTGGCGTTCTTCTTGTCACCAGACATTTCATTATTACAGCATTTGAGAAGGACAAAATGGAATGTAACAACTCCGTAGCAGTCAAATCCGATTGCCAGCCCCATTAGGTACACGGTCACATTAATTAATATTTATTTGGGCTGCTATTCAGATCCCGATCGAGCGGGATACATAAATCGGAGGTGTTACAACACTTTGAGCACCAGATGAGTCGTCTCACCTCTGAAACGTTACGTACAAGTCGCACAGTCAGTGTTGAGTAGTATGTGACTGAATGAGTGACCAAACTCGTCGCCACATGGAGGTCTCAGAGCACAAAGTCGAAGAGTGGACACCGGCATCAAAACAAAGTTTTAGCATATGCGGCTGCGAGATAAATGGACTTCTTTGAGGAGGGAAAAGCACGAATGTTTCAGCATCTGACCTATTCCCCTCATCTGGCCCTGTGTCACTTCTTCCTGTTGGCAAAGACGAAGCAAGAAATTTGTGGGCAGAGTTTTTCGACCAATGAAGAGTGTATTGCAGCACGCAACAGCGCTTTGACTTCTCTAAAGAAGTTTGGACTGAGACATTTTCGAGTTGATGTCAGTATATGGAAAATTGTGTAACTGTTGATAGAAAGTATTTTGAAAAGTTGTAACGTTTGTATGTGAGACGGAAAGCGAAAAGGCATCTCTTTTTGGAGAAGTAAAATTGTCACTGCCAGCAAAAACGTTCGATAATGTCTAAAATATCCAGTTTAGTTTTCTTGAGTATTATATTAATTTATGTCATTTTGTACATGTTGTTATAGATTTGATAGTTGTTCGAATCCAACAGGAGTAAATAAAGAAATCAATATCAGTCTTCTGAAAAAACCTCTTGTTATTATGGGGAAATAACATAGGCACAACAAGAGCCCCCTTTGCTAAATGTTGCAGCTGTGTGTGTAATGCTTCGAAAAATACCATCTCCTAAATTTTAGAGGCATTTTTAGGATCTCAGAGCAGCCTTCTATAAAAGAACATTTTGTGATAACAATAACGCCAAGCAAGACAAGTGGTCCCTTTTCATATGAGAGTTATAAATGTCTACAGTCGTTGCCAATTTGCAGTTAGCCATAACATGGAATAAAACTACCAATCTTCTGCCAAAAAATTACCACAGGGTTCAGTAATTTTTTTCCAATTGTGGCAGTTTACTTGGTTTTAAATTTATGTGTGCTCTAACGTTATTGGTTCTGAAGGGATAACCATATAATGTGAAATGATAACTTAGAAAAAACTCTATGCCATTACACAAAGAATATTTTAAAGACAGTATACAGTACATGCAGAGTTTCTTTGTCAAATATCTCCAGTTAAGTGATGCTCAAAAAGTGAAACTTTAAAATGCAGTATCTCGAAACAGCTCGTTTCCATAATAAATATTCAACTTGTCATAACCCACCCAAATTTGGAGACAGAAACTTATTTTTTTAACAAATCGTTCAGAATTTAATGCTGAACACAACTGCAATAACTCGGAATTCAAAATTTTCCATAGGAGGTCCCGTTTTGTTTTCCGTCTCACATTCTTTTAAAAAAATAATGTTCCGAGTTTCTTCCAAAAATTTTTGGCACAGTGTTCGCACTACCACTTTTACAACTGGAAGCTGACCGCAGCTAGAAAAGGGAAGTGGAATAGTGTACTCTCAAGGATGTGATTATGGCAGTCTGCCGAAACGTATAATGTATACTTAGAAATAAAGTGAGGTCCACACAAAGATCTTAAATCATTCTTTAAGTGTTCCATATTCGTCCTTGTAGTTTTGTCACTTTCTCTGTAACGGCGAATTTACACTTCTATTCACTTTCTTTTCTTTTCTTCCATTTTTTACATACGTACTTCTGGTCGTTCTTCACCACGCACGCTGGAGTGGAGAAATGGAGAAGAGATGTCACGCTAAGCAGGAAATGTAATTCAGACCTCTGTCTGGCGGTACGTATTCTCCTTGAGGCACAATTTATCTGACGCACGGTCACGGAGCATTTTGTGAATAGCCAAGTGTGAAAGAACGGCGCTTATTCGTCTCGTCGGTAACAAAAGACGCGCGAAGAAAGGCGAGGGACGGGGCCAGAGGAGGCAGGTCTACCGAACGGCGACGGAACAAAAGCCCGCTGTCGCTGCGAAGCGTGCGTGGCGCCGTTTGCGGGGAGACAATGGCAGCGGATGGGACGGCGCCCATGGCCTAGCAGACGTGTGAGCGGCGAGGCTTGGGCCACGTATGCTCGCAGGGAGCTGGCGGAGCAGCAGAGCCCAGGGAGATCGCTATGGGAGACGGCCCGAAATTCACGTTCGGCCTCACCTTCCAGAATTTCTCCTTGCTGATCGCGAAGGGATGTAGTAATAGAGAGGCAGCCCTTCGCTAAGCTTCGCACGGGTGCAACCCCTAATTTGGCACTTTCTGATGTTAGATTGACTAGACAAAACACAACTGATATTCAACGATAATTGGCATACGAGATGTGTTTAAAAATTACGGGATTTCTTTTGTGGAAAGAATAGGTACCCGTAGGAGGGAATATAGCATCACTGTTGTAGGAACATATGCTCTCGGAAGTATATCAGTGAGCAACAGCATGCTGCAAAACTCCTCTCCCCTAGCGTCTGCCAAGGAATTTAGAAGAGCATCTATACGAGGCGTTCACTCTTATTATGTAGACCTGTGACGGAACTCGCCTTTGGATTGACTGCCGATCTTAGTGGAATGTGGGAACGCATCCCCAAGAGAAAAACTTAATTTGTGCAGAAGCCTTGCTGTTTCAGTTAAATGCGCATGGAATAGAACAGAGGTAATGAAAACAGTTCCCAGTTCAGAAAATGGGTTTAGAAGCAACGATTTTTTTATGGTCAGCTCCAGTGAATCTGCATCACCAGTGCCTGGATCCAGCACCAACAAGGAGTTAGCAGCATGTGTGAGTAAGCCAACTCCAAGTAACAGAAGGCCTCACAAGGCAAGTTCACAAACTGATGTACAATTGCAGAACAATTTAGACCTACCATCATGTAACAATGAATCCCTTTTATTCATGAGTATAAATATCATGCATGTAAGAAATAAAATTGATGACTTGAGTATTCTTTTAGGAAAGGACAAATCCACCATGCTATGTGTTAATGAACATTGGCTAAGTGAAGGTCAGTTGAATTTCTATGTACCACCGAGCTTTGTTTTAGTTACAGGTTTCTGTAGAAAAACACAACAGCGTGGTGGAGTTTCAATTTATATTAGTAGTGATCTAGATTTGCAATATAGTGTCTTTAACATTGCTGAATACTGTATAGAGAATGTGCTTGAAGCTGCTGCAATGCTACTTTCAACACTAAAACTCATAATAGTGTCAGTATACCATACTCCAGATAGTGACAGTGAATTATTTACACAGGTCTTAGAAAAAATGATCTTACACTTTGAAAAGCTAAGCAAATATAGAATATTAATATTTGGAGACATAAACATTGATATAAGGCTAAAGACATCAAAGCAACTTTATCTACAGAATATGTTAAGATCACATGATCTATATTCCATTAATAACAATCCAACAAGGCAGTTATCCTGTTTTGATAATGTTATCACCAATGTTGAAAAAGATCTGTATGAGCCAGGGTTGTTCAATACTTATTTTCTTTCAGACCATGAGGGGATATGGTTGAAATTAAAAATCAATAAACCTATATCTAACTGCCCCAAAGCAAAGCATATCAGGCTACTGTATGATCAAAATATTGGCAACTACAGGACACAGTTGCAGATGGTTAGATGGAATGACATCCTACTTGATAGTGAAAGTGTCGAGGATGCATTTACAGTTTTTATCAATATACTTGCAGACATTTTTGAGACCTGTTGTCCAAAAGTTCTGAAAAGAAATACGGCAACAACCAGAAAACATGATTCTACACCCAAGTGGTTCACACCCACTCTGCAGAGACTTAGAGCATTGGTTATGATTTATTATGATAAATATTAAAATCATTGTGCAGACAAATCTAGTTATATTAAGTTAATGAGTAAATACAGATCAGAAATCAGGTTAGCAAAGTGTGAGGCAAATGACAATTACACTAATAATTCTGACAACAAATGTAAAGCTGCATGGAATGTTGTAAAGTCTGAACTGTGGAGAAGTAAGAAGTGTAAAAGTGTTGACTGTAATGTGAATATCACACCAGATGAATTCAATGCCTTTTTCGTTAATGCTTGTGACATAAGTTCCTCTGCTGCAGTTGAGTCAAATAATAAACGTGAACAGGGCCTAAAGGATCTTTCCTACAACATTTGGAACATATTTCTCCTACATGTGAATGGAAAGAGGTCCAGTGAAGTGATATCATGAGATTAATTGCAAAATTAAGAAGTTCAAGAGCAGAAGACATTTATGGTCTTTCCAATTTTGTAATTAAAACAATAGGAGATATAATAGCATTTCCACTCTGTGTACTTGTAAATTGGATATTTACTAGTGGTTGTTTCCCAAGATGTTTAAAAATGACAGTGGTCACACCACTACACAAAAAAGAGACAAGTCATGTCCAAGTAATTATCGACCAATTTCTCTTATACACATTCTATGGAAAGTAATAGAGCATTGCATGCAACTCCAAATCCATAAGCATCTATCTGCCAAAAACCTCCTTAGCGATTCTCAATTTGGATTCAGACCTATGTTATCAACTGTGAAGGCAGTGGAAAATATTATTTCTTTCACTTTGTCTGCATTTGAATCCAAACTTTCTGTAAATGCCACACTTGTAGATCTAAGTAAAGCTTTCGATTCTGTCAACCGCAGAATTCTATTAAATAAGCTTTGCTAGTATGGTTTTGAAGGCAAAGAACTATCTCTGATTACGTCTTATCTGAGTGAGAGAAAACAAATGGTAAATTTTAACAGAAACAAATCAAACACACTCGGTGTAACACGAGATGTGCAACAAGGGTCCGCGCTTGGACCCTTGCTTTCATAATTTATGTAAATGATTTGCCCAATATTATGCCTTGCAAGTCCAAACTATATGCTGACAACGCCACCTTTCTTACAGTAGATATGGCCTTGGACATAATCAAGTACAAAAGTGCAGAACAACTCAGAATTTCCATTGTATGGTTCGGAGCAAATGAATTACAAATTAACCACTCTAAAACTGTAAACATTCTATTCAGCCTATGTGAGAATGACAACTGTAGTTCCTCAGTTAAGCTTCTTGGCATTCATCTGGACCCAAAATTAACCTGGGAAATGCACACCAATCATGTATGCAAAAAGTTATCCCGAGTCACCTATCTGCTAACTAAGCTCAGGACTTGTGTGACGGACGAGCTACTGCTAAATGCCTATTATGCCTTTTTTCATAGCCACCTCACGTATGCAGTACTGTTATGGGGCAACGCCTCTGGGGCAAAAAGAATTTTTCTTTGGCAGAAGAAGGCCATTAGGTGTATTGCGGGAGTGGGAAACCACGTATCATGTAGAGACTATTTCAAAGAGTAAGAAATACTGACACTTACATCACTGTTTATTCTCGGTTGCTTAGTGTACATAAAGGAAAACCAAGAAAGCTATAAACTGCGCGAGTCTGTACATAGTCATTACACACGCCAAAGGCAGATGATGGACATCCAGTTACTAGGCTTAAAAAAACCCAAAACAGTTACACATACACAGGGATACAATTATTTAACATGCTACCACCTACAGCACACAGTGTATCATTGAATGTCTTCAAAAGTATTGCAAAAAGGTGGCTTGGACAAAAAGCGTTCTATACAATAGAAGAATTTAAAGTATGTAAAGAAATGACCTAGTCTATTAAAACTGCTGTAGTGACCACCATATTACATGAGCACTTCTGAAATTATTATTGCATCATGGGGTTGTGCTTTATTTACATAATGTATTTATACTCAATAGTTAACTGCTGTATGACATGACCACCCTATTACATAAGTTCTTCTGAAAATGTTATTGTACCATGCTGTTGTGCTTTATTTACATAATGCATTTTCCCCAATGGTTAACATGTATTCAGCCTGTCTCATTTATATCTGTTAAAATGTTTTTTCTTAGCATGTGTATTGTGTTACACATACAGTATCTCCTTTTGTCATTCTGCACGACACATTTATGTTTGAAGACTACCAAACATGCGCAGTATAAAACATATTTACTCATTCAGAATGTTAAAAATGTATGACTTATTTTTTGATTATATAATGTATGTAAAATGACGACATCAGTTGCATGAAAAATGCTTAAAGATGAACCAGTAAATCAATCAATCAATCAGTCAATCAATGATTGCCAGTTATAAATAAATTAGCCTCTGGCTGCCAGCAAGGTTTTATATCTTCCTTGTTACATCGCGTTACGATTTTGGGAACTACTGTCGGTCCCATTTTAAGATGCACCTATGCAATGTGTATTTTATTGTGTCTTGGTGCCTTCCCAGAATAATGTTCACTCACTTTATTGTAGTGGTTTTCAGTTACGTACGGTACGTGATTTATGTTCTTAGAGATGTTATTCCCTCTGTAAATGTACATCAGAATCGAAGAGTTGGTTGCCAACATTGGCACTTAACGTAGAAAATAGTAATAACATTTTTTCTATGAATGTGAATAATTACACACGGTTCAAATAATGTAATTCTTTCTGGCAGATTAAAACATGGCTTAGCCACAGCCTGGGAGATGTTTCCAGAAAGAGATTTTCACTCTCCAGCGGAGTGTGCGCTGATATGAAACTTCCTGGCAGATTAAAACTGTATGCCGGGCCGAGACTCGAACTCGGGACCTTTGCCTTCCGCGGGCAAGTGCTCTACCATCTGAGCTACCCAAGCGCGACTCACGCTCCGTCCTCACAGGTTTAACTTCCACCAGTACCTCGCCTCCTACCTTCAAAACTTTATAGAGGCTCTCCCGTGAACCATGCAGGACTAGCACTCCTGAAAGAAAGGATATTGCGGAGACATGGCTTAGCCACAGCCTGGGGGATGTTTCCAGAATGAGATTTTCACTCTGCAGCGAACTGAGTCTTGCTTGGGTAGCTCAGATGGCAGAACACTTTCCCGCGAAAGGCAAAGGTTCCGAGTTCGAGTCTCTGCCCGGCATACAGTTTTAATCTACCAGGAAGTTCCATAGCAGCGCACACTCCGCTGGAGAGTGAAATTCTCCTTCTGGAAGCTAATTCTAGTGATTTTAACAACTCCTTTTTTATCGTATCACGCTCTTACAAGTAAAAATTCACTTAATTTTACGCTTTGTGTAAGCTATTGGGGCTCAGTGTCCTTAAAGATTAATATTACTCGTGTTAAGTATGGACCTTTGCTGGAACGCCAAGAGTGTTTATTGCTTGTAGAGAGTGGTTACGCACTCCCGCTAAAACTGGTTTTAATTCAACTGAAAATTGATACCAACACTGTCTAATGACATTAACAATATATAATATTTGGCTATGAGTAATCGTACATTCATGTTATTCTGACATACGCACAAGAAATCTGACCTAATGTTATGACATCATCAGTGAATAAAATCACCCAGTCTATCAAACACTCAGTAACAGCAAATAATAAAACCTCTCACCTCCTCATTCGCCGCCTCTTCCCAACTCCTTATCTCCAGTTAATCATAGCGTAGTATTATAATCGAAACCATCTCTGGAAATTTCTATGATGGTGGAAATAACCCTGTTGTATTAATGGGAAATCAGAAGTCCCTCTCCCTCCCCCCTTCGCCTTATCTCTCATCAACCATAGTGCAGTATTTAAAATCCAGGATATCGGAAACAGATCAATTTTATGTTTTATACCCCCTCCGCCTCCCCATCCTCTTTACAAAATGTCATAGTGTAGTATTAAAAGGATTTGTCACAATTTTGTACAGTAACATTATTTCTGATATACACATCACCTTACACCCCCTCCCCCTTCCCTCCTTCCTTATCGCTGGCCAATTAAAGAGCAGTATTAAAAATGCAAAATGATGGAAGCAGACCAGTTGTGCTTTGTACACAAGCCCCTTATTTTTCCAGTCAACTGAGTGTAGCATTAGAAAATGGCGCCAGATAAACCTCAACTTGAAAGTAAAAAATATCCATTATCTATCTAAAATCACGTGCACACACTGCATAGTGTTCCACATCCCTCTCATGACAGCCTTGTTCAAAAATGAAAGATTCAATTACAAAGCAGCGCCATCTGGTGCTCTGCACAAAAATATCATAATGACTTCAATTATTTATTAAAAAAAATTTGTGTCATATGATCTCCTGTACTCCAGTCAGAGTCTATTATTATATCATGATAATCTCGTAGAAAGACTCAAGTTCTATGGAACTAATGGCTTTATACAAGGCTGGTTTGAATCACACTTAACAAACAGAAGGTAAAAAGTTGTGCTGAAAATTTCAGACAGTGTTGGAGAGGCAGAAAATTTTAGTGACTCAGGAAAAAAAAAATTATAAAGGAAGACCCACAGGGCTCAATTTTGGGTCCACTCCCATGTCTTATATATGTGAATGACCTCCCAATTAACAGTCAAAAAGGAAAATTTGTACTTTTTTGCGGATGATATTAGTGTCATTGTAAATCTCATTACAGAGAAAGCAATGAAAGACTTAATAAATGATACTTTCTAAGGAGTTAGTAATTGGTTCTCTGAGAATGGACTCTCCCTACATTTTGAAAAAAACACACTACATTCAGTTCTATAGATTGAATGGAGTCATACCAACAACTGGCGCAGCACATCAGCAGGATACTGTAAATAGGCCAGAATGCTCCAAATCTTTGGGTATATACGCTGATGAAAACAAGAACTACAGGAAGCATTATGTTCAATCACTTTTGCTCTTCGTATCATTGCTAATCTTGGAATAAAAGTATCAACCTTGAGACGTATATTGTATACTTCCACTCAATAATTTTCTGGCTAACGGACCACTTAGAAAAATTGCACACAAGGGAGCAGCCAGAATAATATGTGCTGTCCACCTACAGAAGTCAAGTACGTACCTCTTCAAGGAGTTAGGCATTTTATCCGCGTTGTCACAGTGCATATATTCGCTAATGAAATTCTAAATCTACATCTACGTGGATGTTTTGCAAATCACATTTAAGTGCTCATCGAACCACCTTCACAGTTCTCTGTTATTCCAATCTCATACAGCACGCAGGAAAAGCGAACACCTATATCTTTACGTGCGAGCTCTGATTCCCCTTATTTTATAATGATTATCGTTTCTCTCTACGTAGGTCGGCATCAACAAAATATTCTCGCATTCGGAGGAGAAAATTGGTGACTGAAATTTCGTGAGAAGGTTCTGTCATAATCAGAAATGCCTTTGTTTTAATGATGTCCACCTCAAATCTTGTATCATTTCAGTGACACGCTCTCCCTGTTTTGCGATAATATAAAACGTGCTGCCCTTCTTTGACCTTTTTCGATGTACTCTGTCAATCCTATCTGGTAAGGATCCCACACTGCGCAACAGGATTCTAAAAGAGAACGGACAAGTGTAGTGTAGGCATTCTCTCTAGTTGGTCTGTTACATATTCTAAGCGTCCTGCCAATAAAACGCAGTCTTTGGTTAGCCTGTCGCACAACATTTTCTATGTGTTCCTCCCAATTTAAGTTGTTCGTAATTGTAATTCTTAGGTATTTAGTTGAATTCACAGCCTTTAGATTTGACTGATTTATCGTGTAACTGAAGTTTAACGAATTCCATTTAGCACTCATGTGGATGACTTCACACTTTTCCTTATTTAGGGTCAACTTACAATTTTAGCATCATTCAAATGTCTTTTCTTTCATCATAGATAATTCATCACGACTTGGGAAAGCAGTAATGTCCATACCTATAACACTAGAGGGAAAGATGACCTTTATTGCCCATCGTGAAGGCTATCAGTGCCTCAGACAGGATTCTAATATGCAGCAACAAAATGTTACAATTTTCCCAGCATCATAAAAGTGTCAGACACATAATGAATCAAGTTTTACATGCAATTTAAAATCATTTCTCCTGGACAACTCCTATTCCACTCATGAATTTCTACTTAAAAACTGGTAGCCATATTTAAAAAAAAAGTGTAGTTGCATGAGTAAGACTAAAAATAATAATTTTCAGTTACTGTTTCCAAAAAATCTTTTATGAATTGGCTTACACTGACATCAGTAAATGTCATTTGCTGCTACATATCATTTGCTATGTAATATTGAAAAGAGTATATAAAGTATTCTCTATAAATAATAAAAAAATTGCTTGTAATGTATAAGTAAAGAATTAGGAATATGTTGTTGTCAAACATGAGTTTTACCTGAAATACTAATCCATAAACCCTGCCATTTCAATAAGTTGTAATAGTAAAGTTGTTGGGCAGTTACTGATTTGTTTATGTCACAGACTCTTCTATTAAATTTTGCCACCAGTTGCTTTCTGTAGGTTGTAAAGGTAAATCTGGTGGGCAGTTGGTAATGCACTGAATATTTTTTTGAATTCCCTCACCAGTAGATTTCTACAATAGGTAACAATAAATCTGGTGGGCAATTTCTGCTTAATGTTTTCGATCATTTTATTGATTTCTGGCATCAGTTGATTTCTATAAGAAGTAACAGTAAATATGGTGGGCAACTGATGTTTAATTCTGTGGACTGTTTTGTTAACCGTTGTGTCCAATTGATTTCTGTAGCTTGTAACAGTAATTTTGATGGGCAGTTGCTGTCGAATTTAGTGGACCATTTTATTAAATTCTGCCTGCAGTTCCATTCTGTAAGTTGGAGACAGTAAATCTGGCCGACAGTTTCTGTTTAATTAAATGGATTATTTATTGAATTCTGCCAACAGTTCGTTCTTATAAGAGGTAGCATTAAATCAAGTATACAGCTGCTGTTTAATTCAATGGGTCTTTCAATTAGATTCTGCCGCCAGTTGCTTCCTCCAAGATGCAACCGTAAATGAGGTAGATAGTAGCTTTTTAACCCAGTCGATCATTTTAAATAGTTCTGCGCCCACATGCTTTCGGTAACTTGTAATAGTAAATCTGGTGAGCAGTTGCTGCTTTGTTCATGGCATTTAGAAGTGTATTAAATGCTGCCACTTGTTGTTTCCTGTAACAGTAAGTTGGGTGGGTAGTACCTGCTTAACTCACTGGATTATTATACTGAATTCGGCGACCAGTTGATTTCGACAAGTTGTAACAGTAAATGTGTTGGACAGTTGCTACTTAATTCACTGGATCATTTTATTAAATTCTGCCACCACTTGCTTTCTGCAAGTTGTAACAGTAAATCTGGTGGGCATTTCATGCCTTGTTCATGGCATTGATTATTCTATTACATTCTGTCATCAGTTGTTTCCTTTAATTTGTAAGAGTAAATCTGTTGTGTAGTTGCCGTTTAACCGGCTGGAGATTTTATCTAGATCCTGCCAGCAGCTGCTTTCTTAAACTGTAGTAGTAAGTCTCGTTGGCAAATGCTGTTTCAGTGCTTATTATATTTAAATTCTGTCAACAGTTACTTTTCTCAAATTGCCACAGTAAACTGGTTTTCTGGAAGTGTTACATAATATTCATGACAGCAGATTGGTGCGCTGAGGTTTTCTAGTAACTTCTGCCACAGTATTCTTTTGTAAAGGCAGTTTCATGAAAGCTAGTGGTATAAGTTGTTCTTATCTGGCATATTTTTACACTTGTGAAATTTTCTGCTTGATTGAATAAAATGGTATGTTTAAATTTGAATAAATCTATTGTAGTACTGCACCCTACCACTCAACACCAGCTCCCTACTGCTTTCAAAAACTGTCTTTATTAACATTCAAGATCTGTATTCTGGATGTCTACATATCTCCAGCCCTCTGTCACTAAGGGTCACCGAATTGTAGCTTATAATGTGGCAGTGCGTAACGTAACTGTCGGTACGTGAGAAACGGTGTGCTGTAATCAAGTTTCGATTTCGAAGAGTTTGTCCAGACACGGAGCACCCTCTCCTTGAGCATGAAAGTGCGAGATCACACATCAACGCTGTGACGTCTACAACAAGGCGACACATTGGGTTTACTATCGTCGATCACTCTCCACACAGTTCCCACTCTGCCCAATGTGATTTTCATCTGTTTCCAGAACTTACAGAATACCCTCGAAAACTTCTCTTTGATGATGGGTACTGTCATCACCTCAGGTTTTTTTCCATCACAAATATGAGAGGGAAACGGAAATAACGCATCAGTAAAAAAAAAAAAAAACAGTGACAAGTATTGCCAAATAAAATTTCAGAAGTATGGCTCAGCTGAACCAACATATAATAAAAGTATCGCCACCACAAACAACACGTTTTTTGGGGACAGAAGGAAGGAAGAAGGTGTTCCATTTTAGGAAGAAATTGGCTATTTTACACTGAAGAGCTAAAAAAAACGGGTAACCTGCCTAATACTGTGTAGGGCCCCCGCGAACACGCAATGGACTCGACTAATGTCTGAAGTAGTGGTGCAGGCAACTGACATCATGAATCCCGCAGGGCTTTCCATAAATCCGTAAGAGTACGATGGGGTAGAGATCTATTCTGACAAGCACGTTGCAAGGCATCCGAGATACGCTCAGTAATGTTCATGTCTGGGGAGTCTGGTGGGTAGCGGAAGGGCTTAAACCCAGAAGACTGCTCCTAAAGCCACTCTGTAGCAATTCTGGACGTGTGGGGTGTCGATTGTCCTGATGGAATTGCCCAAGTCTGTCGGAATGCACAATGAACATGAATGGATGCAGGTGATCAGACAGGATGCTTACGTATGTGTCACCTGTCAGAGTCGTATCCAGACGTATCAGGGGTCCCATATCACTCCAGATGCACACACCCCACACCATTACAGAGCCTCTACCAGCTTTAACACTCCCCTGGTAATATGCATGGTTCATGGATTCATGTGGTTGTCTCCATACCCTTACACGCCCATCCACTCGATACAATTTGAAATGAGATTTGTCCGACCAGGCAAAATATTTCCAGTGAACAACAGTCCACTATCGGTGTTGTCGGGCTCATGCACGGGTGGGCCTTCGGCTCCGAAAGCCCATATCGATGATGTTTCGTTGAATAATGCGCACGCTGAAACTTGTTCATGGCCCAGCATTGAAATCTGCAGCAGTTTGAGGAAGGGTTGCACTTCTGTCACGTTGAACTATTCTCTTCAGTCGTCATTGGTACCGTTCTTGCAGGATCTTTTTCCGGCCGCAGCGATGTCGGAAGTGATCAAAAGTATCCGGACACTTGGTTGAAAATGACTTACAAGTTCGTGGCGCCCTCCATCGGTAATGCTGGAATTCAGTATGGTGTTCGCCCACCCTTAGCCTTGATAAAGGGGACTGATGTCCTCCGATGTTAAGTCCCATAGTGCTCAGAGCCATTTAGCCTTGATAACAGCTTCCACCTCGCAGGCATACGTTGAATCAGGTGCTGGAAGGTTTCTTAAGGAATAGCAGCCCATTTTCCACCGAGTGTTGCGCTGAGGAGAGGTAATGATGTCGGTCGGCGAGGCTTATCACGAAGTTGGCGTTCCTAAACATCCCAGTCGTGTTCTAGAGGATTCACGTCAGGACTCTGTGCAGGCCAGTCCATTACAGGGAGGTTATTGTCGTGTAACCACTCAGCCACAGGCCGTGCATTACGAACTGGTGCTCGATCGTGTTGAAAGATGCAATCGCCATCGCCGAAATGCTCTTCAATAGTGGGAAGCAAGAAGGTGCTTAAAACATCAGTGTAGGCCTGTGATATGATAGTGCCACGAAAAACAACAAGTAGTGCAAGACCCCTCCTTGAAAACCACAACCACACCATAAAACCATCCCCTCAGAATTTTACTGCTAGCAGTACACACGCTGACAAGCGACATTCACTGGGCGTTCACACTCTAACCATCGGATCGCCAAATTGTGTACCGTGATTTGCCACTCCATTCAACGCTTCGCACTGTTCAATCCTCCAATGTTTACGCTCCTTACAGCAAGCGAGGCGTCATTTGGCATTTACCGGCGTGATGTGTGGCTTATGAGCAGCCACTCGACCATGATATCCAAGTTTTCTCACCTCCCGCCTAGTTATCAAAGTACTTGCAGTGGATCCTGAGGCAGTTTGGAATTCCTGTATGATGATCTGGATAGATGGCTGCCTTTTACATATTGCGACCCTCTACAACTGTCGGCTGTAGCTCTCAGTCAACAGACGAGGTCGGCCTGTACGCTTTTGTGGAGTTCGTGTCCCTTCACGTTTCCGCTTCACTATTACATCGGTAACAATGGACCTAGAGTTTAGGAGTGTGGAAATCTCGCGTACAGAATTATGACACAAGTGACACTCAATCATCTGACGACTTTCGAAGTCTGTGAGTTCCGCGGAATGCCCTATTCTGCTCTCTCACGATCTCTAATGACTACTGAGGTTGCTGATGTGGAGTACCTGGCAGTAGGTGTCAGCACAATGCACCTAACATGAAACATGTGCTGTATTTTTTGGGGGTGTCCGGATACTTTTGACACATAGTGTAGCAGCAGTAGCCGATGTAACAACCGCACCACACACTTATTGTCTTATATAGGCGTTGCCGATCGCAGTTCCATATTCTGCCTGTTTACATATCTCTGTATTTGAATACGCATGCGTATACCAGTTTCTCTGGCGCGTCAGTGTATTATGATGTATCACACAACTGCAGAACGACATGCATTATTTATACACGCACTTATGAGGGACAGCCAAAGTCCGTAACAGTGAGAGATGTAACATCTCCAAAGGCTATCCCAGAGTCGATATCTCAAATTACATTACTAGATATTATGTTATTATATGTTACATTTCTCACACTTTACGCTGCATCTAGTTTGTCTGTATTACTTATTAAAATGTTCGCAGCATGCATATTGCATTATGTTAACCAGAAGTGATAAGAGCTATACTTCTTGCTACACCAAAGGCTGCTAGTATAAAAAAAATGAATGGCATCCTTTGAACAATAGAGCTTTATTTAATACCGTTATCAAAGTACAAAAATGTATATTAAGAATCTATTTTATATGTCAGATCTATTCGTTGATACTGAAATTATTACGACAGTTATGCACTCGCTGAGATAAAACTGAATTTTGACATGCAGTACACGAGGAACAGGAAGGTATACATTTAACACGGACAGCTTTGTGCCTGAACAAAAAGAACAGAACTCCAGTCTCTTTATGGAAACAAACTTTACGCAAGCGAACACTCTCAAATACACTCTCAGTCAGATGCCGTTCTAATAACGAAGCACTTTCTGGTTAACTAAAAATCGTTACAGGTTCCTGAATATTTGGATGAAGGTCAATTTTAGCTGCATCCATCGCTGTAACTACGTGTAGTTTCTACAAGCAACTACTTGGGAAACCATAGAGCAAGCTCACCCCATGGATCGACTGATTCTCCGTAACATTTCAAGCCTCCACCGCAGTGGAAACAAGTGGTTTTATCTTCATTACCAGCAGAAAAGAATCCAGATTCACTACGTTTGTCTGGATCCTGCTTAACAGCTCATGACAAACCACCAGAGGACGCTAGTCTCGCTTCATATGTTCTTTGTTTACCACGAGCCAACCCTACGTTTCTCATGTCATGCATTGAACTGCAGCACAGTGTTGCTTCAGGAGACGGATTTGGGCATATTTCCATGATAGATGAGGATGTCTCCCACAACTTGTGTTTACATGTACAACAGGGACATGAATTCATCATTTTACGTTCAGTTACAGATAATTATTTCCTCATACTCATCGAAATATAGCTTGCTTGGAGACTGCGTCACTGTGCATGCGCAGATGTCAGCAACTCTTATCATGACATTGACAAAACAAGTTGAGACTTGTTCCAAGATGCTGAAGCAAGTTGAGATTTTTGAAATAAATACTTGGAGGAAAACTCTTTTCCTTCTGTAATATATCGTTGTCTGGGAATTTACTACGATGCATAAATCAGCCAGATGACTATGATGAAACAAATACGGAAATAGCATTCGCCAGCTAAGTCAGTTGTAAGAGACTCCCCTCTGGAATGTCTTATCTCCACCAGTTTCCAAGAAGGCTTGTGTGCGCTCGCACTATCCCCACCTGAACAAGCTCTTAGAGGAAACATGCTGCAGTGAAAATTAATCACAGCAACCCAAATAAAAAGCTGCTTTAAGACACGAAATCCTGCAGGGACAGCTATTGTGACATCAAGAAAGCAAGATATACTACTAGTGTTTTGGGAAATACTGTTGTCCAAGCTCTTATTCGCAATGGTGAGCACAGCGATCTTTTCTGTTTAAGAGGTGTACTGTGATCTACCTTGCCAGTTGTTGTTTCTACGTCAAGCGAATAACAGTGTTAGCACAGTTCACAATTAACTACCTCCAACTTGATTGCACAGTAACAAGGTAGGTTCTCCTTTGTACAGCATTGCTACTTATTAAGGGTTCTGGAAACTGACTTACTCATTACAATGCAGTCAAATGGTGGACTCATAGGAGGAATGGTAGCCATCCAGACTGGAATGGAGACCACACAAAGGAGGAAAGGAGGCCACCCTGTAAAATAGCCGTCGTTATCCTAAGAGTATCCATGTTATTACTTTCATATGGGTAGAAAATATAGAAAGTACACAGACAAACCTAAATGGTCTGCACCAGACTTGAAAATGGCAAAACAAGTTTTTGCCGAAGGTTTATCAATGCTGCTGGAAATACTAAAATACTTCATATCACACTGAAAATCAGATTATGAGTGAAAATGAATCAGACCCAAGCTTTGGAAGGAGATTTGTGCTCAATGTTAAAATACCTTAAGCTGCAACGTATTTAAAGAATCAAACTTCCCCTCAAATCTGGTGAGTAAGATTATAAAATGTAATAATAGTTATAACAGAGCCTTTACTGGGAATTTTTCTCCGCCCATATAGCTACATGTTTTTCCATTTTCTCCTGTTTTCCTTTATTTTTTAGTTTTGGTTATTTATTCCTATATATTTTCTTATACCTGCATTTCTTTAACTATCTTCCCTTGTACATCCTTCCATTCTTAGAAAACACATTTCTTGACCTTGTATTCTAATTTTTGATCTCTTGTTGTCGCCCTTGCTTCATTACCATGAGTAGGGTTGATATATTGTTTCATAAATTTATAAATGCTATAGAAGGAGAAAAATGGGAAGGCCATACGAGGAATAGGGTACCGTAAAAAAACAATGTGCCTAAGACATGAAATGAAAAAGAAGAAGAAATAACCATTACTTAACAGAGATGTACTATTCTCAGTTTAAGACCCAAATACAGCTTTGTCTAATGTAGATGCAAAGAATCTCACTTGCCTTTGTCAGAGGAGAAGACGATGCGAGCTCTTCAGTTTACAATCGGACCTGCTTCTCAGAGACAGGGACAAGTCTTCGGAAAGAAGACTGAAGACGAAGTTAAAAATATTGTATTTATGATGGTTCAAATGGTTCAAATGGCTCTGAACACTGTGGGACTTAACTTCTAAGGTCATCAGTCCCCTAGAACTTAGAACTACTTAAACCTAACTAACCTAAGGACATCACACACATCCATGCCCGAGGCAGGATTCGAACCTGCGACTGTAGCGGCCGCGCGGTTCCAGACTGTAGCGCCTTTAACCGCTTGGCCACCACGGCCGGGTTGTATTTATGAAAGCAGGAAGAGGAGAAGAAGAAGAGGATCATTACGATATAGGAAATAAATATGAGTATGATGATGAAGAAGATGAACAAGAGGGTGACGTTCACGATTCGAATATAGTCTGCAATAAAGTGCTAGCAAGTATCATCCAGATGAACCAGTCGAATAATTAGTATTCTTGCTGGCTTAGAAAGCAGTGGGTAATAATACACATGGTAATTAAATACTGCCTATTGAAAAGAAACTTCGAGAAGCATCGATTATCATCCGAGTTTGGAGGGAAAAAAGTGAAGTTTCGCATTGGAAAATGAAGTCATTCCTAGATTCGGTAGGATTAACAGCGAAACGTGTAACTCTTACCATAACACGTTAAGAAGTTGTGACAATGTTCGCTGTGTAAAATGTGTTTCGGAGACTGCTATTCTTCCCATGTAGAAATCGCTGTTTGTATCAAATGTAACCTTTCCTTTGCTCATCTACTGTGTGTCTGAATTCTGTTTTAGCTACAGTACGAACATATTTGTTGTAATCAATTCAGTATCAAAGAACAGTGCTGGCATACAAAATGAATGATAGTATATACATTTTTGTACTTCGAAAACGGAAAATTTAATTTACATTTTTAGAAGAGTGTAATTCTCTATTATTTATACTAGCTGACTTAATGTAACCTACTTGTGTAACTCTTACAAGTGCTGCACAACCTAAAGGTTTTTCATCCGTAATGCCAATATACATGACGTGAGTATTTCAATAGGTAATACAAACAATTTAGATTCCGTGTAATGTGTGAGAACTCTCACAAATAATTCCATAAATTATAAATAATTTTATTTATTGTCGAGGTTCTGACTTTGTCATAGTGTTTTGAGGTGTCAGATCTCTGATTGTTGCCTTCTTTGACCATCTCTCATGAGTGTTCGTATAAACAATGCATGTCATTGTGCAGTTTAGTGATACGTCATAATGAAACATCTTATTACTCGAATATCTTCATTCCTTCCATAAAAATCGTTTCCTGCTTTTGGTGGCCCATTTATTACATATTTGTGTAGTTGATCACAAAATTTTTTCAAGCCATACCTACAATGAAACAGCAATTTGTATAACTCTTTTCACTGATTGTATTTTCTCTTGTAAAACTCGTTTTGATACAAAACGTGTCATGACAACAGTAGGCTCTACATATTTAGATAGCACTGAAACGTAAAAATTACATTTTCTAGCCCTGCTGGCGCATTTTAGAATACTGTGGCATTTGAAAAGAATCATAGATGAGATAAGAAAATTAAGTTGAGCCTTACAGCGTTTTGTACTTTGCCTCAGCTAGGTCACAATCGTTCGTAATAACTTTTATCTCCACTCCCCCTTCCTTGCCACATACTTTACAGATGAGTATGTTTAGAAAATAACTTGAAGCTAAAACTGTGATGGTCGGTATAAACATCACACTTCTTGCGTTGCCCAAATATTTTCCAGACGATTTAGAATATTTTGACATTTGACAAGTTTTATAGATGTGGAATATAATTTAAGTCTCTCTTGAGATTTAAACCAAGTGTGATCCATTGATCGAATTTTGAACTTTTTTACCAACGCAAACATCTGTTGGTCACAGAGAGTAACTCATTTTACCGTTACTGAATGTGTGACACTCTTCAGCATTAGACTCACTTGTTGGTGACAATAACCAACTGGGATATAAAACAGAAGCTGGTTTTATTTCAATTAAGAGTTTACAGAATAGTAATTAACGTAAAATTCTCGTTCGACAACTATGTATTCCTAACTCATCTTTATATTTTACAAGCAAATGTTGGTTTTTAATATTTGTAGATAATTGTATACTCGTGCCAATATTCCATAGCGAAAGATACATAGATTTAAACGACATTTATCGATGTGGCTGGTGAGCCAGTCCATCAACGACTTTTTGGAAGTCAGTAATGAAAACCTAGCTCATAGGATTTCACACATTTCAGACACTTTGACGCATTTTTGTGGCAAATATTTCAGATACTTTTGAGCACATCCCAGGTGAGACCACACCGTAATTGTCTTTCATTTTAATACTAGGCTCAGATTGGAGCAGAGGAGATAGAGGAGTGTGCCTTTATTTTAATAAATAACTCAGGTCGTTCGGATACTTTTGAGCATTGTACCAGATGGGGCTGCTTTGTGACTGGTTGTTTAATTTTCATACTAGGGTCAGACTAGAGGAGAGAAAAGGAGAGGAGAGGTAGGTGGAACAGTGTGTGTGTGTGTGTTTATGCCATTCTACGTATATGAAGTATATCTTTGACTCTGAAGCTGAGGTTACAGAACTTTTTGGCATAATATGAGTCGCCATTTTTTAATACTTCACTCTGATTGGTTGGAAAGAGGAGAGAATGGGGTATAAACACACAACTGGTCTGTTTCTATCATCTTGCACTTTTTAAACACTGCAGTATGACTGGCTGGAGATAAGGAGGGGGACAGGAAGGGAGGGAACGAGGATGCGTGACTTCATGTGAGCATCAGGAATAATGTAATCTGACACAGCTTTTACGCTTCATTTTAATACTAAGCTCTGACGAGTTACGGTTTAAAATTTTCCACTAACACACTTGGGCTACATCCGCAAACAAAGAGCGGCAAATGTACAAAAGCAACAAAATTTCATAAACAAACAATGTTATAAAGCCATCCTTGTAACCAGAGGCTACTGTACTTATAATTGCTCATCTCTGGATCTTCTCTATTGCGCCTACCTAACTGGCAAGAGTCCGAGAACAATAATGAGGTATCGATCGAACATAGCTTTGTAAGCTAACTCTTTGACCGTGGGCCACATTTCCTCAGGACTCTTTCAGTGAATCTGAGACTGGCATTTGCCTTCCTTACGATTTCTTTTGCCCCACTTTCAGTAACTCCATACAGCTACACACAGATATCAAATGGCTGCGACTGCTTGCAGACATTCTTGTTATCACTCACAGGAATCACTGTTAGTATGCACCGATCTAGCCATCATTTTAAAGTTTAAGTTCATACCACAGAGGATTCCAAAATACGTATCACTCTTAGAAGCAGTCATTGATATTCTGAGCAATACTTCAAGCTGGAAAATATTATCACAAAGTACCCAGCTATGGTCCTCTGCCATCTAATTTTGATCCGAAAACTTTGGGACGACGTCAAGCAAATTTAGCATACATAAACAACGCCTGATTAAGAAAGTGAACCTTCCAGAAGGGGAGGAGGAAATATGTGAAACTTCATCAGTTGAGGGGGTATGTAAGGTTATTGCAGTTTTTACAAAATCTATTCACATTTATGTACAAGCTGGCTGTATGAGTCCACATATCAGTATGATGTTGCACCCCCACCGGCCTTCATTCTTGTACTGACTCGAAGCGTGTCATAAGGCCACTGAATCCTGTCCCGTGGCACCCTGGCCCACAGCTATGATAACAGGTCACTGATATCACACACGGTGGCATAGGGATGGAGCTGCGTCTGAGCTGTTCCCACTCATGCTCCATGAGGGACAAATCAGGGCATAGCTCAATTTCTAAAAAATTTTAGGTGCCGGAACGCATCTCTTGAACCATACAATCCCCCTTCCACCCGCCCATCCACTTGTGATAAAACTTAAAATGAAAAATCTGTGGTTACAAAATAGTATTCTGAAATTAAGGTATTTAAAATATAATTTCTTGTAATCGCAAAAATAAATGCCACACGACTTAACATAAACAAGTGCCTCCGCTCGTCCCTGTACCATTGTCGCTTTGCTCTCATGTTCTGCTCGATTCTTATCAGCACATGTCGCTAGTTTTCGTTACGTCATGTCTTCAGCTGCTGCCAGCAGCAATGCTAAAACAGTTGCACTGTAGCTGTTTGGTGAACTTACGTTGTGTATACCGTACATACACACACACGGTACCTCACTAATTTTCTTATTCATGTCGCCGGTGCAGCGGCAGATCATAGTTACATTGCCGACTTGTTCACTGAGTCAAAAAAAAAAAAAGTCACTGAATTTTACCAGAATGCCGTTCCAGCGCCATCCAGTAGAAATTAACCATTGGATCTGGGGCTTTTTCTGGCTACGGGAGTATCTCAACATCACGCAATAGGTCATAGTCCTATTCTGACTTACATGAGCGTTGTTCTGTTGTAAAATGAAACTATGATACTGTCGCATGAGAGATAACACATAAGTCCCAGGATGTCCGTGAGGTATCATTGTTCCGTCCGAGATTCCTCGACCGCAGAGAACCGTGACCTGAAACTAGACTCGATGTCTCCCCACACAACGATGCCTTGTGTACGCTGCTGGTCTGTCCAAAAGATCGGAAGAATGAAAAATCACCTCAAGTCGTCACCATGCTCAGGGATGACGAGCATCCGGGTTAGTGCACAAATGGGATTCATTACTGAACACAGTGTGATGCCATTTATCATCGGACCACGCTTCCTGGTATATGTATTGTGGTGTTACAGGCAGCCCACGCATGGGGCGATAATTCCACAGTCTGGCTGCTCCTAGTCCCCAACCAGTGGTGCGAATGTTGTACGGAGTTCAGTACTCGTCCTCGGACACTAGGAGCAGATGTGAAGGGGCTACGATGTGCTTGATTCACAATGTGCCATTTCTTTCTGGTTGGTGGTGGTCGGACGTGGTGGACCAGAACCATTTATGAAGAGTATGTCTGCCCTCAGGGTCCCATGCAGTCCCACATTGGCCCACTGTCACCTCTGAATACCTAAGAAATCTGTATATGCGTTATTCCTCCAGCTGGTCAAATGGAGACCCATAATGAGGCCCGTTTCAAGCTCTGTCGGGTGTCGATAACGCCGTCTCACACGAGTACGCGTCACCCCCATGTGATCTCTCAGCATCAGAAGCTGTCCACGCCCCTCATACAGCCCAACAGGCCTGGTAACAACATTAAACACGAGTAACACTAATGCAGTCTGGGGGCCCTTCTACCTGTCAGAGAGTTGCTACTCTAATCCTTTACATACTCGCTGACGTTGTGTACATCTACGAACTGACATTGATGTCAAATTATGTCTACAGGGTGCTTTACATTCTTCTGTTAGGCATTGTAGCTACTTATGATATTCGTACTTCTATTCTGTTATTATGCAGTCGATTAGTTAGGTTTTTGTGGGGCATTATGCTCTTTGGGTACTGTGAAATCAAAGATCTATTGTTTAATATTTACGAAAACATTCAAGCAAAATTGAAAAATCTGTTAAATTTAGAGCTTTCACAAATCTGAAACAGAAGAGTCTGTAACTTTTCTGAAACATACATGAGACGGACGATATTGAATCAGAACCTTCCCACGAGGCTACGTTGTAGCTGTCTTTCAGGCTTTTACGTCTTAAGTGGAGGCTACGTGTAAGACTTTTACGTCACTAAAAATCAAAAATTAATTTCCGACCATTAGCTCCATATCACAGTTTACGTTCCTTTACCTTCTGTATAAAAGTTTTTCCAAAGATTTTGCACATTCTTTAGTTACGCTGCGATATACATTATGCACTAATTAAACATGATTTGCTTTATTGAAGCTATAACTTAAATAATGTGAAATTTATGTTCTGAATTATGGGAAACTATTTTATGTACAACTGTCGTTAGCCTAGGGCTTTGCAATTATTTAAATGTTGTGTCACCCTGACAGCTTATTTAAAATGAATGTGAAACAGGTACATTCCGCCATTGTAGCTCACCTGCCTTTGTTTTTTTTTTTTTTTTTTTTTTTTTTTTGTCATCAGTCTACTGACTGGTTTGATGCGGCCCGCCACGAATTCCTTTCCTGTGCTAACCTCTTCATCTCAGAGCTCAGAGTAGCACTTGCAACCCACGTCCTCAATTATTTGCTTGACGTATTCCAATCTCTGTCTTCCTCTACAGTTTTTGCCCACTACAGCTCCCTCTAGTACCATGAAAGTCATTCCCTCATGTCTTAGCAGATGTCCTATCATCCTGTCCCTTCTCCTTATCAGTGTTTTCCACATATTCCTTTCCTCTCCGATTCTGCGTAGAACCTCCTCATTCCTTACCTTAGCAGTTCACCTAATTTTCAACATTCGTCTATAGCACCGCATCTCAAATGCTTCGATTCTCTTCTGTTCCGGTTTTCCCACAGTCCATGTTTCACTACCATACAATGCTGTACTCCAGACGTACATCCTCAGAAATTTCTTCCTCAAATTAAGGCCGATATTTGATAGTAGTAGACTTTTCTTGGCCAGAAATGCGTTTTTTGCCATAGCGAGCCTGCTTTTCATGTCCTCCTTGCTCCGTCCGTCATTGGTTATTTTACTGCCTAGGTAGCAGAATTCAATAACTTCATTGACTTCGTGACCATCAATCCTGATGTTAAGTATCTCGCTGTTCTCATTTCTACTACTTCTCATTACCTTCGTCTTTCTCCGATTTACTCTCAAACCATACTGTGTACTCATCAGACTGTTCATTCCGTTCAGCAGATCATTTAATTCTTCTTCACTTTCACTCAGAATAGCAATGTCATCAGCGAATAGTATCATTGATATCCTTTCACCTTGTATTTTAATTCCACTCCTGAACCTTTCTTTTATTTCCATCATTGCTTCCTCGATGTACAGATTGAAGAGGAGGGGCGAAAGGCTACAGCCTTGTCTTACACCCTTCTTAATACGAGCACTTCGTTCTTGATCGTCCACTCTTATTATTCCCTCTTGGTTGATCTACATATTGTATATGACCCGTCTCTCCCTATAGCTACCCCTACTTTTTTCAGAATCTCGAACAGCTTGCACCATTTTATATTGTCCAACGCTTTTTCCAAGTCGACAAATCCTATGAAAGTGTCTTGATTTTTCTTTAGCCTTGCTTCCATTATTAGCCGTAACGTCAGAATTGCCTCTCTCGTCCCTTTACTTTTCCTAAAGCCAAACTGATCGTCACCTAGCGCATTCTCAATTTTCTTTTCCATTCTTCTGTATATTATTCTTGTAAGCAGCTTCGATGCATGAACTGTTAAGCTGATTGTGCGATCATTCTCGCACTTGTCAGCTCTTGCCGTCTTCGGATGATGCTTTTCCGAAAATCAGATGGTATATCGCAAGACTCATATATTCTACACACCAACGTGGATAGTCGTTTTGTTGCCACTTCCCCCAATGATTTTAGAAATTCTGATGGAATGTTATCTATCCCTTCTGCCTTATTTGACCGTAAGTCCTCCAAAGCTCTTTTAAATTCCGATTCTAATACTGGATCCCCTATCTCTTCTAAATCGACTCTTGTGTCTTCTTCTATCGCATCAGACAAATCTTCACCCTCATAGAGGCTTTCAATGTATTATTTCCACCTATCTGCTCTCTCCTCTGCTTTTAACAGTGGAATTCCCGTTGCACTCTTAATGTTACCACCGTTGCTTTTAATGTCACCAAAGGTTGTTTTGACTTTCCTGTATGCTGAGTCTGTCCTTCCGACATTCATATCTTTTTCGATGTCTTCACATTTTTCCTGCAGCCATGTCGTCTTAGCTTCCCTGCACTTCCTATTTATTTCATTCCTCAGCGACTTGTATTGCTGTATTCCTGAGTTTCCCGGAACATGTTTGTACTTCCTCCTTTCATCAATCAACTGAAGTATTTTTTCTGTTACCCATGGTTTCTTCGCAGCTACCTTCTTTGGACCTATGATTTCCTTCTCAACTTCTGTGATGGCCCTTTTTAGAGATGTCCATTCCTCTTCAACTGTACTGCTTACTGCACTATTCATTATTGCTGTATCTATAGCGTTAGAGAACTTCAAACGTACCTCGTCATTCCTTAGTACTTCCGTATCCCACTTCTTTGCGTATTGATTCTTCCTGACTAATGTCTTGAACTTCAGCCTACTCTTCATCACTACTATATTGTGATCTCAGTCTATATCTGCTCCTGGGTACGCCTTACAATCCAGTATCTGATTTCGGAATCTCTGTCTGACCATGATGTAATCTAATTGAAATCTTCTCGTATCTCCCGGCCTTTTCCAAGTATACCTCCTCCTCTTGTGATTCTTGAACAGGGTATTCGCTATTACTAGCTGAAACTTGTTACAGAACTCAATTAGTCTTTCTCCTCTTTCATTCCTTGTCCCAAGCCCATATTCTCCTGTAACCTTTTCTTCTACTCCTTCCCCTACAACTGCATTCCAGTCGCCCATGACTATTAGATTTTCGTCCCCCTTTACATACTGCATTACCCTTTCAATATCCTCATACACTTTCTCTATCTGTTCATCTTCAGCTTGCGACGTCGGCATGTATACCTGATCTATCGTTGTCGGTGTTGGTCTGCTATCGATTCTGATTAGAAGAACCTGGTCACTGAACTGTTCACAGTAACACACCCTCTGCCCTATCTTCCTATTCATAACGAATCCTACACCTGTTATAGCATTTTCTGCTGCTGTCGATATTACCTGATACTCATCTGACCGGAAATCCGTGTCTTCCTTCCACTTCACTTCACTGACCCCTACTACATCAAGATTCAGCCTTTGCATTTCCCTTTTCAGATTTTCTAGTTTCCCTACCACGTTCAAGCTTCTGACATTCCACGCCCCGACTCGTAGAACGTTATCCTTTCGTTGATTATTCAATCTTTTTCTGATGGTAACCTCCCCCTTGGCAGTCCCTTCCCGGAGATCCGAATGGGGGACTATTCCGGAATCTTTTGCCAATGGAGAGATCATCATGACACTTCTTCAAATACAGGCCACATGTCCTGTGGAGCCGGCCGAAGTGGCCGTGCGGTTAAAGGCGCTGCAGTCTGGAACCGCAAGACCGCTACGGTCGCAGGTTCGAATCCTGCCTCGGGCATGGATGTTTGTGATGTCCTTAGGTTAGTTAGGTTTAACTAGTTCTAAGTTCTAGGGGACTAATGACCTCAGCAGTTGAGTCCCATAGTGCTCAGAGCCATTTGAACCATTTGTCCTGTGGATACACGTTCCGTGTCTTTAATGCAATGGTTTCCATTGCCTTCTGCATCGTCATGTCGTTGATCATTCCTGATTCTTCCGCCTTTAGGGGCAATTTCCCACCCGTAGGACAAGAGAGTGCCCTGAACCTCTATCCGCTCCTCCGCCCTCTTTGACAAGGCCGTTGGCAGAATGAGGCTGACTTCTTATGCCGGAAATCTTCGGCCGCCAATGCTGATTATTTATCAAAATTTAGGCAGTGGCGGGGATCGAACCCGGGACCGAAGACGTTTTGATTATGAATCAAAGACGCTACCCTTTTTTTTTATTTATTCACCAAGAACAGTAACAAAAATGGCTATAATGAAATGACATAAATAAGGTGACAGATAATTGCAGTCATAAATTTCAGCATTCAACAACTGAGTCTTTAGCAGTAGCACAATTTTGCACCATTGTAAGTAGGCTGTTTAGGTTTTCTTATTGGTAACGCCACCTCTGTATGAAAATCACTGGCTGTGCTGTGTGCAGTCTGTGGCTGCTTTGCATTGTTATAATACTCGCCATTGTAGTGTCAGGCAGCTGGCTGTGAACAGCGCGTAGAGTTGCGCAGTTGGAGGTGAGCCGCCAGCAGTGATGGATGTGGGGAGAGAGATGGCGGAGTTTTGTAATTTGTCATGAACTGCTATATATATTATGACTATTAAGGTAAATATATTGTTTGTTCTCTATTAATATCTTTCATTTGCTAACTATCCCTATCAGCAGAGTAAGTTTTCGTGATGCATCACTCTAGTGTTAAGATGTGACATAGGTATTAGACATGGCCATTTTTAGTGTAATATTTTTCTGCTTGAGCTTTGTCATGCTTAGGTATACGTTATAGCATTTACTGCTGCTGTTTTCCAGGCATAGTGTTACTGAATTTCACTTTGTATTACTCTGTTAAGCTAGTTTACTACTGATTTATTTTTCTTGTTTGCTGCACATTGCCTTATATTAGTTGTAATATTGCAATTGCTTTGCTAATTTCTATAATGCTGCTTGCTTGCAAATTTGAATTTTTTGTCATTGATGTTTGTGTTACTTGTTTTGTGCTGCTGCATTGCCTCGTCCCTTAGTTTAGCATCTGAGCTCAGTAGATTTAAGTTAGCTTAAGAGGGGGTAGACTATATAAGAAACTAACTATGATAAATTGGAAGAAATGCATTGAGAAGATATAAGAAAATGGTTTGGCCAAAAAAAAGTATTTTGAAAGAGAATATGAACCAAAAAAGTAGGGTTTAGGGACAACAGTTTACGTAGGATTTTCTTGGAAATAAATAATAAGGTAAGAAATATGTGAACATATAAATACAGAAAGCATGCTTGGATAGGATTTTTTTGGTGGAAACAAATGTTGAAATAAGACGAAAGGTCTATGGAATGAAGTTTTGGGTTGGACTGCAGTACCAAATGTTACATTGAAAACAAACCCTGTCCTTTCCTTATGCGTTGCGCTAAAAATATTCTGTGTCAGGTTAAGCACAGTCACGTGTATAATTCCTCTAAGGGGACGTTTCACCTTCACTGTCACCTTCAACTGGTGGCAGTTCAGCATGCACATTTTCTTCTTCTGCAGCCTGAGGTGCCTCATCATCATTTCCCAGACTAAAATTAATCATTCAGTAAATCCTTGATGTGTGTTCCTTCCAGGGTAAATTACTTGGACAGAAGAGAAATCCGGAACAGCGACATCGCAAAATATTTCACTGCCTTGTTATTTTTGTCAGTTCCAGCCTTCTAAACGCATCTATAGGGAGTTCAAGATCTTCCTTTATATCAGACACCAGATGTTTCTCGCCATATTCTTGTATCTGCTGTACTGCTGATTTATTTTTCATGTGTGACTTGCAGGTGAGGTTAGGGTCGGGAACGTGACCCAATCCATTCCCTCTCTACTAGGAATCCAGTTCCTAACCTATACCCATTCGGTTGAAGACAATTCGGAGCATGTTACCATATTTCTTATTGTGATTCTGATCTTTGGGTATTTTCTCGAATTCATTTTCCATATACATCTTGTATTCAATATGTTCATCGCTCCCAATATTGTTAAAAACATAACTTGTATATTTGCCCATTAACCAAATCACTGCGTTATTTTTTGCCTGAGGGTAGTAACTTTCCTCTGGTCTGAAGAAAATGTTAGTCCGTACATTGTTTGCTGAAGTTCTTGTTATCTGAGCAATTTTCTCCCTGGTCCACCTCCAGTTGATAATCCGATCTCCACAAGTGTAACGATGAGGCACACTGTCAACGAGGTTGCATTTGCTGCAGAGGTTTGTGTCACTTAAACCGATGGCAAAGAGACGCTCATTAGTGCTGATGATGTTATTGACTACCTTGTACCACGCTGTTCTCACGTCAGACGAAAGAACATCACTTTTGATGTTTTTCCAGACCACATTCCATGCTATTCCAGCATATTTGGTTTCTATGCTCTTTTTCCTTCCATGTTTCAGTCTTTCAGCTAAAATCGCCTTTGCTGTAACATTTTTGGAGTTTAAAATATTTTTGCTGAGATAACTTAGTTCAAGATAATACTCCCTAATGTGTTTCAGCTTAAAATTTATTTTTTGTACATGTATCGGCTGCTCTACACTTTCTGGCCTGACAATATCGTATAGTTTTGCTGTAATGCACCCTGGATCATTACACTTTATGCTCCATGTTCGTTTGACATACAGTGCCATCGCTTTAGACTTGATGTCGGTTAGACCCATTCCTCCATTGCTTGGATCCAAAACTGCTGTCTTCACCGGCACTCGAAACAATTCCCCTTTCCACAAGAACTTTGCTAAGGTGGACATGATCGTCTTCGCCACCATTGATGGAATGGAGAGAACCTGTGCTATGTAGTAGGCCTTGGATAAAATATACGTGTTGATAAACAGTACTCTCTGGAACTGGTTTATGCTACGTTGACAGTTTTCAGTCAAAGCTCCCTTGATTTTTCTTGCCACCTCCCGCCAATTTATTGCGATCATTTTTAAAAGGGACGTTGTCAATGCCATTCCAAGAGCTTTGCGTTCATTAACATGGTTCGCCCACTCAATGCGTAAGTTAGCAAGCCGCTTTATATTTAGAAATTTACTTTTATTTTCATTTACCCTCGCACCTGATGCGGAACAGTATTTTGCAAGTATCATCTCTAGTTGTGTCACATCTGTTTGGTCTCTGATGATTACGCATACATCGTCCACGCAAGCACCTACCACGGTCTTTGTGCCTTGAATGGTAATGCATGTCAGTCTGTGCTGTAGCTGTCTCAAGAAAGGTTCCAGCGATATAACGAACAGGAGCAAGGATAAGGGGCTTCCTTGGGTAACACCCCTTTTTATTTCAATTTTTTTTGTCAGTTGACAGTTAACGGAGATTTGTGCAGTAACACCTATTGCCATGTTCTTGATGATGTCGATGGTTTTTGGCAGGAAGTCCATTCGGCGCATTGTCTCTGTCAGGTATTTGTGATTAATTTGATCAAATGCCTTATGGAAGTCTATGAGAAGCAGTCCACATTTTATGTTACTCGCCTGCGCTAGCGCAATGACATCGCGATACAAAGCCGCAGTTTGTAAAATCGTTCTTCTAAAAGCACAAGTCTCCTGTTGGCCTATGATGTCAGCAGTGCATGGTAGAAAGCGCTTGTTAATTACTCGAGCTATAATTTTATAATCTGAATTTAAAAGCGAAATCGGCCGTAGGTTGTTTATTTTTTTGCAGCCTCTGTTCTTCGGGATCAACACGATTTTGCATTGTTTGAAATCTGCAGGCACTGGCTTTCCATGTAAGACTTCATTGACAGTTTCGGTGAACTTTTCTCCTATTAGGGTCCAAAATCGTTTATACTGTAGAATTCAATGGGCAGTCCGTCAGGTCCTGGAGATTTTCTAGCAGGGGAGCTGCACACGATTTCTAATACATCTTCCTTGGTGATGTCCGAAGAAATGTTCTCATCATCTTGCGATATTCGTGGAAGATATGTACCAAAGAGCTCATCGTATTCTTCTTCGTTTGTTTCCCCTGATGCATACATACGTTCATAGTACGCTGAGATCTCTTTAATTATTTCCTTATGGGTGGTGATTATGGTACCATCATCTATTTGAAGTTCATCCATGAAACTTCTTCTTCTATTCTTGGCGTGTCTGACAAGGTGGTACGATGCAACAGTCTCATCTTCCGTGACTGACTTTGCTTTGGATTTTATTTTAAGTCCCTCCAGTTCCTTACGTTTCAGACTTATTAACTTTGCTTTTATTTTCTTGATGTCTTTTAATCTCGTAGGAATTGCATCTGTCTGATCGTAGAGGTCCCTGAGCACGCTGTAGTAGAATTCTACAGTCTGTTTCCTTTCTCTGGCCATATCTATACTAAAAGATATCAAAACTTTCCTTAGCTTCGGTTTCGCTCGTTGGGTCCACCATTCTATCACACTTGGAAAGTTGTTCAGTGAACGGAGACACATTTCTCAAGCTCTGGTTAGGGCATCTTCTAAGTCTTCTTCTGATAATAACGATATATTTAGATTCCACTGGCTTCGTACTCTTCGGGTAGGTTGTGGTGTTAAATTTACGCAGGTCAACAACGCACTGTGATCGGAAAAACTAACGGGAACAGTTTTTGTTTTCAGTACTTTATCTGCTAAATTTTCCGATACGTAAAGTCTGTCAATTCTACTACAGGAATTCGCAACAATGTGAGTGAAGTTCACCATCGTTGGGTATTTTATTTCCCACGCATCTTTTAATTTTAAATGAACAACAAGACGTCTCAAGTCAGTTGAGTAACTGAAGTTGCGGATTTGATCCTTTAGACTCAATACACAATTAAAATCTCCCCCTATTATAAGTTGCAGGGGGTTTTTCCTCAGTAACTAAATTACGCTTTCATTAAAGAATGTGGCTCTTGCAGCTCTATTACTGCTGCCAGAAGGAGCATATAAATTGACTATAGTAACTCCTGCTACATTTATTCCAATACCTCGCCCCGATTCTAATTTATCAACGTCATGCCTTCTCTAACTAAAATGGCCGTGCCAACATTCATTTCAGTGGAAATATTGTAAAAATCAACGTAATTGGAAAAATTTAATTGTGGTAATACCACTTCCTGTAGGAGAGCAATATCCGTCGCTGACTCATACAGAAACTGTTTCAGAGCCGCTATCTTAACATCCGACTGTATCCTATTGATGTTTAACGTGGTAATCGTATATGACCGTAACATAGGGGAGTCACCTTTTTCCCGCTAGTCTATCATTTCATGCCACTCCAAGCCGGATACTTCCTGAGAATCTGACTGGAGACCACCGTCACGGTTTGCATTAGAGCCTTTCTTTTTACTTTTCTTCCGGTTTGCATTGACACTAGCCTTCACCGAGTGTCTGCTCCGCCCACCCCCTGAACAGTTTTCCACCGAGACCGTAGTCGGTGGATCTGAGTGGCAGTCGTGTGCCACTATCTCGTCTGCCAAAGGCGGCGCAGAAGCAGTTTGCAAACACTCTTCCAATGCCCCATCACTTCTATGAACACTTTCGTTTACTGTTTGTGTGTTATTGTTGTAAAACTCCACTTCTTCGTCTTGGGATTTGGACTGTGACGTCTCCTGTTGTTGACAATCACTCGCTACCTCGTCATGTTTGCTTTCAGTTGCATCTGCGAGTGAATCTGTCTGCATTGATTGACGTACGGGTACTGCAGCGCGGGGTTGTGGTGTCACCAAGAGCAGCGCATTGCCATCTACTGGCGCGTCCAGCGCTACAGAATGGGACTCTGATGTCACTTCGACCTGTTCAGGTGATGGTAGCATATTCGATCTGTCTACTGATGTACTTGACTCAGAGTTCGAATCTATGCTGACAATATTGTCTGAAACAGTTTCCAGTACTGTTTTCTGAATGTCACCTACAGCTTTCAGCGATAGGTTGATATCTTCTTCATCTGTGCTACTGCCGTCACAAGTTCGACGTCTTTTGTTAGTGGCTATACTACTTTTTCCAGCCGGATTGTCTACAGTGTCTTTCCTGAGTAAAGGTGGAAATGCTTCAAGAGTATTTTGTGGCATGTCGTCTACATTCCCCGAAATGCTGGAAACTTCACCACCCGTCATCTGATTTTCAGTCACAAGATCAGCCAGTGTTAACCTTTTACGCTGTTGTAAATTATTCTGCAATACAAACACCTTTTTTGGACAGTTCTGCCGGAGATGCCCACTTTCATTACATATATGACAAGTCAAAGTCTGTCCATTGTATATAACGTGCGCTTTGTAGCCACAAACCAAAATATGAGATGGAATGTTTTGTTTGACATGCATATCGACAGAACGAACGCCACTAAAGCATTGCAATCTATGCTGGCTTGACCATCGTTCATTACGAATTTGTCTGACGTCACCGTATTTAGATAATGCGTCTTTTAAGTAGCAGTTTTCTACCTCAGGAGGCAAATTAAATACTCTGACTTGTTTATAATCAACATCAGCATTTGAAATAGTAACTGTACTCACCGAATTATCGCGATGACGGAATTCAGCTTTTCCTTCAAATTTCTGCAATATCCGTTCCAACACCAACGGGGAAAGCAGCTTCACAAAAAAGCAGTATTGCTCCAAGTCATAATAAGCAGTGTGCGTCTGATCCGAAGTAATGCCAATAACGTCAACGATCCAGTCATGAATTTCTAGTGAACTTGGCTGAACATTACGGGTTGCTTTGTCAAATCCAAATCTTAGGGTAAGCTTTCTGAGAAACATTGTTGCCATGTCAGCAGTTAACAGTTCGCGAATACAAGGAAACTAAAATGCTGCATCACCACAATCACAATTTTACACAACACTGTTACGCAGAGTCATGAAATCCAAACAGAAGCGCCACAGCGCGTCCGCTCAGGACGGCCGGAAAAGCCGATATTCTGGTTCCAGATAAACGAAACTTCTGTGTAATTGCTTGTCAGAAGGCTATGAACGATAATGGACACCGCTCAAAGTGTAACTGTCTGTAATACAACTATATTTTTAAATTATTTCACAATGCGAACCAAACTGCGATCTCTGTTTACGTTGCTAAGCAGAGATATGCCTAGCCCATAGCAGCTATTAATGTGGACATGTTCTGCGATTTGCATTTTGGCGCGCAAATCAGCGACATGTGATTGGGCTGACGCCGTTGTGTTACTGGATGCATTCTTTCTGCCACATTGCCATATTTGAAATGAAGTGATTTAGCTGTGTTGCAGCGTGACAGTCATCACTGAAATTACAACGACTGAGCTTTAGAACCTATTATTTACTGTGTGTTCTGTGTGGTATGTTGTTTCACAGATATATTCAGACAGTTTCTAAATTACTTTGTAAGTGCCTTATTTGGATCATTACGTCTAATTAGGTTATGTCCTCTGATAAAAACAGAAAATTATTTGTAGCCTTGATAAGTACGAGTACAGCCACTGAAAATTCCTGGGACTTCTTACAAGGGAACCTCCCCATCGCACCCCCTTCAGATTTAGTTATAAGTTGGCACAGTGGATAGGCCTTGAAAAACTGAACACAGATCAATCGAGAAAACAGGAAGAAGTTGTGTGGAACTATGAATAAAATAAGCAAAATATACAAGCTGAGTAGTCCATGCGCAAGATAGGCAACACCAAGGCTAATGTTAGCTCAGGAGCGCCGTGGTCCCGTGGTTAGCGTGAGCAGCTGCGGAACGAGAGGTCTTTGGTTCAAGTCCTCCTTCGAGTGAAAAGTTTACTTTCTTTATTTTCGCAAAGTTATGATCCGTCCGTTCGTGCATTGACGTCTCTGTTCACTGTAATAAGTTTAGTGTCTGTGTTTTGCGACTGCACCGCAAAACCGTGTGATTAGTAGACGAAACGACGTGCCTCTCCAATGGGAACCGAAAAATTTAATCTCAAGGTCATAGGTCAACCGTTTCCTCCACAGGAAAACACGTCTGATATATTCTATACGACACTGGTGACGGCATGTGCGTCACATGACAGGAATATGTTGTCCACCCACCTAACTTATACACTTGGCGAATGGGTAAAAAGCTTCTTCTACCTTACCCGATTTAGGTTCTCTTGTGGATGTGATAATCACTCCCAAAAAAGTGATGAAAACATAAGAGTTTGTCACATAAACTAAAAATAAAAAAATTAAAATTTTCACACGATGGAAGATCTGAACCAAGGACCTCTCATGCCGCAGCTGCTCACGCTAACCACGGTACCATGGCTCTCGGGAGCTCAACTTCTCCTTGATGATGCCTATGATATGCATGGACTACTCAATTTGTATATTTTGCTTATTTTTTCATAGTTCCACACAACTTCTTCTTGTTTTCTCGATTGATCTGTGTCCAGTTTTTCAAGGTCTATCCACTGTGCCAACTTATAACTAAATCTGAGGGGGGGGGGGGGGTGCGATGGGGAGGTTCCGTTGTTAGCAATGAAGTTTCCGTACAGGTACGTTATATCGCCGCAAAATTAATTTACTTTTACACACAAATAGTGATGACTGCCCTCTCAGGCCAGTTTTATGCAGTTGTGAGCAGTATCTGCACGCTCATATTTATCTACGGTAGCTGCGAAAAGAAGACTTACTTCGGCAATATTTACAGTACCCGCTATTCCACGAATATCCAGAGCATTTATCCTACATAGGTTTTAACTCAAATAGTTATCTGTACCAACACTTTTTATCTTATTTGCGTTGAAATTTTGTAAAATTTTATATTCAATTTTTAATACATGCTTGTCACACTTTGTGAGTATACATGCTCAGCTGTCGCTTTGCTTGGCCAGAGAACGGAGCAGACTGTAGCGCAGCGCTGAGATGGATCTTCCTAAGTGTGGCCGGCTTTGAGACGAGGGCAGACATCAGCGGGTAAAGGATGGGATTTCTCGAAATCGTGCTTGCCACAGTTTCCAACGCACGGCCAACAGTCGAAAGTGTCACTCGACGGCTACTGTCTATTACTCGCAAATATTACTAGGAAAACTACTAAAACTGAGGCCATGGACCTACGTAATAAATGAGAATATAAAATTATGCGCCCCTACATAAGTGAATCAATGCAGCATTGTACAACTCAATTTTATACATTATGACTGCAAAAACCCTACTGGTAATTTATAAGCAATATGTCGAACTTGAGCTCAATTAAACAGTGAGCACTTACCGACATAATTCATCTGGAACCAAACTGAATCCGATTTTGATTAATATAGCTCTGTTCACCAGTACCAACCGTACTTCACAATCACAGGTATCATGTGTGAAGAGTGCATATAATCGTGGCTATTACAGAATCGTTAACTTCTTTCTTTCATATATCGGTATGCACTTATCTGAGAGCAATCTTTGTTGATCCGTGATCGTTGGTTGTGTTGTCACACCGTCTCTGCCTGAGGGCGTTCACAGAGAGATTATTATTAATCAAAGTGCGTAGAGAAGCAGACGTGGAGCTGCACGGTCAGGAAACTTTCATCTAGAATTCGTCTGCTAAATATATAATACAGATTTGCTGGAAATGATTGAATAATATGATGATGAAAGTATTCATTGATTTTGAGAAGAGTTTTGTGAAGAATTGTGACTGGAGGTAAATCCGCAGCTTTGCACACTTGCGCATAGTTATCACTCTGTTGTAAAACTAGGTGTCGTACCGATATTTCGTTGAATCATTTTTCTCATGGATTGCTCAGAGCTAGAGAAGCTAGTTCTCCTCCGCTATATAATAAAAAAAAGCGACACAAAGAGAGATTATTTTGTGTAGGGTAATCTTTTGTGCAAAGGAAATTTTTGATTAATCATCAGTCGTTTTGTGTAAACTCAGTATTATTCATGATCCTGAAAGTGAAGTCATTATTTGGTATAAAATTGTTTTAAGACAATCGTGTATAGACCATTAAAGTACCCAAAATTATTCCCATGCAACAAATTCTTTGTTGCTTATCATTGCACTTGGGAGCACACACGCTTCTGAATATAATATTTGGCTTACCATTTTCATTTAGTTTTCTTGTGGCGCTGGTTGCTGTGCTCCACTTTCGAGAGAAAATTTTTACAGTACCGAGGTAAGTACAAGATTAGTTCAGGGCCATAGTTATACAGTTATTCAGTTATACTATTCGTACTGAACAGTGACTTTACAAGGTTAATCAGTTATTAGACTGATAGCTAACATTCAGTTGCAAAGTTATTTTCTCGCTGTAAAAAGTGTATTTCAGTGAACAGTGTGATATATCCGTCAGTGAAACATTTTTCGTAGTCAGAGTTTTGTTTTACAACTTAACTATGTAAATCGGCAGTCGACGCTGATGAAAGTAATTTGGAAAGTTAATTCATAAAAAAATTTTAGTAGTTCATTTCATGTGTAATTTTTATTGGTTTTGCTTGGGGGTATTTGTCAGATGTTGAAAACTGTCCACTGCGACGTCAGGCAACCCACCATTGTTCACTCGACTGCACGTTGCAGGGCTTCAGCAATCACATTTTTCACTAATTAATTTCTTGCACTTACTCTCCACACTACACACACACACACACACACACACACACACACGGCGGGGGGGGGGGGGGACGCAATTCGACATATTTCGTTGAAATAGTCGCGGCTCGGGGTTTTTATCATCTTCAGTTTGTGGTGGACAGTCCATCTGTTCACGAGGAGAGTGGTTGGCTGATGAGTTTGGGCACTTTTCACAGGAGATGAATTGAGTTTCTGGGTGGCAAAAGATATTCACCGTTTCAACACTTTTAAATTTTGAGAGGTGGTTGGTTGGTTGATTGGGGTTGAAGGGACCAAACAGCAAGGTCATAAATCCCTTGTTTCAAATGTTGTCCATTCAGATAGTGTGACATCCCAGAAAAGTCAGAAATATAAAAGGAAAAAGGCTAAAAAACGTAAAAGTGCAGTCATGTCGTCAATGGTAAAAACAAAACGAGGTAAGTCAGCAAGTGACCGACCCCAACGCTATGCAGGAAAAATCCCACCTCTGAAGCAGTAGAGGCAAGACCACCTGCAACTTAAAAGCGTTCAACCGCTAGAATGTAGAAGTGCGTATGGGAAAAGGAGACTAACCAATCCAAAAAAGCGATAAAAACTGAGTAAAAGGGGAAGAAAAGATGATCTTGGCCAGCGAGGGGAGTCGGGAATCACCAAACACAGCTTACAGTGGGAGATACCCCAACGCTCACCGCCCTGCCCCAACACCAGAGTGAGATTAAAAACCTTTAAACTGAGAATAAAAACCACTGTCAGAGAGGAAACTGAGAACCAGTTCGACTATCCAGGAATCGTTAGCCAACATTAAAGGTAAAGTGCGGGGGAGCTGTACTTAGTACGCATAGCCAAAAGAAGGGGGCTACCGACGGGAAGGCTCCACAACCACAAAGTGGGGGTGGCTCATCACGCAAAAGAAAACCATGGGTCAGCCTGGTATGACCGATGCGGAGACGACTCAGTGTAGTCGAGTCCTTACAGGAGAGGCGAAAGCAAGAACGCCACGGGCCTGGTGTCACCTTAATCGCACGAAGTTTATTAGACAGGGAGGCAGCCTCCCACGAGTTGGTCCATGGTTGTGCGAAGTGGGATTTGATGTGAAGCCGTTAATCCGCTGCGGGAAGGGTTACAGAGAACGGGGGGTAAGTGACTGCTCCCCCAGCCAAACGATCAGCAATCTCATTACCTGGGATACCCACAAGACCAGGGACCCAAAGGACGTCAACGGAACAAGTGGAATGGTGAACATCAGCGAGATGGTCATGGATGGCAGAGACCAAGGGATGACGTGAAAAACACTGGTCAATAGCCAAAATGCCACTCATTGAGTCCGTACACAACAAAACGCGGTTGTGTTGGGACTGTTTAATAAAGGTAAGGGCCTGGGAAATTGCCATCAATTCCGCAGTAAACACTCGACATGTAGGTGGCAGCAGATGATTTTCCGTGCCAACAGAGGACGTGATGGCATATCCCTCACGATCAGCAGATTTAGAGTCATCGGTTTAACATCATCCCGAAACTCCCATAAAATTCGGCGGAAAAAGGAACGGAACACCATCGGGGGGATGGAATTTTTCGGACCTCGGCGGAGATCCATCCGAATTCGGGGCCGAGGAACTAACCAAGGGGGGTGGTGTGGAGGGAGCGTGGAAGACAGGTCAAAGAAGGAAGCTGAAAATCACGGCGAAGAGACGCAAGGCGGAGCCCAACCGGTAAACCCGCCCGAGCGCGGGAATCAGGCGGACGACGTCCATGGTCTGGGAACAGTATAGAATAGGAAGGATGAGTGGGAGAGGAATGGACAGCGATTGCATAAGACACCAGAAGCTGGGACCGCCGAACACAGCTTCAACCAGGAGACTATCAACAGTGCTAATAGGGAAGGAACCGGTGGCCAAACGGATACCACGATGGTGGTGTGGAAGCACGTGCAGCTGAACCATAAACTTGACAATCATAGTCCAAGCGAGACAGAACTAAAGCACGATAAAGGCGGAGAAGAATGGAGTGGTCCGTACCCCAAGAGGTGTGGGCGAGGAAGCGATGAACATTGAGTTTACAGAAACATCCTACCTTCAGAAGTTTGATATGGGGCAGCCAAGTGAGCTTGTTGTCGAAAAGAAGACCCAGGAAACGGTACTGTGGGATCACAGGCAATCGTTGTGCATCCAGATAGAGCTCTGGATCGGGGTGGATCGTAGTACGGCGGTAGAAGAGGACCACCCGCGATTTTAAAGGAGAGAATTGAAACCTGTGTGAGAGGGTCCATGCAGAGGCACGCTGTATAGCTCCCTGGAGCTGCCGCTCTGCAGAGGCCATCGAAGATAAACTAACCCTAATGCAGAAATCATCCACATACAGGGCAGGGGCGACCAAAGGACCGACAGAGGCCAAAAGTCCATCGATAGCAATGACGAAAGGAAGTACACTCAATAAAGAACCCTGTGGGGTTCCACTCTCCTGGGTCCGTGGGGAACTAAAAGCAGTACCAACACGAACCCTAAACGACCGATGGAAGAGGAACTGGAAGGATAAAAATCGGGAGTGGGCCCCGAAGACTCCACTGATGAAGTGTAAGTAAGATGTGATGGAGCCAAGCCATGTCATAGGCCTTGCGAAGATCGAAAAATACTGCAACCAAATGGCGGCGCTGGGAAAAAGCCTGTCGAACTGCAAATTCCAAGCGAAGTAAATGATCGATCGGAGACCGTTCCTCTCGGAAGCCACACTGGTAAGGGGACAATAGATCCCGAGATTCGAGGACTCAATTGAGCAGACAGGCTACCATCCGTTCAAGCAACTTGCAAACAACATTTGTCAGACTAATTGGCCGATAGCTTTCAACAAATAGTGAGTTCTTACCAGCTTAAGGACAGGAACCGCGATCCTATCCCTCCACTGAGAAGGGAAGTCACCCTGGAGCCAAATACGGTTAAACACCTGGAGAAGATGTTGCCATTGCGGAGCATTGAGATGTTGAAGCAGTTGGTTATGAATGGAGTCTGGGCCAGGGGCCGTATCATGAGAAGAAGAAAGTGCGGAAAGAAATTCCCATTCGGTAAAAGGTTAGTTGTAAGATTCTGACTGACAAGGGGTAAAAAATAAGGTGGAAGCTTCGGCCCGCTGTTTCCGGTGAAGGAAAGCGGCCGGATGGGAGGCTGATGCTGATGCTGATGCTGTTGCAAAACGGGTCGCAAGATGTTCCACAAGAATCAATGGGTCTGTACAAAGGCCATCTGGGAGATGAAGGCCTGCGAGGGTGGACTCCAATGACAACCTTGGAGAGAGCGAAGTGTAGCCCATACCCGTGACACAGGGACAGTAGGACCGAGGGAAGGAAGAAAGCGTTCCCAACATATCCGTTTGCTCTGTTTGATTAAATAACGGGCTTTAGCGCGAAGGCGTTTAAAGCTAATAAGGTTGGCAACAAACGGGTGCCTCTTAAGGTGTTGCAAAGCTCGAGGGCAATCACGGATGGCAATGGCAATGGCTGTACTCCACCACGGGACTTGCCGGCGGTGAAGTGGTCCAGATGAGCGCGGTACAGCAAGGCTAGCAGCGCGAACAATCGCGTCAGACACTTCACGTAGGACTTCATCAATATAACCCAACTGTGCGGTGTACAGAGGCCAATCGGCGCGTTGGAAAGACCAACGCGGGGAGCGGAAAGGGAGTGAGAGAATCAACAGGAAATGGTCACTATCACAAAGGTCGTCGTGTGGTGACCAGCATAATGAAGGGAGGAGGGAGAGAGAAGAAAGAGAAAGATCAATGGCAGAAAAGGTACCATGACCGGCACTGAAATGAGTAGGGGAGCCATCATTAAGAGGGTACAAGTCGTGGTCCGCAATAAATTGGTCTATGAGAAGACCTCGTCTAGATGGAAATGCACTGCTCCATAAGGAATGATGAGCATTAAAATCCCCAAGAAGGAGGAAGGGAGGAGGAAGTTGCCAAAGAAGGGCAATTAAGGCAACAAGTGTAAGAGTCCTGTCAGGAGGGAGATAAGGATTGCAAATCGTGACCTCAGAGTCTAGGTGAACCATAACAGCAACCGCTTCCAATGTAGTTTGAAGAGGAATCCGCGTGCTAGCAACGTCTGTATGGACCAACGTACAAACACCACCAGAAGCGCGCAGGGGGCCGACCCGATTTCGACAGAAAACGGAACCCACAGAGGGTTGGTGAGTGATCATCAGTAAAATGAGATTCCTGTAGAACCTCATAAGCTGCAGAGTAAGACGAAATAAGGGATTTCAACTCCGGAAAGTGACGGTAATATCCATTACAATTCCACTGGATAACCACAGAACGATGATTCAAATGGGGGTTGAACAGGCTAAAGCCAGTCATGCCGCCAGGTCACCATCCGTCACCGACTAGGAGGGGGTGACATCCATGAACAACAGGTCAGAATCTGGTTATGAAGCCGGGGATGGGACCTCTGGTGACACTCCCTTGTCCCAGGACTTATGTTTCTTCTTGTTTTCTGTTTGAGATTGAGGAGGGCTGTGTGGCATAAAGGAGCCAGCTACAACAAGACTGGGAACCACAGAACGATGATTCAAATGGGGGTTGAACAGGCTAAAGCCAGTCATGCCGCCAGGTCACCATCCGTCACCGACTAGGAGGGGGTGACATCCATGAAAAACAGGTCAGAATCTGGTTATGAAGCCGGGGATGGGACCTCTGGTGACACTCCCTTGTCCCAGGACTTATGTTTCTTCTTGTTTTCTGTTTGAGATTGAGGAGGGCTGTGTGGCACAAAGGAGCCAGCTACAACAAGACTGGGAACAGAAAGAGATCAGGCGACCTGGGAGCTGACGGACCGCGGTTCTCGCGGTCGTCGCGTGGCAGTAGACCTTTGGCCTGGAAGGGGTTGGGAAGGGGTATCCCAGGAAGGACGCCCTTGACCGGCAGACACCGAAGAAGTGGGACACTTCTCTGGGTGGGGAGGGGGAGCAGCGCCCAGAGGAGAAGGTGTGGGAGCCGTGGGGGAGGGGGGAGAGAGGGATCCAGGACGGGGGTAAGGAAGGGAGAGGAAGGGGTGAAGATGTAACTAAAGCATAACTAGACATCATGGACACAGGGTGAAGACGTGCATACTTGTTACGAGCCTCCGTGTAGGTCAAACGATCAAGGGACTTCTGTATCGTCTTTTCCTTCTTATATACTGGGCAATCTGGTGAACGTGGAGAATGATTGCCATGACAATTAACACACACAGTAGGGGGCACACAGGAACTCCCCTCATGGAGCGGACGTCTACAGTCACCACAGAGATGGGCCTGTGAACAACGGGAAGACGTGTGTCCAAAATGCAAGCACTTAAAACACCTAATAGGAGGTGGGATGTACGGCTTCACAACACATCAGTAAACCATAATCTTTACTTTCTCAGGGAGGGTATCGCCTTCAAAGGCCAGGATAAAGGCACCAGTATCAATGCGATTGTCCTTCAGACCCTTCGGGACACGCCAAACAAAGTGAACACCCCACTGTCCCAGATTGTCCCAGAATTCCTCATCAGTTTGATGGATGAGGTCCCTGTGAAAAATCACACCTTGAACCATATTTAGAGACAGGCGGGGGGTAATGAACACAGGGATTGTTCCAAGATGGTTACGGGCATGAAGGGCTGCAGACTGGGTAGCTGAAGCAGTTTTAATCAACAATGAACCCAACCGCATCTTGCTCAGGGAGTCCACTTTGCCAAACTTGTCTTCAATGTGTTCCACAAAGAATAAAGGTTTGGCATTGGTGAAAGTATCCCCATCAGCCCTGATGCAAACCAGATAGCTGGGGAAAGGTTTCGCCCCTAGCCGACAGGCCTGTGTCTCCTCTCACGGGGTAGCCATCGAAGGGAAGGCCGAAGGGGCAGGAGAAGCAGCACTAAAAGAATAAGTTCCACGTAGAGAGACGGCCACAGAAGAACGGCCAGAGTTCTGGACCCATATGCGTTTGATTCGAATAGTGTCTGCCCTGATACCACCCATTCCAATCAGAGGCTCCCCTCATGGGCCCCACCCAGCCACAGCAAGAGCCGTCTGGCACGGAGGCCATTGACGGGAGTTCCGATGCTCCAGGGTGACGAGCAATCACTCCTAGGCTTACATGAGGAGGTCACATCTCAGGTATCAGAAGTGTGATCCCTGTGTGTTCAGGGGACTCAACCAAAAGGGTACATAGCGACCCCACCACACGGGTTGGCTACTGTGCTGGCTATGCACCCTAGAATCAGACAGTAACGTGAAAGAAAAAGAGGAATGAACTAGGAGGGTACACGTCGGAGACACCAGGTAAGGTGCTAAGGTGCTCACCCCAAATGGCTCACACTATGGAAATAAATTTAGTAATGGAGGTCAAACCCAAGAGGGGGACCAGGGAATGCCAAAAGGACGAGGTGATTACGCAACAAAACTAAATTGCAAAACCAACATAACCAGGAGGATAGTGGGGCCAACATAAGCAAGGACACCAAGAGAGGGAGAGGAGAGGTCGAAGGGGAAGGAGCAAGGAGAGGAAAGGAGGGGAACGGCAAGGAAATGTAGCCCGAGAAAGAAGGAAGGGTGCAATAGCTCAGGCCCCATGCTCGCCACGCCTGTACTCACGGAAGAACCGTGAGCCCCCGGGTGGCAAATTTTGCGAGTGATATAGATTGAGTAGCATATGGAGACAGACGATTTCACAGCCCGTTTTCGAACAATATATAATTTTAAGAAGCAAGACTTTCAGGGATTCTCCTCTGTGCTGGACGAGAGCATCCTTAGTATCAATCCAGTTGTAGAATGCAGGACAAGACTCAGGAAGATTTGGGAAACTACCTTGATCTCTTGGATAATGATCCTTTCAGTCAAGAACTGTTAACGGCAATGACCAAGAACAACGAACATGCTTGGTGTAAATTGATGGAGCTAATAGATCTGAACAAGAGCAGCAACAAAGCCTGGTGGCTTGTTATGCATCTTAGTTGTGACGCAACAACTGGAAAGGAACATTCACATGTATCAGCTAACCAAATTGCCTGCCAGCTTGCAAATATTGGTGACCTGGACAATCCTATATGTAAGTAAGATCACAAAAATATACGGCCAGAGGACATTGAGACTTTTACAGCCTTTTCACGTGGAAGAACTGAATAAACAGCCAGTATCTCGTCTCCTACCTTCCAAACTTTACAGAAGCTCTCCTGCGAACCTTGCAGAACCAGCACTCCTGAAAGAAAGGATATAGCGGAGACATGGCTTAGTCACAGCCTGGGGGATGTTTCCAGAATGTGATTTTCACTCTGTAAAGTTTGGAAGGTAGGAGACGAGATACTGGCAGAAGTAAAACTGTGAGTACAGGGCGTGAGTCGTGCTTCGGTAGCTCAGATGGTAGAGCACTTTCCCGCGAAAGGCAAAGGTCCCGAGTTCGAGTCTCGGTCGGGCACACAGTTTTAATCTGCCAGGAAGTTTCAACATCTAAAATATAAGTTACAATAATTGGAAAGTACGAAGTTGTACCCATTAACAGTGCTGGTGGCGGCAGACGGAGCGAGATCCGTAAGAGTAAGGATGACTCTGATGAATATATTGAATATGTGTTATTACCGTTTTCAGCCGGTAAAAGTTTGAAAATGGTCCGAGGAAGGGGCAGAAACCGGTTGCTAACTACTGAAAATCTGGAAACGCGATCGAGACTGTTTTTATTTGATCTTTTAGCACGATTGGAGGATGTCTGAAACCTACTCCGCTTGTACAAGTCTACCAGCTCGCTGGCATAGTGCCACATAAATTCGTCGTGAAGTAGCTGCCGGTGCATATAGAACTAATCAGGTTTTTCAGGAAAACTATCCATTATATGCGCCCAGTCCAGCAGCCCGAAGATTGAGATCCAGGAGAAGTTTGATCGAGACGACTTCAATGCTGCCAACAACAGAATCTACGGCAAGGAAACACCTGGGGATTTCACGACTTGAGAATAATTCGGCCTGGCCACCCCTCTCGAAATCTCTCCCCACTGGACGTGAACAGAACTGTATAGTGTGGAGGTCACTTAGCCGCCTTAGATCTGGAGTTGGCACATACAAGAGTAACCTCCAGAAGCGGCACTTCCCTGTGCTACACCACGCTTGACTACGGAGGAGCACACAGCACCGAACGTCTACTGGTCTGTCAAGAATGCCCTGCATCTGGCACATTATAAGATCTTCTGCTCGCGGCTCCTAGCACAATCGATGTTGCAGGATTTTGGGCATCAGCAGTGTAGCTTAATAATTATATCTCTCTTTCGTTTTTAATGGAAATTACCACATATTGTATTTGCTTCTGAATCGAATAAATTATAATAACAGTAACGCATGCTTTCAGAAATAGAGAACGTTAACGTGTCGCGAATTTTAGTTTGGTTATTGATGCACTGTAGTGAACAGTGAAGTAGCAGCACTAATGAAATTTTTGTTGTAATGTAGGAATTTGGTCGTCAGTTTAGCTTTAGAAATCTTTGGTTTGGAGCGAACATGCAGATATCTCGCACTGATGGTGCCGAAGTTGTAGACATCTTCCTGGAGGACGTTATTCAACAATCAGAAACATGCTGTACCGATGTTATGCCTGTATAGCCGTTGTGCGATAAAGCATACTGCTGTCATATATCCTCATTGCGACAACTAAAAATCTGATACATGCTTCTAGTGAGTGAGACCACTGTATGTGCACATATTCAAGGACTAAGTTTTCTATAAGAGTGAATGTATTTTGTGATTTAATACATTGTAGCCCCTAAGTGCTTACACTAAATTTAAGACACTCCCAATAATTCGGGATCCATTTGTGCAAGGAATGGCTGAATTACCAAGAGTCTAGTGTAGTTAAAAATACAACATATGGTCTTAAATTTAACTTTGCCACTGTGTTAAATACATCAGCATGGTTACCAACTCTTTGATCCATTTTGCAATGCAAGGAATGCTGTCCCATGAGAAGGCATGGCCCATTCTCCTTATCGGTGACGTCACTACTCTTACCAGTGATGTCACCAGATTTATCATCATCACGTGGCAAACTCCTCCCTTATCCTCTTTAGCGAATATCAGACAGAAGTATTAACATGAAGCAGTCAATCAGAACGTAGCTGGGAAGTTACGCACCATTCATATGAATTGACACCAAGTTCGAACCCAAGCACTATTTAAAAAAAAAATACATAAGCTTTCCTTGAACAGGCCTGTTGGTGAGCGATATTTACGTTTAATGGCGACATTTTCAAAGCAGTTTTCCCATGAACTAAGTACACACACACACACACACACACCTCTGTATATCATATATCAAGTACTGCACTCCCAAATTATGCAGGTATCGATTTTATTACAAACGCTTTACCTTATTTTGCACCCGCCCGATCATTTCACACACACACACACACACACACACACACGCATGCACACGCACAGGCCACACCTGTTTGTGAAGGGCAAAATGATGGTTAATTTACAGGCTGACAACCTTTCCTACTGGTTGACCATCATTATTCCATGAGAGGGGGGGGGAGAGGGGGAGGCAATGATGGCCATTTCACAGGGTGACAACCAGTCCCCTTGGGTGACCACCATTCCCACAGGTGTCAGTGATGGTCAGTTTATAGGCTGACTGCCAGTTCCGGCTGGATAGCATTGAGTCGGACTGTTTACAAGAGTGATTGCTTTTCTCCCTCAGGTAATATTGGTGGAGCAATGATATCATCTCACACTTGCTCTCTCTCTCTCTCTCTCTCTCTCTCTCTCTCTCTCTCTCTCTCTCTCTCACACACACACACACACACACACATACAGACACATACGTGTACGTGAATTTTGCGTCACGTTAAAAAAAGCATAGATCTGAACTTTCCAACGTGTTCAAAAACTATCGACCTGAATATTTTGCAACATATAAAAAAAAGTATAAATAAGTGAACTTCATCATTAGCGACACACATACACACACACACACACACACACACACACACACACACACACACACACACGCTTGCGCGCGAGCACATACACATCTGAAAAAAAAGTGTTCTAGATGTCAGTGTGGTCACTTGTTGCGAGAGTGACCTTTCGAAGGACACAGTAGGGCAAAAGAGAGCTTTTCACATCTCATCAGTCTCATTCGTGTATGTGTCTCATAAGGTGGCCCAGCCAGCCAGATAAGACGCATGACGCAAGTCAACTCGCTAATTTTGTGCCTACCCGTCTTGCACCAAGGACAATATACTACAGAGGGAATGATAAGAAAACAAGAAATGCTCTAGGTATAAAATTTATCATAAAAAAATTTCATACAGTTTTTCCATTCAACATTTTTACATATTCATACATTCATACAATGGTATTATAGTCAGTGTCTTTACATTTCGGCATGGCCTGTTCTATACACTGTGGCTGCACCAAATTATAAGGAGTTGCAACTGTGAAACAATTTCAAATTTTCACTGTCTGAGCAAGTACAATGTTGTAATCACAAAAAATTTAAATTACATAAATTTCCATTAAAAATCATACATCTGATCAACTCTAGAAAATGAGAATTTAATCTCGTTAATCGGAAAGGTGGATTTCCATATGAGTATGTGAATACAGATCAGTTATGAAATAAAATTACAATCAATAATTTACATTTTTACACAAAATTTTCAGTTATTCAAATTTTTTGGGGGATTTACTTTCTTTCAGGGGTTGGAATAAAACTTGTGATAATTATTACTCATACAGTAAAGGCCTTAGGCCACATGTTCCCCGATAGTATAAAATGTGTGTAGTCCTGGGCAGATACACTTAGTTTGTATTACATAACTCTCTTAACAATATGTTGCTTTCATTGAGTAACATACTGCACAGTCGTTCTTACTTCCTAGTCCAACACACATAGCCTGTAATCATCGATGGTTAAGTTATTAAAAGATGACTATTTCATATCCTTTGCTCTGCACGGTATGCGTCCACACTCAGTCATGAGAACGCACGTTTATTCTCATAGACCGACAAATTCTATATGAGGTTCACCGTTGAGTTCACATTTCATTAACACAACCCTTTCTTTATTCATCAGCGGAATATCATATTAGTTATTTGTAGGGAAACTGAAGTACCAGACCTTGTAAAGACATAATTTCAGACACGTCTGTAGACACTTAAAATCGTGATGTGACAGAGTGTGCTATCACTGTCTGTGTAGAATAGTGGAAAATTTAGCTTGGTCATTAGTGTAGCTGATCCACATCTGCCTTCCTAGAATGTTCCAGTCTCATTACGTACATATTTCGCATATTTTGCACGGTTTTCAAAATACACTATTATTTATAAATTTGAAAAAGTTCTTCTACCAATCACTGCTTGCACTATTGCATTTATGGGCATCAGTATCCATGTATGGTTTCATCCTGTAAGGTTTCCTAAATGATAAAATTCGATGAATCTTTTATAAAAACAATGTTTCGAACATTGTTTCAGATATACCTGTTGCGAATTACGTAGTTTTTCGTATCATAAAAGTCGAAAATACTAGTAAATTCTTTGGTTTCTTACAACTGGATGGTTGTGATATTTTTTACAGACATGGGGCCAAATCTCGCGGTTCCAGACCGACGCGCCTAGAGCCGCTCGGCCACATCGGACGGCTGCGGATGATCTGGACGTGTGTCCATCAGAGAGAGTAAATTTGTAAGACTGGATGTCATCAACTGATACATATATTATGACTTTTAAACACTATTAAGGTAAATACATTGTTTGTTCTCTATCAAAATCATTTGCTAACTGTGCCTATCAGTAGTTAGCGCCTTCAGTAGTTAGAATCCTTTATTTAGCTGGCAGTATTGGCGCTCGCTGTATTGCAGTAGTTCGAGTAACGAAGATTTTTGTGAGGTAAGTGATTAATGAAAGGTATAGGTTATTGTTAGTCAGGGCCACTCTTTTGTAGGGATTATTGAAAGTCAGATTGCGTTGCGCTAAAAATATTGTGTGTCAGTTTATTGATGATCTGAATAAGTAAAGAGAGAAATGTCTGTGCACGTTCAGTTTTGCTCACCTGTTTGAAAACCAAATAATGTAAGACGTTTACCAGCACATTAATTCAGTAATTTTTCTAAGAGGACGTTTCAGGTTTTACAGGAGTACGTTCTACACACTCAAAAATCATAGGTACTCAGTTTTTATTGTCGTTTTGCCTGCTAATAAATCCAGTCGACGGTCCGCCAGCTTCCAGTAAAATCGACTTAAAATCAATTCTTTGGTCCCATGCTCATTCAAAACAATCTCTTCTGATGACGCAGATTACACTACCAATAATATGGAAAATTTATCCTTATTGTTTCGAGTTCGTCCGATTTTAGATGTGATGCATAACATCTGGGTGAGTGCTTCAAGAAATTTACCGAATCAACAAATATTTTTCGTAAAATATTTGTAATGTTCCATGTTAAATGAGGGAAGAGAGACACGATCTGAATTTCATTTAACATCTTCATCACATCCGACTGTCTTTTGGTCGCATATTTACATGATTATGAAATCGCCATCGTACTTGCTCGGATTGTGGAATACGGCAGGCACTCTCTAGCAAGAGAGTAAGAGTAGTGACGCAGTTGATTGATAGAGTATTACACACTCTCAACGCATCTGTCTTGTGGGTTTCCCCACCTTCAAAAAGTTTCCTTGACTCACTAATGCCAGATCATCGGTATGAAGGAAAGTACCTCCACCAGTTTACACGAAGGCATCTTCCTTGTTCTTGGTTATCGCCGTTAACATCTCTTGACTGAAGGGATCATGATCCAAGAGATCAAGGTAGTTTCCCAAATCTTCCTGAGTTTTCTTCGGCTTTCTGCAACTGGATTGATACTAAGGATGCTCTCGAGCAGTGCAGAAAAGAATTTCTGAAAGTCTTCCTTCTTATTTCTTGTTCGGAAAGGGGCTGTGAAATCGTCTGTCTCCATATCCTGCTCAATCTATATCACTTGCAAAATTTATAAGTGTTGGAACGGTGAACATCTTTGCCACCCAGAAACTCAATTCATCTCCTGCGAAAAGTGCCCAAACTCATCAGCCACTCCTGTCGTGAACAGACAGACTGCCCAGAACGGACTGAAGATGATAAAAATCACGAGCCGCGGCTATTACAGCTGAATGTGTTGAAATGCGCCCCCTCTCACACAGAACTGCTCATATTCCGACCTTACAAAACGTTTTAAAATATAAGTGGCAGTGAAATGAAAACTAGACAGATGGAAAACAGTAGGTAAACTGTTTACTTATTATTTGAAATGTAATAGCCATAAACGTTGACATTTATCTCAGTGTGAGGCAGGATGGTGAATGCCTTCGGGGAAAGATATTTGCCGTTGCCTATGGAACCACTATTGTATCCAAACGCGCCCCTCTTCGTCCGAAACAAATCGATGGCCACGAACGTCTTTCTTCAGGGTTCCAAACACGTGGAAATCGCATGGGAAGAGATCGAGAATGTATGAATGAAGTGTAAGGGCTTTCCAGTGGAACTTCTGCAGAGTAGTCGAAACGATCGTCGCAATATGTGGGCCCTGTCAGAGCAGGATACGTGTACTAACTGTTATGGCGATTAATTTTCAAATAATAAACAGTTTACTTACTTTTTTCCATCTGCATCGTATTCATTTGTCTGCCTTTGTACATATTACAGTAAATACGAATAGAAACACAATATGGTGACAACATGTACAACTTTCACAACAAGAAAGTACAATTGAATGTTTATAAACACGCCAGTGTGCCACATTGAGAGTGAACGCCATTATCTGCTTGATTTAGAAGTGCTCTTGGTTTTAATGTCATACGCAATAAACTTGAATTTTGGCTGATTTAATTGGTGGCCTGTCTCAATCAAACTGTCTGCTACTAAATTTGACACAGAAATGTCTTACATATCTAAACAGTACTACATTTAGAACAAGGGTAAAGGTTAGTGTAACATACACTGATGTCATTTGTAATTTTCTTCTTTATAGCTCTGTGTGTGTGTGTGTGTGTGTGTGTGTGTGTGTGTGTGTAGTGTAGTGTAGAGAGTAAGTGCATGAAATTAATTACTGAAAAAAGTGATTGCTGAAGCCCTGCAATATGCAGTCGAGTGAACAATGGTGGGTTGCCTGACGCCGCAGTGAACGGTTTTCAACATCTAAGAAATGTGTGCCTCGTGAGCTTCGATGTTACATCGCTCTTTAGGAATGTACCTCTTCAAGACTCCCTCACGTCTCTTGCTCAATATTTCATGCCACAGATCGTTATCTTTTTGAAAGAAGTCTATTATCTACTTCAAGAGCAACGGGGAGTTGACTGAACAGTTAGATGGTGTGGCCAAGGGATTCCTACCGGTCCTTGTGATCACAGCATGGAACACTTAGGGGAGGAACACTGCTACAAGGCCGGCCGTTGTGGCCGAGCTTTTCTAGGTGCTCCAGTCTGTAACCGCGCGACCGCTACGGTCGGAGGTACGAATCCTGCCTCGGGCATGGATGTGTGTGATGTCCTTAGGTTAGTTAGGTTTAATTATTTCTACGTTCTAGGCGACTGAAGACCTCAGAAGTTAAGTCGCATAGTGCTCAGAGCCATTTGAACCATTTGAGCCAAAACCTGTAAGTTATTTCCGTAGAACTTCTAAAATATCACATTTTTACACTCTCATAGACAAAGAATATTTTCACATATTATTAAGGCCGACAATGTATACCAAATGAAATGGAAATAATTTCAAGATAATATTACGTTATTCAAATGCACAACTGCAGCAGGTTTTGCGCACTTTAATTCCCTTGCATAGGTCTGCAATTTAACTGAATTGTCTAAGTTTGGTATGCAGCAAATTAGAACTAGACTATGACCTAAAATCTTCAATAGCTTACAGTCACTAAATCTTTTGGGGACGCTAATTTCCTGAAGAAAGTATTGACTGCAAGTCTCCTTCCAGTCACACCTCTTGCCGGCTCCTCTTATTTCATCGCCACATACACTGGCCCAACCAACCAACCCCAAATGACAGTCTCTACAACGCGAATGGTTCCACGAAACGAAGGCACGAAAACCAGTTGCAACTCCGATGCAGAGCGTTGTTCGAGATAGTCTCGAGGAATGGGTCTGCCCGAGAAAACAGGTGCCAAGTCAAGTTGACGAACAGCGCCCAGAGTTGAGATCAGGCAGGTGCACCACTAACTCGTGACCCTCCTGCAAGGTAGAACGGCCGCGCCGCTGCTGGGCGAGCCCGCGTGTTTTGCTCCTTCATCCCCTCAAGCACATCCTAGCGCCTCGCAGCGAGCCCGGCGACCAATTCCCCTACCGCAAATACCCGCCGCCAGATCACAACAGGGGCAAAGATCGTAGTACAGCCTGGTAATCGATAGTACTTCCATAGAGCTGGTGTGCCAGAAAAGGCGCACCACGGCTCAGGTGCCATAGGTCGCTGTTTAGTGTTGTTGTTGTTGTTGTTGTTGTTTTCAGTTCGGAGACTGGTTTGATGCAGCTCTCCATGCTACTCTATCCTGCGCAAGCTTCTTCATCTCCCAGTACGTACTGCAGCCTACGTCCTTCTGAATCTGCTTAGTGTATTCATCTCTTGGTCTCCCTCTACGATTTTTACCCTCCACGCTGCCCTCCAATGCTAAATTTGTGATCCCGTGATGCCTCAGAACATGTCCTACCAACCGGTCCCTTCTTCTTGTCAAGTTGTGCCACAACTCCTCTTCTCCCCAATTCTATTCAATACCTCCTCATTACTATTGTGATCTACCCATCTAATCTTCAGCATTCTTCTGCAGCACCACATTTCGAAAGCTTCTATTCTCTTCTTGTCCAAACTATTTATCGACCCCATGTTTCACTTCCATACATGGCTACACTCCATACGTCTATTCTCTTCTTGTCCAAACTATTTATCGACCCCATGTTTCACTTCCATACATGGCTACACTCCATACAAATACTTTCAGAAAAGATTTCCTGACACTTAAATCTATACCCGATGTTAACAAATTTCTCTTCTTCAGAAACGCTTTCCTTGCCATTGCCAGTCTACATTTCATATCCTCTCTGCTTCGACCTTCATCAGTTTTTTTGCCCCGCAAATGGCAAACCTCCTTTACTACTTTAAGTGTCTCATTTCCGAATCTAATTCCGTCAGCATCACCCGACATAATTCGACTACATTCCATTATCCTAGTTTTGCTTTTGTTGATGTCCGTCTTATATCCTCCTTTCAAGACACTGTCCATTTCATTCAACTGCTCTTCCAAGTCCTTTGCTGTCTCTGACGGAATTACAATGTCATCGGCGAACCTCAACGTTTTTATTTCTTCTCCATGGACTTTAATATCTACTCCGAATTTCTCTTTTGTTTCCTTTACTGCTTGCTCAATATACAGATTGAATAACATCGGGGAGAGGCTACAACCCTGTCTCACTCCCTTCCCAACCGCTGCTTCCCTTTCATGCCCCTCGACTCTTATAAGTGCCATCTGGTTTCTGTACAAATTGCAAATAGCTTTTCTCTCCCTGTATTTTACCCCTGCCACCTTTATAATTTGAAAGAGAGTTCAAATGGCTCTGAGCACTATGGGACTCAACTGCTGAGGTCATTAGTCCCCTAGAACTTAGAACTAGTTAAACCTAACTAGCCTAAGGACATCACAAACATCCATGCCCGAGGCAGGATTCGAACCTGCGACTGTAGCGGTCTTGAGGTTCCAGACTGCAGCGCCTTTAACCGCACGGCCACTTCGGCCGGCCCTTGAAAGAGAGTATTCCAGTCAACATTGTCAAAAGCTTTCTCTAAGTCTACAAATGCTAGAAATGAAGGTTTGCCTTTCCTTAATCTATTTTCTAATCACAATCTGTCCGAAACAAAATTGTCCACATTTACACGGCATTTTATATTCTCATAGCGTTCTGAGGCCTACGTATTCATGGGCCTCATGAGCTGTCGAATTTTTGCTGCTGCTCTGAAGACCGAATCGATTTTATGCCTCTTTAGGAACCGACTAATCTGTCGTGTTACTGAACCACAGAAGGGCAAAAACGCAAGCTTCTTACTATCCTCCTCGAAGCCCTACTGCTCACGTATTTTCAGAAAGACGGCTTGCGAAATCCTTGAATGTTTTCCGCAAGTTTCTTCAACGGGTTTTCAGCGTCGGGGACGTCTTCCGCTCGATGCACCAAGACGCTCAGGACATAACGTTTCTGCGACGGACTCTGACAGCTGTTAGCGTGCAGATATCGGACCGTATGTGTTGAGACATCCATTTGCTTAATGCCGGACCAGTACGACTAGGAACGGCAAGGCACAATCTATCACTGCCTCATCCGTGAATTTGGTGTTGTTGTCGATACTACTGAAGAACCGTCCCAGTTTTTCACGTCCATGAGACCGAACAACAAACTTGTCATCGACGTAACGATAAAAGCAACTAGGCTTTGCAGGAGCCGTATGCAGTTCACAATGTCCTCCGAATACTATATAAACTCTCAGCCGCAGTGGACGAGCGGTACTAGCCGCTACAGTCTGGAACCTCGCGACCGCTACGGTCGCAGGTTCGAATCCTACCTCGGGCACGGATGTGTGTGATGTCCTTAGGTTAATAAGGTTTAAGTAGCTCTAATTTCTAGGGGACTGATGACCTCAGATGTTAAATCGCATAGTGTTCAGAGTCAATTTTCACTCTCGGTTAAAACTGGAGCTAATGGGCTCCTATAGCGACGCCGTCCATTTGGTTAAATAACTCTAGATTATACAAAAAATATGATGAAGACCGAGTTTCTTTCAACGAATCGACAGCAGTTTCTTTAAATAACTGGGAGGCAGATCCTTAGAATTTTTTATGTTTATGTGCCTGAATAATGATACCAATTCAAAGCTGAACCTAATATCGTCTTCGCTAAGAGGAAGCCATTCCTTTCGACTTATGAAGTCGGTCGTATTCTTGATGTGGAGTAAGGAACCTGGTCAAGTGTTTTGCGAGTCCATAAGTTCAAATGTGTGTGAATTCCTAAGGGTCATCTGTCCCTAGATTTACACACCACTTAAACTAACTTGAACTACCTTAAGCGAAGAGCAACACACACCCATGCCCGAGGGAGGCCTCGAACCTCCGGCGGGAGGGACCGCGCAGTCCGTGACATGGTGCCTCAAACCGCGTGGCCACACCGCGCGGCAACTCCGTGCGGCTAAGAGTCTATACGTCGGTGATCCAATTGTAGTCATGATGGGACGTAGAGTTGTGCTCTTCTTGTGAACTTTTGGAAGGCCGTGCAGTGTAAGTAGTCGAGGTGAACGGGAGAGGAGATTTTTAATGACATTCTCTTCCTGTGAAGACCTCTGGAAAAACTGCGTTGTCTTCCTCATCATTCTAGATGTTGGGTCTCTTGATAATTTTTGATATGTGTCTACCTCCAGCATCAACCGAAGTTGATGGAAGTTGATGGACGGTGCATTGCCCTTGCCAGTTGACAGAACTGCGAGGAAAGGATCGTTGTGGAGCACAGCATGTCCCAGGAAACAGACATCGTATTGCACTCTCTCAAGAGATCTGTTATTACACGAGTCGGCCGTTGCGGCCGAGCGGTTCTAAGCGCTTCAGTCTGGAACCGCGCTACCGCTAAAGTCGCAAGTTCGAATCATGCCGCGGGCATGGATGTGTGTGATGTCAAATGGTTCAAATGGCTCTGAGCACTATGGGACTTAACATCTATGGTCATCACTCCCCTAGAACTTAGAACTACTTAAACCTAACTAACCTAAGGACATCACACAACACCCAGTCATCACGAGGCAGAGAAACTCCCTGGCCCCGCCGGGAATCGAAGCCGATGTGTGTGATGTCCTTAGGTTAGTTAGGTTTAAGTAGTTCAAAGTTCTAGGGGACTGATGACCTCAGATGTTAATTGCCATAGTGCTCAGAGCCATTTGAACCATTTTTTTTTGTTGTTACATGGACTAATAGTTTCTGGTATAGGCTCATAAAAGGAGCAAAGTAGATAAAAATTTGTGACTGCACCTTCAATAAAGACGGCGGCCAGCAGCTAAGGACGCCTTGGGATGCGGCCATCGGAAGGTTGAAGCCGGCACGGCGTGCGCGCAAAGAAAACGTTACTTATTTGGCGCTGGAATGAGCAGCAGTGACGCCACAGAAGGCAGTGCGGCTACATACGGACAGTGAGACACGTAGTGAGGTCTGCACTTAGTATCCTGCGAACTTAAGCACTATCTTTGGATATCTGGGGAGCCGGGGCTCTCTGGCGGAGGAACGCTGAAAGGGACAGTCAGGCTGATGGTTGGAGTGAGTCTTGGAGAGGTCGGCGCATGAATCGGAGCGTACTTGTTTTGGGTCAGCGTGGCTGGATCTCCCGGCGTGCGCATGTTCCAGCTGCGGGCCCCGTGGGCTGTGATGTTGCTACAGAGCTTTGCGGCAATTATTGCTGCGTGCCAGCCATTGGATGAGTAGTCTGAGCAGACAGTTGTCCGGCTTACTTGCCATGCTTGGTCGGAGATACAGCCTGGGATCTGCCGCTGCCTGTTATAATGGTCAGCGTTCTTTGACATTTGTGTGACATACCGGCACTCGCTCTTGTGAGAGCCTCCACACCTGTTTACTGATTATTATTGGCTGCCTGGTGTTCGACTCTCCACCGCCCATGTTCCGGCCCTGCTTTGGTAATGTCTATTTCTTAACTGTCGTTACGTGTACTCAACCCCATCCCAAGAAGGCAAACTACTGGACCCGTTCTGGCTAATTCCTCCTAAACTAAAAAGCCAAACATCGCCGGGAGATCAATTTAGGTTAAGTCTCTCAGTGCAGTTCATGTTTAATCCGTTTAAACAGTGTTGCAATCTGTATATGTTGTTTCATTTTAACTGTTCAGCTTCGTTTATTAAGATGGGAGCTTTCCCCGACAGTAGTGACAACCGTTGTGCGGAAGCAGTAATGATTTATAATTCGTGTCAAGTTTTAGTTAATAGCTGCCTGAGTAGTCCTTGGAACGTTCTGAAATTCTTGTGACTTGTTGTCGAGATTAACTGTAATTCTTTAGCCTTGCTAACTGGTTGTAGGTGCGTTGCACCCTGGACAAGAGACCTTGCATTGTTTGGCATGCTTGATTAACTTTAATACAATTTTTTGCAGATTAATGTTTGTGTTTGGATGCTGTTAGGTTTCTCGTGCTGGCTTCTGCTCTAGCCTTGAGTATTTTTCTCTTTTTTTACATGAGTCAATGAACTACTGCTTTATCCTTGCTTTGTTTGAGGGAGGTTTTATGTATGTTTTGGTTGAGCCAAGTGTTAACTTCACGCCTTATCATCTGGATCGGGTGCCCGAGGTCTACCTCGGAATGTAATGGGGCATCGGCGGGCTTGCACCCTCAATTACACCGGGCCGGTTCCTCATAATTTATTGTGGTCTAATCAACCTCCCTGAGTAAATTGTTTTCTTTGAAACTTTAGAAGCAAAAAATTTTGGAACTTTTTCTGTTGTTGCACTGTTTTAATAGAAAAATGGGAACAAATTAACTCTTGCAGATAGCAAATATTTATTGTAAAAAGAAAGGAATTTATGAAAACTATAAAATGTTGTAATATAATGGTTCGCTCTATTGCAGTAATAAATTTGCGAAGATATTGTTTTAAACAAACAAACTATGGTCAGATTGTTACACAGTCCCTCTAGTACGACGTGTTGATTGTTTTCTATCATTAATTAACCTCCTTGTTAAGGCCATATCTGCCGGTTGCAGCAACCAAAAGACAGTCACCAACTGACAATGACCTAATAGTATTCTGCCAAAAGCTCGAGGACTTTAAACCACTTGACGAGGCTGGAACTTCGAGAGAATTTGATCAATACGTATCGCCGCGGAACCATGCATTGTTTCTTTCAATAAATCTGAGCCTGGCATTTACCTTTAGCACGCCTATACTTTACGTGTTCGTTCCATTCGAAACCACTACAGAGAGTTAAACAATAACATTGACGGATTCCAGTAAAACAACCCCGATATCGTAGTAAAACGGCATCAAATGTTTTCTTGTATTTAGGATCAGCTGCAAATGCTTGTTCTAGGTGTAGATTACCTGTAGGTCTCCAGGCAATGCGGAAGAATTACCGAATGATGTCGATTTGCAAAGCCCAGACCGGTAGACACCACATTGTCCAGAAGTCTTACGTTCCTTTCGGCTGGAGAAGAACTACTCTTCGCCTTAGATGTTGAAATCGAAACACTAGCGTCTCAGAAAACATTAAGGAACGTTACTGATCGTTTACAACTTGTTTCAGAGGGTGAGAGAGCGAAATGCGAACCCGAATGGTGATGCGGGCGATTATCAGTAATGGTTTTCAGAATGACATTTTCGCTCATCAGCGGAGTGTGCGCTGATATGAAACTTCCTGGCAGATTAAAACTGTGTGCCGGACCGAGACCCCAACTCGGGACCTTTGCCTTTCGCGGGCAAGTTCTCCACCAACTGAGGTACCCAAGCACGACTCACGCCCCTTCCGTGATTTTCTGCTGGGTTCCAGGGCACGTAGGGATTCCTGGAAATGAACTTGCAGATGCGGCTGCCAAGGAGGCTTGCTCCATCCCACCTCCTGCTCGCTGTTCCGTCCCCCTGCAGGCCATTATGTCTTTCGTGACTCGGAAGGTCATGCGTTGGTGGGAGGCTCAGTGGCTGGAAGTGAGGGATAATAAGTTGCGAGCGGTGAAGGATTCTGTCCGACCGTGGCTCACCTCCTTCCGACAACGACGCGCTGAGGAAGTAGCCCTTACACGGCTTAGAATAGGACATTGTCCTTTGACTCATGGTTTTCTGTTACGTCGTGAGGAGCCACCAACGTGTCAGACATGTGGGGCACAGCTGTCGATACGGCATATTTTAACTGAGTGTGTTTTATATGCAGGTTTGAGGGAAGATTTCAGTTTCCCACCGGACCTACCCTCTCTTTTAACTAATAATGAGGCGAGTGTCACTAGAGTTTTACGTTTTTGTGTGTTGTCTGGCCTTCTTCCCAAAATATTGGGATTGAAGTCTTAATGTGCTGTCCAGTGGTTTGGTCACCCATTATTTGTAAGTGGTCACTCAGCCACCGTTACTTATTTTTCCCTGTTTGTACTGCTATTTTATTTTTAGTTTTATCTCCCTGTTTTGATGTGCTGTGTCCAATCTTGCAATTTGAACAATACCACTTCTCTCACGTTTCGGCTCTGAATTGAACTTTTGGGAACGGGCGCTGATAACCTCGCTGTTGTGCGCCCTAAAACACTAATCATCATCATCATCATCCTCACAGCTTTACTTCTGCCAGTACCTCATCTCCTACCTTCCAAACTTTACAGAAGCTCTCCTGCGAACCTTGCAGAACTAGCACTCCTGAAAGAAAGGATATAGGTAAGAGAGGAGGTACTGGCAAAAGTAAAGCTGTCAGGACGGGGCATGAGTCATGCTTGGGTAGTTCAGATGGTAGAGCACTTCCCCGCGAAAGGCAAAGGTCCCAAGTTCGAATCTCGGTCCGGCACACAGTTTTAATCTGCCAGGAAGTTTCAGTAATGGTTTTAGTGGTAAGTATGTATTAAAAAATTTAATGTCGTTCCTGATTAGTCGTTTTTCGTTTTATTGAATTCTACGGCGACTTTTAGTTGCAGTAAAAACTTGTTGTCAAGTTTAATACTCGTAGAAACTGTTTACTCAATTTACGTAAGGAGCTCAGCTATTTATTTCATTCTTTCTTTTTTCTTTTTATCATCTATCGAGTTCCCCAGCGTTTTGAAGGAGATCTGCTTGTAAAGTACGTTTAGCGGTTTCTGCACTGACTGCAGGTTTGGCAAGTGATTAAATACTGTCACTTCCAGTAAGCAATAAATGTGATCAAAGGTGTGATATAAATGCTTCCTGACAGCCCGTGTTATTATGTACTTTGCGAGCAAGCAATGCAATTTATCGGCGTAATGGATCGGAAATCACGGCTACAATTATCATATTCGTAACAGTTATTGCTGCAATCAGTACGTCGTTAGGAACAATAGATGTTAGTCGTTGTTTTCTTTTTCTATAGATATGCTGAAAAACAATTCACGCAGAAGGAAAAATGTTTAATTCAGCAATGTTTCCTACATAAATGTTGCATTAGTGAATAGTACTCCAGATCCTCATTTAATAATGTAAATGGGCAGCAGCTCTACAAATAACGAGATTGATATTTTTAAATTACATCCGGCAAATGGCTGACCTTTCATTACAGAAAGCAAATACAAAGACAACATAGTTATTTGAACGGATAAAAATACTCCACTAACAGATAAATCATTGAAACGCAATAGAGCAAAATTTAACACACTATATTTGGTCGCTACTTGTATGAATCGTATTTAAGTCAGTATTACTGTTTGTAATTATTTTGCAGATTTACGAACCAGGTTTTAAACTGTAAGATATTTCTAGGGGCAGATGTCGACTTCTAAAGCCCAGGCCGATAGACACCACATTGTCCAGAATTCTTACGTTCCTTTCGGCTGACAATCGGTTATAGAGAGTTTCAGAGAGAGTATTAGGCAATGATTGATAAGTACTGGGGAAGGAAATAAAGTAGAGGAAGGATGGGTATCTTGAGAGATGAAGTAGTGAAGGCAGCAGAGGATCAAGTAGGTAAAAAGACGAGGGCAAGGAGAAATCCCTGTGTAACAGAAGAGATGTTGAATTTAATTGATGAGAGGAGAAAATGTAAAAATGCAATAAATGAAGCAGGCAACAAGGAATACAAACGTCTCAAAAAAGGGATCGACAGGAAGTGCAAAATGGCAGAGCAGGGATGGCTAGAGGAGAAATTTAAGGACGTAGAGGCATATATCACGAGCGATAAGATAGATACTGCCTACAGGAAAATTAAAGAGATCCTTGGAGAAAAGAGAAAAACTTGTATCAATATCAAGAGCTCAGATGCAAAACCAGTTATAAGCGAAGAACGGAAAGCAGAAAGGTAGAATCAGTATATAGAGGGTATATAGAAGGCCGATGTACTTGAAGGCAATATTATGGAAATAGAAGAGGACGCAGATGAAGATGAAATGGAAGATATGATACTGTGTGAAGAATTTGACAGAGCACTGAATGACCTATGTCGAAAAAAGGCCCTGGGAGTAAACAACATTCCATTAGAGCTACTGATAGCCTTGCGAGAGCCAGCCCTGACAAAAGTTTACCGTGTGGTGAGCAAGGTGTATGAAACTAGTGAAATACTCTCATACTTCAAGAAGAATATAATAATTCCAATCCCAAAGAAAGCAGGTGTTGATAGGTGTGGAAATTACCGAAATATCAGTTTAATAAGTCACGGGTGAAAAATACCAACACGAATTCTTTACAGGCGAATGGAAACTCCGGTACAAACCGACCTCGGGGAAGATCAGTTTGGATTCCATAGAAATGCTGGAACAATTGAGGCAATACTGATCGTACGAATTATCTTAGAAGATAGATTAAGGAAAGGCAAACGTACGTTTCTAGCATTTGTAGTCTTATAGAAAGCTTTTGGCAGTGTTGACTGGAATACGCTCTTTCAAATTCTGAAGGTGGCAGGGGTAAAAAGCATGGAGCGAAATGTTATTTTCAGTTTGTACAGAAATCAGATGGCAATTATAAGAGTCGAGGGGCACGGAAGGGATGCAGTGGTTGGGAAGGGAATGAGACAGGGTCGTAGCCTATCCCCGATATTCAATTTGTATATTGAGCAAGCAGTGAGCGAAACGAAAGAGAAAATTCGAGCAGGTATTAAAATCCATGGAGAAGAAATGAAAACTTTGAGGTTTGCCGATGACATTGTAATTCTGTCAGAGACAGCAAAGAACTTGGAAGAGCAGTTGAACGGAATGAACAGTGTCTTGAAAGGAGGATATAAGATGAACATCAACAAAAGCAAAACAGGGATAATGGAATGTAGTCGAATTAAATCAGTTGATGCTGAGGGAATTAGATTAGGAAATGAGACACTTAAAGTAGTAAATGAGTTTTGCTATTTGGGAAGAAAAATAACTGTTCATGCTCGAAGTAGAGTGGATATAAAATGTAGATTGTCAACGGCAAGGAAAGCCTTTTTAAAGAAGAGAAATTTGTTAATATCGAATATAGATTTAAATGTCAGGAAGTCTTTCCTGAAAATATTTCTATGGATTGTACCCACGCATGGAAGTGAAATATGCACGATAAATAATTAAGACAGAATGAGAATAGAAGCTTTCGATATGTGGTGCTAGATAAGAATGTTGAATATAAGATGGGTAGATCACGTAAGTAATGACAAGGTACTGAATAGAATTGGGGGTGCCACAACTTGACTAGAAGAAGGCATCGGTTGGTGGGACATGTTTTGAGGCATCAAGAGATCACCAATTTAGTGCTGGATGGCAGTGCGGGTGGGTGAGGGGGAGGGTAAAAATCGTAGAGGCAGACCAAGAGACGAATACATTAAGCAGATTCAGAGGTATGTAGGGTGCAGTAGTTCCTTCGAAATGAAGAAGCTTGCACAGGATAGAGTTGCATGGAGAGCTGCATAAAAGCAGTCTCTGGACTGAAGAGCACAACTATAACGTACATTTTTTCATCTTGATATTTATTTACGTAGTATACCAGATCACACCCTTATTGACAACAAATTCTGAAACCGCTTGAGAAATAAAGTAGCACATGTACAGCTAAAGGATCAAGGTGACTTACTTGAAACTAGAGAAAAGAAAAGCCCTAATTAATAGTGCCACGTATCCCTGGGAAACAAAATTTAAGGTTTAACTTCAGGCTTTATAAGTAAGGTCACAAGCGTTCCTGTGAATATAAAATATACATAATTTCTCAAATAACACGAACTGAAAGAAGTAAGATCTTGCTATTAGTAAAAGCACTCGCACTTGCTCTGCGATACCAATAGTGGAAGATTCGATCGCTGAACGCTGCTTCAGTCCGAGGTGTCATAGGTTTAACCATGCTATTATTATCAGCATGTATATATAGACACGCTAGACCTCTTAGATTGGTGTGTACTGATAATAAACAAACTAAAAATACCATGGTTTCCTGATGTTTCGTATTTTTAAAACAAGTGGCAGAACAGGAATCACCTACCAAATATTCCCAACAAAGACTCCCTGAACCAAAACGAGTTTTCTTAAATCTAGTTGAAAATATTCGAGTTATAGAATACGGTGAAGTCACATATTATCATCATTTTATTCTGCATAAATCCATACTTAAATGTCTGTCTGATTTGGTAGTTGAATGTCTGCTTGTGCCCGTGCTATCTACATGAGATCAGATTAGATATCCACAGACCCTTACTGAGGAGATCATCATGGATGTAGGGTAGATAAGGAGAAGGTAAGGTAAGTGGTAACATGCTGAGCCTATAAATCCATGCAAAACTGTAACAACAATTTATTAACATTAAGAGTCAGCAAATAAATAAATAATATACACTTAATTTGGAAGCTCTTACGGTTCTCTAGAAAAAGCCCTTAAGACAGGATAAATAAATATTACAATTCTCCATCGAGACAATAATTAAGGAAGACTGTTTCTTTTAGTACCACAGACAATATAAAGCTTAATAACAACATGAAAGCCTCGCGGAAATTTACAAAAACTTAAAAAAAAAACAGAATTCCAAAATTTCAAAAACAATCAGGGTTTTGGGCAAATGAATGAACAATAATTCAAAACAGTATTTACGATCAATGGCCTGATATAATATTTCAGTATGGAGGACGCCTCAAAATTGTACTTAATATGCACCGAATGCCACATAGGGATATAGGAAACGTCCAGTAAAGGTAAGAAACATAATTTTAATTCAGAATTCGCCGACAACTGACACTTACAAGTTGAAGACTCAAACGTGCCTCACAACGGTACTAGAAAAAATTGACTTTAGTTTCTTTAACCAAAAGGCAGAACGCGTTTTAGCCAGAGACAAATAAATATTTTTGAAAATAAAACGAATTTCTTGATAGTCAGTTTAAAAAAAGATTAATAGCTGGCGCCATTGAACGGTGAGAAAAGGTAAGTACAAAATCTTTAAGCTAACATTCACACACTGAGACACCGAGGGAGGCAGAACAATGGGCATCAATAGAAAGGTGTCCAATATAACAAACGGTTGAGCTCATCCAAAATGTTGACGTAGCTTTCAAAAATTACAATAGAGGCACGGAAGTTTAACTAGCTGGCCAGCTGCTTTAACAAAAGGAGCTAACTTAGACACTGCATTCGGAAATTAAATTATACATCAAGGTTGCTCTTTGTTTCGAGCTATTTGTGAATTTAAATTGAGACTCCTGACAGCAGGCACATACATCGAGGGAACCTTTTTCATTACCATGAACGTATAACAGCAACAGTAATGATAATAATAATAATAATAATAATAATACCATGCTCCAGTGCAGCACGAATCAGCTTGACACTATAAAAGAAGACATAAAATCCAAACTAGAAGAAAGTTTTAAAATCAATCTCTTGAGAGTACAGGTCACTAAAAGGATAACAACGTAATATGCAGAGTTTCGGTACGCACCAGCCGGCCGGAGTGGCCGAGCGGTTCTAGGCGCTACAATCTGGAACCGCGCGACCGCTATGGTCGCAGGTCCGAATTCTGCCTCGGGCATTGATGTGTGTGATGTGCTTAGGTTAGTTAGGTTTAAGTAGTTCGAAGTTCTAGGGTACTGATGACCTCAGTAGTGAAGTCCCTTAGTGCTCAGAGCCATTTGAACCATTTTTTTGTACGCACCAACGAGCTACACTCCTTCAGGAAGTACGTCAACTGCTCGCCTGATGCACTTAACAAGAAAATTCAGCAAATAACACAAGCACGCAACAGGTTCCTGATGCGTGCTCAAAACGGCATGAAACTGCTTAACACAATTCAGTGACGGGCACACTCGCTAAGATCTTTGCAAGGCACAGAAAACACACGTGTGAGGTGCTACGTAATGAAAATTAAAGGGGCTCAGGAAACCTGTTTAACAAGTTCAGATCGAAGCCGAATAATGAAGGCAGATGTTCACCATAAAAATTCTAACAGTTTTCAGATGAAACGAAATCCCATGCCAGGTTCACAGTCGTCAAGTGATTGAGTGGCTAGTCGCTCGAATTCAGATGAGTGTCTCAGCATTAACAGTGCTGAGAACAGGTTACGGTTTCTGCCCCAGTGGTCAGTCCAGGGGGAAGGTAAACACGTCTGCAGCAACAGCACACCCCGATCAGCAACTGTGCCCTCCAGAGAGGAAATATCTTAACAAATGACGTGCACGTTCTACTCGTATACCGTCGCTTGACGCCACACTGCCATCCCCCCCCCCACCCCTTGTGGAAGCGCGTCAACTGGTTACCCAGAAACCAGTCAAAGGCGTTCTCGCACACCAGTTGCTATCTATATAGCATGCGTGCAGCTTACATTTGGCTCGTGCACAGTTCAGTTGTCATAAAACGAGAATATATAACACGTACAAGAGGCGTTTGGAAAGCCTGTGCAAAAAAAAAAAAAAAAAAAAAAAAAAAAAAAAAAAAAAAAAAAAAAAAAATTATTTTTCGACATAGTCTCCTTTTAGAACTACACACTTCGTCCAACGATGTTCTAATTTGTTGATCCCTTCAGAATAATAGGAATTGGCGAAGTCTGGAAAATAGCTATTAGTTGCTGCTATCACCTCTTCGTTTGAATAAAATCTGTGTCCCGTCAGCCATTTCTTCAAATTGGGGAACAATTAGTAGTGCGAGGGAGGAGGGAGCCAAGTCTGGAGAATAGGGGGATGTGAAACGAGCTGGAATCCTATTTCCAATAATTTTGCGACCACAACTGCTGAGGTGTGTGCTGGTGCATTGTCGTGATGGAAACGAACTTTTTTTGCAGTCCAATGGCCGGCGTTTTTCTTTCAGCTCGGATTTCAAACGGTACAATAACAATGAATAATATGCACCTGTAATAGTTTTACTCTTTTCCAGATAGTTCATGAGGATTATCCCTTGCGAATCCCAAGCGACAGTCGCCATAGCCTTACTGGCCGAAGGAATGGACTTCGCCATTTTTGGTGCAGATTCTTCCTTGATGACTCAGTGTTTAGATTGTTGTTTGGTCTCAGGAGTATAGTAATGTATCCACGTTTCATCCACAATGACGAAACGACGCTTAAAGTCTGCAGATTCTCCCTGAACAGCTGCACTCCATCCTTGCAACACTTCACACAATTCCGTTTTTGGTCAAGTGTGAGCAATTTGGGAACCCATCTTGCGGATAGCTTTTTCATGTCCAAACGTTTATGCAAAATATTATGTACCCGTTCATTCAAGATGCCCACAGCACTAGCAATCTCACGCACCTTAACTCTTCTGTCGTCCATCACCATATCATGGATTTTATCAATGATTTCTGGAGTCGTAACCTGCACAGGGCGTCCAGAACGTTCATCTTCACTTGTGCCCATATGGCCACACCGAAAATTTTGAAACCCCTTATAAACTCCTCTAATCGAAGGTGCAGAGTCACCGTAATGTTTATCAAGCTTCTCTTTGGTCTCCTGATGGCGTTTTGCCTTTCATAAAGTAGTGTTTAATCACCACACGAAATTCTTTTTCGTCCATTTTTTGACAATCACTCGACTGCCAAACAAAAAGAAATAGACCAATAAGGCTGACACTTGTGTAAGATGTCATGGTCTCCTGACCTTCATTGCTTACATATTCCGCGCTCACGATCATATTCCGCACATCAAGACGTTTCATTCGAACCCAAACTCGGTAAGATAAAGTCAGTGTTGTATGAATTCATGTAAACGATATGCAAATAACTAGTAAATCGCCAATGCACACCGAGATTGAAATACTCGAGGCTGGCGTACACACACACATTCCAGAAACAACAGTCACAGGAGCTTTTAGTTTTTGAGATGGAAACCGCACACCAGGGGGCCGGTCCCTTCCGAGAACGACTCAATCTATCTATGTTGGCGCGCAACCATCCATAGAGCAGACAGCGTTCGCCCGAGTGAAAGGAAGAACGATCCCATGTTAGGTTTAAAAGCAAATTCCGCTACGTTGTAAAGGAACGCCCAGCCTACGCATTCTTTACAAATATAGCAGACAGTTTCAGAGATTTTCACAGGGAGACAGCAAACGCCAAATGCTGCTGCTACAGATTTCTGGATTGGTCGCCTTAAACGAAACGTCATTCTCCCATTTCAGAAGAGCAATTCTGATTGGCAGACGATATTCTTGATGCCTTGAGCTGAAGTAGTAATGGAAGAGACCAGAAGATATACCCCTTCACATCTGGCGTGGAGAAGGGCTGTTCTGTTGTCGCTCTTGGAACGAGAACACGTAACGAGAGTGTGTGCGCTCGTCCGTGTACTCAAAGAGCGAGGAACAAGTCTTTCCTCAGTACTTCACTGGGAGAGCACCTCTGTCGAGAGCGAATTGTAGTGTGACTGTATATTGAGTGCATGCAATTAAGTGTTGTTCACTGAGTTGGCCGCCATACTTAATGTGCGGTGTGAATGGACAGAGCTATAGTTAAACACCTGCGAGCGAATTTTTGAGTGGCATCGTGGTGGACTGGTTATCTGACTGGTGTACCACGCCAATAGTTAGATTAGGGGCCAATAGAAATCCTTGACTTCATCAAGGCATAGGGAGAGTTTGATTGGCGAAGGTCAATCCAGATAGAACAAGAATTATCTTATTTGTCAGCAGCGAGCAGCGCAGACAGCAGTCATTGCAGCTTACGGTATTGTGCGCTACAGCTCTTGCGAGCCCCGTATTTCCTCCACAACAGTACAGTTCACTGAATTTCACATGCAACAACCTTGACCATACCTAGCAAACATTCTAACGGATAATTATTCAAGTTGAGTAGGTGCAGCTCTCAGCCATTCTGCCAAGTCAATAACAATCTTAAACTTTGTATAGAAATTTCATTACCGAATCCTATCCTTGAGAGGTAACTTCATATTCCGAAAAGAACCCGGAAATAACTTGTTCAGTTCATAGCTAAAGGTGCCATTGTGACGTCTCAGAATCTTAGCAAAATAAATAATAATTTAGGTTACTTTCATGTTTTTCTTACACTAACTAGCACTACTCCAGTACCCAAGTATCGCCGGCCGGAGTGGTCGTGCGGTTCTAGGCGCTACAGTCTGGAGCCGAGCGATCACTACGGTCTCAGGTTCGAATCCTACCTTGGGCATGGATGTGTGTGATGTTCTAAGGTTAGGTTTAATTAGTTCTAAGTTCTAGGCGACTGATGACCTCAGAAGTTCAGTTGCATAGTGCTCAGAGCCATTTGAACCATTTGAACCAACCCAAGTATCCCACCAGTTACATAAGAAATTCTGTGAATTTTTGTGTCATTTCCTTACAGAGTACGACTCCAGAAGATATTTATTGCTGAAAGTTTTTCAGGCATTTCTCTTTAGAACGTTAGGAGCGTCTGTGTGACTTCTGTAGTAATGTGGGGGTGTAAATTGCATCTTGCAGGAGCCACAGGGTAAGGGGTACATCTCAGATTAATCCGTTGCGCAGAATGACAGAATAGACCAACACATACACTTGGTGTGCGTTCCTTCCAAAGATGCTACTAACCAAACATGACCTCGATAAGCGCTGGTGATACCATCTCTCGGACTTTACACGGACTTTTCAAATGCCCCTCATATTTAAAAAATAATATATACTTATGTTACTTCCACAGGTTCTAATTAAATGGTCCTCATTGAAATGTAAAAATTCAAGAAATCTGAAACATATTCTCATTTAAACTGTTATAATACTCTTGCCACAGTTATGTGTTTGTATGCACAATGAGGTGCATACTATATTTCGTAGGCCTTTGTAGCAACACATCATGAAACAGAAACAACAATTGCTTGCATTGATCATGTTACGGTACTAAAAATGTGCAAGCGGCAGATTTTTCGTAACACATTATTTGATATTATTAATAATGTATTCATCAGGTGGTACTTCAAAGAAATAATTTAATGAAGTACAAGAAATTAGTTTGCAATCTTTTTTGGTTTAGAGAAAATAGCTGAAAACTTTCCTCAGTAATGGGCACCTTTATGGAACAAAATGGTAATTGATTCTTACATATGTCTAGTCTTGTTTCCAGGAACTGAGCTGTTTGCTTCTCGTGTCCCAGAGTCAACTACTCCACCTTAACCGATAGACGGTGTAGTGTTCAAAACAAGAAAAGCCTAGTCTTAGACTCGTAATTAACTTAGTATGAGTCCACATGCTTAGCTGGGTGGTAACGTGCTTGCCTCCCATGTAAGAGGGGCCGGGTTCGATTCCCTGCCGGGTTGGAGATTTTCTCCGCCCGTGGACTGGGTGTTGTGTTGTCCTCATTATTATCACCGCCGCGCAAGTCACCCAGTGTGACATCGAATGAAATAAGACTTGCACTAGGTGCCAGAACTTACCCGTATGAGGCCTTCCGGCCACCGATGTCATATGCTCATTTCCAGCTAGACTTTTCAAGTAACACCAGCAGCCACATTCCGTCCAGAGCGGTGAAGTGGCGCCATTCTAACGACCAGCCCGACTGAAAACAACGTGTAGAGGGAGATCAGGTGATAAGGGCTCCTGATAACACTCGCCATGTGCAGTATGTTACTAGTTATGTGCAAAATACACCAGTAGACACGAATTATATTGGAGCATTGGAAGATTATAATCCACACAGTTACGAAGAAGTAAAAGACAGACAAATTTAACAACCATTGCAATATCAATAAAGGATGACTGATCATCTGTAGATGATCAGTTTGTTCAAAGAAAGCTAAAGGCACGGAAGCATTTCTGACGTTGCTTGTGATAATGGAGCAAGACGTCAGAAACAAGACACACTCCAAAAGCTTAGCCATCTATAAATTGTGCCTGAGTACGTAACGTGGTCCCAGGTGTTTGAAATCCCCAGAAGAGTAAAGCAAGGAAAGGGCAAGACGGGTAATGTACTATACTGCACTAGTACTCTACTCTACTGCTCCAGAGCTCGGAATAAAGAAGAGAGTAAGGCAAGGATTCAGCCTTTTGTAGGCGCTGTTCAGCTGATATGTCGAAGTTCGTCAAAAGGAGACTTGCCTTTTGAGAAGACGTTTACTGGTAATTCCTCGCTGCTGCGCGGTGCTGAATTACGGTTACTTGGTTGTAAATGGTACATATTTCCGGTTGCCAATGCCCACCGCAAACCAACTTCATGCAGCTGTGCAGGGAGGTTATCCCTGCAATACCCCATTCACTGCTCATCAGCGCCTCCGCCCTGGCGTAGGCAGACTGACTGAGAACCGCGCCCGACCCGACTTAGTGCTCCCATTAAACGCCCCCACAGTGACGGAATTTGCATGCCAATCACGACTCTCTGAATACCACCACGAGAGTCGGAGCTCCCGCTGACAAGACATGAACCGACATATGCCTTTTCTTACGGTTTGGGAGTTACCGAGAGTTGGATCCCGGAAACTCAAACTCCATCCAACGAAGCCTGAGTCTGGTGAATGTAGCTATGTAAGGGTAAGGGAGAAAATTCTTGGACTGGCACAAGGCGTTGACATCAGTGATTAAATTTATTTCACATTGGTCTATCATTTTTATCTTCATCTAGGACATAATACACATCCCTTCCGCCCCCCCCCCCCCACACACACACACACAAAAACTGAGTTAACGTTTCCCTCTCCCCTCCCTGCAATTTCTTGTAAGCTTCGACGTGAAATCTTTATTTATGAACATCCCGATAGCAGATATTATGGAGATCGCGCGGGGAAAAAATCCTCCAGATGCGAATAACCCAAGAGTTCGCAAACTTTTTCTCTGATGGAACACCTTAGCAACCCTAATACTTTGGGGGAACACCGCGTTTATTTCGAAGGTTAATAAATTTAATAAAACTTTTCAAAATGAGAAACTTGCTTTATTCAGTGACTGCTTAAACTTCAAATCATAACTGTTTCTGTTGTTGTGGCCTTCAGTAATGAGGCTGGTTTTATGCAGCTCCACATGCTACACTACCATGTGCTAGGTTCTTCATCTTCGAGTAAGTACTGCATCATACATCCTTCTGAATCTGCTTAGTGTATTCGTCTCTTGGTCTCCCTCTACGATTTCTACCCTCCACGCTGCCCTGCAGTACTAAATTGGTGATCCCTTGATGCTTCAGAGCATGTCCTACCAACGGATCACTTCTTCTAGTGAAGTTGTGCCATAAATTCTTTTTCTCCCCAATTTTATTCAGTACCTCATCATTAGTTACGTGATCTACTTACCTATTCTTCAGCATTCTTCTGTAGCACCACATATAAAAAGCTTCTATTCTCTTCTGGTTTAAACTATTAATCGTTCATATTTCACATCCATACATGGCACACTCCATACAAATACTTTTAGAAAAGACTTCCTGACACTTAAATCTATACTCGATGTTAACAAATTTCTATTCTTCAGAAACGCTTTCCTTCCCATTGCCAATCTACATTCTATATCCTCTCTACTTCGACCATCATCGGTTATTTTGCTTCTCAAATACCAACACTCAATTACTATTTTCAGTGTCTCATTTCCTAATCTAATTCCCTCAGCATTATCTAATTCAATTACACTATATTCCATTATTCTCGTTTTGCTTATGTTGATGTTCATCTTATATCTTCCTTTGAAGACACTGTCTATTCTGTTCACCTGCTCTTTCAGGTCATTTGCTAACTCTGACAGAATTTCAATGTCATCGGCAAATGTCAGAATTTTTATTTCTTCTGCATGGATTTTAATACCTGCTCCAAATTTCTTTCTTGTTTCCTTTACTGTTTGCTCAATATACAGATTGAATAACATCAGGGATAGACTACAACCCTGTCTCACTCCCTTCCCAACCACTGCTTCCCTTCCATGCCCCTCGACTCTTATAAGTGCCATTTGGCTTTCTGTACAATCTGAAAATAGCCTTTGGCTCATTGCTTTTTACCCCTCCCACCTTCAGAATTTGAAAGAGAGCATTCCAGTCAACATTGTCAAATTCTTTCTCTAAGTCTGCAAATGCTAGAACGTGGGTTTGCCTTTCCTGAATCTATCTTCTAAGATAACTCGTGTGGTCAGTATCGCCTCACGTATTCCTACATTTCTACGGAATCCGAACTGATAGACCCAAAGGTTGGCTTCTATCAGTTTTTCCATTCGTCTGTAAACAATTCGTGTTAGTATTTTGTAGCCGTGACTTATTAATCTGATACTTCGGTAATTTCCACACCTATCAAAACCGGCTTTCTTTGGGATTGGAATTATTACATTCTTCTTGAGTCTGAGGGTGTTTCGCCTGTCTCATACATCTTGCTTACCAGATGGTAGAGTTTTGTCAGGGCTAGCTTTCTAAGGCTATCATTAGTTCTAATGGAATGTTGTCTACTCCCGGGGCCTTGTTTCGAGTTAAGTCTTTGATGCTCTATCAAAGTCTTCAAGCATTATCATATCCCCCTTTTCATCTTCATCTACGTCCTCTTCCATTTCCATAATATTACCCTCAAGTCCATCGGCCTTGTATAGACCCTCTATATACTCATTCCACCTTTCTGCTTTCCCTTCTTTGCTTAGAACTGGTTGTGTATCTCACCTCTTGATATTGATAGAAGTGGTTCTCTTTTCTCCAAAGGTCTCTTTAATTTTCCTGTAGGCAGTATCTGTCTTACCCAAAGTGATATATGACTCAACATCCTTACATTTTACCTCTAGCTATCCCTGCTTAGCCATTTGCACTTCCTGTTGATCTCATTTTAGAGACGTTTGTATTCCTTTCTGCCTGCTTCATTTACTGCATTTTTTTATTTTCTCCTCTCATCAAGTAAATGCAATGTCTCTTCTGTTACAAAGGTATTTCTACTAGCCCTTGTCTTTTTACCTACTTGATCCTCTGCTACCTTCACTATTTCATATCTCAAAGCTACCCAATCTTCTTCTTTTGTATTTCTTTCACCAATACTTATCAATCATTCCCTAATGCTGTCTCTGAAACTCTCTACAATCGTTCTCCCAGTTTATCCAGCACCCATCTCCTTAAATTATCACCTTTTTGCAGTTTCTTCAATTTTAATCTGCACTTCATATCCAATAGATTGAGGTCAGAGTCCACATCTGCCCCTAAAAATATCTTACAATTGAAAACCGGGTTCCTAAATCTCTGTCTCACCGTTATACAATCCATGTTAAACCTTACAGTGTCTCCAGGCCTCTTCCACATATACAACCTTCTTTCATGGTTCTTAAATCAAGTGTTATCTATGATTAAGTTATTCTCTTTGCAAAATTCTAGCAGGCGGCTTCCTTTTTAATTTCTTACCCCCATTCCATATTCACCTACTACTTTTCCTTCTCTTCCTATTCTTACTATCGAATTCAAGCCCCCATGACTATTAAATTTTCCTCTTCCTTCACTATCTGAACAATTTCTTTTATCTCATCATTCATTTCTTCAGTCTCTTCGTCATCTGCGGAGCTAGCTGGCACATGTACTACTGTGGTAGGTGGGCTTCGTGTCGATCTTGCCTACAATGATGCGTTCACTATGCTATTTGTAGTAACTTACACGCGCTGCTATTTTTTATTCATTATTAAACCTACTTCTGCATTAACCCTGTTTGGTTTTTATTTATAACCCTGTATTCACCTGACTAGAAGTCTTGTACCTCCTGCCATCGAGCTTCAATAATTCTCACTATATCTAACTTTAACCTATCCGTTTCCCTTTTTAAATTTTCTAACCTATCTACCCGATTAAGCCATCTGACATTCCACTCTCCGATCCGTAGAACGCCAGTTCGCTTTCTCATGCCCCACCAATGGCAAGGTCCATAGTTCATAGGGAGCAAAAATGACACAGAAACATAATACAATTTAAAGAAAAAAGTAAGAGAACTAGATTTCCATGGAGCACTTACTCAGTTCCAGCGAAACACAGTTTGGAAAACCCTAATTTAACCTGATCGAATTACGTGTGTCATAGGGATCCTTTAAATCTAAACGACAATCATATTAATAATCTGACTTTGTTGCATTCCGTTCATCTCTGTCAGCAGCAGCAACTGAAGTTTTTATAAAGAATTTTGAACAACAGACATTAAGTAATGCGCCACTAAATTCAGGTTGTTGGCTCCACGATGTAGACGATGTGGACATGATCCCAAAATCAACTTCATCTTGGACACAGTGAGGTAGCTATCCTGTTCGTAGATGAACTGACAGTACTGTATGGCTCACGATACCTAACAGATGCCACTCCACCCCACCTCCTAGCCTACAAGTAAGCACTGGCCAATACTCTATCTTCACGTGCTTTCGGTTATCAGATACATTAATAGTTTTGAATCGGAAATGAATATCTTGAAGGAGACACTGAAGGCCAATGGCTATGATAGTTTGTCCATAGATAGGGCCTACAAAGGAAGTAGTATTAAATTGTGCTGGTACGATGAACGAGGAACCGACTTCTCATTCTGTAATGTTACCGTTTGTTTCTCTAGTTACAGACTGCATAAGTAAAATTCTTCCGGAAAAGTGGTATTAAGACCACATTTTTCAGTGAGAAGAAAATTAAAGACTTTTCGGCGCAAAACAGGCACACCTAATCACCTCCACACTGCAGGAGTCTATGAAGTGACTTTTATCTGTGACTTAGTGTAACCAGATAAAACTGAGAGGATAATGAAACATCTGACTGAAGAACAGAGACGCCACACGTCTTAAAACGAAGTCTGAAATCTGCGATAGCGGAACTTCAGGCGAACAGGGACGAGAACACGGATTTCAACAGCTTAAGTGTCTATCAAGAGAAAGTCATTTATAAAAGGAATGTACGTGAAAGGACTGAAATATCTAAGAACGCACGTAGGGTCAATAATGATAACCGATATGGTCTTGAAGCTTCGTGGCCTTGCTCCATGAAGGAAGTCGACACCCACGCACGGTATGGAAATTATACAAACAACTACCAGGAGCCATTTCTGAGACGCGACAATAGTATTTAGATAAATATTCCTCTCTCTCCCTTCTGTTTCTCTGCCTGCTATCGCTACCTACGCAGTGACGAAAGGCACGCAGAAATCCCTCTCCTTCAGAACAAGTGCTATAAAATTCCTTCTCATTAGAAAACCTGTCAGTGGTCCTTGATTTTCACCTTTTAATCATATTATGCAAAATATACTAAACTAACATAGATCAAAATACGCGGGTAGTAGACACTGCCCCAAAGGGACCTCTACTGAATCTTTAAGAAGAGACAGAGATTGCTGCTGGGGTAGGGAAAGCCACTTGTTTAAACTTTTCAATGAACAGAGTCATTTTGGACCCAATGCCTATTTTCTCTTGTATGGCAAGCTGTTTCAGGTCTTTTATTGTGGCAGAGATCTACTCCTTCCTCTGCCTTCCACGCTTTTCTTGCTTCGCTTTTGGAGAGTCTGTTGTGCCCGCAGCCTTTATATCGTGTTTTGATATGCTGCTTTCAATACGCTTATTTCTGTGTTGGACATGTTACAGATTACTTCCAGGCACTCCTTTCTATAATTGTAATAGTAGTTCATTATCATACTCTTGTTTAGCCTTGTACTTTTTATTAATTTTATTCCTCAGTCTGTCCATTTTCATTATCTCTTGGTCACGAGCTGCCAGCGGTTCCTCAGATCTCTCGGTATCCCCCCTGTGCCCGCCCGCCACTTTTTTATCGTTTAACAATCCGATGTCCAATTTTACCGTACTGCAGATGGCACGCATATTTATTTACAGCTACCCTACGAAAGTTAAAGTAATATTTTCCCCTTGATTCATGTTATAACTCTAGCTCCCTTGTAAGTGAATTTAAATGTTGCGTTTCGCTGTATACAGATGCAGCTGCTGCCAGTTAATTTTAATGTTTCGTATATGGCACATGCATTTATTTGTAGCTAGCAGAATATAAACTAGTACTGCTCCTTCAACACTCGCTCCCTTTCAATTGCATGTTATGTATTCAATTTAGTTGTATGCAGACATACTCTAAGATTACATTTCTAACTTTGCATTACGCCATTGCAAACTGTATTCGGCCAACAACATCTAGCTGCGGCCCCCCTAATCTCTTTGCTCCGGTGTCAAAGCACACAACGCAAGCGACGACTCGGCATTGCGAGTTACTATTTTATCATTATTTTAATTCATGTGACAGTGCCACTTACCGGTACATATTTCAATTGTTTTCTCTGATAACTTCCTGAAGACAGTTTTGCTATATTCCTAGTCTACGTCGGGCCGTATGACGAACGACAATTAGGTTAGTTTCCCACCGCCGTACGGGGCGTCTCCAGACACGTTTCTGGTTTGGAATCTCATTGACTGGATTAGAATTGTCTGCAGTGATGAGTCCCCTCTCCCGCTGAGCAACGATGAACAGCGCAGACGTGTCTGGGGGCGTCTCGTACGGCAGTGGATTACCATCCTGACTTGCCCGCCATATGACTCGACATCCAGGAATGACGGTATGAGTTGCCATTTCTTTTCATAGCAGGACCTCTTCGGTTGTCATTTACGGTACTCTTACAGCACACTGGTACATCGAGGATATTATGGAACCCGTATGTTGACTGGCTGGTGTGGCCGAGCGGCTCTAGCCGCTTCAGTCTGGAACCGCGCGACCGCTACGGTCGCAGGTTTGAATCCTGCCTCGGACATGGATGTGTGTGATGTCCTTAGGTTAGTTAGGTTTAAGTAGTTCTAAGTTCTAGGGGACTGATGACCTCAGATGTTGAGTCCCATAGTGCTCAGAGCCATTTGAATCATTTGTGTGAAGCTCTTTCTCTTCAATAAATTATATATTTTTTCTGAAATTATAATCATTTGTTTGCCTTTTAGACGTAAATCACATCTACTGATTTCGGTCCCGTTTGGATCTACATCTAAATCTGCATGGATACTCTGCAAATCACATTTAAGTGCCTGGCAGAGGGTTCATCGAACCACCTTCACAGTTCTCTATTATTCCAGTGTCGTATAGCGCGCGCGAAGAACGAACACCTATATCTTTCCGTACGAGCTCTGATTTCCCCTATTTTATCGCGGTGATCGTTCCGCCCTATGTAGGTCGGCATCAACAAAACATTTTCGCATTCGCAGGAGAAAGTTGGTGATTGGAATTTCATGAGAAGATTCCGTCGCAACGAAAAACGCCTGTCTTTTAATGATTTCCAGCCCAAATCCTGTATCATTTCTGTGATATTCTCTCCCATATTTCGTGATAATACAAACGTGCTGCCTTTCATTGAACTTGGTAAGGATCCCACATTGTGTAGCAGTATTCTTCCTTCGTGGTGCTGGTGTTTTTCCCTTACAGAGTATGTTACGACATTGCTCATTACAGTTGGTAGCCTAGCATTAGGTACAATTTCTGTAACCTATGCCCATTTCTGTGTTTAGATAAAACTGAAGATGCTCAAAACGATCGAATCCGGTTGAGCTGTGGCTGGCTCGTATTATGCTTTGCGTTAAACAAGGGTTGCTATTCTGTGATTAGTCTCCCGCGGTTATCGCGATTATGCTGTTATCCTCTCTCTCTTTCCGCGAGTCACAGCAGCAGCGTGTATCGATATTCGCACCCTTCTACTATCTTTGGCCTGGCGCTTATAGTTTCGGGCTGTGCCGTGTGCAAGCAGTTGGTCGGTTGGCGTGGAGCAGCGAGGAAGTCTCCGTGGCGCGTTTCTGGCCGGGGCCGCTGGCCACGTCCATGCGCGGTCGGAGTGTGAGGAGCTGCTCCCATTGCTACTAGGTCCGTGGCTCACCTTTCCCGGACACGAAAGTTGTGTCTTTACTTAACCTACCAGCAAGCCCCAACTCTTCACATTGTGTCGTATGGATTTCGTTGTGGGCTGTTGGGACATTCCCGCTAGCAATAACGTGTGTTTTCGAGTTGGTGATATTCTAGCCGCCCTCCCGTTGAGTATAACTTGATTATTTTGAATTGAAGTGCACCAGCGGAATCTTCTGCCTTGTGGCCGTTATCGTGCCGGCTACCTGCCCTGCCCGCTGACGTAAATTCAGGCAGTGTATTTTCCTCGTCAAGTTGTGGCTGTCCAGCACAGCGTGTAGTTTGACAGCTGAATGTGTAATTCGTTGTGGCAACCGATACCTTTGGCGTTCCATTGAACTCCCTGTCTGGTGGAAGTTATCCTGCCGATTGATCCGTTGACTGTCTGTCAGTTGGGTTGTCGTCGGATTGAGAATTGTTCGGCCGACTGCCTGTCTCACCTAAGCGAACGTTAGGGTTTGAATTCCAGGCCGACCCTTGGAAACTTGTGAGCGCCGTTTGATGTGCTGTTTTTTTTTAATTTTTATTTGTCCTTGTTGTTTGTTTACGTATGACTTCAAGTCGATTTAAAATTAGAGTTGTTTTGCCCTTAAGGTGTGAGATTGTTTGGGCCTTCAGCCTGATTTAAAGAAATTTTAGGATAATGCCTTCTGCCTTTTAAAATTCAAATTCCTGTTTTGATCTTTTTAAGTCATTGGCCTTCGGCCGATTTCAAATTAAAGTTGTTTTGCCTTAAGGCTTGAGATTGTTTGGGCCTTCAACCTAATTTACAGAAATGTTTTAAGATAAGGCCTTCTGCCTTTTAAATTCAAATTCATGTTTTTGAGTCTTCAGCCGGTCTTAAATTACAGTTGTTTTGCCCTTGAGGCGTGAGATTGAATGGCGTATTTAGCCGGGAATTAAGTTCTAAAATTAATGTTTGGCTTGCTCTGTTTTTAATGTTTTCTTTACTCTTGTAATGTTTGTCAAATGAATAAAATAGAACGTTCGAGTGCAACTGACAGCCACTCATATTTGCCCATTTCCACAAGCTAAGCTATCTGTCCTGCCGTGCAGGTATAGCAGAGGATTTCACCGGTAATTGAACAAATATATATTTGCAATAAAGAGATAAAAAGTCTTGGTTGTTTGCGGCATCATGCCACCATGAATTGGAAAAAGCAAATAATTGTCAGCAGTGACCGTAGTGGAATTTATGAAAATTTTATAACATTGGATCGCTGTCACATTCACAGTGACTACATCACCCCTCATTAATCATATTTGTTTGATCTTCGTTTGCATTTTTAAAGCTTGTGGCTGACAAGCAGAATGTTTATACCGTTAGCAGTCCACTGCCTGCCCATATGGCAGGTAGATAGCAATAAAGTAAAAAAAAAAAAACTGGTCTTCGGCTTTAGTAAACAGTAGCAGAGTGATGCCGAGGCAGAATAACGGCGGCACGCGCGTGTTTCGCAGGTGGCCGATCGGCGCCTGACGGGGATTGCCCACTGGCTACCCTGTTGCCCGCTCCAGCGACATGGATATCCAGTCGGATAGCGACACGAATTCACCCAACGAAACCTAAGAAGAGGCGCAGACACCAAATGACGTAAACTCACACGACTTCTACGAACGACGTTTAGCAGTCATCTGCCAATAAGGCTCAGTTAAAAGAAGAAACAGGTCAACGCAGTACACGTCGTACGAACAACTCCTAGAGACAAGTAATTTGTGCTGTGGTGTTCAAACCGTGAAACAGAGCTTTCTGGCATCTTTTCAGAAAACGACAGCAAACCAGGATCCCGCAGATCGTTCTACAATACGAAGAAAGCTACAGAAAACTGTACGACAGGCTGAAAAACGAGAGAATCCATCCATTCACCGTAACGCTGGCTGCATGGGATATACTAAAACTGGTCCTCACGAAAACGACTTATTGGTGTGGTGATACAGGGCTTTTTACTGTATCAGTTATCACAGTCAAGACATATGGTAAGTATTATGTAACAAAGACAATGTTTATAAGATTGATGTTGTTTTGAAAACTACAAATGTGGGTATTTGTTTCTTTCAATTTGTTCCATTAGGGATACAGCAGCTAAGTGGCACTCGAAGGGATCTTCAACCTTACCAGAAGTGTTGACGTTGCCGGACGCAGACTACAGTGAGCGTACAAAATCAATCGGAAGTGATATTCAATATCTGACTTGATGATACTAGGAAAAAGTGATATAGGCCGTCAGAGACCGTGAATCCTCATACAAAATAGTCGGGACGTATCCGTGAAGAACCTCTGAAAGTTTGTTGGTAGAGTTTTGGCTTACCCTGTAAAAACAACTGATTTGAATTAACACTTCACGGAATTTTTCTCTGTGACATTTATCAGTCTGGAGATTTCTATGAATTACTCTTTCCTCGTCATGAGGAGATTAAATTCCGATAGCCGGCTAAGTACTTTATTTGGCTAAAATATGTCACGGAGACGTCATGGTGTCATGGGAATTCATTATGCCAAAGAGATTATGTAGATGTCTATGACTTGTAATGTTCCCTGGCACCACACACATTATTAATCAAAGGAAATGACATTTGATTGTACTATGTACGCGAAGCAATTCGTATGTACTGTAATTGTTTAGTAAAAAAATATTATTTAATTTTGTATAAAGGGCATTCGTTATTATTGTAATATTTTCTGTAATAATATTCTCGATGTATTTATGATTGTAATATTTCTATACTCATAATGTAATTACGAAATATGTCAATATCTGCAATAAGAAAAATGTAAAATACAGCCGCAGAGGGGAGTAATGTTGTAAGATTGCAAAGAGACATTAACGGTCGGCAGTGGTATAAATAGGAATACATAATGTGCATTCTTTGTCGTCTTCCTCGAGAGCTGAGAGAGAGAGGAACCTGTGACGTAGCATTTTATGAATGAGTGAATTTCTTTTGTCTGTATCTATCTTTAGCCGCCATTAGAGGAGAAATTACAAACTAATGTAAGTTTAATTATTGTTGTGGTCTAAATACATTATAATTTATCAAAATTGTGTATTACTAATGTAAATTAGCTTGCCCATGTCATCTATAATATTTCTTTAAAGAATTTTCAGCATTTTTAGCGATTATCGTTGGTGTTGCTGGGCTGTGCCGCGACCGAACGATTTGCAGCGGCGGCACATTTGAAAAATTGTTCCGCTAAGAAAAATTAACCAAACCCGTAAATCGGGAGCAGATAAAATTAGCAGTGAATTACGAAAATATTTTTCTTTTACCGCAATCCTGAAACTGACGGAATTTATTACTGGTTTCACATTTGTGCATTCATAGGCGGATAGTTAACATTGAAGTTTAACAATCTGTTGGGTCTTTCAATTTCTAAAGCAAATAACTTAAACGTATAGTGAAGTGTGTTTCATCAATGATAATTAAACGTTCAGGTCGGCTTGGCAATATTTAACCATTTTCTGCTAACAGAGACAGTCTTGTGTTCCATAGCTAACGCCGGGAAAGAATTCAGTAAATATTTAAAAAACCACTGCATTTAGAATATGTGTGCCGAGGCCGAAATACGTAAAAAATTTAATTTATACAATTTTCAACTAAATGTTCTTAATCAGTTAATATGAATTTATCAGCATGAGAGGGTTCACTAAGTTTCACGTATTTTTAAATGTGCTTAATTCTGTCTAAATGAATTTTTATTACCACACGTAAATAAGGGGTTCTACAACAAAGTTCGTACTGAAAGAGCAAATAACAAAAATAATTTAAAGTAACATTTCTCCCCTCCATTTTCATCCACTTTCATTCATTTTATTTCTTTTTTTTTTATTTCATTAAAGACTGAAGGAGATTGCTACCGATCATAATGCTATTTCTAGTCTTATTCCATTCCAGGACTGGAAATACAATGTCTTTTACTTTGGTGCCTTTTCTCGCCTTGGCGTAAAATATTCGGAGCGCCTCTGTGAGTCAGTCGTGGCCAAATGTTAATGAAGTAAAGCTGCAGGTAGAAGTCTGTAAAGGGCAGTGGTGATATGCAGTGAACTGCGGTGTACAGTGTTGAACGAAGGGTTCAGACGTATTTAATTGCAGTAGTAAGTCGTCTCTTTTACGTTGTTGCCTCCAGTACAAAATTTTTGAGGATATAAAAAGTAATATTGTTTAGTAAATATGATAGTTATGAAGAGCGAGATTGTGATTCTTGTAAGGGAAGTGAAGATACAGCAAATGTGTTGGCTCATACTCGAGTATCATTAGAAAGGCAAAAATGTTTTTATTTCTTTAGAAATGCAACGGAAAAGACAGCTAAAATTTTAGATTCTAACTATTTAGATCAATATAATATTTTGTAAGAAAAGTGTCCTTTTTTCATTGCAAATTCATGTGGATCGATCACTTCCTTTAGTCTTTGTCATTTTTATACAGTCACTTGTTGCTTGGAAAGTAATTTTATGCATTGCTTAATATTTAAACAGTAAAGTAACTATTGTGAAATACAGATTTTAAATGAGTACTCTCTACATAGAGTAAATGTGTTTTATTGATTTTCTGTTGCATATTACTATTCTATTAATCCAGTAGATTAACTGAATAAGCCACAACTAATAGGAAATTTACTAGATTTTCTTACGCACAAAAGAACATCTTAATATCAATGTTTTATGGTTACCTGGATTTTAATATTTTGGAACAGTATCTTACAATGTTATTATATCTGTTTACATTTTATTATGGAAAGATTCAGCAATTCTGACTGAAAAAAGTGTTGACATTGTACTTGCTTGAATCGTCGTGGTTTTCACTAAAGTAAAGGGGTAAAGTATCACGTCCAGTTCAGAAACTTACTTTTTAGTCCAAGTCCAAAATTATTTTTCACTAGTTGTACTCGCCATGTGTTGCCGCGCCTCTTTTTTCTTTCTAAGTAGGTACACATATACAATGCACACGCATATGTTTCATATTGTATTCCATACAAATATGTATTTCACGTACTCTTAACATATTTTAGACAAATTTCTACACATGTTTTGTCCGTTTGCTTAGCGGATCTTGCCCTACAATTTCATCTGATATGTGAGGAAACTTGTAATTCTGGCAGTAATTGTCGTTTCAAGCAAATGGACTGAGAGGCCAATTGTCTGATTATCTGCTGATTGTACCATGTGGCACTAGAAACGGTATTCAATTTATGTGTGGCACTGTTTTGTTTATCTACAAATCTTGCGCAGCTAGCCCATGTTTCTTAGGCGACGCAACACACTGTACTGAGTGAAAGTGTTTTATATGAAATTGGGGAGATATTAGTATTCGTTCGATAAATAGTATTTATGTATTATTCATACACGCGTACAGAACCAGCGTGTGCAGTAAGAAGTTTATTTCAAGAGAAATTTCCCGAAGTTCAGTTCCCTAATCGGAGTACGATTCACCAATTGGTCAATAAATTTCGTGAAACGGGAAGTGTTGTTGACAGGAACAGCATTCTCGATAACATTGGACACTCGCTGAGAATTTCTCCTGGAAATTAAGTTCGTGTTTTTCAGCAAATAGGAATTTCCTGTGGTTCTGTTCCAACGGTAAGAAGTTGCTGAAGTTACAGTGCTATAAAATACAGTGCAAGAACTTAAGCGGTGTGATCATGCCAAAAGGTTGCGGCTTTTTTAATTGATTTTGAATAGGGTGCATGACGGACAAATTGACCATCACCTGACTTCTATTTCAGACGAATAATAGTTCAACCTAAGTGGATACATTATTTCACAAATTAATCATTATTAGAGTTCTGAAAAGTCAGACGTAACGCACGAGACACATTTGCATGATCAGAAAACAGTAGTGTGGTTTTGTATAAGTGGTGAGAGGATAATAGGCCTTATTTTTTCCAGGAAAAAATTAACAGTGAGAAATATGTGGAAAACATTTAGTGGCCAATTTTTCGCCAGTTTACCGAGAGAACGTGCTTTCTCGACTTTTCAGCAGGACTCTGCGGTGGCACATACAGCCTAGTTCTCATTACAGGAACTTCATGACGTATCTCCATGCTAGAGCTGTCAATAACAACACATAACCCACTGCTCCCCCGATTTCAGCCGCTGCTATTTTTACGTCGGGGAGGCATTAAAAGATTAAGTCTGCAAATTAAATCCACATGTTTCAGATCAACTTGAAACTAACATTCGCCAAGAAATTGCTGCCATTTGTCAGAGGGAACTGCTGAGTGTAATGAACAATTTCCTAAGCAGGTGCAGAAATGCTTGAGCAACGATGGGATGCAGTTCTAGCTTCCCCTTTCTTAATATACGTGCGTAATTTACTTTTCAAATGTTTGTGTCATGAATGTGTTATGTACGGTAGACTTAACTGATGTGGCAAGCTATACCATATTTATTTACTGCGGACCTCCTGTCACCCATCGCGGTGGCCGCAGAAGACAGCTTCACCAGCCAGCCGCACGCGGCGAAAGTGGTTGCGTAAAAAATTGTTGCTCTAGACATTCCTGTGCTATGCTTTAACGTAAGCCTTATTACCCCCACCGCTCAATCATATGGGTCCTGACGGTATCTTACTATCACAGTAAATTTTTGCAGACTGCAAGTCATACATAAACCAAGTTTGCTAGAAATTCAAAAAATGTTCAAATGTGTGTAACATCGTATGGGACTTAACTGCTAAGGCCATCAGTCCCTAACCGTACACACTACTTAACCTAAATTATCCTAAGGACAAACACACACACACCCATGCCCGAGGGAGGACTCGAACCTCCGCCGGGACCAGCCGCGCAGTCCACGGCGCTAGGAATTCCTTGAGGCGTTATAGAGATATACTCATATGTCACAGTCTTTGCGCTCATACCCTTTCCATAGATCTCTAGGGATGAAACGTCATCGTGAGTGCCTCCAATAAGTTTAGCGACTCCATAATACATAGTTTTGATGCTAATATCGGTCGTCATCGAATATTTTTACGTCACATCTTCTCACCCCCATTCCCACGATACTTGTATACAAATAATGAGTCATGTACATGCAAAATTTATTTGAATTTTCTTCCAGACGTTCCTGACTTAAGCTTCTATGTCATTACCTTTCACCGCCATCCCTATAGGTGGCAGGTGGTTCTTACCCCCACACAAACTTTTGCAGATGTGAGTACAAAACCTCGTCAACATTTCACTGTCGTCGGATGCATGGTGTAGAAACGCAAAGGGGAGTAACCAACCAGTATTCATTTTTATATATTAGATTTGTTTTTTCTGGACTGACGACCATGTATACTAGTAATTTAGCGTTTTTACAGAAGGGTTTTCGTGATGCAAATATGTACTGGCTCCAGCCTCAGTAATAAATACTGGTACTGTTGTTTAGTGGATAACGCAAAGCTATCTAACCGATAACGCAGGTAAGAGTGGATTGTTAGCAAAAAATGGTATGACAACGGCCTCAAATATACTTGGGAAGGGGGGGGGGGGTGCTTCGGAAAATCACGATAGTCTGTTTAACATTTTGTATAGGTGTTACAAAATTGTTAAAATTTTCCGACGCTAAAATCATCAAAATAAATCTCTAGTCAGTGATAGTTTCATCAAACGTAATAATCGATATGTTTATATTTTGCTGTACTTTTTTATGTGTTTACGCATCTGTTGTAACTCAAGATAGTGGTAAAGTGGCAAGAGTTATCAGACGCGACTTGGCACTCTTGAGGTAAACCTCAAAAAGAAATGGCAATAACAAGCAAGTAAAATGGATCGTTCCAAAGATCACTGCTCCCTATAAACATAAGCTCACACACGCTCGCACATATATAGGCGGTTGAAAATATTTTACGAGAATTTAATCTCGTTTAAAGGAAAACTTATCTATGTAAATAGGTTCGTGCGTACAGAGTGTCCCAGGATTAGTAGTCATTATTCAGAGATATGACAGGAACTATTTTTCGAAGCAAAAAATTGTGGTTACCGTGTGCTCAAAAGTGTACACTTTTTCATCTTCGCTACTGTGAAACAAATCTCTTTACCAGCAAGGTCGTTGCTTTCCCTGTTTTGAGATGTGCTGATATGGAAGAACATATGAAAAAAAGTCCAGTAAACATGGGCTCAAAGTGCGTACCTTAAGAGCTATGAGTAGTCGTTCGTCTTCGCTACTGTTAAACGCATATTTTCTACTGGACAAGTGCTCATACCTCTTAAACTATGCATTTTAGAGCCCATGTTTACTAAAATTTTTGTTTCTAACGATCGTTCCTGTCATAGATAGTCGAGAACGAAAGTCTCTAAATCAATCAGGTGAACTTGTCGTTCTGAATGGCGGTTATTAAAATCGTTAAGACGAGCGCCTTGTAAAAGAAGTCTTAGACTAATTCCCTTAGTGCCGCTGGTTGGTGCTGCATCGCTCTGCCGTTTCTACGAAAGTAGCCCGTTGACAACGCGCGTAACTTGAAATAACACTTAAGCTCATACACCGTATCACAGTTCTTCCAACACTACATCAAATTCACTGGAAGTGTTGCAGAAGCAGGCCTCCAATTTTTTGCAGCCGGTCGTTAATCGCATTGCTAAGAGGACCGAGGCATGAAGCAGGGAGTGAATGCTGAACGCGCCCTCTCCATTAGTGGACGCTTTCGATGCGATCAGGTAATTCCGGATAAACGTCGGCGAAAAGTATGGAAGCGGCCATTTGCACCTGACGATTCTCGCACGGCATTTGCAGTATTTACTGTATTTAGTCTAATGTCCAGCGCAATCAGCTTTGCATTAGTATTAATGAGGGCTTGCCTATATCTGAAGTTATACGTACGGAAACTGGTAGGACCAAACGCAATGAGACAAATTTTCTCGAAGAATCGCAAATCTATGTTCACCGTAATCGCAAAAACTTCCCATTGAAGCCCTTTCCAATACAAAATTGTTCTTCGAAATGGAATAATCCCGTCGGAAAAACTTAATTTCCGGAAATCTCATTTAATGCTGGATATCGTTCCTATTGTTCCTCTGTGTTACACATAAATAATGCACAATATGGACCTTCTGTGCTATCATATTTCCTAGTTAATCTTATCACATTTGTGGTGAAAATTGCATTTCACGTGAAACATATTGCTGTGCGCTGGCAATATATGAAATTCAGAAGCCAAGCCGACTAACACCAATTTTTTTTTAAAAGTGTGAGTAATAACATGGTTGACTTGCATCACTGAATATTTATAAGCGGCCAAAACGGCTAACTCGACTTTTAAATGTTTTATCGCTAGAATGGGCTATCTGCTCTAGCAAAGGAACATTTTACCAGTGGTTTCAATGGCCCAAGTGATTAACTTCATGGCTCCATGACAGCAGATGTAGAACCGACTTTAGGTTACAGTTTTGCAGATTTTCTGTGTTTTTCAAGATTTACAGTGTTTGTGTGCGTGATATTTCTTAAGTTTCTTTTTTATTTCGAACGAGCAGTATCGTATGATGAGTGCACACAGTAGTGAAAGTGACATTTTTAGTGAAAATTCGGTCTTCGGATCCAGACTTCGTACCAACTCCGATTTACATGTAAATTATAATAATTTTTCATTAGAATTACGTAAAAAACTAAAGATTTTAAATAATTTAAGCTGTTAATGAGGTTCACCAATGTAATAATAATGATATTTTAGTTGAGCAAAACAGTGACTCTGCTCTTTCAGATGTTGAGGTTAGGCGTACGCCGGACCCTATTAGACCATAAACGCAAAAGAAACCGTGGTAGCTGGAAGAGGGCGCGTCAGAAGAGAAAGAGGCTTCCTGGTGAAACGTATAAAACTAGATCAGGCAATACAGTCGTTGAAAAATTCTTCAGTGATAAAAAGTGTAAGTGTTCAAGAAAATACAATGAAACAATATCAGAAGATAACAGGGAAATACTTTTCAAATCATTTTACAGTCTCTCTAAGCGGACAGAACAAAGCATATTTCTCAATGGCTGTATCAGATCAAGAAATATCATGACACGTCGACCTACTGATCAATCTAACCTTCCAAAAAGCCATAGTTTTGCATTTTTTTCTCCGAAACAAGAATAATGAAATTCGGGTTTGTAAAACAACTATAGGCAAATATTTCAAGTCTGATGGCCGAATTCGTAAGTCCAGCATTAAGGATCACGTGAGTTGTATTATAAATGGATGCAGAAAGTCAACCCAAGAAATAAAATAGACGATTCTAATGTTGAAAATCACATAAAATAATTTCGTGCTTACTTCAGCCAGTACATGATGACACGCAACCCTAATACAAAATATTTGAATCCGGACCTTGCTATAAGGATTTATATCTGTTGTGGGATGGTGAAAAGAGAAAAGCAAAAGACACCTATAAAAAGAGAAAATGTACTACAATCAGCTTTTTAAAGCACGGCTTAGAGAGACAAGCCAAGTGTGTGACAGGTTCTAAAATAGATTTCTCCTGGCAAACGAAGATGAAAGGAGAGTGATAGGAACAGAGGAGGAGCTGCATATAAGAAAGACACAAAAGTCTAGGCAATGCTTGAAAGAAGAACACTCCGGTTTACTGCGTGCTAACTTTCGATCTACAAAAGGCTTCGGATTTCGCAAAACTGTCAACGTGTGTAGCCTGTTGCAAACGAAAACTTTGGTGTTCACGTGTTGAATAATTTAGCAGCTCACCTATAGTAATGGCCCGAAACTGAGGGTTCGAGAGGTTCACAGTAAATAATCTCTTGTCTAATGAAGCACCTGACTGTCAATGGCCATAATGTTAAATGGACTGTCATGTATTATGACTCATGCGGTGGTCAAAGCCGCAACATCAAAGGTGTTCTCTCTCTTATGAAATGCTTGCAAAATCCGAGTGGTAACACTGAACCTATTGACTTAGTTACTTCTGTCTGGACACAGCTACTTTCCGAACAATAAAGATTTTTCTTTTATTGAAAATTGAGCAAAACTAGTAGCCACATCTTTTCATCTAGGGACTGGCATGATACTATTCTTAGGTGCAGGAAAACAAACAAGAATTTCCTCTCGGAAATAAATCATGAAAGCTTATGTTCAACGGAAAACTTAGAAAAATGTATCGCCAACACGAAAAAAAAGTGTTGAGGTGAAACTGTTAACGGACTGACAATGAGATGGGTCGAGATTGAGAAGGCTTAACCATTTGATATCAAATATGGAACTACTTTCTCACCATACAGTGACCGATCGATAGTTTTGACAAATAAGTATAAAATATGCAAGCGAAATGGATGATTGTTAAAATTGAAATATTATTCTGATAGCAGAAAAAGTGATGAAATCTGTAATTATTTACATTTGGTAAATATTTCGTCTATTATTACTAAAGACTATGACAAGGGTGTGTATACAAGAGAAACCATGTAATCACTGGCTACTATCATGTAATATATATATATATAATCGTACGATAAGATCATCGCGCTCTGTTCTTTTCGTTTTTCTCTCTCTCCGTTTTGTCTGGTTGCTCCGTTCGCTTGCTATTGATCAGATGTACTCAATGTAAGTAATAACGTATTGCTGTACTCAGGTCTGTTATTCTGTTAAATTTGATTTATTCTAAAATAGAGACTTACAAGTAAATGTGGTTACATGTTCTCATTTATAGAAATGTAATTCCCATTTGCCACATACTTGAGTTCACTTTTAGCATACGCTGCTGCGGGGAGGAAAGTAACATCTCTGGTCTCCTTAGTGTTCGCCATTACCCAGAAATTTCAGTTTTCAATAGTTATTTATGAACTAGCGGAACCTAAAGAGCACAGACAGTTATATTATTATCCTATAGGAAATCTGAGATCTATTACAAATATTTTTATACATAAGGTATAACACTGACGTAGGTAAAACGTCCAGAATGAACTACGGTTTCGCTCCTGGCTTAAGGCAAAAACATTAATTCTCAATTTATGCTGTTGTAAAAGTGAAAGACATTGAACCTTAAGAGAAGTTCTGACTTTTGGAGGATATTTGGCAGAAATGAAACTGTGTTTTTGTGGTGTCTAACTCATACTTTACGCGCACGTAGGTACAGACGCATAACGTCGCAAGATTGTTTTTGTTGCATAAACAGACTAAATTATTTTCACTTTTACCGGAATACTTTTAGAGACTTAAACTCCAATTACCTTCAATGTATAAAGTACTGAGTGTAAAAGTGGACAGATATTATCTCTGTGGCCTATGTGCAGTTGAAAGGTGGCTACACTGAGCCACAGCGCCAGAGATTGCGCCAAAGAGTATTATTCAGCCGCCTCCACAGTGCCTGTCGAGGTCTCGTAGTAGTCATTGCTTGTTAAGAACTCGTAGCAGAGAGTGCTTGTTGAGATGTGCTAGTGAAAAGTGCTTGCTGAGATGTGATATTGGAGAGTTCTGGTTGAGGTGTGGTAGTAGCGAGTCGGTGTGGAGAGATTGTAATGTTTAGAGTGCTTTTCATCAATATAAACGAAGGTAAAAAAAAAAAAAAATTCTTTTCTCTCTCATTATTTCAGTGTCCTAAATAATGCGTCATTACAGGTTCAGTCAACAAAGCATCTGGCGTGTGTTCTTGTATTAGAGTGTAATTCTGGGTTTCTTGCGCAATTATAGTATTTCTAATTTTTTTATCACGTCAGTATAAATGATATTTAAAATTTCTTGTCTTGTTGAAGAAGAACCGTGCCAGATGTGTACGTTGAGTCACACTCCCACACACAGAACAAATACACTTGTGCTTTGGTTTCGTAGGTTTTATAGTTGCTGGGGACTTAATTAATTAACTGTGTTAACGAAAATTTTCTTTCATTCTTTGTTGTTATTCTATGCAGTCAGATTGCGTACAAATACTAGTCAGGGCCAACCGTTTACGAGACCTGCGTAATCGGACTTACAGCTACTAAAAATGTAAAGAAGTATTTTCATTAATAATAATTAAGCCCCCATGCACGTGGCGACCGCTGCTTCGGATCGTCCCTTGGAATTCTTCTGATTGTAAAACTAGTAGACAGTAGTATTGTTATAGTAATCTGTAGCTTAGTAATTGTAGTCTATTTTGCATGTGTAGATTTGGTAATTGTCAGTCTTCTAATGGTATTTTTTCTCAGAATTTGATTTGTTGTCTTGTATACGCGTTTGACAATTTAGTGCAATTATTTCAATTGGTCGATTAATCGTGTTTGAGGGAAACATTTCATGTAAATGGTATTGTTGGAGATAAAGAGTCATTGTGTGTAATTTTCGTACAGTGACGAATTTTTTATGTTTTGTAAATGATTACGCGGTCAATGAAACAGGCAAAAATGATGAATAGTCAGAATAACGAAATTGTTGACATGGCGAACTCGCCAACACAGGACAACAGTATGATGAATAATGGTGTTGAAAACAATTTAATAAGCAGGGAAAATAGTCCGGAAACAGTTCAAAATTTTTCTCAATCAGAAAATTCACAGATTACGGGGTTAACGACAGAAGATTCTGTAATAGTATCGAACAAAGATAGCTTTACAGCTATGACGAAAGAAGTCGATTTCGCGGGAAACGTTAAGGGTGAAAAGAGTTTCGAACCAGTTACTATGGAGCAGTTGATGGGTGCTATATTAAATTTGGGATCACGAATGGAAACATAGTTTGAATCACTACTAGGAACAATTAGAACTGAGATAAAAGCAATGGAAACACGGTTTGACTCACGAAGAGGGATATGTTTCAAAAACATGAAAGATGAATCAAAGAAAGAAATTAGAGAAGAAGTACAACCGATTTTGAATGCTCACAATAATAGTTTAATTTCAACAGAAATCAGACAAGAGGAACAGGACAGAGAACGGGAAGAAAAAGATCGCGTGATAGTACAAAAATTTTCAGAGTTAAATTTACAATGTGCACACGATAAGGAAGAAATAATTGAAAGAATCAAGGAATTCGTACCAAATGACAGAATAAATAACTTAACACAACAGTGTGAACAGTTAACTACTAAATGTGACAACACCGAAACCCGAGTCGCGACATTTACAGAAGACGTAAATAAACAGAAAGGACAATTAAGTGACTCATTGGAAAGAGTTGAGGAGATCTCAGATAAATTGACAAGTGTTAGTTCAGCAGAGGGCTTTGAAGAAAATAATTTGTTTCATTTACGGGATGCAACAAGAGAGCGCCAGGCGCGCGAACTTGACAATAATCCACATTGGGACTCGCACAGACGCGGTAGGTCTTTGTCGCCACGAGGCGAAAACATTGACTAGAAATACTTTTTGACTGTTCGGAAATTTAAGATCTTCCGCAATTCTAAGAATGACATACATCCATGTGCATGGTTAGATCAATTTACGTACGCACGTCCACCAAACTGGCCATTAAGTCACAAACTGGAAATTATGTGCGGCTATTAATGTCCTCAGGGGATTCACTACTCTAAGTGAATATGTGCCGTAGCGTGCATAGGGCCCCGAGCTGTAGTGGTGCTATTTCCCCTTTAGTTTTCTGCACCGCTGCCTACTCTTTTACTATTCTTCGCATCCGTCAAACCAACTCTTCGACTATCAATCCATATAGAGAGTAAGTAAACAATAACCGGATATGACTATTTACCTAAATGTGATTTCGGAAATTACCGTTTGGACTTACTGTATCTTCATCAGCATTCATTCGTAGCTTAAACGAAATTTTACCTGTTTATCTTCGTGACAATATTACTTCAAATGTTGACGATATTGCCTACTCTTTTACTATTCTTTGCATCTGTCAAAACAACTCTTCGACTATCAATCTATCTAGACAGTAGATAAACAGTAACCGGATATGAGTCCTCAGGGGATTCACTACTCTAAGTGAATATGTGCCGTAGCGAGCATAGGGCCCCGAGCTGTAGTGGTGCTATTTCCCCTTTAGTTTTCTGCACCGCTGCCTACTCTTTTACTATTCTTTGCATCTGCCAAACCAACTCTTCGACTATCAATCTATATAGAGAGTAAGTAAACAATAACCGGATATGACTATTTACCTAAATGTGATTTCGGAAATTACCGTTTGGACTTACTGTATCTTCAGCAGCATTCATTCGTAGCTTAAACGAAATTTTACCTGTTTATCTTCGTGACAATATTACTTCAAATGTTGACGATATTTTTATTGCTAAACGTTCTTGGAGTGAGCATAACAAAATTTTGGATTCATTATTACGTATCTTTGCAAGAGTTGGCATTACTGTGAACTTGGAAAAATCTGAATTTGGTCGTTCACAGGTGAAATTTCTCGGTCACATTATTTCTACAGAAGGTATTCTTCCTGATCCAGAGAAACTAGACGCTAATCGTAATTATGCTGTTCCTACCACAAAACGTGACGTTCGTAGTTTCCTTGGTGTCTCTAATTTTCCTAGACGCTTTGTTAGTTTGGACGATTTGGCCACACCACGTTTTTGCGATCTATCTGGAAACTTCTTTTTAAACGAAAATCGGTCGACAACTCTGTTTGGTTCGTTTGTATTCCTGATGAGTGGGTTAATAAACTGATTTGGTATACACATTTCAGTTATGCACACTTTGGTCCCAGAAAATGCTTTCATAAATTACGGGAAAATTGCTACTTCAGTAATATGGAAAAACGTATTCGATTTGTTCTGGCCAAATGCAAATTATGTCAAAAGGCTAAGCCGCCAACAATTTCTCACAGAGCACCGTTGTTTCCTATCATTCCAGCGAAATTAATGGACATGGCTGCAGTCGATTTGTTCGGTCCAGTAGTTCGTTCTACTAATGGTTTTGCGTACATTTTCGTAGCAGTGGAGTTGACATCAAAATATGTGTGTTTTACACCTTTACGCAAGCAACAGCTCGATCAGTATCTAACGCTTTCATCAAACATTTTCTTAAAGAAGTTGGTCATGTTGATAAGGTTATATCAGATTATGGATCACAGTTTCGTTCTAAAATTTGGCTTCGTACTCTACGGCGTCGTAAAATTAAACCAATTTTCATTTCACTTTTTCACCCTCAATCTAATGCTTCAGAGAGATGGATGAAGGAAATCAATAAATTGTGTCGTCTTTATTGTCATCAGAATCACAGAACTTGGGATCAGTATCTTCATATTTTTCAAAACATTCTTAATGAACTCCCTAATGATTCAACTTCTTTACCGCCTACACTGATATTAAAAAACAAAGCACCAACAAATCGCATTTCTGAAATCGTTCCTTTTCCGCCTTCACGGGAACTGCGGCATTCTGAAGTTGTGAACCTGGCTCTACAAAATATTGCATCTGCGGCTGCTAGAAGAGAGAAATGAGTTAAACATCCTGGTCGCTTAAAAACTTTTTCAGTTGGTCAAAAAGTGTTAATTAAGTCTCACCGTTTGTCTCACAAAGGAAAGGGCTTGTGTCGCAAATTTTTTCTGCGTTATAACGGTCCATATAGAATTCGCAAAATTATTCATGATAACACTATTGAAGTAGAAACTCTTAAATCTCGGCGCTCTAAGGGAATACATCATATATCTAACGTTAAAATTTTTGTGGAATGATATACTTTTGAAAAATTTTTGTGGAATGACATACTTGTGAGAAACTAACAGCTACATGTAAACACGCAGAGAGTACAAGGATACCGCGCTGTGTTTTGGCGGCGGCATATACTCAAAGCAACAGTCAAGTTTGCGCGCCGCACAAGGCAGTCGTTGACCGCAAACAATTGCTTCTTACGTCACGCGCCTACAGCTGATCGAGCGCTCAGTGCGAATTCACTGACAGCCGTAAACAAATACACAGTTTAATTTCTCCGATTAAATTCAGTATAAAGCTATAGTGACTTGATGAATTATGTTATTAACATTCAGTATTTTTCAGGATACGATTCTATAAAATATTTAAGAACTTCAGGTAAATTCTGTGTGTCTCCGACGTTAAGAGGACTTGCTATCGAGAAAATTTCAGAAAGAATGTAATTTCCAAGAAGAAACTAATAAACTAAAAAGGTAACTATTAATTGAGTTTATTTTTCAGGTAACATATTTCCACTTAGGTACGTACTTTAGACGTAGTTTGCTGCTCGCGATTACGTGATTCATATTTTGTGCTACATTTAATGTTCTATGAAATTACTTGTGAAGCGACGTGCTTGCGTACGTTAACTGATTTTGACAATGATTATTAATGAACTGGGTTGTAACTTGTGTATATTATGCATCGCTTGGCTGCACTGCTTTTTCACTGATGTCATATTTTTTTATTATGTGCCTGCTGTGCTTATTTATTTAAATTATAATTGTAACCTGATTAATTGTGCTGATGTGGTTAGGTAAGTGATTTATCTGCTTGCGCCTTCATGTTTACTTATTAAGATGACATATGAACATTTATTTGCTTATGCTGATATGATGCTAATGACCTGTTTATTACGTAAGATATATGTTTACTGCTATGCGTATGGATTGCATATTTATACATTTCTGTTTGTCATCACAACTACTCTTTAATTTGGTATATAGAAATGCTGATATACTGTGTACAAACATAGAGTTTAGGTCACACTATTGTATTAATTATAGATTGTTCGCTTGGCAGAGGCTCGTTGTAGGATTTGTGCTGCATCCACTTGTTGACATTCTGTTCTCTACTGGTATATTTACTCGCTATTGCTTGTTTTGCTTACGCTCAGTGCCTTATATTTTTAAGATAGGAAAATGAAATGCTATAATTCGACATAAACGACATTAGTACAAGAAACTTCATAGAAGTCACATGAGCTGGAGGTTTTATGAAAGTTGTATAAATGTATGCTAATAGGAAGGAAGCGAACGACATGACATACCAAAACTGGGTTTAGACCATTGACAGTTATTACACTGCATTTTTCGTGAGCAATTGAAATAGGAAGTGATACTTGACACAAGAAATACTCCACATGTTTGCTTCTGTTTGCCATAATTCTTGAAGTGGTGTACACACTGTGGAATATTATGATCATTCACACTTCGTAATCGTACTTAATTACTGAGAGTTATTCGAACTAAGTCTGTTAGAGGTCATGTATGCATTTCTTTTGTTTATAATTCATAATGAGTAGAAGATTTGGGTCAGATGGATTACACAGAGGTTGTGTGTTGACAGTGTGTCTTCGGATTGTATGGGATGATGAGGTTTGCATTAGGATTTTATCTGTACTTGTTCGAGGAGACTGATTAGAGGAAAGAGTTGTTATGGAAGTGAAATGATATTGGTCATAAGGTTTATATGTATCGACGTATTGAAGAGATATTATTGAGGTATTGAGATTATATGAAGTTGATGATTACTGGAGTTTTTGTGGACAAGAGGTAAGGTAAATGATGATGAGGTTTGCATTAGGATTTTATCTGTACTTGTTCGAGGAGACTGACTAGAGGAAAGAGTTGTTATGGAAGTGAAATGATATTGGCGATAAGGTTTATATGTGTCGACGTATTGAAGAGATATTATTGAGGTATTGAGATTATAAGAAGTTGATGATTATTGGAGTTTTTGTGGACAAGAGGTAAGGAAAATGATATTGATGATAAGATTTACATGTATCGACGTAAGAGGTATTATTGAAGTATTGAGATTATGTGATGCTGATGATTATTGGAGTTTTGGTGTATAAGAGGTAAAGTAAGTGAGGAGCATTTTTTTTTTTTGTTGGTCTATATGGAACAAGGAGGATGAAGATAGCAGACTAGAACACTAAAGTGGAAGGAAGATTGTCTACACACACTTTGTTAAATCAATAAGCAGTACATTTTTTTTCTTTTTTTGAAGAGAGGAAGTATTTGCATATCTTGGCTCACTGACAGTTGTTCAGCAACCGTACATTTTGATCTGGCTTGGCAAACATTGGTCTGACATGATGACTATGTCGTTGACTTAACTATTATTAACTGTTATACATTGCTGCCACTACTACTTGATACACATGATGAACATCAAATTCTGACAGAATTGCATTTACACAGTTAACACTATTCAATTACACAGTAGTACTTAATGTGGATGGAAGATGAGTGAGTGTGTTTTGTGTGTTTTCCTTTCCTAATCCTACCCACCTATCTCCTAAATATTATTTTATTTGTTTGTAGTGGCTTGCACTGACACCCATAATATTATAGGTTTACTGATATTTGTGTATTTGTAATAGTTAATATGACAATTATCTGACATCATTTGTGTGTTTGTTATGATTTGTATGTTTAGTGTAAAAGCATTTGTATGTGGATTCAAACTACTGTTCATGCCTGAACTGTCTGATTAGTGATGGTGAATATTATGAACTGTTACCTGCACTTTTTAAACATAATGGGTGCCACTTATAAATGATTAATTTCTGCTGATGAACTGTGTGATTAGGATAGTGAATATTATGGACTGTTACTTGTACTTTTTCTACATGATTGGTGCCACTAGGACATGTTTAATAAACTCTGATGAACAGTGTGATCAGTGATAGTGAATATGATGGACTGCTCTCTGGACCTGCTCATCATTGCTAGGTGCAACTGATGGACTGCTTCTACTGAAATGAAGTCACTTGTTGGTGTCTGCACCTGTCAACATTACTGGGTGCCACTGATGGACTGCTTCTACTGATATGATGTCACTTGCTGCTGTCTGCACCTGCTCAACATTGCTGGGTACCACTAATGGACTGATTCTACTGGAATAATGTCACTTGTTGGTATCTGCACTTGTTCAATACTACTGGGTGCCACTGTTAGAACTGTTTCAACTGAAATGATGTTACTTCTTGCTGTCTGCACCTACTCAACATTGCTGGGTGCCACTGATAGATTGCTTCTACTGAAAAGATGTCACCTGTTGGTGTCTTTTTTGTATAAACTGATTTTTTGTGTATTGTGTGAACTATTATGTAAAGTCACATGTAGGAAAAGAATTTGTATTGCTTACTGTATTTTATATAGTAGGTTATTGAAAGGTCAGTGCTAAGCCAAAATTTTAACTAATTATGTGATATTTAGGTATTAATACTATCTGTTATTTTTGTCTGTATTTTTGTGGACGAATTTGGTGGTATTTTCACCACCAATGCTGGCAAAAATACCATCAAATTCTGGCCCGTGGAGGAGGGGCATATGAAAGGTGGCTACACTGAGCCACAGCGCCAGAGATTGCGCCAAAGAGTATTATTCAGCCGCCTCCACAGTGCCTGTCGAGGTCTCGTAGTAGTCAGTGCCTGTCGAGGACTCGTAGTAGTCAGTGCTTGTTAAGAACTCGTAGCAGAGAGTGCTTGTTGAGATGTGCTAGTGAAAAGTGCTTGCTGAGATGTGATATTGGAGAGTTCTGGTTGAGATGTGGTAGTAGCGAGTCGGTGTGGAGAGATTGTAATGTTTACAGTGCTTTTCATCAATATAAACGAAGGTAAAAAAAAAAAAAAAATTCTTTTCTCTCTCATTATTTCAGTGTCCTAAATAATGCGTCATTACAGGTTCAGTCAATAAAGCATCTGGCGTGTGTTCTTGTATTAGAGTGTAATTCTGGGTTTCTTGCGCAATTATAGTATTTGTAATTTTTTTTATCACGTCAGTATAAATGATATTTAAAATTTCTTGTCTTGTTGAAGAAGAACCGTGCCAGACGTGTACGTTGAGTCACACTCCCACACACAGAACAAATACACTTGTGCTTTGGTTTCGTAGGTTTTATAGTTGCTGGGGACTTAATTAATTAATTGTGTTAACAAAAATTTTCTTTCATTCTTTGTTGTTGTTCCATGCAGTCAGATTGCGTACAAATACTAGACAGGGCCAACCGTTTACGAGACCTGCGTAATCGGACATACAGCTACCAAAAATTTAAAAAGTATTTTCATTATATTTAATTAAGCCCCCATTCACAGTGCAAATGTGTACTAATTACAACCCACGCCTCTCAAGTTTATAGACGAAGTATTAAACTTTCTGATCTTAAAGAGTGTACAACCTTTACACATTTATAGCGTACAACACTTTCAAAAACTTTTTGTGTCCACAACAATAATAATTTCTCATTCCAAAAGACACTAACAAACTAACCAAATATTTTCCATTAAGACACTACTACTAGAAAAGCTACTTGGGAAAATTAGTAGTATCCGCAAGGAAAGTGGAAACAGACATCCTTTAGAAATCGTAGTTAATGTTCCACATGATGTTCTTTATACCACATCAAGACCGATCTCCATGGAAGAAGAGAAGGGTGTTATTGACCTCCTGAATTTTTATATCTCATGTTCATCACAACTGTTATAAACACTTGAAAACTATAAAAGGTTTTCTTGTAGGACGATCCTGTCAATGATGACGACTGCATCACTTACGCAGAGTAGAGGCAACTTATTAAGTTGTAATTTGTGTTTTAGGCAATTTTTTGTTTGTGGTATAGGCTTTTTGTGCTTGTATTTTAAGTACTACTTAATTACTTGTGACTTCTTCGCGTAAAAGGCTTTTGTTTGTCCGCATTTGTTTCATAAAATTACTTGTCTACAAATCACTCAGAAAATTTTATCAACACCTTTCACATGGGAATGTGACTAACTCCATACAAAGTGGCTTTTATTATGGGGGAGAGAGACATTGAAAGTTTTTATATATTTATAAAGCGTTTCTAACGTAAACTTAATTGTAAGAAACAAAAATGAGTTTATTCTAAATATGCTGAAAAATCATAGAGGCTTTTTTACATAGGTAATAACTTTAACTGTCTGTACTGAACATTTTCATTTGATGGAGTTAGTCAGCCTGGCTTCTGAACGCCTCATCAACGCTTTTATTTACATTCCATAGAAACATAATCTCAGAGTGCCCTGTGTCATTTTTGCAGGATTATGGGATTCCGTTTCTTGGCGTATCATTCAGTTGCATTGTTGTAAGTACGTGATAGCGATATAACTGCTTTGTTATTTTCGAATCATGTGCTGTGAATTCAATCATGAATACCTTCTAAAAGCCAGTATTATAGGAATTGCAGATATATGTCGTTCTATCGCATCTGAGCCATTTTTGATGTTGCTGTAATATTTGTATTTTCATTAGGTTGCAAATTTTCTATTATAAGAAGAATTACGTTGTATTCCAAATTTGGAACACAAAACTTCAACTGTAATATCTATATCTCCACTAATAATAATACTGTAGAATAGTCGTGTTTGTACAATGTAAACGTCCGCCGGCAACAGCCTGCAAGTGATGTAGGGAGTTTGACAGAACATACTAGTAAAAAAGGTACACTACTGGCCATTAAAATTGCTACACCACGAAGATGACGTGCTACATACGCGAAATTTAACCGACAGGAAGAAGATGCTGTGATATGCAAATGATTAACTTTTCAGAGCATTCACACAAGGTTGGCGCCTGTGGCAACAGCTACAACGTGCTGACATGAGGAGAGTTTCCAACTAATTTCTCATACACAAACAGCAGTTGACCGGCGTTGCTTGGTGAAACGTTGTTGTGATGCCTCGTGTAAGGAGGAGAAATGCGTACCATCACGTTCCCGACTTTGAGAAAGGTCGGATCGTAGCCTATCTTGATTGTGGTTTATCGTATTGCGACATTGCGGCTCGCGTTGGTCGAGATGGAGTGACGGTTAGCAGAATATGGAATCGGTGGTTTCAGGAGGGTAATATGGAACGCCGTGCTGGATCCTAACGGCCTCGTATCACTAGCAGTCGAGGTGACAGGCATCTTGTCCGCATGGCTGTAACGAATCGTGCACTCACGTCTCGATCCTTTAGTCAACAGATGGGGACGTTTGCAAGACAAGAACCATCTGCACGAACAGTTCGACGACGTTTGCAGCAGCCTCGGAGACCATGGCTGCGGTTACCCTTGACGCTGCATCACAGACAGGAGCGCCTGCCATGGTATACTCGATGAAGAACCTGGATGCACAAATGGCAAAACGTCATTTGTTCGGATGAATCCAGGTTCTGTTTACAGCATCATGATTGTCTCATCCGTGTTTGGCGACATCGCGGTGAACGTACATTGGAAGTGTGTATGCGTCATCGCCATACTGGCGTATCACCCGGCGTGATGGTATGGGGTGCCATTGGTTACACGTCTCGGTCACCTCTTGTTCGCATTGAGGACACTTTGAACAGAGGACGTTTCATTTCAGATGTGTTACGACCCGTGGCTCTACCCTTCATTCGAACCTGCGAAACCCTACATTTCAGCAGGATAACGCACGACCGCATGTTGCAGGTCCTGTACGAGCCTTTCTGGATACAAAAAATGTCCGACTGCTCCTCTGGCCAGCACATTCTCCGAATCTCTCACCAATTGAAAACGTCTGAGCAATGGTGGCCGAGCAACTGGCTTGCCACAATACGCCAGTCACTACTCTTGATGAACTGTGGTATCGAGTTGAAGCTGCATGGGCAGGTGTACCTGTACACGCCATCCAAGCTCTGTTTGACTCAATGCCCAGGCGCATCAAGGCCGTTATTAAGGCCAGAAGTGGTAGTTTTGGGTACTGTTTTCTCAGGATCTATGCACCCAAATTGCGTGATATTGTAATCACATGTCAGTTCTAGTATAATATATTTGTACAATGAAGACCCGTTTATCATCTTCATTTCTTCTTGGTGTAGCAATTTTAATAGCCGGCAGTGTATTTTTAAAAACTATGTCTATCTGTTTGTCAGTCAATTTCAGCATGCTTATCTCCAAACAACTGGACTAATTTTCATGGGGTTTTCACATGTTACTTCAGCGAAACTTGGGGCGAGAAATAGGCTCTATTTCATCAAAATCGGATCACGGCAAAAATACATCTTAATGTAAAGTTTTAGGAGTCTGTTCAATTTAGTAGTTGGCATGTCTACCTCAGAGACACGATAATCAAGGCATAGTTCACCAAAGAACCAGCAGATTGCGCTTTTAGTTTCGTAGTACAGCAAAGAATCAATCGATAGCGTTGTTAGCTTTTTACCTCAGTGACTGGAATATTTTCTAAAGTTTAGGACACTGACATAATTAAGTGTCACAATCTTATCTTTAGCAATACAAAATAATATCGAATTTGCTTGGCTAGTATATACGGATTTACTGATTTTGTTTTCGTACTAAAAACTTAACAAAATTACTTTGCTTCTTTCGATAAGTTGTATTTATATTTGAAATATTGCCAGGAAAAACGACTTCGTTGAATTTTCTTTGTGATTTTACACCTACTTATTACATTTTAATTTCAACTCGTTTACAATAAAAATGCCTAGAAAATGATCGAGTCGTTCTCAATACACTAGAGAGGCTAAGTGACTGGGGACTATGCGGTCTCAAAAAGAATCCACTGAAGATGCTGAGGTGAGATTTTCTGCGGCTGAAGAACATCAGGTTTTAGCACTTCTTAGGATACTTCTTTCGAAAGCGAGATGCCATGTAGCTCTGGTCGAGAGTAATATGCATTACACCGCTTCTTAGAAGCCTTCACTCATAGAAAAAACGGCCGAAGTTCTCAGCGTATTCGAATAAATTTCTCTCGATCTCTTAGCTGCAACACTGTTGTCAGCGCCATAAATTGATTCGAGCACCGGAGACTTTTACCGAAAGATTGTCTCGACTCAGCGCTGATCGAGAGCACCATACATTGTCTCGCCTCTCGGACACTTTCATCTAAAGAGAACTCCGCCTAAATTCTCAGCGTGTTTGCGCAGCTGCTTCATGGTCTCCCAGAAGCAGTGACCAGCGTGTAGTGCAACTAAACTCTGATCGTGAACGTCATTCATTAGCTGCGCCTTAGCAGCATGAGCAGCACAGTTTTGATACAGTTTTCGAAAGTGATGACTAGGACCAGTGGCGTTTCGAATTAGCTAGGGAAAATTATGAACGCATGCGCCAAGGTCATGTGAATTTTACAATCAGTGAAAGAGGAAGAATAGATTAATTACATCAGGCGCAGACAGAACAGCACCTAGCTCACTGGTCGATTTCGACAATTGCTAAATAGATTGTCAGTGTCCTCTGAAGATTCAGAAAAACCTCAAGAAATAGTTACTGAGTATGTTTAACTTGCCTGGGCTAGTAAAGAACTCATTTGCTTGAACATTAATCCTATGATTGACTCACATTTGCTTCAGTTGGTGGAATAGTCGTAATTTGCACGTTTTGTGAGGTTCTGAAACGGCAAAAAGATAGGTATGGAACGTGTTGCTTGAGTGGAATAGTGCACGTTGAATTTTTTAACAAACATGCTTGAGATTTTAATATTCTGTTGAATAGTGACCGTCGATAACCGCAATTCGTTTTGGATAACGACCGTGCATACAATAATGTATTTTGGAGCGAGACCAATAACAGAAGGACCACCCATGCCCACCTTTAAGGTTCAGTGTCGACTTTACCAACTTATCGGTGCTTTGCTCCCAGAAAAATGAGACAAGTTTCTACGGATATATTTTTCCTGGTAATTTGTGCCGTACGGTACTGCAACTTAAAGCCCTCATTTCTTCTCTTTATAGTGATCAAATGCAAATAACAACTAAGGAAAATTCTTAGTTTCATGAAAACCTCAAAACGATCAAGCTGCAAGAATTAACTCAGAAATACTTGCTCATGTTGAGGAGAAAATCTCGAATACATCTATACTAACATAGTTATGTAGCCAGATGACTCTACCAATTAGCCAGTCGAATTTTTCAACTGTCTTAGCGTATCTGGCCTACCATTACACGAAATTAATTTGAAAAACGGCGGGTGAAATTTAAGCGCACCGAAATTGGGTAACAGTACGAGGTTTAAATTTACTTCTCTCCAGCGTAACTTCATAGAAGTAGTAATCTTGCCAGCAAGTAGCGCTAGTGAGCGAGTTTTTTACCCTGATTTCTGCTTATTCCCAATTATTTTCCGTTTCGCTTTAAACGTATATAACCTCCGGTGTCTTATGTTATGCCATGACCTTAAACATAGCACAAGCACAGATGCTGCGTTTTGCTAGCATGGACCTTCGTGTCAGTTGCTTTTAGCATCGCCAGCATTACGTGCTCTCTCCTGTGACAGTGAAACTATTTTGAAAATACATACGGACTGTAAATCCTTTTGCCAGTACAACAAACGGTGAAATATGATTCAAATCGTGAGGTTCAGTCCTTCCACTAAAATCGTTATTGACTATTTTGGGTCGCCGATGTTTCGACATTAGAGATCGTTGCCTCAGAGGGTGGTTGCTCTAGTAAGATAATTCCGGAACGGGGGGGGGGGGGTTCTTTTTCTGGTAGATGTCTTCATTCTCCATGTACTGCTTTCTGAATTGCACTTATTATATTCTAGGGGACTCTCTTAATTATTTTACTGTTCCATGTACATACCTTGCATTATGGAGGCCACGACGTGTCTGGGCATATCTTCTCTTCAGCGCGACCAACTGCAGTATGAGTTGAATATACGCCAGCGTGGCTGAGCTGACAGCTCGTTTGCGCCTCGTTCTCGATGGATCCTTGCACCTCACGTCTGACAGCATTGGTGAGGCAGGTGTAGCAACTGATGTTTGCTCCTCAGCCCTAGTCGAGGTCTGTCAGAATACAGCATTTCTTGAGGATAGTCAACCCGCCTGTAAATAACTGCACAGAGTGCAGGCCCAGTTTACACATTGGGACAATCGTGCCACAGGTTTGAAACAACAGCAGTAAAATGCTGAACAGATTAAATTAGTTGACCAGTTGCATAATCAGGATAAAAAATTATAGGTGGCCTTGAGTATTCTCGGCTCAAATGAGTGGGCGGGAGCAAGCAAAGATCAGGCTGGGGTTGTTAGCCAGTTATCACAGGCCTCCGAGTCAGTAGGAGAGACGATGATAAATAGGCCGGTTCTTGAAGAGTCTGCTACCTTATCAAACCCCATCATTCATTTATTGCAATGAATTATTGAACTTCTTATTGAGGATCTTGCGCAAATCGAGTTTTCCTTGTGGTTAACCGTTCGTTTCAGACACCATGCCAACGCCTTCTGTATTTCGCAGCAGGTTATCATCCAACTGCTGTATCCGTTACCTCAGGGGTCGTTGAGAACCCAAAAGACGCCAAACTGATTGATTGCAGGAAACAAATTTTTCAGCTTAAAATGTCTCCTCGTATTAAAGCGAACTTATATATATATATATAATTATATAATTTTTTTTCTCACGACAGTTTGTCTGACTACAATGAAAGGATCCGCATGGCAGTTTCTGCGCTAGAACTTCAGGCCACCGAGGTCGAGATTGTCCATAACGTGTTAGCATCAATGCAGATGACTGTTCGCGGGTAATTTTTCTAGCAAACCTATCTCTCCAGTAGAACTACACAGTCTGGTTGCTACCACGGAATGGGTGCGATTTGCTATTGAAAGCCATGAGAAACACTGTGAGTTTGACTCTCGTCCTTACGGCGACCTGAGAAAATCTCGAAGTGCCTTGCCGGTTCAGTGTAAAGACAGATTTTGTTACCGATGCAGTGATGGTGGGCTTTTAGTGCGTGACAGTCTAGTGAAGTGCGCGCACCATCCGAACAGCTGATGCCAGGAGATGGAGAGAATTGTTAGCTGTCGGAGGCCACCCAGGTATTGTGCACATATTACACCAGTTGTAGGTCAGAGGCTACCCTATGTTTGTGCGCAAATTAACCACGAGCCTGTATGTGCCTTGTTCGATTCGGGTAGCAGAATTTCGCTGTTAGATTATCAGTGGTACCTTGAATTTAGGGCGATTTGTGGAATATCTCCCTTGCGTGCTTTATCCCAGAGATGTCGCGGCCGTTAATGGACAGATATTGCCTCTGGTAAGTGAAGTAAGAAGGCAATTGTGTATTCTCGGTTTTTCGTGGCCGATTAATTTACTGGTTGTAAAGAAATTTTAGGTTATCCTGTTGTTCGGCTGCGCACAGACTTGTATTAGATAAAGCCAGTAAGATTTTTTACTTCAAATTTTGTCCTGTTGTCCATAGAGCGTTGTGTTCTTGCCAAGTGCGAGACCTGGTCAATGCGGTTCATGCCCAAGATTCCGATTTTGATTTCAGTCATCTTGGTTCATTCGAGGCCGAAAAACTAAGACAACTGCTTGCCCGTTCTCCTGAAGTTCTGACAAATAAACTGGGCGTCACCAAGAGAATTCAGCACAGGATTCCCTTGGCTGATGACGTTCCTGTGAGACAAACACCTTATACGAGATCACCACCACCCCCAAGATGCTCTTGATGGGATTGATTAATGACATGATCCGAGATGGAGTAATTATGCTGCCAACGCCCCCCTATGCCTCTCCAGTTTTTCTGATCCCGGAGAAACAAAGGGGGAGATTATTGACCTATTGTTGGCTACAGGACATTGAATGAGAATGTTATTTGGGTCAGTTCCCTTGCCGGATCTCCACATTTGTTTTACGTGGTTTCTTTACTATGTTGGATTTGAATCAAGTATACTATATGTTTACCTTAACCGAAGATTCCAAACATGTCGCTGGCTTCTGCACTGACTGGAACCTATATAAATTTAACCCCCTTCCCTTTGGCCTCTCAACCGAAGATACCTTGTTACTGAATAATGTGTTAGGGGATCTTAAATTTAAATCCGTTCATAACTATCTGGATGATGTTATTTATAGTGCTACATTGTTGAACACCTGTAACATCTTGAGCAAGTCTTGTTTCGGCTTAGGGTTGCTGGGCTCACTGCTAAACCCTCTAAGATCACTTTCTTGGGAAATTTGGTGTCAGCCAAGGGCTCCAGAATTGACCAAAAACGTACATGCGACCGTAAATTTCCTCCTCCCAAGAACAAGAAAGGGGAGGCCAGGTTTATTGGCATGGCTTTCTTTTCTCAAATTTGTGTCTAATTCTGCACAGTTGGCGTAACTTGCGTAGGAAGGGAGAAGTTTTCGAGTAGAGCGAATATCAACAACCCTCGTTTGAAGCCACCAAAGTTCTTAGTAATCCACCACTTTTGGCGACCCCTCATTTTGAGCTGCCCTTTACTGTACAGACCGATGCCTCCGATTCTGGCGTTGTTGCCGTTTTACGGGAATGTGAGGGCAAACAGCCTACGCCTCGAAGATTTTATCTCCTGCGGAGCTTAAATACTCGGTTTGAGTGGGAAGTTCCCGCGGCCCTCTTTGTCTTAGAGAAGTTTGATTTTGATGTCGAGCGTAGGGAATTCCATCTCGATACTGATAAGAGTCGTAAGTGGGGTGTTGGGGCGCCCTAGGAAGGCGGGGAGGATCGCTCTTTGGGCAGTCCATATATTGGCTTTCTGATTTACTGTCAAACAGATCAGAGGCATGGAGAATTATATTGCCGACGTCGTCAGCCGTATGTTTGAGGGAACAGTCATCGCGGATGTGGTTGCGAGGCTCAACCTGTATGTTGTGTGGCCTCTGTCCTAACTGAGGTACCGGAGCTACTTTCGGATCTAAAGCACAAATAGCACCAGGATATTCTATTCATTCTAAAAAGAGAAGGGAGAACGTTGCTTGGAGAGGAGAGGTAAGTTATGGATTAGGTTTTAGATAAAGGTCTTTTTTGCACGTCGGTCCCCTACCTCATAAGAGAGATTTTAACGGTTATATTCTAGTGGTGTTCTATGGCTTTTCACGTTTTACTTGCCTGTTCCCCAGTCAGGGAGGCGGGGGAATCACAGCAACCTTGTCATTCCAGCATTTTCCGATTTTGGGCCGCCAAAGTCTTTAATGAGTGATAACGGCCCGGAGATTGCCTCAAAAGAGCTCAGGAGTTTCTGTTTCGAGAACGACGTCTAGTACATCACCATCAGCTAAGTCTTTTAAGTACATGTTAATTATGGTTCTTGCTAAGGCTCAAAAGAGTTTGGACACTTCAGTTTTCTGGTTGAATTCAGCCTCTAATTTGGCACAGCATGATGCCATGAAGGCAACACCTACTTCTTAAATGCTCGCCTATCCTCTCAGCTAAATTATGATTGTTGAATGAAATTCTTCAGGGCACGATTAGCCCCGATATTATCCAACGGAACTTGGTGAGTGCTTGGGTAAATATTAATGTAACGAATCGGAGCAGGCTTGCCGTTATAATCAACGGAGTTGCCCCTTTAATGCTAAGGTTTGCGATTATGTTTATATCCACAATTTTAGTGTTGCAACAAGAGGGAATGAGGAGCCTTCCCGTAAATTGGTCCCCATTTTTCAGGACCTTACTGGGTACGGGAACTGTTGAGCCCCATTAAACTTTTAGTACACAACCTTGCCACAGGGAAAACATCCGAAGTTTACATTAGCTAAGTTAATCAGAGAATTTTGCCTCGGCTTCCCTTTCTCGTGGAGGCTGAGACGGGGCAGCTCTGTGGATAGCGACCCTTGCCCATTGTTTGGATTTTTGGTCATCTGTTGTGAGTCGATCGCGAAGTAGCGTGCTCTGATGGAGAGAAAAAAAGGGGTCGCTGATTTTGAGGTGTGGGCACTACAAGCCCAGCAAGTGTCTGGCGAAGTGGTCGTCGATTTGGCTGGTGCGGCAACTACTGGCGGTGTGTTGCAGGCTAGCCGAAGAGCCTAGGCGCTCAGGGGCCGTTCACGACTGCCAATTAGATAATTTGTGCTGTCAGACTTGGACTGTTGGAAATGTTTTAAGGTGATTTTCCTCTGATTATGTCGTTTTACTTGAAAACGTTTCCTGGCCTCTATATCTGCATGTGTGTTTACCCGGAAGTTGTTTTAAGTGCAGGTTACTTTTTGCTCCTGAACTAAGAAATAGTATTCGTGATTTATTGTTACGATCCGTTAAGCATAGAGTGGTGTTGAACAGTAATTGAAGCTACCCTCTCTCAGAACTGACAATCAGTTACAGACTTCACTTTGTATTTCTGGGTAGAGGTCTTACTCGACAGCCTTGTTATCCCACCAGATATTTTTTTGGGAGTTCTGGGTGTTGCCTGAGCACCAGCTAAGGATTGACTGTAAGGCAGCCTTATAAGTGGGTATTTTGTGAACTAGTTTTATGGCAGTTGTAAAGTCTGTTTGACCCAACCGTTTTAAGATTTAAATTTCCTTGTGTTATTCACTTGAATTGGCTGTAGCCCCCCATGTGTTTGTGTTTTTTTTATTGTTTATTCAGTTGTAATTGTATCGCTGCACTTAGGATTTCATTGGGGCGTTCTGTGCTTAGTTTCGTTAATTTGATTTTGTGTGCAAGCAGCTAGTGTCTCCGTAATTGAATATTTACCAATGTATGCTCTGTACGCCAGGTGTCTACGCTAAGCTTGATTGCTCCTTCTACGAGCGAATTATTATCAGTGTTATTTCGCCCCTTGGGAACTGTTATCATCTGTAAATAAATTTTGGTCATTGTAATTATTCATTTGGACTTTTGTTAATTGTTAAAATTGTTATTAATTGGTTTATATGAAACGAAGTGTTACTGATCTCTTGCACTCTATGGCATTGATGTTTATGTCATACAAACAAATGCTAAAGTCACTTTAATTTAAATTATTGTCTTTCTATCTGAAAACTTAATATTGTAGAATTGTTGTTTTAAAACCGTAAAATTTGTTGGAGTTTAATGAATCTTCACATTTTTATGCAAGGTGAAGCTTCCCTGGTGTTTTGGGGTGGCATTATGTGGGGTCGACGTACACCGTTGGTGGTCATGGAAGGCGCTGTAACGGCTGTACCATACGGGAATGCCATCCTCCGACCGATAGTGAAACCATATCGGCAGCATATGGGTGTGCCATTCGTCCTCATGGACGACAATTCGCGCCCCCATCGTTCACATCTTGTGAATGACCTCCTCCAGGATTACGACATCGCTCGATTAGAGTGGCCAGCATGATATTCAGACATGAAACCTATCAAACATGCCTGAGATACATTGAAAAGGGGTGTTTATGGACAACGTGACCCACCAACCACTCTGTGGGATCTACGCCGAATTGCTGTTGAGGAGTGGGACAATCTGGACCAACAGGGCGTTGATGAACTTGTGGATAGTATGCCACGACGAAGAAGGGCATGCATCAATGCAAGAGGATGTGCTACTGGGTATTAGAGGTACCGGTGTGTACGGCAATCTGGGCTACCACCTCTGAAGGTCTCGCTGTATGGTGGTACAATATGCAATGTGTTGTTTTCATGAGGAATAAAAAGGTCGGATATGATGTTTATGTTGTATTCCAATTTTCTGTACAGGTTCCCTAACTCTCGGAACCGAGGTGATGCAAAATTTTCTTTGATGTTTGTGTAACATTCTCAACATACAGGGTGGGCGAGAAGTCCCCATAGCCATGTAACCCCTGTTCAGTATCAATTGTTGGAGTCAGTTCTTGGATTTTATGCTTACGTGTTTACGCAGTCGCACTTTAGTTTTAATTTGTACCCATGGCAGATGTGATCGGTCATGGCTACATTACTAAGGAGCGCTTAGGGACAAGTGGTGTAGGTGCATGAACGACAACACACAGGCAAACAGTGAGAGAGATTATGGTAGCTTTCCAGGAAAGTCAACACTTCCGTCTTAGTGAGGACATGCATTTGCATTTGGTAGCGTTAAAGAAAGGACGCGGAGTAGAAGGAAGAAGACACGAGAAGAAAGCTATCCTTTAGTCTCTACTACGATTGAACAACCCCATATGACATCGACACGTATACATGCTTCGGAATTCGGTATACCGAAGACAACAATGCGAGATCACATGGAAAAAGACCTTAACGGCAGAATTTTTTGATCGATGTTCGTAAACAAGTTATCGGATTCAGACCTGAATGAGCATGTTTTAGGATGCCGTGCTCTGTTAACTCTGAACTCGTGAATTACCAGGATCGGGAAAATTGCATGGAAGGAGTAGGCCCCTTTAACTAACATCATTTATCCTTGGGTAGCAACATTCTTTTTTTAAAGACAGATGCCCTTTGAAGAACAGTTCCGAAAATTAAAGTTGATTTGACATTATAAACATGAAGGCATTGAATATGGTGAATGAGACACCCTTTGAATTACAATAATAAATACCTCAAACCAATTCAAGAAATAAGACCTTAACATATCGTCCCTTTTAAAATTTCTTTTTTAAACTAAACCATTATAAGTAAAGCAGTCAATTAAAATAATTAAAACAGTTCTAGATCAATTTCGTCAAAACATTAGGGAGATCTCCAAAAGGTTTACACCAAAAGATTTGCAATAAAATTAGAACAAGGATATAATGTGTGTTAAACATTAAAAGCTAAACTTCTTCTGCGAATAGCCTCCTGGCCGACAGCAAAATTTCGTTTTCAGCATAAGTCAGATAACATAAGACACTCAACTTGAGCATAGGCAGCCATGACGCGCGATTGCAAACAAACAGCAAGCCGCGCTAGGAAATGCTCGACAGCCGCGAACACGGTCGCAAGTAGGCTAGGCCCACGCGGCGAAAAGGCGCCGACACGGAACGCTCTCCCAGCAGCTCAGCCTGTGCTGTTAACAAACAGGAAACATAAGTTTCTGACTGGATTATACTGGAAATAAAGTTGTGGTAACTTCGCTAACAGAAGGAGATCTATAATTTCTTCCAGGAAGAAACTCACTAGGGTCTTAACAAAAATGGAGCTCACAACATGCTTAAAAGGGCTGTAAAACTGATACCAGAGCACACCATCTTCTAAATCATCGTGAAAACAAATGTTAAAACTTAGAAACAGCTAGTTTCCCTGCATAATAAATTTAAAACAAACAAAATTTTCCTTTAAAAACGCTAGATAAGGCATAGGCTCCTGGTACAGCTATGCGTGACAAATGGGCACATTACAAAACCATAATAATATTAACCATTTCAATTTTTTTATTTTTTTTTTATTTTTTTGCGGGGAGATGGGCGGAGAGAACACTGACCAACGGATTAAGACAAGTCACTTCAAAATGACACAGAGCAGACAGGGCAATACACTTGTAACACCGAAAATTCAGGATACATGGCACCTGCTACCGATATATAACTTGTTTTAATTGTATCTAAATATGTGTAATTTAAACCCTTTCTTTTAATAAGTACGAACATTGCTTCACTGTATGTGTACATTTAGATAGAAGTCTGTTGACGTTTCATTGTATTTATCTGTGTTTTACTGTGAAACTTCTAAGCTCTGGGAAAAAGCTAAAGGAACTGTTACTTGTATCGACTAGCAACGATAATAGCAGTGCTTGTAAAATCTTTGGGTAGGGAGTTGTTGCGCAGAGCGCGCGTAGAGAGCGAGAGACGGGTTCCAGCGCTTGTAATGTGCGGAAGTATGGCGTTAACGCTCTCGCAGTAGAGAGTACCATTTTCGGCGGCATCATGTACGCGCTCCGGCCAAATGTCTAGAGCAGGAGTACGGACAGTGGACGGGCGGAAGAGGCTGTATTAATTACGATTGCCCGTTCCTATAATTAGCTGTGGCTCCACAATATGCTACCGTTTTCAACAACATCAGCAGGTCCAGCAACACAGTTTCGTCTGGACTTTATACTGTGTATTTCTTTGGGAAAATACTTATACAAATCACACATGTCTCTGATATTCATTTTCAATAAAAACAGTTCTCTTGAATCTTGTAGATAATTCGTGTAATTTTTTCGTACATTCTATTAGATCCGTGTTTCGGATTCAGCTCTGGTTGGGTGGGTACTTTATTATTTAAAACGTATATTGAACACTATTTTTGTTTTCACTAGTTGAATAGTATTTATTTACAATTAATTTACTTTACGGTTCAGTAGAATGACATTACGAGAATTTCATTGCACAGTGTTACATTTCAAAACGTCTTTTGTGTATGGTAAATCATAGAGCAAGGAAAGGCGCGAAGTATCGTATTGCATTCCTTACAGCACGTTTTAATCTGCTTCCGCTTTTTCTGCGCTTTACAGTCAACGCAACGTCTGTAGCTGCTCCACTCGTCACGTAAGTGAGGCCCTGCTGTCAGTCTCGAGGGACGTTCTGATCTTTTTCCTCCGCTTGATCTACTTTTTTCTACTTTATATTTTTCCAGGATTCAAATCGCCATTTTACCACGCTATTTTTTCTTGGTTCAAATGGCTCTGAGCACTATGGGACTCAACATCTTAGGTCATAAGTCCCCTAGAACTTAGAACTACTTAAACCTAACTAACCTAAGGACATCACACACACCCATGCCCGAGGCTGGATTCGAACCTGCGACCGTAGCAGTCCCGCGGTTCCGGACTGCAGCGCCAGAACCGCACGGCCATCGCGGCCGGCAATATTTTTTCTTGCTCGGAGGTTCTGATGCCTGTTCAGCTACCTCAGTATCTATAGATTCGTCTTCTGTGCACAAATCCGAGTCTGCGGATGTTAATGGAATAGCTGGAGTAGCATGTGTACCTGACGTAGATGCAGCTACAATAGGTGTTTCATGTTCATCGTCAGACTCGGACGATGGTTCGCTTTCATCTTCACAGTCACTAACCAGTACGAGAAAAGAGCTTCCAGCACATCAAACCGCTTATCTGTCATGTCACTTCTAGTAGAAACTAACTGAGCTTAAAAACACGTCACATCAGATTAGAAACAAGGCCGGAAGTGAGCAGTGCAACTCAAGCGGAACCGACGCTTTGTAACTGAATACAACTGCCATCTAGTGACTCTGTTGTTAACTACGGACTTTGAAAAGAGCCCGTCGATGGTGCATAGGTAAAACTTCTACCCAAGTCGAGCGTATTGAAACTGAGAAATATGATGCGAAGCGGAACTGCTACAGCAGTTCATCGGCTGGGCGGCACTTTCGCTCCCGACTTCTACAGAATTTCACTGTAGCGAAAGGGTTAAGGCGCATGTATTTGAAAACGAAGAACTGTGCAATGAAATTGAGGATACATTTCGCACATCACATAAGACTTCCTCAAAAATAAGTCAAAGACAACATGGATGCGTATGGAAACATGTTTACAGCATGATGAACAACATCGCAGTATACTGGGCACTTAATACGTAAGTAAGTACTTGTGGTACAACAAAATAAATGACTTAGCGTTCGATACCAGGGCGTACGGGAACGTCTCAACCACTATGCACACAAGCTAAGCTCACCGCAAAATATACTACGCACAACATTAAAAAAGGCAACGGTCCCTTTGGAAGCCCTTGGGTAAAGTAGTAGTACTCCGGTACCAGACAGTTGCTACGGTCGCAGGTTCGAATCCTGCCTCGGGCATGGATGTGTGTGATGTCCTTAGGCTAGTTAGGTTTAAGTAGTTCTAAGTTCTAGGGGACTGATGACCTCAGATATTAAGTCCCATACTGCTCAGAGCCATCTGAACAATTTTTTTTTTTTGAACAATTACGATGAGTCGACTAGGTGACGTGACAGAAAGATAGAAAGGAGATATAGAGTCTGGAGTGTCCATGAAGTCGTCCGATCTGTTGCTTTGACAGCAAGGAATGTCACGCCACTCACAGTTATGTAACACGGCGGGGGAGCAAAGAGTCGGAAAGAGATCCTAGCCGGACCGGAAGTGAGTGTTACGCCTTGTCGGTGAGAAACCGTTTCAAACCCGATAGGCGTTGCTTCCGCCAGTGAAATAAGATCCCAGTACACCATCTGCTGAGTTTGCACAGCCTATGAAACTGCATGCAGTCGACATCTAGAGTCAGCTATCTCACAAGAGGCCATTGCCCCCAGTGGAACGTAAAGTTTCAGATCTTCAGTGAGGCTAACAACACAGGAAATTGACACTACATCTACATCTACATTTATACTCCGCAAGCCACCCAACGGTGTGTGGCGGAGGGCACTTTACGTGCCACTGTCATTACCTCCTTTTCCTGTTCCAGTCGCGTATGGTTCGCGGGAAGAACGACTGGCTTAAAGCCTCCGTGCGCGCTCTAATCTCTCTAATTTTACATTCGTGATCTCCTCGGGAGGTATAAGTAGGGGGAAGCAATATATTCGATACCTCATCCAGAAACGCACCCTCTCGAAACCTGGCGAGCAAGCTACACCGCGATGCAGAGCGCCTCTCTTGCAGAGTCTGCCACTTGAGTTTATTAAACATCTCCGTAACGCTATCACGGTTACCAAATAACCCTGTGACGAAACGCACCGCTCTTCTTTGGATCTTCTCTATCTCCTCCGTCAGACCGATCTGGTACGGATCCCACACTGATGAGCAATACTCAAGTATAGGTCGAACGAGTGTTCTGTAAGCCACCTCCCTTGTTGATGGACTACATTTTGTAAGCACTCTCCCAATGAATCTCAACCTGGTACCCGCCTTACCAACAATTAATTTTATATGATCATTCCACTTCAAATCGTTCCGCACGCATACTCCCAGATATTTTACAGAAGTAACTGCTACCAGTGTTTGTTCCGCTATCATATAATCATACAATAAAGGATCCTTCTTTCTATGTATTCGCAATACATTACATTTGTCTATGTTAAGGGTCAGTTGCCACTCCCTGCACCAAGTGCCTATCCGCTGCAGATCTTCCTGCATTTCGCTACAATTTTCTAATGCTGCAACTTCTCTGTATACTACAGCATCATCCGCGAAAACCCGCATGGAACTTCCGACACTATCTACTAGGTCATTTATATATATTGTGAAAAGCAATGGTCCCATAACACTCTCCTGCGGCACGCCAGAGGTTACTTTAACGTCTGTAGACGTCTCTCCATTGATAACAACATGCTGTGTTCTGTTTGCTAAAAACTCTTCAATCCAGCCACACAGCTGGTCTGATATTCCGTAGGCTCTTACTTTGTTTATCAGGCGACAGTGCGGAACTGTATGGAACGCCTTCCGGAAGTCAAGAAAAATAGCATCTACCTGGGAGCCTGTATCTAATATTTTCTGGGTCTCATGAACAAATAAAGCGAGTTGGGTCTCACACGATCGCTGTTTCCGGAATCCATGTTGATTCCTACATAGTAGATTCTGGGTTTCCAAAAACGACATGATACTCGAGCAAAAAACATGTTCTAAAATTCTACAACAGATCGACGTCAGAGATATAGGTCTATAGTTTTGCGCATCTGCTCGACGACCCTTCTTGAAGACTGGGACTATCTGTGCTCTTTTCCAATCATTTGGAACCCTCCGTTCCTCTAGAGACTTGCGGTACACGGCTGTTAGAAGGGGGGCAAGTTCTTTCGCGTACTCTGTGTGGAATCGAATTGGTATCCCGTCAGGTCCAGTGGACTTTCCTCTATTGAGTGGTTCCAGTTGCTTTTCTATTCCTTGGACGCTTATTTCGATGTCAGCCATTTTTTCGTTTGTGCGAGGATTTAGAGAAGGAACTGCAGTGCGGTCTTCCTCTCTGAAACAGCTTTGGAAAAAGGTGTTTAGTATTTCAGCTTTACGCGTGTCATCCTCTGTTTCAATGCCACCATCATCCCGTAGTGTCTGGATATGATGTTTCGAGCCACTTACTGATTTAACGTAAGACCAGAACTTCCTAGAATTTTCTGTCAAGTCGGTACATAGAATTTTACTTTCGAATTCCCTGAACGCTTCACGCATAGCCCTCCTTACGCAAACTTTCACATCGTTTAGCTTCTGTTTGTCTGAGAGGTTTTGGCTGCGTTTAAACTTGGAGTGGAGCTCTCTTTGCTTTCGCAGTAGTTTCCTAACTTTGTTGTTGTACCACGGTGGGTTTTTCCCGTCCCTCACAGTTTTACTCGGCACGTACCTGTCTAAAACGCATTTTACGATTGCCTTGAACTTTTTCCATAAACACTCAACATTGTCAGTGTCGGAACAGAAATTTTCGTTTTGATCTGTTAGGTAGTCTGAAATCTGCCTTCTATTACTCTTGCTAAACAGATAAACCTTCCTCCCTTTTTTTATATTCCTATTAACTTCCATATTCAGGGATGCTGCAACGGCCTTATGATCACTGATTCCCTGTTCTGTACATACAGAGTCGAAAAGTTCGGGTCTGTTTGTTATTAGTAGGTCCAAGATGTTATCTCCACGAGTCGGTTCTCTGTTTAATTGTTCGAGGTAATTTTCGGATAGTGCACTCAGTATAATGTCACTCGATTACGCTGACCGGAAACGTGTAGCATGGCCAACGATTGAGCTACAGAGCAATAACATCGAAAACGGAGCGAAAACAATAGTATGATCAGTGCATAGGACATTGGGGGATGCGTCTGTAACCAGAGTTGCAGGTCATAGCTATGGGAGAAACAGATAACTAATCAATAAAACATCTCAACAACGAAGAAAGAGCTAATGTAAATCTAACTGTAATATAAATATCTGACTGGGTTAAACATTATAATGCGCTATGGTACAAACGGGAAACAAGAAAAAACAGATAATAAAGAACGACTGCATGGAATAGATTGCTTGGATCTTAAGGGATTGAAGGTAGTTTAAAAAAATTAAAAACAAAAAATTACCTGGACTAGATATAATAAATTCCGAAATGATTAAATTAATTAACAATTTTAAGAACGTTACATTTCCTTAACGTGTGATGGTTAACATGGTAGATACCGGAGGAATGGAAAACAGCAAAGGTCATTTCAGTAGACAAGAAAGGTGAAAGAAGTAATACTCCTCAGTACAGGGGCATAGATACTCTTAATGTTGTTTGCAAAATCTACAGAAAATAATAAATAAAAGGCTACGAAATATCTCGCACGCAATCTTAGTAGAAGAACGAGCTAATTTCCCGAAAGGGAAGGTCATGCACTGAAGCAATAATACAAAACAGAGGAGAATTTTATCTTAAAAATCACCTACCATTTCTGGCTTACGCAAAACCATTTGACAGAATTCACAGTGATAAGCTATGGGAAATAGTCGAATAGTGGGGAGTACCTAGACATTTGATCTAAGTTACATAATACCTCTATAAGAAGACCTGAGTTAGAATTAACTCAGGTCAAGAGATAAAACGCAAAATGCAAACAAATCACGGAGTAAACCAAGGATGCAGAAAAAAATCCGATATGTTGTGCCGTTTTCGAGTTAATTACCATTGAAGTTAACCAATCAGGCCATTGTGGGCCCAAACTGAAGCAGTCCACCAGACACAAGAGAGTCGAGGATAGCGCACAAGGCTGCCCAGCTTTTTGCACGGGTTTGACACTCATTACCAACCCGCGTCCAAATTGTCTATCGCTCCCACGTTCGGTTTTAGGAAACCAAAGGAAGAACATGTTTCGCGACATCGTCTGTGGCGGACAGCTTGAATTTGAGCACGTATGGGCCTGGTCGGCTAAATTCAATGCTAATTTACTCGCAAGCAGCGCAACTTACCGATTTTTTTTAACAATTATTTCTCAGCACAACCTACCCTGCAACACCCTTACAAGCTTTTCAAACTGTTACTGAGCACCCTGTACATGACATGATCAGAAAACCGAAAACAAAATTCCATCAACCGTATATATTTGGAGGAATAAACATAATTAACACGATGTTATTCGCGGATGATAAAGTTATACAGGACAGTGAAATTACAAATGGTATTAAATAAACTAAAAGCGATAAGTGCAAGCTACGATCTGACTGTATCTATAAAACCACGACACTTTTTCATATCCACACAGTACGAGCGAAAATAGTCCTGAATAATAAAAAAATAGAACAGGCACCCCATTTCAAATTTTTAGGATCTGATATATCGTATGATCAATATATGGATATACAGTACGTGGCACAGTAAGGAGACCACTTAAAGGTAAGAAAAGTAAAGAAAAGGAACTGAAATTTTATAGCAGTGCCCTCTTCATTATAGGGGCCGAAGTCGGACGCATCAGAAATGAAATTTCTAAGGTCTGTGGAAGGCTACACCAGCGAAGACAAAGTTAGAGACGAAGTAATAAGGAAAGAACTAGGGATAAATCAATAATGTTAAAGGCAAACAAATAGAAAGATAAGCGGAGGGAACACATACTTCGTATGCAACTACTAAAACTTCCTAAACTAGCGTTGGAGTGTAAACCATGGGGCAAGAGAAGTACTGGAAGACAGGTGAAGGGGTGGTCAGACCGGAAGAGGCCCTAGGTCTAATACTGGCGTGTCAGAGGGAGAGGTAGAGTCTAAGTTAGAATGAACATTTATTTATTAACAGGTTTTGACCTTTCGTAAAAAGCATTTTCATAATTTTTTGCCCCCTGTGGCTGGTGCTGGAGGTTCCTCGGATGTCTCTTGATACCACGACAGTACACTGAAAATTCTGAAAATGCTTTATACAAAAGGACGAAACCTGTTAATAAACAAGTGTTGTTGCGATCTTGACTGTTCATTCTAACTTAAATCTGCACTATGTGATCAAAAGTATCCGGACACCCCCAAAAATATACGTTTTTCATATTAGGTGCATTGTGATGCCACCTACTGCCAGGTACACATTATCAGCGACCTCTGTATCCATTAGACATGAGAGAGCAGAGTGGAGCGCTCCGTGGAACTCACGGACTTCGAACGTGGTCAGGCGATTGGGTGTCACATGTGTCATCCGTCTGTACGCGAGATTTCCACACTCTTAAACACCCCTAGGTCCACTGTTTCCGGTGTGATAGTGAAGTGGAAACGTGAAGGGACACGAACAGCACAAATGCGTACAGGCCGAACTCGTCTGTTGGCTGACAGAGACCGCCGACAGTTGAAGACGGTCGCAATGTGTCACACAGGAATTCCAAACTGCATCAGGATCCACTGCAAGTACTATGACAGTTAGGCAGGAGGTGAGAAAACTTTGATTTCATGGTCGAGCGGTTGCTCATAAGCCACATATCACGCCGGTAAATTCCTAACAACGCCTCGCTTGGTGTAACTATCGTAAACATTGGACGATTAAACAGTGGAAAAACGTTGTGTGGAGTGGCGAATCACGGAACACAATGTGACGATCCGATGGCATGGTGTGGGTATGATGAATGCCCGGTGAACGTCATCTGCCTGCCTGTGTAGTGCCAACAGTAAAATTCGGAGGGGGTGGTGTTCTGGTGTGGTCGTGCTTTTCATGGAGGGGACTTGCACCCCTCGTTGTTTTGCGTGACACTATCACAACACAGGCCTACAATGATGTTTTAAGAACCTTCTTGCCTCCCACTGTCGGAGAGCTATTCGGGGATGACGATTACATCTTTCAACACGATCGAGCACCTGTTCCTAAAGCACGGCCTGTGGCGGAGTGGCTACACGAAATAACATCCCTGTAATGGATTTGCCTGCACATAGTCCTGACCTGAATCCTATAGAACAACTTTGTGATGTTTTGGAACGCCGACTTCGTGCCAGGCCTCACCGACCGACATCGATACCTCTCCTCAGCACAGCACTTCGTGAATAATGGGCTGCCAAACCTCAAGACACCTTCCGCATCTGACTGAACGTTTGCCTGCAAGAGTGGAAGCTGCCATCAAGGCTAAGGGTGGGGCAACAACATACTGAATTCCAGCGTTACTGATGGAGGGCGCCACGAACTTGTAAGTAATTTTCAGCCAGGTGTCCGGATACTTTTGATCACAGAGTGTAGCATCAGGTCGCTGTTCTCCATAGACCATGTTGTCTAAATTTATGAGAAGAAGTGTCAATATTTTTGGTATTTTCAGAATGATGGAGTGCGTGAGGGCGAAGTTCAGGCTGAAGATAGTTCTGTGACGTTTTGTAGATGCATTTAGTACCATAACTTCAACCATCGCTTTCAGACTACTGTAAAACTGAACCAGGATTTTCATTTCAAAACTTTAGAAGTGTTGCTCTTTCTTCTATATCTTTATAATGAGTGTGCTATGGACATTCTCATCTTCTAAGACAACAGCCGTATTCACGGGGCTTCAAACGCACGTTCCTGGCCAGGGATCCTATCGCACTTCAAATGGCCTGATAAGTCATATTTTAATCCCACTGAAAGTTTGAATTGATAGTTAGAACTTGCAATAAATATCCACACGACGTAGCTGTCCAACGGGGTATAATAACTAATGAGTTGCTACAGTTCGATATGGCATACTTAAAGAAACATTGCACTTTCTTCTTCACCTAACTGCGGCTACCATCCAGTATGGCAAGGTCGGTAACATTAAGAGTGCAATGGGAATTCCATTGGTAAACGCAGAGGAGAGAGTCGTAAGTCGAAAGAGTACACTGAAGGCCTCTATGAGTGGGAGAACTTGCCCGATGACGTGAAAGGAAAAGAAACAGGAGTCGATAGGGAAGACATAGGGCATCCAGTATTAGAATCACAATTTGAAACAGCGTCAGAAGACTTGAGATCATATGAGGATAATTAATTCCTATCGACTGACCCAGGCATAATGCGAAGTGCAAGAAGAATTCCCCGATATACGACCCATGAAATCCAAGTTCAAACTTGGAAACTTTGCCGACATGATCCAACAAATTAACACGGCCTAATTCAAGCTCGAGCGGGGGCAATATCACCGAATTCAGCGTGGCAGAGTGGCGTCGTTGTGAGGACGTCGGCCGGCCTCGTGGTGCTGCAAGGCTGTGCTCGTCTATTCACTCCTAGCTATCTTGCTCAGTGCATAGCTGAACCAAAACTGTCTATCTCCAAGCTCAATCGTTCCATTTGCTAAGTCCTAAACTGCCGAGATGCTCACTCTTTCTCAGGCAACCTGAGTCAAGAACGCCATGTCCACACTCTAGGCAAACTGGGAATGAAAGACCACTACGGGGACTTCTCCCAGTCCACTCTTCGCCTCGGTTTCCCTTCCAGCAAAATCACTTACGCCAATTGCAGCGAAAGTCGCGTTAATTATGTGTCGCTTTCCAGCGCCGACCAATGCCTGCTCTCTGAAGTGAACAAATTCCCACAAAATTTCCCTTCCTCTCAACTTCCGCTATTTAGCTCCTCCCAGGCCACCCATCAAGTTTAGCGTCTGCACAAAACACCAATTTTTCCTGCATTCTGACTCCCAGGAGAGTACTTCAAATTCCTTGGTCCTATGTTCCCATTGGAGGTCCCCATATTTCATTCTGTCGCTCTTCACCTCATTTACTTCAGACTCTGCGAATTGTGAATACAGTGTGAAGTTGCTATAGTCACGAACATGCATATTTTGGTCTCTGTTGACCATCCCACTGTAGCTTTGCGTGGCTTACTTGCATGTTTCACTGAAAACGGGACGACGGACATTAATCAACAGGCGTACAAGTTATCCGTGTGCTTCCCGGTACAGCAGCATGGGGTCAACCACCCACCCACTGTCACTCATCTTAAAGCAGCTGGAGGCCGCACCTTGTTACAGCTTTCTCAGAGCTTTGAGCCACCCTAAGCTGCCTATTGTCGCTTCCCTTCGCCGCTCCCCAGCCGGCCACGGTCAACTCTGTATACTTCCCTGGGATAAACTAGCCTCCATTTAATCTCTGCCGATTCCTGAGACAATTAGTGGTCAGAGTAAACAAAAGAAAACTACAATTATATTACAAGGACACACGTCGCAAAGGGCAAATACACATGTTTAAGCACCTCTGCGCTTGTCATTTGAATGGCAAGGCCCGAAATTATAACTCAAGGTCCATTCACTCTCAGTTATCCATCCCTACTCGACTTAAATTACTAAAAACATACATGAACAATATTCGTGTACCATTTTGTGAAGTTGATAGTGGTTGCTCTCACTCAATTATACATGAACGCTCGTTTGCCATTTTATAAATAAAGGGTTTTTGTCTCACTGTCTCTGGACGTTTATGTTGTGCGTGGTGTAAGTGTCATCTTTACACAATTCAACAAGGTCTAGCCAAGTCCAGTGTCTGTGATTGTGTACAGACATGTACGTTTTTTTTATATATACATATCTATAAAACAACCAAAATAACAAGAATCATTGCGTATTGAGCAACCACTGTTGTGTATCTGTAACAAGCTATAAGTATGAAATCTTACTCTAACACAAAGAGACGTGGCATGATCGCTATACAGGGTGAGTCACCTAACGTTACCGCTGGATATATTTCGCAAACCACATCAAATACTGACGAACCGATTCCACAGACCGACCGTGAGGAGAGGGGCTAGTGTAATTGGTTAATACAAACCATACAAAAATGCACGGAAGTATGTTTTTAACACAAACCTACGTTTTTTTTAAAAGGAACCACGTTAGTTTTGTCAGCACATCTCAACATATAAACAAATACGTAATCAGTGCCGTTTGTTGCATTGTAAAATGTTAATTACATCCGGAGATATTGTAACCTAAAGTTGACGCTTGAAACCTCCGACGTTCAGTTGCGTGTTGTAACAAACACGGGCCACGGTCGGCGAGCACCATCTGCAGGGACATGTTTACGATGACGACCGTGTTTACGAGTGTGGCTGTAGTGCACTGTTGTGGTTTGGTCTAGCTGCAGCAGTGTCCGCATGTAGCGCTTGCTGCTATTGTTATTCTGCATTCATCTCCGCACGCAGACCAACTGTAGCACACCGTGTTATCAGACGTCTGTGATAGTGTAGTGTTGTAGGAACTGTGACCATGGTGTATTCAACTCTGAAAAGGCGGAGATGATACTCATCTATGGCGAGTGTCGACGAAATGCAGCTGAAGCCTGCAGGGTGTATGCAGAATGGTACCCGGACAGAGAGCATCCAACGTGCCGCACATTGCAAAACATCTACCGCCAACTGAATGCAACAGGTATGGTCGTAGCACGTTAACGGGTCCGTAACAGGCCCGTCACAGGAGAAGCGGGTGCAGTTGGTGTGTTAGCTGCTGTTGCCATGAACCCACACATGAGTACACGGGACATTGCGAGAGCCGGTGGACTGAGTCAAAGTAGTGTCATGCGCATACTGCATCGTCACCGCTTTCACCCGTTTCACGTATCCCTACATCAGCAATTACATGGTGATGACTTTAATCATCGAGTGCTATTCTGTCAATGGGCATTAACAGAGAATGCGTTGCAGTTCTACCTGTTTACCGATGAAGCGGGTTTCATAAACCACGGTGCAGTGAATCTACGGAACATGCATTACTGGTCCGTGGACAATACTCGCTGACTCAGACAAGTAGAGCGACAGCGACCGTGGACTGTAAATGTATGGTGCGGAATCATTGGCGACCACCTCATTGGTCCTCACTGTTTGCAGGAGCCCAAACAGCTGCAACATACATCGCGTTTCTACAGAATTATCTGCCAACGTTGCTCTAAAATGTCCCACTGGAAACGCGTCGACGTATGTGGTATCAGGATGATGGCGCACCTGCACATTCCGCAATTAACACTAGGCTGACCCTTGACAGGATGTTCGACGGGCGTTTCATAGGACGTGGAGGACGCATAAATTGGCAGCCCGTTCTCCTGATCTTACACCTCTGGACTTCTTTCTGTGGGGTACGTTAAAGGAGAATGTGTACCGTGTTGTGCCTACAACCCCAGAGGATATGAAACAACGTATTGTGGCAGCCTGCGGCGACATTACACCAGATGTACTGCGGCGTGTACGACATTCATAGCGCCAGAGATTGCAATTGTGTGCAGCAAATGATGGCCACCACATTGAACATCTATTGGCCTGACATGTCGGGACACACTCTATTCCACTCCGTAATTCAAAACGGAAACCACGTGTGTACCTGTACCTCACCCCTCATGGTAATGTACATATGCGTCAGTGAAAAGGACCAATAAAAATGTGTTAGCATGTGGACGTAATGTGCTGTTCCAGTCTCTTCTGTACCTAAGGTCCATCACCGTTCCCTTTGGATCCCTACGTAATTCGGTGCTCTCCGATACACACGATCGAACAGCGGAGGAGTGGGATTCACGCGTCAACTTTAGGTTACAATATCTCCGGATGTAATTAACATTTTACAATGCAACAAACGGCACTGATTACGTATTCGTTTATATGTTCAGATGTACTAACAAAACTAACGGGGTTCCATTTAAAAAAACGTAGGTTTGTGTTAAAAAACATACTTCCGTGCATTTTTTATGGTTTGTATTAACCAGTTACACTAGCCCCTCTCCTCACGTTCGGTCTGTGGAATCGATTCGTCAGTATTTGATGTAGTTTACGAAATATATCCAGCGGTAATGTTGGGTGACTCACCCTGTATGACGTTTTAACAAATGGCACATTTATAAAATCACAACCTTCTTATAACATAATTCATAAACAGAACAAATGAGTACTTTACGTTCGTTGAGATGCATGTTATTCATTTGAATCCACACTGACACACTCACACACACGGCACAAGTTTCTTGCAGGAACGGAAGTGACATTAGTTCTGACTAGCAAGTTGAGAGATGACTAACAGCTGAGAAGAGAGCAACGTCGATTACGGAGATGGCGCCACAGGCACCCGCATCTTCTTGAGGCAGGATGGCTCTCACCTAAGAGCTCGTTGTTGACATCTTTTCTGACAGGCACAAGACCCCATCGGTGCATCTATGATCGGTTACCTCTCGCAGCTCAGCCACAGGTCATTGCTCCTTCTATAGACGTTTTAGCTCAGGCCCTCAAAGTTGGTGTCATTAGGCACAAAACATCAGCTGGGCTATCGCTCCACCTGACGTGGCGAGCAACAAATATAGCTTGGTTGCTGAGTTGACCACCGTCTCCGTCGATTCAGGGCGTGGTCTGCATGCCATCACCATCGTCAGCTGTGTGCTCCCCTCATTGCTGTCGTCCTCGTTCCTTGTCAGCTCGTGTGTGGTGTGCCAGGTGTCATAGCTTCAACTCCCTCTTGCTCAGTTACGCCACCTTAACACACTAAGACAACTAATTTTAGTAGATGGAAAGTGCTCATGTTTAACCATCAGTACCATACTTGGTTTTTACATTTGATTGAAGACAATGAACTTATATCATTACAAAAGGAATAATTTTACTTGTTTGTAAATCAAATTCAGGATCAATTAAAATAGAAATGTAATAGAACTTTTTTTGTACATAAACATAAAAATGTACAAGACAATTTTCTTCACAGTCGTTCACACACACACACACACAAAATCATGGGATAGGGAATCAAGATTATCTGGACAGGATCCCATCACCATTTCTAACTACCAGTTCCTACGACTAACACGGTGTTGGCCAACCCGACTACCTATCTACTATTTACTACATTTTATCTCTAATCTTGTTTTTTCTTCTGAATTCCCTATGTGGCAGACGTCCCTCTTATTGTGCCTGCGAAGATGTATAAAACACAACAAACTTAGACATGTGTCAGTCTTACCAAGATTTTTGTTGGAAGTTTGGATAGCGTCCTTTATCGTGTTCTATTGCTACACCTCTTCTCTCCTCCGTTCTCTTCCCGTTTTCTCCTTTTGTCGCGAGTGGTTTTATAAGCCCTGTGAACATGTTTCGGATTAGCAATGTCACAATGGCACAACTCAAATATAGCTCACTGCTCACACTCGCAGCTGTTACACTATCTTGGTATCAACAAGTATTTCTGGCGTATTAATTACATCTGGTTCATTTTAACATGCACTGGGTGCGCTAATTCACGCAACTGCGCATAGTTGTCCACCTGTTACGTCTTCAGGGGCATACGAGATGCATCGGTGCGTCGTCATAACGACCTACGGGACTGGCCACCTTAAATGTGTTCTCCAATGACGGAGATATAATTACGGTGAATCATCCTGTAATTTACAGAGTTCCTAATCTATCTTTTTCTAGGGGTACGCCCAGAAATACTTGTTTTCGATTCTTTAATCATGTGTTTTTACAAAATAATCTAGAGCACTTTACTTTCTCAACATCGAGACGCGAGATATCATTATATGATCATCATATGATTTATCTCGTCTTTTATTAATAACAAAAACACAAAATATAGGCACATATAAACGAGACATTCTACAACTAAGATCAGTACATACACAAACAAACAAGACTTTAGAAAAAATTCTTAATCTAAGCCTATATTTACTACGTCCGCGCTCTGGTCTAGTCATTCGTAATCCTGCCCGTTAAAGTGGGATGGACCAGGCTTCGGAGGGCGGACTTCGACCTCTTCCTGGTTGTTATTTTGGTAACCATTATTCCTGTTCCTTCCCGATTGCTGATTACCGCCCCAAGTCCTTTGTGATTTATTATGTTGCACCGGAGAGTGTCGCTGTTTTCCGTGTACCTTCTTTTCGAGTTACCATTACTCTTATATTGATTGTGGCCATTGTAGTTCGGTACTGGCCTATTATCCCACTGGGGTCCGTTATTGCGACGATTGTTATTTTGTTCACGCTGTCGGCGTTTCTCCCGCGCCTGTTCCTCTTGAAATGCGAATTCCAGTTCGCGCAGAATGCCCTTAAATACCTCAGTATCGCTACCACAACGACTGGTGGGTGATTGTTGATACGAGATGGGAAGTTTCATGTAGCATAATCTGATGATTTCCGCACCGCTACATTGGTTGTATAGGTACTGTTTCCTTTTTGTCATATTTTCAAATAATTTGTCCGGACTCCGGTACCCTGCACCTTCCATATCTCTGGACATCATAATTTCTTGTTTGATCCTTTCTTGAGTTTCTTTAGACCAATACTTGCCCAAGAAGGCATTTTTGAATTCTTCGAACGTGACGCTCGTTTTCGCTACATTTCTCATGTACTCAGTGGTCGCGCCCTCCATATGGGAGCACACAAAATCCAGCTGGTACATCAATGGCCAGTGTGGGGGCAAAGATAACTCGAATTGTCCCATAAAAGTTTTTGGATGCAACCTATTACCTTCGTACTTGTAGTGATGGAACTTACGGACTGATACAAAATGCTTGTAGTCAAACCGGTCATCATTCCAGTTATCATTTCGCCCGTTCGTACGATTCGTTTGAACTTCGGGACTTGGACTAATTCGTTCCGACACGCTAACGTCATGTCTCCCCCTCTGTATGTTCGACAGTTGTTCGGTATATCTAATGAGCCGACAGCAGTTGTGCTCACTGGACTGCTGCGCGTCTTCCGTGTTTACCTCGGTCGTTGCCTCAGAGCTGTGAATCAAGGCCTGGCTCCCGTTGCTTATAGTGTCAACTTTGTCACACCGTGAAGCGGCTATCTGTGTTCCGACAAGTGACGGTTCAGTCGACGCAGTAATTACACCCTTCTCCTTTCCTGATGACTCTGTAATGAGACGTTTTACCTCGTTCTCTAAATTTATTTTTAATATCACCACCTTCTCTTTCAACATCTCGTTAGGCCCTATGTCCGGTTGCTCTTGTTGCTTTTCTTCGATACGTTTTATCCGGCTTTGTAGCCTTGATAACATAACCCTTCCTACTTTTGCCGTGCTTTGCGTGCAGTCTCGATTTTCTCTCGCTATTTTCCTTGCAATTTTCGCAATTAATTTGGCTTCAATTGCCGTTCGTTTGATGATGGCAACCTCTTTCTCTATTTTGACGCCGAGATTCTTTACCTCCTCTTTTACTTGCCATTTGAACTCCGAATTCACATTTTTAATTTCGGCATTAAGGTGGGCGCTCTGCTCTAAGTTCACCGTTTGCATCTGTTGTAACAGGTCCGTAATACACTCCTGGAAATGGAAAAAAGAACACATTGACACCGGTGTGTCAGACCCACCATACTTGCTCCGGACACTGCGAGAGGGCTGTACAAGCAATGATCACTCGCACGGCACAGCGGACACACCAGGAACCGCGGTGTTGGCCGTCGAATGGCGCTAGCTGCGCAGCATTTGTGCACCGCCGCCGTCAGTGTCAGCCAGTTTGCCGTGGCATACGGAGCTCCATCGCAGTCTTTAACACTGGTAGCATGCCGCGACAGCGTGGACGTGAACCGTATGTGCAGATGACGGACTTTGAGCGAGGGCGTATAGTGGGCATGCGGGATGCCGGGGGGACGTACCGCCGAATTGCTCAACACGTGGGGCGTGAGGTCGCCACAGTACATCGATGTTGTCGCCAGTGGTCGGCGGAAGGTGCACGTGCCCGTCGACCTGGGACCGGACCGCAGCGACGCACGGATGCACGCCAAGACCGTGGGATCCTACGCAGTGCCGTAGGGGACCGCACCGCCACTTCCCAGCAAATTAGGGACACTGTTGCTCCTGGGGTATCGGCGAGGACCATTCGCAACCGTCTCCATGAAGCTGGGCTACGGTCCCGCACACCGTTAGGCCGTCTTCCGCTCACGCCCCAACATCGTGCAGCCCGCCTCCAGTGGTGTCGCGACAGGCGTGAATGGAGGGACGAATGGAGACGTGTCGTCCTCAGCGATGAGAGTCGCTTCTGCCTTGGTGCCAATGATGGTCGTATGCGTGTTTGGCGCCGTGCAGGTGAGCGCCACAATCAGGACTGCATACGACCGAGGCACACAGGGCCAGCACCCGGCATCATGGTGTGGGGAGCGATCTCCTACACTGGCCGTACACCACTGGTGATCGTCGAGGGGACACTGAATAGTGCGCGGTACATCCAAACCGTCATCGAACCCATCGTTCTACCATTCCTAGACCGGCAAGGGAACTTGCTGTTCCAACAGGACAATGCACGTCCGCATGTATCCCGTGCCACCCAACGTGCTCTAGAAGGTGTAAGTCAACTACCCTGGCCAGCAAGATCTCTGGATCTGTCCCCCATTGAGCATGTTTGGGACTGGATGAAGCATCGTCTCACGCGGTCTGCACGTCCAGCACGAACGCTGGTCCAACTGAGGCGCCAGGTGGAAATGGCATGGCAAGCCGTTCCACAGGACTACATCCAACATCTCTACGATCGTCTCCATGGGAGAATAGCAGCCTGCATTGCTGCGAAAGGTGGATATACACTGTACTAGTGCCGACATTGTGCATGCTCTGTTGCCTGTGTCTATGTGCCTGTGGTTCTGTCAGTGTGATCATGTGATGCATCTGACCCCAGGAATGTGTCAATAAAGTTTCCCCTTCCTGGGACAATGAATTCACGGTGTTCTTATTTCAATTTGCAGGAGTGTATTTTTGAGAGTAGCCGCATTTTGATCCTCGTTCTTTTGTGGTTAAAAATGTGACTCTTCTCCTCTGTTCTGAGGAACCCTTCCATATCTAGACAAGTACCGTCTCCGCACCCCCGTCGGATCACTTGTGAATGAATAGTTTGATTATGGTCGGACACCGTTTTGTTCCAACATACTCTGGCTTCTTAGGCTGGATCTTCCATACTTATGGATTAATCCTGTACTCCCGCGTCCCCCAAGCCCTCAGTATCACTGCCTGAATCAACGTCCTTGCTATTCAGCGGACTAAACCAGTCGTGAGACCCAGTTTCACGAAGTTGCAGCTCGCGTTCGTCACGCTCATCGGTAGAGCTTTCTCTACGAGGTGCATTCAAGTTCTAAGGCCTCCGATTTTTTTCTAATTAACTACTCACCCGAAATCGATGAAACTGGCGTTACTTCTCGACGTAATCGCCATGCAGACGTACACATTTTTCACAACGCTGACGCCATGATTCCATGGCAGCGGCGAAGGCTTCTTTAGGTGTCTGTTTTGACCACTGGAAAATCGCTGAGGCAATAGCAGCACGGCTGGTGAATGTGCGGCCATAGAGAGTGTCTTTCATTGTTGGAAAAAGCCAAAAGGCACTAGGAGCCAGGTCAGGTGAGTAGGGAGCATGAGGAATCACTTCAAAGCTGTTATCACGAAGAAGCTGTTGCGTCACGTTAGCTCGATGTGCGGGTGCGTTGTCTTGGTGAAACAGCACACGCGCAGCCCTTCCCGGACGTTTTTGTTGCAGTGCAGGAAGGAATTTGTTCTTCAAAACATTTTCGTAGGATGCACCTGTTACCGTAGTGCCCTTTGGAACGCAATTGGTAAGGATTACGCCCTCTCTGTCCCAGAACATGGACACCATCATTTTTTCAGCACTGGCGGTTACCCGAAATTTTTTTGGTGGCAGTGAATCTGTGTGCTTCCATTGAGCTGACTGGCGCTTTGTTTCTGGATTGAAAAATGGCATCCACGTCTCATCCATTGTCACAACCGACGAAAAGAAAGTCCCATTCATGCTGTCGTTGCGCGTCAACATTGCTTGGCAACATGCCACATGGGCAGCCATGTGGTCGTCCGTCAGCATTCGTGGCACCCACCTGGATGACACTTTTCGCATTTTCAGGTCGTCATGTAGGATTGTGTGCACAGAACCCACAGAAATGCCAACTCTGGAGGCGATCTGTTCAACAGTCATTCGGCGATCCCCCAAAACAATTCTCTCCACTTTCTCGATCATGTCGTCAGACCGGCTTGTGCGAGCCCGAGGTTGTTTCGGTTTGTTGTCACACAATGTTCTGCCTTCATTAAACTGTCGCACCCACGAACGCACTTTCGACACATCCATAACTCCATCACCACATGTCTCCTTCAACTGTCGATGGATTTCAATTGGTTTCACATCACGCAAATTCAGAAAACGAATGATCGCACGCTGTTCAAGTCAGGAAAACGTCGCCATTTTATTTAAGTTCTCGTTCTCGCCACTGGCGGTAAAATTCCATCTGCCGTATGGTGCTGCCATCTGTGGGACATATTGACAATGAACGCGGCCTTATTTTAAAACAATGCACATGTTTCTATCTCTTTCCAGTCCGGAGAAAAAAAATCGGAGGCCTTAGAACATGAATGCACCTCGTACTATCACCCATGTTCTCCCGAGTAACAATCTGATTATATTCTGCCGTTGTCTTGGCTTTTCCCCTCGTTATCATTTGCACTTTTATGTTACACGAAAAATCAAAACCCAGGTACCCCTTACTCTCAATAATTAGATAACGCAAAACATATATCAGGACACAAATTGATACACTGGGTGTGAGCAGTGACTCGACAAACAGTTCGTGAAACATTCCCCCAAAAAGGCTAGTACCAATGATTGTGTTCTGTGTGCTCAGCATCAGCTGATTACGGCACTGCACATCATAAGTACTCCAACAAATCACCAATACAATGCACAGGCACCTATAAATGTCAATTTGAAAGGACAGCACATGAAGAAGACAATGTAACTTATTGTAACTAATACTACCCAGGTTTTTTTTTCAATTAAAAATGGCTAAGCAATGGATCACGTGGAAAAATTTCCTTTTTCAAGACTACTTCCTAGCAAATCCCGAATTATCGTATCCTGGCATGGGCCAGCCATATGTAACACCACACCTGTCATTTATCTGGTTTTTGCGTGTGTTCACCCGAGCTAATTGACCAATAGATCAACAGAGAGTGTGAAACTGCCACAAAATCGGATAACGCAAAGAAAGTATTAAGGCCCTGTGACTCCTGATTGAACTGCAGTGGCATTGTTGACATTAATTGATTCAGAATTGATCACTTTTAATTAAAAAGGAGTGCACATTGATGTTAAATTCAGCTATTGAACACCAGATGCAAATGTTGAACATAACATTAATTAAGAAAATGACTTGGGATTTCAACTACTTGATTGAAAACAGATGCAGTCGATTAGCACAAATTTATTTTAACTGCCGACCTTCCATCATCACACTACATGACTATCCTATCAGGCAGTGGTAATAAATTGCGTTTACGTGGAGTAAAGTGCGATAAATCAAAATTAATTCCTATCGACACACCCAGGCGTAATGTCAAGTGCAAGAAGAATTCCCCAATATACAGCCCATGAAATCCAAGTTCAAACTTGGAAACTTTGCCGACGTAATCCAACAAATTAATTTGTCCTAATTCAAGCCAGAGCGGGGGCAATATCACCAAATTCAGCATGGCGGTGCGGCGTCATTGTGAGGACGTCGGCCGGCCTCGTGGTGCTGCAAGGCTGCGCTCGTCTATTCACTCCTAGCTATCTTGCTCAGTACATAGCTGAACCAAAACTGTCTATCTCCAAGCTCAATCGTTCCGTTTTCTAAGTCCTAGACTGCAGAGATGCTCACTCTTTCTCAGGCAATCTGAGTCAAGAACGCCATGTCCCACTCTAGGCAAGCTGGGAATGAAAGACCACTACGGGGACTTCTCCCAGTCCACTCTTCGCCTCGGTTTCCCTTCCAGCAAAATCACTTACGCCAATTGCAGCGCAAGTTGCGTTAATTATGTGTCACTAACCCAGCGCCGACCAATGCCTGCTCTCTGAAGTGAACAAATTCCCACAAAATTTCCCTTCCTCTCAACTTCCGCTATTTAGCTCCTCCCAGGCCACCCATCAAGTTTAGCGTCTGCACAAAACACCAATTTTTCCTGCATTCTGACTCCCAGGAGAGTACTTCAAATTCCTTGGTCCTATGTTCACATTGGAGGCCGGCGTATTTCATTCTGTTGCTCTTCACCTCATTTACTTTAGACTCTGCGGACTGTGAATTCAGCGTGAAGTTGCTATAGTCACGAACACGCATATTTTCGCCTCTGTTGACCACTCCACCGTAGCTTTGCGCGGCTTACTCGCATGTTTCACTGAAAATGGAATGACGGACATTAATCAACAGGCATACAAGTTATCTGTGTACTTCCCAGTACAGCAGCATTGGGTCAACCACCCACTCACTGTCACTCATCTTAAGGCAACTGGCGGCCGCATCCCGTTACCGCTTTCTCAGAGCTTTGAGCCACCCTAAGCTGCCTATTGTCGCTTCCCTTCGCTGCTCCCCAGCCAGCCAAGGTCAACTCTGTATACTTACCTGGGATAAACTAGCCTCTAGTAAATCGACACGTTTCCACAAAGTTTTCATGTTAGTCATTTTTGTTCAGCCCTTCTGTTCACTCAACGTGAGTTAGATCATCTTTAATGACTTCATGTAAGGGGCATAGTTCTTGCCATCTTACAAAAGAAATCCACCACAGTTGTAAACGCTTTTATTGATGGAAGTCTTACGCTGCAAAAGTTGCTATATGCTATCACGGTCTCAGAGTAGGTGGCCCATCATCAGGTGTATCTGAAATCTAAAGCAAAACAATAGTTTTAAACAATTAAAACATTTAAAAAATTAAAATTTAGAAAGTAAAAAGATGCAATGATTAAAAAATAGCTCACAGAGTGGCATATGGGCGTCATGTACACGCCCAAACAAGAAGTAGACAAACATTTCCGTAGGTGGTCCGTCACAGTAGCATCCCATCGGAATTTCTAGAATCGTTGGGGGAAGTGGCAACAAAACGACTACTCACGTTAGTGTGTAGACTGTATGAGACTGGAGATATACCATCAGATTCTTCGTAAAACCATCATCCGCAAAATACTGAAGACCGAAGAAACCAATATGTGCTCATGCATTCAAGTTGCTGACAAGAACAGAAAAGAGAAGAACTGAAGAGAAAACTGAGGATGTGTTACACGACAATCAGTTTGGCTATAGGAAAGGTACAGGCACCAGAGAAGCAATTCTGACTTTGTGGTTGGTAATGAATGCGAGACTAAACTAAAATCAAGACCTGTTCATGAGACTTTTTGACCTGGAAAAGGCGTTTGACAATTTTAAATAGTGCAATATGTTGGAAATTCAGAAAAAAATAGGGGTAAAGTATAGGGACACAACGGTAATACAAAATATGTACAAGAAACAACAAGGAAAAATAAGAGTAGAAGACCAAAAACGAAGTGCTCTGATTAAAAAGGGTATAAGACAGGCATTTAGTCCTTCACCCTCTACTGTTCAATCTATGTGTCGACGAAGAGACGACGGAAATAAAAGTTCAAAAGTGGGATTAAAATTCCAGGTGAACGGATGTCACTGATACGATTTCCTAATGACACTGCTATCCTTAGTGAAAGTCAAGAAGAATTACATGATCTGGTGAAGGGATTGAAGAACCTAAATGGTTCAAATGGCTCTGAGCACTATGGGACTTAACATCTATGGTCGTCAGTCCCCTAGAACTTAGAACTGCTTAAATCTAACTAACCTAAGGACAGCACACAACACCCAGTCATCACGAGGCAGAGAAAATCCCTGACCCCGCCGGGAATTGAACCCGGAAACCCGAGCGCGGGAAGCGAGAGCACTACCGCACGACCAGGGGCTGCGGACGAAGAATCTAAAGAGTATAGAATATGGATTGAGAGTAAACCGAATAAAAACGAAAGTAATGGGAAGTAGCAGAAATGAGGACACCAAAAAACTTAAGATCAGAATTGGCGACCACGAAGTAGATGAAGTTAAGGAATTCTGTTACCTAGACAGCAAAATAATCCGTGACGAACGGAGCAAGGAGGATATAAAAGCAGACTATCATTGGCAGTAAGTGCATTCATGGCTAAGAGAAGTCTACTGGTATCAAACATAGGCCTTAATTTGAGGAAGAAATTTATGAGAATATACATTTCGGGTCGAGTGTTTTATAGTAGTGAAACATGGACTGTGGGAAAACGAGACAGAAGAGAATCGAAAGATCTGAGATGGTTCTACAGAAGAATGTCGAAAATTTGGTGGATTGATACGGTAAGGAACGAGGATGTTCTGATCAGAATCGGAGAGCAAAGGAATATGTGGATAACACTGACAAGGAGAAGGTACAGGATGATACGACATCTGTTAAGACATCAGGGAATGGCTTCCTTGGTACTAGAGGGAGCTGCAGAGGATTAAAACAGTAGAGGAAAACAGAGATTGGAACATATCCAGCAAATAATTGACGGTGTAGAGTGGAAGTGCTATTCTGAGTTGAAGAGGTTGGCACAGGAGAGGAATTCGTGGCGGGCCGCATCGAACCAGTCAGAAGACTGATGACTCAGTAACAGTCCAGAAGAGGTTTCACACAGCGTTAACTGATGCTTCCTGGTGTGATTGGTATTCGCTCCTGTGTGCTTATGTATGAGATTGAGACGTAGCAATATCAGATTGTCCACTGCCGATGCTTTCGTCCACAGTAAAATGGAAAATAATTGTAAGACTCAACTGTATGGGAAAGGTACAGGGGACATAGGTCCATCTGTTATGGAACGTGCATACAAGATTTGAGTAAGGAATTATGCGGTTCCAGTGCTCAACGTGGCGTCTAACGAAATAGGTTGGATGTTAACTGGCGCACGATTTAGCGCAGCTTACGAACACCTACAAACATTTGGATTTATACGAGGGCTATCCACAAAGTACATTACGTTTTCGTTTGTGTCCGTTAGGGGCGGGGCTAGCGCGTCCATCTTGGTGTCATGGCATTCCGCCGCTCAGTCGGCATCCTGCCGTGCTAGTGGGAGGTTCGTGCTGTACTCCGTTGAGTTACTGTGACAGTTTGAAATGTCAGCATTAATTGAAAATTCCGCGAAGTGTGAAGTGCGTGCTATAATAAGGTTTCTGACTGCAAGAAACTGTACACCGATAGAAATCTATCGGCAGCTTTGTAAAGTGTATGGGGACAACATAATCACCGAAGGTGGAGTACGTCAATGGGTCATAAAATTTAAAAATGGCCGAACTAACGTTCACGACGAAGAGCGAAGTGTAAGACCCAGCATAGTGACAGCCGAACTTGTCGAAAAAGTCGATGCCGCGGTCCGTGAAAACCGTTATTTCACAATAACGGAAATCTCTATGAGTTTTCCACAAATTTCACGAAGTTTGTTGAACGAAATCATTACCGAAAAGCTTGGTTACCACAAGTTTTGTGCAAGATGGATACCAAAAATCTTGACAGAGATTCACAAAAATCAGCGAATGGCTGCAGCGTTAACGTTTTTGGACGCTTACGAGAAAGATGGCGACTCATTACTCGATCGCATCGTTACTGGTGACGAAATATGGGTTAATCATGTGAACTGCGAGACAAAATTGCAGTCAATGCAGTGGGGGCTCACAAATTCCCCCCAAAAACCCAAGAAATGCATGCAGACAATGTCGGCAAGGAAGGTGATGGCGACTGTCTTTTGGGACAGAAAAGGTGTGATTTTTGTGGATTTCCTGGAAAGAGGCACTACAATAAACTCTCAAAGATATTGCCAAACTCTGCATTAACCTCAGAAGAGCAATACAAAACAAGCGCAGGGGAAAGTTGGGCTCAAAGATCTTGCTGATTCACGACAACGCCCGGGCCCACACGGCAAATGCCACTCGTGAAGTTCTGGAATCTTTTAAGTGGGAGTTGTTTCCTCATCCGCCGTACAGTCCCGACCTGGCACCGAGCGACTTCCCTTATTACCAGGAATGAAGAAGTGGTTGGCTATGCAGCGTTTTGATGACGACGCACAGCTTCAAGAAGAGGTAACCACTTGGTTGAAGGCGTAGGCGGCCGAATTTTACGACGAAGGAATTTCCAAGCTCGTCCATCGCTACGATAAGTGCCTTAATTTAAATGGCAACTATGTAGAAAAGTAGTATTTAAGTGTGGCTTTCATCTGTATATACTAAAAAATATTTCCAATACTTTATTTAATTTTAATTCCAAAACGTAATGTACTTTGTGGATAGCCCTCGTACATCACAAAGTAGGCCTTCTGCTGCAAACAATAAAGCCATTTAGAAATGGAAACTAAGATACACATTCCTATATTACATGCTGATTTATGAGTCAAAATAAACATGTTCATCTTACACGCACTGAACAGTTTTAATAAAAATATTTAATACAAAATGCTTCACAGTGCAGAGTAACGCGACAAATCATTTGAATACGGGCATCAAAAATGCTCAAATAAGCGTCAGCTTTCAACGTGGTCATACGTGATCTCCAGCAGTGCTTTTTCTGCTTAGAGAGCACAATCAAATCTAGTATACAACTATTACTTACATGCATAAGGTCATAGTACTGATATTTTTGATGTGTCATAGCTTAATGCCTGCTTCTTGCAGGTAATAATAATAATAATAATGTCGTGTGACGAGGGCGTCCCGTCGGGTAGACAGCCCGCCTGGTGCAAGTCTTTCGATTTGACGCCACTTCGTCGACTTGCGCGTCGATGGGGATGAAGTGATGATGATTAGGACAACACAACACCCAGTCCCAGAGCGGAGAAAATCTCCGACCCAGCGGGGAATCGAAACTGGGCCCTTAGGATTGACAGTCTGATGCGCTGACCACTCAGCTACCGGGGGCGGACTTCTTGCAAGTAAGGTGCTATTACATTTCGATGTTTTTCTCACTCATAGGATGTAAGTCTTTGTTGACTGGGAGCTCCGCATTGTCGTGAGGTCTCTCGCAGTGTATTTTCTCATGGAGAATATCTAGTACATCATAATGTGACACTGTTGAGACATCCGACTTTCGGGTGTTCACTGCTTGTGAGAAAGTCTTATTACTCCGCTCCTCTACATATATGCAGGGAACACGCTAGTTCCTAAATTAGCCGGATAGTTCATGTAATAGAGTGTCAGGTTTCGGGACACCATGCGAGCTAACATCCGAAAGATGTTCGGGCTCACACGCGTTTCCTCTTCGCCGAAATGTCTTGTCTAAAACTCGTCTAGGGGTTGAACCGCACGTGTCGCATTACACGCCCAAAATTAGACACTTGTGACTCTTTGGTTAAATTGTCTGGCTGATGGCAAGTTCGCGAATTACGAAGTTTATACAACATATAATAACAGTAATAATAATATCGGGAACTAAATTAACGACACATAATTGATGTATGCCACACAGTTGCGATTTGCTTAGAATAATTTTTATTCAGAAAGCAAAAACTAGCAAAAGTGGTCGTATTTAGAGTTACTGTTACATTCGAGGGCATATCCACTTGACACAGTTCGGTCATTCACAGTCGGAGTTCACATCAGGCGCGCAGCTGCTCACTGCTCAGAGACTAAGTCCCACGATACCACACAACATGAAATTTTCTAAGTCGTTTCACTTCCTAGCTACCTAAAGACCGACTGTCCGCTTTCCCGTCTCAATCCGAACTGTACCCTTTGGTGTCTAGACCACAACTATCCGCTTTCGCGTCTGCGTTGACGCGTCTCGACGAAAGAAGTAGCTTACAAAACGCTTGTTCGTCCGATTCTTGAGTATTGCTCATCAGTATGGGACCCTTACCAGGTTGGATTAATAGAAGAGATAGACATGATCCAGCGAAAAGCAGCGCGATTCGTCATGGGGACATTTAGTCAGCGCGAGAGCGTTACGGAGATGCTGAACAAGCTCCAGTGGCGGACACTTCAAGAAAGGCGTTACGCAATACGGAGAGGTTTATTATCGAAATTACGAGAGAGCACATTCCGGGAAGAGATGGGCAACATATTACTACCGCCCACATATATCTCGCGTAATGATCACAACGAAAAGATCCGAGAAATTAGAGCAAATACGGAGACTTACAAGCAGTCGTTCTTCCCACGCACAATTCGTGAATGGAACAGGGAAGGGGGGATCAGATAGTGGTACAATAAGTACCCTCCGCCACACACCATAAGGTGGCTCGCGGAGTATAGATGTAGATGTAGATGTAGATGCACCAGCACTGCCTTCCCTTTTCTGAAGCCGTCCATCTGATTGGCCACAACTTATTCTACATTACTTTAAATTTTAACATATTTAAATTTGATAACGAATCCATGACGGATATTTGTACCACTCTAAAGCTGCCCAAGTCGACTGTTGATGATGTATATGCTTTATGATGTGACTGTAAAGCGGAAATCACAGCTAAACCACTGACGGACGAGGGCCGCCGAGCATCGAGGAGGGTGGTTGTAAGGGATCGCATTAAGCCAACTGAGGAACCACCTGTGTTCCAAAATCTCACCAGCAGTCCAGCTACCACAACGTGCGTGCGTAGGGAGTGAAAATGAGTGGGGTGCAGTGTCGACCAGTGCCTCATGAGCCTCACTTTTCTGCACTCAGTGCTAAGAGACGCTTGAGTGCTGTAGAGAGCAGCGACACTGCACAGTGGTTGCACGGAAACCAGTGATTTGTAGTGATGAAGCACGCTGTACGATGGAAGGGCTGGGGTTTAGAACACTCCTAGAAAGCGTTATCTTCCGTAATGTATGATACCAACTATGAAGTACACAGGAAGTGATGCTACAGTACAGGGGTGTTTCTCGTCGGTAGTGTGCGGTCTCCTTGTAAGGTAACGGAGGATAATATGGAGCTCTTCCAAGTAGTTCGTAATTTAAATTTAAAGCACAGCAGCAGAAATATTTTGGGCTGGTGTACTTCAATCAAAACGTTCCATAGTAGAATTAAGTTATAAAGATGTTTAGAACAACTGCAAAGTAACTCATTATTTTATTATAAAGACATCATTCAGTTTCCATCTTTGTAGTGCCAGGCAAGTATTTGTATGTCTCAATTTCGTGCAAAGACGGCATTAAATGAAGGGAGATGGGTGAAGCTGTGCCAAAACATGGATTTATTCCTAATTATGTAACCTGATAGCATGTCATAAATTAGTATTGACTTTAATTTTCCGTGCTTAAGAATAAAATTATGTATTGAATGCAGAGTGAAAATAGCGTAATGCAAAATGGACATGAAAATACTTGTTTTATGTTTTATGAGCGTTCGTAGTTCCGTTGCATAGTGTTTGTATTTTTAATTGCAAAGAATTATAAAATTATGTGGTGATACATGTGTGTAAAATTATTTAATGTATTTAGGTTTAAGCATTTAAATCTTATAAAATTGTAAACGAATTGTGGCCATGTTTAGAACTTATTTTGATTAATGTAGTGTCACGTGACCCGACTCAGGACTGGGGATATGAGCGGGAAAACCGGGTCTTTTGTCCGTTGTCCGTTGTGGTGGTAAGTTCGAAGCGGCAAAGTACCGCGAGTGTAAGCACGGACGCCATTGTATGTGAATAAACTGTGAAGAACAACGTGAAAGTGTGTAGGTGTAAGACAATAAACCATGTGTACGAACTGCACCGACTATTATTTATCCAGATCGGATTTATTTGTGAACCTTATTATGCATGGCCACAAAGTTACAAGTGATTTTTTAAATAAATAAGTTTCAATCTGAACTTGTACAGTGTACCTCATTTCGCGCAAGGCTATGATGTACACAATGTGTATTCAATTCACTGCTGTTCCAAAGCTAGCCATTATATGACTCAGTATCAGGGGCGAAAATGAAACCGTTCACTACCAACCCCCTTTCCAGATGAGCCATGTGAGAAATAGGTAGCGAGCGAACACAGTACAGCACAACGAGTACAGTTGCATCCTCATTGCGCTTAAGTAAATGCTAAATGCGGAATGATTCGAACACATTTAACAGCATTGTGCACTGTATATAGTAGAGAAACAATTCGGAGACGTTGATTGTGTCAGCATGGCACTGCACCATTAAGCATCGTAAAGAAGTATCTCTGAGCAGACTGTTCGTGGAGAGTAACATTCCTGAAATGATTGCCCAGGGGCCCGACCTAAACGCAATGGAACTGCTTTGAGATGCATTAGAACGTCAGGTAAGTTCTAGACCACAGCGTCCAACTTCACTACATGATCTGGTTTGGGCTTTTGAGGAAAAAAGGGCTGTCACTCTTTCACAGGCATCCAGACACCTCACTAGAGGGGTCCGCAGCAGAGAGGTGGACACTACCAACATTAATGTCCACTAACAGATTTCTAGATATTTTTGATCATGGAGTGTATGTCTCCGTGGAAGATTTTTCCAGCTATACCCTTTTTAGTTAGTGTGGTGCACTGATCTGAATCAGTTTTCCTGGAACAATGTTTTCCGCTACTGTTACCACTGCTGACAAGCCTCCTTTCTTGAAATGCGGAGGAAATCAGCGCACGGAAGCTGCACACGTATCGGTTTCCTTTTTATGATAGCGAGCCGCGCGTGGTAGCCGCGCAAACTTGGTCGCCTTGCCACGGTTCACGCAGTTCCCCCCGTCGGAGATTCGAGTCCTCCCTCGGGTATGGGTGAGTTCGTTGTCCTTAGAGTAACTTAGTTTAAGTTAGATTAAGTATGGTGTAAGTCTAGGGACTAATAATCTCAGCAGTTTGGTCCCATACGAACTTACCACAAACTGTGCTAGACGTGAAAGCCCTTAAACCATATTTAATGAAGGGTTTTATCTTTATTCTTGTGATTCTTAATTAAAATCGTTACATAGTATGAGATTTATTTTGCCCTTACTCCAATTGTTCCAAGGTACATTACAAGTTGCTAAAAGCTAACGGTTTACTCCATTTTTGTGTACCAAACAAATTTGCTCCTCTACTTGCGATTATGTCTCACAGTATTTTGTATTTGTAATCCAGTCTTTGAGGTCAATGATGTCAGTATGACAGCAGACATTTGAGGTATACCATAGTGTGGACACGAACACCAACAGGCTTTCGTACTTAACAATAATGGTATAACCGTATGGAGAAAAGGGGGGGAGGGGGGACAAGCGGAATTCTGGGCGTGTTGCCACATACGAGACGCTTATGGAACGCTGAACACTGGAACGCTGGAACGCTCTAGCTCTCTCTTTCTCCGGACAACGCCCGTCACCACTGACCCCGTGGCCCGCTAACGCGAACCGGCTGCCGTAACGACACACCGTGTGACGTAGAGTGGTGTGGCAAGGGGCGTGCCTCAGTGGGTGGGGGACGGAGGTGGACAGCTGACAGTCGCGTGCACGCGACGTAACAGCTGACTGCCAAGGACGCCGGCCTTTCTGGGCGTGGCTGGCTGCTGAGCGGCGTGCGCGCCAGAAGGCGAATCTGGTTTTCGCGAGCGCTGCCCTCCGTTCGACAGCTGCGCGCTTCGTATAGAAAATCAATTCACGCGTCACGTGCAGGAGTGACACAATATAAGTACGTTCCAGTAACCTAGTCACTGGAGAATACCGAGAATTCACACTGTCTGCAGTGAACCCCTGACACATAAATGGGTTAGTGCATATGTTCGTAGCCTTTTTTTGAACGGAACTGATAGTTCGTTCAACCAATACATCAACGCTTTTTCCTTGGCTAATAAGGTGACTTCACTTCCTGGTGTTGCTTTTGGAGATAATTGATGGTTATACGTGGCACTATCACTAGAAGTGTCTTCATAAGTGCAGCTTTCTTCAGTTTCTTCGCCGTCTGTGGATTCGCAATCGGCAATATCAAGGGTTTCAGTCTTTTCTAGCTGCATGATTCCGCTATTTATACCCCCTTCTAGAAATTTAACTACCATTTCGCACATCTCAGAGTCTGTTGATTACCTTATATAATATCTGCTGTACATCTCCGTAGCAAGCAGCAAAACATTGATAGGGATCGCCATCATCGCAGACGGGAAGCCGAATGTTCGGCGTAAAGTGGCTTGCAGAGTACAGGTGTAGGTACGCAGAATACCTTTCGCAGCTCGAACTAGCATCAGAGCGATATGTTTCAAAACACGTACCAGAAACGAATAGAAAGTGCGCCCTAAAGAAACGAATATTGATTTCCCTTTGCACCAAAACCCTGCAGCGTTATTCCTCTTTAGCGAACACTGCGATAAGACGACCGCACTTCCCGACCATGTGCTCAACACTCACCGTACGAACAGTTTGTGACTCTCGATTTCCAGAGGTGGCCGGCCATTGCTGCAGGCGCTAAGCAAGAAAAACAGCTGTTTTCGTGATTTTGTTGAGGTGACTTCCAGTTCATGTCAGCGGCTACAATTCTGCGTGCGCACCATTTTCACAGTTGACTAACAGTGGTAAAAATATCAATACATGCTTTGGCATAACAAGTCCAACCATGTATTGACGTTCGTGGGCTATATGTTCCAGATCGATAACCAACTACTTCTTGCAGTCTAAAATGTTTTTGGTTCATTACTCATAAAAAACTGTTCAGATCGCAAAAACTTTTTTTTAAATTTTGGGTAGCGGTTTCGATCTGTAAGAACATTCTCAGTCCACGGTTGCGAAATTAATATACGAGGACTGTGAGAAACGTAATGAGATTGATTTTTTTATCAACCAAAGTTTTCATTGTTTTTCAAACAACAACGTTGTCCCTTCCAAAGTAGTTTCCTTCGGCAGCTATACACCGGCGGAGCTGTTGTTCCCGTCATTGTAGCAGCGATGAAAGACTTTAGCTTATAGGCCCTCTAATATGTCAGTAACATTCATTTAAATGTTCTCCATAGTCCCAAAATGACTCCTTTTACTACAGTTTTAAATTTCGAGAAAATAAAAAAGTCACAGGGACTCGGAACAGGTGAATAGGGGAGGGGGGAATGGAACAATAGGAACACTTTTTAGGGTCAAAATATCCTTGATGGAAGTGACCGTGTGACATGGGGCGTTGTCATCATGCAGCATCCGCTTGTCTGCAGTGCCCGATCTCACTCAATTCACCTTTTTGCTGAGCCTTTCAAGAACATGTTTGTAAAACACTTGGTCAACACTTTGTCAATGAGGAACAAATTCTTTAATGCACGTTACTCCTACTGTTAAAAAAGCGAATCAGCTTTGTTTGGATCAGTTTAATATACACTAGATACACATAACAGAGACTTTACTTATCAGTAATACATTCTTCTTCACTGTTTACAACAGTCTGCCGATGCTGCGATAGCTTTTAGACTCCGGAACGAATGAAATCACGTTTTTTGTGGCGAACAACTCGACCAGCCGTGTTCAAAATGGCTCTGAGCACTATGGGACCTCTGAGGTCATCAGTGCCCTAGAACTTGGAACTACTTAAACCTAACTAACCGAAGGACATCACACACATCTAAGCCCGAGGTAGGATTCTAACCTGCGACCGTAGCGGTCGCGTGGTTCCAGACTGAAGCGCCTAGAACGGCTCGGCCACACCGGCTGGCGACCAGCCGTGTTCCAAGCTTATTTTCATCCGGAAAGGAAGTTCGTTGAAGATTGTTCGTTAGAGAGCGGGAAAGGTGAAAATCTAAAGGCCACAAATCAGGTGAATGAAGCAGGTTCGGAACGACTTCCCAACCCATCTCTGGTACAGTGTTTCTTGACAGTCTAACAGAATGCCGGCGGTCATTGTCCTGAAGTAGCATTACTTCACGCAGGCATCCTAGTCCTTATTCTTGTCCTGCGCCTACAAGACCTTTCAGTTGTCGGCAATAAATGTCAGCTGTGATGGTTGCAACTCGTGTAAGTAATTACTAATATACACACAGTCGTTGTTCCACCAGATGCATAACATTATCTGTTATGAATGCGTGCAGGTCTTGGTCCTCGAGAATTGCTGGTTTATTTGGGCTCAGCCATTCCTTTCTTTTCCTTACGTTAGCATAAAGACACCATTTCTCCTCACAGGATAGCAACCGTCGGTGTTGTTTACGAACCAATTGATGCAAGCAGAGATGCGCATATGGCCACTCGCAAATTTTTATGGTTTTGGCTTAGAGCATGCAGTATCCATACACACTATTTTTGAACCTTCTCCACTGCATGAAAATGTTGCACGATGGTCAAAATGATCACAGTTCATCACAGTTGCCAGTTCTCGAGTACAGTGACGTGGGTCATTGGGGACCAATGAGTTTGAACGATCATCATCAAACCCGGCGGTCTTCCTGAACCTGGAGGATAACTAATGTTAAAACCATCCTCCTCAAAAGTAAATAACCATTTTCTTGCCGTTCCCTAAAAATGGTTCAAATGGCTCTGAGCACTATGGGACTTAAGTGCTGAGGTCATCAGTCCCCTAGAACTTAGAACTACTTAAACCTAACTAACCTAAAGACAACACACACATCCATACCCGAGGCAGGATTCGAACCTGCGACCGTAGCGGTCGCGCGGTTCCAGACTGTAGCGCCTATAACCGCTAGGCCACAACGGCCGGCTACCGTTCCCCGTCCAATAACATTACCCCCATAACTGGCGCAAATGTTTCCTGTTGCCTTCTCTGCTGTCACTCCTGTACTGAACTCAAACATAAGAATATGTCGGAAATGTTGCTATTTCTCCACTTAGAAATTCATTTTCTAGCGTCCACAGCTCCTCTTTCTATCTCCAAATGACGAAACGACAATATGTAAACTCAAGCAGCAACAGTAAACTACGAATAAAGAATGACAATCGATAAAGTAACTAATAGCAACCGGAATACCGACACGCAAAACAAAAACGCTACGAACTTACGCACCTACCTAATATATTAATACTCCGCAAGCCATTATGTGCGTTGGGTACATCTGGTAACACTATCATTTCCCCTTTCCCTGCTCCATTAACGAAAGATTCGTGGGATGAACGACTGTCTATAAACCACCGCATTACCTCTTAATTTACCATATTTTCTCGTCGCGTTCATTTTGCGATATCAGTGTGGGAAGAAGTAATTTTCACGCCTCTTCTTGGAACATGGACTCCCGATATTTCAATAACAAACATGTGTGAGGAGCACAAAAGTTACCTTGCTGCGTCAACACTGAAGTTTGTTGATCATCTCTACAGCGTTGTCATGCCGAACAATGGACCCTTTGACGAAATCCGTCGTCCTCCGGTTGGTCTTGTCTCCTCTCTTGAATTCAACTCGGCGAGGGTCTAAGGCCAAAGAGCCATGCTCAAGAATCATTCGAAAGAGGATTATAATGCTATCTTCTGGCGTAGACAAACTACATTTCATTAGGATTATGCCAATGAATCACCCTGGCGTCTGAGTTTCTTGTAGTTAATTTTATACACTGATGTGGCAAGAGTCATGGGACAATGATACGCACATATACAGATGGCCATACCATCGCGCATACAAAGTATAAAAGGGCAGTGCATTAGTGGAGCTGTCATTTGAACTCATGAAATTCACGTTAAATTGTACGACAGGAAGAAACAGAGTTTGAACGCAGAATGGTAGTTGGAGCTAAATGCACGGGACATTTCATTTCGGAGTTCGTTAGGGAATTCAATAATCAGAGAGCCACAGAGTGAAGAGTGTGCCGAGAACTCTAAATTTCAAGCATCACCTCTCACCCCAGACAACGCAGTGGATGACGGCCTTCACTTAACGCCAGAGAGTAGGGGCGTTTTCGTAACTTTGTCAGTACTAACAGACAAGCAACATTGCGTGAAGTAACCGCATAAATCAGTGTGGGATGTACGACGAACGTATGCGTTAGGACATTTTAGCGATATTTTGGCGTTAATGGGCTATGGCAGCAGACGACCGACGCGAGTGCCTTTGCTAACTGCAGGACATCGCCTGCAGCGCCTCTCCTGGGCTCGTCACCCTATTGGTTGAACGCTGGACGACTGAAACACCGCGGCCTGGTCACGTGAGACCCGATTTCAGTTAGTAAGAGCTGATGGTGCGGTTCGAGTGTGGCGCAGACCCCGGGAAACTATGGACCCAGGTTGTCAACAAGGCAGTGCGCAAGCCGGTGGGGAATCCAAAATGGTGTGGGCTGTGTTTACATGAATGGACTGGAACCTCTGGTCCATTTGAACCGATCATTGACTGTAAATTGCTATGTTCGGCTACTTGGGGACCATTTGCAGCCATTCGTGGACTTCGACGTCCCAAAAATAATGGAATTTTTATGGATGACATTGTGCCATGTCACCGGGCCACAATTGTTCGAGATTTGTTTGAAGAACATTCTGGACAATGTAAATAATAGATGTCAGCTTTCAGTCGTCCTTTTTAAATTTTATTAGCAGATCTAGATTTCATATGGAAACTAGCCATTCTCAATGCACTATCATTTTTGACCAATGCACGTAATGCCTGCTGATCGGGCTTCATCCCCAGTTCATTGAATACTCGTGGTATTCAATGAACTATTGATGAAGCCCGACCAACAGGCATTACATGCATTGATCAAAAATGATAGTGCATTGAGAATGGCTAGTTTCTAGCTGAAATCTAGACCTGTCAATAAAATTTAAAAAGGACTACTGATCGCTGAAATGTATTATTTACAAGTCAATATAACAGTCGCTGAGTGCAACAGCCTTCTGAATGGAAGGTAACCTGATTCTGGACAATTCTAGCAATGATTTGGCCACCCACATCGCGCGACATGAATCCCATCGAACATTTATAGTACGTAATCGAGAAGTCAGTGCATGCACAGGATCCTACAGCGGCAACACTTTCGTAATTATGGACGGGTATAGTGGCAGCGTGGCTCAGTATTCCTGCAGAGGACTTCCAAAGATTTATTGAGTCCATGCCAGGTCGACTTGTTGCACTATTCCAGGTGTAAGGATGTCCGACACGCTATTTGGAGGTATCCCCTGACTTCCATCACCTCAGTGTGTGGTCATCCCATTACTGGCCGCTGATGGCGTTTGAACGTTGCGCTGGGAGCCGTTTCTAGTGATTTATCAGAGATAGCGGAATCGAATAATAACGGATCTCTTCGTTTAATTACACGCAATACGCTTCGTTAGCCTGCGTTCAAGTTACGCAGCAACTCCTTGCACTAGACGTTGATAGTCAGGAGCAGGTCCTCTTGCACTCCGCTGCAATCTTCTGGCTTTGCAACCTTATTGGAGTGGGTGCTTATTTTCTAAAAATTTCCAGTGCTGGAACCCTCCTCATCACCATACAACACCATCCCCTTCTCCCCCTCCCTCCTCCCTCCGCCATAAAAGTCAAAATTTCCATGTTTAAAAATGTGTGATAAAACGTACAATGCGAAATAAATTTTTATAAAATACTGATCTGAAATTCAAGTTTTTATAACATAATCTCTATAGATAAAAGGAAATGTCCCGACCGAGTGACTCACTGATTCATTATCGCCCAACTAATTTGAAGCTGTAGATCTTATACTGTAGGCGTAATGCGAGAAGTGATTTTTCGGTATTCCATACCTATATGGGTGAAATAGTGGATCAAAGGCTATGTGAAAATATGTCACTGTTAAGCCAGTTTTGAAGCTAGAGCTACGAAAATTGGTACTTGGTTTCCCGGTCAGAAATATAATGCGTGTTTCAGCACTTCTGGAAATTTACACGTGTGGACTGAAATAGTGGGTGAAATTTTTTAAATAAATCGTTATTACAAAACTACTAATTATCGGAGCTAAATCTATGAAAATTTATATTTGACATCATTTCACTGTTTTTGGATAGTCAACCCCTAAGTGAAGGGGTCAAATGTTTTATGAAAATACTTCATTGCGAAAGGATTTTTAAAGCTACATCTTCGAAAACAGATATTTGGCTTCTCGGATAGAAATGAAAACATCCGTGTTAATTCTTTCCGCGCGCTATACGATATTGTAATAATAGAGCATTGTGAAGGCGGTTCGATGAACCCTCTGACAGGCACTTAAATGTGATTTGCAGACTATCCATGTACATGTAGATGTACTGTTTTTGGAAATTCAATACCAGGAGAGTGAAATAGGGCCACACTGATTCAGTGACTCATCATCGCCCAGCCCAAACTCCCACGGATAGAAACTTGAAATTTGCAAAGCGTGTGGGTCTTACACTGTAGGTACTGCTGAAGAAGAGATTATCCGGAATTCCACTCTTAAGGGGGCGAATCAGAGTATGAAAGGCGTTTTGAAACTATATGGCTCTTAAGGCAATTTTGAAGCTAGGACAATGGAGGCTAGTATTTCGTTTCTCAGGCAGAAATAAAAAAATATGAGTTTCAGCATTTTTTTAATATTCGACTGCTAAGGGCGTAAAATAGTAGATGAAATTTTTTTTAAATAAATTATTATTAAAATACTAATAGAGCATTTTCAAAGCTACATCTAAGAAAACTGGTATTTAACTTCTCAGAGACAAAAAATTCGTATTTTAGTGTCTTTTTGGACGGTGAAATAGGGATGGAAATTTTTATATTAGGAGAGGAAATTTTCCATGGAAATATCGAGAGAAAAACTCAAAAGGCAGGATTAACAAAGACCTCCGACTCCAGCTACCAGATTCGCTGTTTTAACAGAAGTATATTCTAAACATATCATACTTCTATGGTCTCAACTAATGTGAAAAATTTAGATGATATTGCAGTTCGTGAAGAACATAAAAACACGACTAAATAAAAACAATAATATTTTGCTGACAGTGCAGTCTATGTGAGCGAAGAAGCGGGAGCTAACCTAGTTTTCTATAACCAAAGCAGTAAAAGCCGCAAGGTTTAATACAAACAACAGGTGCTACCGTCTTTCCCAATAGCAAAGTCACTTTGCTCCCTATTTCTGCTGGATACATGTCACACTCCTGCTACAAAACTAACACTGCGCAAAACTCAGGCTTTCCATATGGCAAGAAAAACGTTCTTGGCAACAATGAAACATTATTAAGACAAAAAAACTCGTCAGCACTAACAAGAATGGATACGGCACCACAATCGAATGGTGTTTTAGTCATTTCTAGCATTAATAGCGTTAACCCCAAAGAACTGCCCTTGGTTTCACTTGTGTCACTTTAAGTCTCTTGATCAGATATTTAGCTGTTGATTGTTTAGTTCTGACACTTTTCTTCAATAAAACATGTAAGTGTGTCATTTATTATCTTCAAAACATAGTTATTAATAATGTTTAATTTCTAATGAAATCGCATATTGCCTAGGATAGAGTCTGACTAACAGATTTCTGGCGTCCATTGCGGGTAACTCATTACGTTTCTGGAAATTAGCCTTATTTAACAAAATCTTTCACAAACTCAGCAGTAGAAGTCGGATGACAGTACGATTTAGTATTGCAAAAGTCTCACAGTTATTAGACACTAAAATGATTAAACCATAATCAAAAGTTCAAATACTCAACAAATACTGAGAATATCTTCATCAAAAGAATTATAATAATTCTTCGGAATGATGTTCTTACCGATAAGATATTAATATCTTTGTTCTTGATTTCAGGCAGAGAAAAACAACCTGAAATTAACTTCAACCAATCTACTTTCTGATCTACATGCAACATCATAAATATCACCTCTCTCGTCCAGAACTGGTAGCAGTGAAAATCGAGCCTATTTCATTGTTGGACTTCAGTACTGATGATGCACTTCTATTACAACTAGCTCATGAAGTATTTTATTATGGTCTTCCTTCCCTACCTCACCACATGCATTTATTTCATGGCCTTATTTCCTCGAAGTCATTCCAAATTAGCACAATGCCCATCTTCGGCATTATAGTGTAACATGACAGACGAACGCCCTGATGGCACCATCATTATTCTGCATGAAAAGGGAACAGAAAAGGAAATAAGTGAGTATACTCTTAAAAAGTGACACAATTCCAAACGTTGTAATCTACATCTTCAAAACCGACACAACTTAGGGAGTAAGAAAATAACTGTTGTAAAGTAGAGCAACTCAAAATAGCACCAACACATCATCGTAAATAATACAATTCACACTATGATCAACAGTATCGTGTTTACTTTCGGCACACAACAATCATTACATTAGAAAATAACTAACTTTTTAGAACGAAAGATCAGACATAGAACATTTCAGTTATTCATCCAAATTGACGTAATACCACGTCTTTCAAAACTGTCATAATCCAAGTTATTTAACCATTCTGCGCTTATCTTGGTCAACTGAAGCGGCAAAAATAGAGATATCATGCCGCTTCAAGCCAAAAGAAAGACACAACTCAAACTACCACAGTTTTGAACTCTCTTGCTGTTAAGAGCATAATTCCACTCGAAGCAGTTAACTTGACACAACTGCCCTCTGATAGCCAAATTATGAAATTGTAAAAAACACACGTTTGATGACTGGTTAAGCACCTTTTCTTCAACTTAGACATAATAAACAACTCAAAAATTAAGATTTTTCAGTCGTATCACTTTTGTAGCGGGCATGCGATATAGGCAGAAGTCGGTAGTTTTCGTGACTATGACGTCATATTTTCAACCGTTGTCAGCCGAAACATTGAAACAGTTGATTTTAGCTACTCGGTAATGATGTCTCCAGTAATAATTCATAAAAAGTTTAGCGATGATGTTCCTGGACCGTCGGGGTCACGTACAGTCCAAACTTCCCCAAGACATAGAAAAAAAAATATTATTTGTTTTCTCTCATGACCTGTATTACAATAGGACTGATTTAAGTTGGTATTCATTACTACAAATAGGCATCACATTTGGACACGTACGTCCCCATAACACGTATGCACGAAATGTTGACTCCGCGTGCCATTTGTACCATAGCAGGTGATCAGTGCTTGGCGCCTCAGTTGGTAGCAATGCAAGCTAAAGAGAAAAATATTTCACCCCCTCTCTCTCCTTCTCACCCAGCGACTGCCATGCCGTTGGTAATCCATTGTCACTTTCACTGGTGCCGGTGCAGCGGCAAGTTATTGTTACGTTGCGATTTAATACACTTGTACTATTTTAAATCTCCGGTGCCGATCTGTTCCAGTGAGTTCAAAAAAATTCAGTGTAGGGAATTGATTGTAGGCAACAGCATTGTTTGAGGAAAGCTTCACGAAACTTCGGACTTCTTTCATTACATGTATAACAGCAATGGCCGTGCAACACCCCCTTGGGGTACTCTCTAAGTTGCCTTTGAACCCGTCCATTTCGTTCCGAGAAGGTAGTTGGTTAGTTAGAGGTTAAAGGACTACACAGCGAGTTCATTAGCTTCTTGTCCCCGTGAAGACAGTGTTCTATCCACAAGACTTGAGCGTCTTTGTCTACGGTACGGATTTCATGAACGAACAGAACGAGCTATGACTCGCGAGGCATCTGTTCACGACATCCGTGCTGCTGATTCTTGCAGAGGAGATATTCGTTCTCCAAAAGGTCATACTGAGTGATCATAAGACACGTTACATAATTCTACGTCAGATTAACGTCAGCGATATAGGCTTATAATTATGTCTGTCTGTCCGATCTATATCTACATATACATGACCACTCCGCAGTTCACAATCAAGTGCCTGGGAGAGGGTTCATGGATCCACCTTTAAGCTACCTCCCTCCCGCTCCACTCTCGAACAGCGCAGGGGAAAAGCGAACACTCCAGTCTTTCCGTGCGATCTCTGATTTCTCTTATTTTGTTATTATTATCATTTTTCCCTATGTAGGCGAGCGCCAACAAAATATTTTGAAGCTCTGAGGAGAAATTTGCTGACTGAAATTTCATGTGAAGTGCCTGCCGTAGCGAAAAAACGCCTCATTTTAATAACACCACCACAATTCATGTGTCTTGTTAAATCGGAGTCTGCGGTTTGCTTCCCCACAAAATTATCTATCTGATCGTTCCAACTTATTATTAATTGTAATCCCAAAGTATTTAGTTCAGTTTACAGCCTTTAAATTTGTGATTTATTGTGTAACTGAAATTGAATGGGTTCCCTTTGTACTTGTGTGGATGACTTCACGCTTTCCGTTATTTGGGTTTGTCACTTTTTTCTCCATAGAGATATCTTGTCTAAATCATTTCCCAATTCGTTTTGATCACCTGATTACTTTACAAGACGGTAAATGAAAGCATTATCTGCAAACAAACTAAGAGGGCTGCTTAGATTACCTCCTAAATCGTTTACGTAGATCAGGAACAGCAAAGGGCATATCAAACACATGCCATATATTACTTCCGTTTTACACGAACACTTTCTGTCAGTTAATACGAACTGTGACCTTTCTGATGGGAAATCACGGATCCAATAACACAATTGAGACGGCGTTCACCACAGACACGCAATTTAATTGTAAGTCGCTTGTGAGCAACGGTGTCAAAATCCTTGTGGAAATCTAAAAGTATGGAATGAATTTCACGTCCCCAGCCAATAATGCTCATAACTTCGTGAGAATAAAGAGCTGGTGGCGTTTCACAAGAACGATATTCTTTGAGTCCATGTTGGCTATTAGTCAACAAATCATTTTCTTGTGGTGGCTCATAATGTTCGAGCTCAATTTACGTTTCAAAATCCTGCTGCAAGTAGACACAACTGATATAGGTTTTTAATTCAGAGGATTTCTTGTTTCCTTTCTAGGGTACTGGTATGACTCGTGCAACTTTCAATGGGCGAGCGGTTCTATATGATTGCTAAGTATTGACCTATTGTATCACCATAGTCTGAAAGAAATCTCACTGGCATTCAGTCTAGACCAGTTTTAGGCTGAGTTGCTACATCTACCTCTATATTACTCATATATGCAGTTATTCTTGATTCGAATATTGGAATATTTACTTCGCCTTCTTTTGTGAAGTAATTTCGGAAACTGTCTTTAGTAACTCTGTTTTAGTGGCACTATCATAATTAACATCACCGTTGTTATCACGCAGTGAAGGTATGGACTGTATCTCGTCACTGGTGTATTTCACATAAGATACCAGAATCTCTTTTGGTTTCCTGCCACACTTCCAGACTGAGGTTCGTTGTGGAATTAATTAAAAACATCTCGCATTGACGTTCGCTCTAAATTTCGAGCTTCTATAAAAATCCGCCAGCCTTGGGAATTTTGTGTTCTTTTAAATTTGGCATGCTTTTTGCTTTGTTTCTACAACATTGTTCTGACATATTTTGTGTACCAAGTGGGATCAATACCATCTATTACTAATATATTTCGTACATATATCTCGATTGCCGTCGATACTATTTTTCTCAATCCAAACCACATCTGGCCTACGCCTACACAGTCACAATGGAAGGAGTGGAGACTGTCTCTTAGGAAAGTGTCAAGCGAATTTTTATCTGATTTATTAAATACATGTATTTTGAGTTTATTTTTGGTAGGTTTGTAAATCACGTAATTCAGTTATCTACAACGACCTCGTGCTCACTAATTCCAGTATCTGTCATGATGCTCCCTATTTGGTAAGTATTATTCCTTGCTGAGGAAGTCTAGAATGTCAAGAATGTTTTCGCAACCATTTACGCTTCGAGTGGGCTCCTGAACTAGGTGTTTACAATATTCTGAGAAGGCATTCAGTAAGATTTCTGACGACATTTTATGCCTACCACCGACTTTAAAAATGTATTTTAGCCGACATGAGAACAAATTGAAAAATGGTTCAAATGGCTCTGGGCACTCTGGGACTTAACATCTGAGGTCATCAGTCCTCTAGAACTTATAACAAACTTAAACCTAACTAACCTAAGGACATCACACACATCCATGCCCGAGGCAGGATTCGAACCTGCGACCGTAGCAGTCGCGCGGTTTGAGACTGAAGCGCCTAGAACCGCTCGGCCACACCGGCCGGCCAGCAGATTGAAGTCACCAACAACTATAATCGTATAAGTGGGGTACCTATTTGAAATGTTCAAATAAGATTCATGGTTTCTTTGAACTGTTTAGCAAATGTATAATCGTATTCGGCGGGGGGGGGGGGGGGGGGGGGGAGGAGGAAAGGGGAGCAGGGGGTAGGTTAAAGGGAACTAACTATTAGTTTATTCCTGTTGACAAGTATAACCTCTACCCATACCAATTCACAGGAACTGTCTACTTCCATTTCAGTACAAGGTAAATTACTTCTGACAGCAACAAGCACTCTACCACCAACTGCATTTAATCTATCCTTCCTGACCACCGTTATGTTTTTTTACTTTTGTAAAAGTTTCCCAGTTTACCATACCTACAATGATTAGAGCTTCAATGCTTTCTATTAGCGTTTGGAGTTCTGATTGCTTTCTTCGAAACGAAAATGTCCAGCGCGTTCTTTCGAACGCTTTAAATGTTTACTATCTGTTGTATCAAGCTTATATAGTATAAGTCTTATTTAGGCTATCAATACTCGACAGTCAATGGAACAGGTGTTTTGTAGGCAGTTGTTTCATAGAAGATTTCCTTTTTTTGTTGTTCTACCAGTAACTCTCAGCCTGACATCTGTTTTTCCTAAAACTCGTTGACAAAGAACTCACGGAAAGCGATGGAGGTGGTATCTAACTAAAGTCTCGTATCGTGAGTTATATAACCGTCTTCTAGCAGCAACTTGTCGTAGGTCGCTGAAGCAACGAAATGTCCCAAGCGATTCGCGGAAGGTGCAGGTCATTCCCATTTCCAAGAAGGGTCTCCGGACAGGTGGACGTAATTGTCGACCCACATCGCTGCAATCAATCTGTTAGAGAATTATGAAACACGTTTTACCTTTTTAGAAATCGAAAACCTGCTCCGTCGGGAAACATATGGATTTCGCAAACAGATATATTGCGACACAACTCCCCCTGTTCGCCCGTAAGAGTCAACGGAAGACATAACTTTGCCGAGGTTGATACCGTGTTCCTTGACTTCCAGGAGGTGTTAGGTACAGGTCTGCACAGAATATTAGTGAATAAAACACGAGCTTGTCGAATAACATATCACCTGTGTAAATTGATTCAAGACTTTCCAACAAGTATTACTTTACACGTCCTATGTAAACATAGTTGAAAGCTTACGACAGCGTAGTGTTCAGTACCGTTACAGTTAATGATTACCTAAATGATCTGGTGGATAACTGTGGAAGCTACGTGAAACGCAGAAGATGCTAGTATAAGCGACAAAGAAATGGAAACGGGACAGATGAATTAAAAGTAAATAAACTGTTTATTGTTTCATAAGTAATCGCTACAGCTGTCAGCACAAAAATCATAATGTGAAACAAGACGGTCAATGCCTTCACGAAAAAATGTTTGCTGTTGCCTACGGAACAAAGATTGTACTGTATCCATACAGATGTGATCCCTCCCCATGCGATTTCCATATTTTTCTAGCCGTGAAGAAAGACATTCGTGGCCATTGAATTGCTTCGGAGGAAGAGATGCGCCCCTGGGTACAATAACGGTTCCGTAGGCGCCAGTAAACATTTTTCCACGAAGGTGCTGACTGTCGTGTCTCAGAGTTGGATAAATTTATTACCAATTATGGCCATTATTTTTGAAATCATAAGCTCTTCATGTAGATGCTTTCCGGTTCTTGGCGCATCAGACCACAACCGCGCTGATGCTACAGTCGCAGGTTCGAATCCTGCTTTGGGCATGGATGTGTGTGTGATGTCCTTAGGTTGGTTAGGTTTAAGTAGTTCTATGTCTAGGGGACTGATGATCTCAGATGTTAAGTTCCATAGTCCTTAGAGCCATTTGAACCATTTTTACATGTTTTCCATATGTCTCGTTTTTATTTCACTGCCCCTTATATGTATAGGGAATTCACAGTTTCAGAAAGCCGGTGGAAAATTGCGAAATACTTGCATATGTTCGACAGAGCTGGCAGTTGATCATCAACATAAGTAAATGTGGCGTATGTTGCGCGTAGGTGTAGAAGACTCAGTTTTGTTGAATAACACTATTGCAGATGAATCAGTAGAAAGGTCAACACCAGTAAAATAGTTAGGACCGATCTAAAGTGGAGCTACCACATTTAAACAGGTATTGATAGAAGTTTCAGATCGATACGCACTGGATGAATCTGAAGGAAAAGTAATTTATTCACGAAAGAAGAGGATATCGAAATCCTCGTCTGCTTGATTCTTGAGCATACTTCATTAGTCGTGCATATTTAATACAGAAATCAACAAAAGAGCGGCTATACTTGTGACTGGTTAGTCTAGCATGCACGTGAACGTCAATGATATGAAACTTCCTGGCAGATCAAAATTGTGTGCCGGACCGAGACTCGAACTCGGGACCTTTGTCTTTCGCGGGTAAGTGCTCTACCATCTGAGCTACCCAAGCACGACTCACGCCCAGTCCTCACAGCTTCACTTCTGCCACTATCTCGTCTCCTACCTTCCAAGCTTTACAGAAGCTCTCCTGCGAACCTTGCAGAACTAGCCCTCCTAAGAGTTTCATATCAGCGCACACTCCGCTGCAAAGTGAAAATCTCACTCTGGAAACTTCCCCCAGGCTGTGGCTAAGCCTTTCTTTCAGGAGTGCTAGTTTTGCAAGATTCGCAAGGGAGCTTCTGTACTGTTTGGAAGGTAGGAGATACTGGCAGAAGTGAAGCTGTGAGGACGGGGCGTGAGTCGTGCTTGAGTAGCTCAGATGGTAGAGCACTTGCCCGCGAGAGGCAAAGTTCCTGAGTTGGAGTATCGGTCCGGCACACAGTTTTAATCTGCCAGGAAGTTTCATATGAGCACACACTCCGCTGCAGAGTGAAAATCTCATTCAAGTCAGTGATATGTTTATCAAATTCCAGTCGTAGACTGAGATTCATAGAAAGACTCTTAAGAAAATGTAACTCATTCACGAAAAAAGTGCTTCACGTGGCACTTGCGTGATCCATTCTTCAGTATTGTTCATCAACCTTGCAGCCTTGCCAGGTAGGACTCATAGAAGAGACAGAGGAGATCAAACAAGGAGGGGCGCATTTCGTCACGGGATTGTTTGATGGCGTAAAAGAGTTATAGAGATGATCAGCAACAAACTACAGTGGCAGACACCATAGGGGAGGCATTCTGCATCACGAAGAGGTTAACTTCTGGAGTTTGCCGGCCGGGGTGGCCGAGAGGTTCTAGGCGCTACAGTCTGGAACAGCGCGACCGCTAGGGTAGCAGGTTCGAATCCTGCCTCGGGCATGGATGTGTGTGATGTCTTTTGGCTAGTTAGGTTTAAGTAGTTCGAAGTTCTAGGGGACTGATGACCTCAGAAGTCCCATAGTGCTCAGAACCATTTTAACCTTTTTTTAATGGAGTTTCCAGAGACTAATTTCCGGGAAGAGTCGGATAACAAATTACTTCGTTCCAAATACACTTCGTGAAAAACCGCGATGAGAAAATACAAGAAATTAGTGCCAATACAGAAACTTGCAGAGAATCATTCTTCTCACGCGACATTCGCGAGTGGAACAGCGAAGGGGATATCAGTGATACAAGGAGTACCCTATGTCACACATCGTCAGAGTATTCATGTGAAGTAGACGTAGACGCTGCAAGTAGAACGTTGCACATCACGAAGCGCTTGTGCTAAGGTTCCATGGGAACAGATTCAAGGAACGCATGTTCTTAATGAAATTAACAATAACAACGATTATAATAAAAGGCACCTACCCTACAGAACCACCAGCAGGACGCAGCTTGGAACATTCATCCATTTAAGTCCGATAGACACAGATCTTTCAAAATTACTCAACCAATTTTCACTAATCAAAACAATGTTCATAAAACCACCATTAATAAAATTTAACTGACATAATTGGATTACACAAACCTTTTAAACACGCTTCATGATTTACATAGAAACTGCCTTTCACATAACTCATATAAAATTCTAAAACTGCTTCTAACAACTAAGACAACTTCCATGGACTGATCTTCAGATTAATACACCCACCTAGGCTTCTCTTTACTATTACTTACAGGTACGAGGTTCACATACATTTCATCCCCAGAATATAATAATAGCACATTAAATAGTCTTAAAATGGGGCCGTTTCAATTTTACGTTGAAAATTAGTGATGGACGCGAGCAGACGCAAAGGTTCTTAGAGATACAGTATATTCACGGACCAGAAGGTGAAATAGAACTATACTCAACTTTGAGCTACAATTAAGCTTCCGGAAAACCACAACGCTCCACCGGGAAGATAGAATTGCAGGACACTAACAACGTAACCATAGACACCGATCCAGGTCCTTAAATTTCCCTCTTCCACCGTGATACCCCGATCGGAGTTTACTCGCGTCGACCACTGCCAATTACCTGGAACGTAAACACATCAGCGGCAGACAACATTCTGGCGCATCAGATACACAAAACACATCTGCCCAACTTGTTATAAATAAACCTTTAATTATACACGGCACAAAATGAACCCAAGCAGAACTAACCTACGGGACCACTTTCCCAGTAACGGCTCTTAAAATTTGATTAGCCAATGCTCTCAAACGCCAGGCACAGACTTACGCACTACTTGGTATGGCCTCTAGCTACGCATTAGCCCGGCGGTCTATTTGTTGTGCGTAGCTAGCACTCCCTTAAATGCCGTCAACATATCAGGCTGCCAGACCAAATACAGTGACAAGTTACTGAACAGTCAAGATAGTTTTCAGTGCACTTGGGTATTCAATTAACATGAACAGAACCCACCAAGGAACAAATCGACGGCTCCAGCTCATTCACTTTGAGTAACATGTAACAAACGCGAAGGAAATCTGTTCTTCAAATCTCGAGCAAATCCCCATCTCCGTCGGCAGCGGATCTGCATTCCAATTGCTAAACACGCCGCAGCAGCTGCCCACGCTCCTGCGTCGTACCGACGCGGCCACTCGCCACGCTGCATGCGTCCACAGCGCCACACCTTACTGTCGCTCACACAGCTGGTACCCGAACTCAAGCCCCAGCTGAGCGCGCGCGCCACACTCAAGTAGCCATCCGCCAAAGATGCGAAGAAGACAAGCATGCATCGAAAATCGACTCACAACAATCCGGATGACAATTGATGGAGACGCGCCAGCAGCGCACCAGCTCACAGTCAACCAACATAAGGTTCTTGGACAAAGTAGCAATCAGCCCATTCAAAGAGCACACTGCTCGCTTTGGAGTCCTGCAGCTGGTGTAGAACTGGTAATGCGATCCTGTCAGTGAAATGAAATGGTGGTATGACACTGATGGCCGGGAGGTTCGGCCGCTGAGTTGCAAGTCTTTTCTGTTGACGCTGTATTAGGCGAGTTGGGTGTCGATGGTGATGAAATGATGATGATGACAACGCTACAGCAGATCCTGGGCCCACTGCATGTCAGTGAGACGCGCTGACCACCCAACCAAGAGGACAGGCTCTGGTAGTGAAGCTTCTGCCGTTCTGTCACGTCTCCACATCTAGGAATCGTACTGCGCTGATTGCATATAATCGGTTGGTACATTCACCCACCGTCAGCGAAATGGGGCGAATGTACCAGTCGACCAGTGGAGATGTTACACAATGGCGGAAAAGCGCTGACATGTTTGGACGTGCCCATAACCACGTGGGAATCAAACTCCCCGATTTGATGGCGTATAAAGGAGGACTGTCCAACATGTCTACAGAGAATGGAGTACTAGTCACAGGCATGTAACACAGTGTAATAACAAAGCTCGTATAAAGAGCGTAACCGACAGCCACCCTTGTCAGCGGCGACTGGTTTCAAATGCGGCACTAATTGCTACTGCCTTTGAATCCAGGTCACCTTAGCCAGTTTCCGAACGAATGTTGCGAAAGGAACGCCATGAAATGCTCATTTGGAGTCGCGTTATCTCATCTCGCAAACGGGCATGCCTCACAGCCGCATATGAAGCAGCAGGCCTTCAATGGGTCAAACGACAAAAAAAGGTGACAGTGGCTGGTTGAGGGCGTGTAGAGTGGCATCACAGGGTGCTGTTTCGCCTCTTTTTGAGCAGTGCGAAGCGTCTGGTGCACCGAATGCCCAGTGAGGCGTTCAGTCCACAACGTGCGGAGGGTGCAGTTCCGGCTGGCGCTGATTCTGTGAGGTTTGGGAGTTCCTCGTGCCGTTATTTGGGTCCATTTAACTAACTAACTGTGAATGAGAACCTCAGTGTTTGTTTCAACATCGCGACGACCAAGCGTCACCATTTCTTCCCTGTCTTCGTGATGAGTATTTGATGGACATTTCCGAGTTCAAAGATGACCTTGTTCACGGCCTCAGCGCGTACGTTCTTTGTCAGCCGAACACTAAGGCACCCTATCACAAATCGACTGATCCCTTAAAAAATTCCATTTCAATCCCAAAGAAATTTTTTTTCTTTTTCTGGGTAGCGGGTGAAACGTAGCAATCGATGCCACCGCAGTTCGGCAGCACTACCGCACACACTCACCAATGAGGAACTTCATCTGCCTGTGACGTACGTGAAGAAACTTGTAGACTCTTCAAAATGGTTCAAATGGCTCTGAGCACTATGGGACTTAACTGTCCCCTAGAACTTAGAACTACTTAAACATAACTAACCTAAGGACATCACACGCATCCATTCCCGAGGCTGGATTCGAACCTGCGACCGTATCGGTCGCGCTGTTCCAGACTGAAGCGCCTAGAACCGCTCGATCACCACGGCCGGCTTCTGGACTCCTTTCACGGCCAAAAGGAATCCCTTATCAAGCATTGCGTCTCGTAGTCGTGACTAATCATTAGTCCTTGGTCCTGGTAATTTTCTCCAATCAACGTCCCTGGAAACGACCACTGCGGGAAAATCAAAGAAATTCGAGCTCATACGTAGACGTACTGAAAAATACTCGTCCCACACACCATACGCCGTTGGAAACTGGGCAAATAATAATTTTACCAGATGTCACTTACTCCATTGAATAAAATGTTTTTTGCTGAGTATGGATGTAGATGTAGAGAAGTCCAAGGAATCGGACTACCCACCTTCTAGTAGGAGGGGTGTCATGAAAGTAAGTGGCGATCGGTCACGAAATGAAAACCACAGCGCAAATCCGGTGATGCTTTGAACAGATGTGTTGGGCAGTGTCTCTAGTACGCTCGTCGTTCGCGTCACGTCGCTTTCTGCACTGCTGAGTGCACTGTGAGAACGTAAAGATGACTAGAAAGCAGTGACACCCGCCAGGTGTCTACCAAGCGTTTGATCGTCCACCATACAGCCCGGAAGTGGCTCTCTCATATTTTCATCTCTGCTCACATAGACCGCTGGCCTTGAAGACAACATTTTGCCTCAGACATCGAACTGCAGACCAGCGAAGAGAAGTGCCGGAAAGCACAGGCGACTGCCATCAATGACGAGGGCATTGGAAAGCTGGTACAACGCTGCGAAATTCGTCTAAGTCGGAGCGGAAACTGTGTAGAGAAGTAGCTAGAACTTGTAGCAAACTGTTGCAAATAAAACATTTTTGATTTTCACTGTGGTTTCCGTTTCGCAGCCGATCGGAAGTCACTTGCTAGACAACCCTCGTATTACCAGCTGTGGCATGTAAAGAAGATTGATTTGTCAGTACCACAACGTACAAGATGTTAACCACTGAATAGTTAGAAAACTATTAGTACAGGACTATCTCCCAGTTAATCACGATCTGTGCGTAGTGTTTCAACACATCGTAATTCTCAGTTTATAATAGCTACTGAATGCGACAGTCTGTCAACAGAACGATCGGATTTGTGTGAAAGGTTTCTGCCTCAGGGGCGTTGCTGCCGTGCACATGCTACGTACAGGGACTCCGATGCGGGTATATAAGCACCGAGATGTAGGCAAGCTACTAGTGTATCATTCGTGTCATTCCGACGTGCCTCTGGTAAATGCGGAAGCTTGAACTATGGCGACGTCATAACCAAATGCGTCCAAACAGGATCAACGTGCTGTTACTCTTTTCTTTCCCACCGAAGGACAAAACACCGGTAGACAACCACCGGAGAACGGAGATTGTGTATGAGGTAGCACGCGTGGAACGGTGTGCGACAAGGAGTGCTGACACTTCGAGATAACGCATCTCCCCATATCGCGAATGTTGTAACGCAAAACTTACCCCAACTCAAGTGGGAAGCCCTAGGGCACGCACGCTACAGCCCTGATCTCTCCCCGTGTGGTTATCACACCTTCGTTCTCTTAAAAAAGGCTGTCCTGTCGGACGATGACGTGCAAAAAGAGATCACGGACTTTTTCACGCAGCAGGACACCGTTTTTCACCAAACGGGATCCTCAACCTGGTGCATCAGTGGGAAGTCTGCGTCAAAGCTCACAGCGATTTTGCCTGATTGGCATACCGAATCTGGACTGTACGGTCTTCGAACGAAATCTCCTGATGGCCTCTTATACGACAAGATTACTTATGGAATAGCATAGTCAAACAATAAAACATGCGTAATTTCTTTCAAAGAAATCAATATGATCGAGCCTCTGGTATTATACAGTTCTGTCGGCCGTAGTTTAAATGTCGTTAAAGACATGTGAAATCAGATTGCAGCAGTGAAAATAAAAGGTCATTTCCTGCAAGATAAACTTCCCATGCATGCGTGTGCTATAATTATTCGAGGTACGCTTGAAACGTCCCCTTAGAGCAATTATACATGACTGTGCTTAAACTGACACACGATATTTTTAGCGCAACGCAATCTGACTTTCAAAAATCCCTACAAAAGAATGGCCCTGACTAACATTAACCTATACGTTTCACAAATCACTTGCCTCACAAAAATCTTGGTTACTCAAACTACTGCAATATAGCGAGCGCCACTACTGCCAGCTAAATAAAAGATTCAAACTATGGAAGGCACTAACTACTGATAGGCATAGTTAGCAAATGAAAGATTTTAATAGAGAACAAACAATGTATTTACCTTAATAGTGTTGAAAAATCATAATATACATAGCAGTTCATAACATCCAGACTTACAAATTTCAAAACTCCGCCATTTCTCTCCCCACATCCACAACTGCTGGCGGCTCACCTCCAACTGCGCAACACTACGCGCTGTTAACAGCCGACAGCACAACGCTACAATGGCAGACAACAATGCAAACTAACCACAGACTGCACACAGCACAGCCAGTGATTTTCATACAGAGCGCTACGTAACGTTGCCAATAAGAAAACATAAACAGCCTACTTACATAGCCCCCATGCTCCCCACAAAAAATTTTACAAATTGTTTTGGGCACTGGCCAATACAGATTTGAAAAATTTTTTCATAATTACAGTAAGAAAGATATCAAATTCACACAATTATTAATACAATGCTGGTCAAAAGCTAAAATTTTCTCACAGTCCATAAAGAGAGTCCTGATCATTCATCACAGTAAAACTGCCATTTCTTTTCTCAAAGTCTGAGCAGTAAAAGACAAGGCACACGGAAGTAGTGGATTTCCATGCAGTCTTGAAGAAGTAGTGTTGTCCTTCCAACGGAAAGACAGTGCTGACTCTTGACATGCTGACAGGTAATGGGCCACAACAGAGCAAACCCACAGCAGAGTCATTCGACGTTTTGAAGAATATTGGTAGGTAAGTCATCACAGAGCAGACCCACTGTAGTCCTGGTAGATATTACGGTATTGGTGGGCCACCAGAGGTGCAGACCCACTGCAGTCCTTGTAGAAATAATGGTATTGATGGGTCATCAAAGATGCAGACCCACTGTAGTCCTTGAAAAGATGGCCAGCAACATCTGTTGTGACTGCGCAGGTGCACAATCACCATTGAAGAGTCTTGCAGATAATATTGCAAGACCATACCCACCACTTGTGCACTCACAAAGTTTTTGGAACTGTCCTTAGAACCTGCAATGCTGTTATCCAGTCCCTTGCTGAATTATTAACTTACATGCAAACACTAACAGTCCCTACTTCTCACATATTGTCCATATACTATGACCAACAGAAATGTGTGCAGTGAAATTTAACTTACAAGTTACTTAATTTGATGAACTGGTGTCAATTACAATTTTATAACATAAGAATACAATAACAAAGGTACAAAATACATCATTAAAGAACATAACAGTACAGATAACATTTCTAATAATACGGGCTTTACAAAAGAATAGAAATAGACATATACATCAGTGTTACAGGAATTATGACAAGTAAATACATCAAAGATCAGAATAGCTTTCGAAAATAATGTCTAAACATCTTTGCAAAGTAAATAACATATTATTAATGCAAATTATATATGAGGATAACAGTATTCCTCATCATAGTGAATGTAGCTTAGTATTAGAAAAATTCTACAACATAAATCTCATTAGCTAAACACATAAAGGCAGGAAAAAGACAAATACACAAGGGTACATAAACACATAGCGGAATAATACAAAAGGAAAGACAGGGTTCGTTTTCAGTGTAACATTTGGTACTGTAGTCCAACCCAAAACTTCATTCCCTAGATCTTTCCTCTTATTTCAACATTTGTTTCCACCCAAAAAAAATCCTATCCAAGTATGCTTTCTGTATTTATATGTTCACATGTTTCTTACCTCATTATTTATTTTCCATTATCTTACCTCATCATTTATTTCCAAGAAAATCCTACCTAAACCTGTTGTCCCTAAACCCTACTTTTTTGCTCATGTCCTCTTTCAAAATACTTTTTTGGCCAAATCATTTTTTATAGCTTCTCAATGCATTTCTTCCAATTCATTGCAACTCGTTCTCTTGTATAGCCTATCCCATCTTAAGCTAACTTAAATCAACTGAGCTCAGATGCTAAACTAAGGGACGAGGCAATGCAGCAGCACATAACAAATTAACACAAACAGCAATGACAAAAATACAAATTGGCAAAGCTAGCAGCAGTAAATCTAAATTGGCAAAGAAAATGCAATATTACAACTAATATAAGGCAATGTGCAGCAAACAATAAAAATAAATCAGTAGTAAAACTGGCTTAACAGAGTAATACAAAGTCAAATTCAGTTAACACTATGCCTGCCAAACAGCAGCAGCAAATGCAATAACTTATACCTAAACATGACAAAGCTCAAGCAGAAAAAATATTACAGTAAAAATGGCCATGTTTAACACCTATGTCACATCTTAACACTAGAGTGATGCATCACAAAAACTTACTCTGCAAGAAAGTTACCAAGTCGTTAAAAAAATTATTTATAGAATTCCTGTGAGGGGAATGTCTATTTGTGTTCCCTTTTTTTTTTAAAGAAAGTAGATCATAAAATTATTCTTCACTGGGTCTGTAGAAAGAAACTATTAATATAAGTACATCTATTAAATTTTATTATAACCAATGTTGCAGTGCAACTACAAACTAGATATTAAACAAAATGAGCAATCTCTCAACTAAAAGGACAATAGATGTAAAATGTTTCTCATCATTTCATTTCAGTAAATATCATAAATTAAGAACTCTACAGTGTAATCATGTTTTCAAGTTTGAGCATATCGTATTTGCGATGCTTTCTACAATGAAATGTCAATAGCGAGGATAATGGCCTCCTTTTTTCTCCACCTGTGCCTCTGAAAGGCACATACTAATGGCTTTTTTCCAGGCGACTGTCACGCAGCTGGGTGCCCACGACACATTAAGTGAAGGTGGTCACTTAACTTTCTTACCGAAATATTTACGACACCAGTTTGCACTACAGTGACAGTCTCATATAAAATTTCACAGGTCGAAAAATTGCGTTACAAATGTGTAGAAACAAAATCCTATTAATATAACCGTGTCCAAAAAATTTTCGTCGGCATTGTAATACATTCACGCATTTACATACATTTCATAACTCTTAAAGTACGATTCTTGGTTTCCAACATCCTTTTTCACAAGTCAGAGTCCCTAACCACTACTCATTATTCCTTACCTTATTACACATATACATATTCGTCGACACTTCTTCAATATTTCATCGTAATAAATATGTAGCATAATCAAATTCCTCATATAGCATCAGCTTATTGATCATAAACATACCTCAACAGCAAAATATACATGGTCGTCGTAATAATAACATCATAACACCTCAGTCAAATCTCAATATCGTCGTAGCTTCCTCCAATAATATAAAAACCTAAAGAGAATTCTCTGCTCATTTAATAGTGTCATCTACCTCAAACGTACTTTAAAAACCACGATTCCATACCAAATACATCATTCAAAACTCTCATAGTATCACAATGGTTCCAAAATAATATGAACAGTTCACAAAGTACAGACAAAATACAGTTTCGTAAGTGTGAAGTTATCCAGCTGTGTAATTGTGTAAACATGTGTCACTGATGTAGTAAAAAAAATGTTTATCTCTCAGTTAAATGATCAGATAGCTGTGTAATTTGTGTGTTAGAGAAATGTGGTACCGATGTGTAAAGTTGTATAAGCAAATACCATATTAGCTAGGGCTCCTTGTGCTTGCCAAACATATGGTACACAAAGTAAGCGTGTACCCCCCTGAGGATTAATGTAATTATACCCTCAGGTGTTACAGATTACAGTTATGGAATGAAATGTATCACGGAAAACCTTTGTATCATTGTACTTCAAATATCTTTAAAAATAAATGACTTAAGTGCAAAATTAATCACTCAAATACGTGTACTGTAGCACTAAATGTGCGTCTTGCTGTAAGATAATCTCTGTGGAAGTGTCGTAGTAATTGTCCTCCAAAAGCTAAGTTCTGCAGAAGCCAATGTACTTACCTCATGATAAACAAAAGTGAAATGCTTTGCGTATAGATATCTTAGTTAGTACGCTTATTGCTGTGATGAAGAAAGTACTGTGCTGTAACGTATTGTTGTGCTACGAAAAAGGCAGTCTCATTGTAGCTATACCACAAAAGTTACTACTAAAACATGATTTACTTTCCAGAATAATACAGAAAAACTGTGCAGATATAAAACAGAAACACTGCAAAAGCAACATTGTAAATTTCACTCATTAGTAGCGTCATGATAAAATCGTGTAGCTGTCACATAAACTAACCACTGTGTCATCTGGTATCTCACAGAAAGTACTTTAAATCCAGAATGTATTTTCAAGTAAACCAAACTGTTGCATTAAAAACTCATTAACAGTACCAGTATATGTTCTAAGTATGTAAGCCTTATAGTCGTTACGTAATCGTGCAACTAACAAGCAAGAATGTACACACACAAAAACACTGTGATGTCTGTTCACTATAACAATGCATTCGTAATTTCTGTTTAAATAAGTTCTCTTGGTTCTTGATTGGATATTTAACTTCAAACATTGTTACATGATAACAGTTTCTAAGTGTGACAACGCGTAGTAGTAGCATGAAGTGAAAAATTTTATGGCAAAGACTAAGTTAAAAAGGCAGATTATCTCTCAGTAAATGGTTTTACATGTGAAATGTGGGGCAATCTTTTACTCTTCCTAGTGGACAGAGTTTAAACTTCAAAGCAATTATCATGTTGTATACGTCGGTAAGGAATGCTAAAATTTCTGAAGGTTAGTGTCTATGTTATTTTTCGCTGAGCCAGCCGCCGCACGTGGCTGCCTGTGGTGCGAGTCATTGTCTGTCTCTTTGTTGGCGCACGTCGTTATTGGGATTAGGAGACCTAACTTCTACAAATTCACCTTGTCGAGAGGGCCCTGCTCTGTTTGAATCCCGCCAGTTGTGAAGCAATTCAGGTCTGTCGTTATGGTCATATCGTCTGTCGTCATGTCGGTAGATTCCATAGTTTCTTTCTTGTCGGTCACGTGGTGGAGAATTTCTCCCTGAATCGTAACTGCGCGCTTGATCGTTGCGTCTAAATTTATTCTGTCTCCCTTGATAATAACTATTTTGGTTCCCAAATTGTCTGTTTCTCTGATTGTCTCTGTGATAGTTACTACTGTGGAGAGGTGATCTTTCCCTGTAATTATTACTACTCTGCCAACGGTTGTCATACGGGTGGTGTCTGTTTTGGTCACGATTTGTGTTTTGAGAATAGCCTTGTCGTGTCCAGTCATTATTTCTTTCATCGTGGAATTGCGACGGATGTGACCTGTAATTGTTGTGTTCCTGTTTTCGTGTTCCGCGATTGTCAGTGTCAATTTCTAATTCTTGTAAGAGTCCCTGAAAAGCTTCAATGTCGTCTTTGCAACGTCCTGCCAAAATAATATGTCGTAAATGTTCAGGTAATTTGATTAAGCAAATGCGGATGAGTTCTGAGGGGCTGTATGGGTTTGACAGGTACTGATTCTTGTGCAACATGTCTTCAAAATATTTCACAAGACTGGAAAATTCAGATTGTTCGAAATGTTTCATCATTATGATGCTATGTTTTACTCGCTCTTGTGTAGCTTGAGACCAATATGCTGAGAGGAAGGCATGGTAAAATTCTCCTTCACTGTGGCAATCGTGAATGACCGATCGCATTCTTGCAGCTGGTTCATTCTCTAAATAGCCACACATAAACTCTAATCTGTGCTCTAATGACCAGTTGGGAGGAAAACAATGAGAGAATTGATGAAGCCACGCTTATGGATGAATGTCGCTGCCGGAATTCTTAAATGTTTTTAATTTACGTGTAGTAATGAACAGCTTATAGTCAAAATCATCATGTCGGCGAGTCGCATATCGGTCATTGTTACGTCGTTTCGGCGGTTCCATTTCAAAATTCGGTGCACCTTGCCAATTTCTTTCATAATTTCCGAAATGTCCTGTGTTATTATTTTGTGGTTGTTCCGTATTTCTAAGTTCCTCTTCCCATGTTGGAGCGCGAGTGTCCTCTGAAATATGTAATTCTAGTATTACTTGTGTCAACTGATCTTGTAGTTCCCGGATTTCTCTTTTATAGATTTGATTTTGATTTTGTTTGAATTTTCTAATTTGTTCATACTCTTCAGTGTCTGTGAAGGCCACAGGTCTTGTGTCATTCAGATCATCATCTACCTTTGTAGATAAGTTAGTGAACTGATCTGAAAGTTCGGCTACTTTATCCGACAGTGAAATTATTTCCTCTGTGTGTTTTCCTGAACCAAGTTTCAGAGTGTCCATTTGTGTTGAAATCGTATCTACTGTGTCCTTTAAGTTTTCCTAAGATTTTGCAAGTTGCGTAACCGAATCGGTAGATGCAACTGAGTCAATTTTAGCCCGCAAGGTCTCATGATTTTCATGAACAATGGTTTGCAGTTCCTTTATGGCTGCTTCGTGATTCTGTAATGCATTTTCATGACGCGAAAAAATAGGTTGGGAATGCTCACAAATTTGTGCTTTTACGTCATTACAGACTTTTTCACATTTCGATTCAATGTTATGTAACTCAGTAGTTAAATCTTCACGTGTTTGTTCAAGTGTGGTGTCTAACTTCCGAAGATTTTGTTCCATTGTGTCTAACTGTTGCTGTGTTTGTCTCTGGTGTTGTTCCATTGTGTTTAACTTTTGAAGATTTTGTTCCATTGTGTCTAACTTTTGAAGCTTTTGCTGTGTTTGTCCCATTTGTTGTATTAATTGTAATAAAAATGCACTGGTGTCTGAAACATATTCCTCAGTGCTTTTCGGTAGTGAATTTGCACCGGCAACATTCACATTTTGACAAGCAGAAAATGTGTCTTGACTTATTTGAGAAAACGGTGAGGACGCAAAACCCGAATCTACAGTATTTGCATGATTGTGTCCTGTCATTTCGGATTCCTGAGGCGAGCTGTTGCCGACCGATCGATCGATAATGCTTCCCTGTTCACTAATTGTTTCACTGCCTACACCATTATTTGCGGCCCACTCCATTTCCCTATGCACAATTACCAAATCACTAGTTTGAACATTAGTTAATACATTACACGGTGGCGCTAACACACTGCTTTCGTCTTCACTGTCATTTCTCAGTTTACCTTGGAGCCTAGTATTACGTTTTTCACACGACATTATTGTCACAATATTTCCACGGCAACACAGAATAACACAATTTGAAGAGCAAAAATAAGGAACACATTGACATAGCACTGAAAATAATATCTAGTTAATTGCAAGCGCTGCTGCGAAATACTTGGTGCAAATCTACATGCAAGCCACAACTGTTTTACTGTACAACACTGAAAAACTACAACTACAAAGGAGATTCTCTCTACAATTACGCGCTAGCAATAAACAAAATCTACACTAATTACACAAACTACAAGAAAAAAATCAGAAGATTCCAGTGAGGTATCCTCGGCTAAGGGTCGACATATGAAACGTCCCCTTAGAACAATTATACATGACTGTGCTCAAACTGACACACGATATTTTTAGCGCAACGCAATCTGACTTTCAAAAATCCCTACAAAAGAATGGCCCTGACTAACATTAACCTATACGTTTCACAAATCACTTACCTCACAAAAATCTTGGTTACTCGAACTACTGCAATATAGCGAGCGCCACTACTGCCAGCTAAATAAAAGATTCAAACTACGGAAGGCACTAACTACTGATAGGCATAGTTAGCAAATGAAAGATTTTAATAGAGAACAAACAATGTATTTACCTTAATAGTGTTGAAAAATCGTAATATACATAGCAGTTCATGACATCCAGTCTTACAAATTTGAAAACTCCGCCATTTCTCTCCCCACATCCACCACTGCTGGCGGCTCACCTCCAACTGCGCAACGCTACACGCTGTTAACAGCCGACAGCCCAACACTACAATGGCAGACAACAATGCAAACTAACCACAGACTGCACACAGCACAGCCAGTGATTTTCATACAGAGCGCTACGTAACGTTGCCAATAATAAAACATAAACAGCCTACTTACACGCTGAACAAAGCAAGTGAAATACCTATGTCGCCATTTTACTTAGATTTGGGGACGCACTACTGAACGTATTCCTGCGTTCAATAAGTCGTTTTAATTAGATTTCAAGGCCCTCGAATTCACTTGACTAGTTTTAAGTTTCGATTTTTGTATAAAATGATGAAAATAAGACTGGTGGTATCCCTTATACATTAAGTGATGTAGAGTCTTGGGAATTCCAGGCGTAAGGAGCCGAACTTACTGTCGTTTTGCCTGTTTCGAATACCGTTGGAATCAGTTGAACAGACATGTCTACGCTGTTCTAGGCGGCAATCTAGCCTTACGCTTTATGAATTGCATGTTTTTTACAACAGCGGTCGCCACACTTCGAAATATTTCGTGCAGTGGTTTAGAGGGACACTCTGATTATTTTTATCAGAGGTCGACACACAAAATTATTTCTCGAGAGTGTCTGGCAGGCTTGCATTTACTGTGTTTAGTGTTGATCTGAACATAGAATAATTTTGATCTGGGAACACAGGCAATGTTATTTTAAATATGTATCAAGTTTACAAACCGTTTTAAGGGCTCGAGCTATTTTAGATTTGCTTTGCAACAGTGAAGACATTAAAAACTGCTGCTTAGTTTGTGAAGAAGTAAATTACACTGTTAATTTTGAATTATATAAACTGTGCCGCGCCGGGTAGCCCCGCGGTCTCGGGCGCCTTGTCACGGTCCGCGCGGCTCCCTCCGTCGGAGGTTTGAGTACTCCCTTCGGCATGGGCGTGTGTTGTCCTTAGCGTAAGTTAGTTAGACTAAATAGTGCGTAAGCTTAGGGACCGATGACCTCAGCAGTTTGGTCACATAAGACCTTACCACAAATTCCCAATTTTTTTAATATAAGCTGTTGTTGCGAACATTACTGAGCATACTGCACGTATTTAACAACCTAACGATTACGTATTCTGATTTATACATCAGGAAGGATTAATTATTTTTATTTAATGAAGGGTCAGGTACGGTTACAGCATTCCCTTTGACAGATGTGAAAAAATTTTTTTTGTTAATACACCGTACGCTCATATTAATGTGAGTACCGCCTATGTTCGACATCAGCGTGAAATAGCGACTCATAGGCGGCAGATAGCAGCACCAACAGTGGATGGTACATAAAGTGTGTCGGGGGACGCGGAAAACAGTGCAGTCGTTGCCGTAATGCAGAAACGGAGCGATTTATCTGACGTCCAAAAGGGCAAGATTACTGGCTTTCGGGCCAAGGCTGGAAGCATTTCCGAAATGACTAAGTTCGAATACCGTTCTCATGACGGAGTGGTTAAACTATACATTGCATCGCAAAATGACGCTGTACAACTATGGAGCACCATGGGCCGTAGATAACAGGGGTGAACGACTACTTCAGAGATGTGTGCGTACAAATAGATGTGTAACTGTTGAGCAGCTGATGGCCTAGATGAACCAAGAGACTACGAACAGTGTCTCCTCAACGACCGTTCAGCGAACGTTGCAGTGTTCAAATGGCTCTGAGCACTATGAGACTTAACATCTGCGGTCATCAGTCCCCTGGAACGTAGAACCACTTAAACCTAACTAACGCAAGGACATCACACACATCCATGCCCGAGGCAGGATTCGAACCCGCGACCGTAGCAGTCGCGCGGTTCCGGACTGCGCGCCTAGAACCGCTAGACCACCGCGGCCGGCCGTTGCAGTGTATGGGCCTCCGCAGCAGGTTGGTTGGTCGCTGTACCCGAGCTGACTGCTCTTCATCGACGACGAAGGCTGGAAGTTGCACGCTAGTACCGCAGCAGAACATCCACTGACTGGCGACAGATGTCCAGATCGCCTTAAGCGTGTACGGCGTGAAATGTCTGAAAGCAAACATCCTGCGACAATCGTCGGAAGGGTTCGAGCGTGAGGAGAAAGCGTTATCGTCTGGGTAATGTTTTGGTGGCATTCCCTGTGTCACCCCGTCATTCTGGAAGCCACAATGGATCAACACAAGAAGTCATCTATCATTGGGTACCATGTCTACCCCTAGATGCAGTTTGTTTTTTCTCGGCACGATGGCATCAACCAGCAGGACAATGGAACTTATAGCAGCTCGCCATGTACATGCGTCCTTCGAAGAGCACCAGGCTCCCCAGAAATAAACCCAGTCGACAATCCTTGGAACCATTTCAATGGATGAACATAACGCAGCTGGCCACGGCACTAGAATCGACGTGGCTATACATGCCCGTCGGTACACTCCAGAACCGCATTGACTCTGTTCTTACACGTCTCGCAGCCGTCCTCACTGAAAAGACATCTATTTAGGTTTTTGACATGTGGCCAAAAAAAAATAGGCTCTAACCACTATGGGACTTAACATCTGAGGTCATCAGTCCCCTAGAACTTAGAACTACTTCACCCTAACTAACCTAAAGACATCACACACATCCATGCCCGAGGCAGGGCCGGCCGCTGTGACCGAGCGGTTCTAGGCATGGATATGTGTGATGTCTTTAGGTTAGTTAGGTTTAAGTAGTTCTAAGTCTATGGGACTGATGACCTCAGATGTCCCATAGTCCTTAGAGCCATTCGAACCATTTGAGCCCGAGGCAGGATTCGAACCTGCGACCGTAGCAGCCACGTGGCTCCAGACTGAAGCGCCTAGAACCGATCGACCACAGCGTCTGGCGATATGTGGTAATTTTAACGTGAATGGACAGTGTGTTACAAGGATGTACAAGCAAAAAAGAATTTCTATATGCAGAAAATGGTGCTGACATTCCAAAATATAAGTTCTTTATATCTGGAAAGATATAGGAGCTATTTTTCAAGTTTAACTGTGTACAGGCGTGAAAACTGTACAATGGGGAGACAGAAATGAAACGGAATGGTGAATTTCTGTCTTTTATAAAGGAACCACCCCAAAATTTACCTTAATTGATTTCATCATGTTGTGCAGTTCTTCTTGTTGTCTCCGTGCTTGCTAAGAAAATGGGATGAAAAGTTCCGCCTTATGCCAGACACCTTTTTTCTTTTATTTCACCCACACATGTTTCAGCACTTTTGTGCTATCATCAGTGGGTTCTATTTTTATTTTTAACTGCAAATTTGTTGTTAACATATTAACATTTTCGTCGTTTACAACATTGTGTAAAAGTTGCATTCTTACATTATATTATTGTCCTCTTGTTTTGGTAGCTGTTATGCTACACAATATACAACATGTCATCTGCAAACAGCAAAACGTAATTTATTTTCTATTTGTTATGTATTTACGAACGGAAATAAGACTGTATCACGTTTTCTTTCTGTAACTTACAGTTTTGAAGTTGTGGTACGTTTTCCTGTTTTGTTGGCGAAGTAAATGGGCTTACCTCTTTGCCTGTGTTCGTGTGGCAATGCAGTTTTTCGATTACTCAAAACATAGGCGGAGTTTTCGCTGCCATTACGTGTTATTGTGGCTGTGTGGCGTTCATTTGTTTCGTAGCGTGTTCTGGTGGCTGAGGCGCGCGAGTATGAATTGTATTTGGTGTTAGTTGTGTGTGGTTTATGTGGGTTTGCCTGTGTGTGATGAGTACTGGGGCAGAGAGAGAGTTTCTTTAGTATATTACCTACCCTGTGTGTGACTTTGTTGTTGTAAGTCATTATGTGCCATTTGTTGCTTACTGTCTGCCGATTTGTTGTGTGATGAGTTGTGTTTGTATGTGTGTGTTTTTCATTGGTACACACATCCCAACAGAAGAAACCATCAACATAATAGAAAGAAACCTCCAACTGCAAGGAAACATACCCACAACAAACATACAAGAAATATTAGCCATACTCAGACTCATCACAGAACAGAACTACTTCACATTCAACAACAGATTTTACTCTCAACAATATGGACTACCCCAATCAGTGGCCTCCTAGCTGACATTTTCCTCAACCAGATAGAAAAACAAATCTTTGACAGAGTAGTAATACCAAAACAGAAAAAAATAATATATTGGTACAGATACATAGATGACATAATTTGCTTAATAGATTAACCACTGTCCCGCATAACAGAACTTCATGATAACATAAACTCCATCCACCCACAAATACAATTCATCATAGAAACACAAACAGATGAAAAACTTAATTTCTTAGATCTCACTATACACAAGAGAAAGAACAAACATGAATTCACAATCTACAGAAAACCCACCCTCACCAGCACCATTATTCATAACCAATCCAATCACCCCATAACCCACAAAGAAGCCAGCTTCAGATATTTACTTCACAGGCTGAACAAAATACCCTTGAATAAGCATGACTACACACAAGAACTGAACACAATAAAACAAATTGCACAGGAGAATGGATATGATGCAAAGAGAGTAGACAAAATTAACCACAAAATACAAAAACAAACAGCACATAACCATGAAAAACACACACATACAAACACAACTCATCACACAACAAATCGGCAGACAGTAAGCAACAAATGGCACATAATGACTTACAACAATAAAGTCACACACAGGGTGGGGAATATACTAAAGAAACACGGACTAACATAGCATACATAATGACTTACAACAATAAAGTCACACACAGGGTGGGGAATATACTAAAGAAACAAGGACTAACATAGCATACAGAACCAACAACACAATACAGAGCAGACTTGGAAGAATTACCACCAACACTGACAAATACAGCCAGTCTGGCATCTACCAACTTACTTGCAACTGCTGCCAATCTGTATATGTGGGCCAAACATGCAGGACCTTCAGAACCAGATATAATGAACACCTCAGAGCACTGAAAAGCAATAGCACACACTCAACATTTGCAGACCACCTGGTAGCACACAACCACCACCCAACAAACATTGAAACTGACCTTCACATCCTAAAAACTAGCAGCGCCTATACCAAAAATTAACTATAGAAGAAAACTACCACATCCAAAAATCAATAGCCCAAGGAAAGAAAGTACTCAATGAATACACATCACTGTGCAACAAAACTCTCTTCGCCACAATAGAAGAACTATACAAGTAAAACACACACACACACACAAATCCTCTCTCTTTTCTTTCTTTCTTTCTTTCCTTCTTTCAGTCTCTCTCTCTCTCTCTCTCTCTCTCTCTCTCTCTCTCGCACACACACTCTCTCTCTGCCCCAGTACTCATCACACCAGGCAAACCCACATAAACCACACACAACTAACACCAAATACAGTTCATACTCGCGCGCCTCAGCCAGCAGAACACGCTACGAAACAAATGAACGCCACACAGCCACAACAACACGTAATGGCAGCGAAAACTCCGCCTATGTTTTGAGTAATCGAAAAACTGCATTGCCACACGAACACAGGCAAAGAAGTAAGCCCATTTACTTCGCCAACAAAACAGGAAAACGTACCACAACTTCAAAACTGTAAGTTACAGAAAGAAAACGTGATACAGTCTTATTTCCGTTCGTAAATACATAACAAATAGAAAATAAATTACGTTTTGCTGTTTGCAGATGACATGTTGTATATTGTGTAGCATAACAGCTACCAAAACAAGAGGACAATAATATAATGAAAGGTACGTTACTTTTCGACAATTAAGTTATAAATGCAACTTTTACATAATGTTGTAAACGACGAAAATGTTAATATGTTAACAACAAATTTGCAGTTAAAAATAAAAAAATAAAAATGGAACCCACTGATGATAGCACAAAAGTGCTGAAACATGTATGGGTGAAACAAAAGAAAAAAGGTGTCTTGCATAAGGCGGAACTTTTCATCCCATTTTAAGTGATTTCGTGCAATAACGGAAAACTGAAGTATTGAGCACGGGATTGTGATTTGAACAGCAGTCCTAGTTAATGCAGGTCTAGTGTCTTAAGCACTGAGACACCTCACTTGGTGGAAAACTATAGCTGTTATTTTATTTTATTTTATTTACATGTCAAGTTCTGTAGGACCAAATTGAGGAACAAATCTCCAAGGTCATGGAACATGTAAATACACGAAATTACAACATAAAAGTAATAACAGAAAAAAATAAAATCTTTATGAACCGGAAAAAAAGTAAGTGCATAAGTCTACGTAAACACAATCAACAATACAACAAGAATCAGCTTAATTTTTGAAGGAACTCCTCGGCAGAACAGAAGGAGTGACCCATAAGGAAACTCTTCAGTTTCGATTTGAAAGCGCGTGGATTACTGCTAAGATTATTGAGTTAGAGCGGTAGTTTATTGAAAATGGATGCAGCAGTATACTGCACACCTTTCGCACAAGAGTTAAGGAAATCCGATCCAAATACAAAAAAATGGTTCAAATGGCTCTGAGCACTATGGGACTTAACATCGATGGTCATCAGTCCCCTAGAACTTAGAACTACTTAAACCGAACTAACCTAAGGACATCACACAACACCCAGTCATCACGAGGCAGAGAAAATCCCTGACCCCGTCGGGAATCGAACACGGGAATCCGGGCGCCAGAAGCGAGAACGCTACCGCACGACCACGAGCTGCAGACGATCCAAATACAGTTTTGATTTCTGCCCAGTATTAACTGAGTGAAAGCTACTTATTCTTGGGGACAAGCTAATATCGTTTGCGAGAAATGACAATAAGGTGTATATACAGGAGTATATATATGGATAGGCCAATGTCAAAATACCTAGACTCGTGAACAGGGGTCGACAAGAGGTTCCTGAACTTAACAGCACTTATTGCCCGAACCGCCACTTTCTGAGCCAAAAATATCCTTTTAGAATCCGAAGAGTTACCTCAAAATATAATACCATACGACATAAACGAATCAAAATAAGCAAAGTAGACTAATTTTCGTGTCGAACGATCACTCACTTCAGATACCGTTCGAATACCAAAAATGGCAGCATTAAGTCTTTGAACAAGATCCTGAACGTGGGCTTCCGACGACGGTATACTATCTATCTGAACACCTAGAAATATGAACTTCTCAGTTTCACTAATCATATGCCCGTTCTGTGAAAATAAAACATCAGCTTTTGTTGAATTGTGAGTTAGAAACTTTAAAAAGTGAGTCTTATTGTGACTTATTGTCAGTTTATATTCTACAAGCCATGAACTCTGCTCATGAACTACACTATTTGCAAATGGGCCAATGTTGCACACAACATCCTTTACTACCAAGAGAGTGCCGTCAAGAAACATAAATATTTCAGAGTTACCCGTAATACTAGAGGGCATATCATTTATATAAATAAGGAACAGGAATCGCCCCACCACTGATCCCTGGGGCACCCCCCACTTGACAGTACCCCACTCAGACCCCACATCACAGCCGTTATCAACATTGTGAATAATCGAAGTTTTGCTGCCTGTTGCTAAAGTAAGAGGTGAACCAACTGTGAGCTACTCCGCGTATTCTGTAATGGTCCAACTTCTGGAGCAATATTTTGTGATCAACACAATCAAACGCCTTAGTTAAATCAAAAAATAAGACTAGCGTTCGAACCCTTTTGTTTAACCGATCCAGTACCTCACAGAGAACAGATAATATAGTATTTTCGGTTGTAAAACTACTTCTAAGGCCGAACTGTACATTTGATAACAAATCGTGTGATATAAAATGATAGATTATCCTTGCATACACAGCCTTTTCAATAACTTTAACAAAGAAAGATGGCACAGAAATAGGTCTAAAATTATGTACACAATCCTTTTCTCCCTTTTTATAAAGCAGCTGTACTACTGAGTATTTTAATTGTTCGGGAAACTGATCATCCCTAATGAAAAAATTACAAACATGGCTAAATACAGGGGAAACATGTGCAATACGGAACCTTAATATTCTGCTAGGCCCTCCATCATATCCATTAGAGTCCTAATTATTGACTCAGTCTTCCCCTTGTCTGTATCACAGAGGAGTATTTCAGACATCAGTCTCGGAAAGGTATTTGCCAAGAAAGTTATATGATTCCCTGTAGAAAGTAAATTTTTATTTAATTCACCAGCAATGCTCAGAAAAGATTCTTAAATACTGTACATACATCTGATTCATCAACAGAAATATTTTTATTACCAACTAAATTCATATCGTAAACCTTGTGCTGCTGACTAGACAGTTCCTTCACAACTGACCATATGGTTTTAATTTTACCCTGTGAATTAGTTATTCTATTTGCATACCATATACTCTTTGCCTTCCTAATAAAATTTTAAGCACCTTACAATACTATTTGTAGTGGGCTGCTGTTTCTTGATTGTGACTACTTCTAACATTTTGACGTAACTCCTGCTTTGTTGTACATGATATCCTTATCCCACCAGTCAGCCACCTGGGCTGCCTATTACTGCTAGTACCCCGTTTAGAACGTTCTAATGGAAAGCAACTCTCAAAGAGCATGAGAAATGTGTTAAGAGAAGCATTATATTTATCATCTATGTTATCGGCACTATAAACATCCTGCCATTCTTGTTCCTTGACAAGATTTAAAATACTCTCTATTGCTGTGTGATTAGCTTTCCTTCTTACTTTGTAACTGTATGTGATATTTGTTTGAGTACAAAAGCCTTTTAGTGTTAAAATTTGTGCATCATGGTCTGAAGGGCCATTCACCCTTTTAGTAACATTATGCCCATCTAGTAATGAAGAATGAATAAAAATATGGTCTATGGTTGTACTACTGTACCCCTACACCATAGTTGAAAAAATCACAGTCTGCATCAGATCTTATGAATTTAGGAGATCTACCAACATCCTTTCTCTTGCACCATCATATACAAAATTTATATTGAAGTCATCACGTATAACTAATTTCTGGCACTTCCTACAAGTGAATCAAGAACCCACTCTAGCTTGAGTAGAAATGCTCTGAAGTCAGAGTTAGGGGACCTAGAAACAACAGCAATTAGTTTAGTTTCGCTAAACTCAACTGCCCCTGCACAACACTTTATCTGTTCAGTGCAGTGCCGTGATACGAGTATGGATTCAAATGGAATACTGTTTTTTACGTACAGAGCCATTCCCTCATCCCGCAAGGAACTCCTTGAAAACAACCACCTAATCTGTATCCTGGTAAAGGTAGCCTCTGAATTGTCAACCCGGCCGGGGTGGCCGAGCGGTTCTAGGCGCTACAGTCTGGAACCGCGAGATCGCTTCGGTCGCAGGTTCGAATCCTGCCTCGGGCATCGATGTGTTTGATGTCCTTAGGTTAGTTAGGTTTAAGTAGTTCTAAGTTCTAGGGGACTGATGATCTCAGATGTTAAATCCCATAGTGCTCAGAGCCATTTGATCATTTTTTTTAATTGTCAAATTATATAAGTGGTGCTGTTTGAATGGTGGATGGTCGGAATCCCAGAGACGTGTTTAGGTATGAGTATCTAAGACAAATCGTTGATGATGTGAGCAGCAGAAGTTTTGTTGAAATGGAGAGGTACGACAACCGAGAGATTGTCAACCTGTCGGTCAACTGTCGACTTACGTTTTAACAAGACCATGGATTATTGGGGCCTTTCGGTCGCCGTAGTGTGCACATCCGTTTTACGACAGTATTCGAGAAAGAGCTTTAAATTAATTCGTGGTCACTCTAATTATAAAATATGATGAACATACGTTTGTGGAGAGACGCACATTCACGCCATCGACCTCTTGTCTGCACAGAGTGGAAGCTTACAACAGAAACTGCTGCCAGTGAGGACAATCGAACAACGGCGAGTGAACGGAGGCTATTGTTGGCCTGCGACGCTGTGAGGTGGTCGACAGCCCCGCCGCGCTCACTTCGGCCTACTTTCTGCGCGCGCCTTGTGTTTTACTGCCGCCGTATCTCAGGGCCACATCTACGTCGGCAATCTGAAGATCGCTGGAGCTTGATATTGCGTTTGAGAATCTCGCACTCTCGCGTCGCCTCTATCCACTGAGTACGTAATCCTTTATTCCACACAGTTATAAAATTCCAAACTTCGTGTTGGACTACACTGTTGCGCTGTCTGAGATTTTCCCGGTGTAATAACTGCTTGGAAGGTTGTCGATCATTGCGTCGGATGGTGGCATGTACCGGGTGATCAAAAAGTCAGTATAAATTTGAAAACTGGATAAATCACGGAATAATGTAGATAGAGAGGTAGAAATTGACACACATGCTTGGAAAGACGTGGGGTTTTATTAGAACAAAAAAATACAAACGTTCAAAATATGTCCGACGGATGGCGCTTCATCTTATCAGAATAGCAATAATTAGCATAACAATGTAAGACAAAGCAAAGATGATGTTCTTTACAGGAAATGCTCAATATGTCCACCATCATTCCTCAACAATAGCTGTAGTCGAGGAATAATGTTGTGAACAGCACTGTAAAGCATGTCCGGAGTTATGGTGAGGCATTGGCGTCGGATGTTGTCTTTCAGCATCCCTACAGATGTCGGTTGATCACGATACACTTGCAACTTCAGGTAACCCCAAAGCCAATTTTTGTGTTAGCAGAAGAGCCAACACCGTGTTACGAGTGGGGGCCGAAATGCAGGCGTTTTAGCTCACGCAGGCTGGCGTGAGGAGGGAAGAACTATACTGACGTGAGGTCTGGAACATGACAAGGAACGAGAATTCAGAAAGCGGACGTAGTTAGTTTCATACATAACTTTAATCCATTAATGATGAACGTCGCTCTTGACGGTACATGATTCACAATATTATCTGTTCAGAATACATTCTTGAAGCAATTATAGAAACTGAATATGGCGCCTTGCTAGGTCGTAGCAAATGACGTAGCTGAAGGCTATGCTAAACTGTCGTATCTGCAAATGAGGGCGTATTTAGTCATTGAACCATCGCTAGAAAAGTCGGCTGTACAACTGGGGCGAGTGCTAGGGAGTCTTTCTAGATTAGACCTGCCGTGTGGCGGCGCTCGGTCTGCAATCACTGACAGTGGCGACACGCGGATCCGACATATACTAACGGACCGCGGCCGATTTAAAGGCTACCACCTAGCAAGTGTGGTGTCTGGCGGTGACACTACACCAATAATTGCACGAACTGAGGTCTGGGGACCCGGGAGGCCAAGCATGACGAAAGTGGCGACTGGGCACACGATCATCACTAAACGACGCGTGCAAGAGATCTTTCACACGTCTAGCAATACTTTGTTTTTTTCGGTTCTAATAAAACCCCATGTCATTCCAAGCATGTGTGTCAATTTTTACCTCTCTATCTACATTATTCCGTGGTTTGTTAAGTTTTCAAATTTATACTGACTTTTTGATCACCCGTTACTGCATCTTTATATTTCATGTCTACATAATTACTTCTCGACATTGTCAACCCGGCGACGGAAATGTTTCGCCGAGCGAGAGACCGGTTCATTGACACCGTCACTGCAGACAGACTGACTTTGTTGACTATCCACAACCTCGCCTCTGCTCATACCTCTTCTTCACTATCAGAGTGAAGTTCTTCGAAGGTTTTCTTTGTTTTGGAAACAGGTGAATATCGGATGAGACCTAATCGGATCTGTATGGAGAAAGATGATGGCAGTGAACTCAAGGCGCCGGACTGTTGCAAATGCAGCGACGCTTGTGTATGATCTGCCACTTTCAGGCTGAAGAAGAGGCTGTCCCACATACAGACTCTTTCGGCGGTTAAAAACTAGATTACAACACACTGTTTCTCAAGCACCGACATAGTCACATTGCACACCGCCACAGCTCGGCGCCTTGTAGACGCAGAGAGTTCCAGTTTGCGTCAGAGCAGACTGGAAATCGACAGAGTAATATGCATAGCATGTAATACCTCAACCGATATTGAAACAGAATAAAAATTTCGGAGGCATCACATTTCAGCACGCCCTTGTACAAATAATTTTATTTTCTTCACTACATGTCACCATTGCGATAATAGGCATTTCTCTGTGGTGACTAGTTCCGGAGAATCACTTTCATTTTCAGACCATGGCCTACAAAAGATTTTATGGTGTTCACGAAGGAAAAACTACAGTGTGCCTCCAAGATCGTATACAAAAGCTGAACGCTAAATAAAGTTTTACAAAATTTTCTATCTATGGAGTACAAGGTTTTTATATACCTTAGATGTAGGTGTAAAGTTTACACCAATGTACTTGTGATTGACCGGATATGCAGTGTTCCTCACCATTAACCAGTATATAGACACAACATAATAAACATCGTGTGAGCATAGAATGCGAGTTCCTTCCCATCGAACACAGCAAACCGAAGTGCTACACTACCCTACTCGTCTCGTAATCTCCATAGAGCTCGGTTGCAGTGATATGTGACAGACTCACATGCAATCGAAACATCACATGCACTTTTGTCAAAGGTAACAAACCACCTTTAATAGCACAAAATTTCATTACAAATGTTGCAATTAATTACAACCATTTACATTTGTTTTACATAAATAATTGTGACATGTCACACATTATAATAAAACTGAAGCAACACCACAATATGTCGTGCCAAAAAGTAAATACCCGTCAAACATGACAGACATATCGGCATGGGGCAGCCGCGTGGCCTAGGCGCCTTGCCACGGTTTGCGCGGCTACACCCGTCCGAGGTTCGACTCCTCCCTCGGGCATGGGGGTGTGTGTTGTACTGAGCGTAAGTTAGTGTAAGTTAAACTAAGGAGTGTGCAAGCGTAGGGACCGATGACCTCAGCAGTTTGGTCCCATAGGAACTTACCACCTACCATGACCGACATAACAGGTGAAATATATAAAAATTTCTTTTGTAAAATTAATTCAAATAATTATTAAGCACAAGTTGTTTAATTCGACAAACTTCTATTATATCTTGCCTATGGTACATATTTCCACATATTAATAGCTTTGAAGACCAGTATCTTATGTTTATATTTATACCAAGTGGCCGCGCGGGATTAGCCGATCGGTCTCAGGTGCTGCAGTCATGGACTGTGTGGCTGGTCCCGGCGGAGGTTCGAATCCTCCCTCTGGCATGGGTGTGTTTGTTTGTCCTTAGGATAATTTAGGCTAAGTAATGTGTAAGCTTAGGGACTGATGACCTTACCAGTTAAGTCCCATAAGATTTCACACACATTTGAACATATACCAAGTGGCTGTAATTAAGCTATGATGCCACGAAATTTTGCCTACATCAAAAAAGTATTTACGATAACATTGTGTGCTCAAACGAGATTCATCATATTGTATTTATGTTACGGTTAATGGTGAGGAATAATGCATATTTAGTTACTCACATGACTATCATGCTCAAAAATATCCGACCTACCTGAATTGGGTTTCATCTGATTTCTATGCAACCCACACAACACAACTGTCTTTCACGTCCTCTGCTCTCTTTTCAGTACTGCCATTTGAGTGAGGACACAAGACAGAACTGCCCTGCGGGGCTGCCAGTCCAGATGCAGATTAATAGCACGTTAATGCAAATATCAGAAAACAGTTTACTGAAGGTAACACAACCATTGCGCTGGTAAACTCAAATTTATAACAATAAATGACATTTCAGAACGCAAGTTTTAATTTGAAATTATGTAACGAAAATTTTTGTATCGGGCTGGGATCGGAGACTCTAACTCAGCCACTATTGGTCCTGTTAACTAACCACAAAAGATGGTTCCAATCACAAGTAAAGAGGCGTGCGCACATTTAAACTTCAAATGACAAGGGATAAAGTTTTCTGTTGGACAGAGATTCGAACCCAGCAACTAATTGTATTGTTAATTAAGCACAATCAAATGTTATGAATCGTAATTTTTCACCAGTAGCGAGATGATTGAAACTGAAACGATGAGATGAAAAAGTTTTGTCTTACCTGGATTCGAACTCAGTACATATCGACGTTGATCTCTAGTCAAGAATATACTTTAAAATTAGGTTTATTTCACCAGTAGCGAGTTGTGCACATGTCTGAACTGGAAATAACATGGTGAAAATTTCTGTGCTGACTGGCAGTCGAAACCTCCACATATCATCACTACTGACCACAAAGAGATAATGAATATCGGATTCATTTTCGCCCGTAACTAGCAGTAAAATGTTTGAACCTGAAAATACGTGACGAAAGGTTGTGTGTCTGACAGGGAGTCGAAACGGGCACCAATCAATTATGTTGAAAACGCAAGAGAGGCGTTAAAAACCTCAATTATTTGTGACCTGTAGTTTTGCGTGCGCGCGTTACAGCTTGAAATGACACCACGGAACCTTTTGTGCGACACCATGTTTCGAACCCAGGAGACCTCGAGGACATTGAAATCATGGAGAAGCAGTGAAACGGTGGAAGCATATCATCGCATAGAGAGCCAAACCTGGTGAAAGAGGAGATCTGAGTCTGAACCCCAGTTTAGCACGAATATTTTGTACGTCTCATGCTCATACAGTAAGACTTAAGCGCTCTGTCACCTTACATGACGGCTGGATCAGTGATAAAAAAGTCTCGTTTAAGAAAGCTTACAGGAGATCGACTATCAACTTGACGCTACTTCCGCCTCTGTCGTAGCTCAGTTTACACCGACTCACCTCCAATAGGTTTCGAAGAGACATCGTGTTTAACGTGGATTGGAAGTCGCAGTACAAATCTATACTGTTCATCTGGTGTTACTAGAGGCGGAGAGGGGCTTTTTGTACTTGTGAAAAATGGTTCGCTGATGTGCAAATAGAACCCAGACGTTAAGTATAGGTAGCTACAATCATTCCCACAGATCACCAGCCTGCACAGAGCATCGGTCCATGTTCGTGCCGTAAAGAAGAATGCTCCACACGGAAACAGAATTCTGATTCAGTGTAGGCTGATTACAACCTGTTCTAAACATTCATTTTTTTCTTCATTCACATCGATACTCACTAGCAGACTCGTCTATTCAGTGCGTGCTTTTGACTTGATTTTATAATCACTGAAACAAAATCAGATAACATCCAGCTGCACAAACTGGTAAGATGCAGAAATTTCTTCAGTGTGTGTTGTTTTCCATCTGCGATTTTTTGTTGATTTATGTAACAATGGTCTATTCACGAGCATGACGCAGTGTAAACGCAAAAACCAGACATCGAGCACACTCATATTGACGTTTTTAAACAGCATTTAATTTTGGGTTATTACGCAGGTAAGGGCCTAGTGACCTTTTCTCATGCAGCATATTATGTTGAGAGTGTTGATGTACGTAATCTACCAGGGTAAAGTACACCCAAAAAAACCGGACAAGTAGGATTCGCGGTCTTAGTATTCCGTCAAAACATAATTTATGTTAACAGAAAATAACAATAATTTTAGTTGTAATAATAATAATAATTTCGTGTGCCTTAATGCCCTGTTGCAAATCTTTATCTTGAACGCCACTTTGGTTACTTTCGTGTCCCTCGCTGACCCCAGATATGCAACTGGAAAAAGAGGACCTACAGTTTAACGCGAAACCCGGACCACCTGATATTTCTGACGACTCTTCGTAACGTCGAGAGTTCAAGACAAAGTTAAAAGGAAGACGGAAAATCCGTAATCCGTCCGATACATGTATTGGTGCATGCACGCTTTACCAGAAGTTCACCAAGACTGATATGTATTTAAATGTTCATCTATAGTATTTCATGACTCAGTTTGCTAGTATCAGTACATGTGAAACAAACAGTTGTATCTTTTGATTGCACTGACGTAGAATCTTAAATTCTTGACACCACCAAAGATTGTAGACATTACCGTTTGACATAAATTTCAAATTGATATCTCTAGCCGTTTCGGAAAAAAAAGAGCTCTAAGCAGGTGGACCGACTTAAGGTTCAAAATGGTTCAAATGGCTGTAAGCACTATGGGAATTAACATCTGAGTTCAGCAGTCCCCTAGACTTAGAACTAATTAAACCTAACTAACCTAAGGACGTCACAAACATCCATGCCCGAGGCAGGATTCGAACCTGCGACCGGAGCAGCAGCGCAGTTCCGGACTGCAGCGCCTAGAACCGCTCGGCCACAACGGCCGGCTCCGACTTATGGAAGTAACGGAAAACCACTGTGTAGTAACGTCATAAACAGAAAATAATAGTTGGCCCTGACAAAAACAAAACAAAAGCATAGGCCAATGTGACTCCTCAAAATGTAGCGTTATGCATGTAATGGCACAAGGAAGATATTTGACGTTAAGAACTTCATCCCAGGAGTGTCTCCATGCCAGCGGTGATCTGTTGTCTATAACGGAGACGCCATGCGGTCGCTCAACTTATGAGAAGCGACCAAGGAAACAGCAACTTATGTTGATATTGTATGAGAACGCCCGTTATACGCTGCTGATTCACAATGAAACTGTCCAGACGCGAGGCTGGAAAGCGCACATCGTCTTCAGACTTAGCTCCCTCAAACAGTTCTCGCTCCTTGTCGAATAACCATCGAGAACGTTTCTTTGTGGACGAAAATGCACATTTAACTTGGATAATCGACATCGTTATCCACTGACAGTAAACAGGAGTGATATCTACCTGATCATCGTCAGACTATTTTAGTTAATGAGGGGGGGGGGGGGGGAACGGGATATATTGTTGGTGATCAATTTCCCTCTAACGATTTTCTGTTATACTCCATAAACTAAGGAGAAACGCCACTAAAATGTGATCTATTCTATTACACCCGACTGAAGTCTAATTTAATAAAACGAATAGTTTCTGTAACACGACAAACACGCATTATCAACATATTACGCAATTTTGACCCCCATGTTGTCTGTGTCTATGTGAAGTCCTGTGTCCTACTCAAGAAGCATCTAGGGATTACGACAGTAAAGCTAGCAGTGAGAGCAGACCCAAAAAGAACAAAGTTATCAAATTTTCAGTGCACACATAACCAACTGAAGAGTTTGATAAAAAAAACTAAGGTTTGTATCGGTATAAGGAGCAAAATATAAGTGTTAAGAAGGGTACAAGGTTACAATTTCTTAAATTTTTCTCCTTTAGATCTACAGGGTACTAAAACGAAATTGGTATGAGAATTAGAATAACGAGTTTAAGATTTCCTTCAGGATTTTTAATCTGGAAGATTATAGCTCGGTAAGGGAAGAAGTAAGAAGCCGACAAAATGTTCAGGCCTCCAACGATATTGGAACCTAGAACAATAGCAGCGTTGTCTATGAAAAAAGGAAAAAAAGCAGGCTGATTACCGCTTAGCTAGCGAGCCAGCGCTCCGAGCAGTGCACTTGAAACGTCCCCTTTGAACAATTTATACATGACTGTGCTTAAACTGACATAAAATATTTTTAGCGCAACGCAATCTGACTATCAAAGATCCCTGCAAAAGAATGGCCCTGACTAACATTAACCTATACCTTTCACAAATCACTTACCTCACAAAAATCTTCGCTACTCAAGCTACTGCAATACAGCGAGCGCCACTACTGCCAGCTAAATAAAAGATTCAAACTACTGAAGGCACTAACTACTGATAGGGATAGTTAGCAAATGAAAGATATTAATAGAGAACAAACAATGTATTTACCTTAATATCATCACAAGTCATAATATATATATCAGTTCATGACAAATTACAAACCTCCGCCATCTCTCTCCCCACATCCACCACTGCTGGCGGCTCACCTCCAACTGCGCAACGCTACGCGCTGTTAACATCCAGCTGCCCCTCTACAATGGCAGACAACAATGCAAACTAGCCACAGACTGCACACAGCACAGCCAGTGATTTCATTTTCATACAGAGAGCGCTACGTGGCGGCGGCGTTACCAATATAAGAACCTAAACAGCCTACTTACATAAAGAAAACATAAACAGCCTACTTACATAGAGAAAACATAAACAGCCTACTTACATAGCCCCCATGCTCCCCACAAAAAATTTTTACAAATGGTGTTGGGCACTGGCCAATACAGATTTGACAAAATTTTTTCACAATTACAGTAACAAAGATATAAAATGCACACACTTATTGATACAACGTTGGTCAAAAGCTAAAATTTTGTCACAGTCCATAAAGATAGTCCTGATCATTCATCATAATAGTAATTACAGTTTCTCATTAGTAAAAGAAATTGCACACAGAAGTAGTGGATTTCCATACAGTCTTGAAGAAGTAGTGTTGTCCTTCCAATGGAAAGACAGTGCTGACTCTTGACATGCTGACAGGTAATGGGCCACAATGGAGCAAACCCACAGCAGAGTCATTCGAAGTTTTGAAGAATATTGGTAGGTAGGTCATCACAGAGCAGACCCACTGGAGTCCTGGTAGAGATTGTGGTATTGGTGGGCCACCAGAGGTGCAGACCCACTGCAGTCCTTGTAGAAATAATGGTATTGGTGGGTCATCAAAGATGCAGACCCACTGTAGTCCTTGTAGAGATAGCCAGCAGCCATCTGTTGTGACTGTGCAGGTGCACAATCACCATTGAAGAGTCTTGCGGATGATATAGCAAGTCCATAAACCACCACTTGTGCACTCACAAAGTTTTGGAAATTGTCCTTAGAACCAGCAATGCTGTTATCCAGTCCTTTGCTGAATTATTAACACACGTGCAAACACTAACAGTCCCTACTTCTCACATATTGTCCATATACTATGACCAACAGAAATGTGTGCAGTGAAATGTAACTTACAAGTTACTTAATTTGATGAACTGGTGTCAATTACAATTTTATAACGTAAGAACACAATAACAAAGGTACAGAATACATCATTAAAAACATAACAATACAGATAACATTTGTAGTACAGGCTTTACAAAAGAATCGAACTAACATATACATCAGTGGAATTATGACATGAGTACATACATAGAAGATCAGAATAACTTGCAAAACATCAACTTCACACATGAGCATTTAAACAGAATGAATAATGTCTAACATCTTTACAAAGTAAATAACATATTATTAATGCCAATTATATTTGAGGATAACAGTATTCCTCATCATAGTGAATGTAGCTTAATATTAAAAGAGGAAAAAATTCTATGAAACTACACAGAGACAGGAAGAAAACAATTACACAAGGGTACACAAACACATAGTGGGATAACACCAATAGGAAAGGATAGGGTTCGTTTTCAGTGTAACATTTGGTACTGCAGTCCAACTCAAAACTTCATATATCTTTCCTCTTATTTCATCCTTTGTTTCCACCAAAAAAATTCTATCTAAGCATGCTTTCTGTATTTATATGTTCACACATTTCTCACCTCAACATTTATTTCCAAGAAAATCCTACCTAAACCTGTTTTCTGTACTTTTTTTGTATAACTTCTCAATGCATTCCTTACCTATTCTCCATAGTCAGTTTCTTATATAGTCTACCCCCTTTCAAGCTAACTTAAATCTACTGAGCTCAGATGCTAAACTAAGGGACGAGGCAATGCAGCATCACATAAAACAATTAATATAAACAGCAATGAAAAAAAAATGGAGAATCGCAAAGCAAGCTACAGTAAATCTAAATTACCAAGCAATTCAACATTACAACTAACATGAGGCAATGCGCAGCAAACAAAAAAATAAATCTGGCTTAGCAGAGTAACACAAATTAAAGTTCAGTAGCACTATGCCTGGCAAACAGCAGCTTATATCTAAACATGACATAGCTCAAGCAAAAAAATAGTACACTAAAGATAACAATGCAGATAAGGGAAATGTATAATCACATCTTAATGTCTAAGTAATTAAAGTGGTGCACCAATACAACTTATTGTAAAAGAAATATTACCATGTACTTGAAAAGAATATTATGTATGCAGTTACTGTTACTAGTCCCTTCTTATTGTTCTTTCCTTTCCAAGTGCTCCTTTTTTGAAGAATGTGGATCACAAAATTATTATTTAATAGATCTGTTGACAGAAAGTGTTCACATTAGCAAATGCATTTAATTTTATTTTATGAAACCAATGCTGCAACACAGCTGAAAAACAGATGTCAAATGAAATAAGCAATTATGCAAACCAAAGCATAAAAACATCATTCAATAGTCATGTGGCATTTCGTAAGTCAGTAGCTCTCAACTCTCATAGAAAGACACTTGTCATAATCAGGTGTGCAGATGTACGAATATTTCCCATCAATTCATAAGCATTGCTGTAATTAGCACAAAGTACGAGTAATCATATGTTTTCAGGTAATGAGCGTGTAATATTTGCGATGCTTTCTACAAAGGAATGTCAATAGCAAGGTTCATGGAAGTAATGAGGGTGTCGCATTTGCAATATTTTCTCTAAAGGAATGTCAATGGCGAGGATAAAGGCCTGCCTTTTTTCTTTTTTTTTTCTACCTGTGCTTCCGGAAAGGCACACCCTAATGGCTTGTTTTCCAGGTGTTTGACACAGCTGCGTGCCCACAACGCATTACGTGCAGGTGGTCACTTAACTTTCTTACGGAAATATTTACGACACCAGTTTCCGCTACAGTGGCAGTCTCACATAAAAATATTTCACAGGTCAAGAATTAGCGTTGCAAATCTGTAGAAAGAAAATCCTATAAATATAAGTGTCCAAATAAAATATTCGTCAGCATTGTGATACAGTCACGCATTTACGCACATTTCATAACTCTTAAAGTACGATTCTTGGTTTCCAACATACTTCTTATTCCTCATATACGGTAGCATCATCTTATTGATCATAAACATATCTCAACAGCATAGTACACATCGTCGTCGTAATAATAACATCATAACACCTCAGTCAAATCTCAAAAACGTCGTAGCTTTCTGCAATAATTTCAAAACCTAAAAAAAATTCTCTGCTCATTTCAATAGTGTCATCTACCTCAAACGTACTTTAAAATCATGCTTCCTTACCAAATATATCATTCAAAGCTCTCATAGTATCACAATGGTTCCGAAAAAATATGAACAGATCACACAGTACAGACAAAATACAATTTCGTAAGTGTGAAGTAATCCAACTCTGTAATTGCGTAAACATATGTCACTGATGTAATAAAAAAAGTTTATCTCTCAGTTATATGATCAGATAGCTGTGTAATTTGTGTGTTAGAGAAATATGGTACCGATGTGTAAAGTTGTATAAGCAAATACCATATTAGCTAGGGTTCCTTGTGGTTGCCACACACATGGTACACAAAGTAAGTGTGTACCCCCCTGAGGATAAATGTAATTATACTCCCAGGTGTTACAAATTACAGCAATGGAATGAAATGTATCACGGAAAACTTTCTTTGTAATTAAAAAAAATCTTTAAAAATAAGTGTTTTAAGTATAAGATTAATCACTCAAATGCGTGTACTGTAGCGCTAAACTGTGCATCTTGTCGCAACATAATCTCTGTGGAAGTGTCGTAGTTATCGTCCTCCGAAAGCTAAGTTCTGCAGAAGTCAATGTACTCACCACATGATAAACAAAAGTGAAATGCTTTGCGTATAGATGCTTTGCGTATAGATATCGTAGTTATTATGCTTATTGGCGTGATGAAGAAAGTACTGTACAGTAATGTATTGTTATGCCACGGAAAAGACTGTCTCATTGTTGCTATACCACAAAAGTTACTAGTAAAACATGTTTTTCCTCCTAGAAGAATTCAGAAAACTGTGCAGATATAAAACAGATACACTGCAAAAGCAACATTGTGAATTGTCACTCATTAGTAGCGTCGTGATAACATCGTGTAGCTGTCACATAAACTAACCACTGTGTCCTCTGGTATCTCACAGAAAGTACTTTAAACCCAGAATGTATTTTCAAGTAAACCAAAAGTTGCATTAAAATCTCATTAGCAGTACCAGTATGTGTCCTAAGTATGTAAGCCTGATAGTCGTTACGTAATCGTGCAACTAACAAGAAAGAATGTACAATTAACAACACTGTGTCGTCTGTTCATTATAACAATGCATTCGTAATTTCTGTTTAAATAAGTTCTCTTGGTTCTTGACTGGATATTTCACTTCAAACATTGTTACATGTTAACAGATTCTAAATCTGACAAAGCATACTAGAAATGTGAAGTGAAAAGTTTTATGGCAAAGACAAAGTTAAAAAGCAGATTATCTTTCAATAAACGGTTTTACATGTGAAATGTGGTGTAAACCTTTACTCTTCCTAGTACGCGGAGTTTCAACTTCAACGCAATTATCATGTGGTATACGTCGGATTCTGTAAGGGCCATTGCAAACTAGAAAGAATTTGTGACTCAAGTGTTTCTTCTTATGTGACAATGAATGAGCTTTAATGAGAACTTTCTGACCAATATACAATTTCTTTGCATTTGCTTTACCGTGTAGTTTTCTCCTTTTGTCTGCTGCAGATTTTATATTTTTAAGAGCCAAATCAATTAAGTCTTTGTGCCGAAGTTTACGTGTATTTGGGAAAGGTACAAGCTCTCTGATTCTGTTCGGTGGTTCTTCATTCTTTAGTACAAGAGTAGGTGGTAAAGCAGTGGAATCATGAGGCATTTCATTCAGCACATTTTGAAATAAGTGTAAATATCTGTCCCAATGCTGATGCTTTCTGTGACAATAAAGTCTGCAAAGCTTATTGATTTCTTTCATAATCCGTTCAGACGGGTTACAATGTGGTGAGTACAATGAAATAAAAACAGGTTTGATTTTATGGTTGCGAAGCATGCGTGACCAAACAGCAGATCTGAATTGCGGTCCGTTATCTGAAATGACTTTACTAACGTGTCCAACTTCACGTAAGAAATTTTTAACAAAGGCGTTGGATACAGACCGTCCAGTGGCTTTACATAACGGTGTGAAAGAAACAAATTTTGAAGTAAGTTCAACAGCGACGTTCGTACGAAAATCCATTAGATGTTCTGACAAGTGGTCCCAAGAGATCAACAGCAGAAAATTCTTTTAATTTAGAAGGAATGATAGGAAACAGCGGAGCACTATGGGAGATAGTAGATGGTTTCGCCTTTTGACAAAGTTTACAAATAGACAAGACTCTTCGAATTCTCTTTTCCATATTGTTAAAATAGCAAGTCGTTCGAAGAATATGATAACATTTTCGTGGGCCAAAATGTGCGTAGCTGAAATGAATGTACCAAATGAGCTTATTAACAAAATCGTCTGGAATGCAAAGTACCCATAGCTTGTCATCAACAGTGCAGCGTTTGAAGAGTATGTTGTTTCTAACCAGGTAATAATGTCGAATCTGAGTGTGTGTCTTTTCATGCTATTTACTTTTGATGTCTTTCCAAATCGGATCTTTATCTTGTTCATGAGCAATGTCTTTTAAAGATGTGGTGATGAAGTTTTCAAAGGCAACTTTCTGAATGTAAAGAATACTGAAATTTTTCTCGAGGTTGCCTTCTTTGTTACTTTTCTCAAGCCCAGCCGGTGCGCGTGACAGTGCGTCCGCAACAATGTTCTCCTTGCCGGGAATGTAGACTATTGTGAAGCGGAATTCTTGCAGAAACAATGCCCAACGCTTTAACCTGTCATGATTTAATTTTGAAGACATAAGAAATTGTAATGCACGATGATCACTGTATACTTTTACGTGCTTACCAGAAAGAAAGAAACGGAATTTGTTAAATGCCCAAACGATAGCTAAAGCTTCTAATTCAGTAACGAAATAATTTTTTTCAGATTTTGTTAGCACTCGGCTAGCAAAAGCAATGGTTTTCTGAACAGTAGTGTCATTTTCTGTGGCTTCTTGAAATAAATGGGCACCAAGACCGACTTTAGAAGAATCCGTGCTAAGGCAGAAATCTTGTGACAGATCTGGATGAGCTAAGATTGGCGCGTGAAGTAACGCTTCTTTCAAAGAATTGAATTCCAACTGTGCTTGTTCGTCCCAGTTCCAAATAGTATTTTTTCCAGTGAGAGAACAAAGTTTTGGTGTAACAAGAATTTGCATATTCAGAAAACGACGGTAAAAATTTACGAGACCTAGAAAACTGCGGACTTGTCTTTTTGTGGATGGAACTGGAATGGCTCTGATTGCTTCTAACTTTTCAGGATCCGGCTGAATGCCTTCAGAAGAAATAATATGTCCCAAAAACCTCACCTTTGACCTACCGAATTCAGACTTTTCCAAGTTAACTGTAATTCCAGATTCTGCAAAAATACGTAACAAACTGTTGAGGATGCGATTATGTAGTTCCCATGAAGCTTCTGCTATTAGAATATCGTCCACATATAAGGTGATGTGACGTTTTAAGAACTCAGGTAATATGGAATTTAGCCCGCGAATGAATGCTGCTGAAGAAATGTTCAAACCAAAGGGAAGTTTCCGAAACTGATAACAAACGCCGAAACAAAGGAAAGCTGTGTATTTTCTACATTCTGGATGAGGTTCGATCTGATAAAAGCTGGATCTGAGATCAATGGAAGACAACACTTTTACACCATTAAAATTTTGAAGAAGTTCTTCCATCGTCTGCGGCCTGTCTGTTTCAGGAATAATGATCGTATTGATTTGTCTCGAATCTAAGACAAGCCTGATCGATCCATTTTTCTTCTCAACAACATGTAATGGATTGTTGTATGAGCTTACTGCAGGCTCAATAATGCCCGCATTAAGCATAGTTTGTATTTCTATTCTAACACGGTCCCTATAATGTGCTGGAATTACGTATGGTCTAACGCAACATTTAGTATGCTCACGAACACGAAATTGGTATTGAAATCCCTTGATTGTTCCTGTTTTATGAGTAAAAACTGTGGAATGTGCTTGTAAAATCTCAAAAAGGTCCTACCTATCAGTGTCATTACAATTCTCAATTGTTTGAATTTTATTCTGAATTAACTTATTAGTGTCAAATGCGCCGTCGATATCATCCCTGTCAGTACTTGCAGAGTGATTGTTAGTGTCTAGTTCCGTAGAAAAGTCCGAACTGTTGTCTAACAGAAGGTAAAGCCGATTAATTTCCTCGTCATGGTTTGAGAGCCAATCTTCAAATTTCAAAGCTATTGACTTACCTTCTTTCTCTAAACTTATTTCAGCATCGTGAAAGTTTAAGATTGCTTTGTATTCATTCAAAAAGTCTACTCCCAGTATAATTTCCGTCGACAATAATGGAACAATAAGAAAGTTCATAGAGAAGCTGTGGCTTTGACAAAAGAATTCTAAGTTGGTTTGTTGGCGTACATCTACACTTTTTCCAAAGATTGCACCTTGTAATTTAATCTTACGTAACGGAAGTGTGGGGCAATCGTTCGATTTGTTGCATTTGCTAAAGGCTGTTTCACTGATTACTGAAATGGGACTGCCAGAGTCAAGTACTGCCGTAAATTTTACGTCATTTACTGTAATGTGAATCACAGGATATGCAATGTTGTTATGTTTTACGTCGTGTTCTTGGAGTAAGATGTCCCTAATGTCTTCCATTTTTACGTAATTACTAGCTACGGTAGCTGCGTCGTTAGTTTCATACGTGCGTTTTGTGGCTGCCTGCGGTATGAGTCATTGCCTATTGTCTCTTTGTTGGCGCGCGTCGTTATTGGGATTTGGAGACCTAACTTCTACAAATTCACCGTGACGAGAGGGCCCTGCCCTGTTTAAATCCCGCCAGTTCTGATTCAATTCAGGTCTGTCGTTACGATCACATCGTCTGTCGTCATGTTAGTAGTTCCTGTAGTTTCTTTCTTGTCGGTTAAGTGGTGGAGAATTTCTCCCTGAATCGTAACTGCGCGCTGGACCGTTGCGTCTAAAGTTATTCTGTCTCCCGTGATAATAATTATTTTGGTTCCCATATTGTCTGTTTCTCTGATTGTCTCTGTAATAGTCATTACCGCGGAGAGGTGATCTTTCCCTGTAATTATTACTACTCTGCCAACGGTTGTCATACGGGTGGTGTCTGTTTTGATCACGATTTGTGTTGTGAGAATAGCCTTGTCGCGTCCAGTTATTATTTCTTTCATCGCGGAATTGCGACTGATGTGATCTGTAATTGTTGTGCTCCTGCGTTCCGCGATTGTCAGTGTCACTTTCCAGTTCTTGTAACAGTCTCTGAAAAGCTTCAATGTCATCTTTGCAACGTCCTGCCAAAATAATATGTCGTAAATGTTCAGGTAATTTGATTAAGCAAATGCGGATGAGTTCTGAGGGGCTGTATGGGTTTGACAGGTACTGATTCTTGTGCAACATGTCTTCAAAATATTTCACAAGACTGGAAAATTCAGATTGTTCGAAATGTTTCATCATTATGATACCATGTTTTACTCGGTCTTGCGTGGCTTGAGACCAATATGCTGAGAGGAAGGCATGGTAAAATTCTCCTTCACTGTGGCAATCGTGAATGACCGATCGCATTCTTACAGCTGGTTCATTCTCTAAATAGCCACACATAAATTCTAATCTGTGTTCTAACGACCAGTTGGGAGGAAAACAATGAGAGAATTGATGGAGCCATGCTTGTGGATGAATGTCGTTGCCAGAATTCTTAAATGTTTTGAATTTACGTGTAATAATGAACAGCTTATAGTCAAAATCATCGTGTCGGCGAGTAGCATATCGGTCATTCTTACGTCGTGTCGGCGGTTCCATATCAAAATTCGGTGCACATTGCCAATTTCTTTCATAACTTCCGAAATGCCCTGTGTTATTTTTTTGTGGCTGTTCCGTATTTCTGTGTCCCTCTTCCCGTATTGGGGCGCGAGTATCCTCTGAAATACGTAATTCTTGAATTACCTGTGTCAGCTGATCTTGTACTTCCCGGATTTCTCTTTTGTACTGTGTATTGATTTGATTTTGATTCTGTTTGAATTTTCTAATTTGTTCATACTCTCCAGTGTCCGTGAAGGCTACAGGTGTTGTGTCAGTCAGATTATCATCTACTTTCGTAGATAAATTAGTGAACTGATCCAAAAGTTCGGCTACTTTCTCCGATAGTGTACTTATTTCCTCAGTGTGTTTTTCTGAACCAAGTTTCAGAGTATCTACTGTGTCCTTAAAGTTTTCCTGAGTTTTTGCAAGTTGCGTAACCGAATCGGTAGATGCAACTGAGTCAAATTTAGCTTGCAATGTCTCATGATTTTCATGAACAATAATTTGCAGATCTTTTATGGCTGCTTCGTGATTCTGTAATGCATTTTCATGCCGCGAAAAAATAGGTTGAAAATGCTCACAAATTTGAGTTTTTACGTCATTACAGACTTTTTGACATTTCGATTCAATGTTATGTAACTCAGTAGTTAAATCTTCACGCGTTTGTTCAAGAGTTTGTTCCAATGAGTCTAACTTTTGAAGCTGTTGTTGTGTTTGTCTCTGATTTTGTTCCAGTGTGTCTAACTGTTGCTGTGTTTGTCTCTGATTTTGTTCCATTGTGTCTAACTTTTTGAGATTTTGTTCCACTGTGTCTAACTGTTGCTGTGTTTGTCTCTGGTGTTGTTCCATTGTGTCTAACTTTTCAAGCTTTTGTCCCATTTGTTGCATTAATTGTAATAACAATGCACTGGTGTCTGAAACATGTTCCTCAGTGCTTTTCGGCAGTGAAGTTGCACCGGCAACATTCACATTTTGACAAGCGGAAAATGTGTCTTGACTCATTTGAGAAAACGGTGAGAACCCAAAACCTGAGTCTGCAGTATTTGCAATATTGTGTTCTGCCATTCCCGATTCCTGAGGCGAGCTGTTGCCGACCAATCGATCGATAACGCTTCCCTGTTCACTACCTGTTTCACTGTCTACACCATTGTTTGCCGCCCGCTCCATTTCCCTATGCACAGTTACCAAATTACTACTTGGAACGTCTGTTAATTCACTACACAGTGGTGCTGATAAGCCACGCTCGTCGTCACTATTATTTCTCAGTTTACTTTGGAGCCTAGTGTTACGTTTTTCACACGCCATTATTGTCACAGTATTTCACACGATAACACAGAAGAACACAATTTGAAGAGCAAAAATAGGGGAACACATTAACATAGCACTGAAAATAATATCTAGTTAATTGCAGCTGCGAAATACTTGGTGCAAATCTACATGCATGCCACACCTGTTTCACTGTACAACAATGAAAGACTGCAACTACAAAGGAGATTCTCTCTACAGTTACGCGCTAGCAATAAACAAAATCTACACTAATTACACAAACTACAAGAAAAATCAGAAGATTCCAGTGAGGTATCCTAGGCTAAGGGTCGACGTATGAAACGTCCCCTTTGAACAATTTATACATGACTGTGCTTAAACTGACATAAAATATTTTTAGCGCAACGCAATCTGACTATCAAAGATCCCTGCAAAAGAATGGCCCTGACTAACATTAACCTATACCTTTCACAAATCACTTACCTCACAAAAATCTTCGCTACTCAAGCTACTGCAATACAGCGAGCGCCACTACTGCCAGCTAAATAAAAGATTCAAACTACTGAAGGCACTAACTACTGATAGGGATAGTTAGCAAATGAAAGATATTAATAGAGAACAAACAATGTATTTACCTTAAAATCATCACAAGTCATAATATATATATCAGTTCATGACAAATTACAAACCTCCGCCATCTCTCTCCCCACATCCACCACTGCTGGCGGCTCACCTCCAACTGCGCAACGCTACGCGCTGTTAACATCCAGCTGCCCCTCTACAATGGCAGACAACAATGCAAACTAGCCACAGACTGCACACAGCACAGCCAGTGATTTCATTTTCATACAGAGAGCGCTACGTGGCGGCGGCGTTACCAATATAAGAACCTAAACAGCCTACTTACATAAAGAAAACATAAACAGCCTACTTACATAGAGAAAACATAAACAGCCTACTTACACACTCTCAATGTGATACTCTTTGTTAATAAAGAGAATTAGTAATGTTCAGTATCAGATCAGTTACACTTAGGTTGAATTTCAGAATGAGTCATTCCAGTAGTAGGAATGCATTAGACATTTCTCTAGTTCGATGAAACATTGAGGAACAACCAGTACGTCGGCTTTCGGCAGTTGTTTTAAAACTTTTGTGGAAAGGCACTAACTTGTGAAGTCGAGGTAGTGCATCAAATGGGAGGTGTAGACAGGAATGAGTCTAGCAAAATGGATTAAACTTTTGGGAACTTTCATGCAGGACGTGCTAACTTTCAGTTAAATTATGGACAGTGAAAACAGATGACAATGAACCTATTGTTTAGCGAATTTTAACACAAAGAACGTTTGCAGTGACCATCATTTCGCTGGTGTGCCAGACGATAAGATTTGTTATGCAAAATATCTATAGAATTAACAGGGCCGGTTTTTGGCCCAAGCGACACAAATTGCCGTTTCGGGCGCCAAGCTGGGAGGGATGCCTGGGGCTCCACGACTGTAAGGTTTCTGCACAGGATGTGTCGCAATCCATAGATACCGGGTGTAATGTCCCTGGCACCCAAATGCAAGATTTGTGTACTATGCTTGTCGCCTTGAACCATATCTGTTAGATTCGTTTCATACTATTTTACTTGTATTTCGTGCAGTCACACTCAATTATTGTAGTTTAATTTTGTACTTCGTGTTTGTCCCCTTTCAGTGGTACACAGTTACATTAAAGTACCAATTTTTCTAGTAAGCATCTAATCCTATGTATACATCAGCCTGCTCAGCTACGTGGTAGCGTGCTCGCCTCCTATGCAAGTGGGCCCGGGTTCGATTCCCGGTCGGATTGGGGATTTTCTCCGCACGGAGACTGGGTGTTGTGTTGTTCTGATCATCATTTCGTCCTAATCACCGGCGCCCAAGTCGCCCAATGTGGCGTCGACTGAAATATGACTTGCACTTGTCGGCCGAACTTCCCCTGATGGGGCCTCCAGGCCAACGATACCATACGCTCATTTCATTTTTTCCTATGTATATTACCTACATTTTGTGCTCCCAAATTTCCTTTCTCTCTTTATCGTCTGTATGAATGACTGAGTGAGTGTATATGTTGAACAAGACAAGTCTTATGTATGGTAGCTGTCCAGTATATGGCTGTCTATTGTGGTAGCAACAATGTAGGCGACGTACACTATGTCATGAAAAGTATCGGGACACCTGGCTGAAAATGACTTACAAGTTCGTGGCGCCCTGCATCGGTAATACTGGAATTCAATATGGTGTTGGCCCACCCTTAGCCTAGCTGACAGCATCCGCTCTCGCAGGCACACGTTCAATCAGGTGCTGGAACGTTTCTTGGGGACTGGCAGCCCATTATTCACGGAGTGCTACGCTGAGGAGAGGTATCGATGTCGGTCGGTGAGGCCTGGCACGAAGACGACGTTCCAAAACATCCCTAAGGGGTTCTGCAATATTCAGGTTAGGACTCTGTGCAGGCCAGTCCATTATAGGGATGTTACTGGTGTGTAACCACTCCACCACCAGCCGTGCATTATAAACAGGTGCTTGATGAAAGATGCAGTTGCAATCCCCGAATTGCTCTTCAACAGTGGAAAACAAGAAGCTGCTTAAAACATCGATGTAGGCCTGTGCTCTGATAGTGCCACGCTAAACATCAAGGGGTGCAAGCCCCCTCCTTGAAAAACGCGACCACACCATAACACCACGTTTTTCCACTGTTCAACCGTCCAATGTTTACGATCTTTACACCAAGCGAGGCGTCGTTTGGCATTTACTGGCGTGATGTGTGGCTTATGGGCAGCCGATCGACCATGAAAGTCAAGTTTTCTCACCTCTCGCCTAACTGTCATATTACTTGCAGTGGATCCTGATGCAGTTTGGAATTACTGTGTGATGGTTTGGATACATGTCCGCCTATTACACATTACGACCCTCTTCAACTATCGGCGGTCTCTGTCAGTCAACAGACGAGGTCGGCCTGTACGCTTTTGTGACGTACATGTTCTTTCACGTTTCCACTTCACTATCACATCGGGTACAGTGGACCTAGGGATGTTTAGGAGTGTGGAAATCTCACGTACATACGTATGACACATGTGAGGCCCAATCACCTGACCACGTTCGAAGTCCATGAGTTCCGCGGAGCGCCCCATTCTCCTCACTCACGGTTTCTAATGACTACTGAGGTCGACGATACAGAGTATCCGACAGTACGTGGCAGAAAAATGCATCTAATATGAAAAACGTATGTTTTTGTGGGTTTCCGGATACTTTTGACCACATAGTGTAAAAAAAATGGTTCAAATGGGTCTGAGCACTATGGGACTTAACATCAATTGTCATCAGTCCCCTAGAACTTAGAACTACTTAAATCTAACTAACCTAAGGACATCACACAACACACAGTCATCACGAGGCAGAGAAAATCCCTGACCCCGCCGGGAATCGAACCCGGGAACCCGGGCGGGGGAAGCGAGAACGCTACCGCACGACCACGAGCTGCGGCCCCACATAGTGTAGCTTTCTCAGTCAATCCAAAGAGATTTGTACCCTTTCGGTAGTCATTCGACGGTAGTTAAGTTGGTGTCGGAGAGAATCCCTCTGGTCTCTGCTCGTAAGAGTGATTTGGCACTGGCGTGTGTGTTTAATGTATGATGGTGTGTAGCTATTGAACTGATGTACACGTTTCATCTGCTAGTTCATTTTCAAGTTCGCTAGTCAAATTCTTATATTTTTCAGAGTTTGGACACGAGTATATTTTCCCGTATGTAATAAGTTGTTCCGATCCTTGCTTTGTGTAAGTGGTCCACGTGGTATAGTAAGTCCGTTACTCCAGCACAGGGTTCGTTACTCCAGCACAGATTTAAATTTCAGTTGTTTGACTTCTTCCTTAACTGGAATGTATGTGCGAACTTCTAGTTTTAATTTTGTTTCAGTATTTAATAGTGTGTATCTTTTTCATACCACATGGTGGTAATTTCACAATGTGATATTTCAGTACCATCTTGAATATCTTTTTTTTTCTTAATTCTGCATGATATTTTATTTCTATATGTGTATATACGGTTTACAGAATATTCAACTACACTTGCGAGACTTTCACGCCAGCGTAGCTTAGGTTCAATTGCAAGGTGATGCAGATAAATTGCTTTTCCGCGTAGTGTTCCATGGTATTCGTATTCTCAATAATTCAGTCACAGCGATAGGGATGAACCTCTCAGACTTACTGCGACGGGCCAAAATCTTTTTATCTCTATTCTTGTGTGTGTGAATGTAATATGTTTGTGTGAACTTTACGCATGAGCGCCTGAGATTTCGTTTTAATTTACCACCGCTATGTACATCAGCAGTCAATATAATAATAATGGAAGTAAGTTAATTCATTAAATAAAAGGCAACGACAAATCATAGTTCGGAATTATTTTGTGAATTTTGCTTCTCAGACAAACCCATCCTGCTTTGTAAGATTATTTTTAATACATTGCACCTTGCGTATCTGAAGCAGAAGAGACTTTTTTTGTGGCTTAAGCTCCTGCTTGCTGTGAATTATTTGGTTTATCGTTTTTGCTTAAATTGTTCCCATATGCTCATTCCATATATTCACTTGGATCTTTTTATCAGTATTAACACATTCGTTATGCTTAGCAATTCAGTGATTATTTCAGTTCTAATATTAAATTTTCCCAATTTTAATTAAATTGAGTGGCGACCCAGAAGAATTTTATGGCACACGAAACTTACAGTAGACTGCAGAGTTCCACACTGACTAACTTCTCCCAATTTCTGTTTGAAAATCACTTTCCAGATAACCATTTCTCGCATTAATCACCCTTTAGCCTTTAGTAGCAAAAATGTAGGGGGTAAATGGGCGGAGGGGGTGGGCGACAAATTACAAGTGGCTTGTGCCGAAACATATTCTTGAATCGTCTCTGGAAATTAACATAATACATGTAGCAAGCAACGAATTACCTCAGTGAGCAACAAGTTGCTAGGAAGAGATAGTGCCGTACAACACCGAAGAGTTTTCGCACGTGTGCCCTATCAGTTGTGATTGTCACCTGATACAACACAGTCTTTGAGCTTTCACAAGGTAGGCTACATTATTTTCAGAAAAGTTCTGACTCATACTGCACGTCATCAGCAGATGAAATGAAATTAAAATTAGGATCACGCACTGAGTCATACTCAGCTACAAGTAGAGTGCTGTTTAAGGTAGTACTCTGTTTTTATCAATTATACTATGTTAATTCTCATTTGTAGTTTCGTGTATGCTTGAGGCTTCCCTAGTATGAAACAATCAGGAACAAATTGTAGAGCAAATGTCGCCAATTCGAAGCGCCCCATAGAAACTTCACTCCACACTCATCTTGTGGCCCTCTTATTGATATTTTGCTTTCTCTGAAGTGTTCTGCATGTTGCCTCGGCCATTCAGCAGAAACATTTCGCTTTCATCGACTAAGTGATATCAGCGATTACACTGTATTCACTACAAGTAAATGATACTATTTGTCATTTTGATTAATGCAGGCTGATTGGCAGTTTCATTTAATGAAGATGTATTACAGACAATACTGTAAGGGTTTTCTGTTCTTATTTACATCTGCTACTGACGGCTGCTTCTCCCTTCGTGCCAGCAAATTTACTTTGCGCACACACACACACACACACACACACACACACACACACACACACGCTTAGTCGATGACTCTGGATATTATTCATAACTATGTTTTAGATCAAAATCATAGTTGCAACAAAGAAAATCTCTGAGCTATCCATATATTTCTTATTTCGGATGACAGTCAACGCAACAGTAGCAGCTGCACCGCGTCTTCGAAAGGATCGATTCCCAGCTCAGCACATCATCTGAGCCAACTTATTCTTCCTGTCGTTAGTCTAATGGAGAACTGGCATTTTTGCAGAGCACGTTTGACAGTTTTGTGATCGTCGATATACTTCCTCCGGTGATTCCGCATTATCCCAATAACTCCATTTGATATTTCCTTCCCATTTCCTATACATAATCTTATCGACTCTCGCTTAAGGTGTAACATTGGGATGTGAAATTTATTATTTGATTCCATAAAGGTCATTCCATGCACAACCAATGACTAATCTCATTTTAACATTACTAATTCTCTCTATTAATGAAGAGCACAACACTGATAGGGGACTGCAAGGAGTTCTGTCTCGCTGGCTAAGCGCTAAGTGACTGCTTTGTGCGGGAAATGCTGCCATGTTTCTAGATTCCTATCTTGCTGGAGACCTCAACATCTTGTAGGTTTCTTACTTTTTCTCTTACCGAGCTCTGTCTTCCAGATCGAAAAGCTCTTAACTTCGCCATTTTAAGTCTCACAGCAATTTCGATTTAGTCCCTGTAAATCTAAAGGTGACAAATTTAAGAACATGTGTCCTTGCACCCTTCTTTAAACTTATATTTTCTTGTTTATATTGATATAGGTCTTAATTGTTTTTAACACACTTCATTATGTATGGCTCTGAATAATTTGGTGACTGGGTTCTTTTTGAGTCTACTCTCACTGCAAGGTTTACGTGTTTCTGTGGTAATTCCTAAATGCTTGTTGAGTGGCACACAGGAATTCACGTAGACACACACCATATGGGAGTCAAAACTGCGTATCATCTTGCTACTACGTGATGTTTTGTGCAGTCTCGTATTACAGATGCTGTTCGTTTAATTAAATTGAACTTAAGTCATAAGGTACCGGGTATGTTGTGTTTCTTTAGTATTAGAATAGGGCATACTTTTATTGTTATGATGGCGACGAACGAATCGTCACCAATGTGAATGACTGGTGGCCAATGCTAAATATAAACGCAGAAATCTCTTCCTTGCACATACAGCAGGTTTGTCAGTGAAGTCTATAAGTAGCTGGCTGCCTGGTCTGGGTGTACAACGGCAAAAATAATTAGAAGTCGTTGTTAAAAAATAATATATTTTACTTAACTGGTGGTACAGGAGTCTTCATAGTCAGGAGGATTATAATTACAAACAGAGAGCTACAGAGGCATCACATAGGCCATACTTGAACTTAGGGCCTTGTTAGAGATTGCTTCCCATCAGCTGTAGGCTATACTACTTTCCTACTTGACGTCCCGAGCAAGAGTGGCCGAGCGCTTGCTACAGACTTGTGGCAAGCCGCGGAGCGGCGCTAGTCTCGACTCGCGGGTCCAGCGATACTAGTACGGACGGCGGTCGATAACTGCAACCCCTAGCAAGTGTGGTATCGATCGTTGACACCACATTTATGGCGTTTCTCGTTGGTTTATGGAATGTACCAGAAAATCGTGACAGAGAAATTGATCATGAACAATATATCCCCGCACAACCTCCTCCTCCCATTAACTACAATAGTTTGACGATTGTCATGCAGTTTTTGGATTCCACGCCTCTTTACTGTTAGGAGAAAAGATGACGACAATCCATGTTTGATGTTCATGTGCCTGTGACAGCAACCACGGAGTTGCACAAGCAGAATGTTGACAGATTGATTCAGGACGATCGTCGTATCACTCAGAGAGAAATTGCAAGCAGAATCGGCATTTCACAAGAGCGTGTGCGTCACATTTTTGCTTTGCTTGGCTATCAGAAGATCTGTGCACGATGAGTACCCCGGACACTGACTCCTGAAATGAAAGCGCACAGACTTGAAGTTTGCCAGGAATTCCTCTCGCGTTACGAGAATGAAGGTGACGCCTTTCTCCATTCAATTGTGACAGGAGACGAAACGTGGGTACACCATTACGACCCGGAGACGAAACGTCGGTCTGTGGAATATCGATACAAAGGCTCGCCCCAGAAAAAGTAATTGTAGCCCTCAGCTGGAAAAGTCATGGCCACAGTGTTCTACGAAGCAGACGGTGTTATCCATGTTGATTTCCTTGATCGTGGAACAACAATAAATTCGGAGTGTTACATTACAACGCTTTGAACTCTGAAACGACGGCTAACAGGGGTCCAAAAGAAATATGGAAATGTTTTCCTGCAGGATGACAATGCCAAACCACACACTTCACGTGCCACCACAGCAGAGACAGAATCTCACCACGGTACGGCATCCTCCATACAGTCCACATTTAGCACCGTCTGACTTCCATCTTTTCCCGATAGTGAAAGACGATCTGCGGGGACATCATTATGCTTCTGATGAGGAAGTTGAGAGAACTGTGAGACTGCGGTTGCGGAAACAGAGAGTCGACTTCTTCCGTCACGGCTTCATAAAACTTGTTCATCGTTGGCATAAATCTATCCAATTGGCTGGTGATTATGTGGAAAAGTGAATATTGGTAATTAAAGATCACATTCTAAGGATTATTTCTGTGTTTGGTTTAGTAAAATATTCCCATCCAAAACCAATTACTTTCCATTCAACCCTCGTAAGAAGAATTTATTTAAAAATTATAGCTAATTAATATATTAACAGCGTGGCAAATAAAATATTCATGAAGTTCTGCACCAACCTAAATTTTTCAGGTAAATTTCGCCTTCGTAGACTATAAACATTAATATTCTATTAATATAATGCTGTATGAGAAAAGTTCGCTACATCCTTGTCGCCGGCCGCGGTGATCGTGCGGTTCTAGGCGCTCCAGTCCGGAGTCGCGCTGCTGCTACGGTCGCAGGTTCGAATCCTGCCTCGGGCATGGATGTGTGTGATGTCCTTAGGATAGTTAGGTTTAAGTAGTTCTAAGTTCTAGGGGACTGATGACCACAGCAGTTGAGTTCTATAGTGCTCAGAGCCATTTGAACCATTTGAACCTCCTTGTCAGTGCAATTGTATAAGACGAAAGGCGGTTTAAAAACGTAAAGACGAGATTTCTCAATAACTGGCCTTTGCGTTTACACTGCGTCATATATATGAGCCCGCCATAAATACGGTATATACATCAGAAAAGGATCACAAATGGAAAACAATACTTTCAATAGAAATTTTCCCATCCTACCGTGTGGCCAGATCGTACAGTTGGCTATTGTGTGATTTTATTTAAGTTATTACAAAATAAAGTCAAAAGCACGCATTAAGTAGTCAATTCTGCTAGTAAATATTGATGTGGTCGAAAAAGGAAACGCCGCCTGCTGTGGCCGAGAGGTTCTAGGCGCTCCAGTCCGGAACCGCGCTGCTGCTACGGTCGCAGGTTCAAATCCTGCCTCGTTCAGGGCTGTGTGTGATGTCCTTAGGTTAGTAAGGTTTAAGTAGTTCTAAGTTCTAGGGGACTGATGACCTCAGATGTTAAGTCCCATAGTGCTTAGAGCCGTTTCAACCATTTTTGAAAAAGGAAATGAATGTTTCGAACAGGTTGTAATGAAGCTCCAGACAATCAGAACTCTCCTCAGTGTGGAGCAACCTATTTACGACACGAACAGGAACCAATGGTCTGTGTAGGTTGGTAGTCTGTTGGAACGATTCTGGCTACGTACGCTTCATGTCTGGATTCGAGTCTCACATCAGACAACCACTTTTAGCATGCACAAGCAGACCGTCTTCACCTTTTGTAAGGCCAGTTGAACACTGTAGTGCTGCACCATGACTCAAAACGCACATTAAAACGCAACGTCCCTTCGCCACCCATTGGAGGTGAGGGTGTGTAGATTGGGCCATTAGAGAGGCGAATTTCACGCCAGGTAGAAATTCAGTCACCAGTAAGCTTTCTTACATGAGAGATTTTTTTATTGTAAGGTCACAGGGCACTTATTTCTTACGGTATTAGAAACTGAGATGTTGAAAATATTGGTACTGGACTGGGGCTCGAACTCACATCTCCCCTTTCACTGGGTTCTCTTAGAAAGGCGCGTGGCTGCGTTCGAATCCTGGTCTGGCACTAAGTTTATACCCGGTCATTTCAAGTTTTAGCATGCACACGCCAAACTAAAGCGGCAAATTATTATGATTTTTAAGGCCTCTCCATGCTTTGTCGACGATAACAATGGGTTCTGGTATCGACTCCCAGACACAGAACTTATCGTCACTCCTAGTTACTGGTGAAAAAGAATTCGGTAGTAAACGTCTCTTCATGAGTAGTCATCAACAATGAGATGTGTATTGTTCGACTCCAAGTTAGCATAGAACTTTTTGTCATGCTATTTCCAGTTTAGACATGTGCATAGCTCGTTACTGGTGAAATAAACCTATCTTAATGTCTGTTCGCGATTAGAAGTCAACGACGATAGGTGCTGGTTTCGTATCCGGGCAAGGCAAAATTTTCTCGTCCCTTCGTTTCAGTTTCAATCATCTCGCTACTGGTGGAACATTGCGATTTATAAAATTTGATTGTGCTTAGTTAACAGTCCGATTTGTTGCTGTGTTCGGATCTCTGTCCAACACAAGACTACGCCATGTCATTTCAAGTTTCAATGTGCACGTATTTTGTTATTTGTGATTGAAACCGCATTTAAGATCTTTCATGGTTAGTTAACAGGGACAGTCGTTCGTAGGTTAGTGTCCCGGTGCCAAGACCAGTACAACTATTTTCGTTGTTTAATTTCAAGGTGAAAGTTGGTGTTGAAACGTCATTTATTGTAATAAATTTGAGTGAGCAAGCATAATGGCTGCGTCATCTCTAACAACCAGTTTTCTGATATTTGCATTATCATGGTATTGACCTGTATCTGGATTGATAGCCAAACAGAACAATTACCTCTGGAGAGCTTTTGAAGTAACCATTTTGAATAGTCAAAGAACTGTACCGGAAAGAGAGCAGAGTTATGGGGGTTGCATACAAATCGTACGAAATGCAATTCGGGTAGTTCGCATACTTTTGTGCATGATAGTACATCTACATCTACATCCATTCTCCACAAGTCACCTGACGGTGTGTGGTGAAGGGTACTTTCAGTACCTCTATCGTTTCTCCCTTCTATTCCACTCTCGTATTGTTCGTGGAAAAAAAGATTGTCGTTATGCCTCTGTGTAGGCTCTAATCTCTCTGATTTTACCCTCATGGTCCCTTCGCAAGACATACGTAGGAGGGAGCAATACACTGCTTGACTCCTCGGTGAACGTATGTTCTCGAAACTTCAACGAAAGCTCTTACCGAGCTACTGAGCGTCTCTCCTGCAGAGTCTTCCACTGGAGTTTATCTATCATCTCCGTAACGCTTTCGCGATTACTAAATGATCCTGTAACGAAGATACACCACAGCATCATCCGCAAAAAGCGTCAGTGAACTTCCGATGTTATCCAAAAGGTCATTAATGTATATTGTGACTAGCAACGGTCCTACGACACTCCCCTGCGACACACCTGAAATCACTCTTACTTCGGAAGACTTCTCTCCGTTGAGAATGACATGCTGCGCTCTCTTATCTAGGAACTTTTCAATCCAATCGCACAATTGATCTGATAGTCCATATGCTCTTACATTGGTGGGAATTCTATGATTGCACTTAAGTCCAAGGTATTTAAAAACATCTATCGCAGAAATGAAAAATTTTTGTAATGCTTTATGCAACGTTCAACTTGAATGCTCAGTCAAGAAGGTACATTTTAATTTTGCCTTTGTTAACACCATGAAATCTTTTTTAGGTCACAGCTAGAAAATGAGCTTTACTGTCAGAAATGAGTCACTACAAAGAAGTGACTGTTATCTCACTGTGCCTGATAGCGAAGAAAAATTAAGATTTTAACTACCCAAGCTACTGGTCCTACCTTCGATCAGCATGTTAGAAATTCATAAGCTATTTAAAGTATTGCTCTATTATTGCAAGTTCTTTAAAAATCCTGCTCAATCAAGCATACGGAAGTCCAAACAAGAATAGCCTATAAGAAGACAAATACATTAAATACCACTGAAGACTGGGAAAGACCTGAAAGAATTGTGCAAATGGTGGACAAATTTAAATACCTGGGAGAATTTATAACAGGAAGGAACAGGAGCAAGGAGGGAATAACAGAGAGTATAAAGAAGATGAGGTCAGTCTTCTGCATGACGAGAGAGATATACAATAAAAAGAACATATCCACAAAGGAAAAGATAAGCCTCTACAAGGCAACGGTGAGGAATGCTGTATTATATGCTGCTGAGACGATGACACTAGGAAGAAATGGGGCAGAACAGCTAGAGAAAGAAGAGAGGAAAAAAACTGAGAAAAATACTAGGTCCCAAAAGAGGTGGAGAGAGGTGGATGGAAAGACCTAGGGAAGAATTGTACCGTAATATGAGAACAATATCTGGGGAAATTAGACTTAAAAGGGCTAATGTTTGCTGGACATGTAGTTAGGATGAGTATGGACAGAATGACGAAGAGAGTGTGGGAAACAACAGGGAGGACAAGGGTAAAGACAGGAACCAAATGGGTTGTTGAACTTCGGAAGGACTGGTTGTAATTGGGGATCAAGGTCGAAGGAAAGGGAAATTGGAGGAAGAAATATACACCGACCAATATGCTGGAGATCAATGACAGAGAAGAATACAGGAGAAGATTAGAGCGTCACCAGTGGAGCCGACAGGAGAAAAGGACACTAAAGAGCTCAGAAGAAGAGCGAGAGAGAAGAAGAGAAAGAATAAAGAGGTTCTGGAAGAAGAAGAGGAAATGCAGTCCACGAAGGGGCTACCCGTGGTCCTACAGAGGCCGTAACGCAAGAAGAAGAAGAAGAAGCAGGGTACTGTTTTCCAGTCCAAAACTGCAAATAATTTTATTACAAAAATAGCAAGAGCGGTGCAGGGCCCTGACAGCGTGAGGCCCGTAGATTGCGCTGCATGCACTGTAAGGGTAAGCCACCTCTACTTCCCTTTTCAAGTTGTAATTCAAGTCGCAGCTGCAGTTCTGTATTCTGATAGGTTGCCCGACTCTAGCTGGTAAGCAAGAGACACAGCTGGAAGCCCTGGTCGTACCAGTCACAAAGCCCCTTCATTATGAGCGTCAGCTGAAGGCCGGACAAAGCGCAGCGCAGGCCGGTGTTTTGCCGAGTTGTGACACCCACCTATCCGGCGACTGTACTCTGCCAGCGTGGAGCCCCCGGGCGGTCGGCGCCAAACCGGACTGCGAATGAGCGAGCGGGGCAGCTGCCGTCGTTGCGAGAGCAGCGAAAGGACCGGCACTGTCTAAAAGCCGCCCGCGTATAAAAGGGACCCACGCCGCTCCACGGGCAGTACTCGATCGCCAGACCGACACACAGCCACCACCACTCCACCATGTACAAGCTTGTAAGTACCAATCAGGTGGACAGTTGAATCTGCGGTTGGTGTCCCAAAGATATGTTGAGTCTTTTACGATAATATTACACCTGTCGTTTTGTATGGGTTCTTCAGAGACAGAGAGTGATCTCTGAGATGTGGAAAAGAGTCTCGGATATCCAGCTATAGTATAGTGATTTAACATTATAAAATATTATTTCCACATATACATGATGTTAAGGGTATAAGTGCAGATATGGTGATCATTGGCACTTTATTACATACCCACTCCAGTGTGCTAGGAGTTTTTGTTTCTACGTCCAATAGTCTTCCCGCAAACACGTCACGTAATGTATTGCCTGATGTTTTCTGCACCGTCGTAGCTGCGCAACCAAGCGGATTTTGCGTGTCAGTATTGGCCAACTGTGTTGCATCCACGCGTCCGCACTTCAAATAAGCATTAATGGCTTGCTCTTGCCGCATGTACCTGGAGATACAAGCCAACCTAGCATACTACTCCTAGTAGCTATAAAGTCTGCAAATGAAGTAAATACTGATCTAATATTGCTCAGAACTGAATCAGATACTAGTTTAAAATTAGACGTGATAGATTTCACAGATGGTACGCAACAGTAAACCAGAAGAATATCTATATCTTACATTATAGTGGATTAAAAGTGTTTTTTTACATAACTCATTTTCATGGTGTAGCCCACAGTGACATCTTCTTCAGTATCAAATTAAGATTTTATTATCAGAAATTATCATGGGGTACTGAAGTAGTTGCCACCATAGCCTCGTATTTTCTAGAATTTGGTGAAACCCACTTCTCCATTGGGATGGAAAAATTGGAAACCCCTTTGTCTGACGTATAGTCGTTCAGTAACATTGCATGGAAATTTATTTTCTTTCAGAAACCAATCCTTTGATATTGTTAATATTTGCAGCCATTCTTAAGCAATCGCTACATCAACTCTGTTTATCTTGAAGATAAGAACAACAAATTATTATTTGACTTTCGCAACTGTATTTTCCAATCGTTTTAAGAAAAAACTGGCTCTTTTTAAAACACTGAAAATCCATAATAGAATTAGATAAGCCATGTTTGATTAAGACTGATAGTAAAACTCCACTGGCAAAATGTCTGTAACATTAATTCTTATATACTAGACAGACAGAGAATTCCTTCCCTTCGGTTAGAAGGTCTGGGCTGAGAGGCCATTTTGATATATTAAACTACTCGCTGATCAATCTTCCACATCTGCAGCAGAGATAACACAGCAGTCTCTCGCAAATGGAAACGAAACATCAGTGAGTAGTTTTATAAAAAGTCACATCCTGTCGGTCTAGATAGTGTAACTGAAGTAATCACCGGCCATGAGAGCCATCAGTATGTTGCTAATAATCTTATCTCATTCACTAATTAAATATAAAAGAGAACAGAACGTAGACTTACTTGTATGTGAGTTGCAAGCGCCATTCCACCGTAGTCGTTCAAAAATTTTCTGCCTCTCCTCGCAGCTGATCCTGTCCGCGCTGGTGGCCGCCGCTTCCGCCGGCTACCTTGGAGGCTACGCAGCCCCCGCCTACGCCGCCCCCGTGGCCGCCTACGCCGCCCCCGTCGCCGCCGTGGCGCACGCCCCCGTGGCTGTGGCCCCCGCCGCCCCCGCAGTGGCCGTCGCGCACGCCCCAGTCGCCTCCTCCGTGGCCAACACGTACAGGATCTCGCAGACTGCCCGCCTCGCCTACGCCGCCCCCGCCGTGGCCCACGCCCCTGTGGCCTACGCCGCCCCCGCCGTGGCTCACGCCCCCGTCGCCTACGCCGCCCCCGCCTACGGCTATGCTCGCTACGCCGCCGCTGCCCCCGCTCTGGGCTACGGATACGGAGCCTACGGCTACGCCGCACCCGCTCTCGGCTATGGCCACGCCCTCGTCCATTAAGGCCCACACCAACTACAGTGTACTTCAAGTGTAACATAAAACCAAATAAAAAATAAAAAAACTTTATTATACAAAATATCTGAAGAATTTTTTTAATTTCCCTTCCATGATACATCATCATATGACCAGACTCTTTGGTGGGATGGAGAGAACGTCTGTATTGAAAACATAAGAAGATATTAACTGGACACTACACTATGATGGTGCAGAGACCTGGACATTGAGGAAGGAAGATGTGGATATGGAGAAGAATGGAAAAAGTGAAATGGGAAGACCGAGTAAGGAATGAAGAAGTATTAAGAAGAGTTGGAGAAGGCAGAAACATGCTGAAAGTCACCAGAGAGAGGAAACAGAACTGGATTGGACATTGTTTGAGGGGGCCTGTTTATTAGAGGAAGGAATAGATGGAATGGTGGAGGGAAAAAGGGGAAGAGGAAAATGAAGGTATCAAATGCTGGACAATATCAAAGGAGACAAACATTCAGAAATGAAAAGACTGGCTATAGACAAACAAAAATGGATGAGGCTTTAACCACGACAAGACCTGCCGTAAGGCAGAATACCATACTAATACTACTATACTATGATCGACTCATCAGGTCATTTTTCTAACAAGGCTAACAATTGAGTATTGGTTATGTGATTTGATAGTACTACGATGACGATTCGTAAGAGTCAGAACCAACATTCAGACTGATAATCCACTAACCACATCACTTGCTAAAATGCCAAAAAGATTGACACTGTGAACTGGAACACGACACGAAACTTCAGCTGCGCCTTTCTTAAGGATCTCTTTTGCCGCAGAGCTATCATGACTTATGACCTCCATCATTACTTCTACATGTCTTATCTGCTACCCCTAAAAACTTCTCCCATGTATAAACAGTTGGACTAACTCTTCAAAAGGTAAGAGAGACATACTGATATGTGGAAACGTTGCTTCAGATGGAGAGGATGGGTTGTGAGATTAATTTCCACATTGCGCTAGCCTAGAGATGGCGATCGCTGAAACAACCGTTTGGGTTACATCGTTTTTCCACACCAATTCAACCTGATTGTTAAAGCCGTTCAAAATAACCGGTTTCTGAAGTAACCGATTACCAGTTTTTGTTCGTATTATTTCCTGCAATAAATGTAGATTTTTGACTATCTCAGTCTGTATATACACAGAATTAAAATATTTAATTAAATATGCAAATTAAAAATAAAACAGTAAAGAACAGCATTCACAGTTGTGGCAAGAGATGACGTCTTGATGTAGTTGAAAGGCAGGCGTAGCAGTGAGATCTCAAAGTGTCCAAGTGGAAGATTTGTGTTGGGCGCCTAGAATACTCTACAGCAATGACTTAGGTAGAGACGTCGGACACCATACTCTACAAGGAAAAAAGGAAACACATTCAAGGACAAGATTATTTTATTGACAAGTGAGATGACGCTTCATCATTGTGGTAGTACATGATAACAAATCCAGACGACATGAGTCACACATGCCACAGCAAAGTGTGCCAAAACGCGGTATATTGGTAGCAACACACGCCAGTATCCTCATATGCAAACGATCACAAAGGTGCCGAGCGGCACCGCAGTAGATTTTCGCAAGCGTCTTGCGCCTTTTGGTGCAGTTCAGCAGTGGTTCCTGCAGGCCCTAGAGAACAAGTAAGTTGTTGATTTATCATACTCTATACATGTTCGATTTGCGAGAGATCTGGTGATCGTGCTAGTCAGACCATTTGTTGTATACCACGAACCGCACGTTGCGTTACACCAGACGTATGCAAACGTGCATTGTTCTGCTCAAAAAGCACATCAGCTTCCTGCCGAAGAAATAATAGCAGCAGGGTGTTATCAGCCTGTGCAAAGAAGCGAACACTGGTTACCTTACCTTGCGGAAACACAACATATGACCGAGACCTGTAAGTCAAGCCTGGAATGCGAGGTGTGTGTCCTGGGCGAATGCACTCTGGAACAGGCAGCTCCCCAGGTCTATTCCACACACGTCTATGTCCATTACTCCCATACACACAGAACGTACTCTCACAGAAGAAGGGTGCCATTCTGTTCCCCTCTAATCTCTTTTTCACGACTCCACAGTAGCCGTTATTGTCGCTGTCGTGGTGGCAGCCTGGCCAGCAACACGTGTTGTCTTACTCCTGCACCACGCATATGGTTAGCAGCGGTCCTTCATGCCTCAGTAGGTGCAACTTGTGCCCGGATTTCGTCGCTGGATGGTGTTCAATTGCGCACCACTGCTCGCACATTTCGTCGATTCTGATGTACGTCTGCGCTAATCAGACGTCCAGAACCTGTTCTAGAGGTGTGGGAATGATCCACAGATTGCTGTTGAAAGCAGCAACACACCATCGATACACAGTACACAGCATGAGCAGCAATCCGCCGATACGTCCATCCAGCTTCTCGCAGGCCCACAATGTGGCCTCGTTGAAATGTTTGAATCTCGCTCGTCAACAGGAATACGTACTCATCGTTGGGGCATGGTTATACCCTACAATCAATATTACAATGTTCACTTCTAAACTTAGTACAGTTATTGCATGCAAAGTCAAAACAGACAGGCTTCCTTAGTGTCATCTGATCGCCAACGACCGTCAAAAATTAACGCAGGCTCACTCCCTACGCACATTGTGTCACTAAAGACAGCCCTTGAGGGTAATGAACTTCTTTCTGGTAGCATAAAAGCGTAAGACAGCCCTCAGTCTGGAGGTTTGACTCATCCATAGAAACTGAGTGAAGCGCTGTCGGGCGTGGTCGCCACTTGGATGGGTGACCATCCTGGCGCCATGCACTGTTGCCATTTTTCGTGGTTCACTCAGCCTCGTGATGCCAATTGAGGAGCTACTCGACTGAATAGTAGCGGCTTCGGTCAAGAATACCATCACAATGACTGGGAAAGTGGTGTGTTGACCCCACGCCCCTCCTATCAGCATCCTCCACTGAGTATGACATGGCGGTCGGATGGTCCCTGTAGGCCACTGGTGACCTGAAGACGGAGTGCTTTTTTATAGAATCTGAGTGAGAATGCGAGATAAATAGTGCACAAGAAACCAATATCTTTGACAAAAAATAAAATCCGTGATACTCTCATCATGAAATTTAACGTCTAGTTCAGGTGTTGTTAACGTCTAAATTTGTGTGATTCGTCGTATGTGTGATGACAGAAGACGAAACAAGGGCTGACCCGAGGTAACAAAGATGGGTTGCTCGTGTGGGGGACTACTTCTGGATGACGGGGGCCTTAGCTGGTGGACAATGGAGAGAAAAGATCACTGTGCAGGGGACGTAGCCAGCAGCCCAGTCAACATGAGTGGGTGCAGCTATACTCTCCATGTATGAGAAGATGCGAGGGTTTCCTTGTTTCTCTAGCAAGCTTAAGGGATACAATGAGTAATTTGCCTCTCTCCTAACCAACATGTACGCGTACGACATCCGCTTAGGTTGCGTCGTTTCCGGTCAAATTAAAGGATGTGTGGAAATCAGGTTTTATGTAATAGATTATTTGATGTTTTTATTAATACGGTATATACACATCAGCCGAATCTACTACGAAATTTGTCACTACAGTAGAAGGAGTCCATTACCAAAAAATCCTTTAGGCTCTTTAATTAATAGTTAAACTTCTATGGCTACTGGTAATGTTGAGAATGTGTGTTCCTGACTAACGGACATCTTTCAGGACAAAGGTAAATGACTTAAAACTCTTTGAATGGTATTCGTATTATTATATTGGAGATTTGAGCGCAGTTAATTCATTGTTACTCTTATTTATCGTATCTATTCCATGAACTAAGCTGTAGGTCTGAAAAGGAGATGCATTATTTACGATATATTGCTTTACGGAATAAGTATATCGGGAAGCAGCATTTAGAATTCACAGTGCACTGAAGAACGCTCTGCAGGACGTTCTTCAGCTCACACCAGAAATGCCCCGTATCACATGCTATTTGATTCAAAAAAATATGTTCCGGTTGGTGAGTTACCCCAGAGAATGAGAACGTATGACATTGCGAAATGAAAGTAAGAGAAGCATGTCAGCATTTTATTTTATAGCTGCTGTGTCTGACAAGATCTGCAAAATAGAGGTTTGTTGTGGTGCTTCAGCAGTTCTGTGCTATGCCCCCCCCCCCCCCCCTATTGAATCTATTATCAGGTTGTAATGCCAAGAATTTAACATGGTCAGTTTCTTCTGATTCTCGTTATACACTCCTGGAAATGGAAAAAAGAACACATTGACACCGGTGTGTCAGACCCACCATACTTGCTCCGGACACTGCGAGAGGGCTGTACAAGCAATGATCACACGCACGGCACAGCGGACACACCAGGAACCGCGGTGTTGGCCGTCGAATGGCGCTAGCTGCGCAGCATTTGTGCACCGCCGCCGTCGGTGTCAGCCAGTTTGCCGTGGCATACGGAGCTCCATCGCAGTCTTTAACACTGGTAGCATGCCGCGACAGCGTGGACGTGAACCGTATGTGCAGTTGACGGACTTTGAGCGAGGGCGTATAGTGGGCATGCGGGAGGCCGGGTGGACGTACCGCCGAATTGCTCAACACGTGGGGCGTGAGGTCTCCACAGTACATCGATGTTGTCGCCAGTGGTCGGCGGAAGGTGCACGTGCCCGTCGACCTGGGACCGGACCGCAGCGACGCACGGATGCACGCCAAGACCGTAGGATCCTACGCAGTGCCGTAGGGGACCGCACCGCCACTTCCCAGCAAATTAGGGACACTGTTGCTCCTGGGGTATCGGCGAGGACCATTCGCAACCGTCTCCATGAAGCTGGGCTACGGTCCCGCACACCGTTAGGCCGTCTTCCGCTCACGCCCCAACATCGTGCATCCCGCCTCCAGTGGTGTCGCGACAGGCGTGAATGGAGGGACGAATGGAGACGTGTCGTCTTCAGCGATGAGAGTCGCTTCTGCCTTGGTGCCAATGATGGTCGTATGCGTGTTTGGCGCCGTGCAGGTGAGCGCCACAATCAGGACTGCATACGACCGAGGCACACAGGGCCAACACCCGGCATCATGGTGTGGGGAGCGATCTCCTACACTGGCCGTACACCACTGGTGATCGTCGAGGGGACACTGAATAGTGCACGGTACATCCAAACCGTCATCGAACCCATCGTTCTACCATTCCTAGACCGGCAAGGGAACTTGCTGTTCCAACAGGACAATGCACGTCCGCATGTATCCCGTGCCACCCAACGTGCTCTAGAAGGTGTAAGACAACTACCCTGGCCAGCAAGATCTCCGGATCTTTCCCCCATTGAGCATGTTTGGGACTGGATGAAGCGTCGTCTCACGCGGTCTGCACGTCCAGCACGAACGCTGGTCCAACTGAGGCGCCAGGTGGAAATGGCATGGCAAGCCGTTCCACAGGACTACATCCAGCATCTCTACGATCGTCTCCATGGGAGAATAGCAGCCTGCATTGCTGCGAAAGGTGGATATACACTGTACTAGTGCCGACATTGTGCTTGCTCTGTTGCCCGTGTCTATGTGCCTGTGGTTCTGTCAGTGTGATCATGTGATGTATCTGACCCCAGGAATGTGTCAATAAAGTTTCCCCTTCCTGGGACAATGAATTCACGGTGTTCTTATTTCAATTTCCAGGAGTGTATTTTAGGCTTACGAGCTATGAACTGCATGTAGTGTGTTTTTTTCAAAGTTTTGTCTCAGATAATTGGCTAATCACCCATTAATGTCCACATCTTATTATCCCATCTTTCTACAACTATACTCCATTTGCTTTCTATTGCATTGTTAATAGCATCTGTAAACTAAAGAAATTCGGTATCTGGTAATGTTACTTATGAAAGGTCATTGATGTACACAAGAACAAGTAAGGGCTTTTGTGGGCACTATATGTAACTGGTTTCCAGCTAATATAGCTTAATATAGGACTCCTTCCCATTGACACCCTTTCCGTTAGTTTCATAACGTTTTATAGAAGACTTAGTGTAAGCGCATTTTAAATCCTTGATTATCCTTGATTACTGTTAGCGATATGGCGTCAGGCACTGAGAACGTCGAAACTACAACCTACGTTAGGCATTATGCGTACTACACGTCTGCCAGGCAGACAGCAAACTATCGGGAGTGTTCCTTTATTGATGTAAGGGATTAGCTTTACTGGAAGCCACACTGTACAACGGCGGAGGCTGAATACTCTGCAGAGTGGATGGCCGTGTGTTGTCTTGTTGTCTGTCCTGAGCACTACTTCTGCATCAGCAGGAAGGGTGGGCGAATGAAATTTTTTGCGGTACAGCAGCATTGTGCTTACTCCTAAAGTATGCTACTTCCTGTACAGGCAGTAACATCGTTAATCCAAGCTAAAATGGTGTGCTATTTATCATATGGATGAATATCACAATGACTTATTTGTGACAAACTAAATGGCCTTTGCATCACATACAGGAAGGATTGATGATTAGGGTTTCAAATCCCGTCGAAGACGAAGTCATTAGAGACGGAGGATAAGCCCTGATCGTAGCAGGACATGGATATATATCAGCCATCCCCATTTCACAGGTACCATCTTGGTCCCTCCTTTAAGGGATTTAGAAAAATGAGGTGGATTTGGGAATTGAAGGTTACTGGTTTTGCTGCTTGTGTCTTACTCTATTTAAAGAACAGTTATCATTCGTTATTTATTACAGCAATAAGAGTAAATTGTTGGATGAGAACCTGGAACTAACAATGACTGTAGTCCCGCGTCCAGTCCCTTTTTCAGAATGGAATCAGAGCTGTAACTAAACTGTAATAGCATTAAGAACTTCGCCGGCCGGGGTGGCCGAGCGGTTCTTGGCGCTACAGTCTGGAACCGCGCGACCGCTACGGTCGAAGGTTCGGATCCTGCCTCGGGCATGGTTGATGTCCTTAGGTTAGTTAGGTTTAAGTAGTTCTAAGTTCTAGGGGTCTGATGAAGTCCCATAGTGCTCGGTGCCATTTGAACCATTAACACCTTCTCTTGCCACAAATTTGATAAACTGTAATTTAACAATTTCCGATGTTAAGACGAACTTTTAAAGATATACGTAGTGTAAATTTCAACACTTTTAATTCCTTTTTAGAGTTCCGTACCTGAATAGATAAAAATAAAACCTTCTAGGATTACTTCATTGTCCGTCTGTCTGTTCGTCCGTCCGACATTTTTGTCACGAACGGTTAGAGGTAGCACGTTGAAATTGGTGTAACATACTAAGGTCTACAGTCGGAAGGGGTTGTGAAAGGTGTAAGCTTCTACGTCAATTAAATAAAAAGATACAGCCATCTATGTCTCATACTTCTATACTCGCAAACACTCATTCAAACTTATAGGTATTTCCCATTGACCCAGAAACATGAAATTTGACAATAAGCAATCTTTAACAGTACAAGTAACGAAAAACTCCGAAAATTTTTATTTTGTATTTGTATCTTAAAAATATTTTCTTTGCATTTGTTTTCCGTCTGTTTATCTGTACGTCAGTTAATACTCATTTTCCTTTGGAACGCGTATAGCTATGAAGTTGAAATTTATGTCAGGCACTAAGGTCTATGGTCCCTTAGCGGTGTATATAGAGTAACGGAAAAAAATCGAACCACCAAAAAATAATTAACGCAGAGTAATGTAATTTCGAGGTTACGTTAGCCTAAGTAACGTATTTAAATTGTTTACATTGCATAATAGCTTAATGTAAGCGTGAGATAAAACATTACAAATGTGAGAAGGTGGTACATTAGTAACCGGTGTAACCGCCAGAACACTGAATGCACGCATGCAAACGTACATGCATTGTGTTGAACAGGTGCCAGACGGCAGTTTGTGGCATGGAGTTCCATGATTATAGCATTTGGTCGGTTAATAAAGATGCGGTTACTGCTGGAATTGTCGTGTGATGATGTCCCATATGTGCTCCACTGGAGAAACATGTGGTGATAGAGCAGGCCAAAGGAACATGTCGACGCTCGATATAGCACGTTGGGTCACATCAGCGGTATGTCGCCAATCACGGCCAAGAGTACCCCTAGCATCAAAGATAGGGTTTAATTTGCGGAAGAAATTTCTGTGAATTTACGTTTGGAGGACAGCATTGTATGGTAGTGAAACACGGACTATGGGAAAATGGAAGCATTTGAGATGTAGTGCTACAGACGTATGAAAATTAGGTGGATTGATAAGGTAAGGAATGAGAAGGTTCTGCGCAAAATCGGAGAGGAAAGGAATAGCTGGAAAACACTGACAAGAAGAAGGAACAGAATGATAGGACATGTGTTAAGGCATCACGGAGTAACTTCCATGATAATAGAGGGAGCTGTAGAGAGTAAAAATGGTGGAGGAAGACAGATATTGTAATACATCCAGTAAATAATTGAGGACGTAGTTTGGAAGTGGTAATTTGAGATGAAGAGGAAGGCACAGGAGAGAAATTCGTGGAGGATCACATCAAACCAGTCACAAGACTGATGACTCAGGAATATAAGGCGAGAATTATCCTACAGGAAAACACCCCATGGAAATTTGTTCATGAATGGCAATATGAATCACCTGACTGGTGTACAAGTTTTCAGTCAGGGAACGTGGGATAACAATGAAAGTGTTCCTGCTGTCATACGAAATGGCACCCCAGACCATAACCAGGTGCAAATCCCAGTGTGACTGGTATGCAGACAAGTTGGTTACAGGCCCTCAGCTGTCTTCCTTCAAACCAACACGAGGCCATTACTGGCAAAGAGGAAGAATCAGATTTCATCAAAAAACACAACAGACGTCCACGCTGCCCTGACATGAGCTCTCGCTTGACACCACAGAAGTCGCAAATGGTGGTGGTTTGAGGTCAATGGAATGCACTCTGCAGGGCGTGTGGATCGGTTCCGTCCTTGAAGTAACTGATTTGTCTGATGTCTTCTTACGTATAAACAAATTTCTTTTCTTGAAATGTCCTAAAGCCGAAATCTAGACCATATAACAATAAAACGAAAATTATTAGAGTGAAATGGCAGCAGCATGATTCACAAAACTATTTGTAACAGTTGTTTGTGACACTGTGGTGCCAACTGTTTCTCAAATAACTGCTGCAGATTCAGTACGATGCTCCAGAGCCATACGCCGAAGACGATGGTCTTCCATTTAGTAGTGAAACGCCCCCTTAGAAAAAATTTATAAATGACGGTGCTGGAAAACCTCTACGTTATTTGATTTTCAAACAGCTGAATAAAACTGAACGTACTAAGACTTTTCTCTCTTTACTTATTCTGATCATCACTAAACTGACACACAATATTTTTAGCGCAACGCAGTCTGACATTCAATAATCCCTACAAAAGAATGGCCCTGACTAACAATAATCTGTACCTTTCATGAATCACTTACCTCACAAAAATCTTCGTTACTCTAACTACTGCAATTCAGCGAGCACCAATACTGCCAGCTAAATAAAAGATTCTAACTACCGAAGGCACTAACTACTGATCGGCATAGTTAGTAAATGAAAGATTTTGATGGAGAACAAACTATGTATTTACCTTAATAGTGTTCAAAAGTCATAATATACAGGGTGTTACAAAAAGGTACGGCCAAACTTTCAGGAAACATTCCTCACACACAAATAAAGAAAAGATGTTATGTGGACATGTGTCCGGAAACGCTTAATTTCCATGTTAGAGCTCATTTTAGTTTCGTCAGTATGTACTGTACTTCCTCGATTCACCGCCACATGTGTGGGCTGACGAGAATCCGCACGCAATTGTGCAATCACGTTATCAGCACAGATTTTCTGTGAACGTTTGGGCAGGCCTTGTTGGTGATGTATTGATTGTGCCCCATATTCTTCCACCTTCGCTCAATGGAGCACGTTATCATGATTTCATACGGGATACTCTACCTGTGCTGCTAGAACATGTGCCTTTACAAGTACGACACAACATGTGGTTCATGCACGATGGAGCTCCTGCACATTTCAGTCGAAGTGTTCGTACGCTTCTCAACAACAGATTCGGTGACCTCAACCCTCTTGCCTTTCATTTATGGGGGCATTTGAAAGCTCTTGTCTACGCAACCCCAGTACCAAATGTAGAGACTCTTCGTGCTCGTATTGTGGACGGCTGTGATACAATACGCCATTCTCCAGGGCTGCATCAGCGCATCAGGGATTCCATGTGACAGAGGGTGGATGCATGTATCCTCGCTAACGGAGGACATTTTGAACATTTCCTGTAACAAAGCGTTTGAAGTCACGCTGGTACGTTCTGTTGCTGTGTGTTTCCATTCCATGATTAATGTGATTTGAAGAGAAGTAATAAAATGAGCTCTAACATGGAAAGTAAGCGTTTCCGGATACATGTCCACATAACATATTTTCATTCTTTGTGTATGAGGAATGTTTCCTGAAAGTTTGGCCGTACCTTTTTGTAACACCCTGTATATATGACATCGAGTCTTACAAATTTCCTTTTTCTGACGGACACACGTCTAGATTGTTCGCTCTCAAAACTCTGCCGTCTCTCTCCCAACATCCACCACTGCTGGCGGCTCACCTCCAACTGCGCAACTCTACGCACTGTTCACATCCAACTGCCCAACACTACAATAGCGAATATTCCAACAATGCCAACCAGCCACAAACTGCACACAGCACAGCCAGTGATTTTCATACAGAGCGCTACGTGGCGTTACCAACATAAAAACCTAAACAGCCTACTTACAGTAGGATCACATGGCCGTCCCGATCCCGGTCTTCTTGCGACCGTACATTCTTGTGCCAGTAGTTATGTATAGTGGTTAGATTCCTGCCAAGTGTTTCTGCAGTATCGCAGAAGGAACTTCTAGCTTCTCGTAGACCAGTTCCACGGCCTCGTTCAAACTCAGAGAGAGCTGATAATGGCGTTGTTGTCGCCTTAAAGGGATTTTTGAACTAATATGACCTCTCCACATCCAGTCTCTATCGGTACAGCGTGTTTTTAAAGTAAAACTGATTACATCCTCATAGTAGCGCCACTCTTGTGCGATTGGCGCGAAATGTCAATAGACATCATCTTTCAGATATAGCAACGCTCCTACCAACTTTCATTTATGTATCACAACTACTTCTTCGTGTAAGCGACTTTTTTCCGCCAGTGTAATTTAGCCTTCTCACTCAATGCGATTAAAATTCACGGTCATAAGTGTCACATATTTTGATGCTCACAGACTCAACAATCAAAATGTTTAGATGAACTAAGTATGAAAATGTCGGGCATGGTCGTCTAGCGGTAAGGCCTATGCTTGGAAACAGAGAGGTAACGGTAACGGTAACGAATCTAGGTCGGACTACGGATTATTCAGTCTTCGTTTCAACTTAAAATGGCTCTGAGCACTATAGAACTGCTGAGGTCATCAGTCCCCTAGAACTTAGAACTACTTAAACCTAACTAACCTAAGGACATCACACACAACCATGCCCGAGGCAGCATTCGAACCTGCGATCGTAGCGGTCGCGCGGCTCCAGACTGTAGCGCCTAGAACCGCTCGGCCACTCCGGCCGGCCGTTTCAACTTAACCTTCACCTCTGAACACACCACAACCAACAGCGGTTATGATTCCAAATTAAACAGTAGATCCATTTTCCCCCGTTAGATAACTGGGGCAGGTTAGGGACACGCAAGTCGTCGAATTGATGGCCAACACAAAGACAGCCACCAGGCCATTGAACCACACGATATTATTATTATTATCTAGATACATTATTAACCTTCGAGTGCGAGTACTACTCGCACTTGCCAGGTTTTTTTAAAGGCTCAAATATAAATTACATGTGTAATACGATCAGTAAAATTTAACCGCTCCCGATTTTTAAAAAAATCTTCTAAAAACACAGATGTCAAATGAACACTTGAATTTATAATACCGTTCGTTGATCAATCAGAGGATTTTCATAGCCTTGTACACATATACAACATCGTTATTACATCAATATGTTCTACATATGATTATCTGCCTTGTAATACATCACGACTCCACGTATTCTGCAGGTATGGCTAACAAGAGCAACACACCAATCCTATTTATACATCGAAATAATCAGCAACCTGTTGCATAAAAGGAACTGAATTTCTTAGCCGGTTTCGGGCAGAGCCGGGCACCGCGTCACATTTATTCGCCTAAGCCCGGCTGCGGCCGACCGCATCGTCCTGTTGCCGGCACAAAGGGTAGCCGAGCTCTACCGCACCGGGGAGAGAACAGGGTGCGCTATCTGCGATGCGCTGTCGAGGCCCGTGGGTCGTCCGGATACCCGGCCGAGCCCGGGCGTTAACAGGGCTCAGTGCTACGGAGAACGGACAGTGTTGGGAAGGTCGAATAACTAGCCACACGGGAGCGGGTTTGCTTCCTGAATTGTCCGCTCTCTTTTGAGTATCGTGAACATTTGATACGCTATGAAGAGCGCGTTCTTGATACTTTGTAAATAAAAATAACTCATAATGTAAAATCAAACAATGGAAAATACAGGATGGAATGTAACAATATTATCGAATGGAAAGTTGCTACTCACCATAAAGCGGAGATGCTGAGTCGCAGATAGGCACGACAAGAATACAGTTATAATCAAGCTTTTGGCCAGCAAGAATAGACGACACACACACACACATACACAAACACAAACACAAGCGCGCGCGCGTGCAACGCAAACGCAACTCCCACACGCATGATTGCAGTCTCTGGCAAATGAATTTAATTAATTAATTAATTAATGGCAGTGTGGCTTCAGTTGCCAGAGATTGCAGTCATGTGTGTGTGAGTTGCGCTCGCGTGTGTGTGTGTGTGTGTGTGTGTGTGTGTGTGTGTGTGTGTGTGTGTGTGTGTGTGTGTGCTGGCCGGGGTGGCCGAGCGAGGTTAGTTAGGTTTAAGTAGTTGTAAGTTATAGGGGACTGATGACCTCAGAAGTTAAGTCCCATAGTCCTCAGAGCCATATGAGCCATTTGTGTGTGTCTGTTGTCTATTTTTGACGAAGGCCTTGCTGGCTGAAAGCATATTTGTGACAGCCTTCATGTTGTGCGTATCTCCGACTCAGCATCTCCGCTATATGGTCAGTAGCAACTTTCCTTTTCATAATATTGGTTCATAACGTAAAATAATGTAAGATAATGGATGTGTCAGAGCAATGCGTAATGGTAAAATGAACACAGTGCAAGTAACTTCTTTCTTTCCTTTTTCCCTATACTTTTATGGGCTCTTTTATAAAACTTGATCTTAATTTTATAGTTAAGTTTTTCTTGCACTCTGGTCCACAGTTAGAATTTGTCTAGAAATGTTTCAACAATCTCTTCGTACATCCTGCATTCTATATTCTTCTTGATATAATGTTCCTGTGTTATTTTCCACAAAGAAGGTCTCTTGATGCTTTATAAGTGTTTCAATGTGGGTGGTAGTTCACTCCTTCACCATACTGCAAGTAACTAGAAATTCCTGTCAAGTGAAGACACAGGAGAACTCATGGACTTTATTAACGTGGACTGGTCCGTTGCTGTAGAAATCCACACATGTGCCCCTAGCTAAGGAGGCCGGATTGGCTATTCCGAGAACTGTTGCTGACGGCCACAAGTTCTGTTCTTTATTGATGCACAGGCGGATACTGGAGGTGTTCCAGAATCCGCTGAAAATTTCCGTGGCCCGTCTCGAACTTCCGCTCGTGTGTGACAATCTAATGTAGCCCTTTGCAGACAGTTCAGTGCAAAACACTGTGACCAGCTCCTTTTGGGTTTATTATTATGTCACAAACATAAATCGAACAGCAAAGGTCCTTCCAACGTCCAACGATTAGAAAATATGACGAAGAGTAAAAAAGAAATTTCCCTGAAGCTTGAGGATGGAACCGACAAAATTTTACACAGGTTGTAGATACTGATTTTTAACAAAATGTCTGCCAAATAAGCCAGTCTGAGGCCAGACTCTGCCTCGGGAAAAGATGTAGCAGCTGAGAGGATGATAAACTTCACGCAATGGGATGACAGTTCTGCCGTGGTATAAACATACAACTTCCATGTGTGTCAGTATAAAGTTTTAAGTACTTGCCATTTCATCATACTCGTACAGTATCACAAACATTCGACATTTAGTAGGGCAGTCTTTGATAAAATTAAGTGTTTTCACTAAATCATCAGGCGCAGAGTCTTTTCACTTGCACGTGACAATGAGTAGATTTAACTATTACAAGTAGCTGTGGAGGTTTAAGTAAACATCTCGTTCCTAATGTTACACCCGTCAGTTACTTGATTTTGACACTGGAGGTGAAGCACTGTGTCGGTAAATATTCTGCGAAGTAAGAAACTGCTTCCAAACGGGCCATAGAGCTTTGGAACGGCGCTGCAACAGTGCAGCGGCGGCGGGAGGGGGGGCAACCGGCCCGCAGGGGCCTCGGGAGTCTCGACCAGCCGGCAGACCGGGCAGCGCGCGTCCAGATTCGCCCGGCAATCGGCAATCGGCAATCGGCAATCGAGACTGCGGTACCGGGGCCAGCCGTGCAGCCTCGGTGCCCGCCTCTGGTTTCGGCCACCTAGTGTCCTTCTTAAAGCGGTTATATCGATCGCATTATTTGCGAGTGTCGACAATAAAATGCATACAGCCAAATGCCGTGGTCATGTGGTTCATATTGCCTATACAAAGGTGGCCGAGCGGTTCTAGGCGCTTCAGCCCGGAACCGCGCTGCTGCTACGGCTAAGTAGTTCGAATCTTGCCTCGGGCCTGGATGTGTGTGATGTCCTTAGGTTACTTAGGTATAAGTAGTTCTAAGTCTAGGGGACTGATGACCTCAGATGTTAAGTCCCATAGCGCTTAGAGCCATTTGAACAATTTTTGAAGCCTATACGAAAATGGTAATAAAGAAGCCAAAAAGCAAGTGCAGACATCATGCCATAAGTGGAGCTAAGTCGATCAGCTCCAGTTCTGGCACTTTTAATAGGACACCATTTTCTAACATAGCCTATTTTATTAGCCGATACCAAGATTAATCCCGAAGCTGCTATAGCTGAACATTCTCGGCTGTCTCAGTGAAAGACTTTCGTTTGATTTTGTATACAATGTATTATATTTCAGACTAAAATGTGTAAGAAGAAATTAATTTGGGAATAGTCTGTACGTACAGGTAAAATTGCAATTCTTTTAGAAATATTTGAAATTACGAAATATCTGCCATACTTAAAAGCTATTACACTCCTGGAAATGGAAAAAGAACACATTGACACCGGTGTGTCAGACCCACCATACTTGCTCCGGACACTGCGACAGGGCTGTACAAGCAATGATCACACGCACGGCACAGCGGACACACCAGGAACCGCGGTGTTGGCCGTCGAATGGCGCTAGCTGCGCAGCATTTGTGCACCGCCGCCGTCAGTGTCAGCCAGTTTGCCGTGGCATACGGAGCTCCATCGCAGTCTTTAACACTGGTAGCATGCCGCGACAGCGTGGACGTGAACCGTATGTGCAGTTGACGGACTTTGAGCGAGGGCGTATAGTGGGCATGCGGGAGGCCGGGTGGACGTACCGCCGAATTGCTCAACACGTGGGGCGTGAGGTCTCCACAGTACATCGATGTTGTCGCCAGTGGCCGGCGGAAGGTGCACGTGCCCGTCGACCTGGGACCGGACCGCAGCCACGCACGGATGCACGCCAAGACCGTAGGATCCTACGCAGTTCCGTAGGGGACCGCACCGCCACTTCCCAGCAAATTAGGGACACTGTTGCTCCTGGGGTATCGGCGAGGACCATTCGCAACCGTCTCCATGAAGCTGGGCTACGGTCCCGCACACCGTTAGGCCGTCTTCCGCTCACGCCCCAACATCGTGCAGCCCGCCTCCAGTGGTGTCGCGACAGGCGTGAATGGAGGGACGAATGGAGACGTGTCGTCTTCAGCGATGAGAGTCGCTTCTGCCTTGGTGCCAATGATGGTCGTATGCGTGTTTGGCGCCGTGCAGGTGAGTGCCACAATCAGGACTGCATACGACCGAGGCACACAGGGCCAACACCCGGCATCATGGTGTGGGGAGCGATCTCCTACACTGGCCGTACACCACTGGTGATCGTCGAGGGGACACTGAATAGTGCACGGTACATCCAAACCGTCATCGAACCCATCGTTCTACCATTCCTAGACCGGCAAGGGGACTTGCTGTTCCAACAGGACAATGCACGTCCGCATGTATCCCGTGCCACCCAACGTGCTCTAGAAGGTGTAAGTCAACTACCCTGGCCAGCAAGATCTCCGGATCTGTCCCCCATTGAGCATGTTTGGGACTGGATGAAGCGTCGTCTCACGCGGTCTGCACGTCCAGCACGAACGCTGGTCCAACTGAGGCGCCCGGTGGAAATGGCATGGCAAGCCGTTCCACAGGACTACATCCAGCATCTCTACGATCGTCTCCATGGGAGAATAGCAGCCTGCATTGCTGCGAAAGGTGGATATACACTGTACTAGTGCCGACATTGTGCATGCTCTGTTGCCTGTGTCTATGTGCCTGTGGTTCTGTCAGTGTGATCATGTGATGTATCTGACCCCAGGAATGTGTCAATAAAGTTTCCCCTTCCTGGGACAATGAATTCACGGTGTTCTTATTTCAATTTCCAGGAGTGTATTAATTGCAGAATCCGACGATATTTATTAAATTTATTTCTGGATTCATTTATAAATTAATGATATAGCTTGGTGATGATTCCTTTTTCTCTATAAAGTTTGTAAACTCTTTTGACTTGTAAACTCTTTGGAATATTGTGAGTTCAGCAGAATGTTAGGAGCCCGCATCTCGTGGACGTGCGGTAGCGTTCTCGCTTCCCACGCCCGGGTTCCCGGGTTCGATTCCCGGCGGGGTCAGGGATTTTCTCTGCCTCGTGATGGCTGGGTGTTGTGTGATGTCCTTAGGTTAGTTAGGTTTAAGTAGTTCTAAGTTCTAGGGGACTGATGACCATAGATGTTAAGTCCCATAGTGCTCAGAGCCATAGAATGTTAGGAGTAGTGGTCATGCCTCTGATGGAAACGCACGTCTATTTTAATTTTGTCCACAACAATTTAATTGATAATGAGGTCTCATACTCCGAGGAAAATAGGGAACGATGCAGGAGACCCGCACCGCCGTACTAGGCAAGGTCCTAGCGGAGGTCGTTTGAAATTGCTTTCCTCCGACCGTAATGGGGATGAACCATGATGATGAAGACGACACGACAACACCACGACACGACAACACCCAGTCATCTCGATGCAGGAAAAATTCCTGACCCCGCCGGGAATCTAACCCGGGAGCACTTGCGTGAGAAGCGAGAACGCTACCGCAAGACCACGAGCTGCGGAGACAATGTGGTTGTTGTATGAAAATGGAGATTATGAAGTGAGAGTGATATAGAAGAATGGGATGAAATAAAAGAAGATCGTAGCAACAGACAGTACTTCATCAGTTATACATCAGTCAAATAGACATCTGGAAGCCAGTAAGTCAAAATTTCAGCCGCAAGAATGTATCCCTAGACTCAAGAACTGGAGCCAACAACAAGAGAAAATGAAAATAAGTAAAAAGTTTTTCTCTTGTATATCTTACGCCTCACGAAGCTTTCAAAATTTGTGCAGAGACAGAGAATTTTAATAGTGATATGTGAGAGGGTATAATTAGACACTTCAGCTCTGGGATTGGTTTACCCTGGTTCAGAGTATTGCTCCTCAGCTTTGATGAACAGTACTCACACAAGGCTTGTTGATACGCATCTCAACCGCATTATACGTCTTGTAACTCTTAAAATCACGCCTACACCTGGTTACCCACACTTACCAACATACCAACTCCCGCTATGTGCCGGGTTGCAGCCCACCACGAATTCCTCTCCTGTGCTAACTTCTTCATCTCAGAGTAGCACTTGCAACCTACCTCCTCAATTATCTGCTGGATGTATTCCAATCTCTGTCTTCCTCTACAGTTTTTGCCCTCTACAGCTCCCTCTAATACCTTGGAAGTCAGTCCCTCATGACTTAACAGATGCCCTATCATCCTGTATCTTCTTCTTGTCAATCTTTCCCATGTATTCCTTTCTTCTCCGATTCTGCGCAGAACCCCCTCATTTCTTACCTTGTCAGGCCACCTAATTTTCAACATTCGCCTGTAACACCACATCTCAAATGCTTCGATTCTCTTCTGTTCCGGTTTTCACACAGTCCATGTTTCACTGCCATTCAAAGCTGTGCTCCAAACGTATATTCTCAGAAATTTCTTTCTCAAATTAAGTCCTGTCTTTAATGTTAGTAGACTTCTCTTGGCCACGAATGCCCTTTTGTCAGTACTAGTCTGCTTTTGATGTCCTCCTTGCTCCGTCCGTCATAGGTTATTTCGCCGTCTAGGTACCAGAATTCCTTAACCTCATCTACTTCGTGACCATCAATCCTGATATTAAGTTTCTCGCTGTTCTCATTTCTACTACTCCTCATTTCTTTCGTCTCTCTTCGATATACTCTCAATCCAGATTATGTACTCATTAGACGGTTCATTCCATTCAGTAGATCACGTAATTCTTCTTCACTTTCGCTCAGTATAGCAATGTCATCAGCGAATCGTATCATTGATACCCTCTCACCTTGAATTTCAATTCCACTCTTCTACCATTCTTTTATTTCCAGCATTGCTTCTCCAATGTACAGATTGAACAGTAGGGCGAAAGACTGCATCACTGTCTTTTTAATCCGACCACTTCGTTGTTGGTCGCCCACTCTTATTATGCCCTCTTCGTTCTTCTGCAATTACTCGTCTCTCCCTATAGTGTACCCCTACTCTCCTCAGAATTTCGAAAATCGTGCAGCATTTTACATTGTCGAACGCTTTTTCCAGGTTGACAAATCCTATAAACGAGTCTTCATTTTTCTTCAGTCTTGCTTCCATTATCAACCGCAATGTCAGAATTGCTTTTGCCTTTCCTAAAGCCAAAATGATCGTCACCTAACACATTCTAAATTTTCTTTTCCATCCTTCTGTCTATTATTCTTGTCAGCAACTTGGATGCATGACTTGTTAAGCTGATTTTGCCTAAATTCTCACACTTGTCAGCTCTTGCAGTCTTCGGAATTGTGTGGATGATATGTTTTCCGAAAGTCAGACGGTATATTGCCAGAATCGTACATTCTACACACCAACGTGAATAGCTGTTTTGTTGCCACTTCCCCTAATGATTTTAGACGTTCTGATAGAATGTTATCTATCCTTTTGCCTTACTTGAACTTAAGTCCTCCAAAACTCTCTTAAATTCTAATTATAATACTGGATACCCTATCTCTTCTAAATCGACTCCTGTTTCTTCTTCTATCGCATCAGTCAAATATTCCCCCTCGTAGAGGCCTTCAATGTACTCTTTCCACCTATCCGTTCACTGCTCTGCATTTAACAATGGAATTACCGTTACACTCTTAATATTACCACTCTTGCTTTTAATTTCACCGAAGGGTGTTTTGACTTACCTGTATGCTGAGTCAGTCCTTCAGACTACCATTTCTTTTTCGATTTCTTCACATGTTTCATGCAGCCATTTCGTCTTAGCTTCCCTGCACTTCCTATTTATTTCATTCCAAAGCGCCTTGTATTTCTGTATTCCTGAATTTCCCTGAACATTTTTGCACTTCCTTCATTCATCGATCAGCTGAAGTATATCTTCTGTTAGCCATGATTTATTTCCATTTGCCTTCTTTGTATCTATGTTTTCCTTTCCAGCTTCTGTGATTGCCGTTTACAAATATGTCCATTCCTCTTCAACTGTACTACCTACTGGGCTATTCTTTATTGCTGTGTCTACAGCCTCAGAGAACTTCAGGCCTATGTCGTCATTCTTTAGTTCTTCTGTACCCCACTTCTTTGACTAATCTCTTAAACTTCAGTTTACTCTTCATCGGTACTACATTGTGATCCGAGTTTATATCTGCTCCTGGGTAAGCCTTGCAACCCAGATCTGATTTCGGAATCTCTCTCTGACCATGATATAACCTGCTGTGTTGGCAGAAGAGCCAACACCGTGTTACGAATGGAGGCCGAAATGCACCCGTTTTAGCTCACGCAGGCTAGCGAGAGGAGGGAAGAACTATACTGACGTGAGGTCTGGAACATGACAAGGAATGAGAATTCAGAAAGTCGACGTAATTAGTTTGATACTTGACTTTAATCCATTAATGATGAACGTCGCTCTTGACGGTACATGATTCACAATAATATCTGTTCAGAATACATTCTAGTAACTGAATATGGCGCCTTGCTAGGTCGTAGCAAATGACGTAGCTGAAGGCTATGCTAAATGTCGTCTCTGCAAATGAGGGCGTATGTAAGCAGTGAGCTATCGCTAGCAAAGTCGGCTGTACAACTGGGGCGAGTGCTAGGGAGTCTCTCTAGACTAGACCTGCCGTGTGGCGGCGCTCGGTCTGCAATCACTGATAGTGGTGACACGCGGGTCCGACGTATACTAACGGACCGCGGCCGATTTAAAGGCTACCACCTAGCAAGTGTGGTGTCTGACGTTGACACCACATAATCTAACTGAAATTTTCCGTATCACCCGGCCTTTTCCAGATATACCTCTTCCTCTTGTGATTCTTTAACAGAGTTTTTGCTGTTACTAGTTAAAATTATTACAGAACTCAATTAGTCTTTCTTGTCTCCCATTCCTTGTCCCAAGCCCGTATTCTCCTGTAGCCTTTTTCTCTACTCCTTCCCCTACAATTGCATTCCAGTCCCCTATGACTATTAGATTATTATCCTCCTTTATTTACTGTATCACTCTTTCAATATCCTCATATACTTTCTCTATCTCTTCATCTTCAGCTTGCGACGTCGGCATATATATCTGTACTATCCTTGACGGTGTTTGTTTGCTGTCGATTCTGATAAGAATAGCTCTATCACTGAACTGTTCACAGTAACACACTCTCTGGCTTGCCTTCGTATTCATAACAGATCCTACTCCCGTTATACCATTTTCCTCTGCTGTTTATATTACCCTGTACTCATGTCACCAGAAATTCTTGTCTTCTTTCCATTTCACTTCACTGGCTGAGCTTTGCATTTCCCTTTTCAAATTTTCTAGCTTCCCTACCACGTTCGAGCTTCTTACATTCCACGCCCCGACTCATAGAACGTGATCATTTCGTTGATTATTCATGCTTTTTCTCATGGTCACCTCCCCATTGGCAGCCCCTCCCGGAAATCCAAATGGGGCAATAGTCCGGAATCTTTTGCCAATGGAGAGATCATCATGACACAATTTTTTTCAGTTTTACTCATCATGTCCTGTGGATACATGTCATGTGTCTTTGATGCAGTGGTTTCCATTGCCTTCTGCATCCTCATGCCTTTGGTCACTGCTGATTTTTCCGCCTTTAGGAGCAGTTTCCACCCCAAAGACAAGTTTGTTACCTAAACCTCTGTCCGCACGTCCGCCCTCTTTGACAAGGCCGTTGGCAGAATGGGGGTGACTTCTTATGCCGGAAATCTTCGGTCGCCAATGCTGATTATCAATCAAAATTTAAGCGGTGGCCGGTTTCGAGCCCGGGATCGATGATGTTTTGATTATCTACATCTACATCTACATCTATACTCCGCGAGCCACCTTACGGTGTGTGGCGGAGGGTACTTATTGTACCACTATCTGATCCCCCCTTCCCTGTTCCATTCACGAATTGTGCGTGGAAAGAACGACTGCTTGTAAGTCTCCGTATTTGCTCTAATTTCTCGGATCTTTTCGTTGTGGTCATTACGCGAGATATATGTGGGCGGTAGTAATACGTTGCCCATCTCTTCCCGGAATGTGCTCTCTCGTAATTTCGATAATAAACCTCTCCGTATTGCGTAACGCCTTTCTTGAAGTGTCCGCCACTGGAGCTTGTTCAGCATCTCCGTAACGCTCTCGCGCTGACTAAATGTCCCCATGACGAATCGCGCTGCTTTTCGCTGGATCATGTCTATCTCTTCTATTAATCCAACCTGGTAAGGGTCCCATACTGATGAGCAATACTCAAGAATCGGACGAACAAGCGTTTTGTAAGCTATTTCTTTCGTCGATGAGTCACATTTTCTTAGAATTCTTCCTATGAATCTCAACCTGGCGCCTGCTTTTCCCACTATTTGTTTTATGTGATCATTCCACTTCAGATCGCTCCGGATAGTAACTCCTAAGTATTTTACGGTCGTTACCGCTTCCAATGATTTACCACCTATGGCATAATCGTACTGGAATGGATTTCTGCCCCTATGTATGCGCATTATATTACATTTATCTACGTTTATCTCATTTTGTTCTATATTGTTCGTTGAATATGCTCTGGGCGGACGTCCTATGAGACCCATTTAGGTGCTCCTTTGATCTGTTCAATCAGTTGTTACAGAGGGTAGCTAACCCTTCGACCGAACACGACCCTTAGGACACGGGTGCACTTCCAGGAAATACATAAAACTACAGAAACGTCCTCACCTCCCTATTGACGCAGACATTCCATCAGCGATAGAAGGCTTCGCTCTCGTCACCTACCACTGGAAACCACAAGGATTTTAGTTGGTAACGGATTCAATGCTAATGACTGTTGGAGACACACACGGCAGATTTACGTTACGCTGGAGCATGTTGGTCGATATGCTGTGTATATCGACCAGGTCACTTCTGAATTGTCTCGCAGGAAGCTGGTATTTTTTAACAGAATAAGACGAAACAGTGGAAAATGTGACGATTCTCTGCACAAATGGAAGAAAAACAACTTTTCCAAGTTATGACTGTGGCGCCGAAAAGCAGACTGTTGGGCATGTAGTTCAAGAATGTCCCCTGAATACTTTCCCTAACGATTCTGGAGAGTCCCTGGTGACTGCAGAGGGATCAGTAGACTTCATTCGTCGCATGGATTAGTTTGTAATTTGAGATAATTGTAAATGGTAAATTTAGTGAAGTGGCCATACAATAAACGAATAGATAAATTCATTGACGCTCCTTTTCTTGTGTCTGAGCAAACACTCCGGATTGCACTTAGTTCTCTACTGTGTACCATCAGCTGGAATTTGAGGGCTGCATCTCTGCGGCACCTGCCTGGCTGGAAAACTCGCACGCGATGCGATCTCTTAATTACGCAAATGAATAAATGACGTCAAATACTTTAAATAGGAAAGCATTTGTGTAGTAGCCATTTTAAGATAATATGAATTCAACTGGCAGCGTGCTGGCATCGTAAAGATATATATTGCAGGAAAATCGCCTACCAGAATATTCTTTGCCTGTCACCAAAACAGATAGGCCAAAATATCGCCAATATTGTCGCAGCGGAAGCTAAGTAGCACCGTGGTATTATGGTTATGATGCTATACTGCTTCATGGAGGGTCGTTAGTTCAAAACTCACATGGACTTTACAATTTCAATTCCCATATTCGGTTCGAGTACAAAAAGTATATAAAAATGTCAAGAATCATTGTACTGGAATGTTCTGTAGCAGTATATATACTGTACGAGTTCTGGCCGGAGGCAGCTCGCTCCGCGTTCTTGTATGTGCAAAAGCTGAATAAACCTTCGTTAAGTGAAGTTAGTGTTCATCTAATTACACTAATTACACCTTCTTCTACGTGACATTATTCTGGCGGAGACGCTGGGTATTGGAACTTGTGGCAGCGCACATTATGTGAGAAACCCGAGTTCGAGCCATATTCAACAGATTGCAATCTATTGGAGACAGATGAAGAAGAGGACGTTACGATGACAGCAACTGTGACATCCTTCCGGGTTCTCTGGAGACGATGGCCAAGATCCAAACAAGAGGGTGAAGATATCTGAGCGTATAACCAAATATAACAAATGGGATGACACCTTGCACTTAGCTAACGTATTTTTCTACTTGTAGGGCACTGACAAGCAATGGTATGAGAACAACGAGGAGAATTTCACAAGCTGGGAAGTATTCAGGCTGAGCTGCGCAAGTATTTCGGTGACACACGGCGACAGAAGTGCAAGCCAGTAGATAAGTTAAAGTCCAGGACACAGCGTCCAGGAAAAACTCCAGCATCCCACATTCAAGACGTCTTGGAGCTGTGTAAAATAGTGGGTCCTAGAATGAAGGAGGAAGATAAGGTTGCACATCTCATGAAGAGTGTTGCTGAGGACATGTACTCTTGAAGGAGGTTTCGACAGCAGACGACTTCATAAAATGACGCCAGTATATCGAGACAATACATCAGAAAAGAATTACATGCAAGAAGTTTGAACGGCTTCCAAACGCCCGTCTCGATGTCTGTGATAGAGGAAGCTACTGATTTCACAAGTGTTCTTCGTCAGATAGTGAGAGACGACGTTCAGAAGGCACTTGAATTGCACGGCGAGCAAAAAAACCGGGACGCTTCAAGAGGTCATAAGGAAGGAAGTGGAACAGATCTTGAACAAAAACTCTCGTCCTTCATTTCCCTTTAAAATGGTGAAAAAGTCGAGACCCAGGCATACAATGCCTGTTTGGACACCAAGAAAGACTGACGTCTAGAGGACCCAGGATAATCAGCCAGTATGTTTCCACTGCGGACGACCGGGACACGTGGTGCGCTATTGTCGAGAAAGGCGGCGGATATTTGATGACGCCAGTGCCGGAAGACAACAGACCGATCTTAGCTGACGCCAATACCGGGACGACGAAGATGAACAAGAAGATGTGGGTGCAGGACGACGTAGGTCACCATTGCTGCAAGCTAGCCGTTGGAGAGGACGCTCCCCAACACGCCAGTCAAGGTCTACAACGCCGTTTAGAAGCTCCATTCGATCACCTAGCCGCCGCAACCTGGAAAACCAAAGGGTGTCACCTTCCTGGGAGGTGAGGCTGCCGAAGAGAAAAACCCTCCGGCGTCGATCATTACAAAAATGAAACTATGTCGATATCATTATGGATGGCCGACCAGCCGAAGCTCTTGTGGACTCTGGAGCATCATATTCAGTCATTTCGGAAAAGTACCGTCGCCAGTTGCAGAAAACCGTATTCGTCAACAACAAAACATCTCTGCTGAAGGTGGCTAATGGCAAATATGTAACCCTACAGGAAGATGTACCATTCGTGTGGGTATAAGTGGCAATACACTGCCTTTAGAATACATAGTCTTACAAGAGTGTAGTCATGACGTCATTCTCGGATGGGACTTTTTGAAAGCTTCTCAGCCAATTATAGATTGTGGTCGCTGGAAGATTATGCTAGACAAGATGAGGTACTGTGCACAGGAAGATGTGCATCCGAGTGTGTGGAGACTATGTGTGCTGGATGAAGTGATCATTCCTGCAGTCAGCACTAGAAAGATCACTGTCACGTGTCATGCCATCCATGGATCCTATAGTGGAATGTAAGAGAAGCATACCACTGAAGAATAACTTGGTCATCCCACCCTCTGTTGTCTCATTTAAGAACGGATTCGGTGAATTGTGGATAGTTAACTGTCGCTGAGAACCACAGATCCTTCCAAGACGCCTGTGCGTAGCAAACGCTGAGCCGTTAATTTAAGAACAGCTGAGCGTCATAGAAACCTCCCATGTCGAGTCTGTGGGCGAAATTAGCGCTACCACTACGAGACAAGATCTTCTAGCTCGACTATCACCAGACCTCACTAAGGAACAACAGAAAAGCTACTTGCAATTCTTCAAGAGTTCTCTGAATGCTTCAATCAACAGATGAAGATAAAATTAGACAAATCGACAGTGAAGCACTGGATTAGCACTGGAGACCATCAACCAATAAGCCAGAGAGCATTCCAAGTGCCAGCAACGGAACGTCGAATAATTCGCGACGAGGTAGAGAAAATGACGAAGACTAACATCATTCAGCCTTCGCAGATCACCAGTGGTCCTCGTCAGGAAGAAGGATGGCAATTGGCGCTTTTGTGTTGATTACAGGAAGCTTAATAAGATAACTAAAAAGGACGTTTACCCTCTTCCACGATTGACGACACACTAGATTGTCTGAAGGGGGCTACGTTTTTCTCACCAATGGACATGTACTCGGGATACTGGCAAGTCGAAGTAGATGTGGCTGATCATGAGAAAACTGCATTCAACACCCCTGAGGGCCTGTATGAGTTTAAGGTAATGCCGTTTGGTTTGTGTAATACACCAACAACTTTTGGGCGGATGATGGATAATCTTCTAAGGCATCTGAAGTGGACGACGTGTCTTATTTAGATGACGTTATAGCATTCTCAGAGACATTTGATGAACATATAAAAAGACTGAGGGCCGTTCTTAAGTGTCTCCAACAAAGTGGACTGAAACATAATCCAAGAAATTGTCTCTTTGGAGCAAAAGAAATCAAAATACTTGGAAACCTTGTGTCAAACAAAGGTGTGCGGCCAAACCCAGAAAAGTTGAGATCTATAACGCAATTTCCTATTCCTAAAAGTATTCGAGATGTAAGAAGCTCGCTCGGATTATGTTCTTATTACCGTCGTTTTATAAGAGACTTTTGTATCAAAGCCAGGACACTCCAAGAGTTGTTAAATGATGATACTAAATTTATCTGGGGTGGTGCTCAACAAGATTCTTTCAATGTCCTGCGAGAAGCTCTGACGACTGACCCTGTACTTGGTCTTGCCTGCTGGCCGCTAATGCCCCAGTTACCTGTCCTGGGGGTTGGTGCATGTAACAGCAGTGTACAATTCCTCACCTTGCCGCTGCTGTCCGGTAAGCCGTGTAGTTTTAACACCTTTCTTGATTGTAGGCCGGTTGGTGATTCCTCTACTCTGGTGGTAATGATTCCTTTCTCGTTCGATGGGCTCTAAACACAGTATTCTGGACGTAGCTTAGACCGCCAGTTCCGGCTTTAGCGTATTGTTCCATCGTTGCATTTGGTCAATAGGACGTCAGGTAGCTTCAGCAAGATTATCATTAGTCATTCGTTAGACTGCCACTAGTCTGAGTTATCATCTTGTGAAGTGAATACAACTCTTGCCTGCCTATTTCATCACTCGCGAAAGTGTATGTTGCCGGATCTTCTCAGAGGTCAATTCCTGGAGCACCGTGTGGATGAGTTACTTGTTTTTTTAATTAACTTCTGCTATTGTATTTGCTGTTTTACAGCAGGTTTCAAAATTACTTATATTATTGACGTTCCTGGCGTTTATGGCCTTCAGCCGTGATTGTGGTCGTTTGCCTTAAAATTCTAATTTGGTATTTGTATTTTAGCAATAAGCCTTAAGACCTTATTTACTGCTATTCCTGGCATCTGATGCCTTCTGCTGTGTTTGTTCCGACTTACCTTAATATTTCAATACCTGTAAGTTGTAAATTGCAGCGAGTTCTTAAGCAATTCTTCATTTATTGTCATTCTTGGCGCGTAAGGCCTTCGCCGTGATTGTGGTCACTTGCCTTAAAACTCTAATTTGGTATTTGTATTTACGCAGTAAGCCTTTAGAATCTTATTTACTGCCATTCCTGGCGTCTGATGCCTTCTGCTGTGTTTGTGGTGACTTGCCTTTAATATTTCAATACCTGTAACTAGTAAGTAGCAGCAAGTTTTAAGCAATTCTTAATTTATTGCCATTCCTGGATTGTAAGGCCTTCTGCCCAGATCACAGTGGCTTGCTTTTAAAACATTATCTGTTGTACCTGTATTTAATGGTGATTTGCTAAATTATAACTCACTGAAAACACTATTATTTACGCAGTTGTTTATTGCTTCATTAATAACGTGTGGAATTTTTTATTTATTGTTGAGTCTAGGACTACTGGTTTAAAATAAATTGCGTGTAATTGTAAAAGGCAACCAATAGTAACTGATTACTGCCCCGCCCACAATCGTAATCGAATCCTGCCTCCATTGACTATCACCAGCTTTCAGTCATCTTTGAGTGACTGTAGTAGGATACTAGATGGTTTGGATAGAATTCCCATTTTATGTGATGAATGGCAGCTTGCTCTAAATGTGGGAAAAAGTAACTTAATTAAGATGAGTAGAAAAACTTTTGTGTCATGTTCGAGTTCAGTATCAGCGTTGTGCTGCTTGTCAGCGTCACGTCGACTAAACTTCAAGGCGTAACGTTGCAAGACAATATGAAATGGAACGAAAACGTAGGGTCAGCGTTAGGACAGGCGAATGGTCGGCTTCCGTTAACTGCTAAAATTCTAGTCACTGTTGTTCATTTGAGAGTTGCATCCAATAAATAATTCTACGCATTTTTTCCACGGCCAGTTTCGGTTGAAGAAATGCGGAATCTGTTCTGGGATGTCGTGAAATACTCCCGCTTTAGCCTCTATAGTTGCATGGAGTCCCGATAAGACACGCGCTAACCGTAGTCTTCAAATTAGCGTCTGTAGCGGAGGTCCATTCCAAGCAGAGAGCTGTCAATATTTTTTTTGACTGAAGACCAGAGCATCGCAGATATTCATCGACACTTGCGGAATGTCTGCTCAGACCTGACAGCGAACAAAAGCCCGTGGACTCGTCTGTCATCATCGCAACAAGATCTTGAAAACCTACCCGGTCTCCCTCATGCCGTGTGTCCACACATAATTGTGACTCCTGCAGTGTTGGAACGTGCGGACAATCTTATTCTAGGTGATGGCGGATCACAGTCAAACACCTCCCCGCATAGTTAAGCGTCTCTGTTGGCAGTGTTGACACAATCGCCCACCAGTTTGGATACTCAGAGGAGTGCTCCCGCTGGTTTTCTAGCTACTTAACAGAAGACCATACAGAACAACTAAGGACTATATGGTCAGAACTGCTCGCGCAATATGAAGCTGATCGTAAAAACTTTTTTGTCCAACATCGTCAGAGGCAATGAAACATTCCATGACTTCGAACCGAAAACCAAAGGCAATCCCTGGAGTGGCGCCAGAACATCTCTCCTCCGAACAGAAAGTTCAAAGCAGCACCCTCAGCTGGTATAGTATTGGCGACGGTCTTCTGACTCTGAAGGGGTTTGATGTCCTCCCTCACGATGCAGCCATCAACTCTTCTGAAGTACATTGTGGTACACTCAGTAACTTGAAGAAACCACTCCGTAAACCACAAAAATACAAACGAACTCCACCTTCTCCATGATGACGCAAGGCCTCACTCAAGTCTCCACACGCGAGAGGCGCACAGAAAACTTCATTGGACTGTTCTCCATAATTCATCAAAAAAATGTTCAAATGTGTGTGAAATCTTATGGGACTTAACTGCTAAGGTCATCAGTCCCTAAACTTACACACTACTTAAACTAAATTATCCTAAGGACAAACACACACACACACACATGCCCGAGGGAGGACTCGAACCACGCCGGGACCAGTCGCACAGTCCATGACTGCAGCGCCCCTGACCGCTCGGCTAATCCCGCGCGGCCCTAATCCATCCTACAGCCTGGATCTCCCACCTCCCGACTTCCATGTGTTTCGCCCAATGAAGGATACACTACACGGGAGGCAGTATGTGGTTGATTGGGAGGTTACTGACGCAACAAGACGTCGGCTCCGACGTCGACCAGTAGAGTGGCACCATGCGGGCATACAGGCCGTCCCAGTAATGTGGAGTAAGGCCGTCGCATTGAATGGAGATTATGTTGAGAAAGAGTGTTTTGTAGCCAAAAGAGTGGGGCATAATATGGTGTACTGGAATCCTGAACCGAACGAATCTTCTTTCAGAAAGAGTGTGTTGCATTACTTACTGAACGCCGTTCGTATAAGAGAGACAACGTATACTGCACTAGTGCGACCCATTCTTGAGTCCTGCTCGAGTGCTTGGGATCTCCAGTAGGTCGAATTATAGGAGGACACCGAAACAATTCAAAGGTGTGCTGCTAGATATGTTACCGGTAGGTTCGGTCAGTTGGCGAATACCACGGAAATCCTCCGTGAATTCAAATGGAAATCCCGGGAAGGAAGATGACGTTCTTCCCGCGAAACACTGGCATTTGCGATAAACTGCAGAAGAATCGTACTGCCACCAACATAGATCTCGCATAATGATTGTGAAGAAAAGATAAAGAAATCATGGCCCTTACTGGACCGCAAAGACAGTCATTTTACCATCGCTCAGTCTGCGATTGGAAAGGTAAAGGGAGTGACTAGCAGTTGTACAAGGTACCGTCCACAGCGCATCGTCTTGTGGCTTGCGGAGTGTGTATGCAGATGAGAGGTTCTACGTACGTTAAGCAGTACGTCTGCCACTCGGGACTTACATATTAATTACACACGAAACTGTTTTCCAGATATGGCAGGAAAAAACAATATAAATCACGAATGAAAACAAAAAAAGAGATTAAGATTTCCAGCAGTTATGTGGTGGCGATGCTAATCGCGACCATAAGCACTTCAGCAGATCATAAGGCTGTTGTCAAGAAGATAGATGTACGATGTTTTAATGCGTTAGAGACTTGCTTACAGAGATCGGGCAGGCTTCTGTACTTACGCATTGCACAGATATTTATTACGCCTATGCATAGCGTCGACGACGGTCCATAGGCTGGTCTCGTCTTAAAACACGGTGTCAGATGATCTCTCTAGTAATGGAGCTTAGCTGAAGCTATGAAAACTCAGGTCTATTAGATAGAAAGCTTACCCCGCCACAATGCCTTCTGCCCCAAAACGTGGATGCCGTATCTGTTTATCACTTCCTTTAGTTTATCATCCGACGCTATTGCGAATTGCATTTACTCCACAAATTAAACTTGATACTTAAGAGAGTTCACAAAACAACGAAGGCACTCCTTGAGTTTCTGTGTCTCATTACCGGTCTCAAAAATTGTTAAAAACTAATGTGCTATTTCGATGCTTCATCCAGTTTGGAACTGGACGGTCTCATTCTTGTATCAAATGTGTGTCCTCGCAAATACACTAATCACTTTCACGAAAATACCGATGCGCCATCATTCTTAGGACTTCGAAATTAGAATTTAATAATTAAATTGTTACTCCACAAGTATAAAAATGGGATGGGGTAGAATGGAAAGTGGCCGCCAACTCAGAGCGACGCTCCATTTTGCCAGACTTGGGTACCGAAAAAGTAATAAAGCTTGCATATTTTAATTACTTTTATTCCTTACGAGCGAAGTATCTAACTTTGCCCGGCGTTGCGTGTTACTAGCAGATAATCAGTTCCTTAGACAATGTTTCCCAGTGTCCTGCATTATGTCTGGTACAAATCAGAATATTTCAAGGATCACCTGCCACAAATCGAGAATCCTGTTGAATTTTGTTTTATATTGTACTGTCCGTCGTGTGTATTATGCGACGCAGTTTCGTTTATTTTAAGGGCATGGTGTAAAAAAGCGTAATCTTTTATAATACGCTTACATATAATCATTACCGTAATGAATTTGTGTCATAATAATGAGACTTCTTTTGGCCAGGAACGCCCTTTTTTCCAAAGGTAGTCTGCTTTTTATGTCTTCCTCTCTCAGTCCATGATGGATTATTTTTCTGCGCTCTTCAACCATTCTTTTATTTTTGTCTTTATTTTCTTCGAGTAATGGATTGAACAGTATTTCTTATAAACGTTAATTCTAATACTAGATCCCCTATCTCTTCACTGCCGAGTCCCCTTTTTTCCATCACGTCGTCAGACAACTTCTCGCCCTCATAGACGTCTTCAATGTACTCTTTCTACTTTTCCTCTACATTTTACAGTGGAATTTCCATTCCTGCCTTAATATTACCGCCCTTACTCTTAATTTCATCGATAATTGTTTTCCTTTTTTTATATGTTGAGTCAATCCATCCGACGATTATTTCTTTTTAATTTCTTGACATTTTTCATGCAGAAATTGCGCCTTAGCTTCCTTGTACACCCTTAAGTGGCATATATATCTGTATTCCTCAATTTTCCTGCTCATTTTTGTACTTCCTTCTTTCGTCGATCAACTAAAGCATTTCTTCCGTTACCCATGGTTTCTTCGCAGTTACCTTCCTTATTCCAGTGTTTTTCATTACAGTCCCCAGGGACTCACACCTAGTGAGTACGTGGCTGGCGACCACGGGGTCCCGAGCTGAGTCCTGGCATTGCTTCCACTTACTTATGCCAGGCTCCTCACTTTTATCTTTCCTATCTGGGCATCCTCCGCCACCTCTTGTTTCTTTCAGACCCTGATGCTATTAGCTTTCGAGGGCTACGGGTCTTTCATTTCCAAATCTATACTTCCCATCTGGGATGGTCAACGGCCTGGAAGACGGAAGAGGGTGATTAGTGACACCTCAACGGCAGAAATGGCGGAGGAACCACCATCACTAAACACATGATGTGTAGGGTTTACTAGTCCCCCATCGGGCGTCTCCCCGGGTGGCGGGTAGGGGAATGTATCTGACATATGGGTGATACTGGTGAAATGAAATAGCCAGGATGGACCAAGACTAGTAATCCGTAGCGTCTGTCTCAGAATGAGCGGCTGCAAACAGCGTCGGATCCAGAATGGGCGGCTGAATTCCACACGCTGTGGGGCTCACTACCTCATTAGTCAAAACCCCGTTATCCTTTGTGATAACCCAAAATTTCCTTATTTTTATTCTCTTTTCATGATGGAAACACAACCTATTGGATTACATACCCTAGGTGGTAACCAATCCACTCCCGTTAATGGGACAAGTAGACCTGCGGATTCTGGGGAGTCTACAACAACATCTCATAAGAATCCTAAGGTTTTCTTGCCAACCATAAATATAAACTCTCTTCTTCAAGTTGGAAAATTGAAACAAACGCTAGACATACTAAGAGAAAAAAATGTAATGATATCAGCTGTACAGGAGACCAGATTCACAGATGAATATTATTTTGAATCAGAAGGCTTTAGAATATTCAAAGGCAAACCTGGCAAAATAGTCACAAAAAATATACAACATCTAGGCACTTGCTTTATTGTCAACAAGAAAATGATCGATTCAGTCTTGGATTTATCTTCATGATGTGGAAGAATGTCAACACTGTCTTTTAAATCTATGAATAAAGCTTATACGACAGTAAATTTCCATGCTCCCACAAATGAATCAAACATAAAAGAATCAGAATCAGTCGACAAAATTTGGGAAAAACTTGAAGAAACAACTGACAAAGTTCCAAAACACCAGTCCATAATTTTGATGGGCGATTTTAAATGCACAAACTGGTAGAAAAAAGAAAGTATAAACAAATTGTTGGTGACTACCCTGCACATAAAAGAACAAATAAATATGGTGAGCGACTAATTGATATTTGTAAGAACTGTGATCTTCTTTTAAAATCCACAGCCTTCAAGCGTCTACCTCGAAAAGCCAAGACTTGGAAACACCCTAACGCAATGTTTGGAGAATTCCAGCTGGACCACATAGCTATCCCTAAAAAATCCACCAGGGAAATTTTCAGTGTTAAAGTTTTGAGGAATGCCAACACTAATTCTGATCATTACTTGTCTCTGGTCAAAATGAATATCATCCCAGATAGCCGAAAGAACCTTTCCAATATTTCAAGAAAAAACAGACCTCCAAAGTTTGATATAAGTAAACTGAAAGATGTCAATAACAAATTTACAAAAACTCTACACAGCAAACCAAATAAATCAGACTGGAACAGAATTAAAGAAGCCATGGTACAATCAGCCACTGAAACTATACTGACCAATAAAAAATATAAACACCTGTGGAGGAACGAAGATTGCAATGAATCAATTGAAAAGCGAAGACAGGCTTGGATAAAATGGAATAGCAAGAAAACCTCCGAAAATCACGAAAACTTCTTGAAGGTTGGGAAACATACATCAAAAGTAATGAGCACAACTAAGAGACTCTTCAACAAAATCAAATCGATGAAATAGAAGCGAATTTTAGAAGACATCGCACTCGGGAATTTTATAAAGCCTTTAAATCACAACTATCGAAGTTTAAACCTCCTTCGTTACATATAAGAGGACTCGATGGAAAACTAAATTTGAATAACAAATCATGTGCTGCATCTTTTGAAAATTACTTTTCATCCCTACTGAATGCTGAAAATCCAAATGAAAAGCTTGATTTCCATCCTACTGTTCCTCCTGCAGATAGCCCCCTCCCACATTAGATGAAATCATGACAACTATAGAAGGCTTGAAAAATAACAAATCTGGAGGTGAGGATAGCATCTTGGTTGAAATGTGGAAATACGTAGATCATGATACAATAAAACATCTCCATGATATCATAGTGAAGATTTGGGAAACTGAAATTCTACCTCCAGATTGGACCGTACCAATTACTCACCCACTTCATCAGAAAAGGCGATAAGAGTGATCTGAATAATTACCAAGGAATCTCTTTGTTACCAACGACGTACAAGATCTTTTCCAGACTGTTGTTAAACAGAGCTGAATCAGTCTTAGCTCAACAATTGGGCAAATATCAAGCTGGTTGAAGGACATCAAGATCCTGTGCAGAGCAGATCCTTAACCTGAAATCTGTTATATCATACGCCAAATCAAGACCAAAAACCTTTGTTGTAATCTTTGTCGACTTTCAAAAACGGTATGACTCAATTGATCGAGAAACAATAAAGAACACCCTTGCCGAATGTGGTATAGATAGGAAAACAATCAATCTTATAAGCGCCACTTTAAATAACACAGTGTCAAAGGTCAAGTTCAGAGACGAACTATCAGAACCATTTGAAATCTGTACAGGGGTGAGACAAGGTGACCTGCTCTCTCCATTGCATTTCAACTGTGTCCTGGAAACGATAGTCAGAGAGTGGAAAACAACCGTACCGCCAGGTAATGGGATTCAAATTGGACACAAAAGAAATGGCATCAGTTGAAACTGTTTGGCTTTTGCTGATGATCTGGCACTCATTGCAAATAATATTGACGAAGCTAAGGTTCAAGTGTTCAGCCTACAATCAATTGCTGCTAAGACTGGCCTGAAAATAGCATTTAACAAAACTGAATTCATCACAAACATCAAACACGCTCCTCCTCATATTGAAATACAACAAGAGAAAATCAAGCAGCTGAAGAAATTTAAATATCTTGGAGAAATAATTACATCTAACGGTTCAGAAAATGCAGCTGTATAAAGTAGGTGTTCTAAACTAGAAGGTGCTTTTCATCTGTGCGAAGACTTATACAAAAGCAAAAGCATGTCTTTAAACCTGAAACTTTGTCATTATAACACCGTAATTAGACCGTCAGCTTTGTATGCATCAGAGTGTTTAAACAAGACGAAGAAAGGACCACTACGAAAACATGAAATAAAAGACCGGAAAATTTTGAGGAAAATCATTGGCCCTATCAAAGAAAACGGAGAATTCCGCCAAAGACACAACTGTGAATTATCCGAACATACAGAAGACATTGTTACCAGCATGAGGAAGCGGAGAATGATGTTTTTTGGTCATCTGGAAAGAATGAACCCGCAAGACTTACTCATCGCATACATTCATCAATTTCAAAAACTAAATCGTATTCAAAATGGGCAAGCTAAGTTAAAAAGGATTTACAAGAAGCTGAAATTTCATTTGATGACATTCAGGATTGAGAAGTTTTCAGAGAAAAAGTAAAAATTACTAAAAACCTTATTTCGCTTGCCGCGCGGGATAAACCGAGCGGTTCAGGGCGCTGCAGTCATGGACTGTGCGGCTGGTCCCGGCGGAGGTTCGAGTCCTCCCTCGGGTATGGTTGTCTGTGTTTGTCGTTTGGATAATTTAGGTTAAGTAGTGTGTAAGTTTAGGGACTGATGACCTTAGCAATGAAGTCCCATAAGATTTCACACACATTTGAACATTTATATCGCTTACTACGCCAGTTCCACGTCCTGCCTGCAAATGGTCAAAACAGAGAAAAGAAGCACAGTCAGCCAAAATGAAAATCTACTGGCAAAAGAGGAAAACAGAATCAGGGAAGAGATAAAAATCTTCGTGGTACATAGAAGGCCGAAACGATAGCAAAACAAAAAAAAATAATTCTATAATCACCCTTGTTAGAGATGCCCATTCCTCTTCAACCCAACCGTCTATTGAACTATCCATTATAGTAGTCAGAGAACTTCAATCGTGTCTCATTAGTCCTTAGTGCTTCCGTAACACACTTCTTTGCTCACCAATTCTCCACGACTAGTCTCTTAAACATCATCCTAGTCTTCACTAAATTGTGGTCTTAGTATATATCTGCCCCTAGGTAAGCCTTACAGTTCAGTATCTGATTTCGGAATATCTTCCTGATCGTGACATAATCTAACTGGTATCTTCCCTCCCGGCCTTTTCCAGGTATATTTCCTCCTCTTGTGACTCTTGAACGGAGTACTCACTATTACTAACAGAAATTTTCTGCAGAACTCAATTAGTCTTTTTCCTCTCTCATTCCTAGTACCAAGTCCATATTGCCTTGTAACCCTTTCTTCTACTCCTTCCCCCACAACAGCAATCCAGTCCCCCATGACTATTTTAGATTTTCACCTCCCTTTACCTACTGAACTCCCCGTTCAATATCCTTATATACTTTTTCTATCCCTTCATCTTCTGCTTGTGACGTCAGAATGTATACCGTAACTATTGTTGTCGGTGTACGTCTTCTGTCCATTCCGATGAGAACAACCTTATCACTGAACTGCTCGCAGTAACACGTTTTTTGCCCTACCTTCCTATTCATAACGAATCCTTATCCTTTAACAGCATTTTCTGTTGCTGTAGATATCATCCTGTACTAGTGTTATCAGAAACCATATTCTTTCCATTTCATTTCATTGGCTCTCACTAATTTCGATTGAGCCATAGCATTTCCTTTTTCATATTTTCTGGCTTCAAACTTCTGACATTTCACGCCCTATCTTGTAGAACTTTACGTTTTCGTTTGTTATTCAGTCTTTTTCTCAAGGCCACCTCCACCTTGGCAGTCCTCTCTCGGAGATCCGAGTGGTTGACTGGTCCGGAATCTTTTGCCACTAGAGAGATCGAGACGACATTTTTTCAATTACAGGTCATATTTCCAGTGCATATACAAGATGTATCTTTAATTCAGCTCTTGTCAATGCTTTCTGCATCCTATTGCCGTTGATAATTGCTGATTCTTGCGCCTTTTACGGACAGTTTCACATCCCAGCAGCAAGAAAGTGCCCTGAACGACTTCCAAAATGATTTAGATAAGATATCTGTAAGGTGGCAATTGACCCAGAATAAAGAAAAGTGTGACGTTAATCACATGAGCACTAAAATAAATCCACTAAATTTCGATTACGCGGTAAGTCACACAAATCTGAAGGCTGTAAATTCAGCTAAATACTTAGCGATTACAATTACAAATAACCTAAATTGGAACGATCACATAGATAATATTGTGGGTAGAGCAAACCAAAGACTGCGAATCATTGGTAGAACACTTAGAAGGTGCAACAGGTCTACTAAAGAGACTGCTTACAGCACGCATGTCCGCCCCACTATGAAGTATTGCTGTGCGGTGTGGGATCCGCATCAGGTGGGTCTGATGGATAACATCGAAAAAGTACAAAGAAGGGCAATTAGTTTTGTATTATAGCGAAATAGGGGAGATAGTGTCACAGACATGATACGTGAATTGGAGTGGCAATCATTAACACAAAGGCGTTTTTCGTTGCATCGGGAACTTCTCATGAAACTTCAATCACCAGTTATCTCCTCCAATTGCGAAAACATTCTGTTGGCACCCACCTACATAGGAAGAAATTATCATCACGATACAATAAGAGAAATCAGGGCTCGCAAAAAAATAAAATAAAAAAAATTAAGTGCTCGTTTTTCCCGCATGCCGTTCGAGAGTGGAACAGTAGAGACACAGCTGGAAGGTGGTTCATTGAACCCTCTGCAGGCACTTTATTGTGAATAGCAGAGTAATCACGTAGATGTAGATGCAGATGAACCTCTGTCCGCTCCTTTGTCATCTCTGACATGGACGTTGGCAGTATACGGGTGACTTCTCATGCAGGAAATCTTCTGCCGCCATTTCTGTTGATTTTTATTCAAAATTTAAGCAGTGGCATGGTTCGAACTCAGGACCGAGGACATTTTGATTACTACTCACAGACGCTATCCCTAGACGTTTGAAGGTGAAATTTATGTCACTTACTAATGCCTACGGTGTGGGCCGAGGTGGCTGAGCGGTTCTGGGCGCTACAGTCTGGAACCGCGAGACCGCTACGGTCGCAGGTTTGATGCTGCCTCGGGCATGGATGTGTGTGACATTCTTAGGTTAGTTAGGTTTAAGTAGTTCTAAGTTCTAGGGGACTGATGACCTCACCAGTTAAGTCCCATAGTGCTCATAGCCATTTTGAACTAATGCCTACGGTCCCTTTATGGTGTAAAAGATTTAAGCTTCTAAGTCACTGCAATCTAAGTATACGGCCATTTATGTCACCTTACTCATCAAAACCCGTACTGTTCTTCCCGTTGACCTACAATCATGGAAATCGGCAGGTATCAGTGTTTCACAGTAAAAGTACAGGAAAAAACCAGTAATTGTTAGTTTGTGGTTATATCATACCGAAACTAATATTTTTTTATCAATCTGTCTTTTTGTTCGTCTGTCAAAATACCTTTTTTTATCAGGAAACAATGCCGCGCGGGGTAGTTGTACGATCTAGGGCGCCTTGCCACGGTTCGCGCGGCTCTCCCAGTCGGAGGTTCGAGTCCCCCAGTGGGCATGGGTGTGTGTGTTTTCCTTAGTGTAAGTTACTTTGAGTTGGGTTAAATAGTGTGTAAGCCTAGGGACCGATGACCTTCGCAGTTTGCTCCCATAGAACGTACCACAAATTATCAAATTTCCAGGAAACAATAAGCATATCAAGTTGAAGCTCATGCTACATAATAAGTTCTACTGTCCCTTGGAGGTGTGAAATATTTAAACTTCTACGTCAACATAATCAAAAGATTCGACCGTCAAAGTCACATATTTTCATGCTCGGAATCTCTGTCATTAAAACCATAAGGTTACGTCCCTTTGTCCTTGAATTCACGAAATTTGACGAAAAAACGTCTCACACTACAAGAAAAAAATCCGAAAATTGTTAAATTGTAATTAGATCACATAAAAATTATGTTTTTGCCATAAGAATCTCCATTGCACTCATCGTCCGTCAAAATCATTTAAAAAATGATATTGTGTGGCATTGTTGGCCGGGAGCCCCATTCGGGGGAGTTCGACCGCCGTATTGCAAGTCCTTTTTAGGTGACGCCACATCGGTGACTTGCGAGTCTGTGATGATGAAAATGATGATGATCGACATATATCACCCAGTCCCCTGCCGGGAATCGAACCCGGGGCCCCTCAGTGGTAGGCGGTAACGCTACCGCTACGCTACGGAGGCGGACAAAATCATAAAGAAAAATACGACTCCACGTAAACATGAAATACAAGTTGCAGATATGTTTTTGCAAGTAAATAGAAAATTTTTCATTAAGTAATCTATTTTTACATATATATAATCTAAATACCTCAGTTGATCAATAAAAGAAGGAGATACAAAAATGGTCAGGAAAATTCAGGACTACAGAAATACAAGGAATGGAATAAATAGGAACCGCAGGGAAGCTAAGGCGAAATAGCTGCACTCAAAATGTTTGCAGACATGGAAAAAGAAATGATTGTCCCAAGGACTGACTCAGCATATAGAAAAGTCAATACAGTCTCCGATGAAATTAAATCAAGGGTGATAACTTAACGAGTGCACTCGAATTGCACAGTTAAATGCAGCGAAGATGGCGGATGCTTGGAAAGAGTATTGAAGGCCTCTATGAGGGGATTCTGATAGAAGAAACAGCAGAAGAGATAGGAAATCCGCTATTGGAATCAGAATTATAAAGAGCTTTGGAAGACTTAATATCGCATAAGGCAGATGTGATGGATAACAATCCATTAGAATATCTAACGTCATTGTGGGAAGTGGCAACAAATCGATTATTGACGTCACTGTGTCTAATTTATGAGACAGGCGATATACCATCAGACTTTCGGAAAAACATCATTCACACAATTCCAAAGATTGCAAGAGCCGACAAGTGTTAGAATTGTGACACAATCAGCTGAACAGCTTCCCAGTTGCTGATACTAAATAATAACACACAGAGGAAAAGAAAACTGAGTATCTGTTAGATGAAGACGAGTTTGGCTTTAGGAAAGGAAATAGCACCAGAGAGGCAATTCTGACGTCGCGATTGATATGGAAGCAAGACTAGAGAAAATTAAGACACGTTTATAGCATTTGTCGACCTGGAAAAATCATTCGAGAATGTAAAATGGTGCAAGATGTTCGAAATTCTGAGTAAAAAACGTAAGCTATAGGGAAAGACGGGTAATATACATTATACACAGGAACCAAGACGGAACAATAACAGAGGAAACTTCCTGGCAGATTAAAACTGTGTGCCGGACCGACAGAGGACGACCAAGAACGAAGTGCTCGGGTTAAAAAAGGTATAAGACAGGCATGTAGGCTTTCGCACTACTGTTCAGTCGTACATCGAAGAAGCAATGTCGTAAATTAAAAGAAGTTTCAAGAGAGGAATTAAAATTCAAGGTGAAAGACTATCAATAAGAATCGCTGATGACATTGGTATCCGGAGTGGAAGTGAAGAAGAATCACATGATCTCTTGAATGGAATTAACAATCTGGTGAGTACAGAATATGGATTGAGAGTAAATCGAAGAAAGACGAAAGTAATCAGAAGTAGCAGAAATGAGACCAATAAGAAGCTTAACATCAGGATTGATGGTCACGAATTAGATGAAGTTAAGGATTCTACTGCCTAGGCAGCAAAATAACCAATGACGGACGGAGCAAGGAGGACATCAAAAGAAGACTAGCACTGGCAAAAAGGAAATTCATGGAAAAGAGAAGTCTACTAACATTAAAGACAGGACTCAATTTGAGGAAGAAATTTCTGAGAATGTACGTTTGGATTGCAGCACCGTATGGTGGTAAAACGTGGACTGTCGGAAAACCAGAAAAGAAAAGAGTCGAAGCTTTTGTGATGTTGTGGTACAGATGAATGTTGAAAATTAGGTGGACTGATAAGGTAAGGAATGAGGAGGTACTCCGGAGAATCGAAGAGGAAAGGAATATGTGGAAAATTCTGACAAGAGTTGAGAAGGGACAGGATGGTGGGACATCTGTTACGTAATCAAGCAATAACTTCCACAGTACTAGAACAGTGATTCGCAGCCTTTCTTAGACCATTACTAGCTAATGCAGTCAGGCCTTACATCTACATCTATACGCCGCAAGCCACCCAACGGTGTGTGGCGGAGGGCACTTTACGTGCCACTGTCATTACCTCCCTTTCCTGTTCCAGTCGCGTATGGTTCGCGGGAAGAACGACTGCCAGAAAGCCTCCGTGCGCGCTCAAAGCTCTCTAATTTTACACTCGTGATCTCCTCGGGAGGTATAAGGGGGTAGCAATACATTCGATACCTCATCCAGAAACGTACCCTCTCGAAACCTGGACAGCAAGCTAGACCGCGATGCAGAGCGCCTCTCTTGCAGAGTCTGCCACTTCCGTTTGCTAAACATCTCCGTAACGCTATCACGCTTACCAAATAACCCTGTGACGAATCGCGCCGCTCTTCTTTGTATCTTCTCTATCTCCTCCGTCAACCCGATCTGGTACGGATCCCACACTGTGTGGCGAAATAAATAAAAAAAAATTAAATTTATTGATTTTTTGAAAAGAGGAAAAATTATGGACATGGAATTGTAACTTTAGAATTTTTGAAAGGCTTTTTTTACGGACTGTATTGACCGGCTTGAATGCGGACAAATTCAGTGCTACGTGAAATATGCCTGTAATATAATTTACCATTCCGATTAATTTCATTTTGAATTCTACGTCATTGTTGATTTGATCAGATTTCTCACCTTAGACGTAGAATTAGTCCTTCTGCCACAATATTAGTTCATTAGTCGCCATCAGTGTTCTTCTCTTTGTTGACCGCGTGTTGTAACCTCCCCACTATAAAAATATAGAATTATCTTTCACATTTAGTGTAACCTTCCAAAAAATAAATTGCGTAACCTATGAATAATAAAATGTGACTAATCTCTCAATAATAAAAATGTGACTCACTTATAACCTTTCAATAATTGACTGTGAATTTAAACTGGTAAATTTTAGACGTCAGCAGTGCTGCGTCATGGCCCTGAAAAATCATTCTGAATAAATAGAAAATTCTTACCTCAATAAGGTCGCCAGATAACGCATATATATCTGCTCCTATAAGAAATTTTTCTGGCGCAGCCGAGTGCAATGCTGGCCGATAGATTTATCATGTATAAAAAGATCAATTGATTTTTTTTTGCAATAATCGGGATGACCATGGATTGGAGAAATTAGTAAATTCTTTAAATTGAAATGAATGATTGTCAAAAGTTACTTTTTATGAGAAAGATTATTATTAAGAGATTTTTTAAAAACATTTACATGGAACTTGATATAACAATACTACATGTGCGCGAGGCTGCGTTTCCCCTATGCTACAACGCTCAGGCTCCGCCATCGCTCCACCACGACCGGCCCAGCCATGACGATACCCCAGACTGCTCGCTAGCAACAACTTACTCCTACTGCCACACAGTTTATACTGCTGTCAACACTGCTCTTTGGTCTCAGATTATCTTATAGCTTACATATCGCAGGCAGCGCGTGAGCAATCCATCGAAATTACATCTGCTCGAGTGCACTAGCAACAAATTCCTTAATCATGGACCTCTTACATAACCCTCCACTGGGGGGAGGGGGGGGGGGCAAAAATTTGGCAGCGATGGTGAGTCAATTGGACTTGCCATGAGCAACAAATTTTTGTATAATTTATTTAATTAACTAAGTCTACAGTTACAGAGTATATACATTATTGATAAGCGCAGAACATATTAAGAAATGAAATAGAGTGCACACGCACTGAGTTCAGAACATATTAAGAAATGACAAAATGTGTACGCAATGAATACAAAATATATTAACAAATGACATAATGTGCACACGCACTATAAAACTCTTTAGCATTTTTAAAAGAACTGGATACATTAAGAAATGAAATAAAGTGCACACGCATTATAAAAGTCTTTAGCATATTTGGGACAACTAATCATATTAACAAATGAAATGAAGTGCACACGCACTGTAAAAGTCTTTAACATTTTGCAAAAATTGAATACAGTAAGAAAAGAAATAAAGTGCACACGCACTGTAAAAGTCTTTAACATTTTGCAAAAATTGAATACAGTAAGAAAAGAAATAAAGTGCACACGCACTGTAAAAGTCTTTAGCATATTTAGGACAACTGATCATATTAACAAATGAAATGAAGTGCACACACACTGTAAAAGTCTTTAACATTTTGCGAAAACTGAATACATTAAGAAAAGAAATAAAGCGCACACGCACTGTAAAAGTTTTTAGCATCTCTTTTTTTCTTTTCTTTTTTTTTTTATAAGAAATGAATACATCAGAAAATGAAATAAAGTGCATACGCACTGTATAGGTCTCTAACATTTTACAAGAACCAGGAAAGGAATGGGAAGGACAACATCATGGTTGTAGCACTGTGGGTTGCACGTAGCTGCACTGAAAGTCCATATCTTTCTACAGAAGCACAACACCAAGTGAGACAATCTGAAGTTCTCTTCCCTGAAGTAGATATCAGTGTAGCCAAGACACTGAAATGTTGTATTCATATTGTATGTTATCATTTTGGTAGTACATTAGGTACACCAAACAGTAGGTCCACAATAGCATTTCCATCATTCAAGGTGGTGGACAGCTTGATATGTCAACACCACATTCTTGTAGAATCCATTCTCTTACATCAACATAGAATTAGTGCAAAAACCAAATATAGTGCTCCATGATCATGAGGATGGACAGGGCATATGGATATTGCAGTAATTGCTGGTAATTAGGTCAGAAGGTGAAGGATACATTAAGTCTTATGCTAGTCATCATGCAGAATTACAGTAGCATATCAACTGATCTGAATAATTATTGGTATTCATTTGCTAGTTACTAAACATTTATGTGCTATGTATGGAGTATTACAAAACATTATTCATATGTCATCTTATTACAGTAATCATTGGCATAACATTTATGCATAAGTCATCTCGTTACAGTAATCATTGGCATAGCATTTATGCGTAAGTCATCTCGTTACAGTAATCATTAGCACAGCATTTATAGAGCATAACAAAACATCATTCATAACTCATCTCATTACAGTAATTATTATCATAGCATTTACACATAGATCATCTCATTACAGTAATTATTAGCACAGCATATATGCATAAGTCATGTCATTACAGTAATCATTGGTATAGCATTTCTGCATAAGTCATCCCATTACAGTAATTATTGGTATAGCATTTATGCACAAGTCACCTCATTATAATAATCATTGGCATACCATTTATGCAGTATTACAAAACATCATTCATAACTCATCTCATTACAGTAATTATTGGCATAATGTCATCTCATTACAGTAATCATTGGTATCATAAGACATCATTACAGTAATCAGTGGCATTCACTGGCCAGTTACTAAACATGTAGCAAGTATTGAGTATTAAAAACACTATTCATAACTCATCTGATTTCAGTAATTATTGGCACTCATTGGCCAGTTACAAAGGATTAATATAGTTTTACAAACATTATTCAGTATTATTTACAGGTCATCATTCAAAACAGGAGTCATTGAGTGTAGCATCAAGCTGCTAGTGTTTATATATGATATCATGTAAGTGACATAAGGCATATTTAAAATGTAAGACATTGTAACTATTACTCAAGGTCTGTAGTCCAAGAACATAGACAGAATGGAATCAATACATCAGAAAAATTTGCAGGACTAGAAATATTTCTTAAACTGGTAGCATTATTTAGTTGTATACTGGTAATAGTTGGGACTGGTAATAAAAAATTGTTTGTGCTAGCAATGCATTGCGTCAGGATCAATAATTAATTTCTGGGGCATGAAAATATTTGCTTTTGACTTATTGCTAGAAATAAGGATTAATAACGTCATTCGTCATGAGTCAGCTGTAGCAAGGTTATGAAACAGGTAGAGTATATGTGATCACATTCATAAATAATAGAAACAACTGGGTAAAAAAATGCAAGTACTAGAACAGGTTTAATAACTAACTGCTTATAGCACATTAATTTCATGAATAGCTTCTCCTGGAAAAAATAGAAAATGGATTATTGACCTGAAAGAAAAAAATGTATATTATGCTGAAAAGTAGTAAACTTCGAATTAACAGGTAATGAAACGTGTACTCAATATGAATGTACTCTAGCTGTCTTTCCCAAAACATTCAGTCATTATACTATGCGACATAAGACATACTGTCAAAAGGAACTGCAACGAATACTTAAATAACTACATAGCATCTCTTAACTAATAGTAAATATATAAACTTCATCATTATCATCATCTGCAAAGAAAAACGTCATTATTCATATTACCATATTCTTCATACAACTATTCATCATCATTTATTATCATCTGCAAAAAATAGACACTTCATTATTTATAATCATATTACCATTTACTTCATACAACTATTCATAGTATAGAGTTTCTTACTTCTAGCATATTTCATCACTAAAATTAACATGTGTAGTTCTGTCTGACAGCTTGCTTAAATCGCCTCGTATTCTGAAAGAAAAATAATTAGTTCAGACTGCTATTATACAGTGTGTATAGTATATTCTAGTTAATGCTTCTTAATTCTGATCCATTTACTCTTCATGGCACAGTATTGCATTTTCTTCCGTTCATTCCGATGGTGAAATTTCCATTTCATAGTAAACCACTGTGGTTTGTTTAATTTATTTCTTTTACACAGTATTGCTTTCTGAAAACGATGAATATGGATTAATATCTTGCATTTAAATCATATACCCATTAAATAAAAACTTGGTTCTAGTGATATAACTAAGCATACAGCATAGCATGACAGAAGACGTATTAGGTCAAAATGACATCCCAGCAGTAGTTAATAGAGTATAGTAAACCAGAGTAAGTATATTCACGTCGCAGTTCGATGTATCAATCAGATGGCGATCCAGTAACAGCAAAAAAGGTAAGGAACAGTTTGGGGTTATTGCAGGTAACGACTGAGGGCCACGACGACGACATATTCTATGTTTCGTCGAAACAATCAGAAGATCACTTTTAATAAGCAGCAATTAAATTTGTATGCGAAGATTAAGAAAGAGAATTAATTTCAAGGGGAAGATTTCATTTGTTATTATTAAGCAAGAGGTAGAAATCCTAAGGAAAGGTTTCAGAGATTATTGTAGAAGGGAAGGTTGAGTAACAAAAGAGATATAGGAGATATAGAGGAGACTGTTGTTGCATAACACATGAGAGATATAGAGGAGACGGGAAGGTTTCACTATCTATATACATAATTTAGTTTGTAAGAAACCCTCAGTGCGTGAGTCCTTCGAAACCAAATTTTACTGCCACCTGGGGGTGCCAAGGTAGTGCTCACACCCCGGCGTCTGATAGACAAGAACTAGCCCTGACAAGTCTGCTTCTGCTTCCCTAGTAAGCTGTAATTAATGTCACTGTGGCAGCTCACTATTCTAATTGCTCTGTTGCCTCTGGCTGTTTGTGACGTAGCTGGATGCACTGGTCGTGCCAGCCGCACAGCCTCTTCGTTCTGAGTGAGAACTTGAGCCTGGACGAGGTGCAGCGACGGCTGTTGTTCTGTCGAGTTGTGACACCTGGCCGGTGGGTGGATGTGAAGCCCGTGGGCGGCCGGCGGTGTGTGCCAAACCGGACGACTAATGAGCGGGCAGCGAGAGCAGCGAAAGGTGTGGCGCGGTCGAAATTGCGTATAAAAGGAACCCACGCCGCTCCACTGGCAGTACTCGATCGCCAGACCGACACACACCAACACCGCTCCACCATGTACAAGCTCGTAAGTACCGCGCCACGAGATAGCTGAATCTGCGCTCCTTGCTTCACTGCAGTGTTCATTTCATAGGAGTTATCCACTAAATAACAGGTCCATATGATTAAGGTCGATAAGCAGCAGGATTTTGGAACGCATATTGCGTTCCGTAGAAATACTGGAAGACGCGAGGTAATACTGACCCTACGACTTATTTTAGAAGATAGATTGAGGAAAGGCGAAACCTGCGTTACTAGCATTTGTAGACTTGAAGAAAGCTTTTGACAATGTAGACTGGATACTCCCTTTCAAGTTCTGAAAGTGGCAGGAGTAAATTACAGAGAGTGAAAGGCAATTTACAATTTGTACAGAAACCAGATGGCAGTTATAAGAGTCGAGGGGCATGAAAGGGAAGCAGTGGTTGGGAAGGGAGTGAGACAGGGTTGTAGCCTCTCCCCGATGTTATTCAATCTGTATATTGAGAAAGCAGTAAAGGAAACAAAACACAAATCGGAGTAGGTATTAAAATGCATGGAGAAGAAATAAAAACTTTGAGGTTCGCCGAACACATTGTAATTCTGTCAGAGACAGCAAAGGACTTGGAAGAGCAGTTGAACGGAATGGACAGTGTCTTGAAAGGAGGGTATAAGATGAACATCAACAAAAGCAAAACGAGGATAATGGAATGTAGTCGAATTAAGTCGGGTGATGCTGAGGGTATTAGATTAGGAAATGAGACGCTTAAAGTAGTAAAGGAGTTTTGCTATTTGGGGAGCAAAATAAGTGAAGATGGTCAAAGTAGAGAGGATATAAAATGTTAACTGGCAATGGCAAGGAAAGCCTTTCCAAAGACGAGAAATTTGTTAACATCGAGTATAGATTTAAGTGTCAGGACGTCGTTTCTGAAAGTATTTGTGTGGAGTGTAGCCATGTATGGAAGTAAAAAAAATAGTTTGGACAAGAAGATAATAGAAGCTTTCGAAATGTGGTGCCACAGAAGAATGCTGAAGATTAGATGGGTAGATTGCGTAACTAATGAGGAGGTACTGAATAGAATTGGGAAGGAGTTTCTGGCACAACTTGACTAGAAGAAGGGATCGGTGGGTAGGACATGTTCTGAGGCGTCAAGGGATCACCAATTTAGTTTTGAGGGCAGCGTGGAGGGTAAAAATCGTAGATGGAGGCCAAGAGATGAATACACTAAGCAGATTCAGAAAGATGTAGGTTGCGGTAGGTACAGGGAGATGAAGAAGCTTGTACAGGATAGAGTAGCATGGAGAGCTGCATCAAATCAGTCTCAGGACTGAAGACCACAACAACAACAACATTGTGTTCTAACAGTATTAATTACTTCTAAAAGCACTGTCTAATGACACATACTCAACACGGGTTTAAGAAACATCGTTCTTGTGACACACAACTAGCTCTTTGTTCACACGAAGTGCTCATTGCTATCGACAAGGGATTTCAAATTGATTCCGTATTTCTAGATTTCCAAACCGTACCTCACAAGCGTTTTACAATCAAATTTCGTGCTGCTCATGACATACAGTCTCAGTTATGCGACTGTATTCGTAATTTCCTGTCAGAGATGTCACAGTTTATAGTAATTGACGAAAAGTTGTCGAATAAAATAGGAGTGATTTCTGGCGTTCCACAAAGTAGAGTTATAGGTCCTCTGTAGTTTCTTATTTACAGAAACGATTTAGGAGACAATCTGAGCCGCCGTCTTAGGTTGTTTGCAAATGATGCTGTCGTTTATTGTCTAATAAAGTCATCAGAAGATAAAAAAATTGCATAACGCTTAAGATAAGATATGTGTATAGTGCGAAATTTGGCGGTTGATCCTTAACAATGAAAAGTGTGAAGTCATCCAGGTGGGTGCTAAAAGAAATCCGTTAAACTCTGGGTACACTACAAATTAATCAAACCCAAAGGCCGTAAATTCAACTAAATTCCTAATAATTATAATTACGAAGATTTTATATTAGATAGAACACATTGAAAATGCTCTGGAGAAGGCGAACCAAAGACCGTTCTATTGGTAGAGCACTTAGAAGATGCAACAGATCTACTAAAGAGACTGCCCTTTTGAAGTACTGCTGAGCGGTATGGGATCCTTACCATATAGGATTAACGGAGTACATGGGGAAAGTTCGAAGAAGGTCCGCACGTTTTGTATCATCGACAAATAGGAGAGTGAATGACAGGGACACGAACAGGATTTGGGGTGGACGTCACTAAAACAAAGGCGTTCCTCGTTGCGGCGTTATCTTCTCACGAAGTTTCAATCACTACCTTTCTCCTTCGAATTCGAAAATATTTTGTTGATGTAGACATACGTAGAGAGAAACAGTCATCGAAGTAAAATAAGGAAAATCGGACTTCACACGGAAAGATATAGGTACTCGTTTCTCCCGCGCGCTGTTCGAGACTGGTATAACAGAACTACGATGAAGTTGGTTTGATGAACCCTCTGCCAGGCACTTAAGTGTGATTTGCACAGTAGTCATGTAAATGTAGATGTAGATTTTTTCTTGGAAGAATTTGCCGAGTTCTTGATTTCGTCGACGCGATAATTAACCATTTTTACACTGACCTACCAGTAACAGCCTAAGATTTAGGAGTCATCAGCCAAGTATTGGGTAGCTCTGGGAATTAAAATTAAATAACTTCATCCCACAATAAGTATTCGTTAACTAATACAGTGAGTAACCGCCTTAAGTTTTTGGAGATGAACGTTATCGCGTAGCTTACAATAAGCCAATTACATATGAATTAAAGGAATTACAGACGCTGGCTGCGAAGAGACATTGATTTAAATCAGTGAGCACAGTTGAAAACTTGTACCGGACAGGGAATCGAAACCAGTTCTCCTGCTGCTTACTTAAGCCACCAGCACGCGATGGTCATCATACCTGTGCGGACTATCTTAACCCGCCTCCCTTCAGACCCGAATTGTCAACTTATCCACACACTACTAATGTAGTGTGCCTTCCCCATTACCCCCACTACACGCGGCATTTCGCCGATTCCCGTACGAGTTCGAGCCTCGTGTGCATCCGCACTGAAAAGACCACTGGCCGTCCTCGCCTTGATTTTTTATATGTGTTCTTTCATCAAGGGAATCGCTGTACATCTGACAAATAATTCACGTTGAAATCTGATCAAGATACATGCTTACAATGGTAACCCTTACCGCACTTTCTGGCTTTTAACATACACAATACCTTAACTGTTATTCCGAGCTCAGAGGGGAAAACTTAAACATTCATGGTAGTGAACAAGTGTGTAATAGTCTTCACAACATAAGTAATACGAGTGGCATTATATAAGTTTCAAATCCCGAGACAGCTACAGATAACGTTATATTAACAACCAGGACATTGTTACTCAAATAAATACTTAGAATAAATCCACATCTACGACAAAAAAATTTTAATGTTGCTATTTGATATTTTCGTATAGGGGACAGGCGATCTGTTATGACAAAATGTGTGGATAAAAATCCAACGTCAAGACCGCTAGCATTCCTTTATTGACTGCTAGTTTCAGCTCACTGACGAGCCATCTTCAGATCAGTAAAAATTATTACCCACATTTGTGCGTGTCAGGCACCAAGCATTACACATCGACATAATCTGTTGAGCTGAATCTCCGTTGTTGTAATGGCACGGAAAAATTTCAGTCTTACTTGGTACATGCACGTATTTGTGAAAAAATACGTTGTCAGACAGTTGCTGCTATTACTTTTAGAGATGGGTGAAGGCGTGTATGGGGAACTACAGCTAAACTATAGATGATTATATTCGTGTTTAATCCACAGTTTTAGGTGTTCCTATGTTGAATGGTGACTGCCCCAGAGACAATAAACACATATAATCCTGGAGGATGTATGTGGTGGTTGGAACGGGTGACACATAAATCATTAGAATGTTTGGAGTAATTTCGAGCAGACGTGATCGATATATGAATAATCTGAAAAAATGTACGGTGGAACGGCGACATCTCTAGCTCTTCAATTGATGAGGGTATGTGGACTGGAAAGAAGAAGGATGCAGGCACAGTATGTTGCCCTTCGAGAAATATCAGTCTTAGAACAGAGCCGGCCGCGGTGGTCTAGCGGTTCTAGGCGCTCAGTCTGGAGCCGCGCGACTGCTACGGTCGCAGGTTCGAATCCTGCCTCGGGCATGGATGTGTGTGATGTCCTTAGGTTAGTTAGGTTTAAGTAGTTCTAAGTTCTAGGGGACTGATGACCATAGATGTTAAGTCCCATAGTGCTCAGAGCCATTTTTTTCTTAGAACAGATATGGCTTACTATAGTCCGGGTGTAACACGCGAGTAGCACTAGTAGGAGTGGGGTTGATAAAGGAGTTTAGAAGTAAAAATGAATGAAAAGACAGTGTCGAACGCACAAACTTGGCTGATTAGGCCAACTATTGCGACTTTCCAAGCTTAGATGAATGTAGCGAATGAACCTTGGCAAGAGTATTCTAGAGGGAAGAAATTGTTCAAATGGCTCTAAGCACTATGGGACTTAACATCTGACGTCACCTGTCCCCTAGACTTAGAGCTACTTAAATCTAACTAACCTAAGGACTTCACACACACATCCATGCCCGAGGCAGGATTCGAACCTGCGACCGCACCAGCCGCATGGTTCCAGAATGAAGCGCCTAGAACCGCTCGGCCACTGTGGCCGGCCGAGAGGAAAGTAATCGCCACTATTTGACGACAGAGTATTTTTCAGAATTTGGGAAAAGTGACAGCTCCAAACAGATTTGAAAATCGGAATCTCACTTGCCTGAGATATAGTCACCCACGAACACTGCAGTGGAATATTTTCTATTAGAAACCTCTTCGTTCATGTTGTTTTTATTTGCATCCATTCTTCCAGAATTGCCATTTCAATGTATTTTATCTTGTAGATAAGAATATATCAAACACATACTGAAACTTGGATGTTAGTATCGTTTTTATCCAAATGTGTTTATTTGTACAATACAGAAGATGAAATTAAATTATTTGTAGCATGTACGTTTAAATTTATACGAAAAACTCAGTTGCAAACGGCCAGTAGTCGCCATTCGCATATACAAGACATAGAAACAGATCTCTCACATCAGATAAAACTTCTGGGCTGAGAGCCTGTTGTCAATGTACGCTCTTTAATGACGTTTCATCCTGATATGTGAGAGACATCTTCAAAGATAATTTAACTGAAGTAAACACCATCCTTGAAAGCTTTCATCATATTACTAAATAGCTTTCTTGCCATATTTGCCCCCAGCTTCTCATTAATCATTGCCTAAATGTACGAGAGTATAGAGTGTAGACCTGAACTGTGTACGGTACGCCGGTCGGAGTGGACGAGCGGTTCTAGGCCAATCAGTCTGTAACCGTGTGACCGCTACGGTTGCAGGTTTGAATCCTGCCTTGGGCATGGATGTGTGTGATGTCCATAGGTTAGTTAGGGTTAGGTAGTTCTAGGGGATTGATGACCTCAGCTGTTAAGTCCAATAGTGCTCAGAGCCATTTATGTAAGAGTAGTGAGTGCCATGTCAGCTCCTACATTCACAGAACTGCCTCTCCTTGCAGCTGATCCTGTCCGCGTTGGTGGCCGCCGCTTCCGCCGGCTACCTGGGAGGCTACGCCGCCCCCGCCTACGCCGCCCCCGTGGCCGCCTACGCCGCCCCCGTCGCCGCCGTGGCGCACGCCCCCGTGGCTGTGGCCCACGCCGCCCCTGCTGTGGCCGTAGCGCACGCCCCAGTCGCCTCCTCCGTGGCCAACACGTACAGGATCTCGCAGACTGCCCGCCTCGCCTACGCAGCCCCTGCCGTGGCTCACGCCCCCGTGGCCTACGCCGCCCCCGCTGTAGCTCACGCTCCCGTCGCCTACGCCGCCCCCGCTGTGGCTCACGCCCCCGTCGCCTACGCCGCCCCCGCCTACGGCTACGCCCGCTACGCCGCCGCCGCCCCCGCTCTGGGCTACGGGTACGGTGCCTACGGCTATGCCGCCCCCGCTCTTGGCTACGGCCACGCTCTCGTCCATTAGGGCCACACCAACTACAGTGTACCCCATTTGTAACATAAAACCAAATAAAAAAATAAAAAACTTCATAATAATAATATACTGTAAAATCATTTCTTTTCACCTTCGTGACAGCCCATGAAACATCCCACATCTTTTGCAGCACTGGAAGAAATACTGTTTTGGGAAGCTGATACGACATTAAATAGATACTGCAATATGGTCGATCCACTATGTCACATTTAGTTTTAAGAACGTTGGCCATCTGAGTACTGGAGTGAATTATCAGTTACATTGCGCTAAACTACTTTACTATGATCTGAGCCAAAACATTTTATCGTGCTGGGATGATCATACAAAAAGTAGGGACGAAAATTACTCAGAAGTTAATACCGTGCACCGGAGCTGTACAGGAACCAAGACCCTTGTTTTCCTTAAGGAATACTTCTGCTTTTGAGCTATCGTGTCTAGTGACATGCATCACTGCTTCCCCTAACTGAACAGATCTGCTACCGCCAAGACTCCTACACAGCTAGTGTGTGTGTAAGAAGTTGAAATAGCATATGCCAGAAGTGGGAGACGCTTACTGTAACAAATAATGATTGAAACAGGCCATGAAACTTATTTGGAGAGCTCAAATGGCGTGAAGATTTCCCACACTAGGCAAGGCTCCAATTTCACACGAAGTTTTAATTCATCAGGCTTATTGATACACATCACATTTCATCGAAGGATTCTAGGTGAGAATAATGACTTAAATTAAGCAGATTAAACTGATGGCAATGTGCTATAAGTAATATACCAAAATAGCTTCCAAGATAGTTACACTATACGTTGTACAAAAAGAGTAACGATCAGACTTAGTTTTCGTCCTGCAAAAGAGATAGATTTGACATCAAATTAAAATTTACACTAAGGGCTTAGGGCTTAAATGTGTTCCGACTGGTTGACTGATTCCTACAAGACAATACGAGAAGCGATGTATGATCGTGGAACATGTGATGAACGTGTCACCAATCCCTCCAGCAGCAGGTGAATCCTGATGGTGTAGCTGCTTCTGTCTTCAAGCAGTTCCTCGTTTCGCTTCACGAGGTTGAATTTGAACCGTTCGAGACCTTTCTGCCCCAAATAAACCGATGAAGTAGGGGGAATCAAACCCAAGTCCTGTAGCACCAAAGGCCAGCTCCAGAAGTGGTCATGAAATTGTGTTTTTGTTGTAGAAATACGTACTACACGTCATTCACAACCTTGACAGGCGCATCGGTATCGTCCGACCGCCGTGTCATCCTCTGTCAAAGCCATCAGTGGATGAGGTATCGCTGGGCCCTGGGTCAGCACACTTTTTTCTCTACCTTTGTCAGTTTTAGTGACCCGGAACCGCTGCAGCTCGGTCAAGTAGCTCCTCAACTGGCATTATGATTCTGACAATATCCCACTCCAGTCCTCCAACAAGGAAAATTCCCATCGAACCTGGGTTCTTTGCATAACAGTCAGACGCAATGAACACTCTACTACGGAGGTGGATGTGCACGTATATTCATTTTGTTTCATCGTAACACACTGCATAATAACGCTCCTCAAGTGTCATTTCGATGTCTCAAATAGATTGGTTTACGCTATCTTTTAAAACAATCGTGTTGCCTGCATTGAGTTTTAAGAAGATAGATTTGGAATGCTGTGACATCATAAAATACCTCGTTTTGCACCATGTATCGTATACGTTAACTCATTCAAAGATATGCATCATTGTATTCTAATTGGGGCATGCGTCCCTTGTAAACATAAATGAAATCATCGAAGAAGTGCGCAAAATAGTGGTGATGCTTCAACGATTTGAGGTGTGTGATACAGCTGGCGTCATAGCCATGTAACCAGGGAGGAGGAGAAATTATGATAAAGCATTGTACGAGATGGGGTCTGCACTTGTAGAACGCCAAGAGGAAACGTGAAAATGAATTATTCAGCGACCCAAATGATTTTATGCATTGGTTTCTTAGGATAGGTGATACTTAGGTCCACTACTTTACGCCACAAGCGAAACAACAGCTAAAGCAGTGTGAGGCAGCTGGCGGCCAAGCACCATACAAGGTGAAGTCAATTTCATATGGTACAGTTTCCCGATCTCAGGTATCCAATTTTCTCGAACTTTTGATTCAAAGTGTTTGCACTCAGACGGTTCATCCCGTACACGCCAACGCCATCTTTCCATGGCAGCATAACGTGTGATTGATCTGGAAAGGCCACCTGTCGCCTCTCAGTGGACGACGTGTTGCGGTATTGGTGTGCAAGTTCCATCCTTCATCGCTTATGAACAGCAGTCATCTTGTGTGCATGATCCAGGCGCCTTCTGCAGAGCCCCATATGCAGCAACGTTCGCTGAACGGTCGTTGAGGAGACACAGTTGGTACCCCGTGGCTCATCTGGGCGGTCAGTTGATCAACAGTTGCACATCTGTCCGTCTGTACACATTTCCACAGCACTCGTTCAAGCCTGTCATTAATGGTCCATGGCTGGCCTCACAGCCGGTTTTGGATGGCACCATTTTGCCATACATGGTATACTTTAGCCATGGTAGCACATGAAGAGTTTCCAAACTTAGCTGTTTCGGAAATGCTTCCATCCTTAGCCCAAAAGCCAATGATCATGCCCGTTTGGACGTTTCTCCATTAAGACGACTGCGCTGCTTTCCATATCACCCCCCCTCCCCACAGCATGCTTTATACATGTTCCACTGCCAGTGCTGCCACCTGCAGTCTGTGAGTGTTGTAATGGTACTTGAATTACGTAACCATTACGGCACCTCACCTCAACCTCTCGATACCAGCAATATTCTCCTGTGTTTATGTAAAGTAGTTAACATATTTCTGAGACAACATTCAGATTTGATTTCGTTAATGTAGAGGTACTTTGATACATCGATATGTTTATATCGCAATGATATTATTCTTATGTGAAGTCTTTCTTTTATCACTATGATCTTTGACGTACTTGTAACTCTGATTTTTGGCCGTGTAAGCGGTTATGAGAGAGTCAAGTCTTGGTCGTCATGTTGAAAAAGACTCAAATTGTAGTCAGTTTATAAAATGTGAACTTTAACAGCGAGGAAGATATTTTCAAGTATGTTTTATATGGTGAAGTTATGTTTTGTGAGTTACGTGATATTGCAACAAAAGTAATAAAAAAAGAAGTGTAACTTAAATTCGGAGTGCTGATTACCTTTTTACATCACAATTGTGCTAACTTGCAAAAGTTTAATCTTCAAGAATGGTTTATGAAACACATCTATAAAAGTTTTGAATATCGCAGAATAACACCTAGGCCTCTCTGCATCCGAGCTTGCAATCATCACCACCTAGACTTTCGACGATTGAGCCAGCGGGACTCATCAGCAGAAGCAGCATTTTCCTGAAGATGGAGACCAGTTGGTTCGCCGAAATATCGAGTCAAGTTGATTTTAGGATCCGGCAGCAAACCCGAAGAGACTTTCAAGACTATTATTCCTGGAAAGCCTACGTAATCACAACAAGATCGAGCCATGACTTCACAACGAGAACAGCGTGGGAAACACGAAATGATAAGTGCCCAGTTTATACATTACTTCATGAAATGACCTTATTAACTGTGCTCTAATAACACCTGCCACATAATATAACTTTGTTGTTACCCGAAAATGCAATATTTAGCAGCGTGAGCAACGCTACAAATCATAATTAATTTTTACCTTTGTTGTGGTGTGATTGTTAGAGTGTCTATCGGACGTTGACGTCAAACATAGGTGGTGGTCACATTAATGTGAGTTGATTGTGTAGATCACTCTGTTTGGGATGCAAAAACCTGGAAAAATATATTTATTTGGGAGCTTCTTGAGTTTGCCTTCTTCAGTTTTTTTTTTTTTTTCGTTCTTCATTGTCTGAAGCTCAGTGCCTGGACACGTTTCCTAAAGCAGTAAGACGCAATTCACAAAACAGATGAAAAAATCAATTTTGAAAATCAGAACTTTCCGAATGCCATTAGGTACAAAACTTCGTAATTTATTAACACATTCGTCGGTAGCCGATCAGGCTGCCTATGGCAACGTTGGTGTATGGACCGGCCGCGTTTCGCTACTGTCTGAGGTCTACAACGCTCTCGCAAGCACTTAACGGAAGGAGTTATATATAATATATCTTAACTTCACGTTCGACTGTCGCGTACGGGACTACAAGTCCCACCGCCACACCTTCACCTGCCCATGTTAGGCAAAATTCTTCTGCCTGACTCATGTAGCACTATCACCGTCAGAGGGTGGTACGGGACTACAAGTCCCACCGCCACACCTCCAAAGTGAATTGCAGTGACGGAGTCACTGCCCTGTGGAAATTTACTGCCTCACCAACACAGTTAGACCGCAATAGACCGGTGATGCTGTATTGTAACATATCACCCCGGACTACAAGTCCATAAAAAAAAAAAAAAAAAAAAAAAAAAAAAAACGTTCGACTGTAACTTCAGGTAACAGATTTATTTCGATACTGAATTGGCTCAAGAAATAGGAGACTAGCACTTTTCAAAACGTACTAGACATTCATTTTCGTTTGTGAACTGTGTGCTGAACAATACTAAACTCGGTGAACAAGTAGTTGATTCTAGTGTGTAGAGGGGGGAGGACGATGAAATTTAAACAAAGCGATGGGAACATAAGTGAAACTACCATGGCCCATGTAGGACTTCGTATTCGTAGAGTCAGAATTTTGGAACTTACGTTTGAAATAACCCGTGAATCAATAAACACAATAAGTTTCCCATACGGCAAACTGATAAACAGGTTTGGTCGCCGGTCTCAAAGCAGACTTGCAGAAGCATATAACCTATCATCTGTAAGTAGGCCTATATGTGGTTACCGTGTGATGGTCAACCACGAATCTGCGTAATACCGGTCCAACTGGGCACGGCTGTACACAGTGCCTTCAGCACCGAAATCTGGCCGGCCGAAGTGGCCGAGCCAAGTGGCCGGTTCTAGGCGCTACGGTCGGAGGTTCGAATCCTGCCTCGGGCATGGATGTGTGTGATGTCCTTAAGTTAGATAGGTTTAAGTAGTTCTAAGCTCTAGGGGACTGATGACCTCAGATGTTAAATCCCATAGTGCTGAGAGCCATTTGAACCATTTTTTTACCGAAACCTGAAGCTGAGTGATGTATAGATTAATCAGATCTCCTACTCAGGAAAGATAAAGGATCCGGAAACAATCCGATCGGGCAAACGCCTGCTATCGAAAATATGAAAACGTGTGCACCAAATGCAGTTATGAGTGAAAAGGAAGAAATTAGTTCCCGAATTACGCAAAGATCGAAAGCAAAGGAATCACGCATGTCTTATAGAGAGTGGGTAGACGAAATGGAAGAAACCGACGAGGACAGAGAACTGATGGATATCGCTGAACACTAGAAGAAGCATTACTTATCCAACCTATTACTATGATGAGGAGGGACAACAACAGTTTACTTGAACAGAAAACAAGAAGAAGAGCACGAAACCGTCTCTAAAATAACGAATATTAACACCACCAAGAGGAACAGGAGATAAATTCGCAAAAAGTGTATAGAACTACGGAAGTAAACTAATCACCAGTAAAGTATGTTCAGCACTAAAGTTAAATAAACTGCAATTTTTTTTTTTTTTTTTTTTTTTTTGAGCCCGCAGAAGTTGATATACCCTCGCTGCGGAAAATATCAATTATCCAAATAGAAAAAGGGGCTACAGTGCCATAATTAATCTGGGAAAAGGTTGAACATGGGAACTGTCATCCTCGCAAGAGAAGGAGTATCACTGAAAATAATAGAACATCTCCTAGAGAGTAGAGGCAGTGTCGGTATTTCCAGCAATCCCAGACTCATCAGCATCTGGAAAATTTGGAAATTTGTGGTAAGATCTTATAGGACCAAACTGCTGAGGTCGTCGGTCCCTAAGCTTACACACTACTTAATCTAACTTAAGCTAACTTACGCTAAGGACAAGACACACCCATGCCCGAGGGAGGACTCGAACTTCCGTCGGGGGGAGCCGCGCGAACCGTGACAACGCGCCACAGACTACACGGTTACCCCGCGCGGCTCATCAGTATCTGTGCACCAGCTAGTAATAATGATAAACACAATAGAGCAGTATTTTTTAAATATGAAACAGGTCCTCTTTTCAGAAAACAGGAAATTTTGATTCTCGGAAGAAGTTTTAATTTCGTACTCAGTTCTAAGGACCAAGCACCTAACTTTAACAAATGCGAAGAAGAAGAGCGCCTAGTCCGAAGACTACGGCTAACAAAAGCATGAGACAAGCTTCACACGTTTCATCAGTTACTGTCACCCAACTGGAGAGAATCTACATCTTCGAGAAATTATAAAACGGAGTTTTATAACCATAATTGCAGTCCGCCACCTTTTCTATCCAAGTTGCATTCATAATTACAATAAACATGGAGAAACGAGAAACTTACGGAGCAAAAATGCTGTGGAAACTAAAAGTCATACACTGACAAGATGCAGAAAGCTACGAAGTTTTTCAAAAGGTTTATACCGAAGGTGGAAACAAATTCCCGGCATGATATTCAGCAACATAATGGTGATTAAAATACGTCCAACCAAAGATAAGAAAAATGCTTATCTCGTGGTCAAGACAAAAAAGTTTAAAGCCAAGAAAGACAGGTACAATGACACTTTTGGATACGATGCAAACCATCCTTTTTTAATAACAACACAAAACAAGAAGTTTATCGACCTGATCAAAGACGAGACGAATTGTTCGCAGATTAAGGAGTTTGTGGGGTTCCAACCTTAAATGCCTTAGGGATGTACGCAGATCAGACGAACAAGTAATACAAAACGATTTGAAAATACCAGCTAACGTGGAATCTAACTGGTATTTCGTAGTGTCTCATTTGATGGAAAAATAACTAACTATTCAAAATTAGCCGATTCACCAATGTGTTGAACAGGTAATTCAACCGATACTGAAGATACAAAATTTCGTGCAAAAATGTTCAAGGAATATGGAACTGCGTCAAACAAAATAAGTCCCCTGCATCAGTAGAACATCCCCAAACACCATAAACCCGGGAATTTCCAAATTCTTGACGAAATATCATTCCTAGACGCGAAAAGCAATGCAACTAACAGGATTAAAGGACACACAACATGTTTTATTATGAAAGATGAAAACAAAATCAAATAAGATTTTTGGATATGTTTCACCACACAACATCATATGTTGGATGGGAGCAGAAAGTACAAATACAAGTACACAAACTTTCTAAAAATAACAATGCGGTAAAAATTTCAAAAGAAAAAACTACTCTGCCGAAGTACATAAGTTAGACCACAAAGGCGCAGTTGCTGTAGAACAGTTATTTCTTTTTTATTTTAATATTTTATTCATCTGCACGTTCTACCTTTCTAAGTAGAGTAGGTATTTGACTCATTCGTCACGAAACCAATTTCTCTTTACCTTGCTTTTAAACTGTTGCAAGTGGAATCTCTTGCTGCAATGAAAGAGAACATTATCATTTATTTTCTATGAAAAAAAATCCTTTCTTTTTATAATGAAACCATCAATCTCAAAAGAAGAAGGATTTCACTTCAAATCAGGATATATGACTCTTAAACAGTAACACGAAGTGGTTTTTCATTTGGTTTTAATAAAGTTTAAAGAAATATGAACATTAAAACGTCCTATAACAGAAAACAGTAACAAGTTCGCCGGTGAAGGCATAATTGGCGACGAGAATCCGATAGGGGTGATACGGAAGCCCTGAAAAAAGTTGTGAGCATCATAGAAGTCGAAGACGCTGGTTCGGATCTCACTATTAGTAACATTTTTGCTTTACTTTAATTCCATATTTACAAACAATCAAAAACGTTAAGTAGCAAATATCGTGTCATAATTTTTCGTAAACACTAGAACTCCAGTACATTAAAATTAAATGTAAAACTGCGAAACGTCATATAAAAAATTAATTCATTCTTTATTTATAGGATCTGAGCAGTATTATTGACGTTCGTAACTTTTCCATTCAAGAATAACGGATTTCAGATGTTTGTAAAAAAATTTATTTATTTTCGTGTGGCCAGTAACAGAACCTATGTGCTATTATTATTAAGCAAGAGTGGATCCAGTGAATGACGCCAAGTTATTACTTTTCGTTCTACATTTCTCTCTCCATGAAGATGATCTGGAAACATGAAAATCGGATGGGGCCAAGTCGGGACTGTATGGAGGATGAACGATGACGGTGAAACCCTGGCGTCGGATTGTTGCAGATTGTCACAGTCCTCGTGTGTTGTCTTGGGTTTTCACGCTGAACGAGATGGTGCTCCAAGTGAGGATATTATCTGCGATTGGAGACTTGATTACAGCACGCTGTTTCTCACACACCGACGTAACTGCGTTACACACCGCCATGTTACTCCCTATAGTTCGGAGTCCTTTGTCGGCAGACGGTTGCAACTTGCGTCAGCGAAGCGACAAAGTCGACCAAGCAATATGGATGACATGTAATACCTCAACTGACACTGAGGACAGAATTTAAAAAATCAAAGGCACTAGTTTTCAGCATGTCAACATATGAGCCTGTTCTTGGACACAGGGCACGATTTTGAGTTGTTCTGTGTAATTGTATATGTGAGTATGACTTGTTGTGGAGATCTGTAGATATGGCCGCAAGAGTTCAAACTTCTTTTTCTGACGTCTGCAGCGAGATTCCACAGCATTTCGGTTATTTCTCGGGATTGTAATCCCAATCCAAATTCTGTTCATTTAGGACCTAGTAGAATTTTGCGTTCTCCTTTTAGGATATGTTATTTTTATCAATGTTATATATGAAAATTTTTAGTAAAATATTGATTCAATATTTGTTAATCATTGGTTTCATTTATTAATGCATATGGAATTTCATCAAAGGCCATTGCTATTAACGAGACTCAAGACAGCAGTTGTGCAATTACCACACTTTTGCGTTAGTGACACTTCATTAACATATCACTTTATTTACAAGATAGTTTCCATGCAACCGTTTCAGTTCTGTATAAAAATATATTCTCAGTACAATGAAAAATATACTAATTCAAATGTAATAAACCAAAGAGAAGCACATTCCAAACCATATTCCTGTCTTCCGAGTACTTACGTATAAAACATTTTTTTCTCTTATAAATTCATCACCGTTCTCGTGTTTTTAGCTGAAGATTCAGAACATCTGTTCTAAGGTAATGTGAGTATAGCCACTAAGTCAGACACGTACTCACAGATGATATGTACCGAAGACAACGCAAATAAAGTTACTGAGTGCACATTGCTGATTATCGATTAGTAGTGGTAGCTTGCGGGCTTTCAAATAAAAAAATTAAATGATATGGTGAGGTGATGGTGGCACTCAACTAAGTACCCTCCGACTCAGAGCTGCTTTCATTGTCTAGGGGCTGGTATACGTAGTTGCCGCATTACAAGCTCAAATGGTTCAAATGGCTCTGAGCACTATGGGACTGAACATCTGAGGTCATCAGTCCCCTGGACATGCAACTACTTAAACCTAAGGAAACCACACACATCTAGCTTGGGGCAGAATTCGAACCTGCGACTGTATCCGCAGCACGGTTGCGGGCTGAAGCGCCTAGAACCGCTCGGTCACAGCGGCCGGCTCATTACAAGCCAAATACTGCTGAGTCTACTGTATACAATATGTATAGAGTACGCGAAGGAACTTGCCCCCCTTCTTGCAGCGGCGTACCGTAGGTCTCTAGAAGAGCGTAGCGTTCCAAAGGATTGGAAAAGGGCACAGGTCATCCCCGTTTTCAAGAAGGGACGTCGAACAGATGTGCAGATCTATAGACCTATATCTCTGACATTGACCAGTTGTAGAATTTTGGAACAGGTATTATGTTCGAGTATAATGACTTTTCTGGAGTCTAGAAACTACTCTGTAGGAATCAGCATGGGTTTCGAAAAAGACGGTCTTGTGGAACCCAGTTCGCGCTATTCGTCCACGAGAGACAGAGGGCTATAGACACGGGTTCACAGGTAGATGCCGTGTATCTTGACTTCCGCAAGGCGTTTGATACAGTTCCCCACAGTCGTTTAATGAACAAAGTAAGAGCAATTGTGTGATTGGATTGAAGAGTTCCTAGATAACAGAACGCAGCATGTCATTCTCAATGGAGAGAAGTTGAAAGGTGGCCACACTGAGCCACTGCGCCGGAGATTGCGCCAAAGAGTATTATTAAGCCGCCTACACAGTGTCTGTTAAGAACTCGTAGCAGAGTGCCTGTTAAGAACTCGTAGCAGTCAGTTCTTGGGGAGAGTTCGTAGTAGAGTGTTTGTTGAGATGTGCTAGTAGGCAGTGCTTGCTGAGATGTGATATTGGAGAGTTCTGGTTGAGATGTGGTAGTAGCGAGTCGGTGTGGAGAGATTGTAATGTTTAGAGTGCTTTTCATCAATATAAATTATGGTAACAAACTACTTTTCTTTTTTTTCTCATAATTTCAATGTCCTGAATAATGCGTCATTACAGGTTCAGTCAACAAAGCATCTGGCTTGTGTTCTTGTATTAGAGTGTAATTCTGCTTTCCTTACGCAATTATAGTATTGTCTTGTTGAAGAAGAACCGTGCCAGATGTGTACGTTGAGTCACACTCCCACACACAGAACAATTACACTTGTGCTTTGGTTTAGTAGGTTTTATAGTTGCTGGGGACTTAATTAATTAACTGTGTTAACGAAAATTTTCTTTCATTGTTTGTTGTTATTCTATGCAGTCAGATTGCGTAATAAGACTAGTCAGGGCCAACCGTTTACGAGACACAGCGTAATCGGACAGACAGCTACCCAAAACTAAAAAATATTTGCATTATATTTAATTAAGCCACCATGCATGTGGCGACCGCTGCTTCGGATCGTCCCTTGGAATTCTTCTGATTGTAAAAATAGTAGACAGTAGTATTGTTGTAGTAATCTGGAGTTTAGTAATTGTAGTCTATTTTGCACGTGTAGATTTGGTAATTGTCATTCTTCTAATGGTATTTTTTCTCAGAATTTGATTTGTTGTCTTGTATACGCGTTTGACAATTTAGTGCAATTATTTCAATTGTTCGATTAATCGTGTTTGAGGGAAACATTTCATGTAAATGGTATTGTTGGAGATAAAGTGTCATTGAGTGTAGTTTTCATATAGTGACGAATTTTGTATGTTTTGTAAATGATTACGCGATCGATGAAAAAGGCTAAAATGATGGATAGTCAGAATGACGAAATTGTTGACATGGCGAATTCGCCAACACAGGACAACAGTATGATGAATAATGGAGTGGAAAACAATTTAATAAGTCGGGAAAATAGTCCGGAACCATTTCAAAATTTTTCCCAATCAGAAAATTCACAGAATACGAGATTAACGATAGAAGATTCTGAAATAGTATCGAACACAGATAGCTTTATGGCTATGCAGAAGGAAGTTAGTTTTGTGGGAAATGTTAGTGGCGGAAAGAATTTCGAACCGGCTAATATGGAGCAGTTGATGGGTGTAATATTAAATTTGGGAGCAGAATCAAAAACACGGTTAGACTCACAAATGGGAACAATTAAAACAGAGATGGGAACTTTACGATCTGAATTAAAAACAGATATAGGAACAATTAAAACTGATATGGGAACAATGGAAACACGGATGGGAACACAAATAGGAACAATTCAAACAGAGATGGAAATAATGGAAACACGGTTAGATTCACGAATAGGGACGTGTTTCAAAAATATGAAAGATGAATTAAAGAAAGAAATCAGAGAAGAAGTACAACCGATTTTGAATGCTCACAATAATAGATTAATTGCAATAGAGATTAGACAAAGGGAACAGGATAGAGAACAGGAGGAAAGAGATCGCGTGATAGTACAGAAATTTTCAGAGTTAAATTGACAACGTGCAAAAGATAAGGAAGAAATATTTGAGAGAATCGAGGAATCCGTACCAAATGACAGAATAAATAACCTAACACAACAATATGAACAGTTAACTACCAAATGTGTTAATACTGAAACCCGAGTCGCGACACTTACGGAAGACGTAAATAAACAGAAAGAACAAATAGGTGATTTATCGGAAAGAGTTGAGGAAATTTCAGATAAACTGACAAGTCTTAGTTTAAGTGGGGACAGAGATTCAGATGATACAGCACCATTGCCATTTGCAGAAACCGAAGAGTATCAGAACATAAATAAACATGTTGAAAATCAGGGAAAATTTAATGAACGCGTTAAAAGGGAAGTTGAGGCATTACGAAAGCAAGTCAAATAAATTGAAGGCGAAATCGTAGGAAAAGACAGCAGAAGAAATTTAGAATCACGGATAGCAGAGGGCTTTGAAGAAAATAATTTATTTCATTTACGAGAAGCAACAAGAGAGCGCCAGGCGCGTGAACTTGACAATAATCGACATTCGGACTGGGACAGACGCGGTAGGTCTTTGTCGCCACGAGGCGAAAACTTTGACTATAAACACTTTTTGACTGTTCGGAAATTTAAGATCTTCCGCAATTCTAAGAATGACATACATCCATGTGCATGGTTAGATCAATTTATGTACGCACTTCCACTAAATTGGCCATTAAGTCACAAACTAGAAATTATGTGCGGCTATTAAAGTCCTCAGGGGATTCACTACTCTAAGTGAATATGTGCCGTAGCGAGCATAGGGCCCCGAGCTGTAGTGGTGCTATTTCCCTTTTAGTTTTCTGCACCGTTGCCTACTCTTTAACTATTCATTGCATCTGTCAAAACAACTCTTCGACTATCAATCTATCTAGACAGTAGATAAACAATAACCGGATATGACTATTTTACCTAAAAGTGATTTCGGAAATTACCGTTTGGACTTACTGTATCTTCTGCAGCATTCATTCGTCGCTTAGATGATATTTTACCTGTTTATCTTCGTGACAATATTACTTCATATGTTGACGACATTCTTATTGCTAAACGTTCTTGGAGTGAGCACAACAAAATTTTGGATTCATTATTATGTATCTTTGCAAGAGTTGGCATTACAGTGAACTTAGAAAAATCTGAATTTGGTCGTTCTCAGGTGAAATTTCTCGGTCACATTATTTCTACAGAAGGTATTCTTCCTGATCCAGAGAAACTAGATACTATTCGTAATTATGCTGTTCCTACCACAAAACGTGAGGTTCGTAGTTTCCAAAATTTTTGTGGAATGATATACTTTTGAAAAATTTTCGTGGAATGACATACTTGTGGGAAACTAACAGCTACATGTAAACACGCAGAGAGTACAAGGATACCGCGCTGTGTTTTGGCGGCGGCACATACTCAAAGCAACAGTCAAGTCTACGCGCCGCACAAGGCAGTCGTTGACCGCACACAATTACTTCCTACGTCACACGCCTACAGCTGATCGAGCGCTCAGTGCGAATGCACTGACAGCCGTAAACAAATACACAGTTTAATTTCTCCGATTAAATTCAGTATAAAGCTATAGTGACTTGATGAATTATGTTATTAACATTCAGTATTTTTCAGGATACGGTTCTATAAAATATTTAAGAACTTCAGGTAAATTCTGTGCGTGTCCGACGTTAAGACGACTTGCTATGGAGAAAATTTCAGAAAGAATGTAATTTCCAAGAAGAAACTAATAAACTAAAAAAGGTAACTATTAATTGAGTTCATTTTTCAGGTAACATATTTCCACTTAGGTACGTACTTTAGACGTAATTTGCTGCTCGCAATTACGTGATTCATACTTTGTGCTAATTTCATGTTCTATGAATTTACTTGTGAAGCGACATGCTTGCGTACGTTAACTGATTTGGACAATGATTATTGATGAACTGGGTTGTAACTTGTGTATATTATGCATCGCTTGGCTGCACTGCTTTTTCACTGATGTCATATTTTTTTTATTATGTGCTTGCTGTGCTTATTTATTTAAATTATAATTGTCACCTGATTAATTGTGCTAATATGTGTGTAAGTTATACTTTGTGATTTATCTGCTTGCGCCTTCATGTTTACTTATTAAGAAGACATATGAACATTTCTTTGCTTATGCTGATATGATGCTAATGACCCGTTTATTACGGAAGATATATGTTTACTGCTATGCGTATGGATTGCATATTTACACATTTCTGTTTGTTGTCGTAACTACTCTTTAATTTGTTATATAGAAATGCTGATATACTGTGTATGAACATAGAGTTTAGGTCACACTATTGTATTAATTATAGATTGTTCGCTTGGCAGAGCCTCGTTGTAAGAATTGTGCTGCATCCACTTGTTGACATTCTGTTCTCTACTGGTATATTTACTCGCTATTGCTTGTTTTGCTTATGCTCAGTGCCTTATATTTTTAAGATAAGAAAATGAACTGCTATAATTCGACGAACAACATTAGTACAAGAAACTTCATAGAAGCCACATGAGCTGGAGGTTTTATGAAAGCTATATAAATGTATGCTAATAGGAAGGAAGCTAACGACGTGACATACCAAAACTAGGTTTAGACCATTGACAGTTATTACACTGCGTTTTTCATGAGAATTGAAATAGGAAGTGACACTTGACACAAGAAATACTCCACATGTTTGCTTCTGTTTGCCATAATTCTTGAAGTGGTGTACACACTGCGAAATATTATGATCATTCACACTCCGTAATCGTACTTAATTACTGAGAGTTATTCGAACTAAGTCTGTTAGAGGTCATGTATGCATTTCTTTCGTTTATAATTCACAATGAGTAGAAGATTTGAGTCAGATGGATTACACAGAGGTTGTGTGTTGACAATGTGTCTTCGGATTGTATGGGATGCTGAGGTTTGCATTAGGATTTATCTGTACTTGTTCGAGGAGACTGACTAGAGGAAAGAGTTGTTATGGAAGTGAAATGATATTGGCGATAAGGTTTATATGTGTCGACGTATTGAAGAGGTATTATTGAGATTATGTGAAGTTGATGATTATTGGAGTTTTGGTGGACAAGAGGCAAGGTAAATGATATTGATGATAAGATTTATATGTATCGACGTAAGAGGTATTATTGAAGTATTGAGATTATGTGATGCTGATGATTATTGGAGTTTTGGTGTATAAGAGGTGAAGTAAGTGAGGTGCATATATTTTTTTGTTGGTCTATATGGAACAAGGAGGATGAAGATAGCAGACTAGAACACTAATGTGGAAGGAAGATTGTCTACACACACTTTGTTAAATCACTAAGCAGTATATACTTTTTTTTTTTTTGGAGAGAGGAAGTAATTGCATATCTTGGCTCACTGACAGTTGTTCAGCAACCGTACATTTTGATCTGGCTTGGCAAACATTGGTCTTGACATGATGACTATGATGTTGACTTAACTATTACTGACTGTTATACATTGCTGCCACTACTACTTGATACACAAGATGAACATGAAATTTTGACAGAATTGCATTTACACAGTTAACACTATTCAATTACACAGTAGTACTTAATGTGGATGAAAGATGAGTGAGTGTGTTTTGTGTGTTTTCCTTTCCTAATCCTACCCACCTATCTCCTAAATATTATTTTATTTGTTTGTAGTGGCTTGCACTGACACCCATAAATATTATAGGTTTACTGATATTTGTGTATTTGTAATAGTTAATATGACAATTATCTGACATCATTTGTGTGTTTGTTATGATTTGTATGTTTAGTGTAAAAGCATTTGTATGTGCATTCAAACTATTGTTCATGCTCTAACTGTCTGATTAGTGATGGTGAATATTATGAACTGTTACCTGCACTTTTCAACATAATGGGTGCCACTTAGGAATGATTAATTTCTGCTGATGAACTGTGTGATCAGTGATAGTAAATATTATGGACTGTTACTTGTACTTTTTCTACATGATTGGTGCCACTAGGACATGTTTAATTTCTGTTAATAAACTCTCATGAACAGTGTGATCAGTGATAGTGAATATTATGGACTGCTCTCTGGACCTGCTCATCATTGCTAGGTGCAACTGATGGACTGCTTTTATTGAAATGATGTCACTTCTTGGTGTCTGCACCTGCTCAACATTGCTGGGTGCCACAGATGGAACTGTTTCTACTGAGATAATGTCATTTGTTGGTGTCTGCACCTATTCAACATTGCTGGGTGCCACTAATGGAACTGCTTCTACTGAAATGATGTCACTTGTTGGTGTTTGCACCTGCTCAACATTGCTGTGTGCCACTGATGGACTGCTTCTACTGAAATGATGTCACTTGTTGGTGTCTGCACCTCCTCAACATTGCTGGGTGCCACAGATGGAACTGTTTCTACTGAGATAATGTCACTTGTTGGTGTCTGCACCTATTCAACATTGCTGGGTGCCACTAATGGAACTGCTTCTACTGAAATGATGTCACTTGTTGGTGTTTGCACCTGCTCAACATTGCTGTGTGCCACTGATGGACTGCTTCTACTGAAATGATGTCACTTGTTGGTGTCTGCACCTCCTCAACATTGCTGGGTGCCACAGATGGAACTGTTTCTACTGAGATAATGTCACTTGTTGGTGTCTGCACCTATTCAACATTGCTGGGTGCCACTAATGGAACTGCTTCTGCTGAGAAATGTGACTTGTTGCTGTGTGTACCTGCTCATCTTTACTGGGTGCCACTGATGAACTGCTTCTACTGAAATAATGTCACTTGTTGCTGTGTGTACCTGCTCAACTTTACTGGGTGCCACTGATGAACTGCTTCTACTGAAATAATGTCACCTGTTGCTGTGTGTACCTGCTCAACTTTACTGGGTGCCACTGATGGACTGCTTCTACTGAAATAATGTCACTTGTTGCTGTGTGTACCTGCTCAACATTACTGGGTGCCACTAATGAACTGCTTCTACTGACATAATGTCACTTGTTGGTGTCTGCACCTGCTTAACTTTACTGGGTGCCACTGATGAACTGCTTCTACTGAAATAATGTCACTTGTTGCTGTGTGTACCTGCTCAACTTTACTGGGTGCCACTGATGAACTGCTTCTACTGAAATAATGTCACCTGTTGCTGTGTGTACCTGCTCAACACTACTGGGTGCCACTGATGGACTGCTTTTTACTGAAATAATGTGACTTGTTGCTGTGTGTACCTGCTCAACTTTACTGGGTGCCACTGATGAAACTGCTTTTACTAAAATGATGTCACTTGTTGGTGTTTGCACCTGTTGACCATCGCTGGGTGCTACTACTGGAACTAATCATTGAAAGCATTTTATGTGAACATTTGTATAAACTGATTTTTTGTGTATTGTGTAAACTATTATGTAAAGCCACATGTATGAAAGAATTTGTATTGCCTGCTGTATTTTATATATTAGGTTATTGAAAGGTCAGTGCAAAGCCAAAATTTTAACTAATTATGTGATATTTAGGTATTAATATTATCTTTTATTTTTGTCTGTATTTTTGTGGACGAATTTGGTGGTATTTTCACCACCAATACTGGCAAAAATACCATCAAATTCTGGCCTGTGGAGGAGGGGCATATGAAAGGTGGCTACACTGAGCCACTGCGCCAGAGATTACGCCAAAGAGTATTATTAAGCCGCCTACACAGTGCCTGTTAAGAACTCGTAGCAGAGTGCCTGTTAAGAACACGTAGCAGTCAGTTCTTGGGGAGAGCTCGTAGTAGAGTGTTTGTTGAGATGTGCTAGTAGGCAGTGCTTGCTGAGATGTGATATTGGAGAGTTCTGGTTGAGATGTGGTAGTAGCGAGTCGGTGTGGAGAGATTGTAATGTTTAGGGTGCTTTTCATCAATATAAATTAAGGTTACAAACTACTTTTCTTTTTTTTCTCATAATTTCAATGTCCTGAATAATGCGTCATTACAGGTTCAGTCAACAAAGCATCTGGCTTGTGTTCTTGTATTAGAGTGTAATTCTGCTTTCCTTACACAATTATAGTATTTCTATTTTTTAGTTACTTCAGTATAAATGGTATTTAAAATTTCTTGTCTTGTTGAAGAAGAACCGTGCCAGATGTGTACGTTGAGTCACACTCCCACACACAGAACAACTACACTTGTGCTTTGGTTTAGTAGGTTTTATAGTTGCTGGGGACTTAATTAATTAACTGTGTTAACGAAAATTTTCTTTCATTGTTTGTTGTTATTCTATGCAGTCAGATTGCGTAATAAGACTAGTCAGGGCCAACCGTTTACGAGACACAGCGTAATCGGACATACAGCTACCAAAAATTAAAATTATTTGCATTTTAATAATTAAGCCCCCATGCAAAGTCTTCCGAAGTAAGAGTGATTTCAGGTGTTCCGCAGGAGAGTGCCGTAGGACCGTTGCTATTCACAATATACATAAATGACCTTGTGGATAACATCGGAAGTTCACTCAGGCTTTTTGCGGATGATGCTGTGGTATATCGAGAGGTTGTATGATTGGAAAATTGTACCGAAATGCAGGAGGATCTGCAGCGAATTGACGCATGGTGCAGGGAATGGCAATTGAATCTCAATGTAGACAAGTGTAATGTTCTGCGAATACATAGAAAGACAGATCCATTATCATTCAGTTACAATATAGCAGGTCAGCAACTGAAAGCAGTTAATTCCATAAATTATCTGGGAGTACGCATTAGGAGTGATTTAAAATGGAATGATCATATAAAGTTGATCGTCGGTAAAGCAGATGCCAGACTGAGATTCATTGGAAGAATCCTAAGAAAATGTAATCCGAAAACAAAGGAAGTAGGTTACAGTACGCTTGTTCCCCCACTGCTTGAATACTGTTCAGAATTGTGGGATCCGTACCAGATAGGGTTGATAAAAGAGATAGAGAAGATCCAACGGAGAGCAGCACGCTTCGTTACAGGATAATTTAGTAATCGCGAAAGTGTTACGGAGATTATAGATAAACTCCAGTGGAAGACTCTGCAGGAGGGACGCTCAGTAGCTAGGTACGGGCTTTTGTTGAAGTTTCGAGAACATAGCTTCACCGAAGGGTCAAGTAGTACATTGCTCCATCCTACGTATATCTCGCGAAGAGACCATGAGGATAAAATCAGAGAGATTAGAGCCCACACAGATGCATGCCGACAATCCTTTCCACGAACAATACATGACTGGAATAGAGGGGAGAACCGATAGAGGTACTCAAGGTACCCTTCGCCACAGACCGTCAAGTGGCTTGCGGAGTATGGATGTAGATGTAGAATAGACACATGAATGGAATGGTCGAAGGTTCCTGTCACTCGGCACTTGCGAATGTAACTAGAAAGCTATAAATGAAAGATTGCAATTAAATAAAATCTGCAGGTACTATTTTAATGAATTTAAATGATGAGTGCAATAGTAGAAGTACTTTTCAGAATGTGGTATATTTCTGGAAAACACTTATTGGTGTCGATGGTCAGGCAATTAAGTAAAATATAAGTTGAATAACAGGGAAACAGTAGATTGCTAGTGCACGTAATTAGTTATGAACGACAACATAGCTCGCAAGATATTCACTTCTAAACACATATTACGTCTTCACTGTAGAAACCTCGGAAATCTCATAAGTTGACAAGTCGGCACTCCGAAGTATTTCTAGCTCTCGCGACCACGTGCAAACCACTCCACACTCCCTAAGTTTCTCCTCCGCGACTGTGCGTCCGTCACACCGTAATGTCCAGCACTCTCCCTGTGTCCTTTGCGACCCCCCCATCGCACCACACCGACCAGAACTGCCTCGTACTCCTCTCCCACTTCCATCCAGTCTCCCTATTCATGAGCGCTGTGATGGGCTAGAGCGCTCGCGCCATGTCTTCAAGCCAATGCACCCACACAAACATAATGAAACACATTCGACATACTGGATTTACATTTAAGTAACTTGCAATTAAATAACTATTCCTACTGCTGGACCATAAACACGCTCTAACACACATTATTATATACATAAACAAATTAAATGAACATATATTAAAGGAGTAGAACAAAAGGTTGGCCAGTAGCCTAATGTCTCTGTGCTTTCTAAAACACAGTAAATATTTAAGCAGTTTCTTCATTAATAGTTTATATCGAATGTATAGAAAGACATAGATGAATAAATCTATTTATAAGCATGCTGCTACTGTTTTCTCGTGTAACTGTGGAGTACTTATGGCCTGACACGATCGATAGTAGTCAGCCACTTTGACCTCCAAAAACTCATGTACTATTTGTAGTGTTGGCAGAAGAGCCAACACTGTTTCTAGAGGAGGCCGAAATGCACGCGTTTAATTACACGCTGACTGGCGTGAGGTCTGGAACAGGACAATATCTTGAGAATTGCAAATAAAGTAAGTAGTTGATATAATACTTAACTTTAATCCACAATTGTAGAACATCGCTCTTGATGATACATGCTTCACATAATGAATATCAGTTGAATACGACGCCTTGCTAGGTCGTAGCAAATGACGTAGCTGAAGGCTATGCTAACTATCGTCTCGGCAAATGAGAGCGTATCGGTCAGTGTAGCTTCGCTAGCAAAGTCGGCTGTACAACTGGGGCGAGTGCTAGTACGTCTCTCTAGACCTGCCGTGTGGTGACGCTCGGTCTGCTATCACTGACAGTGGCGACACGCGGGTCCGACGTATACTAATGGACCGCGTCCGATTTAAAGGCTACCACCTAGCAAGTGTGGTGTCTGGCGGTGACACCACACTATTCAAGTTACATTTCTGTAATTTATACCAATTTAGATTTACTCTAATAGCTTTTTAAAGACATGTCAATCGACAAAATCTGATGAACCATTTAGATCTTGGAAATTCGTTGCTGGGTGTTACTTGCATAATTTATCGTCAGATACTAAACTTTAAACTAATGAAGATATTGAAAATCTGATTACACCATCAGAATCGTCGTGCAAGTAATGGTAATATACATTTTCTTTTTGAGGTATCATGATTCCTCTGGCTACTATTAATTTCTAAACGAACTGCGAAATGGTTGCCAGTAAGGTTTCACAAAGTCCGCCATGTTTAGCACTCCCAGCATGTCTCCTTCACCGACACAGCGTCACCATCGAATTCTTCGCCACACGCTCACTGGATCCTGGCTAACGTTCAGCACCACGTGTTTGCTGCTGGGCCCCGGATTGCCAAGCGGCCTGTGGGGCCACACCAACTCCGAACTTAGAATATTTCCAGGGCGCCGCAACTCGCCCATTACCTCACAAGCTACACAACATTGACGAACTTAAGCTGCATTAAAGTTGACCCTATTCCTAGATTATGAATAAATATTAACGCATTACCAATTTTTCTACTGTTTTCTGACTGGTATATTCTTTGCAGAATTCAACTTCGACACCGAGCAAGGCGGCGCTGTGGTTACCACACTGGGCTCACATTTGGGAGGACGACGGTTCAAACCCACGTCCGGTCATCTTGATTTAGGTTTTCCTTGGGTTCCCTAAATCGCTTCAGGCAAATGCCAAGGTGGTACCTTTGAAAGGTCACGACCGACTTACTTCCACACCCTTCACTAACTGTGTTGGACCGATGATCTCACTGTTTGGTCACCTTCACCAAATCACGAAACCAACAAACCAATCAGCTTTGACATTAACTTTGGAATTCTTGGAGGAGTCTAAACCTACATTTGTAGAAATAAATTTTATCTGGTGCCACAATTTCCTGTCCTTTCTCCTTAGAAATGCACCTGTTCCTGTATACTATTCCATATAGTGTTGTAACCACTGCATGTAACCCGATGTCTTACAGTGCACACTAATCAATATTTGCGCCTAATGTTGCCATCGCATAATCCTATGACATGCAAACAATTATTTCTTGGTATAATATCACTGACCATCCTGTACCTGATAGACCTTATTTCCGTTGATGAAACTTTTGTCTTAATATTTTTCCATTTATTCTTCCAGTTTTTGTTTGTTTGTTGTCTTCATTCTGTTCTTCATTTAATTCATTTCGTATGTCTGAAGGATATGTGTCTTGGTCATATTTTTCTTTTTTTGTGTTCTTCTGGATGTACTTTATTTTGACAAAATAATTTCTGACTTGTTATAACTTAAAATTAGAAATAAGAGATGGAGTTTACCTACATCATTTATTATTTGCTGATTATCAAGTAGTCGTAGCACAAGATGGGGAGGATGCTAACTATATGTGTAATCAACTAGCAGTAGCATACAAAACTTGGGGTTTGAAGATTAATTACCAAAAAAACAGAATACTTGACTAATGATTCAGATGAGCTATACATTGAAGGAAAGAAAATCAAAAAGATAAACACTTTCTGTTATTTGGGATCCATTTTAGAAATCGAGGGAAAATCAGAGTCAGAAATCAATAAAAGAATTAGTAGCGGACGGAGGGTCATCGGGATGCTTAACTACGTCTTATGGAGCAGGAATGTAATGAGCAGAACTAAAAAATTAATATACAAATGCATATTAGAGAGTGTGGTTCTGTATGGAACGGAGACCTGGACAGTTAACATGAAGCACATTAAAAAATTACAAGCTCTAGAGATGGACTTTTGGAGAAGATCGGCAAGAATCTCCAGGAAAGAAAAGATAAGGAACACCGAAGTAATAATGAGATGGGAAATAAAAGAAAGAATATATGACGTAATGGATAGGAAGAAATTTCAGTGGTACGGGCATGTACGACGAATGGAGAAAACCAGAACACCAAAATTGATACTGGAGTGGGAACTCGGAGGGGAGAAGAAGAAGAGGACGACCTATGACAACCTGGCTCCAAAATGTACAGCACATAATGAGGAGAATGGAACAAATGGCTCTGAGCACTATGGGACTTAACATCTTAGGTCATTAGTCCCCTAGAACTTAGAACTACTTAAACCTAACTAACCTAAGGACATCACACAACACCCAGCCATCACGAGGTAGAGAAAATCCCTGACCCCGCCGGGAATCGAACCCGGGAACCCGGGCGTGGGAAGCGAGAACGCTACCGCACGACCACGAGATGCGGGCATGAGAAGAATGGGCGCAGAGGAAGAGGACACACAAGATCGAAACACCTGGAGAAATATTTTGAGATTATAGTTTAAGAACGTTTATTGTTTGTATTGTAATATCCAAGTAAATTATTATGTTGGAGATAAGCCTCTGTAATGAGGAAAAGCTCAAAATAATAATAATAATAATAATAATAATCAACTTCACATTGTTTACTCTCCTCCGCTTTCCCGAACAGGAATATCGAAACGAGCAGGAATCCAGTCATTTAGTGTCTGAGGAAGACGAAATGTCAGTGAACAGGAAACCTCGACTCGCAGCTGAGCTTTAGTTGGCTGGCTCTGAGCACTGTGGGACTTAACTTCTGAGGTCATCAGTCCCCTAGAACTTAGAACTACTTAAACCTAACTAACCTAAGCACATCACACACATCCATGCCCGAGGCAGGATTCGAACCTGCGACCGTAGCGGACGCGCGGTTCCAGACTGTAGCGCCTAGAACCGCTCGGCCACTCCGGCCGGCACGCTCTAGTTGTGTAGTTTTATTTCACAAATCGTTTACAGTCACAGTCACTGTACTGTTGTGTTCTGATTGTCGCGCTTTTAATACGCAGTATGAAAATGGCTGAGGCTGCTTCGTGCTCCGTAGTGAAACACATGTTTGCAACACGGTTAAAAAGTGTCGAGAAATTGGTTGTTCTTGATGTTTTTGAGAAATCTACAGAAAAAATCGGATTTGAAATTTTCCGAGGGACTGTATTTGATACAGTTGAGATACAACTGAGCTTTGCCGAATATTATTTCACTCTTTTTAAAAGTTAAATGGCGTTTGAAGCTGTATTGTTTCTCTGCTCGTCTTTTTACGTCTGAACTGCAAATTGCTCACATCATTGCAGGTTAGTTGGACAAGCCGGCTGGCCCTTGCTGTCCAAGTTAAATGCGCCGGTAAAAGGGTTGTCCCATATTGCCGCTCAGTCCATGTGCGTATAATGCAGCATAAAACGTATCTTTGTGATTACACTTGGCTGTACTGGACACAGCTTGGCTTCCTCTCCACGTGAAACGAAGTCCAATTAGATTCAAGCATACGCTTAAGAATGCAGGGTGTAATGTTTACATCAGCTTCATTCTTACGGTGAACACAGTAAAGCAACTTACGAACGTCATCACCTACCCATCGAGGAACCTTTATTAATGGCTAACCTCAGGGTGGCTCATGCTATCCAGGTACCCAGGTAAGACTGGTAAACAACTAGGTGATATTCACCAACTCTGAGGCTAACGTGTGTTCCTCGTAAAACACACTTTCGCCTTTATCAGTGTTCAGTAATTAAAAAGAAAATGGGACAGGTTCGAAGGCTCAGCACATAGCCTTTTATTAAAGGAAAAAAATATGCATTACCGAGTTTTTTCTTTTTTTTTTAGTACATCGCCATTTTTTTCTGTAGATAAGTATTCCACGAAATACTGGACTACATTTCTAAATTTTAAAGGTAATGCACGTAACCGTTTATGTTGATAACGATAAATCGTGTTTTTGTGTGAGATAAATTGGCCTTTTTTGATACATGCTGCCACAAAGAAAAATATCAAAACTTGACACTTAAAGTATAAAATCAGATAATATTAGATGAAATTTAGGAGAAAAAGGAAGTTCAGGTGAATTAATAGGGACATGTCTGTGGCGTACATCCTAAACTGGTGTAATTGTCAAGGGAAAAACAGCAAATTGCATCAGTTTGCAGGCGAAAGAAAGCAACTGTAATGTGCGACACAACTGCTGAAGATTGCTTTTCATACAGGGTATTAACTAAGGTAAAAAGTTTCTCAGTACAAGAAAAAAATGGTACAACAGCATCGAAAATGTTGAATGGTCAGTTCTTGTACAGACCTGCGTGAAAATGTAATTTATCACAGAAGAATTTATTTCATGGCAAATATGATTGTACATGCAATTTTAAAGGCAACTGAAGAAGAAAATAATGTGGCAGTAAATAAAATTTTAGAATGATTTCCTACTGCTCATTGAGCCACATATCCCGTACGTACAATCCCTGGATTACTCGACGATCGGCTGACGGTGTGTGGAAAGCCGCAACAGGTTTTTACACAGAGAACAGATTTCCAAAGCGAGTATAGATTTACAACTGATTACGCCCTCAATTGTTATTACATAATTTTCATAAATGGCTGGCGGTGAGTTACTGGCTCTCCTTAGACCACACTAATGACCGGTTTGATACGGACTCTGGCAATGGAAATTATTTTCTTCATCAAAGGCTTTCGCGCGCGCCTCGATTGTTGGGCGTGCTTCCAGGAACGAATGCAACTCACTAAGCACAGCGAACTGTCCTACATCTTTATACTAACACCGGGAGAAATCAACTTGTGATCTTGAATACGAACTGGAGGTTTGATGAAAATAGTTGTTTCGAGAGTTAGAGAGAACGGGTGTGTCGCGGTGACTGTTAGCGCTAGAAGGCAACAGCGATGTACGACGGTCGTTCAATAAGTAATACCCCACATTTTTTTCTCAGAAAATATTTATTCTTAAGAGTCAGATTTTGGTGACAATATACATCAACATGTCTTGTCGATGTCCTATTTTTCTACGTAGTCTCCATGACGTTCTGTGGCCGTACGCCAACATTGTACTCCCTTCTGGTAAAAACTCTTGTTCTGTAGACGTAGCCAAGTTTTCACAGCACGACTGATACTCTCGCCATCTTCAAAGTGTGTCCTCCGTAGAGGATATTCAAGCGGTCCAAAGAGATGGAAGTCCGAGGGTGCCAGGTCTGGACTGTAGGATGGATCAGGCAATAATGTCCAACCCAAATTGGCGATGTGTTCCCGGGTTCTCAGACTTGTGCATTATCATGTTGGTGCAAGATATCTACATCTACATCTACATCCATACTCTGCAAGCCACGTGACGTTGTGGGGCAGAGGGTATTTTGAGTACCTCTATCGGTTCTCCCTTCTACTCCAGTCTCGTATTGTTCGTGGAAAGAAAGATTGTCGGTATGCCTCCCTGTGGGCTCTAATCTCTCCGATTTTATCCTCATGGTCTCTTCGCGAGATATACGTAGAAGGGAGTATATACTGCTTGACTCCTAGGTGAAGGTATATGTTCTCGAAACTTCAACAAAAGCCCGTACCGAGCTACTGAGCGTCTCTCCTGCAGAGCTTTCCACTGGAGTTTATGTATCATCTCCGCAACGCTTTCGCGATTACTAAATGATCCTGTAACGAAGCGCGCTGCTCTCCGTTGGATACTCTCTCTCTCTTCTATCAACCCTATCTGGTACGGACCCCACATCGGTGAGCAGTAAACAAGCAGTAGGCAAACAACTGTACAGTAACCTACTTCCTTTGTTTTCGGACTGCATTTCCTTAGGATTCTTCCAATGAATCTCAGTCTGGCATCTGCTTTACCGACGATTAATTTTAGATGGTAATTACATTTTAAATAACTGCTAATTCCTACTCCCGGATAATTTATGGAATTAATTGCCTCCAGTTGCTGACCTGCTATATTGTAGCTAAATGATAAAGGATCCTGCTTTCTATGTATTCACAGCACATTACACTTGTCTACATTGAGATTCAATTGCCATTCCCTGCACCATGTGTCAATTCGTTATAGATCCTCCTGCATTTCAGTAGAATTTTCCATTGTCATAACCTCTCGATATACCAAAGCGCCATCCGCAAAAAGCCTGAGTGAATTTGCGATGTTATCGACAAGGTCATTTATGTATATTGTGAATAGCAACGGTCCTACGACATTCCCCTGCGGCACACCCGAAATCATTCTCACTTCGGAAGACTTCTCTCCATTTAGAATGACATGCTGCGTTCTGTGATCTAGGAACTCTTCAGTCCAATCACACAATTGGTCTGATAGTCCATATGGTCTTACTTTGTTCATTAAACGACTGTGGGGAACTGTATCGAACGCCTTGCCGAAGTCAAGAAACACGGCATCTACCTGGGAACTCGTGTCTATGGCCCTCTGAGTCTCGTGGACGAATAGCGCGAGCTGGGTTTCACACGATCGTCTTTTTCTCAACCCATGCTGATTCCTACAGAGTATACTTTATACTCGAACATAATACGTGCTCCAAAATTCAACAACTGATCGACGTTAGAGACATAGGTCTATAGTTCTGCACATCTGTTCGACATCCCTTCAGAAAACAGGGATGATCTGTGCCCTTTTCCAATCCTTTGGAACGCTAAGCTCTTCTAGAGACCTAGGGTACACCGCTGCAAGAAGGGGGACAAGTTCCTTGGCGTACACTGTGTAAAATCGAACTGGTATCCCATCAGGTCCAGCGGCTTTTCCTCTTTTGAGCGATTTTAATTGTTTTTCAATCCATTTTTCATCTGTGCGACAATCTAGAGAAGGAACTACAGTGCAGTCTTCCTCTGTGAAACAGCTTTGGAAACAGACATTTAGTATTTCGGCCTTTAGTCTGTCATCCTCTGCTTCAGTACCATTTTGGTCACGGAGTGTCTGGACATGTTGTTTTGATCCACCTACCGCCTTGACGTAAGACCAAAATTTCTTAGGATTTTCTGCCAAGTCAGTACATAGAACTTTACTTTCGAATTCATTGAAAGCCTCTCGCATAGACCTCCTCACACTACACTTCGCTTCGCGTAACTTTTGTTTGTCTACAAGGCTTTGGCTATGTTTATGTTTGCTGTGAAGTTCCCTTTGCTTCCGCAGCTGGATTCTTATCCGATCGAACACGTCGGAAATGGTTCTTGAGTTTATTCAGAGTCTTCCCGTCTGAATTGATGGTTGACCCTCTTGGCATCACATCCACGAGAATGACGCTATCATAATCCCCTGGAGACTGTTATCATGACGTTTCCGGAGGAGGGGGTTGCCCTGAATTTCTTCTTTTGAGGTGAATGGGGATGATGCCACTCCATGGACTGCCTTTTTGTTTCCGGCGCAAAGTGGTGCACCCATCTTTCATCCCACGTAAGGAACCGTGACAGAAAGGTCTTTCCGTCTATCTCAGAACGCTCCAACAATTCAGATGAAATGGCCTTTCTTTAAATCTTGTGGTCCGCTGTGAGCATTCGTGGAACCCATCGTGAACCTCTTTGCATATCCAAGAGTCTCGATCATTGCAGACGCACTTACAATGCTGGCAGAGAACTGTAGAGCCAATTATCGAGTTGCGATGTGCCGGTTTGGCATCCGCACAATTCAGCATCTCTGGAACAGTGGCTGTGACAGGACGTCCTGAGCGTGGCTGATCACAGAGATCTGCTTCTGCGTTTCCTCAAACTGTCACTTTCTTTACCCGTGGCCAACACTGCACACAAACCTGTATGAATGTTCACAACGTTTCCTTTTTCTGCACACAAGAACTCAATAACAGCACGATGCTTGTAATGTGGGTCGCATGTAGACGCCATTGTGACGCTGTACTACGGCTCTGCTATCTGTCAGAACAGTTCGATACTTACCCGGCGCGCGGAACAAAGATCAAATGGGAAGCACCAACAAGGACGTTTGTCTGTGTATATTAATGGCTTTTAAAAAAAATGGAGCATTACTTATCGAACGACACTCGTATTATCAGAAAGTTGTCATCATAGGCGACAAAGTTCTACCGGGGTAAACGTAAGCACGATCCTGGGGGAGGTACAGGACACAATAGAAGAATAGCTACGCAGAAAAATGGACGGGAGTACTAGCCATGAACAGTAACGAACAATCTCTACATTTGGTCGGAAATTACTTTACAAATGGTTCTCGGCATACATAATTAGAAATGTAGGGCCCCATGACACACACAGGGTGTTTAAAGGTCTTTGCATCAAATTTCTAACGGTGACAGATCGTGTCGTGGGGGACGGATTGTTCTCTGACGCTTCTCCGCGACGATAGGTATCGTGTTATGTTGGTTATGTCCCCGAAAAGCCGGAGGACGTAGGCACTCAGCGGGTGCCTATATCTTGTGTTATCTCTATACAACAGTCATCTGCTCCGTATGGAAGGGGGTACTCACAGGAAAATTAAAGTACCTAATTCTCTTCCAAAATATCTTTCTTCGGTTAGAGACACTCGTCCTTTATTTTTTCTTGCTGAAAATCACTTGAAAGTATCCTGTGCGAAATATTTTTAATGAGAAATTGCGGAAAGTAGCAAAATGAAAGCCGGCCGGTGTAGCCGTGCGGTTCTAGGCGCTTCAGTCTGGAACCGCGTGACCGCTACGGTCGCAGGTTCGAACCTTGCCCCGGGCATGGATGTGTGTGATGTCCTTAGGTTAGTTAGGTTTCAGTAGTTCTAAGTTATAGGGGACTGATGACCACAGATGTTAAGTCCCATAGTGCTCAGAGCCATTTGAACCATTTGAACCAAAACGAAAATTATTTAATTTGGAACATTCTGATGAAAGGAACTTTGAGCATTGGCAGTCTTAAATGAGACTAAGCTTGTCACGGAAATGCTCACTCACAATGGTTATGCATTCCGTGCCGAGAATGTGTTTACGTCTAATTTATTTTACTTCACGCAACAAGGAAATCTGCTTTCAAATGAGTTCTGTAGTTAGGCCGTGATAATGTCTTTGTGGTGTCACCGCCAGACACCACACTTGCTAGGTGGTAGCCTTTATATCGGCCGCGGTCCATTAGTATACGGCGGACCCGCGTGTCGCCACTGTCAGTGACAGCAGACCGAGCGACACCACACGGCAGGTCTAGAGAGACGTGCTAGCACTCGCCCCAGTTGTGCAGCCGACTTTGCAAGGAAAGGTTCACTGACAAATACGCTCTCATTTGCCGAGACGATAGTTAGCATAGCCTTCAGCTACATTTGCTACGACCTAGCAAGGCGCCGTATTCAATTGATATTGAGATTCTATTAATGTATCATCAAGAGCGATGTTCTACAAATGTGGATTAAAGTTAAGTATTCCAGAAGCTACGTACTTTTCTTTATAGCATTCATTACGTATCCTGTTTCAGACCTCACGCCAGCCTGCGTGAGTTTGAGCGCGTGCCTTTCGGCTTCCTCTCATTGTGTCTAGGCTGTCTAGTCTAGACACAACAGTCTTTCCTGCACGGACTCTCAGTTCTATTCTGTATCAGCGTAGCTGCAAATGACGGTGCTGTTGCAAGATAATAAGGTGAAAGAAAAAAGCGCTACTCTGTTTGCTATAAATTACCACTCTTCAAGAAAGAAAGTACCCCATCCACTAATCGTTCTAGTCATTTACTTACAATGACCTTAGTACTCATTGCAGTCAAAATCTATTCAAACGTATGCCATTTAAGAAAAGCGAGAGGGCGATTATAAATGAAGGCTAAACTGAAATCAGAACTTATTTCATTTTCTCAAAATTGAAAACTTAACAGCTAAACCTATTTAACAGAAATGTTCATTCTTCTTAAACCTGTCGTAGAAACTAAGTATTACTAAAGCACGGAACGCTATCACTTTTACTTTTAAATTACTACATCGAAATCTCCTTGCAACTAAAGGAAGTGGATAGACTTGCTAACAACTTGGACATATGGCTGATGAATCACCTCCTTTATTTAGCACTTGAAATCACTGAAGAATGAAAATTTACTAACTAAAACAATCGCTAAATGGTCGCAAAGCAATGCGACAAATTCCTTTTGGTTGCTTCGTTCCTGCGTCATAATCAAAATCCAAAAACATTTTCTATAATAATATTCAGTTCTTACCTATTCTCCACTTTCAAAATTTCTCGTCTTCAAAAGAGAAGCACTTGGTCAGACCCAATGTGGTCAGCTACGCCAACCGATCACCGTCACATTTCGCCCAAGACAATGTCTAGCTATGACTATGACTGGCTCTACCCGCTACCACCGTTCTGCCTATGGCGCGCTATTTTACTCAACAATCGTCTTCTTAATACTCAGAGACAATGTACCCTTTCATGTGTTCAAGCTTTACAAATGTTGATATGGAAGTCTGTGCAGTGACTGATAAACTCGTCTTATGGAAAATTATGTCCCAGTAAATCAAATACGTTTCAAATACAGGTGACAGACTATTTTTACAAATACAATTTCTTCATGATATAAGCGGCAGAAAATATTTTCCTCTGAGATTCTTCTATAGTACAAGTCAAATTGATCTAAAAGATGTTCCTACATCACACAAAGTAGATGGGTTTCACCTTACGTGAACCTCACACAGTCTCTCGGTTTACTGGAATAGGTTGTATGTTGCACACACAATTAATACGTCCTGCTAGTTTAGCGAAATCTCGTCGTACCAGGACTGGCGCTTACCAACAGTCGTTTAGTATCGCCCGGAAACATCGTCTGTAACAGAAATTGTTCCCCGTGACGACATCCGTTACCCCTAGACGTTTGATGCAAATACTTTGTAAACTTCTGTGTAAGTGTGGAATTCGGATGGACGTTTAAAAATGTCCCTGCAGACGGAAACAAGTGACGCACCATACAAACCAGGTAATACTGACAATGAGTAGTGTCCGTGCGTTCACGGACAAACTATGTTCATGGGGAAGACGCTAGGTCCACTGTTCTCTACTTCCGTCCATTCACGATTACAACCCGTAACAACGGTAATAATAAACAGTTTATGTGAAGATCGGATCTGTTTCTTCCTACAGTTATTCCTGATGTCTTGGCATATATCCTATAATCCTCTCCTTTCTTTTGAATAGTGTTATCCACATATTCCATTTATCGCCGATTCTCCACGGAAACTACTCATTTCTTGAAAGTTCACGTTTCTCAGCCGCCTTCTGTGACGCCACTCCTCAAACGTTCCGATTATCTGCTTTTCTGCCATTCCACACTGCACGACTCACTTCCATACTTCCCAGATGGATATTTTAGTAAATTTCTCAAGAAATATGTTTGTACTAGAAGAATTCTTTTGGCAAGGTACGCTCACTTTGCCTTCGTTGATCTCTGATGTCCTTTTTGCCTTGTCGGCTATTTGTTAATTTGCTTCCAAGGTATCAGCAATCCTTCATGTCGCCTACTATCTGGCCATCAAATGTTTTGTTAAGTGCGTCCAAAATCTCATGTACACTACTCTTCTCAATAATTCCGTATTTCTTTAGCTTACTTTCAATCCATTTTCTGTACTCATATTGTTATTCATTCCGTTGAACAGCGCCTATCATTTTTTTGGCTTTCTCACAGGATATCAACCTTAAAGAATTTTACCATTGATATATTCTTTTATTAAATGATCAGAGTATGAAAGTAATGTAAAAGATTTCTAAACTCGTGTTTGTATGTGACTTGTTTATATCTGAAAAATTGGTATGAAACTTATTTTGATATCGGAATATGGAAATTTCAGTGCATGGTGACAGAACAGGGTAATTTCCAAGAATGTTTGCCTATCGAAGCTGCGGGCTCCAAACGATAAATATCGAACGTGCGATTGTAAATCGATCAGGGGACTGTGGTGGCGGGAATTATAAGCATGTTAATAGTGGTCACTACAGCAATGGCAAAATAACAGTTACCAAAATACTTGTAATTACAAAGGAAACGACTTACCTCAGTCTGCCAATGTCACGCAAAACCATGGCTAGAGTGTCACATGCGTGAACGTTTCCTTGCAAATGCAAGCTATGGAAGTAGAGGTACTGAAACGAGTAGAGTTCGTCTTTTTTTTCCAGGACGCCCTTCTCTTTTAATGGAACACTTCACAGATTTGCACAACCGCTCGATGTTCTGGGTGTGCACAAAGGGGTCATCCGAAGACATGGTCTCTACAGAATGGATGACGAACACATGGTTGAATCCTTCTGCTTTCAGTGTCTTGTAGGGCTGAAAGCCGTCTGTAATGACTTTACTACCGGGCAGTATAAAGTGCTTTATCAAACCGACTAAAGTTACCTTGTCTCTGGACAACACTCTCACAACAAAACACTTCCGGGACTCTCGTTCGATACCACCGTAAACACAAATATGTTTGATTTCATTCTTTGAAGCTCGTCCTCTGTGATTTTTCCCTTTTCCTATGTGCGATTCGTCCACTTCAACAACTTTACTTGGTCCACCGATGGGTACACTGTCGTTCGTCACACACGGTATTGGTAGGTAAGTCAGTTTCCGATGCTGTTGCTTGCAGGGTGTAGTCCCTAGTCCAGCAAGATAGAAGAATTACGCTGGGCTGGATGGATAATTTGGAATAGTCAAACTATGTATTCCTGTTGATAGTCGTTCGTTTTTCAAACTTTCCACAATGAAATTGTAACGATATTTCAGTATCAAAACTCTTCTTGCGAACTTTTATACACTTCGCCCCAACGCAGTCTACACATCCGGTATTAGTCCATATTTGCGACAAAAAGTCAAAGAATTTTCTACATTGCATAAGCATGGGATTAGATTCTTCCACGTGAGGCAATCGGCCGAAGAAACGTCAGCATCAGACATCCCACTCACTACCGACATAAATCGTCTGGCTTTCCATAGCAACTCACAAATAATTTATCATAACGCCCGCCACCACAGTCACGTGATCGATTTACAACAGCAAGTTCGATATCTATCGTATAGAGCTCACGGCTTCGATACGCAGATATCTTGAAATTACCCAGAACTGCGTTAAAATTAAAATTTGACCGTGCGAAGCTCACGCCGCACGATGCGAAATCCAGACTAGCCAGTGCATCAAACAATTCCCCTGCGAGAGAGAAATCTGTTTTCAATAAAATTTACATGTGCTATTTGACTGCAAAACAAATGATCTTATTAAAGTGTTGGCCCCGAATATTGTTAATCTTTAATTTTAATCTTGCAAACAATGACAGCACCAGAACTGTTAATTTAATTACACAGCAAATGTCCGTAAAATGTAATGCATCTGACTTCCTGATAAAACTGCTTGAAAACTCACAAGATAGCGCTCTTCTGAAATCCGTAACTGATTTGAAACCTCGGAAATGATATGATACTTTTTTACAAGTACATTCCAACAATCACTGGACCTTATAGTGGACGTGAATTTAGATGATAATTAAATTTGTTTGCCTGCCTGTGCGCACGGAACGCTCGTCTGTTCCGCAACGTGATACTCTTAGGAATAGTGATCTGACTGTCTAAAATCAAATTTCATTTGCTGTACTTGTGATGTAGAATGCAAGATGGTATCTTACCAATTTTCACACAAATAGTTTGCAGTACACAATTCGCGATATGCAATGGGAATATGCACACACATTCATAAAGGTAAAGAATGAAAAATGAGGAACTAAACATAATGACTGATAAATAAGTACGACGACTCCGAGTACAACTATGCTTCATTATACCATAACAACAAACCCTTTTATAAAGTTCGCACAACTAGACAAGTTAGCAATATACACACATCAAAAAAAGGTTTGCGTCACCCCACTTCCCAGAACTCCTGACTGTGAATGTTTTATCACAGACACAGTCCCTTTGACTGTTCAGAGATGTCACAAAAGCCGCCCAAAGTTGTAAACAAACATGAATGAGCAGCGCCTGTTAGACAGAGGGGATCCGACAGCCGATCAGTTCCAGTGATTCCACCAGGAGGGAGGACACGGCTCGTGTTGTCCCTAGTTCAACCATGCCTAGACGGTCAATACCGCGGTTCGATCGCGTCCGCATTGTTACTTTGTGCCAGGAAGGGCGCTAAACAAGGGTGTGTCCAGGCGTCTCGGAGTCAACCAATGCAATTTTATTCGGACATGGAGGAGATACAGAAAGACAGGAACTGTCGATGACGTGCCTCGCTCAGGCCGCCCAAGGGCTACTACTGCAGTGGATGACCGCTACCTACGGATTATGGCTCGGAGGAAACCTGATGCAACGCCACCATGTTGAAAAATGCTTTTCGTGCAGCCGTAGAACGCCGTGTTCCGACTCACACTGTGCGCAACAGGCTGCATGATGCGGAACTTCATTCCCGACGTCCATGGCGAGGTCCATCTTTGCAACTACGACACCATGCAGCGCGGCACAGATGGGCCCAAGAACATGCCGAATGGACCGCTCAGGACTGGCATCACGTTCTCTTCACCGATGAGTGTCGCATATGCCTTCAACCAGACAATCGTCAGAGACGTTTCTGGAGGCAACCCCGTCAGGCTGAACGCAGACACACTGTCCAGCGAGAGCAGCAAGGTGGAGGTTCCCTGCTGTTTTGGAGTGGCATTATGTGGGGCCGACGTGCGCCGCTGGTGGTCATAGAAGGCGCCGTAACGGCTGTATGATACGTGAATGCTATCCTCCGACCGATATTGCAACCATATCGGCAGCATATTGGCGAGGCATTCGTCTTCATGGACAGTAATCGTACACGTCTTGTGAATGACTTCCTTCGGGATAACGACATCGCTCGACAAGAGCGGCCAGCATGTTCTCCAGACGTGAACCCTATCGAACATGCCTGGGATAGATTGAAAACAGCTGTTTATGGACGACGTGACCCACCAACCACTCTGAGGGATCTACGCCGAATCGCCTTTGAGGAGTGGGACAATCTGGACCAACAGTGTCTTAATGAACTTGTGGATAGTATGACACGACGAGTAAAGCCACGCATCAATGCAAGAGGACGTGCTACCGGGTATTAGAGGTACCGGTGTATACAGCAATCTGGACCACCACCTCTGATGGTCTCGCTGTTTGGTGGTACGACATGCAATGTGTGGTTTTTATGAGCAATAAAAAGGGCGGAAATGAGGTTTCCAATTTTCTGTACAGGTGATGCAAACCTTTTTCTGATGTGTGTATGTCTTAATAATTGTCGTGTGTACACTTACGTTCCTTGACACTTGTTTCAATTATAAGACAATCCCTTTTGCTTCACTATAAAATTTCTACGGTAAACTTTAACCATAAACAATGTTCTAACAATAGGAAACCACCAACTTGATAAAAAAACTAGATTACCTTCGGAAACTTCCCTTTGACACACTTGCATCCATATCGTCTCAGTTCCACAAAACTTTTCCTCATAATATGTTAATACAATACCCTTTTTATATAATACTGCGTCCACTACACGGCAGGTCAACTTCCATCTCTTTTTTCAAACCAAGTACATCGCCACACTGTCCAACACGCGCTACACACTGCTAGTCTCTGACTAATTCTACCACCTTTGGTCTCACGACACACACCTACAAAGAATATGATTATATCGATACTACAAAAGTGGAGCACATTTATCAAATTCACAACTTCCTTTACATTTATATCCAAAACTTCTTGAAAACCGACATGACAAATAAGACAGTTCCGCTTCAAGTTGTAACTCTCTTTGTCAGATAAAACAGCCACCTGCAAAAAAGTTGCCCCGTCAAATTGGGATAAAATCCCAAGCTTTCGATGACTACCTCCGTCTTCTTCGTCATGGATGAGACTGACTGTCGTGGACCGGACCTGCACATGTGAAGGAGGAAGATATCCTCGACTGGGGGCGAAGTACTAGCGCACGAGGCGCTTCACCTTCTGTCATGACGGTTTGGCTAGAAAATTACATGGCTTTATCGTGCTGCTTGGCTTGGCTTTGTGCATATATATATATTTTTTATAATAATAAAGAAAGATTAAAGGATAGTCAGAGGGACAGTAAGAGACGCTGAAAACGAACGGCCTAAATGGCTGGCCGGTAGGCTTGAATGACTCACGCCGAGTTGTGATGATGCTCTCTCACTGCTTTGCTACCAAGGTTCCAGAGGTAGGAAGGTACCTGGCCCGTCACGCGTGTTTCTTCTAGTGCTGCGAACATTTGCCAGTCGTCTGGCGTAGAGATGGGGTATGAGTCAATTAGGGTTAACTCCTCCTTGGTCATGAAATTTAGCCACTTGAGCTGAGACTTGCTAAAGCGGTGAGGGCGATGGGGGAGGGGAGGCGGCCTAGCACTTGGTGTAGAGAGGGGTTCAAAAATGGCTCTGAGCACTATGGGACTCAACTGCTGTGGTCATAAGTCCCCTAGAACTTAGAACTACTTAAACCTAACTAACCTAAGGACAGCACACAACACCCAGCCATCACGAGGCAGAGAAAATCCCTGACCCCGCCGGGAATCGAACCCGGGAACCCGGGCGTGGGAAGCGAGAACGCTACCGCACGACCACGAGATGCGGGCATGTAGAGAGGGGGTACGGTTGCTCTAATGGGTATGACCCGTCCTGTAGCGACGCCGCAATGTTCTTGAGGTACGGCTGCAGCTCGTCCAGATGTGGTATTTTCAGTACCTGTGACTTCTTGGCGGTAGACTTCTCTACATGGGAGGAGTCGGTCGCTGCCACAGCACCCTTGCTTGCAGCTGCCTTGGTGGAGTGTGACGACTGTGGCGTCACATAGTCGGTTTCCATAGGCGCCACCTCCTGCATTGCTGCGGTGGTTGTTTGCGTGGCCGCATCGACCCCTACCGGTCGACTCACGGTGGGGGCGGCGGCGAGAGCTGGCGGCTTCTTCTTGATAGCCCGCAGCTCATCGCGCAGCTGCTGGAGCTGGCGATGCACAGCTGCGAGCTCCTCCTTCAGTGCGGCCCTTTCGGCCGCGAAAGCGGCTTGGAAGCCGGCCATGCTTCATCGGTGGCGGCCTCGAGGCGGCGCGGCTCGCACCCCACGCCGGAGCGTTGGGGCGGGGCAGCCGTCGAGGCGCTTGACGTCGCCGCAGGGCGTGGTGCGGCGGGTGGGCGGCGTGACTCGCGGAGGTAGCCGCAGCTACGCGAGTTGACGGCGTGTGGCCCGCCACAGTTCACGCAGCTGCAGGCCACCCCACGAGGTTTCGTGCAGCTGCGGGTGTCGTGGGCCGCCGCGCACTTCAAGCACGCGACAGCGTTCTTACACCCGCGCGCGGTGTGCCCCAGCTGCTGACAGTTGTAGCACTGGATCATCGTCCCGTTCCGCTGCGTTCGCTTACGCCTTGGCTGCCGTTGGCGGCCGCCGGTGAAACCCATCGCGTTGATGAGGACTTCCAATGCGGCGGCAATCTGCTTCCCAGCCATGGCGTTGCGTGCGCGGAGACGATGTGACTCGCAGCAAGTCGAGCAGCGGAATCAACCGTGCGTGCGACTGTCGTGGACCGGTGAGGTTTCCGCTTTTATAAGCGGTGGAGGGCTTCTCATTGGCTGGATGACGTCACGGTGAAAACGGCGGGTACGGAGGTGGCGGCCTCTATGTCCATACATTTTGTTTGCTCGCTTAATTCAGCGTTGCTTGCAGCGCCATCTCTCGTAACACGCGGAGAACTACGAGGAATGTAAGAAGTCTCCCTCTGCGCTCTTTCTTTATCAATTGCGCGCTTCCATGAATTGCTGAGTGCATAACCGGAGTCTCTGTTGAAATTATTTTCACAGAGTCTAGTTTCAGCTGCTTCCCTGACGACAGAGTCCCAATAGTTTGAAACGTGAGCAAGTAGTCTTGGTTCATCGAATAAAATCTTATGTTTATTTAAGAAACTGTGCTCAACCACAGCTGATTTTTCTGAGACTGGGCCACATAATTTTTGCCACACTCGCAAGGAATGTTGTAAATTCCCGGTACTCTCAGACTGAGATTATCTTTCACAGGTATCAACATTTCCTTAATCTTCCTGGGTGGCCAGAAGACTGGTCCGATTCCCTGCTGGTTGAGGACTCAACCGATCTTGCTGGTCTTTGCACCGCAGAATGGTAGCCACGCGATGTGTTGGTCCTCTTGATCTATTCGAACAGCGTCCTTCCTAGGTTTCTTCGCCAGAGTAGATCTGATATCATGATCAGAATATCCATTTTTTTCTGAATACCGTCGTCAGATGGTTAATTCGGAGTTGACATGATCCTTGTCCGAAATAGTCCTTGCCCTGTGTACCAAGGTATTCAGCATAGCTCTCTTCTGGGCTGGGTGGTGAAAACTACGCGCGTTTAGATATAAATCTGTATGCGTCGGTTTTCTGTACACAGAATGTCCGAGACGTCCATCTGATTTTCGCTCCACCAGCACATCTAAGAAGGGTAGCTTCCCATCCTTCTCCACCTCCACTGTAAATCTTATGTTCTGATGTATACTATTCAAATGATCAACGAACTGCTGCAGTGCCTCGTTGCCATGTGGCCAAATTGAAAATGTATCGTTAACATATCTGAAGAAGCAGGATGGACGTAAGGGAGCACTGTTCAACGCTCGTTCTTCGAAATCCTCCATGAAAAAGTAAGCTATGGTTGGTGACAGTGGCGAACCCACGGCTGTTCCGTCAGTCATTTCATAATATTTTCCACCATGCAAAAAACAGCCACCTGATTGCATTAGTGTTTTTCGTGTTTAGCGTGGTTGGCAGAACATATAGGGTACTGAAGGGGCGTGAACAGTGTTGAATATTGGGGCATGTTAGACTGCATGGGAACGTAAGGGAGGCCGGTCATACTCGTCGTCAAGTTTCTGGTCCATCACATCTCGCCACCATAGGAGAGGATTGCCATACTGTGCATCGAGCACATTTGCAGTTTTTATCCGGGAACAAGTAACGGATTCCCTGCACCACTGGTCAAAGACCTGCAGGAGCCACACAATGGAATTATCGTCCCATGCCTAGGTCGCCGTTAACACCACAACACGAACGGCAGCGTCTGGATTGCTGCTATGACCGCTGATGTCCGCCCCGGTAGCTGAGTGGTCAGCGTGACAGACTGTCAATCCTAAGGGCCCGGGTTCGATTCCCGGCTGGGTCGGAAATTTTCTCCGCTCAGGGACTGGGTGTTGTGTTGTCCTAATCATCATCATTTCATCCCCATCGACGCGCAGGTCGCCGAAGTGGCGTCGAATCGAAAGACCTGCACCAGGCGAACGGCCTACCCGACGGGAGGCCCTAGCCACACGACATTTCCATTTACCGCTGATGAACGGCATCGCATTGTGTTCAGCAATGAAACGTGGATCCCCACCACCCAAGATGACCATGGCCGGCTAGTATTGCGGCGACCTGTGGAGAGGTCAGGCATAGCGGTGTTGCTTCAATATCAAAGTGTGGGGGGCCATCGGGTACAGCTCCAGCACGCGCCTGGCAGAGGTCGCGTCGAGTGTGATGGCACAACAGTCAGTCTCGCACATCCTGGGACATCGTGTGTTACCTCTCATATGTGATGTTGAGGAACTCCGGTGGCCGGAAGGATCACCAGAGATGTGTGTGAGACCAGCTCAGTGGCAGGTATGAAGAACCCACTGCAACAGTTATGCCCAGCTTGCTTCACGAGAGGATGCAATGACTTTACAACAGCTTTACTAAGCGAATCATTCCATGCATCCAGGCCAGGGGAATGCAACGTCGTAATGATCAGTGGGCTCATACCGCCAAGTTCTTCGTAAATTTGACTAGATTATGCAATCATCAAAATAACATCACTTTCCCTCTCAACCCACGAATTTCGGTTTTGTTTCCTACTCGCCTTACGGTGCTTTACTTTTTTGTCGGACAGTGCATATCCAATACACTAAACGAGTCAATCACAGCGCACACCACAACTACGAGGGTCACTCCAAAAGAAATGCACATTTTTTTTAAATAAATCTTTTATTCTACATATTTGAATGTTTTACAGTGTGTAGATACATAATTTAGGAACAATATTTTCATTTCTCCACATAATTTCCATCCCTCTCAACTGCCTTACGCCATCTTGCAACCAGCGCCTGCATACCAGCACGGTAAAATTCTGGAACAACCTGTTGGAGCCACTGTTTGGCAGTGTGCACAAGGGATTCATCATCTTGAAACCTTGTTCCACGAAGAGAGTCTTTCAATTTCCCAAAAAGATGATAGTCACATGGAGCCAGGTCAGGACTGTAAGGCGGGTGTTTCAGTGTTGTCCATCCGAGTTTTGTGATCGCTTCCATGGTTTTTTGACTGACATGTGACCGTGCATTGTAGTGTAACAGCAAAACATCCTGCTTTTGCCGATGTGGTCGAACAATACTCAGTCGAGCTTAAAGGTTCTTCAGTGTCGTCACATATGCATCAGAATTTATGGTGATCCCACTTGGCATGATGTCCACAAGCAAGAGTCCTTCGGAATCGAAAAACACCGTAGCCATAACTTTTCCAGCAGAAGGTGTGGTTTTGAATTTTTTTTTTTTCTTCGGTGAATTTGCATGATGCCACTCCATTGATTGCCTCTTCATCTCTGGTGAAAAATGATGGAGCCATGTTTCATCACCTCTCACAATTCTTCCAAGTAATTCATCTCCAACATTCTCGTACTGTTCCAAAAGTTCGCAGCATACCGTTTTTCTTGTTTCTTTGTGAGCCACTGTCAACATCCTGGGCACCCACCTGGCACAAACCTTTTTTAACGCGAGCACTGTCAGTATTCTGCAAACACTTCCTTCCCCGATTCCAACGTAGCGTGACATACCATACACTGTGATGCGTCTGTCAGCAGTCACCAATTCGTTAACTCTCTGTACATTGTCTGAAGTGTGTGCAGTACGAGGACTCGCATTCGGGAGGACGACGGTTCAATCCCGTCTCCAGCCATCCTGATTTAGGTTTTCCGTGATTTCCCTAAATCGTTTCAGGCAAATGCCGGGATGGTTCCTTTGAAAGGGCACGGCCGATTTCCTTCCCCATCCTTCCCTAACCCGAGCTTGCGCTCCGTCTCTAATGACCTCGTTGTCGACGGAACGTTAAACACCACTAACCTTGAAACACGTATGTAACGCAGCAGCGATGGCGAGGCATTGTAGCATCTGTGACCAGAGAGTATGCGCTTGACCGCGCGAGTGTTGCGAGCGGTTCTCAGTCAGTAGTAGTCTTTGCGAGTTAGTTGTCGCTAGGCAGAGTAGCAGTAGTCAGTCGTTGCGAGTCTGTCAGTTCAGTCGTTGCGAGTCTGTAGCTCTGTCTAGTTGAGAGCAGTACTCAGTCTGTAGTCGTCATGCAGAGCGGTCGGTCAGTAGTAGCAGCCCAGTGCGGTTGTGTGATGTAGGCGGTCGGCAACAATGGTCAAGATGAGGAATAAGGTATACTGTTAATTAATATAATCATTAGATAATGAAAAATTTTATTTATTGTAATTATTCTCCAACAAGTCTCCCAATAATAATTTTTTATTTCAAAAGTATTTTCTCAAAAATTTAATTTTTTATTGAACTCAAGATTTCGTTGCACTTCCCATTTCATTCCACTTCTTTTGAAGAAAAATTCCACTAAAATCACAAAAAAAGAGAATATTATTATTTGCAATGCAGTTCCTCCGAGCGGTGCGCAACAACAAGAGCAGATATGTGACATCCATTTATTCTGAGGTAAGACTTTAATTCTGATTGTTTTTACACAGGGCCAAAAACCGATATTTCGGTTTAATTGAATTTTCTTGTCACTGAATGGACTTTAATTTTTTGAAGGATTTATAATTGAGTCAGATTGCGAATTTCACATTTGTTGCCATTGTCAGTACATACGCATAGACGCATGTCCATCAGCATTTCTAATTAGTATCGTCCTTTTTCTTTTAAAATTTTTGTGGGGAGGTTACACTTGGCTCCCATTTCTATTAAGTATTGCTACATCTTCTTTTAAAAAATTGCGGTGGGGAGGTTACACTTGGCGACACCCAGTCCAGGATCGTATTTCGTTGAGAGTCTTTTGAGCGACAGTCAGATATCTGCTCTTATTTGCTTAGATAATTAGGATTTGGCGCAACGCTTTTAATAATATTGTGACTTTTTTTCTACAGGTCAACGGCAATTTGCTGCTTTGTTGTATTTGTGTGTTGCTTTTGCATTGTGCTTATTTGTTTTGTGAAAAATTTTGACTATTGTAAAAATGCCGCGAAAGACTGTGAATAGTGTATCGCGAAGTATTGTGAATGAAATTACCGACTTAAACAACGTGACCGATAGTAATTGTGATACGCAACGTAATGATGACAATCCTGCGTTCACTAACAATCAGTGCATTCCAACCACTAATGATGACTTTCACCTTAATGATGAACAAACGAACTCAATTGTCTCGTCTGTTAACTTGACGACAATTGATGACGCAGAATGCTCTATAGTAATGAGCGCTGTAGAGCTTAACACACCCGATTTGGAAAATTCAAGTAATGTACAGTCAAATCTGTCTAATGAAAATGAACAGGATACACAAAGTAAGACGGATTTATTTAATTCCGAAATAGTGAGTGACAGTGTACATCGGACTGATAATCCTTTTTGTAAGTTGCAAAATGACCAAATGGTCACACAAAGTGCGGCAACTGCAGGGATATCATTAAACAGTACTGAGAATAGAAATGCTAATTTTGGTTCGGATCAAATTATGACACTATTGCTGCAACGAATTAACCAAATGATGGAAAACCAACACAACAGTAGTAAAGAGTTCAAACAACAATTTAGTGAACAGAACGAAAATTTTAAACAACAATTTAGTGAACAGAACGAAAATTTTAAACAACTTAGGGAACAGAACAAACAAGATAATGAAAATCTCAAACAACACTTAAATGAAAAATTAGACGACAATTCGAGACAGCTCAGTGAACAAATTAGAGACGTTGCCGCGCAGTGCCATGACACTAAGGAACAGCTGCGCGCGGAAATTGAGGCGTGTTCACAAAAAAATAGCGAAGAAATTAAATCTGTTGCGCAAGAATTAAGAGAAATGCAAACAGTCCCAACAGAAACACTCAGAGACGAAATTAGCGGAGTCGCCAAACAGTGCTCTGAAAAAGCTACACAATTACGGGACGAGTTTAGAGCAATGACGGTAGAACTTTCGCGCACTATGGACGCAAAGATAGACACGAAATTCGAACAGCAGAACACTCAGATTAACGAGCGCTTTAGTCAGCACATACAGAACAGTGATACGCGTTTCCGCAGATTTATTCAGGATCAAAACAAAGTAAAACGACAAGTCATGGAAACAATCACTGCACAGAGACAAGAGGACAAACGTAAAATATTCGCGAAAGCGAAGACGTATGTAGACAATAATATTACTACAGTGTCCGACAAAATTAATACCATAGAACAATTGAACGCGGAATTACGGGATGAAATTTCTGATCTTAAAGCAAAAACGGATACACACACAGTAAATATTCAAACAGTGACAGATAGATTCGAACAACTAGATCTAACACAGGATTGCGATGTCATCAAAGCTGATGTTAAAAAACTGAGCGAAACTACGCGCAAGTTGCAAAAACAGATTAATGCGTCTGATTCTAAAACCGATGATCAGGTTAAAATACTAACTGAAAAATGTGATGAATTGGCCAGTCGTATTGATGTTATCGAAAATACTAATGACAATAAATCAGACGATACTGCACCGGTTTCTTTTATCCAAACACCTGAATTTCAAAATTTACAGCTGACAATTAATGAAATCGATTCATCTAACAACACGTTACGTCGGAAGTTATCAAATTTACAACAAGAAGTAACAGAGATGAAAAACATGTCAGTTAATAACATACCACAACAGACGCCACTTTATGAACATGTGTCAGACTCACGCAGCGCGTATAATTTGGGTAATCTACAGAGAGTACGGGACTTAGATTCCGATCAACCGCAGTTCAATAGATTCTCTTACGATCCTGAACCTGTTTCATTACACAGAGATGATAATTTCGACTATAAACATTTTCTGTCAGTAAGAAAGTTCAAAATATTTAAAAACGATAGAACGCAGATTCACCCACTGGATTGGATTCAACAGTTTAGCTTTGCTCTTCCACCGACTTGGCCTGTAACACATAAACTTGAATTTATTTGCAGTTTTTTGGAAGGCGAACCGGCAACTCGTATGAGACCGATCGCGAGACAGTGTTACTCGGTAGAGGAATTTCAGAATGCTTTTCTGTCAGCGTACTGGTCGAAGACGACACAGCGCGGAATTAAAGATCAACTAATTAGTTTGCCAAACTATGAAAACTCAAATTTTCCCAGTGTAACGCAATTTTTTGAGCACATGGTACAACAAAACCAGTACCTAAGTGAACCGTACAGTGAATCCGCACTTATACAACTATGCATCTCTAAATTACCACGGTCATTACGAGTGTCACTTCTAACGGGCCAGCAAAAAGAAAACATTTCAGCATTCAGAGATCTTTTACAGCTCTTGGAAGTACAGCAATCCGATTATTCTTTTGTAAACAAAAACTTTTCGAGTAACAACCAAGGTCAACAACAGTACTGCAATTATGATCAGGGACGTAATTTCAATCGGAAAGATAACAGACGCTTTAGGAACGATAACTACCAGAAATTTAATAACAGGCAAAATTCTAATTATCAATACCGTCAAAATTTTCAGCAACAGGAACAACACTTTAGTAACAATAGAGGTGTTTCACAACAACAACATCAAAACCAGCCGATTAGGATACCTAACCAACAATGGAATACACAAGGTCAACCAGGCTTTAATGTTTCGCCGCGTGGACGCATAGTCCCTGGTCCAACAAATAGTAACGTACGTCAGCAAGGAAACAACTACGTACAAAGAAGACAGTATTTCAATTCCTATCGTAATGCACCGTATAGGAATGACTATTACGACAGACGTAAAAATAATGAAGACAATTTTCAGCGAACGTCTAACAACAGTCGGTCATACCAACAGCAAAATCATACGCAAGAACATATTCTCATGAATGAACCCGACAGTAGGTACCATCCAGAGCGTAACACGCCTGGAAGAAGTAATAGGACAGTTCAAATAGTCGAAATGCCACAGAATCCTCCTAATAATAATAACACGTCAGATCGAATCTGACTAGATAATGTACAGGACGCATCTTGCAATAATACAAGCACTACCTTTGACACGCAAAATGTTGTTCACGAAAATGTAATTACTTTTGACGACATCAGAGACACTCTTTTACAGGAAAGACCAGTTATTCAGAAAACCATTTCACATCCTGTTATCGAAATTAAAATTGGTTCATCGAAATTCTCAGCAGTAATTGATTCCGGATCACCTATATCAGTAATAAATGAGGAAACTTTTAATGAGTGCAACAAAGAGAATACTTATCCGACATTACCTTTAGGCAAAACAAAAGTGAAAGGAGCAGTATCGAGTAAAGGAGTAGACGTTAAATTACAGACACATTTATCATTTTGTATCGCAGGTCACACTTTTCACTCTAATTTTTGGATTGTTCCTTTATTGACAACAGACGTAATTTTAGGTACGAATTTTCTGGTACAACACGACGCAGTTATCGATTTTCAGAATTCTTATTTAATGCTAAAGGATGAAAATGTACAACTTGCTGTAGAATTTCAGCACTCTTTATCTGCGGAAGAACAAACAATTAACCGCACAGAGGTCATTTCCGCAACACGTAACATAGACTGTAATCCCACATTGTTCACGGATACGTACGTACACAACTATAGTACTCCAGACGAAGCTGACTACGACGTAATGCAATTGATTTCTGATAAGGTTAAAGAGAGCAGTGCAAGTACAGACGACGAACGAACGCAATTACACAAAATTCTTTTACAGCAAGCTCCAGTTTTCGACAACATTCCTGGTACTATGTCCGGCTTTATGTATGAATTTCAAGTCAAACCGCACGACACATTTAAAGCAAAGCATTATCCTATTCCATACATTCACAGAGAACAAGTTAAAAAAGAATTGCAGGATATGCTTGATCAAGGAATTATTGAACCAGCAGTTAGTCCGTACATAAACCCGCTACATATTGTTAAGAAAAAAGATGGCTCACTTCGCCTTGTACTTGATTCACGTCACATTAATGACATTATTATTAATGAAACAGATCGACCACAGACACTAGAGGAACTTTTACAGAAATTTCATGGTACAGCTATTTATTCTACATTAGATTTGAAATCGGGATTTTGGCAAATTCAACTTCATCCGAACTGCAGAAAATATACAGCTTTTCTCTGTTTCGGCGACTGTTATCAATTTTGCAAATTACCGTTCGGCTTAACTATTTCTTCTGCAGCTTTTATTCGCGGTTTGAACACAATACTTCCGACAGAACTTAAAGACAGAATTACGACGTATGTAGACGACATTCTTATCGCAGAAGCTAATTGGCCTGAACACAATCTGATTCTTGAACAACTGTTACAAACTTTTCATGCACAAGGACTTACAGTTAACCTCAGTAAATCGCATTTTGGCAAAACTTCCATAAAATTTCTTGGACACGTAATTTCAGCAGAAGGCATTGCACCTGATCCGGAAAAACTTCAAGCTCTACGTGACATTACTGTTCCTACGACGAAGAAACAATTACGCAGTTTTTTGGGCTTAATTAACTTTTTTCGCAAATTTATTCATCACTCTGCTTTAGACACACCCAGATTGTGCCAATTAACGGGTAAAAACACTATTTGGTCTTGGGATAAGCAAGCACACTCTGAATTCATGAACCTGAAACATGCTTTGTTGAATGCACCACTTTTATCGCACCCAGATCCTACTAGAAATTTTTCCATTGCCACCGACAGTTCTAACACCGCTTTAGGCGTACACATTTTCCAGGAAATAGAAGAAGATGGTTCTACAGTAATTAAAAACATCGCATTTGCAAGTCGCATTTTGTCACCTGCTGAACGAAATTATTCCGTCACAGAACTTGAAACATTATGTGTTGTATGGGCTTTCACGAGATTTAGGCACTTTCTTTACGGCAGACATACCACCGTCTACACAGACCATAGAGCGATACAATTTTTACTTTCAGCTAAATTCACTCACGACAGGTTAAGCAGATGGAAACTATATTTACAGGAATTTAATTTTACAATAGTTCACATTCCCGGTACGCAAAATGTTATAGCAGACGCACTATCGCGTTCTCTCAGTAACAATCAGCAAGACGTAGCAACCAACTTCTGCAAAGCAAATTTCAGTGTCATGTACATTCAGCAGGTTGCATTTGAAAATTTTATTTCATCGTCATTACAGGACATAGCACAAGAACAAAATAAAGACAATGTGTGGAAAGAAATTAAACACCTTTGGCAAGATAAGAATAATGTTACGATTAGGAACCACTACACTGTACGCAATGACATTCTGTTTCGCCGCTCTCATCCTGACAGCAATAATTGGTTATTATGCATTCCTGACGAACTGGTTAACAAACTAATTTGGTACACTCATTTAAGTTACGCACATTACGGAGCAAGAAAATGTTTTCTTATACTGAGACAGAACTGTTATTTTACCAACATGGAAAAACGTATACGACGAGTTTTAGCGTCTTGTAAAATTTGCCAGAAAGCTAAATCAGACACCACTTCACATATTCCTCCTTTATATCCCATTATACCTGTGAAATTAAGACACATGGCCGCAGTAGATATTTTTGGCCCGATTCCGAGAACTAACAGAGGTTTTTGCTACATTTTTGTCGCTGTTGAGCTCACTTCAAAATTTGTTACTTTCACTCCGTTACGCAAAGCTACTGCTAAAACTGTTTCGAAAGCATTTGTAAAACATTTTCTATTTCATGTAGGGCATGTAATGAAAGTAATTTCCGACAATGGATCACAATTTCGTAGTAGTGTATGGACACGCATGTTACGAGCTAGAAACATTTCTCCGATCTATATATCCAAGTACCACGCTTCTTCGAACCCTTGTGAAAGATTAATGAAGGAAATTGGTAAGCTGTGCAGAATATACTGCCACAAAAGACATATTGGTTGGGATACACACATACTCTCATTCCAAGATGTAATTAATTCCATTCCAAATGAATCCACTATGCTATCTCCGACTGTTATACTGAAAAACGTTGAACCACCGAACAAAATTAAAGAATTAATAAAATTCCCCAAAAATCGTCGCCTACGACACCACGAAATAATTGACATTGCGCTGAACAACGTCAAACGTGCCGCAGAGCGCCGGAGAAGACAGCAAAAACAGGTTTGTACACGCCGCGACTTTCACGTTGGACAGAAGATATTAGTACGTACACACTATTTATCCAGCAAATTAAAAGGTAAGTGCAGTAAATTTGAACTTCTATACGCAGGTCCGTATCGGATTCGCAGTATCCCTCACCCCAATGTTGTACACGTCGAAACTTTGAGAACCAGAAAATCGAAAGGCAATCACCATATCTCAAACATTAAACCGTTTATTGAGTGAAACCACTGTATGATTCAACACACTATGATGCCATTTACTAATGCAATTAATTCACCTGACTAATTATTGATGATTATCGTATTTTTTTTTTTTTTGGCAAGTGCCCGGCAAGGTAAGTTTAGCAGGTCGCTTTTCTTGTCGTCACACATCAGACCATGCATATTTTTCCAGATGAATTTACACATTTACGACTATTTCTGCAATTATATTTATGTGACTACTTATTGATGATTATCGTATTTTTTTTTCTTGGCAAGTGCCCGGCAAGGTAAGGTTAGCAGGTCGCTTTTCTTGTCGTTACACATCAGACCGTGCACATTTTCCATTTTTTTGTGTATATGACTGTACTCCAGTTTTGTTTGTATGCACTATGAAATAGTTAAGATATAACACACACCAGTCGACTTTGACATTTTTTTTTGCCTTATGACATCTCAACATCGTGACTGTTTCACATTTTTTTTTGCTACTGCATTGTATTATTCTGTGTACATTTTTTCGCATCCGAACACTGTCAATGTCTTGGACATATTACGTTTTCTGTCATGTTATGCTGTATGGTTAATTGTGTCACCATAAACCAGTCATTATTTAGTGGGTGTAGGATTTAAATGCAAGACATTAATCTTTGTTCATGAATTTCAGAAAGGAATGATGATTCTAAAAAAATAAAATTAGCATAAATGGGAATTTCAGCTAGGGATAAACGAAAGGAGATGCAATAACTTTATGAGGAAGAGTAAATGGATCAGGATTAACAAACATTAACAAGAATATACTATACTCATCACAGAATAGCAGTCTTAACTAATTTTTTCTTTCAGAATACAAGGTGATTGATGCAGGCTGTCAGAGAGAACTACACATCTTAGTTTTAGTGATGAAATATGCTAGAGATAAGGAATAGTTATGTAATGAGTAATGAAGTGATTTTTTGCAGATGATAGTGAATACTGATGAATAATGACGAAGGATATGGTATTATGAATAATGAAGTTTTTCTTTACAGGTGATGATAATGGTGAAGTTATGATGATATGGATAATGAAGTTTTTTTTTTTTTTCTTTATGCCACGTAGTTATTTAAGTATTTGTTGCAGTTTGCTTTGACAGCAGGTGTTACATTGCATAGTAGGATGACGGAAAGTTTTGGAAAGGACAGCTATGGAACACATTTTATACACATTTCACTACTTGTTAATTCGAAGTTCACTACTTTTCAGCATAGTGTGCGTTTCTTCTTTCAGGTCAATAATCCGTTTTTGTATTTTTTCCAGGAGAAGTTTTTCATGACACTTACTAAACCTGTTACTTATTATACCTCTTCTAGTACTTGCATTTTTATATTTTTTACCCATTTGTGTTTATCATTTATAAATGTGATCACATGTACTGCCTTGTTACATAATCTTGCTACAGCTGACTCATGACGAATGACGTTACCTATCCTCATTTGCAGCAATAGGTCAAAAGCAAAAAGTATTATGCCTCAGCAATTAATTATCGATCCCAACGCAATGCATTGCTACCAAAAAAATGTATTACCAGTCCCACATAATGTCACTAGTTTATGATAATTCTGAATAATACTGATCAACTCTGAATAGCATGTCACTCGAGTAATGACCTCTTAATGAGACTATATTCAAAATAATGCTTTGTCACTAGCTAATAACTGCCACTGTTTATTGTAATGCCTGTGATTACTAATGATTTGACTGTAATTAACTGATTTTTAATAATGACTTTGTAATGATCTGCATAATACTGAATGATGAACTATGTTTTATTCTATTCAATACTTGATGGCCACTGAGTGCCAATAATTAATGTCAATAAACGAAATTGTTATTAATTATGCCATTGATTAGCTCTTGTTTCCAATGTTGATACTTTGTTGTTGGAAATGAATGTGACTGTTTCATAATGCTTTGTAATTAGGAAAAGACTAATGATTCTTAATAGATTGGAATGACACATAATTAATTAACTATGGTACTGTTTAATAATGCTTTGTAATTAATTAAGGCTAATAATTCTTAGTATATTGAAATGACAAATGATTAATTAATTAACTGTAATTAGACAAATGATTAATTAACGACAAATGATTAATTAACTGTAATTATACAAATGATTAATTAACTGTAATTAGACAAATGATTAATTAAAGACAAATGATTAATTAACTGTAATTAGGAGAAGGTTAATGATTCTTAATTATACTCTGTAACTGAAAAGAATGCGATTATTTCATAATATTTTGTAACCAGGAAAAGAAGGCTACTGATTCTATGTAAAACAATTAATGAACATTTTTCTGTAATACTACATACATGGTACAGAAATGTTCAATAACTGGGCTATGAATGCCGCACACTACTACTGTAATTAACAATATTATGTGACTTGAAGTCCTTCACCTCATAAGCTGACTACCCTGAATTACTGCAATGTCCATTTGTCCTGTTTATCCCAGTGATCATGGAGCACTATATTTGGTTTTGCACTAATTCTACGTTGGTGTGCCTTGTAAGAGTGTGGTGTTGACACGACATGCTGTCCACCACCATGAGCGATGAAGACATTGTTATGGTCCCACTGTTTGGTGTACCTAATGTACTGCCAAAATGAAAACATGGAACATTACTACGACAGTTCAGTGTCTTGGCTACACTGATAAATTCTGATGGGAAAAGAACTTCAAGTTGTGTCACTTGGTGTTGTACTACTGTGGAAAGATATGGACTTTCAGAGCAGCTGTGTGCAATCTAAAGTGCTACAACCATGATGCAATCCTTCCCTTTCCTATCCTGATTCTTGTCACATAAAGAAAAAATTTTTTTTGGTAACATCATTTATGTTCATAGGTTATACATTTTTCGATTCGCTAAACTCCAGTGTGAGTACACTTATGTCACTGGTCGACATGATGTTTGCCATTATGTTTATTTGTTGTGAAAATGCTAAAGACATTTTTCAGTGCATGTACACTTGTCAACATAATATTTTTTGCCAGTCTGTTTATTTGTTCTGAATATGCTAAAGAATTTTTTCAGTGCCTGTGCACTTTGTTATCTGTCAAATAATTTGTATATACTTTTCTGATTTGCTACTATGTTTTGTACTCACATTTTGTCTTTGTCTGATATATTTTGTACTTAGTGCGTGTGCACAACATTTAAATATTCTGTAAGTTGTAGGATTTTGTTAATTGAAGAAAAATTTTGCCGCGCTTGGCAAGTCCAAATGACTCACCATCGCTGCCAAATTTTTGCCCCCCGAGTGGAGGGTTATGAAACACGTATGTAACGCAGCAGCGATGGCGAGGCATTGTAGCATCTGTGACCAGAGAGTATGCGCTTGACCGAGCGAGTGTTGCGAGCGGTTCTCAGTCAGTAGTAGTCTTTGCGAGTTAGTTGTCGCTAGGCAGAGTAGCAGTAGTCAGTCGTTGCGAGTCTGTCAGTTCAGTCGTTGCGAGTCTGTAGCTCTGTCTAGTTGAGAGCAGTACTCAGTCTGTAGTCGTCATGCAGAGCGGTCGGTCAGTAGTAGCAGCCCAGTGCGGTTGTGTGATGTAGGCGGTCGGCAACAATGGTCAAGATGAGGAATAAGGTATACTGTTAATTAATATAATCATTAGATAATGAAAAATTTTATTTATTGTAATTATTCTCCAACAAGTCTCCCAATAATAATTTTTTATTTCAAAAGTATTTTCTCAAAAATTTAATTTTTTATTGAACTCAAGATTTCGTTGCACTTCCCATTTCATTCCACTTCTTTTGAAGAAAAATTCCACTAAAATCACAAAAAAAGAGAATATTATTATTTGCAATGCAGTTCCTCCGAGCGGTGCGCAACAACAAGAGCAGATATGTGACATCCATTTATTCTGAGGTAAGACTTTAATTCTGATTGTTTTTACACAGGGCCAAAAACCGATATTTCGGTTTAATTGAATTTTCTTGTCACTGAATGGACTTTAATTTTTTGAAGGATTTATAATTGAGTCAGATTGCGAATTTCACATTTGTTGCCATTGTCAGTACATACGCATAGACGCATGTCCATCAGCATTTCTAATTAGTATCGTTATTTTCTTTTAAAATTTTTGTGGGGAGGTTACAACCTGCAGTACGAGGCCTGCCGCTGCGAGGACAATCCTCAATATTGGCGGGCCCGCTTGCATCACGTAACCAGCTTGCCCATCGACGAACTGTAATGCGATCGACAGCAGCATCTCCATACACCTTTTTCAACCTCTTGTGGATGTTCCCCACTGTCTCGTTTTCACGGCACAGGAATTCTATGGCAGCATGTAGCTTCTGACGAACGTCAAGTGTAGCAGCAATCTTGAAGACATGCTGTGACGGCGCCACTCACGGGAACAGGTTGAACTAAGTTTGAAAACAAGCGGGAAGGATGTGTCTAACACTGCAAAACTTTCACACATACAGAATGAAAACTGTATTTTTGCAAAAAAATTGTGTGCATTGCTACTGGAGTAACCCTCGTACAATAAAACGAGAAAAGTCTCCCAACAGAGACACGGAGATTAAACAAGAGTAAATACTCGTAAAAAATTCTGTGTCTAGGACAAACGGATACAGAAAGAACCCATTGAAAAAAGGTGAGGTCGTACACATAAACTGTAATTAGCAGTACAGTTCTGGCGCTTTTGTTCTTTCTTTTTTCATTCAGCGCTACCTGCTGCGGACTTCCACTGTGTTTACCGGTTTAGTAAACTTTCTTCCCGCTAAACTTTTCGCGCTTTGTTGAAATTCTACACGGTCTACTGCAAAGGGCAACGGCGAGGTGGCTCGTTAATTACAGGATTTCGGGCAAAATCACTCTCCACTGGAACTGCTAATGAGCGCGGAGGCGCACCCAGACTAAAATTAAGAGAAAACAGCCGATAACAGATGGCGAGACGAGTGTGAGTACAACCAGTGCCTCTCACCTACGACTTCACCACTTTCCCTTTCTGAAAGTGATCAGTGTTGCCCGACCTGATCTGTATCATGACATGACTCGTTTATCACAATCGGCTCAGTGCCGTGTTTAGGATTTGTAGATTCTTAGGCTAAAAATGTTGCAAGGGCCCTAGTAGCACAAATTTTGTGAAAACTACGCGAAAATATTATTGCAGAGCAATTTTACTATTAGAAGTTCATGCTGTTTGTTGTGGTTCTCAGTCCTGAGGCTGGTTTGATACAACTCTCCATGCTACTCTATCCTGTGCAAGCTTCTTCATCTCCCAGTACCTACTGCAACCTACATCCTTCTGAATCTGCTTAGTGTATTCATCTCTTGGCCTCCCTCTACGATTTTTACCCTCTACGCTGCCCTCCAATACTAAATTGGTGATCCCTTGATGCCTCAGAAAACGTCCTACCAACCGATCCCTTCTTCAAGTTGTGCCACAAACTCCTCTTCTCCCGAATTCTATTCAATAATACCTCATTAGTTATGTGATCTACTCATCTAATTCTCAGCATTGTTCTGTAGCACCACATTTCGATAGCTTCTACTCTCTTCTTGTCTAAACTATTTATCGTCCACGTTTCACTTCCACACAAGGCTACACTCCATAAAAATACTTTCAGAAACGACTTCCTGACACTTGAATCTATACTCGATGTTAACAAATTTCTCTTCTTCAGAAACGCGTTCATAATGTATCATTAAGCATTTGGTATTTAACTGTGTCACGCTTTTCGTTTAATGAATCGATGAGATTAAAAAATTGAAATGAATAGAAGTTATTAAAGTAAAACGCGTTTTTCTAGCATGGCTGTGAGCCATATTATTAAAACGTAACAAGAAACTGAAATTCCTGTCACCGTAAAATTCTACATTTCGATTTTAAAAATAACGGTGTAATTATAAGCAAACATGTTTCTTAGATAAATGTAAGGTAAAAAGAGGAATGTAACACTTAGGACAGTGCGTGTACATTGACGTCAAATACAGCATGTTTCTCAATATCATCCTGGAAATGAAAGCTTCAAGTAATCTTACTGGCTAATTTGTTTCTGCCTACGTGTACTAACTTCATAACGTGCGCAGCCGCCATTATTTTGCAATAGGAATGACGACAATTTCTGGTAACTGCTTTCAGCTGCTTGTAGTCTAGTTATTTTCAACAAAAACATTAATATAAAAACATGTTCTCATATTTTTAAGCTCTCTATGACGTCATGACATGAAGATGTATGTTAGACCCGATGCATTCACGGCTTCAGGAATACAATAATTCGAGTATGGTTCCAGGAATTAATATGTACTAAGGCCACAAAAAGGCATGGGACAGTGATATGCACATATTCAGATGGCGATAGTGCCACGTACACAAGGTATAAAAGGGCGGTACATTGCCGGAGCTGTAATTTGTACTCATCTGATTCACGTGAAAAGGTTTCCAAAGTGATAATGGCCACACGACGGGAATTTAAGACTTTGAACGCGTGATGGCATTAGAAAATTGCAGCGAAATACAGGTAGATCTGCAGCGGATAGGCACTTGGTGCAGGGAGTGGCAACTGACCTTAACATAGGCAAATGTAATGTATTGCGCATACATAGAAAGAAGGATCCTTTATTGTATGATTATATGACAGCAGAACAAACACTGGTAGCGGTTACTTCTGTAAAATATCTGGGAGTATGCGTACGGAACGATTTGAAGTGGAATGATGATATAAAATTAATTGTTGGTAAGGCGGGTGCCAGGTTGAGATTCATTGGGAGAGTCCTTAGAAAATGTAGTCCATCAACAAAGGAGGTGGTATAGAAAACACTAGTTCGACCTATACTTGAGAATTGCTCATCAGTGTGGGATCCGAACCACGTCGGGCTGACGGAGGAGATAGAGAAGATCCAAAGAAGAGCGACGCGTTTCGTCACAGGGTTATTTGGTAAGCGTGATAGCGTTACGGAGATGTTTATCAAACTCAAGTGGCAGACTCTGCAAGAGAGGCGCTCTGCATCGCGGTGTAGCTTGCTGTCCAGGTTTCGAGAGGGTACGTTTCTGGATGAGGTATCGAATATATTGCTTGCCCGTACTTATACCTCCCGAGGAGACCACGAATGTAAAATTAGAGAGATTCTAGCGCGTACGGAGGCTTTCTGGCTGTCGTTCTTCCCGCGAACCATACGCGACTGGAACAGGAAAGGCAGATAATGACAGTGGCACGTAAAGTGCCCTCCGCCACACACCGCTGGGTGGCTTGCGGAGTATAAATGTAGATGTAGATGTAGACGGTAGTTGGAGTTAGACACATGGGAGATTGCATTTCAGAAGTCGTTCGGGGACTCAGTATTCCGAGATCGCAGTCTTAAGAGTGTGCCGAGAATACCAAATTTCAGTACAACGCAGAGGCCGACGGCCTGCAATTAACGACCGACAGCAGCAGCGCTAACGTAGAGTTGTCGATAGTAACAGACAAGCAGCATTGCTTGAAATAACAGCGGTAATCAATATGGCACGTACTACCAACGTATCCGTTAGGACAGTCCGGCGTAATTTTGTTTTAATGGGTCTTGACAGCAGAGGACCGACGCGAGTGTCTTTGGTAACAGCTCGACATCGCCTGCAGCGCCTCTGTTGGGCTCGCCACCAAATTGGCTGGATCCTGGACGACAGAGAAACCGTGACTTGTTCAGATACAGCAAGTCCCGATTTCATCTGGTAAAAGAGCTGATAGCAGGATTCGACTGTGGCACAGACCTCTCGAAGCCGTGGACCCAAGTTGTCAACAAGGCACTTTGCGAGCTGGTGGTGGCTCCAGAATGACCTGAGCTGTGTTTAATGGAATGGACTCAGCCCTCTGGTCCAACTGAACCGAACATTGACTGGAAATGGTTATGTTCGGCCACACGGAGACCATTTGCATCCGTCCGCAGCTCGTGGTCTCGTAGTCGCGTTCTCGCTTCTCGAGCACGGGGTCCAGGATTCAATTCCCGGTGAGGTCAGGGTGTTTCACCTACCTCGAGATGACTGGGCGTTTGTGTTGTCCTCATCATTCATGAAAGTGGCGAGATTGGGCTGAGCAAAGGTTGGGAATTTGTATGGGCACTGATAACGCGCAGTTGAGCCCCCCACAAACCAAACATCATCATCATCATTTGCAGCCATTCGTGGATTTCAAGTTCCCTAACGACGGCTGAATTTTTATGGATGACAATGTGCCATATCATCGGGCCACAGTTGTTTGCGATTAGTTTGGAGAACAGTCTGGACAATTAGAGCGAATGATTTCGCCACCTAGATCAACCGACATGAATCCCATCGAACATTTATGGGATCAAGAGGTCAGTTCGCGCACAAAATCCTGTCCCTGCAATATTTTCACAATTATGGACGGCTACAGAAGCTGTGTCACTCAGTATTTCTGCAGAGGACTTCCGACGACATTTTGAGTCCACGCCGCGTCAAGTTGCTGCATTACGGCGAGTAGTTGGTGAACCAACACGGTAGTAGAAATATTCAATGGACTTATCCACTTGTACGTGAGGCAGTCCACGTTCTAGATCTCGTGCTCGTTTCGCACAGACGGTGACAGAACTTCTTAAGATCTCTTTATTCACAAAACCACCTGAAACTGTCAGAAAACGCTTTTTCAGTTGCTGCTCAGCCTCGGGCGTCACATTCGTACCTTTTTCGGTCTTGGCTTGGCTAACCATAAGACATGCATTCCGTAATTTGACGTTTTGTCTTTGAAACACCACGGCCGCACGTCCACTAATTAACACTACCTGCTCACAATTCACTGATCGAAAGCGCATCCGTTGTTTACAGGTGTTCGTTCCAAGATGCAACCGTTGTTACTGCGCACACGTCGCTTATACGCCAGGAATGAGACCAGTCTCGTAACATTCTGGACGAACGGTGTGGGAGAAATTCTCTGAAAAGTGCTCTGAAAAACTTAGCCTAATACCCCCATACTAAATAATTACATATACGAGGGCTATTGAGAAAGTAGGGAACTTTTTGACCATTTAAAAAAATACTAAGTACAAGAAATACATTTTATTATATACTGTAAGTAGGCTGTTTAGGTTTTCTTAGCGCTCTGTATGAAAATCACTGGCTGTGCTGTGTGCAGTCTGTGGCTGGTTGGCATTGTTGTAATGCTCGCCATTGTAGCCTTGGGCAGCTGGATGTTAACAGCGCGTAGCGTTGCGCAGTTGGAGGTGAGCCGCCAGCAGTGGTGGATGTGGGGAGAGAAATGGCGGAATTTTGAAATTTGTAAGACTGGATGTCATGAACTGCTATATATATTATGACTTTTGATGACTATTAAGGTAAATACAATGTTTCTTCTCTATAAAAATCTTTCACTTGCTAACTATGCCCATCAGTAGTTAGTGCCTTCCGTAGTTTGAATCTTTTATTTAGCTGGCAGTAGTGGCGCTCGCTGTATTGCAGTAGTTCGAGTAACCAAGATTTTTGTGAGGTAAGTGATTTGCGAAACGTATAGGTTAATGTTAGTCAGGGCCATTCTTTTGTAGGGATTTTTGAAAGTCAGATTGCGTTGCGCTAAAAATATTGTGTGTCAGTTTAAGCACAGTCATGTACAATTTTTCTAAGGGGACGTTTCAATACATCTGAACGAGCGAGTGACATACTACTTTTCGACATAGTCACCAAACACATTGAGGCACTTATCATAGCGGTGGACAAGCTTTGATAGACATTCATCGTAAAATTGTGCCACCGGAGACTTTCCAAGATGCTACTCCAGGTGGGTGTAAAATGAATGTGGGCAACGGAAAATAATAAATGGTTAATGCACATTTGGCCCTGTCTGACTACCCCCTTGAAGCATATCTTAGGATCTCTTAATGCTATAAATTACAATCCAAACATAAATGAATGATGAAGGCAACTAATCCTACTAAATGATAAACGTTGTTCCTACTTATATATTTATTGTAGATAAAAAAAACCTTTATTTTACAATGTTTACATTTCCTAAATAAAATTACTAATCAATTGCCCAACTCTGACCCTTATTATGACTGCACGATCTTCTATCAATAATGCCAAATGACTGATATCATCTACGCACCAAACACTAGAAGACACTACTTTGAAAGATGTTCTACAGTGGTGTGGAACCTCAGTGGAAATAAACTAACGTGATCACAGCTGTTTAGCTTTTATAGCCCTAACAAGCCGAAGAAATTGGCGATCACAGTATGTACTGCGTCCGGTGCGTCGGCGTGCTGGTTCTCGTCGATGGAAGAACTCCAGCCACAAAATAAAACGCTAGGACGGCAGAAGGCGGTTCTCTGACTAATATAGTCTAATCTGTCTTCTCCTCTCTGTGTTCAACAGACGAGAAACGCGAACTCCCAGTCACAAGGACGGAGTTCAGATAACGTCTCAACGTAATAAGTATAGGCAGAGGAAGTGCTCTCAATTACTGAACGCTGCGTACTCAACGACGACTTCCAACCCGCAATAAGGCGTACGTGACAATGCCAGTCTCCTTTATATATTCATATATACTATGTACAACCTATCACATGATACCTAATTGTGTTTGTAGATCACGGCGAAGTAAGTGGATGAGTGCTTGTGAGGTGCGAAATTATAGCCACCTTACAACTTCGGACAGTGAGTCACGCCCGCCTGCAGTTCCGCGTCGTCATCAAAGCGCTGCGTTGCAAGCCAGTTCTTCATCCTGGGAAACAAGTGGAAGTCGCTTGGTGCAAGATCGGGGCTGTAGAGCGGATGAGGGAAAATTTCCCATTTGAATGAATTAAGGAGATCTTTAGTGCGGTTTGCCGTATGAGGTCGGGCACTGTTGTGCAAAAACAAAATTTTGGATGTCAACTTTCCTCGGCGTTTGCTTTGAAATTCTCTTATAAGGCTGTGCAAAGTTTGACAGTACCAGACAGAATTTATGGTTGCTCCACGTTCGAGAAAATCAATAACAAGCACACCTTGCCTATCCCAAAACACTGGCGCCGTCAACTTCCTTGCTGACAAAGTTTGCAAATATTTTCTTGGTTTTTGGGGGGATCTTGTGTGCCCCCACTCCATGGGCTGTAATTTTGTCTCGCAGTTGACTTGTTTCACCCAAGTGTTGTCACCGATTACGATTCGATCCAGTAATGAATCACCATGTTCGTAGCAGGCCTCCAGAAATGTTAACGTTGCCCCCATTCGCTGTTCTTTATGGTGCTCTGTAAGCATTTTGGGCACCCACGTACACAAAATTTGTGGTAGCCCAGCTTTTGAGTGACAATTTCAAACAACAAAGTCCCTGAAACTTGTGGAAAAGAAAGCGAAAGCTCGGTTATTGTGAAGCGACGGTTGTCACGAATCGTTTCATCAACCTTAGCGACGAGATCGTCAGTCACAATGCCCGGGCGTCCACTACTCTCTTCATCATTAAGGTTGGTTCGGCCACTTTTAAACCGAATGCACCATTTACGGACGAAACATTCACTCATTACGTTGTTCCTTTACACTTCCCACAGTTCACGATAAATTTCTATAGGATTTAGATTTTTTGCCAACAAAAACCGTATCACAGACCGCACCTCACAACTGGCGGCATTTTCGATTGCACTGCAAATTTCAAATTCGAATATCGTAAAAACCAGACGCGCAGAGACGTTCGCGTTGACACGGATGGATGCCGACTGAGCTACAGACGTTGACACTAAAATGACGGGCCTTCTCCTTGGCCCGAGTCATAGCAGTTTAAACTTTAGGAAGCTGCTCTTCCTCTATTCCTGCCTGGTTGGGTTGTTTTGCTTCAAGTTCTGGATGCGCCTCTGGGTTATCTGTAACAAAGAATTATCGGCCAGATGTCTCTGGCGGCTTCTTATTCTCCTTCTTCTTGTGGTTTCCTGGCTGTCCGAACTCGACTTCGTTCAGATGGGAATGGTCCACTGGCGGCGTGTTCTGTTTGACGTACACGACGGCTCGTTCCGTCATATACTTCCTTTCGTCGTCAGTGAAGATCGGGTAGCAGGGTATTTACTCCAGATCCGCACGCTGGACGAGTTCCCCTCCTTTAACCTTCTGGTTCAGAGGTTCACACGCCCAGTGGAACGAATAGGGTTTTTGGGGAAGGGAGGGATATCGGTTTCAGTGAAGGGGTATGGATTTCCAAGGTGGGGTTACCTGCCGTCACGTAGGGAGTCTGCAGTCTTGCTGAGTACCTCCATCACACAATTCTTGATTTGGGGGGGGTGGGGGGGCACTTAATGTCTGGCTCTTCTCCTTCTCTCTCGGTCTCCATGGGCGTCTCTTCCGCCGTCTTCATATCTGCAGAGGCAGATTCAAATGGTTCAAATGGCTCTGAGCACTATGGGACTTAACATCTATGGTCATCAGTCCCCTAGAACTTAGAACTACTTAAACCTAACTAACCTAAGGACATCACACAACACCCAGTCATCACGAGGCAGAGAAAACCCCTGACCCCGCCGGGAATCGAACCCGGGAACCCGGGCGCGGGAAGCGAGAACGCTACCGCACGACCACGAGCTGTGGACAGAGGCAGAAGGGGCGCCCATTTCCAATGGGGCCGTCTTCTTGCCCCGACTCCATGATGTGACGGTAGAAACCTCCGTTACTAGATGAATATTTCTAGTATGCAAGGATTACTTTGTGGAGAGCGAGCGCGCGACATGATGCGCCATTCGTGGAAGCGCGTGACGCGCCCGCGCGAGATTTGCAACGGTCGGTGGGATGTCTCCGCCGCCGGGTGGCTACGTGGCCCGCAGCTTGGGGCATTGTTTGGTTTTTCGCACATTACGCGAAAACTATGTAACTTACGGTGAAGAGCGATGCGGCGGTGGATTGTGGTCAGCAATATGCACCTTCTGAAATAAGTCACGAGACGCAAAACTTATAGTAACTTGAAAATTGTTTAATATCATAAATACTGAAAGACTAATAATAATAGTAAATAACAACTTACAGGGATGAGCGAGCGCTCATTAAAAACGTCTCGTCATAGTGGATCGAGTACCGTAGTCATATGATAAGATCCATAAATAATTCAGCTCCTAAAGAGCAATAAACATATATATATTAAGATGGTATATGTTCTTTCGGACCATGCAGCTCGTTAGAACGAAATTACAATGAAATGAACACCCTTAGCTGCTTACAGACGTTGACATACGTCAACGGGGCCAGATGAAAATGTGTGCCCCGACTAGAACTCGAACCCGGGATCTCCTGCTTACATGGCAGACGCTCTATCCATCTGAGCTCCGAACTCTTACGGGAATCGGCAACGCGCCGTGAGTAGTGAGTATATTGTGGAGGGGCACTACGAATGTAGTGCGGGACAATACGTTGAGAGTGTGGGTTTCGCGGGAGGCGTTCCAGACATAAATCCCTGCAGTCGCGCTATCCTCTGTGTCCTCGGGCCGGCACGGTAGCTCAGCGTGTTCGGACAGAGGGTTAGCTGCCCTCTGTAATAAAAAAAACTGAGTGAATGGATCAATAACGAACTTCAATGGGCGTCAGGGGACGTCCGCAACGAACTATAACGAACAAAATGAGAATTTAAAAAAAAGAAAAAAGATGGATAGAGCGTCTGCCATGTAAGCAGGAGATCTCGGGTTCGAGTCCCGGTCGGGGCATACATTTTCATCTGTCCCCGTTGACGTATGTCAATGCCTGTAAGCAGCTAAGGGTGTTCATTTCATTGTAATAGCAATAAACAAAGTTTGATGGGAAATTGTTTATAAAATTCAATAGAAAATTCATAACGTAAGGAACGGCACTATATAATATTTCGGGTGGAATCACACGTATTTTAAACTAGGTAAGTTATACACTTAACTTGCAATAGTTTTCATTGTTTGCAAATTATTATTAACATTTATTGCCCATAATTAATTAATTATTATAGATACGTAGATTTTGAGCAGCGCAATGTGTAGATCCCTATAGATTACGTCTAAAAACTCTGCTATACGCAGTTCTATACTAAAATTTTGCAGCACAGATGTAAACAAATAAATTTACGATAAGTGGCGAAATTTTGCAAAAACTAAAACTTGATTTACAGGCGATAGAATAATCCTAGAAATTAATGTAACATAGTAAAAAAGATGTACTTTTTAGCATGGTTCCGATGGTGTACTTATTTCTGTTGAGGGATGAGTGTGCCAAAATTTGTTACCTTAACTGGTGAGATTGGTAGTTGCATAGACAGGGTGGGGGGAGGGGGGGGGGGGGGGTAGACATCTGAGCCTATATAAGGGAGCGGCCATCTCGGCCGGGGGTCGGTCGTTGGTCAGTCGTGGGGTGGCGAGCGAGCCCCACTTGTGGGTGGCCCATGTGGTCGTTTGAGTAAGAATTTTTCGCGCCGATTTATTTCGACAAAGAATATTGTTTAATAGTGCAAGTTTGCAAGCATATATTTGGTGAACTGGAACTGCTACGATTGCACTGGACAACAATGAAAATGTTTCAGGCTTAAAAATAGTAAATTTACATGTATTTCCATCTCCTGAACTCAAAAATCACCATAAAAACGACAGATTAGCTCTTGTTTTGAAGATAAAGTGACATTTCATTATTTAGGGTGAAGATTTTAAATTTGGGGGAATTTTCTTTTGGGAGTTGGCACACCTGTCAAATAACAAAACACAAATGCTCTTCAGCTGTTGTAAGTCATAAACATACATACTGTTGCTGTGACTGTGTATTACATGTAGTTTCTACTCAAATTAATGCAAAATTTCTGGTTCGGGAGCGCTTTCTTAGTGTTAAATTTGTAAAAATGCCACGAAAATATGTAAATATGGTGAGTAACTTTTGTTATATTTGTGGTGAAATAACATTTTCCACACGGAAACGCAATCTGACCCCTCTTGTAAAGACTGCCTGTCAGTATTATTTCAGTATGAAAGTAGGGGACCAGGATAAGTCTTGGGCTCCACACATATGTTGCAAAGCATGTTCAGTTACACTGCGAGAATGGCTGAAAAAGAAGAAACAATCTATGGCTTTCGCTGTGCTTATGATTTGGCGGGAGCCTACAAACCATACTGATGACTGCTATTTCTGCCTGACTCCACCTATAAAGTCAGGATTGTCCGTGAAGAAAAGAAGAACAGTTCAGTACCCGAATCTTCCATCTGCTATTCGACCCATTCCACATTCGGATAGTTTACGAGTTCCTACTCCACCCGAAAATTGTGTGTTTGAAGCAGAAAATGAAGACATTATGGAACAAGAAGAACCAAACAAGCCTTCCACATCCAATGACCTTGATTTTGAGGGAAAAGATGATAAACCGCACAGACTGAGTCAAGCGGAATTGAGTGATCTCATTAGAGACCTTGGCCTGTCAAAGGAGAATGCAGAAATTCTTGGGTCTCGACTACAGCAATGGAATCTTCTCCAAAGTGATGTGGGAATCTCACAGTACACAAAACGTCACATGGAACTGCTTCCCTTTTTTGAGAAGAAAGATAATCTTGTTGTTTGCTGCGACATTCACGGCTTGATGAAATCTTTGAATTTGAACCATGATCCAACTGAATGGAGGCTATTCATAGACTCCTCCTTAGTTTGAAACCTGTGTTACTTCACAACGAGAACCTTCTTTCATCTATTCCTGTTGGTCATGTTGTTCACATGAAGGAGACATATGCAAATATGACAGCTCTCTTGGACTCAATTAAATATCATGAACACAAATGGAAAATCTGTGGTGATCTAAAAGTCATTGCCATACTCTTACGAATGCAACTGGGTTACACAAAGCATTGCTGCTTCTTATGTATGTGGGACAGTAGAGATAGGAAATTGCATTATATTAAAGAAGACTGCAAGAAATCTTCACCGTAGCGAGAAAAATGTCGTTGGCAAGCCTCTTGTGGACCCAAAAGACGTTCTTCTTCCACCCCTGCAAATCAAGCTGTGTTTGATGAAAAACTTTGTCAAAGCTATAAACCGAGAAGGACGGGCCTGTAAGAACATAAGACAGAAATTTTCGAATTAAGTGATGCAAAAGTTAAGGAAGGCATTTTTGTCGGACCACAAATAAGAGAACTTGTAAAGGATCCTGCATTCGACCAAGTTTTGGAGGGGAAAGAAAAGGAAGCTTGGGAAGCCTTCAAGCGTGTTGTTCATGGATTCTTAGGCAACAAAAGAGATGACAACTACAAGCATTTGGTGACAGTGCTCCTTCACAAATACCGTAACCTTGGATGCAACACGTCCCTTAAGATCCATTTTCTCCACTCCCACCTAGACTTTTACCCTCCTAGTTATGGAGCTGTTAGTGATGAACATGGCGAGAGATTCCATCAGAACATTTCTGTTATGAAACAAAGATATCAGGGCCGTTGGAATGAAGCAGTGCTTGTGGGTTACTGTTGGTCGTTGTGTAGGGATTCTGCGGAACTCCATTACAAGAGGCAAGCTAAAAGACGACGAAGTCAATAGGCCACCACATGATCCTCTTCAGACACGACCGTCTTCGAAGTATTTTTCCAGCAATTTAGAACTCTTAGCAGGTAATCACCAGTTAAAAAAATGAAATGCACTTTCATTGTTGTTAGCATGTGTTTTATTAAAATGTATCCTTTTCTCTCAATCCCTTAATATGTAATACTCCCACCTTGTGTATATCATAGATAATAAAAATTTTTCATTGTCATATTTGTTTTTCTCAACCAAAAATTAGTAGGAATTGCCTCATGAAGTGCTCGAAACATTCAAAAATTATTTTTTTGTTGCCCAGTGTTATTTGTGTGAGTACAAATTACGAGGTATACATCGGCGTAAGTGAACATATAGCGATCTGTAATTTCGCGCCAAGATTGCTAGGACAAAGAGGAGAGTGGGACTTGTGGTTTCCGCGGGACTGCTACGGTCGCAGGTTCGAATCCTGCCTCGGGCATGGATGTGTGTGATGTCCTTAGGTTCGTTAGGTTTAAGTAGTTCTAAGTTCTGGGGGACTGATGACCTAAGATGTTAAGTCCCATAGTGCTCAGAGCCATTTTTTTGAAGTTGTGGCTCTGTTCGAGTTGACGGAGTAACTTTCGATTATATTAGCCTACACTACTGCTATTGAGGGTTCGGAGTCAAATTATTATTAAAGTAAAACTGTAAACCATCTCACCAGTGCTAATTTCATTGAATGAAAGAAAAGGACGACGCCAATAAATAGTGATGATAAAAACTTAATTGAACTGTGTTGTGAAAAACGATTTTGCTATAATAATCGCCTAATTTTTGTTCCCTAGCATAAACTGTACTCATGTCTGAGTGAATATTAATTCAAAACTACAACTAATGCGCGGGTGTGGAACAGTGTACTAATGCACCAGGTGTGGAAATCGTCCCCTGAGACTTACGTGAGAGCCAAAATTTGCACCATCATTTTTTCACAAATATTTGTATGTGTACATTCGTGTGAACTCTTCAACCGCACTTATTTCTTATTTTCCTTCCCGTCGCAATGACCACCTCCCTAGCAACCTGCGTCGCCGCATCGACCAGGGGTCGGCTCCTCTTCAGGTGTCCTGCGAGATGCGAGGTACAGGGCTACCCTCAGTTGTGTAACCTCGCGACGCATCTCGTTGAGTTCCGCCCCTGAGGACCGCCCTCTCCTCCGCCATGGCGGATTTCAGCGTGGCAATGGCGTCATCGCTGGCTTTCCGCAACGTTTCGCGGAACACGCCCTCGTCGTCTTTGTTGTGGTGCTGCCCGCTTCCCCTGCACGAGTAGAAGGGCGGGGTGTCCACCTTGTCTTTTTGGGCCACCTCTTCATGTGTGGTGACCCCTTTCTGTCGCTTCCATGACTTCAGGTAGCCGCAGCTGCGCGAATTTGCGGCGTGCGCGCCGCCGCAATTTATGCACGCGGCCGCGGCGCCCCTTGGTTTGTCGCAGTTGCGCGTATCGTGCGGTTTCCCGCACATTAGAAACGCCACCGCGCTGTCGCAGGTCCTGGCTGTGTGTCCCATCTTCTGACATAGCACTGTAATTGTGGCACGGGCTTCCGCTTCTTGTTGCCGCAACCGTTGCTCCCGACTGCCTTTATCAGGAGCTCGACGGCGGCAGCAATCTTACCTCTTCCTCCTTTCATACGTCCGGACATTGCGATGGGATAGTGGCGTAGGCGAGCGACGGTAACGATGTGAGCCGCAGCGAGTCAAGCAGCGGAGTTCATGACCGAGCACGCACATACCAAAAAATACGCGATCGGCGCGCGCCTAGCGGCGTCAGACGGAAACGCTCCCTACTTTCTCAATAGCCCTCGTACATTTATTAGGAGTATTAGAACGCCAGAAACACAGTATTAAAACACACATCTGTTCAGTTTTCGTATCTATTCATTTTTTTTTATTTTGAACAGATATGATGGTGTCCCGAGACTGTAACTTGGAGAGCCTGCAAGTAAATGCCCCTTTTCATCTTGCGCATGCGCAGTCTAACCACCGCATTGTGACGTCGGTGCCATTTGCTACATTACATACAAAAAATTACATACATATTTTATATATTTTTATTTTAAATTTATCAGCATGAACTTTTCTTTTGTTAGAGCATGATTCTTACTCTCAGGGATTTTATCTTTTCTTATCACTTTTACATATTTGCATAAGTAAATATGAAACTGGTTCTTGAACGGCTGCTGTTATTTATGTACCAACTTTAGATTTTGCACGAGATGGCTAAAATATAGTTGCCGTTGACTGCATTGAATGTAATTTTGTTAATTTCTATTTATTGATTGCAAAGCAAGGCTCGAGAGAATTTCGATTGTTGCCGTGGAGCGGCTAAGATAAAATTTACTGAACTCATGGAATCTGTATAATTTAAAAAATGAACTTTAACTTAAATTAATTATCTGTTGCAATTTAAAAAGGTTCTTACAACGAAGTCCCACGGATTTACAGTTACTGTTAACACTGAAAAGTAAATTAATACTTCGGCGCGTAATGATCGACCAGAGGCTGCATCGGAAGATGAGCTTCTCGCAGCGCAAATTACTGAAAAAATGCTTATTAAAAATAATTAGCCACTGTGAGTATTGCAGGTGACTCATATTACAAAGAAATTCATTTCGTGATAACAATAATAGTTTATTTTAGCATAATACAGAATAACTTACATAAAATATGTATAGCCGCTCAATGGCTGCCTTCCGTAACGCGAAACAAAACAGTGTGTGTACCATGAAATACATCCTTCCTCCTTGGCCGTACAATCGCGTCTCTTTTGATCCCTTTTTATTTTCATAGACATTAAATAAAGATGCTACTCTTAAATTATCACTGCATATCAGTTGTTTCAAGAACGTTAACTGTATCTTTTATACTAATTATATTCATAAAATACGTTCACTACGGTTTACAACCGATAAAAATGTCAAAATTTATGTGGCATACCGTCCCAGCATGTTGCTCTAATCGACAGCATTTTTGCTCTGAAAGCTCGGAAGTAATTATTGCACAAAGGTTAAAAAGCGTGAGTGTTGGGACGTACCCGTTGCCAGACAAGTTAATTACTTTTGTTTCTGAACAGTAAAGTAGCATCCAAACTGTCACACTCAAGCTCAGTAATATTTAATCCAGATATGGAGTGGTGATTAGCATATCATTCCCGCCGTGACTGTTTAAGGGAGACGTGAGCAGTCACGTAATGGATATCTTCGTGTGGATCTTCAGTGTAACACAAAGTGTAATATTTCACTGATGGCTTAATATTCGTTTCGTTATCGTTCCTTGTAGACTATATTCATCCGCCTTGCGAAGATTGCGCATGTCTTCGTGAACAGCGTATTTAATGTGATGTGTCCATTTCGGGACGATATCTATATTAGTATACTGGACGGTCACAAACACTCGGAAAAACTTGTAAGGATGTAGCGGGGGAGGTTGTGCTCAGGAATAATTGTTGACAAAAAATTTTGTACGTTGCTTCGTTTCCGAGTTATTTAGCACTGCAGTTAGCTAATCAGGTTTAAACGTGCGCAAGTTCAAGTACTTGCTGCGCTAAAAAGAGATAATGCGCAGACATTTGTAGGTCCGTGCGTTACCACTTGTTCAAGTGCTCATTACGACTTATAATTTGCCTCTTTCGGAAGAGTTAAGTTTAAGCTAGGTGAACGAAAGGTATGTTTGTTCGGTTTGAGGAAATCAAACGAAGAACACGTTTGGCGACAGTGTCTCTGGCAGGCTGCGCACGCGATGACACGACTGGCTAACTTCAGTGCTACTGTATGTACCCTGGAGACGGCGCAACGTCTGTAGTTTTTGGCGAACAGTTATATATATTAGCGCAACCTACCTGCAACACCCTTATATTTTACAGACTTATTTTGACCACCCTGAATAAAGGGGAAAACTGTTTCACAAACATCTCGAAAAATTCTTGAGCGATTTAATTCAAATTTTTACACCGTACTCTAATTTTACACGATTCTCTATCGAACGTTCGAACACGAAATAAAGGTGAAAGTTTATTAGTAAAAATTTCGTAAAGATCTCGATTTTTTTACACCACAATCATACATGATACTTCATTACAATACAATAATGCGCAGATTCTTGTTAAAAACGCTGCAGAAAGAAAATGCCGTACTGTGCTGTGATAGTGGGCAATCTCGTTTTCTTTCTCGTAGTCGGTTTTCACACAAATCCATGCCCGAGGCAGGATTCGAACCTGCGACCGTAGCGGTCGCGCGGTTCCGGGCTGTAGAGCCTAGAATCGCTCGGCCACTCCGGCCGGCCATTAATTGGCTTACAATTGTAGGCAATGGGGTACCGAAGTTGTGATAGCAGATTAATGAAACACCACAGAAACACATCTACGCATTGCTTGTTGCTAAGCACAACATACGTAACTCGTGTAATCGTTACACGCATATTAACTCTCTCTGTCTCCCGTGGCAGCGGTCTGCCTTTCCTCAAGTGAGAGATGTTAACGCCGCAACAGAATGCTACTAGGCAATGTGAATCGTCCGAAACTTTGTAATGCTACCCGTCCACAGATTAAAACTATGCGATGTAATGTAATTGATTCTACTATCTTCAGGGACGTTGCAACGTGTTTTGCCGCCTTAGGCGAGTATCAAAAAATGATGCCCCTTCTTTTGTTCTGCCATCGGTCCTCCTCCGCCAACACCAACATCCAGTGGCACAACAATGAAAATCTCCTGTCATACTTTTAATCATTTAACTAAGGTGACCAGACGTCCACATGTACTGGGGACAGTTTTCCTGTTTTGCCTCAATTACGTTAAAACTGATTGAAGACAACAAATGTCCTCAATTTCTTATTTTTTGTCCTCAGCTTTTGGAATTTCCCAAAGTAACTGAAATAGGGAGAATGTCCTGAACATTTTAAACTAGAACTCAACTGAATGCACCAATGCATCCCAATTTGCCGTCAGTTACTTAGTTTATTTAATTGAAATAAAATGGGCTCATAAAGGTGTGGAACTATTTGCTGCTGTTAATGAATTTTTCCTTGAATTTAGAAACTATGCTGTACTGATGGGAGGCATGCCCAAGCTTCAAACTATGGCATTTGGATAATCGTAGTCTCATTTCGTTTCTGTTTTCAACGAAATAATTTTAGAATGAGGAATAAATCTCACCTTTTTCTGCATGCACTTAATTGCGGTTAAATAAATAAACGACGCGTTGTATGCATTTCCTAACTCTCGTACTGCTGTATATAGCGACACGATATTTTCGTCTTCAGCGATGACAGCATATCGGGCTTAGCAGCACTGTAAGTAAGCGTGGTGATGTGGTGGGTCATGGAAACACTTCTTGGCGCATCTAAGCCAGTTTCCCTCATTCGTCGCTGTGTCCGCCAGCGACTTTGCTTCCTTTTGGTTTCGTCGTAAGGTACCAATCTTGCCTTTCCACCTCCCTTACCGTTTTTAGCTGAAGATTTTCAAATAATGTTTTTACAAAGATATCTACTTATTTCTACAGTACCCCCCAGCCTTCGAAGAAATCTTCCATGACATAAAATGCGTAGAAAGTGGTCAAACAGTAACAAGATAACAGCACTGCAGGACACTATCACGTATGTACCCACAAGTCAGCACATGATGTTAAGATTGAAATTACGCATAATGAAACGAGGAAACATTCACTTCGTTAAGAGATACGAAAATATAATTGTGAAGGGGGAGAAGAAATCAATTGTAGGACCAGATGGAAAAATAACAGTTGATGGACGATGGCAGGGAATGGTAGGGAAACCCACCTGGTGAGTATATTTTGCACCAAGTACAAAAATCTCTTAAAGAAGTTCTGTCACTATCTGTGCGAAATGAGCGTGACCTCCGTCCAGAGGGATGTTTTCCAAAAATCTGCAAAGCAGATCTTTCAGTTAACGAAGAGACTGCAACTGAACAGGGACCAATTTTGCTATTCTTGAAAAGGCATCACCCTACTTTGACAGACCAAGATCTTGTTTATCCACTTTTTTCAGCCATCGTTCATTTTAAACTCACCAGTAGCGCTTATAGTGAAGTTCAATTTGCCCCTGGTTTGTAAACAGTCGCGACACGCTGTCCCGCTTTTGTTACCTACCGCAGCGCCCCAAGCGGCCAGAAAGCTGTACTGTTGAGTCCCAACGGAAGCGCAAGTGAAAACGGAACCAAATGAAATTGTTTATATTGATTTGTAGAGTGTTTATTATTATTATTATTATTATTATTATTATAACAAACAGGGGCATCTCCAATGCAATAAATTGCAGCAATAACGAGAAGAAGACGCCACATTTGTCTTTATTTGTCTCCTAAGAATCCAGGGGAGGCATGAAACGCTTCACCACAGGACAGTTTGTTTACTATTCTCTTGTAACCTACAGGCATTAACTGAAGATTGTCGTTTTCTTTTAAGAACAGAAAGTGCCTAGTAGACAGCAAAAGGGTCTGATATTTTGCACACAGACGTCTTATTTCTACTCAAGAACGTGAGATTTTGTTCACCATCTACATTTCCAGTCAAAGTCAGTGAATTTAGAACGAATGAATCTTGTATGGTATGCAATGACTATATTATTTAACGTAAAAAATAAACCACCACGATTGTAGATGAAAGGAAGTGTACGTATACACGATAATAAAACTTCTAAAGCTGTGAAACTGTTTCCCAATGCAGAAGAAACAAATTCCACAATTGATGCTACATCTAAGCCACAAGCGGTAAGAACCTTCAACACAATCGCTTTCGAAGCAAAAGAAATTGCATTTAAGAAATATCTGTGTATTAGAAAGTCAAGTGAAGTGTAAGAATGTGATAATATTATTATTAGACACCACACAAAAGTTAAGTGCCTATCATAATAAGAACAGACAGCAATAGAAGTATATACTTCCCATGCGAGAAACACTGTGTTAATATTCCGAGCCGGCTGGAGTGGCCGTGCGGTTCTAGGCGCTACAGTCTGGAGCCGAGCGACCGCTACGGTCGCAGGTTCGAATCCTGCCTCGGGCATGGATGTGTGTGATGTCCTTAGGTTAGTTAGGTTTAAGTAGTTCTAAGTTCTAGGCGACTGATGACTTCTGAAGTTAAGTCGGATAGTGCTCAGAGCCATTTGAACCAACATTCCAATTTGGAACAGTTCCGTGTGTCACTGTGGTGCCAATTGGTGTTAAAACTGATCAGCGCAGTACAAAGCGCCACAACCATATCCCGTACACCATTGTCTTCCCTCTCGGTAGAGCCACGTTCCAGTCCGGAGTACGGTCTTCTCGAGATCGAACATTCTCGTGAACACCGCTGCCAGCAATCACGTACAGTAGCTATATTCCTGCCAAATCTTTCTGCAGTATCGCAGAAGGAATATTAAGCTTGTCGTAGCCCTCTTACACGTATTCGTTCAAACTCAGTAAAGTGTTAATAATGGCGTCTTTGTCGCCTTGAAGACATTCTTTAGTAACATCAACTCACCACGTCCAATCCCAAAGGTAACTATAGTCCACGACTGTTACAGCGTGTATTTAAAGCGAATTCGATTCGCTACCTCGTAGTGGGGCTATTAACACCACTCTTCTGCGGCTGGCGCGAAATTTGAACAGACATCATTTTTAAGATGTAGAAACACACCTACCAACTTTCGTGTATGTCGCACAACTCCTTCTTTGTGTTGCGATTTTTTCCGTTATTTTACAAACGAAAGACAGTATTATAAAAATGATAGAGAAAGTGGACGAAGATGATAAGGGAGCTGTGATGCTGCGAGAAGAACGTGACAGAGCACTGTAACAGCCAAGTCCACACGAGGCACTAGAAGTAGACGATATTCATTTGGAATTCTCGAGATCCTTGTGAGAACCAGTCATGACTAAACTTCTTCACACGATATGTAAGGTTTCTGGGACAGGTAAACTACGCTCACACTTCAACAAGTTTGTGCTAATTCCAACTTCAAAGAAAGCAGATATTAACAGGCGTGGATAGTAGCGAACCATAATTCCGATAAGTTATGTTTGCACAGTACTAACACAAATTATTTACAGAGGAATGCAAACACTGGTGTAAAACAGCTTCAGTGAAGTTCAGTTTGCGTTTGGGTGAAACATAGGAAAACATTAGGCAATACCGACACTACGATTTATCTTGGAAGACAGACAGAAGAAGGCAAGCCTACGTTTATAGCATTTATAGATAAACAGGAGTCTACTCGCAATGTTGATCGGAATACATGCTTTGAAAGTCTGGATGTAACAGGAACCAAATAACTTTAACGAAATGAGTTCCATAGTGTCATGAAAAGAGTAAAAAACAAAACGATGGTAATAGAGCGTAGTCAAATTATAGCTACGAAAATTAGATAAGTGTGTAAGACACTAAGCGCAGTGGACTGGTTTTGCGATTTAGGCAGCAAAATAAATGGCGATAAACAAAGTAAAGAGAGCATATAATGCAGATTAGCAATAGCAAGAAAGTGTTTCTAACGGTAACAAATGCCATCACTTAATACTTCTGGGCTGAGATGCCGTGGTCCATACATAAGACTATCCCCTGACGTTTCGCCTTCGACTGCGGACGGCATCCTCCGAGGACAATCGGCGAACTGCAATGCATGTGCGAACATTAAGGAAGGCGAATTACTCGCTGTTGAGAGGAATGTCGTTGCACGTATTGCCAAATGCACTGAGGTTGACGGACATCGTTTTGAGCATTTATTGCATTATTGTGACATTTACAGATAATCACGCTGTAATAGCGTGCGTTCTCAGAAATGATAAGTTCACAAAGGTACATGTATCTCATTGGAACAACCGAAATAAAATGTTCAAACGTACCTACGTTCTGTATTTCAATTTAAAAAAAACTACCTGCTACCAACTGTTCGTCTAAAATTGTGAGCCATATGTTTGTGACTATTACAGCGCCCTCTATCACAAAGCGAAACAAGTGGTCCAACTAAAACATTCATATTTCTTTACGTACTGCACGAATATGTAATAAAAAATGGGGGTTCCTATTTAATAAAACGCAGCTGATATCCGTTTGACCTATGGCAGCGCCAACTAGCGGGCCAACCATAGCCCCATCTGGTTTCCCCCTTCAAGCTAGACAAGTTTCGTTCCTTGCAGTTCTTTCGTTTGACGTTTATTTCGTGAGATATTTGGCCCGGTCACGATCAATGGACCACCCTGTATATACGGCGGTCACTCGTGCTCTCGTTGCATTTCGCCGATTGTTCTCGGAGGATGCCTTCCGCAGTCGAAGGCGAAACGTCCGGGGAGAGTCTTATGTATGCACCACGGCATCTCAGCCCGGAAGTGCCGTGAAAGCCTTCATTCGATAGGAAATGTTTTATCATCTAAGATAAATTTAAGTGTTAACAAAACTTTTCTGAAAATATTTGCCTGAAGAGCAGTCTGCTAGGGTAACAGTTTTCCGTATAGCATAAATACACCGTCCACTAACTTGCTAAGCGGGAAGTTGAGGATCATTTCCATTTCAGCGGTCGCACCAATCAGTGACATAGATGCGCTGCAGCCAGTGTTCACAAGTGAAGTGCTATTCATCCCGTCCCTCTCAGCGTCTATTACACAGTTTCGTTACGGAAAAGTGAAAGTCTTTACACTTTCCCAATGTGTAAAAGAGTATAAACAACAATGGAAGCCTATCTCCAGAAGAATACTGTGAAACTGGAATTAGCAAAGGACAGCGAACCGCCAACGACTCTCAAAATGCAGAAATACGGAGTTACGTACATGAAACTAACAAGTGATCAATAGACAGGGTGCAACTTAAAACTAGCGAATCGGTCTACTGTTTCAAACTTTGTTCTAACTAAGTGTACGAGCAAGTACTCTGTGAGTGTGGCTACCGGTAACTTTGAGTTAACATAAGCAACAGAATCGTCTATACTTCAAATGTTCAAATGTGTGTGAAATCTTATGCGACTTAACTGCCAAGGTCGTCAGTTCCTACACTTACACGCTACTTAACCTAAATTATCCGAAGGACAAACATACACACCCATGCCCGAGGAAGGACTCGAACCTCCGCCGGGACCTGCCGCACAGTCCATGACTGCAGCGCCTTAGACCGCTCGGATCGTCTATACTTTTACCTTTGGTCAACCGAGTAAGTGGAGAACAGTTAGCAAACGGTGTCACATCAGCTGAAAGTAATTCGTTGCCGTTAACAGTACCGAGTCAGTAAACAATGACCCTGAACACACTAGTGATGTGCCAAATGTCTCAAAGGAACTTCCGTCTTTCGGTGAATGTGGAAAGAATGAGAACGATTGAGGAACGGGAATACTGATTATTACCCAACAGCCGAGCCCCGGCTAATACTTTAGTTGAAGATTACAGCATAGTTGACACAAGCAAATTCAAGGCAACAAACGATAAACCATCCGGCCATCAAAGAGACATGGCAATTGCTCTCAGACAGGTTATGTTAAACAGTTGAGTAATGTCCACGTTGGAGGTCGTTCAGGCTGATACTGTGGGTAATGCTTCAGAGTCAAGTCATGAAGCGTGATTGGTGGTACATCGAGCCGAAACATCTGCGGATTCAGCATCTGAAACGACAGAACAATCACGAATGAACAGGATTAAGTCTTCTAATACAGAAAATCCAAGGCCAAGTTTCGACTGAGAACACTAAGAGGTAAATTCCTACGCATAGTGACGAAGTGGGGCTGAACAATATAAACAAAAAGCTCTCAATAACTTGCAATGGAAATGAGGGAAAGCGAGACGGAAGATATGCCAGTGTCTGACTCGATAGCGGCGATATCCCACTTTGAACACCAATTGTCTGCGGGTAATCGTAAGGCAGGAAAGGAAGTCTAGAACCTTTGGATTTTATGGTCGAGTAGAACGAAGCGCCGGCCGGAGTGGCCGTGCGGTTCTAGGCGGTACAGTCTGGAACTGAGCGACCGCTACGGTCGCAGGTTCGAATCCTGCCTCGGGCATGGATGTATGTGATGTCCTTAACTTAGTTAGGTTTAATTAGTTCTAAGTTCTAGGCGACTGATGACCTCAGAAGTTAAGTCGGATAGTGCTCAGAGCCATTTGAACCAAGTAGAACGAAGCGGATATTTGTGAGAAGAGAAGCGAAGTCTGTGCTCAATCCAAAATCCAGACCTATAACAAGATAGGGAACAACAATGCTTACAAATCAGAAGAAGTAATTCACAATCACAAAAGTCATTTATGACCTGTGAAAATCTTTTGTGCTTAAGTATCAACATAATATCGATTACCGAAAACTTGATGTGTCTCCAACGATTCTTATACGCGGCCTAAACCGACACACAAAAAAAGGCACATTGAAAAAGAAGAACTCTGTTTTATTTTACTAGTTTTTTCCTTAACCAGAACATGAACTTCAGTTGCAGTTGATGTGATTCGGTATAGACAAAATATCAGCATTCATGCAGTTATAAAGAAGCATACATTTGAGTTTCAGAACTAAAAAAGATATGATGTATTTCAGAAGAAGGAGAAATTTTGTTTTCAGAGTGAAGGAATATATTGTCTTCTGAAAGAACTTTATTATTACCTTTCTTTTCAGTTAGAGTGAATGAAATTTAATCCTTGTCAATTTACAACTCAGTAGTAATTCAATTTAAATAAAAAATTAAGAAAATAAGCTGCCTCATCAAACAAAAAATAACAAAAACGGGTCGAATCCGAGCGGTGAATTAATGTCCTTGGCCAATAAAGACGACCTCGCATTGTGTTTTTAGGCGGTACCTGGTAAAGGCTAAGCTCGTACCCAGTTTCCGCCTCAGAAAATACGACATATAAACAGTTGAGATACGATGACACACAGAATAAAGTTTACACAGTTCACAGACGTGGTGGAGCACATGATTTCCCTCGGCTACACGACTGCGAGTAGAGATAGCACTAACTAAAAAAAAATTTGTTAAAACTTTTGAACAGAGGAGCCCGTAGCCAGACTGAATAAACGCTAGCGAAGAGATAAAGATGTAGTAGTCCCGGAGGGAAGTGAAACGTGGGTGAAAAACAATACGACTAAGAAGACGATGGGGGAAATTCGGTAAAGAAAAGATCGCGGAAAATTAGTTGGGTACTCAACTAAAGTAGGGATCCTCACGAACTGAGGACGGAAGAAATTTTTTGTTCGATTTGAGTAAAAGAAGGGAACTCTAGAAAGGGCACATCATGGGCCATCAAGAAAAAGCCAGCTTGGAAATGAAGATAAGCACATGTGTTGGGGTGCGAAGGGGAGGCGGGGGAGCGGCTGGTGATTATAGCGGGACAAAAATTATCAGTCACCTGTTAGAGCATTTACACCGCTTGAGAACCATTTGAAATTCTGAAGTACTGCAAAAGTGGGCAACTTTGTGACTGAGGTACTACTTTATGACAACCCCGAGCTCCAGTTTTTTACTGTAATTCGGGTCAACATTCAACACATAGCACAGCTGAAGTGTGTTCTTGCGTAGTACTGCTATTAGTGATGAAAGCTGCAAATGCGTGCTTTACACGTAAGCTGATCACAAAGCCTTTTTGTTGACAAGGGGAGAAAAATGTTTGTACATTCGTTGGAAACTTTCCGCTACTGCCGACAACTTTGGACAGCTGACTAATGGAAGATAATTTGATGTAATTGAGATATATGTGCAGACCGTTGTGTAGAAGAGTTAACTTTACGATGTTTTTTTTTTCAACCATTGGATACCGGAAAAATTTATTTCCCTAGATAATAGGGATTGCTTTTTGACAGTACATACAACTGCAGAAACAAGTATAACAATTGAATTTGTAGAAAATAACTATCGTTGGTGAAATTGGGGTCGTTTTTGAATAGTTTAGTAAATAAGACAAAATGTATTTCGTATTACACTTTTTTTTCTAAATATAACATACAGTTTCTCAGAATATTGAACTGACTGTAGCACGACTTCGTTTCTTCTCGTACCACTGAGCTTGTAAATAAGTGTGTAACTGTTAGAAGTAATTATCTGGCTTAGAGGATATTGTGCTAAATTTAAGTGTTGTGGACTGTTTTGTTTTGATACAATTCCGCTAAAAAAAAAATTAATACCAGTCAGCCATCGTTGTGAGAGATGAATTTAACTGTACTTTCCCTTTCACTTTCTTAGACTTCATATCGCAATGTTGTGCTGAGTTGGGGCATAACTTTTTGATAATCAATACTGCATTCTCCGAAAACGTCATTGCGCATAAAAACTTAATTTCTCTAAAAATTGAAGGATAAAGGTTATAATGTTTCATATACTTGGAAGTTAAATATCTCATTACATACTGTATAATGGTAAGCTACAAAAAGTGCTAAAAGTGTCAGAAAGTTGCGCACTTTTACGGTAACTGAAACTTCCGCTTGATTGCACTATCCGTAACAGAACGTCAACATAAAGAAGGATCATCGTTTTTAGGTTTTACTGGTTCTTAGGCCGTTCTCGATTAAATCTTCATTTTTTTGCACGTCAATTGACTCTTCCATTGCTGTCTGGTAGAACAACTTCACACTTATACATGAAACGCATAAAATTGTGGATGTTCAACAGTATTAATTCATTTCTTTAACTCGTTTTCAGCTTACAAAGCCATCATCATATTATAACTGACTATGGTCACCAAAGAGGATTCTGAACGACATTGAAAAAGGCGTTACAGATGGAAAGCAAGGTGCTAACATAGAGGTTGATAAGAAGAGATATTGTAGTAGGCGCATAATAAAATTCTTTGTGTAGCTGGAAAATTCATGCAGTGCTGCTGAAAGGCTTTCGAGTTTTCTCCTTTGTTTTCTATAATATTGAAATGAGTACCTGAATTCGAAATTTTTTATTTTACTGGCGTTTGGTGCACAAATCGAAGCTTTTGAGATGTGTTACATTAACAGGACGTTGAAAACAAGGTGGACACATAAGAAATGAGGAGGTTGTTTGCAGGATCCCGGACGTGAGAAACAGGTGAAAAATATTTACAAGAGTAAGGGACCGTATGATGGGACATATTTAAGACGTCGATGAATAACCTTGAGGGAGCTGCTGTTCGTAAAAATTGCAGGGAAACACAAAGACTGGAATATATCGAACAAATAACTGAGGACGCTGGATGTAAATGCTGCTCTGAGATGAAGTGGTTAGCACAGGAGGGTATTTCTGGGCGGGATGTATCAGACCATACGGAATTCTATGACACAACATACAACGAGGAACAAAAACATTCGGAACTCACGACCTCTTCTTCATGAAGCAGCCGTGATACCCCAGAACCGCTGTGACTGCATTATTACAATTTTCGAATTTTTGAAAAGCGGAATAGACGATAATGTCTCAGATGTGAGGCATAATTGAGAGCAGCGAGAAGTGAATTACCACGCCCAGGTGTGATGTAAACACCCGCAGTGCCCGATCGATGTAGGCGCGAGAGGGTACTGCCGACCGCAGAACCGCACATACGTCACCGAATGTGTCCGCAGCTAATCGAAATACTGTAGGACCCATTAGCAGAAAGCGTGCGTAATATCCTTTATCACTACAGAGACCTAATTAATAATGTTCAGTAGATGTGGTACTCAAGTTACGTGCCTTAATACAATACGAAAAAAAACTGGAAAACTAGCGTGATATTTATTATTTCGAAAATCAAAGGTTCTTTGCTATCACTTGTATTCATGTGCGAAGATATGTGGGATAGAGTTTATGCAAACAGCAGTACAGTACAATTCAGGGGGAGGTGAGTGACAGCAGTAAAAGTTAGATGTCTTGGAGTCCGGTAGGTGTAAAGAACACGCTTCTTCACGTCTGGTTGGCTCCCAACTTCACTACCTGTCCGCATCTGAGTGGAGATTGTATTCACTACGAAGTATGTGAAATTTCATCGCTGTAGTTACCTTAGAAGTTTGAATGAAGCAAGGTAAACATACGAGGATTGGAACTTAAATAGTGGCAACTATTTATTCACAATCGATACAAAAGAGTTACATGTTTGCACCTTTTACTGTCCTTCAAACTAGTCACCCCCGTTGTCTAGAACCTGTTGCCAGCGATGTGGAAGGCATAGTATATCGTTAGCAGAGCCTGTTCTGTTGATGGTGCGAATGGAGCGGTCTACTGCCTGTCGAATGTCTGGAACAGTTCTCAAGCGAATTCCACGAAGTGGTTACTTCATCTTCGGAGTCAAATCAAAGTCACAAGGACTTAAGTCCGGGGAGTTGGTGGATGGTACAGAACTTCCCAGTCCCAACAACCGAACAGAGCAGCCATAGGTTGCGCTGTATGCACCCGCGCATTGTCGTGTAAAATGATGGGTGGGTTGCGTAGAAAGTGTCGCCGCTTCTTTCACAAAGCTGGTAGCAGGTAATGCTTCGAAATCGAACAGCAATACTAGGCACTGACGGTCTGCCGTGGAGGAACGTAATGCATTAGGATAACACCATCACAATCGTACACGAGAATCACCATGGCTTTCACCACACTGGGGCTCTGATGCACTTTCGACTTCCGCGGCGATCCAAAATGACGCCATTCGTTGGACTGGCGTTTGAGTTTTGGCTCGTACGATGTCGCCCATGCCTCATCCATTGTCACGATACGGCGTAAGAAAGCCTCTCCTTCGCGCTCATAGGGCTCCAAGTGCGTCTGAGCAACGTCGTAACGCATCCATTTCTGCATTTCCGTCAAGTCATGAGAAACCCATCGTGATGCAATTTTTCGTATGCCCAGGCGTTCCTTAAGGATGCGAAGCACAGTCGTATGCGCTAATCCGATTTCGTGGGCGAGATCACGAATCGTATGGCCTTGATCACTGTCCACTAACGCGGCAACAGCATGCACTTCTTCAGAGACACTAGGACGACCTGCCTGATGCATGTCTGTCACAGTTTGCCGACCTTCGTTAAAGGTTGAAAGGTGGCTACACTGAGCCACAGCGCCAGAGAGTTTTGTTTCGCCGCCTCCACTGGCAGTGATTATTGAGAAGTAGCGGAGGGCAGTGCTTGTTGAGAACTCGTAGAGATGTCGTAGTGAAGAGTGCTTGTCGAGAGGTCGTGGTGGAGAGTTCTTGTTGAGATGTGGTAGTAGCGAGTCGGTGTGGAGATATATTGTAATGATTAGAGTGCTTTTCGTCAATATATGAAGGTAAAAGAAAAAAAGATTTTCCTTTTCTTTTTATTATCTCAATGTCTTAAATAATGCGTCATTACAGGTTCAGTCAACAAAGCATCTGGCTTGTGTTCTTGTATTAGAGTGTAATTCTGCTTTCCTTACGCAATTATAGTATTTCTATTTTTTAATTACTTCAGTATAAATGATATTTAAAATGTCTTGTCTTATTGAAGAAGAACCGTGCCAGATGTGTACGTTGAATCACACTCCCACGCACAGAACAATTACACTTGTGTTTTGGTTTCGTCGGTTTTATAGTTGCTGGGGACTTAATTAATTAATTAATTGTGTTAACGAAAATTTTCTCTCATTCTTTGTTGTTATTCTATGCAGTCAGATTGCGTACAAATACTAGTCAGGGCCAACCGTTTACGAGACACAGCGTAATCGGACATACAGCTACGAAAAATAAAAATGATTTTCAAATTTAATAACTAAGCCCCCATGCACGTGGCGACCGCTGCTTCGGATCGTCCCTTGGACTTCTTCTGATTGTAAAAATAGTAGACAGTAGTATTGTTGTAGTAATTTGTAGTTTATATTGCATGTGTAGATTTGGTAATTGTCATTCTTCTAATGGTATTTCAGAATTTAATTTTATTGTCTTGTATACGCGTTTGACAATTTAGAGCAATTATTTCAATTGTTCGATTAATCGTGTTTGAGGGAAACATTTCGTGTAAATGGTATTGTTGATGATAAGGAGTCATTGAGTGTAATTTTCGTACAGTGACGAGTTTTGTATGTTTGTAAATGATTACGCGATCTATGAAAAAGGCAAAAATGATGGATAGTCAGAATGACGAAATTGTTGACATGGCGAACTCGCCAACACAGGAGAACAGTATGATGAATAATGAAGTGGGAAACAATTTAATAAATCGGGAAAATAGTCCGGAACCACGTGCATGGGGGCTTAATTATTAAATTTGAAAGTCATTTTTATTTTTCGTAGCTGTATGTCCGATTACGCTGTGTCTCGTAAACGGTTGGCCCTGACTAGTATTTGTACGCAATCTGACTGCATAGAATAACAACAAAGAATGAGAGAAAATTTTCGTTAACACAATTAATTAATTAAGTCCCCAGCAACTATAAAACCTACGAAACCAAAACACAAGTGTAATTGTTCTGTGTGTGGGAGTGTGATTCAACGTACACATCTGGCACGGTTCTTCTTCAATAAGACAAGACATTTTAAATATCATTTATACTGAAGTAATTAAAAAATAGAAATACTATAATTGCGTAAGGAAAGCAGAATTACACTCTAATACAAGAACACAAGCCAGATGCTTTGTTGACTGAACCTGTAATGACGCATTATTTAAGACATTGAGATAATAAAAAGAAAAGGAAAATTTTTTTTTCTTTTACCTTCATATATTGACGAAAAGCACTCTAATCATTACAATATATCTCCACACCGACTCGCTACTACCACATCTCAACAAGAACTCTCCACCACGACCTCTCGACAAGCACTCTTCACTACGACATCTCAGCAAGCACTGACTACTACGAGTTCTCAACAAGCACTGCCCTCCGCTACTTCTCAATAATCACTGCCAGTGGAGGCGGCGAAACAAAACTCTCTGGCGCTGTGGCTCAGTGTAGCCACCTTTCAAGGTTTTTACCCAACGTGCCATTGTTCTGTACGGCAATGCCGATTTCCCACGCGCCTCTTGAAGACCTTGATGACACTGTCGTGCTGTACGACCTCTGGCACTTCAATCTTGATCCAACCCCGTCGTTCCTGTTTCAAAAACATAGTGACGCCGTTACGTTAGACCGCTCGCTCACAAGTGACTGTGTTTTCCTCGACTGTGCATACGCCGGTGAGGTGGGACGGGCGAGTCCATTTGCTCGTAGGTAAGGTAGGTACGTCAAAACGTGTGATATCAGCGACAATATTATATTCCATTGCATAGTGTCTCCACAGCAATGTTGCCACTATTTAAGTTCCAATCTACGTACATTTATAGTATTTTCGGCTTAGCGAAGGCTTTCGGCAGCCTTGACTGGAATAATTTCTTAGAAACTGTATAGGTACGAGGGATAAAATACAAGGAGCGAAAGACTATACACTAGTTTTTAAAATTTTATTTTGTGATGGTAGAAGCCTCAAAGTGTTCTGAGAATAAAACATTGTTCAAGTAGGCTGTTCAGGTATTCTGTTTATTATCAGTGCAATTGGCCGATTTCAGTCGTGAGTCATTTCAAAAATGGAGACATAGGTTCATAAAACAATTGTGTACAAGCCCTCTCACATGTCACAGTGCTACCGTATTAAAAGTAGAGGATCGAAACTCATACATCACCTGTCATGCTACAAGTAATATTGGCATATAATGTATTAAAAGTAGAGGATCGAAACTCATACATCACCTGTCATGCTACAAGTAATATTGGCATATAATGTATGCGCTTCGATCCTCTACTTTTAATAAGATACTACACGCGAGAACAACGAACATCATATACCAATGAACATTGCGCCAGTATCTTAATTAATGTTATCGACATCCACAGAGTGGATTATAAATATCTTTTGTCACATCATAACAGTTATGCGTCTACTATGGTAAGCACCTTTCTATTTGTGTCAGCTAATGGACATAATCATGTACACTATTGTATTCCATAGTGCCACATGTTTACAGAAATACTATGTATACTTGTCCAAAGTTACCGGTGATATACTAGAATGTGATTTGAAGCATGAAGCTTAAAATGAGTAAGTAACTTGGGTTATATTGTATAGGTATATACGACAGCGTGTAGACAACTGATGTACGAACATATGTCACCCTTTGAGAACGTATTATAGGTGCTGGAAAATGACCCACGTTAGAAACTGGCCAATTTCAAGGATAATAAATAGAATACAGGCTACTAGATCCATGTTTTCATATCTACAAGATGTACAGAAACCAGACTACATTGTTAATAGTCGAAGGACGTGAATCCCCCGTAGTTGACAAGGAAATGAGACCTGGTTGTAGGCCATCCCCGACGTTATTTAATCTGAAGCAAGTAAAGGAAACCAAGAACAAATTGAAGAATTAGTGTTCAGGGAGAAGAAATAAAAGTTTTGGAATTTGCTGATGGCATAGTAATTCTACCAAAGACGGCAAAGGACTTGTAATATCAGAGGAACACAATGGATCTGTTCGTGAAAACCGATTGTAATTCGAACATCAAGAAAAGTAAAGCCAGGTTACTGTTATGTGTTTGAATTAAATCAGTCGATGATGAAGGAATTAGATCAGGAAATTAAACAGTGAAAGAAGTAGCTGATGAGTTTTATTATTTGGGTGTCGAAGTAGCTGACTTTAGTCAGTGTAGAGAGAATATAAAATGCAAACAGGCAATAGCACGGAAAGCGTTCATGAAACGACACATTTGTTAACATTTAAAATAATCTGAATGTCAGTAAATCTTTCCTGCAGGTGTTTTTCGGAGTGTAGCCATGTACGGAATAGAAACGTGTACAATAAAAGTTCATATAAGAAAAATTTAGAGGCTTTTGAAATGTGGTGTTACAGAATAACACTGAAAATCAGAGACGTCGATAGTACAAATACTGAAGAGGTACTGAACTGAATGGGGGAGAAAATGGCAGCAGTCGATCGAGGCCAGAGCCTTTGATAACAGCATGACATCGTCTGCAGCGCCTCTTCTGGTCTCGTGACCATATCGGATGGGCCCTACACGACTGGAGAACCGTGGCCTGGTCAAATGAGTCCCAATTTCAGTTGGTAAGAGCTGACAGTAGGGCTCGAGTGCGGCTCAGGTACCACGAAACCATGGACTCAACTTGTGAAGGTGGCTGTTGCTCGATAATGGTGTGGGCTGTGCTTACGGGGAATGGGCTGGGTGCTCTCGATATTCGACTACTTGGAGACCACTTGCAGCCATTCATGGACGTCAGGGCCCCAAATAGCGATGGAATTTTTGTGGACGACTATGCGCCATGTCATCGGGGCACAGTTGTTCGCGATTGGTTTGAAGAACTTTCTGGATAATTCGAGCGAATGATTTGGCCACCCACATATCGCCCGACGTGAATCCCGTCGAATATTTATGGGACATAATCGTGCACAAAATCCTACATCGGCAACGCTTTCGAAATATGGACCGTTATAAAGGCAACTTGACCCATTAAGAAGGTAGGACCTTCACAGTGGCAATTATTTATTTACTGCTCATACAAAATACATACCTGTTTCTAAGTTTTACTGATCTTTAAAGTAGTCACCAGCATTGTGTGTAACCCGTTGCCAGCGATGTGGAAGCCGTAAGATACTCTCGCACTGCCAGTTGTGTCGACAGTTCGAGCGGCACGGTCTATTGCCCGACGAATTTGTAGCAGGCCTGAAGTGAATGCCGTGAAGTGTTTCCTTCAGTTTAGAAATAGAGTTGAACTCAAGATGGCTTAAGTCAGGGGAATGGAGTAGGTGGTATAGCACTTAGCAGCCCCATCAGCCAAACAAATCAGTAACAGCTTGCACTATACGTGCTTGAGCATTGTCCTGCAAAATGATGGTCAGGTCCTGCAGAAAGTGTCATCACTTCTGACTCTAAGCTGGTCGTGGGTTGTGTTCCAAAACTGAACAGCATTCTATGCTTCAAACGAAAACACACAGCTAGCACGTTCGGGTCCAGGGAAGACAGCCATCTTTAGCGCAATAGAGAGCCTGTATAGCGCAACTGCCGCTACCGCTCCTTGCGGTGCGATTTGGCACTAGAGAATTACGCGAGACAAAACTTGATGTATTTCTCTACAAACTGACACTACTGTCACCTCTATAGGTACTAGAAATTAATTCATATGAATTCTCAAAGTTCTTAAGTCCTTTTTGAAACACCTTGCGTGTGTTTGGCTGGACCTTGTGAGGAAGATGACGTTTATACTACCTCTAACCTCCACCACATTGTGTCACGTGTTATTGTTACTATTTTTAAAAATATATTAATTATTAGTAACGTATGTAATCAGTATTACAGCTTTTCGAAATAATGAAGATAGTAATCGTCTTTCAAAAATAACTTAGTTTAATGACAGAAATGCAACTGAACCGTTTCATTTTTACGCCTCAGAGTATTACCCCCCCCCCTCCCCCCCGGGGTAATTACCCCCAGGCTGGGAAACGCTAACTGGACCAATGAGACAGATCGTTGGCTGAGAGAGCCTCAGTTTTCTTTCCTATTCTTCTGTACGTTATTCTGCTCAACTACTATGACGCACTAACCGCTGCATTCGTAACGTCTTCATAGCAGATGTATGACAACCGGCAGCTGGGAGCAGCGGGCATTTACGTGCTGTGTCTCGCGCACTGACTGGCACGTCCCCGCTATACGCACCACCAACAGCAGTTCTGATAAACGCTGCCAACGGGCAGCTCCGTTAACCCTACCCCGATAGCGGCCGCCACGCCTCCAGAATTTGCATGGAAATTGCCTGGAGCGTTTACAGTCCTCTCCCAGCCCTCTGCGAATTCAGCTCGAATCGTGTCCTGTCCTGTACTGGGTCACTTCACCCTGGGTGGCCTGCCAGTCTCTATTATGACAGCACAGTAGTCCAACTTTAGTGCCCAAGTCCAACAAAACTCTATCTCACTATCGTGTATTGTGCTCAATATCTTCTCCTACACTACTGGATCTTTTCCAACAAAACTTGATTCAGTTGCTGTCTGGATAGAAGCACTGTGTGGGTAATAACCGCCTATCTCTCAAAGGGAGGCGGAAATGGAGAAGAAGAAACATAACGGACCGCGCGCAAATACCCGGATCATATTCATCCAGCGTATAACAATGAAAACTCCTGCCGACTTCCAACAAGCTTTGTACATAAATTTAAATCTTTACGAAACTTTTTCCCGCTCATATCAACCCGATAAATCATGACAGGAAGAAAGTTTATCGGTTACTACATCCTCGCTGATCATGCAATAAAACTGTCGCATCAGCCATGATGTTTTAATCTATTCCTTCTTTACTCCTAACTCTATGGATAACACATTTTGCATACGGTTGGTTGCCCGGAAAGTAATGCACCGCACCAAGCGCACCAAGTTTCCGTCACTTCCGACAGATATCGTAACGGCAGGAAAGTTTCAAAATGGCTTCTGTAGGTGATGTACGTTGCAAGCAATGTGTCGTCATTGAATTTCTTATTGCAGAGAAATAAACAGTAGGGAATATTCACAAACGCTTGTCCAAGTCTATGGAGCATCAGCTGCTGGCAGAAGTACAATTAGTCGCTGGGCATGGAGGGTGAGGTCATCAGAAAGGGGCTCGGCGTAGCTCCACGATTTGCAGCACTCGGGAAGACCATCCACGGCTGTCATACCTGACATGTTGCAAACGAGCTGATGTTGCAGTTCGCGAGGACACACGCATTACGACCCGTTAGTTGGCGCTGCATCTGTCAGTCAGCAAAGGAAGTGTGGATGCAATTATCCGCACTCTTGGATATTCAAAAGTGTGTGCAAGATGAGCCCCACGGTGTCTAACGGTGGATCACAAATAGCGCAGAAAAAACATTTGTCTTGGTTTGTTGCAATGTTTTGAAGCTGAGGGGGAGGCCCTCTTGTCCCGGGATGAGACAGGTGATGAAACCTGGATTCACCATTTTGAGCCCGCAATAAAACGACTGTCGATGGTCTGGCATCATCCCCATTCCCCAGAGAAGAAAATATTTAAAGTAACTGCTTCCGCCGGTAAGGTCATAATCACCGTGTTCTGGGATTGTGAAGGTGTGATTCTCATTGATGTGATGCCAAGAGGCGGTACCATTAATTCAGAAGCATATGTCAACACATTAACATAACTCAATACGCGCTTCTAGCGTTTTCGGCAACCCAGGATATGTCTTGCTGCCACACGATAACGCTCGGCCTCACACAAGTCTGAGGACTGCTGAACATATCGCGGAAGATGGTTGGACAGAGTTACCCCATCCACCCTATAGCTCTGACCTAGTCCCCTCGGACTCCATTTGTTTGGGCCATTAAAGGATTCCATTTGTGGAAGACATTTAGAGGACGACGAGGGGGTGATTCACAAAGTGAAGCACTGGCTCCGCCACCAGGACAAGGATTGGTACTAAAAGGTCACATACGCCGTTCTTTCGAGCTGGAGGAAGGCCATAGAACGGATGCACATTACGTGGAAAAGTAGGGTGTCTAGGTTCTTTCGTGTGTGTAATCCTCATTATATTCAATAAATAACTGCTGAAGAAAAAATTGCGGTGCATTACTTTCTGGGCAACCCTCATACACTACTGGCCATTAAAATTGCTACACCAAGAAGAAATGCAGGTGATAAACGGGTATTCATTGGACAAATATAATATACCAGAACTGACATGTGATTACATTTTCACGCAATTTGGGTGCATAGATCCTGAGAAATCAGTACCCAGAACAACCATCTCTGGCCGTAATAACGGCCTTGATATGGCTGGGCATTGAGTCAAAGAGAGCTTGGATGGCGTGTACAGGTACAGCTGCCCATGCAGCTTCAACACGATACCACAGTTCATCAAGAGCAGTGACTGGCGTATTTCGACAAGCCAGTTGCTCGGCCACCATTGACCAGACGTTTTCAATTGGTGAGAGATCTGGAGAATGTGTTGGCCAGGGCAGCAGTCGAACATTTCTGTATCCAGAAAGGCCCGTACAGGACCTGCAACATGCGGTCGTGTATTATTCTACTGAAATGTAGGGTTTCGTAGGGATCAAATGAAGGGTAGAGCCACGGGTCGTAACACATCTGAAATGTAACGTCCACTGTTCAAAGTGCCGTCAATGCGAACAAGAGGTGGCGGGGCGTGTAACCAATGGCACCCCCTACCATCACGCCGGGTGATACGCCAGTATGGCGATGAAGAATACACGCTTCCCATGTGCATTCACCGCGATGTCGCCAAACACGGACGCGACAATTATGAAGCTGTAAACAGAACCTGGATTCATCCGAAAAAGTGACGTTTTGCCATTCGTACACCCAGGTTCGTCGTTGAGAACACCTTCGCAGGCGCTCCTGTCTGTGATGCAGCGTCAAGGGTAGCCGCAGCCATGGTCTCCGAGCTGATAGTCCATGCTGCTGCAAACGTCGTCGAACTGTTCGTGCAGATGGCTGTCGTCTTGCAAACGTCCCCATCTGTTGACTCAGGGATCGAGACGTGGCTGCACGATCCGTTACAGCCATGCGGATAAGATGCCTGTTATCTCGACTGCTAGTGATACGAGGCCGTTGAGATCCAGCACGGCGTTCCGTATTACCCTCCTGAACCCACCGATTCCATATTCTGCTAACAGTCATCCTATCTCGACCAACGCGAGCAGCAATGTCGCTGTACGATAAACCGCAGTCGCAATAGGCTACGATCCGACCTGTATCAAAGTCGTAAATGTGATGGTACGCATTTCTCCTCCTTACACGAGGCATCACAACAACGTTTCACCAGGCAACGCCGGTCAACTGCTGTTAGTGTGTGAGAAATCGGTTGGAAACTTTCCTCGTGTCAGCACGTTGTAGGTGTCGCCACCGGCGCCAGCCTTGTGTGAATGCTCTGAGAAGCTAATCATTTGCATATCACAGCATCTTCTTCCTGTCGGTTAAATTTCGCGTCTGTAGCACGTCATCTTCGTGGTGTAGCAATTTTAATGGTCAGTAGTGTATATGTACCAGCAGATGCGTCTGTATAATTATGTCATTGTACGACAAGTAATTTAGGGGAATGATGCAGTCATTAACACCGAGATGGCTCAAAAGATGTAGCATCAGACCTTTACTAACAACCCTATTTGTAACTCATTTTTTAGGCAGCATCAGCGTATACCCCTGAATGTAACTACAAAATTATATCATGGTGCGACCTATACCTCAGTAGATATGACGTCATAAGCAGATGCGTGGAGAACTGCCGCATCGTGCATGATGTGCCGCATCAAGGGTGACGTTTTGATTTATCGTCAGGGTTGATTCCATGGGAATAACTGTACCCCACGACCGTGGTGTAATCCAGCACAGATGGAATGTCAGCATCTGTCGTAACATTATCTGTATTTTATTGCAGAGCTATGTTTCACCTAACAGCGTAGCTATCATCAGTGCGCCGTAGGCAGTCGCTAGACTCGGCATAATTATATCGACACATATTGCAATATAACTTTGGCGTCTACAAGCATGAGTCAATCTCACGCTCAGCTGATGCATCCACGCAGGCCGGAGTTGCCGTGCGGTTCTAGGCGCTACAGTCTGGAACCGAGCGACCGCTACGGCCGCAGGTTCGAATCCTGCCTCGGGCATGGATGTGTGTGATGTCCTTAGGTTAGTTAGGTTTAAGTAGTTCTAAGTTCTAGGGGACTGATGACCTCAGAAGTTAAGTCGCATAGTGCTCAGAGCCATTTGAACCATTTTTGATGCTTGTACAAACAAACAAAACACTGTCTGAACAGGCCTTGAAGGCACAACAGTACCGACAGACCGGCGGACAAGTCAGTTATATTGTAATATGTGTCGTTATACCTATAACGATACCCAGAACGACTTATGATAGCTGCGCTGTTAGCTGAAATCTAGATATGCAATAAATTGCACTTGGTATTTCGAACGATGCTGACCTTTTTTCTGTCCTGTTTTGATTTATTATTTCTTTACTACTAACCATCTTCGTAATATACTTTGCAGAGAGGACCTAAATACGTCACTGAATGTACCTGTGAAATAATTTTTCGACTTGAAGTACACGAGATTAACGTCGTAAACATTGATATTCGTGAAAAAATGCAGCACCATGCATGACGTTTCGATTTATTACTTCTTTACAACTAACTCAAATAGCAACACACTTTGCAGACAGTACCCACGTATACTGTTGTATGTACCTGCAAAACTACGTCATTCTATAGTTCAGGAGACAAGACGTTAACGCTGGGATGTGTAAAGATCTAGATTTAAATGTTTTTAAGCTCTTAACGACTTGCAACAAACGTTAAACACAACTTCATCAATTTTCAGACATTCAACAAACGTTTAACATAACTGCAAGAATTTTCCGAATTTTTTCTCCCTGGCATACTTACGTCAAGTGTTTAACACATGAACTCATTCAAAGAGTGGTAATTAGAAGTTTGAAGCTGCTTTATAGAGAGGCGTTCAATTCTTCACTTACTGTCTGCAAAGGAGAACAGTGGGGTTGAGAATTACTCTCAACCTACAGGCGTGAAAATGAAGACGTGGTGACATTGAAATGTAGCTCAGGAGCATCTGGGGAAATTTCAATAAAGTTTGTTAGGGTCAATGCTTAACATTAATATAAAAATACTGTGGGAGTGAGATTCTCCACTACGACTAAGGGTGGGGGTGAAAGTGAGACGGGTTGATGTAAAAATGTTCGAAAACGGACCTGTTGGTATTGATTTCCTTTATTTAATTGATTAGAAATACTTTTAAAAATATGAAATCAACTGTCTTTTATTTGTGCTGTACAGCTAGGTCGAGAGAGTGACCACAGGAACGAGCCAATAATTTTATCAACGCGGTTCGGGACCAAAGATCAAACCACATTGCTGAATACCTCAGATAAATTTAACATCCTCTCTGCAACAGTGTGATAAAAAAACCGTATGGACTCAAGCATATCTGTGTGCAATATGCGTGTATTGATAGCCTCTCTGCCATCATATTTTTTTCTCACTCTTCTTTTCATGCTTTATTGGCTGTTGCTTTAAATTTAGGGATGTCGTCGGAGGCAATGAAATTCGAGTATACATAGACGTTCGTTGAGAATTTTGTCCTCTGCGAAGAGGTCCACGTACTCATTCTGTGGCCGGCCGGTGTGGCCGAGCGGTTCTAGGCACTTCAGTCTGGAACCGCGCGACCGCTACGGTCGCAGGTTCGAATCCTGCCTCGGGCATGGATGTGTGTGATGTCCTTAGGTTAGTTAAGTTTAAGTAGTTCTACGTTCTAGGGAACTGATGACCTCAGGAGTTCAGTCCCATAGTGCTCAGAGCCATTTGAACCATTTTGAACTCGTTCTGTCGCTATGATGGTATCCAGACATGCACTGCGTGTCTACTTGCCTCCAGACGACTAACTGAGCACACTTGGTACAGTTATGCATCCAAAAGATCTGACATAATTTTAATTAATCCATGACCCTCGATATTTAAACATCGATATTGAAGTTCGATTCGTATCTGAGTGATTGCTTCTCACTAAAAATTCCTTGGTACTCCAACCTGTAAAGACCAGATTAAAAAGTTAGTCTCATGTACCGTAACATACACTTTTGTCTACAACATGACACGCTTCAGATTAAAATAGGTCTATTGAGATTTTGTTATTTGATTTCCGGAATTTGTTCGTACTATGGATGTCTCAAACGCTAAGCGACAATTTTGAATCGCTTATTATTAGCACGCAGTGTTAGATGGTGAAAAGTTTCAATGGCTGAAAATTAAATGGGCGAGATTTCAAGCATTTGAAACCATGGAAATTACATTTTGGTATAACTAAATAAAAACTTAATCTCGAAAATCATTCACAGTTCACCAGTCAAATTGGACAGAACCACTGTGAAGACTGCATCTGCTGGTCCTTCTTCAAGATCTCTGCCATCAGGTTATAAAGGAGCAGTTAGAATAACTACGTGGAAAACTAAATATGAAGACCTAATCTCTCACCACTGTCACGTCAATTTTTACAGAAATTAAAGATGGAAAACTAAGTAACAACAGAGAGTTTGGAGATGACCCATTTAAGCTCTTTTTCTATTTCGACTATAGACATAGTTGCCCAAATCCAAGATTCTGAAGTATAAAGTATTTTAAACTATTATTTTTTGGATATTTATTTGTTTGGTTTCATGTTCAGGCATAGTTTCATCAATGTCTACTTTACATAACTACACTCCTGGAAATGGAAAAAAGAACACATTGACACCGGTGTGTCAGACCCACCATACTTGCTCCGGACACTGCGAGAGGGCTGTACAAGCAATGATCACACGCACGGCACAGCGGACACACCAGGAACCGCGGTGTTGGCCGTCGAATGGCGCTAGCTGCGCAGCATTTGTGCACCGCCGCCGTCAGTGTCACCCAGTTTGCCGTGGCATACGGAGCTCCATCGCAGTCTTTAACACTGGTAGCATGCCGCGACAGCGTGGACGTGAACCGTATGTGCAGTTGACGGACTTGAGCGAGGGCGTATAGTGGGCATGCGGGAGGTCGGGTGGACGTACCACCGAATTGCTCAACACGTGGGGCGTGAGGTCTCCACAGTACATCGATGTTGTCGCCAGTGGTCGGCGGAAGGTGCACGTGCCCGTCGACCTGGGACCGGACCGCAGCGACGCACGGATGCACGCCAAGACCGTAGGATCCTACGCAGTGCCGTAGGGGACCGCACCGCCACTTCCCAGCAAATTAGGGACACTGTTGCTCCTGGGGTATCGGCGAGGACCATTCGCAACCGTCTCCATGAAGCTGGGCTACGGTCCCGCACACCGTTAGGCCGTCTTCCGCTCACGCCCCAACATCGTGCAGCCCGCCTCCAGTGGTGTCGCGACAGGCGTGAATGGAGGGACGAAAGGAGACGTGTCGTCTTCAGCGACGAGAGTCGCTTCTGCCTTGGTGCCAATGATGGTCGTATGCGTGTTTGGCGCCGTGCAGGTGAGCGCCACAATCAGGACTGCATACGACCGAGGCACACAGGGCCAACACCCGGCATCATGGTGTGGGGAGCGATCTCCTACTCTGGCCGTACACCACTGGTGATCGTCGAGGGGACACTGAATAGTGCACGGTACATCCAAACCGTCATCGAACCCATCGTTCTACCATTCCTAGACCGGCAAGGGAACTTGCTGTTCCAACAGGACAATGCACGTCCGCATGTATCCCGTGCCACCCAACGTGCTCTAGAAGGTGTAAGTCAACTACCTTGGCCAGCAAGATCTCCGGATCTGTCCCCCATTGAGCATGTTTGGGACTGGATGAAGCGTCGTCTCACGCGGTCTGCACGTCCAGCACGAACGCTGGTCCAACTGAGGCGCCAGGTGGAAATGGCATGGCAAGCTGTTCCACAGGACTACATCCAGCATCTCTACGATCGTCTCCATGGGAGAATAGCAGCCTGCATTGCTGCGAAAGGTGGATATACACTGTACTAGTGCCGACATTGTGCATGCTCTGTTGCCTGTGTCTATGTGCCTGTGGTTCTGTCAGTGTGATCATGTGATGTATCTGACCCCAGGAATGTGTCAATAAAGTTTCCCCTTCCTGGGACAATGAATTCACGGTGTTCTTATTTCAATTTCCAGGAGTGTATGTTAATAGTTTTTCTCAGTTTCAAGGAAGTCACATTTGGTCCAATGTAGCTCTCAGCCCGTCAATTGCTGGGAAGTGTATGTGGCTCTATGAATGTTTGTAAGCGTATTGTCATATCGCTGGTTTAATTGTAGAGGATCTTTGCGGGCAGCCGCGTCTGTAGAGAGCACGGTACTGTTATGAGTGTAGTGTGTAGCTCTGCATGTGAGAGGCTTTTTTTATTGTTCAGGTTGAAGTGTTCCTACAAGTGCTGTTACAGTAAAGTGATAAAATATGGAAGTAATTCAGAGGAAAGTGCGTCAAGAAGTAACTTAAAAATGAGCAGTGCTGCTTGATAACGTCTTTGTGTATCCTCTCGTTGCGTATCGCACAGTATCAATCATCCGCGCCGTGTTTGGTCTCCCAGAATGAACTGACGTGAATCAGTAGAAATTAGTTACCATAAAAGAGTTCAGTCAAGTGCCAGTGTCTTGTAGCGAGCATGAGGACGTGCGTTCGATCATCGAGCTTCCGCATTATCAACGATCAGCCGCGCCGCGACGGTTACGCGCACGCTCGTACAAGTGAGAACTGAGAACTGAAAAATTAACTTTACGAACAGTGTTATATCATTACTAGTGACAAGGAGGACTATTACCAGATATTTGTACGTGTGACGAGGGTAAGAACTTTCGTTCGATCATTCGGCTTCCGCATCATCAACAAACACCCGCGTCGTGTCGGTTACGCGTACGCTCGTCTGAATTTTTGGACTGTTAATCATCAATATTGTTAATTGGGATAAACATTTACGATTTAGAGTGTAAACAGTGCAGTCTGTGGTCTCCATATCGCCTCAGAATATAGGTGTTCATACCAGACATAGGACAGTGTTGTGTTTTAACGTTGAGTGACTCCCCTAAACCCGCTTGCATATTTCGATAGATAATTTCAGGCTAGCCAACAGCAGTGTGGAGCAGAACAGTACGATCGCCGCGGGATTATCAGGTACGCACGGTCAAGAAAAGCAACGGTCACGAAACGTGAAACAGTTTAAAGGTACCCCACCCCCAATTGAACTTCCGGGCGTGTTACATGTTGAAGCACTCACTGAAATCATTAATTGAGAGTGCGCAAGAAGCTGGCCAAGACAATCTATGAAAAATTAATTGCGGAGTTCACCTTTGGATAAAAAAAGTTAATAGGGTCGAAATTTTCTTTAATGACTACTGTGTAGATATCGTGAGCTCTGCAGCGTAGCGCTCTGATCGCATTACGCGTGGCACCTCAGCGCAGTGTGAACAGCTGCTGTGCCCACTTCAGGGAATTAGCCACTGCCAAATGGCGGATTTGCGTGGCCTCTGATCTCATGTAATTCAATAACCGGTTCGTTAATGGAGCATTACGTGCGTCAGCAGACAGTGGAGGGGCGGTCGTTTGCCTGTGTAATGCCGCCCGGCCATTACCGGAAGACAGATCTGTTGCTTGCTACAACCTGTGCCGAAAAAGAAAAAAAGTAGAGGCGTGTCGACACTGACGGAGTGCTGCGCGATCGACGCGTAATGTCAGGTTTGCTTATGCAGGGCAGTGTCGAATCACAGCCAGGCCAAAGGATCGAGATCTGAACAAATGGGAGATGTAGAAATGATTATGTAATGGACAATCAGATGAAAACAAGACAGATGCAAGAAAAATAAGTAAACTGTTTATTATTTTAAAAATAAACTATTAAAACATCATATATAACAGCTAGCTCGACGAAAGATCCGTACCCAAAGACTGGAAAGCTACACAGGCCACATCAATATTCAAGAAAGGAAGTAGGAGTAATCCACTAAATATGCAGCAGGATGTTAGAACATATATTGTGTTCAAACATTATGAATAAAGAAAACTGTCTACAGGGTTATTACAAATGAGTGAAGCGATTTCACAGCTCTACAATAACTTGATATTGATTTGAGATATTTTCACAATGCTTTGCACACACATACAAAAACTCAAAAAGTTTTTTTAGGCATTCACCAATGTTCGATATATGCCCCTTTAGTGATTCGGCAGACATCAAGCCAATAATCAAGTTCCTCCCACACTCGGCGCAGCATGTCCCCATCAATGAGTTCGAAAGCATCGTTGATGCGAGCTCGCAGTTCTGGCACGTTTCTTGGTAGAGGAGGTTTAAACACTGAATCTTTTACATAAACCCACAGAAAGAAATCGCATGGGGTTAAGTCGGGAGAGCGTGGTGGCCATGACATGAATTGCTGATCATGATCTCCACCACGACCGATCCATCGGTTTTCCAATCTCCTGTTTAAGAAATGCCGAACATTATGATGGAAGTGCGGTGGAGCACCATCCTGTTGAAAGATGAAGTCGGCGCTGTCGGTCTCCAGTTGCGGCATGAGCCAATTTTCCAGCATGTCCAGATACACGTGTCCTGTAACGTTTTTTTCGCAGAAGAAAAAGGGGCCGTAAACTTTAAACCGTGAGATTGCACAAAACACGTTAACTTTTGGTGAGCCAGCCGGAATGGCCGTGCGATTCTAGGCGCTACAGTCTGGAACCGAGCGACCGCTACGGTCGCAGGTTCGAATCCTGCCTCGGGCATGGATGTGTGTGATGTCCTTAGGTTAGTTAGGTTTAATTAGTTCTAAGTTCTAGGCGACTGGTGACCTCAGAAGTTAAGTCGCATAGTGCTCAGAGCCATTTGAACTTTTGGTGAATTGCGAATTTGCTGCACGAATGCGTGAGGATTCTGTGGTGTCACCGCCAGACACCACACTTGCTAGGTGGTAGTTTTAAATCGGCCGCGGTCCATTAGTACATGTCGGACCCGCGTGTCGCCACTGTGTGATCGCAGACCGAGCGCCACCACAAGGCAGGTCTCGAGATACGGACTAGCACTCGCCCAGTTGTACGGACGACGTAGCTAGCGATGCACACTGACGAAGCCTCGCTCATTTGCAGAGCCGATAGTTAGAATAGCCTTCAGCTAAGTCAATGGCTACGACATAGCATGGCGCCATTAGTAACATTGCATGTATCTAAAGAGTCTCACTTGTATCGCCACAATCTCCAGATGTACCAAAAGGATGGATTAAAGTTAAGTATTCCAGAAGCTACGTACTTTTCTTTATAGCATTCTTTACGTATCCTGTTTCAGACCTCACGCCCATCTGCGTGAGCGTAGCGCGTGCCTTTCGGCTTCCTCTCATTGTGTCTAGGCTGTCTTGTCTAGACACAACAGATTCTCTACCGCCCAGATTCGCACATTGTGTCTGTTCACTTCACCATTAAGAAAAAATGTTGCTTCATCACTGAAAACAAGTTTCGCACGAACGCATCATCTTCAATGAGCTGTTGCAACCGCGCCGAAAATTCAAAGCGTTTGACGTTGTCATCGGGTGTCAGGGCTTGTAGCAATTGTAAACGGTAAGGCTTCTGCTTTAGCCTTTTCCGTAAGATTTTCCAATCCGTCGGCTGTGGTACGTTTAGCTCCCTGCTTGCTTTATTCGTCGACTTCCGCGGGGTACGCGTGAAACTTGCCCGCACGCATTCAACCGTTTCTTCGCTCACTGTAGGCCGACCCGTTGATTTCCCCTTACAGAGGTAACCAGAAGCTTTAAACTGCGCATACCATCGCCGAATGGAGTTAGCAGTTGGTAGATCTTTGCTGAACTTCGTCCTGAAGTGTCGTTGCACTGTTATGACTGACTGACTGATGTGAGTGCATTTCAAGCACGACATACGCTTTCTCGGCTCCTGTCCCCATTTTGTCTCACTGCGCTCCCGAGCGCTCTGGCGGCAGAAACCTGAAGTGCGGCTTCAGCCGAACAAAACTTTATGAGTTTTTCTACGTATTGTAGTGTGTCGTGACCATATGTCAATGAATGGAGCTACAGTGAATTTATGAAATCGCTTCAATCATTTGTAATAGCCCTGTATTGACACACAGTCAAAATGGGTTTAGAAAACATCGTTCTTGTGAAGCACAACTAGCTCTTTACTCACACGAAGAGTTGAGTGTTATTGACAAGAGATTTTAAATTGATTCCGTATTTCTAGATTTTCAGAAGGCTTTTGACACTGTACCACACCAGCGGCCTGTAGTGAAATTGCGCGCTTATGGAGTATCGTCTCAGTTATACGACTAGATTCGTGGTTACCTGCCAGAGAGTCCACAGTTCGTAGTAACTAACGGAAAGCCACCGACTAAAACTGGAGTGATCTCTGGCGTTCCACAAGGTAGTGTTATAGGCCCTCTGCTGTTCCTTATCTCTAGATACGATTTAGGAGACAATCTGAACAACCGTCTTAGATTGTGTGCAGGTGATGCTGTCGTTTATTGCCTAGTAAAGTCACCAGAAGATCGAAATAAATTGCAAAACAGTTTAGAAAAGAGATCTTTAGGTGCGAAAATTGACGAATGACCCTAAATAATGAAAAGTGTGAGGACATCCGCGTAAGCGCTAAAAGGAATCCGTGAAACTTCTGTTACACGATAAATCAGTCTCATCTGAATTCCGCCAATTCAACTAAATATCTATGAATTATAATTACGAACACTTTAAATTGAAATGAATACAAAGACAATGTTGTGGGGAAGACAAACCAAAGACTCCTTCTTATTGGCAGCACACTCAGAAAATGTAACAGGTCTACTAAAGATACTGCCTACACTAAGACTGTCCGTCCTCTTTTGGAGTAGTGCTGCGGCGTCTGGGACCCCTACCAGATAGGATTAACGGAGAGCATCGAGAAAGTCAAAGAAGAGCATCACATTCTGTATTACAGCGAAACAGGGGAGGGAGTGTCACTGACATGATACAGGATTTAGGGTGGACACCATTAAAACAAAGGCGCTTTTCTTTGCGACGGAATCTTCTCACGGAATTTCAATCACCGACTTTCCCCTCCTCATGGGAAAATATTTTGTTGACGCTGACCTACGAAGGGAGGAACGATCATGAAAATGAAGTACGCGAAATCAAAGCTCGCACGGAAAGATATGGGTGTTCGTTTTCTCCGCCTGCTCTTCGAGAGTGCAATAATAGAGAATTAGTGTGAAGGTGGTTCGATCACCCCTCTGCCAGGCACTTAAGTGTGATTTGCAAAGTATCGATGTAAATGTAGATGTAGACGTAGATTTCACTGTGAGACAACAGGGAAAATGCCTCCACGGAAAAATGTTTGCGGTTGCCTACGGAAGCACGATTGTACCCGGGCGTGCACTTCTTCGTCCGAAGGAAACGGACGGCCAAGAATATCTTTCATTGGGGCTACTTTCCATCATCGGTTACTCCATGCAAAAATTATACAATATGATCAAGGACGCCCACCTAGTTAGACTAATCAGCACCCTCCTCCAAAACCGCAGGTTTTTTGTTCAGTTTCAAGGACAACGCAGTCGCTGGAGAACGCAGAAAAATGGCTTACCTCAGGGAAGCGTCTTGGCTCCACTTCTCTTCAACATTTATATCAACGACCAGCCATTGACTCCGGGCACGAGAGGATTTTTATATGAAGACGACCTAGCCCTTCATGCGTAGAGCTCATGCTTTGAAACAGTGGAAAGAAACCTGACAACTGCACTTAGACCACTGTCAAGCTACTACAATCGGAACCCACTCACACCAAACCCTCAGAAGACACAAGTGTGAGCCTTTCACCTAAAGAGCAGGGAAGCTAATCGTGAGCTACATGTTGAATGGTCAGGCATCCAATTGCAGCATCATCACGACCCTAAATGCTTAGGAGTCACTCTCGATAGAGCTCTGACATTCAAAACCCACTGCAAGAACACCAAAACGAAAATGTCCACTCGAAACAACCTAATTCGCAAACTAGAGGGGACACAGTGGGGCTCGCACCCACTAGCATTTCGCCTCTTCTGCCGAATAAGCTTCCCCAGTCTGGCACACGTCATCTCATGCCACACAAGTCGACACTGCTCTCAAAGAAACCTGCAGGTTCACTACAGGTTGCTTAAGACCAACCCCATCCGATAAGTTCTACTAATTGGCGGGAATAGCGCCACCATTGGCAGCACAGCAATGGCTACCAACAAGGAGAGACTGAAAGTGGTACCAAACAGTGCCCACCCACTTCATGGACATAATTCACAAGAGCAACGGCTGAACTCGCGAAAGAGCTTCTTGAGGATATCCGAGAAGCTCACCGTTACACCAAAGAAGGCAAGGCTGGAGTCATGGAAGAAGTCGACGCCTCACCTGGATGCCAGAAGCTGAAGAACTACCACCTGGACACAATGAAAGCTGGCTGTTGTGGAAATCTTTAAACAGATTACAATCAGGAGTTGGACGATCCAGAGACAACCTGAAGCGAAGGGGCGTCATAACAGAAGACACGTCCTGTGATTGTGGACAAGGACAAACCAAAAACCACATGCTTCAGTGCCCTTTGTGCCCTACATCCTGCACGAAGAATTATCCCCTGCAAGCCACTCAAAGCGCCTTGGAGGTTGTTAAGTACTGGGTATATATATATACTCCTGGAAATGGAAAAAAGAACACATTGACACCGGTGTGTCAGACCCACCATACTTGCTCCGGACACTGCGAGAGGGCTGTACAAGCAATGATCACACGCACGGCACAGCGGACACACCAGGAACCGCGGTGTTGGCCGTCGAATGGCGCTAGCTGCGCAGCATTTGTGCACCGCCGCCGTCAGTGTCAGCCAGTTTGCCGTGGCATACGGAGCTCCATCGCAGTCTTTAACACTGGTAGCATGCCGCGACAGCGTGGACGTGAACCGTATGTGCAGTTGACGGACTTTGAGCGAGGGCATATAGTGGGCATGCGGGAGGCCGGGTGGACGTACCGCCGAATTGCTCAACACGTGGGGCGTGAGGTCTCCACAGTACATCGATGTTGTCGCCAGTGGTCGGCGGAAGGTGCACGTGCCCGTCGACCTGGGACCGGACCGCAGCGACGCACGGATGCACGCCAAGACCGTAGGATCCTACGCAGTGCCGTAGGGGACCGCACCGCCACTTCCCAGCAAATTAGGGACACTGTTGCTCCTGGGGTATCGGCGAGGACGATTCGCAACCGTCTCCATGAAGCTGGGCTACGGTCCCGCACACCGTTAGGCCGTCTTCCGCTCACGCCCCAACATCGTGCAGCCCGCCTCCAGTGGTGTCGCGACAGGCGTGAATGGAGGGACGAATGGAGACGTGTCGTCTTCAGCGATGAGTGTCGCTTCTGTCTTGGTGCCAATGATGGTCGTATGCGTGTTTGGCGCCGTGCAGGTGAGCGCCACAATCAGGACTGCATACGACTGAGGCACACAAGGCCAACACCCGGCATCATGGTGTGGGGAGCGATCTCCTACACTGGCCGTACACCACTGGTGATCGTCGAGGGGACACTGAATAGTGCACGGTACATCCAAACCGTCATCGAACCCATCGTTCTACCATTCCTAGACCGGCAAGGGAACTTGCTGTTCCAACAGGACAATGCACGTCCGCATGTATCCCGTGCCACCCAACGTGCTCTAGAAGGTGTAAGTCAACTACCCTGGCCAGCAAGATCTTCGGATCTGTCCCCCATTGAGCATGTTTGGGACTGGATGAAGCGTCGTCTCACGCGGTCTGCACGTCCAGCACGAACGCTGGTCCAACTGAGGCGCCAGGTGGAAATGGCATGGCAAGCCGTTCCACAGGACTACATCCAGCATCTCTACGATCGTCTCCATGGGAGAATACCAGCGTGCATTGCTGCGAAAGGTGGATATACACTGTACTAGTGCCGACATTGTGCATGCTCTGTTGCCTATGTGCCTGTGGTTCTGTCAGTGTGATCATGTGATGTATCTGACCCCAGGAATGTGTCAATAAAGTTTCCCCTTCCTGGGACAATGAATTCACGGTGTTCTTATTTCAATTTCCAGGAGTATATATATATATATATATATATGTGTGTGTGTGTGTGTGTGTGTGTACCGCCACTGTAAATTTGTATATTTCTGACTCGAGGATAAAATATTGAGGCTCCAAAATTGTGGAAGTTGGATGGGGAGAGATGGGGAATGCAAGGAGGGTGTGTATGAACTTCCCGTCGAAACTACTGTAGCGTAGTCCAAACAATAGGCACGCCAGTTCCGGAAAATTCGTGATGGCCTTTCCTCTCGCTGCAAGGCCTCCCGAAAATTGACTTTCTGGGAAATGGTACCACAACCAACGCAAAGCGGTACGTGGACACCTTGCAGAAATTGAAGAGTGCTACTAAGTCCAAACGCCGAGGAATGTTGACGGACGGCATCATTGTACTGCAGAATAATGTCTGCTCACATGTTGACACGGTTGTTTAGACTAAGTTGCAGAAGTTTCGCTGGAAAACCCTTACACATCTTCCATATAGTCCCGACCTCTTCCAAATGATTTCCATATTTTTAGACTCCTAAAGAAAGACATTCCTGGCCGTCGATTTGCTTCGAAAAGGTGAGCGCCTGGGTACATTCTGTAGGCAACCACAAACGTTTTTCCTTGAAGGTATTAACTGTTATTGCGACTATTTTTGAAATAATAAACAGATTACTTAAATGAAGCAGGCAAAAAGAAATACAAACGTCTCAAAAATGAGATCGACAGGAAGTGCAAAATGGCTAAGTAGGGATGGCTAGAGGACAAATGTAAGGCTGTAGAGGCTTATCTCACTAGGGGTAAGATAGATACTGCCTACATGAAAATGAAAGAGACCTTTGGAGAAAAGAGAACGACTTGTATGAATATCAAGAGCTCAGATGGAAACCCAGTTCTAAGCAAAGAAGGGAAAGCAGAAAAGTGGAAGGAGTATATACAGGGTCTATACAAGGGCGATGTTCTTGAGGACAGTAGTATAGGAATGGAAGAGGATGTAGATGAAGATGAAATGGGAGATACGATACTGCGTGAAGAGTTTGACGGAGCACTGAAAGACCTGAGTCAAAAACAAGGCCCCCGGAGTAGACAACATTCCATTAGAACTACTGACGGCCTTGGGAGAGACTGTCCTGACAAAACTCTACCATCTGGTGAGCAAGACGTGTGAGACAGGCGAAATACCCTCAGACTTCAAGAAGAATATAATGATTCCAATCGCAAAGAAAGCAGATGTTGACAGATGTGAAAATTACCGAACTGTCAGTTTAATAAGTAAGAGCTGCAAAATCCTAATGCGAATTCTTTACAGACGAATGGAAAATACTGGCAGAACCCGAACTCGAGGAAGATCAGTTTGGACTCCGTAGAAATATTGGAACAATTGAGGCAATACTGCCTCTACGACTTAACTTAGAAGAAAGATTAAGGAAAGGCCAACCTGTTGTTGTTGTTGTTATGGTCTTCAGTCCCGAGACTGGTTTGGTGCAGCTCTCCATGCTACTCTATCCTGTGCAAGCTTCTTCATCTCCCACTACCCACTGCAACCTACATCCTTTTGAATCTGCTTACTGTATTCATCTCTTGGTCGCCCTCTACGCTTTTTACCCTTCATGCTGCCCTCCAATACTAAATCGGTGATCCCTTGATGCCTCAGAACATGTCCTACCAACCGATCCCTTCTTCTAGTTAAGTTGTGCCACAAACTTCTCTTCTCCCCAATTCTATTCAATACCTCCTCATTAGTTATGTGACCTACCCATCTAATCTTCAGCATTCTTCTGTAGCACCACATTTAGAAAGCTTCTATTCTCTTCTTGTCCGAACTATTTATCATCCATGTTTCACTTCCATACATGGCTACACTCCATACAAATACTTTCAGGAATGACTTCCTGACACTTAAATCTACATTCGATGTTAACAAATTTCCCTTCTTCAGAAACGCTTTCCTTGCCATTGCCAGTCTACATTTCATATCCTCTCAGCTTTGACCATCATCAGTTATTGTGCTCCCCAAATAGCAAAACTCCTTAACTACTTTAAGTGTCTCATTTCCTAATCAAATTCCCTTTGCATCACCCGACTTAATTCGACTATATTCCATTATCCTCGTTTTGCTTTTGTTGGTGTTCATCTTATATCCTCCTTTCAAGACACTATCCATTCCGTTCAGCTGCTCTTCCAAGTCCTTTGCTGTCTCTGACAGAACTACAATGTCATCAGCAAACCTCAAAGTTTTTATTATTTCTCCGTGGATTTTAATACCTACTCCGAATTTTTCTTTTGTTTCCTTCACTGCTTGCTCAATATAAAGATTGAATAACATCGGGGAAAGGCTACAACCCTGTCTCACCCCCTTCCCAATCATTGCTTCCCTTTCATGTCCCTCTACTCTTACAACTGCCATCTGGTTTCTGTACAAATTGTAAATAGCCTTTCGCTCCCTGTATTTCACACCTTGCCACCTTCAGAAGTTGAAAGAGAGTATTCCAGTCAACTTTGTCAAACGCTTTCTCTAAGTCTACAAATGCTAGAAACGTAGGTTTGCCTTTCCTTAATCTAGTTTCTAAGATAAGTCGTAGGGTTAGTATTGCCTCACGTGTTCCAAAATTTCTACGGAATCCAAACTGATCTTCCCCGAGATCGGCTTCTATCAGTTTTTCCATTCGTCAGTAAAGAATTCGCGTTAGTATTTTGCAGCTGTTGCTTATTAAACTGATTGTTCGGTAATTTTCACATCTGTCAACACCTGCTTTCTTTGGCATTGGAATTATTATATTCTTCTTGAAGTCTGAGGGTATTTCGCCTGTCTCATATATCTTCCTCACCAGATGGTAGAGTTTTGCCAGGACTGTCTCTCCCAAGGCCGTCAGTAGTTCTAATGGAATGTTGTCTACTCCCGTGGCCTTGTTTCGACTCAGATATTTCAGTGCTCTGTCAAACTCTTCACGCAGTATCTTACCTCCCATTTCATCTTCATCTACATCCTCTTCCATTTCCATAATATTGTCCTCAATTACATCGCCCTTGTATAGACCCTCTGTATACTCCACCCACCTTTCTGATTTCCCTTCTTTGCTTAGAACTGGGTTTCCATCTGAGCTCTTGATATTCATACAAGTGGTTCTCTTTTCTCCAAAGGTCTCTTTAATTTTCCTGTAAGCAGTATCTATCTTACCCCTAGTGAGATAAGCCTCTACATCCTTACATTTGTCCTCTAGCCATCCCTGCTTAGCCATTTTGCACTTCCTGTCGATCTCATTTTTGAGACGTTTGTATTCCTTTTTGCCTGCTTCATTTACTGCATCTTTATATTTTCTCCTCTCATCAATTAAATTCAATATTTCTTCTGTTACCCAAGGAGTTCTGCTAGCCCTTGTCTTTTTACCTGCTGCCTTCACTATTTCATCCCTCAGAGCTACCCATTCTTCTTCTTCTTTATTTATTTCCCCCATTCCTGTCAATTGTTCCCTTATGCTCTGCCTGAAACTCTGTAGAACCTCTGGCTTAGTCAGTTTATACAAGTCCCATCTCCTTAAATTCCCATCTTTCTGCAGTTTCTTCAGTTTTAATCTACAGTTCATAACCATTAGATTGTGGTCAGAGTCCACATCTGTCCCTGGAAATGTCCTACAATTTAAAACCTGGTTCCTAAATCTCTGCCTTACCATTCCATAATCTATCTGAAACCTGTCATATCTTTGACGAATGGAAAAAACTGGTAGAAGCCGACCTCGGGCTAGATCAGTCTGGACTCCGTAGAAATATTGGAACACGTGAGGCAAAACTGACTCTACGACTTATCTTAGAAGAAAGATTAAGGAAAGGCAAACATACATTTCTAGCAGTTGTAGGCTTAGAGAACGCTTTTGACAATGTTGACTGGAACACTCTCTTTCAAATTCTGAAGGTGGCAAGGGTAAAATACAGGGAGCGAAAGGCTATTTACAATTTGTACAGAAACCACATGGCAGTTGTAAGAGTCGAGGGACATGGAAGGGAAGCACTGGTAGGGAAGGGATTGAGGCAGGGTTGTAGCCTCTCCTCAATGTTATTCAATCTACATATTGAGCAAGCAGTAAAGGAGACAAAACAAAAATTCGGAGTAGGTATTAAAATCCATGGAGAAGAAATAAAAACTTTGAGGTTCGCTGATGACATTGTAATTCTGTCAGAGGCAGCAAAGGACTTGGAAGAGCAGTTGAACGGAATGGACAGTGTCCTGAAAGGAGGATATAAGATGAACATCAACAAAAGCAAAACGACGATAATGGAATGTAGTCGAATTAAGTCGGGTAATGCTAAGGGAATTAGATTAGGAAATGAGACACTTAAAGTAGGTAAGGAGTTTTGCTATTTGGGGAGCACAATAACTGATGATGGTCGAAGTAGAGAGGATATAAAATGTAGACTGGCAATGGCAAGTAAAGCGTTTCTGAAGAAGAGAAATTTGTTAACATTGAGTGTAGATTTAAATGTCAGGAAGTCGTTTCTGAAAGTATTAGTATGGAGTGTAGTCATGTATGGAAGTGAAACATGGACGATAAACAGTTTGGACAAGAAGAGAATAGAAGCTTTCGAAATGCGGTGCTACAGAAGAATGCTGAAGATTAGATGGGTAGATCACGTAAGTAATGAGGAGGTACTGAACAGAATTGGAGAGAAGAGAAATTTGTGGTACAACTTGACTAGAGGAAGGGATAGGTTGGTAGGCCATATACTGAGGCATCAAGGGATCACCAATTTAGTATTGGAGGGCAGCGTGGAGGGTAAAAATCGTAGAGGGAGACCAAGAGATGATTCAGAAGGACGTAGGTTGCAGCAGATACAGGAAGATGAAGAAGCTTGCACTGGGTAGAGTAGCATGGAGAGCTGCATGACACCAGTCTCTGGACTGAAGACCACAACAATAACATATATTGATGTGTACGGCTACTGTAAATTTGTATATTTCTGACTCGAGAAAAAATATTGAGGCTCCAAAAATGTGGAAATCGGATAAGGAGGGATGAGGAATGTAAGGAGGATATGTATGAACTTCCCGTCGAAACTACTACACCCTAGTTGAAACAACAGGCACGCCAGCTCCGGAAATGTCATCGTGGTCATTTCTCTGGCTGAAAGATCTCCCGAAAATTGACTTTTTGGAACATGATGCCACAACCAGCGCAAAGCGGTACGTGGACAGCAGAAATTGAAGCGTGCCGTTGAGTCCAAACGCCCAGCAATGTTGACGAACGGCGTCATTATATTGCAGAATAATGTCTGCTCACATGTTGACACGGTTGTTTAGACTAAGCTGCAGAAGTTTCGCTGGAAAATCCTTACACATCCTCTATACAGTCCCGACCTCTTCCCTACGATGTCCATATTTTTGAACTCCTCAAGAAAGACATTCCTGGCCGTCGATTTACTTGGAAAAGTTGCGCGCCTGGGTAAATTCATGGATCTGTAGTCAATCGCAAGCGTTTTTCCTTGAAGAGATATTAACTGTTATTGCAACTACTTTTGAAATAATAAACAGATTACTTACTTTTTTCCGTATGTCTCGTTTTCATTCATTTGACTGCCCTTGCAGCGGATGTCGTCTAACTACACTGATAACCGTCATATCATAGCGTCACATTCCTGTTATGTTTTTATCATGTAATATGCAAATTGTTAAATAAATGAGTATTTAGCAACAATAAAATATTTTTTTCTGACAGAACTTTGTTCGTCGTCGTTACCGTGTGCCGAAGTGTTTTCATTGTGGCTGGAATAAATGTTGGATACTACCATGGGCAGTGCCGGCCTCTGTTGCTGCAGTGTTGTACGAGATGAGGACAGGGCTTCTATAGGCCTTTTCAAGCGTAGTGTTTACACATTAGCGCATGGATCACATGCACTAGCTGGTTGTTGTTGCCGTTATTGTTGTTGTCATGAGCCGAGGCTCGTTTGATGCATCTCTTCACGTTATTCTTTTATGGAAATGTTATCATGCATTGTGACGACTCACACTACTTTGAACTACACTGTAATGAACTTCACACGCATGTGATCTGCTCTGCTCAACTTTTGAACGTGAATTCACTTGAGATAGTACAGTATCCACACGCGAGTATTTCACTCCCGTTCCGCGTGTAAGAATATTTTCATCGCAATCGAATCCCGGAGCTCTATAAATACATACACGAAGAGAAAGAAAAATACACTATTAATCTGTTACTGCCTAGCACGGGGTTTGTTGATAAAAGATAATAAAGCTGAATCCGTTGTCAGTCACCATAAAGCACAACAATTACATACTTTTAGTCAATCCGTGGACAATTCAGAGAAACAATCTGTTGAAGGCGAAGAATACGTTATATTTAGTAAAACGTATAAAGTTTGGAAGCGAAATGCCCAGAATATTATTATTTCCACAATTAAATATTCGTATGTATATATATTGGAACCTCTAGATGCAAAAATTATTCCCAAGAAATCTCTCTACTCACCACAAAAGCTGACGCTCATCATATAATGAAGTACTAACTGAACTTGGTAGTGCATATGCTTCCAGTGCCCAGCATTTGCAACGATGTCCTTGATAGGAAATGCATTTTTTAAGGAAATGTCAAATAGAAAGTAAATTAAATAAATAGGAAAGGACGTTACTTTTTGTTTACAGCAATATAGCTACTGCAGTGTTGAACTTCAGCGTATTTCGCAAAAGTTAAGTCCTCTGAATGGCTTAACTTCCGCAAATTTTCGGGGATGTAATGTTGTAATAAATTACTATAAAACAAAAATTGGTTTTGGAAAATAAGTAAAATAATTTTTTCTCTAAATGCGAATACCATCTGAACATGTATCTTAATAACTTTATACAGCTTTTTACTATTAACGGTATCTGAAATAGCAAATCGCTTAAAATGGCGGCTTCCTACGCCAGCTGCTATTTTCTGAAATAATCTATTATTAGTAACAAGTGATAGTAAAAGATAAGTTAGTGGTACATGTATTCGATTCTGACCTTTTATTAACTGTCTTCAAACAAATATGAAATGTCCCTGTCTGTGTCTAAATAATTCAACGTAAAGTTTGGTTCAATGACCACATTTACATACTAAGCTCCGTCCTAACAGGCGTTGGAAAGCCCAATGGTACTGACCGATTGCCGTGTCACCCTCAGTCGACAGACGTCATTGGATGCATGTACGGAGGGGCATGTGGTCAGCATACCCCTCTCATGGTGGTTGTCAGTTTTGGTTACCGGAGCTGCCACTTCTCAGTCAAGTAGGTTTTCAAATGGCCTCACAAGTTGGGTTGTCAACTATTGTTGATGGATATATGGGAAATCAGAAATTTATAAGCGGGACTTGACAGAAAAAAAGCGGAACTGCCTCAACATGTATAGAAGCGACTGAAAAAGAGTTGTAATAATTTCTATTAGAATTTTTTTAAAATTTGAAAGAAAATAAACGATGTAAACTTCTCGCTATTACAAAGTGATCATCAAAAAAATTTTAACACAATTCAGTAAATATAGCACTTTGCTCAGTCAATTAATTTTTCTTTTTGGAGGGGTACCTGTCTTGTGATTTGGCACATTTGCGCAATTTTTATTCTTCAATTATAAAGATCTTTGCAATTGTACTGGAAGTTAATTTTCACTTGCAGTTCCGCCCTTACGTGTTAAACACCCAGTCTGTTTCTTGAATCAGTCCACAAAGTGAAAATTCCCTCTCATCAGCGCCGTTAGAACGTGGAACGTACACAATAAACTGGAAAATCTTTAATTCGTTCGGAATATTCGAATGCTGAAATAGTTGATGCCGAGTTACGTACATAAATTTTCTTTTATTTGACAGTGGTATTTGTTTACGCTCCTCTGTAATTTTGTTTACAATCTCCTTAACACTGCAAAACTCGTTACAGAGGTCGTCCATGTCAATGAGTTTGGTGAGTAATAATTTTTTGCAACACATAGACAGATCCTTGTAAATAAATGTATTTTCCAAAGCAAATATTCACATTATTGTCAAATTAATGTCTTCCGGAAAATCAAAGTGGTCGTCCTGGTATTTCAATGCATTAAAATAATTTTGATAGATTCTTGTACATCAGTTGTGAAAATGGTGAGGGCATTCGAGCAAACAAATCCAAAAAATCTGTCATTAATTCTTTGCTCTATTTAAGGTGTAAATCTGTTAGGATGTCGTAGGTTTCACAAGATAAATCACTATCTTTTTCCAAAAACATAATGGCGCTCTGAAATATTTTTAAAGCATTGTTTGGAAATCCAAGAAAGCATTCTGTTTTCTTTGAGTGGTTTTTATCAAAATATTTTCCTAACACAGCTGGACAGTTATCTCTAAGAGTTATAAAATATGACTTCAACGCTGGAAATCCGCGTAGAATTTTCCCAGTAGCAGAATGCAATGACAGCCATCTTGTTTTGACGTGTCTTATACTATTTTGGTATTCTATTCCAGTGTCAGAAAAGTGTTCTTTTAAGATTTGAACTCTCTGGGGATGATAGGATAAGCTCTCATCCACTTTAAGTACCAAATTTTCCACTTCAAACTCGTACTTCTCTACAGCATGACGGATGACATCGTGTACCATGTGTGCTGAACACCCTGCAGGCAAAATGTTGGCACTATCTTGAGAAAGTGGTTTGTAAACTGAATTATTTTTACCAAAATTACTACTGACGTTGTCGGCTGACTAGACCGGTACATTTGCGAAATCTAAATTCAGCGCTTTGGGTCTATTTTTTATACCATTATATATACCCATAGTTAATATTATTTTATAATGTGGGGCCACAGTCATAATATATTTCTTTAAAGTCAGTACCGCCGTTAGACTGTTTTTTATTTCCAGTGTTATATAAACACGATCATGATTTCGGCTCTAAAGTGCCATTATCAAGTGTTTTAATGTTATACAGTGCCTAAGATGGCATACTGTCGTATTTAAAATACACTATTAGACACATGGTCTAATGGGCAATACTTCTAGTAAAAGCTCACTGCTTTATCATTGAGTATACCATCTTGACTCAAGTCAAGTCAAGTCAAGATGGTATACTCATTGATAAAACAAAGCAGTTGGCTTTTACAGAAAAATTGACCCTTAGGCAATGTGTCTAATAGTGTATTTTGAATAACATTAAAGCACTTGATAATGGCACTTTAGAACCGAAATCATGGTCGTGTAAATGTAACAATGCAAATAAAAAACAGTCTAATGGCGGTACTGACTTTAAAGAAATATCTATAGCTTTTCCGTACGGGTCATCATAAAATGAAAGCCAGAAGGTGCTGATTCCATTCCATGGAGAGCAAAATTTGACAGTTATAATAAGTAATTTTATACATCCGTAATTTTACACATCTGACGAGCTGCTGTAAAACATGCCTGACCTTAGTTTTTCAGCTCTATCTTCGATTGATGCTGGGGCCAAAGCTTTGTAAATTAAGGAGGACGCCTTAGTTCTACCGAGCGATACTGCTGATGCTATTTGAGAATCATTAAATATCACAGGGCATAGCTTTAAATCGCAGTCAATAGAATCGTACATGTTATGGTTTCCGCCATGGTAAATTTTTGTGAACTCTGCAGCTATCACTTTTCCTCGTCTGTCATCAATACACCGAGCCTTAAAAACTGTTGTAAAATCAGAGTATTGTTTCGAGTTCTTTCACTCCGTTAGTGTTTCGGGACTTAAACGTGGCGTTTAAGATCATTCAGTCCTTTCTGGTATATCATAAAGGATCTCATGCACACGTTGCAAAGAGCTTTATGCACGTTTGTATCAATTGTTTTCTAAAAAGGAATTGAATTCTCCCATTCTTTCCGGTAGGAACACATACGTTTGCACTCTTTGTAATTTAGTTTTTCACTGTCGCTGTCGATTGTTTCTGTATCAGACTTGACTCATGTCCAAACAAACTTTAAAATAATAAATAAAAGAGTGTCAAGAACAAAATGAAGACAATTTATTTTATGAGTAGCATAAAACCACCGAACCTCCGTGGCAAGTAGTGAGTTCAAACTGCAAGGCGCCGGCCTAACGAGTGGCAGCGAAGCTGCGGCGGAGGGGAGCGAGCGAGCAACTCAACACTCGCGACACTCATTTGTCTCTTTCCAGGGGCGGCGCGGGCACGAGCGCCCGTTGTCATTGTCTCCGCCCCCTACTCCGTTGCATGTAAGCAACGCGCCGCCAGTACTTTATCTGAATGGGGTTTCTTTGTAAGCTAGGCCAGGATTGCCATAAAACAGTGGAGTGGTGATTGCACACTCTAACCTTGTATACCAGTCACACAACCAGCTTGTAGTTGCAACACTTCTTCACTGATTACACATGCATATGAATTCATCAGCCGTAATAATCAATTAACAACATTTGCATATCAAGGCCCTCTCCACAATTAGTTTTTACAATATTAACCGTCACGCTTTTGACAACGGCCCCTTTACGTGCCGGTAACAACAACCAAATTATATAGAAAAGCAATACCTGAATATAAACATATTACAAGTTAACCAATGAACAGAACTCTTAGTTTCCTTTTATCCAAAAAAATTATCTAGATACTACGTGAAAAAAATGTGTCAGTCCATACCCAATGACTTAAGGTCCACCTTACAAGGTAATCTGTCTTTGCTGAATGGCTGAAACCACATAAATCAAACGTGCAGTACCTAACGTGACAATCAACCTTCAGATAGGTATTTGAAATTGCAATAGAAAACTAATGTCACATCAATCGGTCGCTAATGCAATAAGCACGGCCCCTATGACCACAGACCAAAATACACACGGCCTCTATCCGTCCATGAAACACAATGTGACCTATATTTATCATGGCCACTTGCCTTCCATACACACAAGAAATTATTAAGAAACAACAACCAGAAAATTCTAAATCTATAACTAAATTAAGAAATGGCGTTCAAGTGAACCAGCTACCTTCAGCGTGCCACTAAGCACCAAATACAAACTTACAAATGCGAGGCGCTATTCCTAACCACTTTAGCAACTTCATTTTATGGCCGTTCCAGAACATAACTCGCCTCACCACCACTGCAGCTGAAAGTTGGCTACACTGAGTCACAGCGCCAGAGATTGCGCCAAAGAGTATTATTCCGCCGCCTCCACTGGCGCAGTAGTTGTTGAGAGAATGTCGAGGGCAGTTGTAGTTCAGAGGTTGTCGTGGGCAGTGCTTGTTGAGAGGATGTCGAGAGCTGTACTAGTTGAGAGCATGTCGTGTGCAGTTGTTCTTCTGCTGGCCGAGAGAGTTGATGCTGTTCAGTTGGTGCAATGTATATATGGAAGATGTTGCACTGATCACAGTGTATTTTTCGTCAATATATATGGAGGTAACAAAAATTTTTTATTTAAAATTTCCTAAATAACGATGCCTCTTGGTCACAGGTTCAGTCAACAAAGCATCTGGCTCGTGTTCATGTATTAGACCGTAATTCTGATTTCTATGTGCAATTATAGTATTTCTGGTTTTTTTAATTACTTCATTGTAAACGGTGTTTAAAATTTCTTGTCGTATTGAGGAAGAACAGTGCCAGATACATGAACGTTGAACCACACTACCGCACACAGAACAGTTACACTTGTGCTTTGTTGTTTCGTAGCTTTTATAGTTGCAGGGGACTTCATTAAACAGTTGCGTTAACGGAAATTTCCTTTCATTCTTTATTGTTATTTTATGCAGTCAGATTGCGTATTAATACTACTCAGGGCCCATCGGTTACGAGACTTCGTAACCAGACACACAGCTGCTAAAACTATATTTTCATTATATAATTAAGCCTCCATGCACAGTGAATGTTTTGCTGGCCACTAGCACGAGCAACTGCAACAGTCAACAGTCCTTAAGTACACAATAATATTCACTATTTATAGAAGGAGGAACCCACCACGAAAGTTTGGCGATTAAGTTTTTCTTCTTCATGTGAAATTCACACGCCATCCATCCACATAGCTCTCGAGGTATTAGCAAATCCTAGTCGCCACTCCCACTCTCCTTCGTTGCTCCAACTCAACTGGTCCTCACGGCATACGGCCGTGCCACGTGACATGGTGTCACCAACTCCCCACAACGACAACATCGAAAGCACGTAACATCACAGACTCACACGGCTCATGCGCGGACCCACTCTCCTCGACTTGCGCACGCGCGCCACCACAAAGAGCCTGCCTCAAAGACGCAAAGAGAACAAGGCCCAGGGACAACAATCAACGATGGAAGTAAGAATCGATATCGCCTGGCGCCAGAAACCCACCGGCTCAGACGAGACAATTAAAGTCCCACATACACACATCGCGGGACGCATTATTTGAGCCGTGTTACGGGTTGTCCCGCCTGACGTGAGACGTTTGGCAGCCCCTATTCACAAGGGCAAGTGCAACCGGATTGCCAATAAAATGAAATGATATCGTCATGTGGCATTGTTGGCAGGGGGGTCCCATCCGGGGAAGCTCGGCCGCCGGGATTCAAGTCTTACAGGTGACGCCTCATTGGGTGACTTATCTGTCGGTGATGATATGATGATGAGGACAACACAACACTCAGTCCACGAGCGGCGATAATCTCCAGCCCGGCCGGGAATCGAACCCGGGCAACGCCCGGCAGACTCGGACGGTCACCTATCCAAACGCTAGCCCAACCCGACAGCACTTCGGTGATCTTGCGAACCGGTGTTACTAATGCTGCAAAGCCGTTGGCAATGACCACATTTACATTTAAGCATAATTGTTATAGCTCACACGAAACATTTATTCCAAAGTTACACAGCTAGCGTGAAAATTAGTAATATTATAATTACTGCTTGGCTAGGATTTATTAAAGTAACAAAGTTTACATCACATGGCTGCTACTAGTACAATAAACACGGTTTTACCGGAAACTATCCTGGGAAGTAAAGAAATGAAGTGAGTAAAAAGTAAGGTTCCTTCTCAACATAAGTTAAATTTCATTATTAATGACAATGATGACTTCCACCATACAAAACAATGCTTAATGTACGTTGTAACACTTATATCGATTGGAAATAGATTTATTTTATGTAACTTTGTATGTGTAATTATGAAGTGTTTATTCTTTGTTAGTTAAGGTCATTGATTTGTGACAAGGAAATTTAATGTTTGTAATGTATATATGGAAAAACTAAATAATGTTTAAAATAATGAAATTTTATAATATGTGTAAGTTTATAAGATAAACAATGTGTACTGGAAGCTGATTCATGCTTAGGACACTTGTATTGTAAAATATAAAAGATGTAGTGAAATCCCTCCAAATCGGAAGTGGCGTGGCTCGATGTAAAAGGTGGTTTTGCCGATCGAACTGGGCGGCTCCTTGGTGTGAACGGTACGCAGTCAGTGGCTAGCCGTTGCACGGTACACATTGACGGTAGGAAGGGAGGCAATTCGAATCCGCTTTACAAGGAATTTTACTTCGGATGTGGGTTTGGCTGTTGCTTGGTATTCTCGGCAATAAGGAATAGCTCTAACACGTTAAAAATCGGGCGCCAAGAAGAAATTTTATGGAACATTCAAACATCAAGAGCCGTGAGTACAGTTAGCCGCCACGTCGCTTGCCACCACTAATTCGCCATTACTCAACCAACTTCATGCATACAGATATGTATCAGAGCATGGACCAGTTTGTTTGTGTGAGTGATTTTAATAATGATCCAAATGCTGTGTTTGGGACCGTATCTTCTATCCTGATCATCAACCCATGCAGGGTCCCCTCCTAAGTGTTTATAAAACTGAGTATCCTGTTTGAAATGAACTAGTGGTTTATGTATGTTGGTCAAAAGTGCAAGGACCAACAAACGTGCAGTTACTTAGAATTTTGCTAAAGTGCTCTCAGCTTATTGCAGAGTATCATTTTGCAAAAGTACTGTGCCAGATTGTGTATATGTCACTGTCTAAAATACCTGCTTCACAGGTAATGAAAAAGGCAAATTAGCTAAACTCGTTTGAAACATAATTTAGCCTTGGTTACTATCATGAATGATTTTTTAAGTTAATTGAGCTCAGTGTTGAATAATTTACCTTGAAATGTAAAATATAAACTACCCCAAGTGAAGTTAAGAAGTGACTTTGTTTAAATTAAATTTTACTTCTGACATAATCATAGAGTTTGACGAGTGATACTATACCAGTTTATGGGTCCCCACCATATTCTTCTCATATTAGAAAGATAATTGAAATATTATTGCTGCTAAGGAAAAGAAATATAAGCGGAAGGATATTAACAGTGTAATTGTGGTATAATTTATCTTTATTTATGGTTTATACATGCCAGTTAAGACAGAGACCCCTCAGGTCCATCTTTGATCTTGCACCTCTTAAATTAACATTTTAGTACTGATTCAAATAATGGTCTTGAGTGTAACTATTATTAGTGTAAGTTTGGTATAATTTTTGCTTTCTATGATTACTAGTTTGTGCATTATTGGTAACTGTTGCCACCCACAGCTTAGAGTGCCCTGTGTGTGCTTGTATCCTGTGTGCTATGAAAATGGAAATATTAATGAAATCAACTTCAATAACTAACATTCAATTTTCTTAAACATATATTTTCAAATTCATGTGCCTAATTGGGCTGGCGACGGTTTATTGTTTCATTTTTATATGAATTTTACTACTTTCATTAAGCCCAAAGTTAAATCCTGTTTAGTTTTGTATTAATTACAATATCTTAAATATTACAGTCCAATACCTTTATCCATTAACACACATGCGGTCAAAATTCCCATATCCTCTCAGAGGGTAACATTAGCTTGTTTCACAGCAGGTTAGTGTTATAACGTACACAGTAAACAAATTTCATTTTCTTTCTTTCATTACTTTTAGTCAAAGATAACTTTACATATACATTTTCAAATTGAATTTATACGATATTAGTTCTATATCATGGCATCTCATGGAAACGATTTAATCTGTCACTTTTAGGTGTCTCTCACGTCACGTAGAAAACTGGCAGCACACACAGGCATTTTCTCGCGATGAATATGGACCAAGTATCAAGAAAATGAGAGGAGAAAGTATAAACATTTCTTATTAGCTAAAATATAGATCACAAAGTTACAGAGCAGTTTGATATTCGTTCAAATGTATTCGCTATCACCTGTAACAATAACGACATGACAATGTACTGAACCAGAGTAAATGAATAACTTCAGATATAAATGAAACGGTATAGGAAAACATTAAAAATTTTGTCAAATTCGTTAAAAGGGCATAAATTCTCCAGATAACAGAACGGTTCGTCAAACATAACTACCAGACACCACATCTACTCCAGCCTACTTATTGCATTTGGGATTAATTGGATCAACATTTTCACCTGCACACGTCTTTACATTGTCAAATGAATTATTCCTGGATACCTGAACGTATGTCTCAACCTACAATTTCTTTCACTCATGTTGTACCATAAAAGTTTTCTCCACAATACATTGCAGTATCTCTTCTGCTTTGTAATTATTCGTACTACCCATTTAATCTTCAATACTCCACTGTAGCAGTGTATTTCAGAATCTTCTGTTCTGTTCATTTATCCATTACCGTCGCCCGCGGTTCGCTTCGTATCAATGCTACACTCTAAAGGAACACATTAAAAAAAACTTCCCAATACGTAACATTTACATAACGTCCAACATAAATTTCAATGTTAACGTCTAACATATATGTAACACGTTACTCTTTTTCAGCAAACCTTTTCTTGCTACTATCATTCTGCATGTGATATCCTCTTCACTTTTACCTTCGTCAGTTATATTGCTGAGTAAATAACAAAACTCGTCTGCCACTTTAAACGTCTAAAGTCGTCATATTAATGCCCGTAGCATCGCCTAAATTACTTCATCTATACTATATTTCCCTTGTTTTATTTAACGACATCTTATAATTTGTTTTCAAGTCGCTATCGATTCCGATGAATTGCTTTTCCAGGTCCTTTGGCATCTCTGACAGAATTACAGAGTTTTCCTTAAAACTTAAGGTTTTTAATTCCTCCCCCTAAGCTTTAATTACCTCAGCAAATTTCACCATGGTTTCCTTTACTGCTCGATGTATTGGGGAAAGGCTACAGCCCTGCCTCAGCCCTTCTCATTTACTGGCTCCCTTTCACCTCCTTGCTTTCTCATAACTGCATTGCAGTTTCTCTACAAGTTGTATATAACCTTCTTCTCTCTCTGTTTGATCCCTGTTAACTTCAAAATCTTCTAAGACTGCATTCCAGTCAATATTGACAAAAACTTCTTTTCGTTTGGGGAGTGTTGCCACAAGTGCTCATTCGTCTTTCCACAACCCAGAACTTCTCCAGAATGGCTTCTGTCACTTGTTTCTTACTCCTATAGCTAATCCGTATTAGTGTTTTACAACCATGACATAAAAACTAATATTTCGTCAGCACCTACCCTATTTGGAGTCAAGAAAGTAATCCTCTACTTTGAAAAGAAGGTAGCAACATTCTTCTACAATTCTGGTGGTATACTGGCTGTGCTATACATCCAGGTCGCATACACGGTGGGCCCAAGTATCGGTTCGTTATATGCAGCTACTCACGGAGGTCCCAATGTGGGCAGTAATCATCGTATGGCAACGAAACTTCGCAGATACACCATGTGATCAATACTATCCGGACACCTGGCTGGAAATTACTTACAAGTTCGTGGCGCCCTCCATCGGTAACGCTGGAATTCAGTATAGTGTTGGCCTTGATGACAACTTCTACTCTCGCAGGCATACGTTCAACCAGTTGCTGGAAGATTTCTTGGGGATTGGCAGCCCATTCTTCACGGAGTGCTGCGCTGAGGAGTGGTATCGATGCCGGTCGCTGAAGCCTGGCACGAAGTTGACGTTCCTAAACATCCAGGAGGTGTTCTGTAGGATTCAGGTCAGGACTTTGTGCAGGCCAGTACATTACAGGGATGTTCCACTCCACCACAGACCGTGCATTATGAACAGGTGTACAGCTACTTCATGACAACATAAACTCCATCCACCCACAAATACAATTCACCACTGAAACACAAACAGATGAAAAACTTCATTTCTTTGATCTCACCGTACACAAGAGAAACAACTAACATGAATTCACAATCAACAGAAAACCCACAATCAACAGCACCATTATTCACAACCAATCCAATCACCCCATAACTCACGAAGAAGTCAGCTTCAGTTATATACTTCAAAGACTGAACAAAATACCCATGAGCAAATATGATTACCCACAAGAACTGAACACAATAAAAGAAACTGCACAGGAGAATGGATATGATGCAAAGGGAATAAACAAAATAAACTGCAAAATACAAAAACAAATAACACACAACCATGAAACACACACGCAAACAAACACAACACACAACAAATCAGCAGACAGTAACCAACAAATGGCATATAACAACTTACAACAACAAAGTCACACGCAGGGTGGGTAACATACTAAAGAAACAAGGACTCAACATCACATTTAGAACCAACAACACAATACAAAGCAGACTTGGAAGAAATAACACCATCACTGACAAATACAGCCAGTCTGGTATTTACCAACTTCCTTGCAAAAAATGGTTCAAATGGCTCTGAGCACTATGGGACTTAACATCTGTGGTCATCAGTCCCCTAGAACTTAGAACTACTTAAACCTAACTAACCTAAGGACATCACACACATCCATGCCCGAGACAGGATTCGAACCTGCGACCGTAGCAGTCGCGTGGTTCCGGACTGAGCGCCTGAACCGCTAGACCACCGCGGCCGGCCAACTTCCTTGCAACAGCTGTCAATCTGTATATGTGGGTCAAACATGTAGGAATTTCAGAGCCAGGTATACAGAACACCTCAGAGCTCTGAAAAGCAATAGCTCACACTCAACATTTGCAGACCACCTGATAGCACACAATCACCACCCAACAAACATTGAAACTGACTTACACATCCTAAAAACTAGTAGCTACCTATACCAAAAATTAACTATAGAAGAAAACTACCACACCCAAAAATCAATAGCCCAAGGAAAGAAAGTACTCAACGAATACACTCACTCATCAGCGTCCATAAAACCCTCTTCGCCACAATACAAGAATGATACGAATAACACCCACACCAAAACTACTCATGGAAAAAAAATCTTTCTACCTCTCCCTCCCTCTCTCTCTCTCTCTCTCTCTCTCTCTCTCTCTCTCTCTATATATATATATATATATATATATATATATATATATATGTATATATATATATATATCTCTACCCCTATCTCTATCTGTCTACCTCTCTCTCTCTCTCTCTCTCTCTCTCTCTCTATCCATCTCACTCTCTCTCTGTCTCTCTCTTTATCCATCTCTCTCTATCTCTCTCTCTCTCTCTCTCTCTCCATCTATCTCTCTCTCTGTCGCAGTACTCAACACACAAACGCAAACCCACGCAAACCATACACCGCTGACGCCAAATACAATTCAAACTTGCGCGCGTCACCCAGTAAAACACGCTACGAAGCAAATGAACACCACACAGCCACAACAACACGTAATGGCAGCGAGAACTCCGCCTATGTTTTGAGAAATCGAAAAAATTGCAGTGCCCAGCGACCATAGGTTAAGAAGTAAGCGAACAACATAGGAGAACGCACCACAACTTCAAAACTGTAAGTTACACACGAAAAACCTGATACTGACTCGTTTCCGTTCGTAAATGCATTACAAACAGAAAAATAAGTTACGTATTGCTGTTTGCAGATGACAAGTTGTATATTGTGTAGCAGAATAGCTACCAAAATAAATGGACAATAACATAATGTAAGATATGTTAACTAATGCTTACATCCACTTTTCGCCAATTAAGCTATAACGTTGTAAACAACACAAATGTTAATATTTAACAACTATTTTACAGTAAAAATAAAAATTGAACCCACTGACGACAGCACACAACTGCTGAAACATGTATGGGTGAAACAAAACAAAAAAGGTGTCTTGCATAAGGCGGAACTTCTCATCCCACCCGCTATGTAAGTAATTCGGAAATAATGTAATCTGTGGCGGATGACTTGTTTCACGTTAAGTCTTTGAGCGCTTGTCAAATTCTTCTCACAGAATCGCTTCACTATTCATCTCGTTTTCATTCACTTTACTTTGCTCTTTCAACATTGTTTTCAACAAGATATTTTCCTTAATGCAGTCATTCTACAAATTTCTTCCAGCTTGCAGCCATTTTTTGTAATTTTTGTGTAAATCAGATAGCTTCATAGTTGCTAGTCTCCACCCGAAAGTCACATTTCTTGTACTACGTCTCGTTCCAATTATTTCTTCTGACTAATCGATGTTTGGTCGCTATACAGTTTGTCCGTTTGATCTTATGGACTGTCAGAGAATCAGCTGGTGTCTGCGATCAATTATTTCTGATAAATTTCATTTCAGTTAATAACATTTAGATCGTCTATCGCTGTTTGCAGACCGCAGTTAATCTGTGTACGTTGTGTCATTTCTGTGAAGTGGAGCTTACATTTAACAACACGATCAGCGGAACCTTCTGCACCACATCCATATACATGGGTCGTGAAGTAGACGTACCTCGGATGTGGCCACTGAATGTACCCTTAATAGTTGGGAATAAAGTGTACTATCGCTCTGCAGTGAACTCACTGTCCCAATCAGACCCATCTAGTTTCTAGAACTGTGCAACTAACTGGACGTGAGCTGTGCCTCACTGTTGTTGACAGTGGTTCAAGGAAGACCGCCATACGGCAGGAGCATCAAGTGCTGTGCCGGGGCTTCTGGTTCACACGAGTGCACCGCCCGCTCCTAAAGTTCCCTCACTAATTCTACCCCTGGCATGTAAGCGTAGTCAGCGCAGTAAACATGGTGAATTAACATCTGTAAACAAACAGACGTACATTCAACCAGACAGTCGTGAGCTGGCAGTGTTAAGAACGTGACGAGCCACTGTTGTGTCAACGTTGTTGTGCCGCAAATCGCAATGGAATTGCATCTCTAAGCAAAGTTTCAAGACTTTCGCCAGAATATTTTGACGAAGACTGTGCAAAATTAGTCCCGCACAATTTGACTCCCGGGCAAAAACAGCGTCGCGTGGATGCCTGCCGCAACTTGATTGAAGTACAAAATGCAGACATACGAGGTGTGGCTAGAAAAAAACCGGACTAGTACTGGTGAAACAATAAAACGAATGCAATAAGGCTGAAAGTCGCGTGGCCTGTCACGTGACTCTCGCTCCGCCTACTGCTCGAGTTTCATCTGCCTCCTACACTCAGTCTGTCCGTGGCGTCTGTTTTAAGTAGTTGACGTTTTGTCCGTGCGTCGGAAAATGTTGAGTGTACAGAAAGAACAGCGTGTTAACATCAAATTTTGTTTCAAACTAGGAAAATCTGCAAGTGAAACGTTTGTAATGTAACAACAAGTGTACGGCGATGATTGTTTATCGCGAACACAAGTGTTTGAATGGTTTAAACGATTTAAAGATGGCCGCGAAGACACCAGTGATGACACTCGCACTGGCAGACCATTGTCAGCAAAAACTGATGCAAACATTGAAAAAATCGGTAAACTTGTTCGACATGATCGCCGTTTAACAATCAGAGCAGCGTCTGAGTTAACAGGAGTTGACAAGGAAAGTGTTAGGCAGATTCTTCATGAAAGTTTCAACATGAACAAAGTGTGTCCAAAAATGGTTCCAAAGTGTCTCACAATTGAACAGAAGGAACGCCGAAGAATGATTTGTTCTGACATCCTGGAAAACATTTAAAGTGATCCCACCTTCTTACAAAATCGATGCATTGGAAAACTCCTGGTTCTCCACGACAAAAAAAAAGCACGAATGTCAAAATCGAAATTCAAGGCAATGATGATTGTTTTTTTTTTTTTTGACATCAAAGGGATTGTGCACATTGATTGGGTACCAGAGGGACAAACAGTGAATCATCATTACTACATTAGCGTCCTGGCTACCCTACGTGAGCGAGTACGGAGAAAACGGAACGATTTGTGGAGAAAAAAGTCATGGATCCTTCACCAAGACAATGCCCCAGCTCACAGTGCGTTGTCAGTGAAGACGTTTTTGGCAAAACACAACATTCCCATCTTAGATCATCCACCCTACTCACCTGATTTGGCCCCCTGTGACTTTTTTCTTTTCCCTAAAGTCAAGTCAGCTTTGAAAGGAACTAGATTTGAGACTGTTGAAGCAGTAAAAGAAAAAGCGACGGAACTAATGTATGGACTTACCGAAAATGATCTGCAGCATTGCTATGAACAGTGGAAAATTCGTATGGAGCGGTGTAGAGACCGAGGAGGAGAGTACATTGAAGGAGATAACACGAAATTGCAAATAATTGTAAATAAATGTTTTTTCCAGCATCAGTCCGGTTTTTTTCTAGCCGCACCTCGTATGTTTTCTGGAAAAAATCATCACCTGTAATGAGACTCGGTGTTATCAGTACGAAACTACCACAAAACTTCAATGCAGGAATTCAAATGAAGCGTCAACGCTTTGACACCATACCCGACATTCAAGTCATTGTGACGCGTGAGTTTAACAACATCGCAAAGAAGGTCCTCTATGACACTTTCATATGTTTGTATGATTGTTCTGTCCGTTGCACTTAAGTGGGGGGAGACTACGAAGAACACCTAAAGCATTTTTCGCTAGCCCAGTCACTAAACATTTTGGACTGAATTGCAACAAAAATCTTTGCTGCTCGCTAAGAGTTCTCTCGCACCCCACTACCATCAATGACCCATCCAGTGGTGTAGGTAAAGTAAGCGAAGGAAGTGTGATTCGAGTCCTGTCGACAACAAAACCATTAATGATGGACACACAAACTCCGGCTGCTTAAGGGTGACGGAGGAAAGTACACGTATCGTTCTCCGTTCCAGAATTTGCCTTAAGCAATTCAGGAAAACACAGGGCGTTTCAAAATGAATATACGGTTTTAACGCTTTGTAGCGCATATTACATTCACGTTACAATTTCAAATAATACACCAAGTGAAAGAGAAAGACAAACAGCTCTTCTTGCAATTATTCAGTGTGAACAGCGACCTCACGTCGAGTCGATATGCGAGTTGTTCCCAAACCTTGATCAATGTGTCAGGAGTAACTGTTGCGATAACACTGTTTCTAAAGTCTGATACATCAGCTGGTATCGGAGGCACACACACATGATCGCGTCAGATCGTCGAGGTCTTTCATAAAATGCTGTGTCAACCGGCCCCTTGCGTCCAATCCACCGGTCGGATACAACGTCGTTTAACCAGCTGTGTACTGAGTTATGCCAGTGAGGTGGCGCACCATCTTCCTCCCAAATAAAAATGCGTTGTTCAGCTTCTTCTCATTGGGGCACGGGCCACAGCTATAATACAAGATAAGAAACATCAGTTACAGTTGGTTCACCAAAAAAGAAAGGTCCATAAACTTTCCACGGGGATACATCTTGGGCCTAAGCGTGAAAAATGGGTTTCTAAAAAGACAATCGTGTGAAAGCCAGCTCGCGCTATTCGTCCATGAGACTCAGAGGGCCATAGACACGTGTTCCTAGGTAGATGCCGAGCTTCTTGACTTCCGCAAGGTGTTTGATACAGTTCCCCACAGTCGTTTAATGAACAAAGTAAGAGCATAAGGACTATCAGACCAATTGTGTGACTGGATTGAAGAGTTCCTAGATAACAGAACGCAGCATGTTGTAACCTCCCCCTCACTTATCGACCTTTATGACAGTGAAAAATTGAACCGCGTGTACCTAATGGAAGGTTGGGAAAAGCAATCGTCACCAAAGTTAATCTGTCGGTAAAGAGGGAGGAAAGGGTTACATCTAAATGAAAGGAAAAATGCAAATGAAACTGGTGGAAATTAATTCTGAAAAGGGGTAAAGTTAATAAAGAAAGTAAATGTGCGGCCGTTATGTTAACAATTAACTAGCGGTAATTAGACATTTGAGATTTGGGGGAAATTACAGTTGCCAGTCCTATGGACAATTACTATAGTAACTGAAAAAGAAAGGTTATCACACATATAATTAGCATTAGAAGCGTGGCAACAGAAGGTTGACACGTGTAGTGTGAAAACTGAATGTTTGTCAGAAGTAATAAATTTCGCTACACTCTGACTTAATTTAGCAAAAGAATTAATAAAACCGGAAAATTGAAAGTTAATTAAGTGACTGAAATTAATAGTGAGATTTGTTTCTGAAGCACAACGAAATTCAGTAAAATACGGTTAGTCTTGGGCTACCTCAACAATCATTTCGAAAGCTACTTGAATCTACGCAATTTAGAAATAAGAGATTTAACTTTGAACTTGAATTAAATGATTCTGAACAATTAACAATAGTAAAATTTAGCACGTACCAAGCTGAGATGCAGTCACAGGTAAGCTAAAATACGGTAACAAAACTCGCACTCTTAATTTGTACTTGTGCAATCTAAATATTGTAGCCAGCTATGAATACCTTAACTGAACTTTGAAATTAAAGCAGTGAAATGGAATGATATTACTTTAATGCTGGCGTTTGAATTTCAACGACACTCCGGTTCACTCCGGAAAAGGAAGGGATCCTGCTTGGTAACGCAATTGGGACAATGAGCAACAAAGGTTCATGCTAAGCTGCTGTAATTTTGCCAGGCAAATGGAACAATTTTGAAAAGCTGAGGTCTGCCATACAGTTCTAAAACTTTACGTGCTTCCAGTCTTCCTTGTTGGTTGATTGAAGGTTTGAAGTCGTCGATTGAGGAGGTGGCGACAGTCACTCATTGTCGGCCGTCGCTGTTGCAGAAGCTGGATGTTGGCGCGCCTTCTTCTCGACACGGTCACCAGGCGAAACGGGCTCTTCATGTGCGCCAGCTAAGGCTTCCCGTCCGCGACATCGTGTCAGAAACTATCATAGCGAGTCGAGGGCAATTACATGCTGCCAAACCCCGAAAGCGCGGCAACTCGCGGAAGCGTCACACAACGCACCTGCTCCACCGCACTTCTCCAGCCAGACCCCTCTCTGCTTTGCCCGCGTTCCACGCGGCAGAGTTAACACTACCAAAGATCCTAAACACTTTGGTTCTCCACACGACCTATCGATGTATTCGTTCGACAGCATAGTTTTCCCTAGGCAAGACCCAGCGTAAAATACAAATAATATTTACAAAACAAACCAATTATACGTCGACATAGATGCATAAATATATATACAAATAGTAAAACAATTACAATATATAAAGGCACAGAAATGTCATATATTTAGGTAACAAAATAAGGAAAAAAATTTATAGTACAATAGATGGAAATAGGAGGATATGCATTTCCGGCGTTACAATGTCATTCTCAACGGAGAGAAGTCCTACGAAGTAAGAGTGATTTCAGGTGTGCCGCAGGGGAGTGTCGTAGTATCGTTGTTATTCACAACATAAATAAATAACCTTGTGGATATCAGCGGAAGTTCACTGAGGCTTTTTGCGGATGATGCTGTAGTACATCGAGAGGTTGTAACAACGGAAAATTGTACTAAAATGCAGGAGGATCTGCAGCGAACTGACGCATGGTACCGGGAATGGCAATTGAATCCCAATGTAGACGAGTGTAATGTGCTGCGAATACATAGAAAGAAAGATTCTTTATCATTTAGCTACAATATAGCAGGTCAGCAACTGGAAGCAGTTAATTCCGTAAATTATGCGGGAGTAGGCATTAGGAGTTATTTAAAATGGAATGACCACATAAAAATAATCGTCGCTAAAGCAGATACTACATTGAGATTCATTGGAAGAATCCCAAGGAAATGCAATCTGAAAACATAGGAAGTAGGTTACAGTACACTTGTTCGCCCACTGCTTGAATACTGCTTACCAGTGTGGGATCCGTACCAGATAGGGTTGATAGAAGAGATAGAGAAGATCCAACGGAGAGCAGCGTGCTTCGTTGCAGGATCATATAGTAATCGCGAAAGCGTTGCGGAGATTGTAGATAAACTCCAGTGGAAGACTCTGCAGGAGAGACGCTCAGTAGCTCGGTACGGGCTTTTGTTGAAGTTTCGAGAACATACGTTCACCGAGGAGTCAAGCAGTATATTGCTCCCTCCTACGTATATCTCGCGAAGAGACCATGAGGATAAAATCAGAGAGTTTAGAGCCCACACAGAGGCATACTGACAATCTTTCTTTCCACGATCAATACGAGACTGGAATAGAAGGGAGAACCGATACAAGTACGCGAGGTACCCTCCGCCACACACCGTCAGGTGACTTGCAGAGTATGGATGTAGATGCAGATGTAGATGTAGAATGATGGACACACAAACTCCGACTGGGTAAGGATGAGGAAGGAGAGTGCACGTATCCTTCTCCGTTGCAGAATTTGCCTTAAGCGATTCAAGAAAATACAGGGCGTTTTAAAATGAATACACCGGTTTTAAGGCTTTGTAGCACATATTACATTCATCTTACAATTATAAAGCCGGCCCCAGTGGCCGTGCGGTTCTAGCCGCTACAGTCTGGAACCGAGCGACCGCTACGGTCGCAGGTTCGAATCCTGCCTCGGGCATGGATGTGTGTGATGTCCTTAGGTTAGTTAGGTTTAAGTAGTTCTAAGTTCTAGGGGACTGATGACCTCAGATGTTAAGTCCCATAGTGCTCAGAGCCATTTGAACCAAGAAGAAAGGCCCATAAACTTTCCGTGGGGATACTTCTTGGGCCTAAGCGTGAAAGACTAGCACTCGTTAAACACGTTTCTCAGTCACTCTTTGTCATTTCATACTCTTCCCATTGCGCTCAGGTATACAAACAAAACTGTTTGCGTTGCTATTTCATTTGGTGCATTATTTACAATTGTAATATGGACGTAATAAATGGTACAACGCCTTAAAACCGGTATGTTCATTTTCAAACACCCTGTATGAGAAACGTGAATCACAACGACAGGATGGACAGTTGAACCATTGGCTCCCACCCCTGAAGTCACCCATTATTAATATAATCTTCATTTTTGGCAACCTTTGCTCTTATTTCTAACACGTTATTTAAGAGTGAACAGCGACCACAATGTTGTTACCAGAACGCCCCACATTAGCGGGTGGGGTGACAATAAAGGTGAAACAAACAAAGTCCACACAGTCTGGTTGTTGTAGGGACAATATCTGACGAGATGAAAATTTTTAAGCATTTACCGAAAACATTGTGTCGACTGGGTACCCAAAAATATATGAATGGGCATCCGGCAGCTGTGTTCGACGCTGTCTGTTGCCAAACGCAATGTCTCCTTGTAACGAACTACTGTGTTTGTCGTTGGACATTAGACCACGTACGCCATTACTATCACTTGCGCCGCGAGGGAAAACATTCCTGTGCTGGTTGTTTGATGGTTCGTTTTCATCTTCCACAACATTCTCTGGTTTCTGTGTAGTGAGCGTATGTAACATCATCACTCGCAATCTCAACTTTCTGGTACATTTTCACTGATCTTATTACAACCGATTGACTCGGTCAGAATCAGCTTGCCCTCGGCCTGCTGATGTATAAGACCCGACTCCACTGGGCGAAATTTTTTAACTAACTAACAAACGACTGGATGTACAAGCTCTACTCACATTAATGTGACCACCTGTCAAAAGCCTGAATAACCTTATGTAGCACGAACATGCAGGAAGAAAGTCACTTAGGCTGTTTAAGTTTTTTTGCTGGTAACGCCATGTAGCGCTCTGTATGAAAATCACTGACTGTGCTGTGTGCAGTCTGTGGCTGGTTTGCACTGTTGGAATATTTGCTATAGTAGTGTTGGGCAGTTGGATGTGAACAGCGCGTAGCGTTGCGCAGTTGGAGGCGAGCCGCCAGCAGTGCTGAATGTGGGGAGAGAGATGGCAGAATTTTGAGAGCGGACGATCTGGACGTGTGTCCATCAAAAAGAGCAAATTTTTTAGACTGGATGTCATGAACTGATATACATATGGTTACTTTTGAACATTATAAAGGTAAATACATTGTTTGTTCTCTATCATAATCTTTCATTTGCTGACTATGCCTATCAGTAGTTCGTGCCTTCAGTAGTTTGAATCTTTTATTTAGCTGGCAGTAGTGGCGCTCGCTGTATTGCAGTAGTTCGAGTAACGAAGATTATTGTGAGGTAAGTGATTCATGAAAGGTATAGGTTAATGTTAGTCAGGGCCATTCCTTTGTACTTAACTCATTTGCTTTTTGATTGAAGTTACTAGTGAAAAATTCAATGTCATTATTAAATAAAAATTGAGAAAACTCAAAAAAAGTTAAATTGTGTGGTTACTGGGTTCAATAAAAACTAATACGATATTGACTGAGATAAACTGATCCATTCTGAAAATGATTGAATATAAATTTTTAACTCTCTATAATGATTCAATTTATAAAACTTTAGTTTGGGAATCATTTACATAAAACAGATTAAAAATGTACCAACGAACTCACAATATGCAGTGAACGCTTAAATACCTTTGATGTCTTCATGACGTCGAATTTTAATAATTCATGAATAATTATCGATTATATAATTATAATATTCTTCAAGTAATATATAGCTGGTGGCGAACGGTCACACCGCTCTGTCTCTACACACAATTTCACTGCACAAAGGTCGACTCATGAGAGTTCTGTCGACAATGCTGGGCGCTTCTCACCACGCTCCCTATGTATCAACGCGCGGACTCTCCCGCCAACAAAGAACTTCATGCTGATATCACTGTCACCTTCGATATGCAAAGAACTTAAATAAATTTTACGAAACATTTCTCTTAACGTTTTTCTTACACACTATATTTGTTATTTACATACTTCTTAGCTTGTAAATATTTTTCGTGGCCTGTTTTTTTCTATTGACATATTTCAGCTGGACGGTGTATAATTCGAAATGATCTGTCTTTGTATGCATATATGGAATTATTTAATTTTAAAAATGTGTAAGGGAGACAGACATTATTTGACAAAAGTGGCAGTTCGTAATACTAGACAAGAGCAAATAGAACATATTAACGGTCCGCAACGTCAGGCGTCCTGTTGACTGAACGTCGCGGTGGACGAGAGGGAGAGATTTTGCTCTCTGGCAAATATGCTGGATAGCGAGAGTGGAAGGTTTGCTGTTTAATTTTCAAAAAATGGAGGCAGTTCCGTGTTCCCTTTTTGTTTACAACATCCTGCACGGCGCCAGCTGCAATTTCCGGTCCACAAGCGGCAAATTATTACGAGCTGTTTACGGTTTCGCTCGTATCGTGTGTTACAGCAGGTGTGCTGAAACTGTAAGGTAATATTCATGGAATGGAGGGGAAAGCTCAAGGATCGATACATAAAAGCAGGTGCCAGCCATAAATTAGCTAGTTTTTAGTGCAGGCGCAGCGATGATTGATAGCTTCTCTTGGAACTACTCTCTCTCGTCTTACACAGACAGCCCGTTTCAAGGGTGACTGAGATCTAAACAGTTGTGGTTTGAAAGCGCTGGAAAGTCGGCATGTTAAATGCCTTTTTTATCAAAACTGCATAGTCTATAAATATGTTTCAATTGTAGTCTCTAGGTTTTGCCTGTTTATGTAAACCACAAAATCTGCTTATTGCCAGAAGATGATGAGTTACATTTATGCCACCATCAGTGGGTCATCCCTTGTTAATGTCTGAGACTCCGCGTTTTATGGAATAACTGTTGCGTGAAAAATTAGGTATAAACCTTTCTTATCCATCGTTATCTTTCACCCAAATCTCTATAATGTTGCGTCGTATAGAACCTCCATTAAATTGTCGGGTGGTTTGTTATCTTAAACAACGTCGTAGCTCTATGAAAGCAGTAAGAGAGATAATAAAATCAGTTTCTTGTTTCACTGTAATTTCGTTGTAAGAAAATCTTTTTCGTCAATGGTTTATTTGGTGGTAACTTAGCACTTACTATCGCCATTCGCAAGAGTTTCAGTTCATCAAGATTCAATTTCTACCTCCCAATACCACTCCGTTGCTCCAGCCTATGGACCAGCAGATTATTTATAACTTTAAGAAACTTTAGATAAAGCACGCTTCGAGCATTGCTTTGAGTTGAGTTTTGGAAATATTACTTCAACATCGTTGCCTATGTCAAGATGATTGAAATCGCTTGGTTAAGGGTTACCAAGCTAAGTCTCACTTCTCCATGGAACAAGCTTTGGCTGGAGTGCGTTGTCGAATGTGACTCTGAGGCTTTTGAATCAGTACCGGTGGAGTCTTTAGCCAATGAGATTGTGTCTTTGTCCAACAGCACGGGACAAAAAAATGATATCGATGAACCTGCGGAATATCACAGCATTGTGTTTTACAGCAGAAAGTTTTGGAGACGACTTCTTCAGAGGAGGAGGAGGAGGAGGAGGCGGTAACGGCAAAGCAGAAATCTTCTAGAGCAGTAAGTGCAATGCTGAAAGCATGAGAATCAGTTGCATCGTCCACTGAAAATCATCATCCCAATAGAGTAGTTGCTATGCTTGCTACAACTTTATTTGACAAGTAATGCCGTGTCGCACTCTCGCCTAGAGTTGATGCGTCGGCAAAAACAAATGACTATAAATACCTTCCTGATAAAAAAGAATTGATTATGTATCGTGAGTAATAAAGTACATAACACTGTACGTATAATTTTCGTTGAACAAATGACATGAATAAGATAAAACTTTTAGTACTTTTCTGCATGGAACGCATTATCATATTCCACATTAATTTATAAGGGATAACTTGTTTCGCTTAACGAGTGTTTCGCACTACAAGTATGATTCTGGAACGAACTGCGCTCGCTATGTGAGCTTCCAGTATTGGGCTTCTGAGTATTCGCACTGGCTGAGGCAGGATGAACATCAGAGGCAGTGTCGTGCGAGCGTTTTGTGCGGGATTATTGGAGGCTCCAATAAGATAGAGTGACTCATTCAGCAGTACTCGTGTGAAGAGACACACCACATCGAAACTTACCATTATGTCAGTCCACGATGTGTTGCTGCCTCAGCCGTTGTAGAAAGTCCTCTTAGTTCCGAATGTGGTGCACACATTTGCCCACATGTGGTGCAAGCATCTTCTATAGGTAATTTGCACACGAATACTGCTGAATCATTCACTCGATCTTATTGGAGAGAGGTTCGATGGAGCTCTCCTCGACATATTCAGGAACATACTGACCTCGATGAACTTCCTATATGGGGGTCAATTTTATGAGCGAACGGAAGGGATGGCAATGGGCAGTCCTCTATCACCAGTGGTTGTCAATTTATTCATGGAAAGAGTTGAAGAGGAGGCCCTTATATAGGCCACATATCAACACAGGTCCTTGTTTTTAGATATGTGGACGATACCTGCGTCATTTGGCGCCATGGTAGGGAGAAACTAGATGATCTTTTGGAACATCTGAATTCACGCCACTCGAATATAACATTCACAATGGAACTGGATAAGGATGGACAACTCCCATTGGTGGATGTATTAAACTAGAGGATGGCTGATGGCACATTTTGGCACAGTGTGTACCGCTGACACACACACTGACGTATACCTGCAAACCAACAGCTCCTACCATCCGACACAGAAGAATGGGGTGCTCAAAATTCTAGTCCACAGAGGGTCAGACCCCAACAGTTTGGCGATGAAAATAGAACACTTATAGTCGGTGTTCAGCAAGAATGGATTCTCATCTAAAGACATTCAGAAGGCACTTCGATCTCCCAGTCAACCACAGGATCCAGAAGAAGAACCAGAAGACGCAAAGAGTGTGGATCCATCTCTGCTAAGATTAGCAGAATTCTCATGAAACATGACATCAAGAGCGTATTGTGTCCACCCACTAAGATTGGGGCAATATTAGGGAATGTAAAGGATGACCTTTGGTTACAGAAGCCTGGCATTTACAACATACCATGCAGTATGGCATGTGATACATCGGCCAGACCACCAGGACTGTAGACATCAGGTGTAAACAACATCAGAGGCACACTAGACTCGGACAACCAAATCAGTCGTAAGAGAACACTGTCTAGAGCTCGGTCACTCGATGAACTACAATGACACCAAGACTGTCACACGGACCCCTAGATATTGGGACAATGTCATAAAAGAGTCCATCGAGATGAAGATGACTGAGAATCTCATTAACCGTGACAATGGATACCAGCTCAGCACGTCCTGGGATCTGGCTCTTGAACTTCTGAAAACTCAACGCAAAACACATCGATATTTCACAAGAAACAGGAGTCGGGACCGAGAAAACGGCCACGAAACAGAGCCCTTCCGCAATGCTTAAGTTCTAAGGATAGGATAAGGATGCAGGATTTTACCTGATAGCATTGCCTGCTTCGTCAGAGGAAAGATGTTGTGATAAACTTCTTTATATGTTTTGTGTCATCTGGTTATGCTGGATGGTAGGGTCGTATCTTCAAGTACAGAACTGCAAGCAGTGTCCGTTGGGTGCACCCTCAGTTACGCAGCGGTCAAGGAGGAATGGGCCGCTGATAGCGGTATCGATCGTCTTGAGGAGCGCCAACTTCCCGGATGAGGGGATTGGCACACGCGTGAGATCGTCTGTAGAAATGGCTGGCATTCTTCTGGATGCAAAGCATTACTTCCGGTTCGTCAGCTTGTTGCTGGAGGTAGTGATGCTGATGAAATACACAGTGAAGGATCTTGTTCTGCTGCACCTGGGGATGCTGAATATGCGTGTGGGCCACATTGCCCCAGGCCTCACATGCGTAGTCAACAATGGGACGAATATATAAGTGGAAGATGAGGAGGCCATTCCGGACAGAGAGGTCACACCCTTCGTTGAGGAATGGGTATAGCACTCCCATCCGCTGGTGGACTTTAGCACGAACAGCATTACTATGCGGCTTCCAGAGGAGTCGGTCGCCCATGACGACGTCCAGGTACCGGATAGTCTTCTGCCAGGGGAGGAAGGTACCGTGAAGACAGTGGCTTGTGTCTTCATAGGGTTGAAACGGATGCGCCAGCATGCTGCCAGAGTTCCAGGTCGTCGCACACTCGCTGCACATTGGAATGCATGGCCGCATGCCACCAGCTCCTGGTGTAGAGCACCATGTCATCTGCGTAGACTGCTTTCTCCACACTGGGTGACAACGGAAGGTCTGAGGTGAAAATGGCATAAAGGACCGAGCCCAGGACGGAGATTTGAGGCACCCCAGCATTGATAGGCCTGGCGGTGGAGAGGGCTGCTTCAGCCCAGATGGTGAAGGTTCTACGCTGCAGATACGACGAGATGAGGCACACGTATGCCCAGGGAAAGCCAAGGTGATCCATCTTCCACAGCAGACCAGCGTGCCAGACGCTGTCAAACGCCTTGGTGACGTAGAGAAGGACCGGACCACAGTACTCATGGTTGTTAAAGGCTCAAGTGATGTACTCGACAACACGGACGATCTGCTGGGTCGTGGAACGGTCGCTGTGGCATCCAAACTGTTCGGGCAGGAGGATTTCCCGAATGTCCAGGATGGTCTTAAGTCGGAGAATAAGAAGCCACTCAAACAGCTTGCTGATATGTGGGTCAAACTGATGGACCAGTAGTTTTTCGGGTCTTTCCTGTGCTTTCCCAGCTTTGGGATGGCAACGACGATGGAGTGCTTCCATGCAGACAGATAGATACGAGTACACAGAGCCCAGTTGAAGATGGTTGTGAGGTGAACAATCGCCAGGATCGGCAGTCTCTTAAGAACCCGGCCAGTGATGTTGCCGACTCATAGTGCCTGGGATGCTGGGAGAGCCTTGATGCCCATGCGAACTTCAGCAACGGAAATAGGTGGGATGTCGTCTCGGTCCTCCTCTTCGTCCCTGCGGAGGATGGCCTGCACTTCCGCTTCAGTCCGTTTGACGTGAAGCTGGTCCACACCATCTTGATTAGAAGTAAAATTCTCCTGGAAGACATCCACTAGGAGATTCGCCTTGTCGTCATGGAGATAGACTGTCCCAGTCGGGGTTATAAGTGGTGGTATCCGCGTCTTTCCATTTAGTAAAGAAGCAGACCACATTCCAGTGCATGGGGTCTGGGGTAAACACCTGCAGTTTTTCAGTCCAGGATTGGTTCTTGTGCTGGACAATCGCTGCCTTGATGTTATGGCGCAGGATGCTGATTTGCCGCTTCAGCTGTGGGTCCTGGGTTACTCGCCAGTCCTTGCAGAGGTGGTTGTGAGTGCGAATGTCCTGCAGGATTTCCGCCGGAAGAGCAGAAGTCTGTACCATGCTAGGGTACGGGCTGGGCGTCACCCTCTCCAGAGCTGCAGTGGTAGTATCAGCCAGTCGTTCTGCAGAGGCCTAGTGAATGCCGGCGCTGGCGCCAGCCACCTGTTGTTGCAGGGCAGCAGTAACTCGTCACTGGAAGCAGCGCCAATCTGTTCGGTTGAGGTTGAGGCGGCCCGGTCTCAGTGCCGGGTCGACGTCCAGTTGGAATCGAACAAGTAGATGATCAGAATTCATGGGATAGATTACTTCAGCCGTCATGAACTGGTTAATCCCTCAGGTGGTGGCGACACCAAGAATGTCGGGCCTCCCTCTGCTTGAATAGCATGTCGGCTCCACGGGACCACAGACATACGCATTTACTTCTTCAGCGGCCTGGAGAAGAAGCCTGCCATTGAGGTTGGTGACCAGGGAATTCCATGCAGCATGCTTGCAGTTGAGGTCACCAGCGATGAAATATTTTACAGGACTCTGGAGGAGGAGGCGCGCATCGTCGATGAAGAGCTGCCATTAAGGGCTCCGGTAAACAGCCATAAAGGTGACCGGTCCTGTGGCCATGTCCACTTGTACGGCACTGACTTCGGTAGTCCCAATGGCAGGCGGTTAGACTTCACAGTGCTGGATGGAGGAGCGGATGAAGATCGCTGTACCACTCCCTTGTGTTAACCTGTCGGTCCAGAAGCATCGGTAGTTGGCGATATTGGATCTGATGCCTGGTTTGAGAAAGGTCTCATTGACCAGGCATATGTCCACATCGTGGTCGAACAAAAACTGCCGGAGCTCCTCAAGATCGTGCATGAGGTTAACTGCCTTGCACGCCACTATTCGGAGATCATCCAGGCGATGGCGTCTAGGCATGGTGGGCGACCATGGTGACTTCAGTGTGTGCCCAGAGGCTGCATGTGCTCGTCGCCTCAATCATGGCAGCGATGGTAGCAGGCACGTTGACAATGGCGGTGGTCAACTCAGTTATCATCGTGGTCAGGTGTTGCATCAGCTGGAAAATGTCCAGGAGCCCAACCGAAGGGGCTGCTGTGGTTGGAGAAGAAGCTGGCTGATGGCCCTGACGTTGTGGAGGTGGCAGCACACTTTGCATCTCTGCAGCCGGGGGTCCCGTGGGTGGGAGATGCCCTTCAGTGCATCTGCCACAGAGACACCTGGCTGGATCCCCACCAACTGGCATTCCATCAGAGGGGGCCATGTGCACTTGTCGTTGGCCGGTCGTGTGGGCAGTGGTTGACGCCTCTGGCAGGTATTGGCACGTCTGGAGGGCTGGACAGGCGGAAGACCCCGTTGCCGATGGCTAGCCTCCTTGTGCTTAACGCGGGAGCGAAAATTGGCAGGATGGCTGCCTCCACACAGGCCACAGATGGGCGGTTCATCCCTGCTCTCCTCGGTCATTGCCGGCTGTTGTGGTCAGCAGCACACTTGATACACATAGGCGGCATAGTGCAGTGGCGAGCCATGTGGTTAAACCCATGGCACCGGAAGCATTGGACCGAGCTGCGGGATTTCCTCAGACGTTCCATTGTAATAGAGAGATTGTAGAATCAGGTAAGCTGGGAGATTTCCCAATGCTTGGGTGTATGTTGCAGGATGACGACACGATGTCCGGTGAGCTTGTTGGTTCCGGGCAAAGGATGGTAGTCTACCACCTTTGCCATGAAGCCGAGGTCCTCCAATTCTTCCTTCAGGTCCTCATGTGTTAAGGACGTTGGAACATGCTTCAAGAGCGCCTTCAGGGTCGGCGGACGGACCACTGGATAGGTATACATTAGTATACCCTCCCGCCCAATCATATCTATGACTGCCACATAATCCTCGGTACAGGAGAAGCTGAGTTTGAGTGTGTCACCCCCGGTGTGTTTGGCAGGAATGACTGCTTGCAATTTTCCTTTAGCCATGTGTGCAGTTGCTTGTAAGAATTTTTGAACTGCAACACGACTGGCGGCACCTTCCGCTGTACTTGGCGCTGGGATGGTTGCTGCTGTGCCCCCTGTTGCTGCTGTAGGGGCAGTTGACCGTCGTCCGCACCATCCTGGATGACGTCATAGTGGCTGAACGCTGGCCCTGCGTCCACGTCAGGCTGCTGTTGCGGCCGCTTCGAAATTTTCTTCTTCGGCGGCTTCCGAAAGCCCTCGTCCACCCCGGAGGTGGCTTCGCCAGTCCGCTTGCGTCGATTCTGCTGGTGGCCGTCGTCGTCTTTGCCCGACGAGTCACGAGTACAATCCGTAGCGGTATGCAGATTCCGTGCAGTTGTCGTCAGCAGGTCATTCCCGCGTTGTCTTTGCCTGGTCATCATAGGTGGGGGGCCGGATGAGGCCGCCGACGATGTATTCTCCGCCGGACGGCGATCTGCCACACCCTCAGCCAAGTAGTATCCGTTGACACCAGGAGCTCGCGGGCGACACGTCCGCTCTCGATGGAAGACTTACTCCGAATGCGAGACAGAGCACTAGACATTATAGGACGTTCAAGTCGGGCGCAGACGTCTGTCGGAACACCAACGATCAGAGGAAACCATTGGAGACGCGCCTGTCGTGCGCGGACCGGAAACGGAACACTCGACGCTGCATGGACAGATTACGGAGCGCCTAGCAAGAGACTGAAGTGGAAACCGAGGAAACTGCAATGAGACAGAATACTAGACATTACAGACCAGTTTTGACAGACCACACATGACGACCACGACCCCAGAGGACGGCCTCACCGGGCGCGGACGGCTTTCGGAACACCAGCGACCAGAGGCGACCATGGGAGACGCGCGTGGCGGGCGCGGACCGCGACCGAAACATTCGATGCGGCGTGGACCTACTAGGGAGCGCCCAGCACCTCACAGGCGTAAATACTGGACTTGATCCGACCATGGACAATGAAATAGAGGCTAACCACCTGAATCTCCTCTTCGTCAATGCAAGGGGAATCAGGAACATAAAGTCACAAATCGCACACATGTTCGACAAGGAAAACGTTCATGTAGCCCCTACTGCGGAAACCTGGCTCTAGGCCAAAACAAAATGTGAGCTCCCAAGGTTCCACACATTCAGGAAAGACAGACAAGATGGCTAGGGAGTTGTGGTCGTTTATGTCCGTGAAGCTATCCCAACTAAAGAGGTCACCCTTCCCACTGCGTCGACAACACAGAGGCCACAGCAGTGCAGATAACAGACAGAAACAGGCTAACGCTGAAAATAGCGTGCTTCTATAACCCCCCTGGGACGGTGCTGCATACTCAATTCATTCGCTACATCACATCATTCGACTGCACCATAATATTAGGCGACTTCAACGCCAGACACAACAGGCTAGGGGACAGAATGGACAATGGCAACGGTTCCAGACTCTTCGATCTGTTAACCACCGATCCAGTACTACGATACCGCTGTACGTAGAGACGTTCTTAGGGCATAATGGCATATCAGCCACAGACCACGTCCTATTCAGTCCCGACCTAAACGACACCATGCATCGCCCTTGAACAGCTGACTCAATAACCAGTAACCACCTCTCAATCCTGTTCTCCACACCCGCCAATCATCCCCCTCACCCTAACAGATGAACTATACTAATACACATCAGGGCAGACTGGAACCAATACCAGAATGTACTGATGGAGGAACTGTCCACCACTATGACTATCACGGATGACACTGACTTGCACCAAACGACCAACAGACTCAAAACAGAAATAAAGAAAGCAGCAGAAGAAGCAATTTCAAAAAAAAAACTGCAGAAACCTGGAGACAATCCATCCCCCAATCAGCACTAGTCCTCATACGACAAAAGAAGCAACTTCAAAGACAAATGAGACGAAATGACAACCCCAACTTAAAAAGACAGTGGAACAGACTCAAGGCAAAAATAAAAAGAATAGTCTCTGAACACAGACAACGACAATGGGATGACGCCTGCAGCAGACTCGACTACAGGAATGGGGGGGAGTGGGGGGGGGGGGGGGAATTTTAGAGGTGATTTAAAACCCTGATAGGGCAACCACCAGCACCTTTCTCGTGAACAATGAAACTACGACAGCTCACTAGAACAGGCAGAAGCATTCAAGCAAGTCCTACAGGAAGTTTTCTCCTTCCCCAACGACAATAAATTTGACGAACGGTTAAGGTTGCAAGTAACACCGAGCTGCCACTCTTGCTAGACACAACCCACCACCGAAACAGGAGAACAGCAGATCCTCACCAAGACGTATCAGATACAGAAATTGTAGACGCAATCTACTCCAGACGCAACTCAGCCCCAGGACAAAAAAACATTAGACGCATACGCCTTTCAAAAAGCCCCCTCCCAAATTCTAATCCCGGTCCTTTCCCTCATTTTCAACTATTGTCTACATAACGAAACAATACCGACCAACTGGAAGACCAGCAAGACAATCATGATACCCAAACCAGACAAACCCAAGACTGACCCTAAGTCCTACAGACCAATATCACTTCTCGACGTAATAGGCAAGACTTACGAACGGATACTAACGAACCGACTAAGAACATACACCGAAAACAAAGGACTACTCTCCCTCACGCAGGCAGGATTCAGACACAAACATTCGACATGTGACCCACTACTCAAACTAACTGATGGAATTACCATAGGATTCAACCAGGGGCACAGCACCCTTGCAGTGTTCCTGGATACCGAATGAGCGTTTGACAAACTTTAGGACCAGGCCTTTCTGTTCAAATTCGTCAGTGTGGGTATCCCATCAAAAATAGTCAGACTGAGCGGACATGCAGAGTGCACATAGCAAATCGATCGTCTGAACCCTTCACCCCACATGCCGGTGTCCCACAGGAAGGCATCTGGTTCCCCCCCCCCCCCCCCCCCCCTCCTGTATATCCTGCATACAACTGACGTGCCTACGGCAACAACACAAAATGAAATACAGGACTATATATAGACGACACAGCCTACTGGGTCACCGAACTACGAACAACAGCCATTCAACATAAGACACAGTCGTACCTCCAACGACGAGAAATGTGGATGACGAAATGGAGGATACGACCAAACCCGACAAAGACTCAGACAGTCCTTTACAGACACAGAAACCTCACCAAAAACGCCAACAAAACGAAGACGACATGAGAATCTCATTTTGGGACATACCCTTAGGGCTCAACGATACAGCCAGAGACCTTGTGGTACATCAGGACAAACGTCTCAATTGTAAAGCCCACCTAACTCACCTCCTGAACAAAACTAGTCAAAGACAGAGCCTCATCCGACAGATACAAGGCCGAATCCACGGCTGCAGCACACAAACCGCAGTCCACACCTACAAAACTTTCATCAGACTGATACTGGAGTATGCATTAGCCCCCTCGGAGTCTCACACGCCAAAGTAGCAAACAGGTTATACGGCACAGAGAGGAGACTCCTGCTCAATATCGCCAAACTCCCGAACATCATACCTAGCAACGAGGTCTACCGAACAACAAAAATAGAACCTCTCCAAACCAGGCTGGTCAAGATTCGAGCGCAGTACGGCAGACATACACTAAACAAAACGCCTGACATGGAGGACCTCATCTCCACCAACCATAGAACCCAACGAAAACCGAAATTCAAATACATTACCCCTTCCACCACAATAGCCCTAAACACTGCAAGGACATACCCAGACTTATGCCCAATCCTGTAAACACTCACAGCCAACACCATAATCATCGTCATCTACATCAGAGAACAGACAATTGAAACACACATACACGTGCACATAAACGCACCACACCTCACGCCCACACAAACACACACAGAGAGACAGTCACATGCAACACCACAACAAATACACGACCAAGAACCTCTCAAGAAGCTATTAAATTAAATAAAAATTATTATAATAAAATATGTAAATAGTAAAGAAGATCCTATAACCAGAAATAAGTCACCTAAATCTACCAGACTGCTCTCGCTTTAGCTTTCTCAACAAAACCATACTATGTATATTTTGTAAAAATTTAATTCTCAAATTTAAGCTGTAAAATTGCAGAAAATGTACAACCTGTAACAAGCAAAAGGTCTTTAATTAATATTAACGTATTATGAAAACTATTTAAGTAATACTATTGTATTATGCAAAATTGTACAGAAAGAATAGCACCAACGTACAAGTTCCACAATGAACGATGCAAATTGTAACATCAAAAAGAAAGTTTAAAATGTATAATCAATATGAAATGAGCACTGAATTCCATTACATATATAAACGTAAACCAATAATAAAATGTAAAACCCCATGGCTGAAAAGGGTATACAGCAAGCCCTTCTCCCTCAGAGAAGGGAATAGAAAAAAAAATACGCCCAAGGACCATTCTCAGGTAGCACCTGAAGACGACAGCAAGTTACGCCGTCGAAATATCTTACGAGAGTGACGAGAACATCCGGCAGAAGTCCAGTTCTTCAAAATGTAAACAGATCGCCGGGAAAGCCTGAAGAATTACGCAGACATTGTTGATACACAGCTGCATGAAGTAGTGCGACATTTATTCGCTGGCTGCGAATTCTCTGATATGTGATGTGTTAGATATAGGTGTGATACCTATAAGGCTCGTTTCAAAAAGAAAAGAGCCGAAATCTGGAAAACGCAAACCGGTGACGGGAGGGTAATATCGTGGCGTGTGTAACGAGGTGTGGTTCTGTGCAGAGCGTGGAAGTTCACAGCCCGTCGCTAGAGGGCACGTGTGTTCGTCACGTGACCATACAGAGCTAGCAGCACCATGCATCAACCGTCCCACGGTGCCACTCGCATTGCAAACAATGACCAAGATGGCCCTCTTCTGATTCACTTCGCGCTGTACGGGACACCAGGGAATCCCCAACGTTACTCGCAAACCTTGACCACCCTTCGCCAAGCGATCAAATCAAAACGACCAGGAAATCTCTCCCATGGGGTCATTCTGCTCCACGACAATGCAAAGGCTCATACGGCCAACAAAATCACGACACCCCTGCAGAAATTCAAATGGCAGGTTCTCGGCCACCCTCCATACAGTCCAGACCTCTCTCCCTGTGATTACGCCAGTTTTGGTCCCGTTAAAAAGGTTCTGAGGGGCAAACGATTCACCACGGACGACGACGTCCACCTGTACGTGCGGAACTGGTTCTCATCGCAGCCCCGGGAATTTTATGAGACGGCCATTCACCGCCTCGTGTCACAGTGGGACAAGTGGCTCAACAGCCAGGGTCAGTACTTCTAACAAATGGCTCTGAGCAGTATGGGACTTAACATCTGAGGTCATCAGTCCCCTAGACTTAGAACTACTTAAACCTAACCAACTTAAGGACATCACACATATCCATGCCCGAGGCAGGATTCGAACCTGCGACCGTAGCGGTCGCGCGGTGCCAGACTGAAGCGCCTAGAACCGCTCGGCTACAACGGCCGGCTTACTTCTAACATGTAGGTAGTGGTTTCTGTATTTATGCCTCCAGCTCGTTTCTTTTTGAACGCCCCCTTATATTACTGAAATGTCCGCCCCCTGTAGCTGAGTGGTCAGCGCGACAGGTTTTCAATCCTGAAGGTCCGGGTTCGATTCCTGGCTCGGTCGGAGATTTTCTCCACTCAGGGACTGTGATGTCCTCATCATCATCATCTCATCCCCATCGACGAGCAAGTCGCCGAAGGGGCGTAAATCGAAAGACTTGTACCCATCGAACGGTCTACCTGACGGGAGGCCATACTCCCACGACACCTACCACCTATTAGTGAAATATAGTAATTTGCGCCGGACCGCAACGCGTAGTTCGATACAGGTCTGGCTTACTCCCTGTCTTGTAAACTAGCGCACTGTACTCTTCTTTCTTGTCGACGTTTAAATTTTATCCATTCACTAGTAATTACAAAACACATTCTAACAATACCACCACTGGCAAAGTAGGTTAGAAATCAGATTAATAATGTTACTCAGTCAGCATATGTTCGCTTTATCGGGCAACAACAAAGTTATTGACTTTTGATGGTATCGTCAGAATGTAAATAATGAAGTCACTGTAAAAAAAGTCATTAATTTTGGCACTTATCTTGAATGAATTCCCACGTAGATTTCGTCGACGTTGTTATGGCTCATCTTGTTGATTCTATGGTGATTCCACTTTGACTGCTAGAAGGTTTAAATCTGTATTTTAGCAATATTTTAAAACCTAACAAATGCGTTTTTCAGGAAATTCTTAATGATCAAACAATCCCAGATCAGAACAATGGTATGGTAGAAATAATTTTTGACTTGGTGTTCACGATCCCCATTTTTATTAAACTTCTTGTAAATTCACATATACTTCTTCTTAATTGTCACATCATCGAGAAAACAGTTTTGTATCCATCTTCATATATTTAATTTCCACTTTAACCAAACACAAGACTTGACTTCTTTTACAAAGCGAAATAACAACTTGACTTCTGCAAAGTGAAACAAAGACTGCTCTGTACACATTCGCGCCAAAACGGTTACAAGTAAGTCAAAGATTATGACAGTCTCACAGAAATGAATACACACAAGAACCATATCAAACTTCCGGGCAGATTAAAACTGTGTGCCCGACCGAGACTCGAACTCGGGACCTTTGACTTTCGCGGGCAAGTGCTCTACAATCTGAGCTACCGAAGCAAGACTCGGGGCCGGTTCTCACAGCTTCACTTCTGCCAGGAAGTTTCATATCAGCGCACACTCCGCTGCAGAGTGAAAATCTCATTCTAAGAACCATATCACTGTAATATATCGATACATTGGCGTACCTATACATTAATAAAACCAAATGTGAATATTGTCACAAAGATATGTCTGTTACTTCGCATAAAGGTAGTACGATATTACTGGTATCAAGAACTGGGGTTGGAGTGCCGTAATGGTCACGTAAATACAGAACCATTACAACATGTAACTAAGGAAACTATTTTTATTTTAAGAATAAAGAATAATAGATAACTCATTTAATTAGCATAGGATATAGGAAAACAATTTCGGGATGTTCGTTATGTGCTAAAACAAGTCGGCGACTGATCGATTTGAAGACGTCAGATGTCAGTTGGGGACATGCCATCAGGATGGAACGCCGAGCCTTCGATGGTCATGAAAACAGAGTTGCGCCGTTCAACCCCTGGGAGGTTCCAGCTGCGGGGCAGTTTGGAGAAAATGCTCCCTAAATTGTCAGCAGAAGTGGACTGGTATTTGACTTGGCGCTTCATTATGTGGTGTTGGGTTAGTAAAAAGGTCCAAAAATCTATCACGTTCGTGAGACCACTGTGGCTATCCGTGCACACTTCCCAGTACCACCCCACCCTCCATATGTCACCCTTACTACGCTTGCATGCGACACATTTCCCGAAAGTCGAAAACCGAATTTCGGAATCCGTTTTCGCTGTCGTGTTTACATATTATGATCTTAGGCGGATTTGCTAGTCCAATTACATATGGCGTCTGGAAAACCGGCAACTAAAACGGATTCCCATAATCGATTTTGGAGTGTTTACGCGACCAACGAGAAACGGTACTGTGAAATCAGTTAACGAAAGCCGATTTTGGGAGCACTTTTGTAAACATAGTGTCTGTCTACTTCACTTTGGCATGCACGCTATATTCATCATCTAATGCTCGCCAACTTTATTAATTGGATTCTCGAGCCAGCAATCAGCGAATAAATTTGTAATTATTTCGTGTTGCTGTGAATCGTCAATAAGGTCTGTTCTTCCAGACATGTAAGCTAAGCTTAAGTAAATACCGAATGTAAAGTAATGTAAAGTATTCCATCTCCAGTACTTTAGTGTTATCTACATCGATACATTCTTGCCAATTAACTATCTGGCCCAAGCGAAGCTACTTGCATTCTTTACCATTCCTTATTCACTTTATAAAATGTAAAATTACATAAATTATTTTACTTTTCCTCTCATCCATTACGTATTATTAGCACAAAAAACTCCAACACTGTTTTCACTGTGTGGTAAATGTATCAAAACAGTTTCGAAGGAGCTGTAGTTTATCGACACAGGTGATTACGTTTATAATGTCACGGTGGCAGAAAACGCCACGCATGAACTTTAAACGTGCAACTTAGCACTGAATTCAAATATATGTTTTAATACACTATGAAACCTTCCAACTGAAAAATTTTATTCGCTACAGTATTAAAAGAGAAAAACTATGCAATAACGATTTTCAGCAAAATGCATCCTTACCAGTGAAGTTAATTAACTCAGCGCTAATAGGGCTTGGAAATTTAAACTGGAATCACCCGTATTTCCACGGCGTTTTAAGCAATGTTCTTTCATTCGCAGTTCCCAATTTTCGAGGTGAACGCGAAACTTTCGCAAGAAACTTAAACTTGGAGCTGCCAAACATAATTACGACCGTTATGTTCAGAGTTTTATAAAAGGAACTTGACCTGTTAGACCTGATAGCGCACAGCGACTAATTCTAGACAACTTACGGCGTAAATAAAGGCGTTGCCATTTTACGGTTTATCTTGCACGTCCCTAATTAGACTTTAGACTGCGGCTTTTATAAAGGAGTCGACTACTTCGGTGTCATCCACATCCTTTGTTCTCTTTCTATTATGGCTCGTAAAAGAGCTTCGTAGTTTGAGCGGAGTAGAGCAAACACCAAGTGTCCATGTTCATCAGAAAGAGAAAGAACCCTACAAAGCTTTTTCAATTTTCGTGCTTCAGCTTTTCTTAAATATGCTACTGTCTATGTAGTGTAACTGAATGTTCTTCAGTAACCATTAGTTGCATGTCATGTGACGTTTCTGTGCTTAGAGTCCCTTAGTGCATGACTAAGTATATTATATAAATCCGTTTGAACACCACACATTTAACCTTCCATATGTGATTGCTATAGAGCGGTAAGCTTTTCATCTTTGTCTTTGGATTGCTAATGTAAAATATTTTCCCAAGCTTTGAATAGTATAGTTCTACAAGTTACTGAGATGAGCATTTCACTGAATATAATCAGACGCGCAAATGAGCAAAAACTCACCATGCCCTAAATGCACAAAACAATGTTAAATCTGGCACTAATAATGTCATGGCGTACCTGTGCATCGACGGATATCTGAGATCTGCTATGAAATGCAATTACATAGGCAATACAGTGAGCTGGAAGAAATTACGCTGCTTGAGATATAACAAGTAAATGTTGCCAAGAGCGATGCAAGTATGTCACGTTCCAGCGAAACTCATAATCGCGAGCTACAAAGCGTGTCCAAAAAGTTTTACTTTAGAGACTTTTGAGTAATAAATGAAATTTGGGGGTTCAAAGTCGAATAACATGAAATCTGTGGAAAATCATGTTTATATTCATTAATTGAATAACAGAAAATAAATGCATTTGCGTTATTAAGCTTGGTTATGGACAATCGTAAAACTTAGGATACTGAACATAAATTTCACGACATTAAGATTTTAAATAAAACTTCTTCTACAATGATTGCTTTAAAAAATCAGGGGTCAAAGACTGATGAGATTTTTTCCTGAAATCATACATATAATGAAAAGAGACGGTAGTGATTTGCGAAGCACGTCGCAAATCATCAATTCAATCCCTGTTCACATTTTAGCATAACAGGCAAAAACGTTACCAGCTTTTAATCACTTCGAAAATAAGACGGCAACACTCAGACGAAACAATCAGAAAAATTATTCAAGAAACAAATTCCAAATACCCGAAATATATCTTAATAAAGTGACTGTAATTTTTATCACGAGAATGAATTACAGCTGCAGCCCCGTTCTTGGAAATACACTCCTGGAAATGGAAAAAAGAACACATTGACACCGGTGTGTCAGACCCACCATACTTGCTCCGGACACTGCGAGAGGGCTGTACAAGCAATCATCACACGCACGGCACAGCGGACACACCAGGAACCGCGGTGTTGGCCGTCGAATGGCGCTAGCTGCGCAGCATTTGTGCACCGCCGCCGTCAGTGTCAGCCAGTTTGCCGTGGCATACGGAGCTCCATCGCAGTCTTTAACACTGGTAGCATGCCGCGACAGCGTGGACGTGAACCGTATGTGCAGTTGACGGACTTTGAGCGAGGGCGTATAGTGGGCATGCGGGAGGCCGGGTGGACGTACCGCCGAATTGCTCAACACGTGGGGCGTGAGGTCTCCACAGTACATCGATGTTGTCGCCAGTGGTCGGCGGAAGGTGCACGTGCCCGTCGACCTGGGACCGGACCGCAGCGACGCACGGATGCACGCCAAGACCGTAGGATCCTACGCAGTGCCGTAGGGGACCGCACCGCCACTTCCCAGCAGATTAGGGACACTGTTGCTCCTGGGGTATCGGCGAGGACCATTCGCAACCGTCTCCATGAAGCTGGGCTACGGTCCCGCACACCGTTAGGCCGTCTTCCGCTCACGCCCCAACATCGTGCAGCCCGCCTCCAGTGGTGTCGCGACAGGCGTGAATGGAGGGACGAATGGAGACGTGTCGGCTTCAGCGATGAGAGTCGCTTCTGCCTTGGTGCCAATGATGGTCGTATGCGTGTTTGGCGCCGTGCAGGTGAGCGCCACAATCAGGACTGCATACGACCGAGGCACACAGGGCCAACACCCGGCATCATGGTGTGGGGAGCGATCTCCTACATTGGCCGTACACCACTGGTGATCATCGAGGGGACACTGAATAGTGCACGGTACATCCAAACCGTCATCGAACCCATCGTTCTACCATTCCTAGACCGGAAAGGGAACTTGCTGTTCCAACAGGACAATGCACGTCCGCATGTATCCCGTGCCACCCAACGTGCTCTAGAAGGTGTAAGTCAACTACCCTGGCCAGCAAGATCTCCGGATCTGTCCCCCATTGAGCATGTTTGGGACTGGATGAAACGTCGTCTCACGCGGTCTGCACGTCCAGCACGAACGCTGGTCCAACTGAGGCGCCAGGTGGAAATGGCATGGCAAGCCGTTCCACAGGACTACATCCAGCATCTCTACGATTGTCTCCATGGGAGAATAGCAGCCTGCATTGGTGCGAAAGGTGGATATACACTGTACTAGTGCCGACATTGTGCATGCTCTGTTGCCTGTGTCTATGTGCCTGTGGTTCTGTCCGTGTGATCATGTGATGTATCTGACCCCAGGAATGTGTCAATAAAGTTTCCCCTTCCTGGGACAATGAATTCACGGTGTTCTTATTTCAATTTCCAGGAGTGTAGTACCATCAGACGATACTAGATCGCGGGACGATCTAAGGCTTGAGACTTGGACAGAATCATGACTGCCATTTCTTATTTATTTATTAGTTCCCGTTGTTACGCATGACCTACGCCCTAGCCGACATTTCAGTCCGTCTTTCACAGTTTTCTTAATTAAAATTCATAGTAATTTAAAAATGCTAAGACACGTCGTTCTGATAGTATCAACAAAAGTGACTGGATAGCACGCCGATAAAAAATATCGAACAGAATCCGGGATTTCCAGAATGGTGAAGTAAACTGTTCGAACAGTTCGAGTCGTATTCAGACAAAGCCCTAGTCTCGCCAGCGGACAAACAACTTAACAAGAATATAAACTTTGGAATGCAGAGAATCTCCTCTAAACACGTACTCAGGAAATGTATTTTCTGTGGCAAATAACACAACAAAACTATCACTTCTCATAACGTAGAAATCTTACACTTTCACTCTGCTTTTCATTAATTATGAAGAAATGTTATGTTTATCCGTGATATCGATATTCACTAAGCAAGAATGTAACATTTTTCCTTCGCGGCGGCGTTTCCTACAGTATAATCAGGCAGGGAACTTTACGCAGATGGCTACCAAATGCAACCGTTATAGCTTCTGGATATACAGTTTGACGGCAAAAATCTGAGACAGGTAAATTTCGTATTAATTTAATATTTAATAAATTTTTAAATTATAAGAGTTTACGATGAAGCAAGACTCGAAAGATTCACCGTTAAAGTTTTTGAGCGACGATTTTTTCGTCATAAACAATGCGGATACGGAAATTAACATTATCGTATAACTGGCGGACAACCGGCCTAGCTATTTGTGATGTATCGTCCTGCCTGCGCATTAGTACAGCAGTCAAGCCAATTTTCGGTCGGTAGAAGAGTCAAGAAGTAGCAACCTTAGAACCTTAGAATATTTTACCCTGTTTTCAGAAGCACTATTGGTCGATGGACCAGCTTATATCAAGCCCCCATTTGAAAGAGGTATCTTTGTATGAGTCGCAAATCATAGATCCATATAGTAATAATAGGTCCCCTTGTCACTACGCTCATGTTTGGGCAGGTGAGAGTGCATTTATATTAGTCGCTAACAGATGTACTTCTTCAAGTTGTTTTTTTTTTATTATATTGGCTCTATTTGTATTTCTTAATGGGTAACCAATTTTCTTCGTTTTCCAGTTAATCATGAGCTGCACAGGGGAGTCACCTTACAGTTCGATGGAATTTTTCGTGCTTGTACTTCCCCCCTCTCTCCCCCGTCGCTCTCACCTTAACCGTTTTTGCCTCCTACCTCCATTCGGGCATAGTGTTGGAGTTGGGCTCTGGTTTAATAGTGTGACAAACAATGCAACTATTTCATTCAGGCCAAAGGTCCCTGTTTCTGCACAAGAGCACATTTAACTATATTTTTCAGTAGATTATCGTCCAAGTTATTAAGTAGTGTGACTCTTCAGTTTCTTATTATGACTGTCATGCACTTTGATGCCACTTCCTGTACTACTGTATAAATACCCAGAAGGGCTCGCAATGTTTAAAGTTTCTATGAAATGAAAAAAATGCTGCATTTTCTGAGTGATAAAAGAGGTATGAAATCCACTTCGCTCACTTAGGACATCTTTTTTTATTCTGAGCTTCATTATTTCCCAAATGGTGCACATAGTGTTAGTATCGCGATATTTCACAGCATAGCCTTGAGCATACAAGCACTTAGTTAATTTCGTGTTCCGTAAATAATTTGTACCTTTAATTGTAAGGATGTGGAACGAGTCATTTTTTATTCACTTTACACATTCCTATATAAACATGGCTAGATGCTGACCCTTGAGAGTGGTTTTCTTACTGATTGTCTTTTTTTTTTTTTTTTTTTATAAGTATGTCAGTCATTAATTTTACCCACAACCGTTTAAACATTACAAAAACAGAAGTCTTCTATGAAATACAAGCAGCTGTCAAGGAGACACTTTATCAGTTTGTTTTCTTAATTTTTGTACGTCAGACATTTTATATCATTGGGGAAATCTTCCAAAATTTTACTGGTAGCACTTTTCCCCATTTTTGCGCTCAATACAATAATATAAAATAATGAAACCAATTATTCCTGGTATTGTAGTTACGCACAATTTTGCTTCTTTTGAACTGTAGTGTGTTATTTCTGCATCTGCATCTACATCTACATATACATATACTCCGCTAGCCACCAAGCGGTGTGTGGCGGAGGACACAATTCGCGCTAAAGTCATATTCCCCCCGCCCCCTCTCTCTCTGTTCCACTCGCGGATCGGACGAAGGAAAAACGACTGTCTGAACGCCTCAGTACGAGTTCTAATTTCCCTTATCTTTGAATGGTGACCATTGCACGATTTGGAAGTTGGTGGTAATAATATGTGCTCTACATCCTCGGTGAAGATCGGGTTTAGGAATTTAGTGAGCAGCCCCTTCCGTTTAGTGGGCCGTTTATCTGCAAGTGTGTCCCACTTCAAACTTTCTGTGAGATTCGTAAAGCTCTTGCGATGGCTAAATTTACCAGTCATGAATCTTGCCGCTCCTCTTTGGACCCCTTCAATCTTTCGAATCAGACGAACAATACTCTTAAGACCGGACGAACTAACGTATTGTAAGCTATTTCCTTTGTTGCAGGACTGTATCGCTTCAGTATTCTACCAATAAACCGCCATTTATAGTTCGCCTTACCCGTTGCTTGTGTAATCTGATCATGCCATATGAGATCATTTCGAATAGTCACACCCAGATACTTGACGGATGTTACCGTTTCCAAAGACTGGGCATTTATCTTGTACTCGTACATTAATGGGGATTTTCACCTTGTTATACGCAGTAGGCTACACTTACTATGGCGGCCGAGGTGGCCGAGCGGTTCTAGGCGCTACAGTCTGGAACCGAGCGACCGCTACGGTCGCAGGTTCGAATCCTGCCTCGGTCATGGATGTGTGTGATGTCCTTAGGTTAGTTAGGTTTAAGTAGTTCTAAGTTCTAGGAGACTGATGACCTCAGAAGTTAAGTCCCATAGTGCTCAGAGCCATTTGAACCATTTTGAACACTTAATAATATTGAGAGATACCTGCCAGTCATTACATCACGAATTTATTTTCTGCAAATCCTCATTGATTTGTTCACAACTTTCGTGTGGTACTACATTGATGTAGACTACAGCATCATCGGCAAACAGTCTAATGCTGCTGTCAGTACCATCAACCAGATTTACAACGAGCTTCATGAGCGAATAACTATGATGTGATGTGAAGCAATAGCCAAAATGCCTAACTCCTTAAACAGTTGTCTACAAGTTTATCGTGGCGGAGCAAGTTACAACATGTTTTTGAGTAACAGAGGCTTTCCTTCTTAAAGATTAGTTACCTTTGAACATTATTCCATATCACATTCTTGAATGAATTTATGAAGATGTGTGAGTCTTCTCTTTTTCTCCGGTGTGCCCGCAATAACAAAAATGATCTCGATGCTCACTTTTTGCAGACATTGTTCTTCTTGCTTCAGACGGTTCATTTGATACCTGCTAGTAAGGAACTAGTAAATTATTGCAGTGTTCGCCGTTATCTGATTCTCCAGATTCTTCTCAGAGATGTTGAGGAGACCTCGTTCCGTGAACAGGGATAGCTATGGGACCAGTAGCAGGTCAGACGCATCCGTCATCTGCGATCCAGCCTGAGCACAAGACAATCTAATTAACTTATGTCTAGCTTCGGCCAGATCAAGCATGTCTCGAATTATCTCTCACTTTCCATCGATCCTAACTCTACATTCATTTTCAACATTACTGATGTGCTGTTTTTCACTCTCTACCGAGAGTTTGCTCTCTCCGACTGACAAATCAATAAAGTACTGAATACGTGGCTACTTGCATTTGTTTCACGATTTACTTCTGATTTCAGTGTCATACTTCAATACTGAGTAACTGTAGGCACTCTTTTCTGTTCACGTAATGAAGAATACATTTCGAACATGCTATGTAATTGTATGTTTTGTTGTTCTGCGCCCTGATGGGTGCTTTTGGTTTAGTTAGGGCTCAAATAATCTAGTAGGTCTTTGGATCCCTATAATCCTTCCCTTAGTCCCAAATGATCTTTATTCCACACCTGTTGTGTTTTTTCAGGCCAAAGACTGGTCTGATAATACCCTTCATTGCATAACTACTACTGTCTACATCCATGTGAATCTACTCACTGTTGTGACGCTTTCGACTTCCTCTATAGCTTTTAACCACACACTCCCCATCATTACCAAACTGATTATTCCTTAATGCCTCCAAATTTGTCACATCAACCAGTCCCTTCTTTCAGTCAAGTTCTGGCACATTCCTTTCCCCTTATGCAGTCCTATACCTCTCATTAGATAGACGATCTATCCAACTAATCTGTAGCGTTCTTCTGTTGCACCACCTTTCACAAAACATTTCTCTTTTTCTTACTGTTTCCGATCTGAATTTAATATCCGCATCTACTACTTTCAGTGTCTCGCCCTCATCTAATAACCTCAGCATCACCTGATTTAATTCAGCAATAGTCCATTACGCTAGTTTTACTCACATTTATGTTCATTTTACAACTTCTTTACAAAGCTACATCCATTCCGTTCAAGTGATCTTCCAATTCCTTTCCCTTCTCTCTGTTAGACCAACAACATCACCGGTTTACCTCTATGTTATTATTTCTTCTCGCTGAACTTTGATTTATTTTCCAAATTTTTCCTTGGATCGTCTTCTAGTTACCAATGTGCGGGTGGAATAAAAAATGGTTCAAATGGCTCTGAGCACTATGGGACTCAATTGCTGAGGTCATTAGTCCCCTAGAACTTAGAACTAGTTAAACCTAACTAACCTAAGGACATCACAAACATCCATGCCCGGGGCAGGATTCGAACATGCGACCGTAGCGGTCTTGCGGTTCCGACTGCAGCGCCTTTAACCGCACGGCCACTTCGGCCGGCCCAGGTGGAATAACATCGGAGGAAGTCTACAACACTGCTTCATTCCCTTCTCAAGTACTGTCTGCTTTTCACGTCATTCGACTCTTTGAACTGCAGCAAAAACAATTGTAGATGATGTTGCGCTATTTGCATTTTATCTCTGCTTCCTTCAGAATTCCAAAGCGTATATTTATTTTGTTCAATGTCTAAAGTTTTATGTAGATTTACAAATTAATAGAAATATACGTTTTCGTACTTTCAGTATATCTTCTATGAGAAGTAAAAACTGATAGTTCGATAATATTCACACCTGTCTGTCTTTCTAACTGGAATTATTAAATTCGTCATGTGCGCTTGAGGGTATTTCGCCAGTTTCATATATATTGCGTAGCAGGGGAAATAGTTTTCTCGCGGTTGTTTTTTCTAAAGATCTAAATAATTCTGAGGGAATGACTTCTTCATTGAAATTAGGTGTTTCAGTGATATGTCAAATTTTTCCCACAGTATTGCATCTTCCATACCATCTTCAGTTACTCCCTCTTGTAGTATAATCTCCTTAGTTTACTTCCTTTATCCGATGTCGTAAACTGATATACGGCCGGGAGAGTGGTGTGCTTTCCACATGCCCTCCCCCCCCCCCCCCCCACGTGCATCCGGTGACGCCTGTGGGCTGAGGAGGACACGGTGGCTGGTCGGTACGGTTGGGCCTTCCAAGGCCTATTCGGACGGAGTCTGGTTTCGTTACTTCCTTTATAATGCCTTGTATACGTCCTTCCAGTTCTCAGACATTCTTTCTTTGCTTAGTACTGATTTGCTACCTGAGTTCTTAATGTTCATGTTGATGCTTCTTTTGTCTCCAAAGATCTCTTTAACTCTTGTACGTAGTGCATCTCCCTGTACCATAGCCGTGCATCTCCCAGTTCTATAGCTAGGGATCGTCTTACAAATTTAAATTTTGCCTGTGGCCAGCCTTGCCTCACCATTTTATACTTACTTTCAGTCCCATCTTTTAGACGTCTGTGTTCCCTTTTGCTTGCTTTACTTTCTGCATCTTTGTGTTCTCTCCTTTAGTGAATGAGATTCAGTGTCTCGTGTATTATCCAAGGATTTCTACGGGACTTTTGTTTTTGCCTGGTTTTCCTATGCGATCTAACCTATTCCACGTCTTAAAACCACTCATTTGTTTAGTGTTATCTTCCTTTGTAATGTTTCACTCAATAATTTACTAGCGCTCCTTTTAAAACTCTCAACAATCAGAGGATGATTCAACTTATTCAGATTCCACGTCCTCCACTTACTTTTTCTCTACAATTTCTTCAATATCAGTCCACAGTGGATAACGACATTACAGTCCCTTCCCTGTGAGGTCACTTTGTGTTGCATCGGCACTTTGGTCTGCCAGCTCGGGTAATGTGTGGCAGTTAACTCGATGGTGACCACGCTAAATGCTGTGGCGGCTCTTCTTCTTCGTTGGCACTCCAATCTAGAGACTGCATACCAGTGTGCTTTGGCTCCAACTCTGTAGTTGGCGCTGGCCAGGGAAACTTTTAAAATTTTTCACATCGGCCCGGAATATCGTTAGCTGCAGCTGCGTGGAAAGTGCACCACCTTGCCATGCCGGAGGCCTTGGGTTCGATTCCCGGCTGGGTTGGAGATTTTCTCCACTCAGGAACTGGGTGTTTGTGTCGGCTTCATCATCATCGTTTCATTCTCATAGACGCTCAAGTCGCCCAAGTGGCGTCACCTCAAAAGACTTGCACTAAGCAATCAGGCCTACACACCGGGAGGCCGTAGCCACACGGCATTTATTTATCGTCAGCCCTGCACGAATTATATGGTGGCTGCAGGATGACAGTCGCAAAGTATTATTTGAATACAGATTCTCTGAATTTACGCAGAAGAATTTCTCAAGAACAACGCCGTCTTTCTTCAAAGGATTCTCAGAGCATTTCCGCTACAGTCTCGTATGGGCGAATACGATGTGTTGTGATAGTAGCAGCGCGTCTTTGAATCTGCTCGACGTCTTATTGTCATTCCTGCTTGATAAGGAGTTGGAACGATATTAACCCTAGTAATCCCCAAGGTATTTTCCATAACGCGTATTACCATGGGGATACTTTATGCCGACCTTGTTGTTGTTGTTGTGGTCTTCAGTCCTGAGACTGGTTTGATGCAGCTCTCCGTGCTACTCTATCCTGTGCAAGCTTTTTCATCTCCCAGTACCTACTGCAACCTACATCCTTCTGAATCTGCTTAGTGTATTCATCTTTTGGTCTCCCTCTACGATTTTTACCCTCCACGCTGCCCTCCAATACTAAATTGGTGATCCCTTGATGCCTCAGAACATGTCCTACCAACCGATCCCTTCTTCTGGTCAAGTTGTGCCACAAACTTCTCTTCTCCCCAATCCTATTCAATACTTCCTCATTAGTTATGTGATCTACCCATCTAATCTTCAGAATTCTTCTGTAGCACCACATTTCGAAAGCTTCTATTCTCTTCTTGTCCAAACTATTTATTGTCCATGTTTCACTTCCATACATGGCTACACTCCATACGAATACTTTCAGAAATGACTTCCTGACACTTAAATCAATACTGGATGTTAACAAATTTCTCTTCTTCAGAAACGCTTTCCTTGCCATTGCCAGCCTACATTTTATATCCTCTCTACTTCGACCATCATCAGTTATTTTGCTCCCCAAATAGCAAAACTCCTTTACTACTTTAAGTGTCTCATTTCCCAATCAAATTCCTTCAGCATCACCCGACTTAATTAGACTACATTCCATTATCCTTGTTTTGCTTTTGTTGATGTTCATCTTATATCCTCCTTTCAAGACACTGTCCATTCCATTCAACTGCTCTTCCAAGTCCTTTGCTGTCTCTGACAGAATTACAATGTCATCGTCGAACCTCGAAGTTTTTATTTCTTCTCCATGAATTTTAATACCTACTCCGGATTTTTCTTTTGTTTCCTTTACTGCTTGCTCAATATACAGATTGAACAACATCGGGGAGAGGCTACAACCCTGTCTTACTCCCTTCCCAACCACTGCTTCCCTTTCATGTCCCTCGACTCTTCTAACTGCCATCTGGTTTCTGTACAAATTGTAAATAGCCTTTCGCTCCCTGTATTTTACCCCTGCCACCTTTAGAATTTGAAAGAGAGTATTCCAGTCAACATTGTCTTAAAAAATAAAAAAATAAATAAACTTCCTTAATTGTTGTTGTATTTTATGGAAACATACTTTTAAAGAGGTACTGATGTGTAAATAAGGTTCACAACCTTTTAGCACACTCTTAGCAGTATCAACATACTTTCAATAATGCGTATTACCTAGTTTATGACCAGCACGAAAAATGCAAATTTCGTTCATTGTTCTTGACTTTTACTCTCAATATACTTTTTAAAGAGACGCTGAATACGACATTTTTGGGGGAAAATACCATCTACTGCTGATATGTAAATTTTTGAGTTAAGTTTAACTAAAAAATTTAAAACATATATGGAATCTTGTAGAAGAATTCATTAATGTCAATAAAAGGATTATTCAAAATTTTGAAATATAAATTAACTGACTACATTAAAATATTTTGAAAAAGTGGGCATAAAGAACCCTCCATCCCTTCTTAAAATGGTTCAAATGGCTCTGAGCACTATGGGACTTAACATCTGAGGTCATCAGTCCCCTAGAACTTAGAACTATTTAAACCTAACTAACCTAAAGACAACACACACATCCATGCCCGAGGCAGGATTCGAACCTATGATCGTAGCGGTCGTGCCGTTCCAGACTGAAGCGCCTAGAACCGCTTGGCAACTGCGGCCGGCCATCCCTTCTTACTGCGAGGGCTAAAGAACTGAGTGCACTTGCTCATTTCCTTTACCATTGCATATCAGTTTCTCTGAATACTTGCAACATGTCTGACAACATGTCTTTAACTCATACTTTGAGGAGAAAAGAGCACACTTGCAAAATACCAGACCCAGCAATCGATTTGGGCACAACCATAACAGTACGCAGTTATGCCCGTCTGAAAGGGTACAGCTTTTACATTTTCACCCGCACCGGATGTTTATCACTCAAAACTCTCCAGTGCAGGCGCAAGTACTTAATGCTTAAGAATAAAATACATGGTTGTTATATTTAAACTTTCGTCACATGAGCTAGTGTAGGCGGAAAACTATTTACCGTACTGGTACCCAACTTCATAGAACCATGTACACACTGTGCGCCGCTGGATCTGGGTTGTCAATAGTGTTAGTGTCATGAGCTGCCATTACGTGTCGGTGCTTGTACGGTGACGTAGGGTTTAAACACAAGCCTCAGTGTACATTACAATTGCAGACAGTCAACATGGGTCTGGACTAGGCGAACGGGGTTTACTCGTAAAGCTGCTTTATCAAAACAGCAGCAATAGAGCTATTGTTCCTCGCGATTATTAACGTCTTAAAGGACTTCGGAGACGTCCTCTTTCCGCGCCGACCTTGAAGAACATGATTCGGTTGTTCGAATTAACTGACGATTTGGGAAATGGCCCTGGGAGAGGCTGACGGTGAATTGCTCCAAAAATTGTTGAATAATCCTGCTTCGGGCATGGATGTGTGTGATGTTCGTAGGTTAGTTAGATTTAAGTAGTTCTAAGTTCTAGGGGACTGATGACCTCAGATGTTAAGCCCCATAGTGCTCAGAACCATTTGAACCAATAAGTTACTGTTGCCAAGGGTGAGAATGTTGGTCGCAGTGTGAGATCTTCACAAAATGCCCGGGCAGAGAGCGACGACAGCTGAACATTCTATGATCCACTCCTCGAAAAATGATGAGAACAACTGCGAAATAGTATCTCTAGTGCGGTTCCAGGTTGTCGTGAATGCGGATGATCTTCCCATTGAAAAACGTTTGGGCCCCCGCACGTAAACATGGCACGGAATTAACAAAGGTTATCCCCTCATTTGTAAGTTAAAATGCGTTTCTTACAGTGGTTTTCTCCGTTATTTCTCTTCCACATGTCCTTGCAAATGTTTACACAAAGTTTCATTGGTCTCACAATCGGGAGGACGACGGTTAAAACCCGCGTCCTGCCATCCTGATTTAGGTTTTCCGTGATTTCCATAAACCGTATCAGGCAAAAGCCGGGATGGTTCTTTTGAAAAGACACGGCCGACTCTCTTCCCTATCCTTCCCTAATCTGATGGGACCGATGACCTCGAAGTTTCAGTGTCCTACGACCACTCGTTTCTCATGGGGACCAAGTACTGTACAGTGAAATAAGTAAGAGGTTAGCCAGTTAATTTTGCCTAATTGTAAACATGCATTATTCATTGTGTCAAAGTGCGCGGTTTCTAAACTAGTTGGTACCACAGATCTCTTCAACGTGAACATTTTTAAGTTGCGAGTCCCAAATGTAGTGTAAATGAATGAAACGAATTAGACTGCCATTAAATTAGACTGTCATTAAATTAGACTGTCATTAAATTATTAATATCGCAGTTGTGCGTTATTCTCTTTGGATTTTAAAAGTAATGCAGTTAAAGTAAGGTACGTCTGCAGGAGATGCGCTATTCTTCAACGTGACTGGCATGATTTAATTTAAAATCGATACTCATTAACTTCATTTCTTAATATTTCTTCGGTCACTTGGGTTTATTTACTTTGATTTCGATGTGTATATAAAGCTGCATAATATCAATATGACAATATTTGTAAAATGATATTGAACCAGTACGTGTCTGAGGTTGACGTACTCATATTACTTACTATTTTTCGAGTATTGTAACATGGGTTCTCGAGAAAGACTTCAGAACTCGTTGAGAAGATGTCTGCTTCCCGCCTCCCCTTCTCTCGCCTTCAACATCCTGCGAATAGGAGGATTCTGGTTGTTACTCTGCTGCACAGTATTTCGCGATCACGCATCAAGTGGGTGCAGTGGAGCAGAACGAGTGACAAATAACTGGTGCGCGTGAAAGTTTAAAAGCTATACTCTTTCAGGTCATAACTGCGTATTGCCAGAATTATGGACCACATTTTCAAAAATGGCTCTGAGCACTATGGGACTCAACTTCTGAGGTCATTAGTCCCCTACAACTTAGAACTAGTTAAACCTAACAAACCTAAGTACATCACACACATCCATGCCCGAGGCAGGATTCGAACCTGCGACCGTAGCGGTCCCGCGGTTCCAGACTGTAGCGCCTAGAACCGCACGGCCACTTCGGCCGGCACCACATTTTCGTGCGGAATCGATTGCTGGGTTTCATTTCTCTTTAAAATATACGGTCAGGTTGGTGATGTTTCTTTGTAAGTCTTCAATTTCCCATACCTAGCACAAAAAAAAAAAAAAAGCCGCCTTGTGCAAGTCTTCCACTTAACCTACCCCAGTAATCCCAACGACAAGGAGCCTAAAGTTTAACGTGGAATTTCAACGACACGTCATTACTGCCATACATTCACATCACTGAGAGATGACACTACGGTAAATGGAGATTATAAAATATCAAAGTCTCACTGGTATTCGATGTCATGGCCTTTCGGTTTTCTGGCATGCGCTTTACTGCTAGGCCACAGCACTATAAACTTCAACGCTCAATTTGTCTGACCGCCCCACTTCATATCTTTCATATACCCTTAAACACTTACAAGATGTGGAGTATTCAAGTTGTTCACCAGTAATCTCGTAATCAGACACTTTCAGGCTCTCTCTTGTTGTTATGGGCATTATCTTAAGACGGCATGTGGAAAAATAATGCCTCCGAATTTTTCATTTGAAAACTCTGAAAGATCTTTAATGGAAGCAAAATTTATTAACAGTCTACATATTTATTCTTCGTGTCTTCATAGTTGTTTCTCAACATCGTCAAGCTAATGACGACACGTTTATCCCTAACAGAGACCAGTTTGTAACTGTAGAATGTTTAACTTGCTTGACGGAGCCTCAACCGCACCTCTGTTTGCCCCGTTTGATCAGAGTGAAGTCCTCGAAGGCGTTTTTTAAATTCTGGAAACAGATGAAATTCGGGTGGGGCCACGTCGGAGCCGTATGGAGTATGATCGATGACAATGAACCCAGGCCATCAGATTACTGCAGACGTCGCAGCGCAGGAGTGTGATCTGACATTGTCATGCTGTAGGAGAGAGTGCCCCATATGGGAACGAACTCTTCGAATTCGAAAATCGATTACAGCATGCTTCTTCACACGCGCCAACATGGGGGCCCAAAAAAATGTATCCACTGTTTAAAAGTCCATAACTTGCAAACTAATTGACGGAGTTGTCTCATTTTTGGTGAAAGTGTTTCTTAAAGTCCAACTTAAAGATGTCACTGTGGGTGTTCGAAATGGTCACCATTAACATCCACACACAAACGATTCCGCCGAACTGCAGCACGAACTGCTGACTGCAACGTGTTAAGTTTGATATTTGCACATGAATGTACAATGGATTCTCGAAGTTCATCCAATGTGCGTCTGGGGAACGTGGTGGATACTCCACAGCACCTCTACGGCCTATCCACCTTCCTGGTAGATTTTCGTCGAGATACGCCCTAACACAATTTTGGTAGCGGGCTGGGGCACCATCTTGTTGAAAGTAAACTCTTCTGTCTTCATACAAGTCTAGGATGGTATGTAAAACGGATTTCTGAAGCTTCTGAAGGTACACCTCACCGGTAACTGTGCCGTCAAAGAACAATGGCCCAATCAAGCCCCGGTAAGACAACTCACACCACACATTTACTCCTGGCAAATTCACGGCTTTGTCTATAAGGACGTTTGGATTTTCGGCGGCCCAGTTGATGATATTGTGGCGATTTACTGTACCATTCAGTTTGAACTGTGCCTCACCAGACCACACAATCATCTCTGCAAACTCTTCATCGTTGCGCACCATGTTAGTAAACCACTCGCAGTACTCCATTCTACGAGCTGGGTCGTCCTCGTTCATTGCGTGTAGCAATCGTGGGATGGTCACAACGCTCATATAGTACTAGGGACAGAAAGTTGGCTGAAACCAGACGTAAATAGTAATGAAATCCTAAACTCAGATTGGAATGTATACCGCAGAGACAGGCTGGACAGTGAAGGGGGAGGCGTGTTTATAGCGATAAGAAGTGCAATAGTATCGAAGGAAATTGATGGAGATCCGAAATGTGAAATTATTTGGGTGAAGGTCACGGTTAAAGCAGGCTCAGACATGGTAATTGGATGTCTCTATAGGCCTCCTGGCTCAGCAGCTGTTGTGGCTGAGCACCTGAAGGATAATTTGGAAAATATTTCGAGTAGATTTCCCCACCATGTTATAATTCTGGGTGGAGATTTTAATTTGCCGGATATAGACTGGGAGACTCAGACGTTCATAACGGGTGGCAGGGACAAAGAATCCAGTGAAATTTTTTTAAGTGCTTTATCTGAAAACTACCTTCAGCAGTTAAACAGAGAACCGACTCGTGGCAATAACATATTAGACCTTCTGGTGACAAACAGACCCGAACTATTTGAAAAAGTTAACGCAGAACAGGGAATCAGCGATCATAAAGCGGTTACGGCATCGATGATTTCACCCGTAAATAGGAATATTAAAAAGGGTAGGAAGATTTTTCTGTTTAGAAAAAATGACAAAAAGCATATTTCAGAGTACCTGTTGGCTCAACACAAAAGTTTTGTCTCAAGTACAAATAGTGTTGAGGATCAGTGGACAAAGTTCAAAACCGTCGTACATAATGCGTTAGATGAGTATGTACGAAGCAAGATCGTAGGAGATGGAAAAGAGCCACTGTGGTACAACAACCGAGTTAGAAAACTGCTGCGGAATCAAAGGGAACTTCACAGCAAACATAAACATAGCCAAAGCCTTGCAGACAAACAAAAATTACGCGAAGCGAAATGTAGTGTGAGGAGGGCTATGCAAGAGGCGTTCAATGAGTTCGAAAGTAAAGTTCTATGTACTGACTTGGCAGAAAATCCTAAGAAATTTTGGTCTTATGTCAAAGCGGTAGGTGAATCAAAACAAAATGTCCAGACACTCTGTGACCAAAATGGTACTGAAACAGAGGATGACAGACTAAAGGCAGAAATACTAAATGTCTTTTTCCAAAGTTGTTTCACAGAGGAAGATTGCACTGTATTTCCTTCTCTAGATTGTCGCACAGATGACAAAATGGTAGATATCGAAACAGACGACAGAGGGATAGAGAAACAATTAAAATCGCTCAAAAGAGGAAAGGCCTCTGGACCTGATGGGATACCAGTTCAATTTTACACAGAGTACGCGAAGGAACTTGCCCCCCCTTCTTGCAGCGGTGTACCGTAGGTCTCTAGAAGAGCGTAGCGTTCGAAAGGATTGGAAAAGGGCACAGGTCATCCCCGTTTTCAAGAAGGGACGTCGAGCAGATGTGCAGAACTATAGACCCATATCTCTAACGTCGATCAGTTGTAGAATTTTGGAACACGTATTGTGTTCGAGTATAATGACTTTTCTGGAGACTAGAAATCTACTCTGTAGGAATCAGCATGGATTTCGAAAAAGACGGTCGTGTGAAACCCAGCTCGCGCTATTCGTCCACGAGACTCAGAGCGCCATAGACACGGGTTCCCAGGTAGATGCCGTGTTTCTTGACTTCCGCAAGGCGTTCGATACAGTTCCCCACAGTCGTTTAATGAACAAAGTAAGAGCATATGGACTATCAGACCAATTGTGTGATTGGATTGAGGAGTTCCTAGATAACAGGACGCAGCATGTCATTCTCAATGGAGAGAAGTCTTCCGAAGTAAGAGTGATTTCAGGTGTGCCGCAGGGGAGTGTCATAGGACCGTTGCTATTCACAATATACATAAATGACCTTGTGGATGACATCGGAAGTTCACTGAGGCTTTTTGCAGATGATGCTGTGGTGTATCGAGAGGTTGTAACAATGGAAACTTGTACTGAAATGCAGGAGGATCTGCAGCGAATTGACGCATGGTGCAGGGAATGGCAATTGAATCTCAATGCAGACAAGTGTAGTGTGCTGCGAATACACAGAAAGATAGATCCTTTATCATTTAGCTACAAAATAGCAGGTCAGCAACTGGAAGCATTTAATACCATAAATTATCTGGGAGTACGCATTAGGAGTGATTTAAAATGGAATGATCATATAAAGTTGATCGGCGGTAAAGCAGATGCCAGACTGAGATTCATTGGAAGAATCCTAAGGAAATGCAATCCGAAAACAAAGGAAGTAGGTTACAGTACGCTTGTTCGCCCATTGCTTGAATACTGCTCACCAGTGTGGGATCCGTACCAGATAGGGTTGATAGAAGATATAGAGAAGATCCAACGGAGAGCAGCGCGCTTCGTTACAGGATCATTTAGTAATCGCGAAAGCGTTACGGAGATGATAGTTAAACTCCAGTGGAAGACTCTGCAGGAGAGACGCTCAGTAGCTCGGTACGGGCTTTTGTCAAAGTTTCGAGAACATACCTTCACCGAAGAGTGAAGCAGTATATTGCTCCCTCCTACGTATATCTCGTGAAGAGACCATGAGGATAAAATCAGAGAGATTAGAGCCCACACAGAGGCATACCGACAATCCTTCTCTCCACGAACAATACGAGACTGGAATAGAAGGAAGAACCGATAGAGGTACTCAAGGTACCCTCCGCCACACACCGTCAGGTGGCTTGCGGAGTATGGATGTAGATGTAGATGTAGATGTAGCACTTCCAGTTTGCTGTCTTCAAAATTGGACGAACACTTGAGCGACTCAGTCCAGTTTCACGGGCACACTGTCTCACAGACTTCTGTGGTGAGCGAGTGAATTGTTGTAACACACGTCGGGAGTTAGCTGGACTTGTTGCTGTTACAGGTCGTCCAGATCGATGTTTGTGCACATCTTTAACACAGCCTTCAGCTTCAAATTTGTCTCGAATGCGACTAATCATTAAACGTGTCTGTGGTTCTGTTTGATACTCATTTCGCCATTGCCGGTGAACCTCATTAATGTTTTCGTACTTAAAATACCACTTCAAAACTGACTTCCTTTCATCGAATGTAATCCTTGAGCCAGCCGTGTTTACTCGAGTAATTAGGTGCAACTAAGTACAAGACACTGACTATCTGGCGACTGTCATCTGACAAAACAAAACAACGGGATACAAACCTTGTGTGGCGATTGCCGGAACTACAAACTATTACACTACTAAAGATGAGACAACTCCGTCAATTACTTTGCCAGTTATGGACTTTTAAACAGTGGATACATTTTTTTGGACCCCTCTATAGTTACGTTACACACCTCCATGTTGCACGCTACAATTCCCAGCCCTGTAGCGGCAGAGGGTTGAAACTTGAGCCAGCAAAGTGAGAATGTCGACCGAGGGATATACAGGACTTGTAATACCTCAACCGGTATTGAGAACAGAATAAAAAATTCGGAATCATTACTTTTCGACATTCAAGGAATGCGGCCAAACGGAAATTTTCTCCAAGTCTTCCTGCAGTTCTCAACGATGGTCCAACGACGATACTTTCCTCTACACAATACCATCATTAGCGAACAGTACTGGGAACATTAGAAAGGGGTGCAGTACACGCATAAAATGTATGCGAGTGCTACCCGGAGCTGGCAGATTTCGGTTGCTTGCGTGCTTGGCTCCCTTTCTCTTCGTCGCTACGGATGGATTTGCTATACAGAGACAGTAAAAGGAATAGGTGGATATCTTAAATTCCAGCATATAATTTCGAATTATATAAACATTTGTTCAGAATAGCCAAGCTAGGCAAGTGGGCATCATGATAGGAGGAGGATTTAGGAGCAATAGAAAGATATACTTATGTCATATGGGGTCTTCGAAAATTCCCGTTACATACTTCTAGCACCTTAGACTGGAGTGATTAAAAATACTTTGCATAGGAACTTACCTCCGGAACGTACCGTTTCCGTGCTACAACCCTTTGAAAACACGTTTTCTAGGTAGCTTTGCAACAGTGTAGACATGGTAGGGAAGACTTACGTCGGATTGGCTGATGTGATTTTGACGTCTACCCTACCTCTCTGACCTGGTTCGAATCTCATTCAAGTCTATGGGAGTGTTAGAACAATTCACGGTAATGGAAGAGGTGCTCGCCGCCTTTATCAAGATCCTTCTCCACAAAGTCCGACTCTATTGCAAACCCTTTACGTCACAATTACGCAACGGTTTCGAGAAACGGCTACATTCACCGTCAGCGGGCTTTACTGTGGCGCTCCAAGGAGACGCACACCCGAACTGGAAGAGGCCGTGCTGCTTCATGTCGAAGAGAACCCGTCAACGAGTCCACAAGCAATAGCGCGTGCAGCGGATGTTGCTCCCAGCAACGTCCGGTATGTTCTTACCAACGACTGCATCTGTACCACCTCTAACAAAATGGTTCAAATGGCTCTGAGCACTATGGGACTCAACTGCTGAGGTCATTAGTCCCCTTGAACTCAGAACTAGTTAAACCTAACTAACCTAAGGACATCACAAACATCCATGCCCGAGGCAGGATTCGAACCTGCGACCGTAGCGGTCTTGCGGTTCCAGACTGTCGTGCCTTTAACCGCACGGCCACTTCGGCCGGCCCACCTCTAACACTCCGTAACACTCAGACGTGTGAATGAGGCTCGAAGCAGGTGAGAGGTGTAGGATAGACGTCAAATAACATCAACCAATCTGACGTAAGCACTCCCACCATGACTATCCTCTTGCAAATCTACCTAGCAGACATATATTCAAACGGTTGTAGCACGGAAACGGTACGTTTCCGGAAATGGAGTCTTACTCAACATACTATATACTCACGCCCCTCTACATACCCTAGAAGTCTGTACCCTGTATTCAGAAACCGATATATGAGTCCTACATAAAGAGAGACGAAGACGACTCGTGGATGTTAGGACTTAGGATCGATCTTTCGCTGATCGAGGCCAGATAGAGAGAGAGAGAGCAGTCAGCTCATATATGTAAACCTCGTGTGGTATGGTTGGTGGGGGGAGGGGGTGGAGGGAAAGGTAGTCGAATCTTCGTTGATCCATTATGGATCATGGGACGACGGCTGGCATGAATTTTTGATGCAATAATTTACCAACAGCCGTATGTATTGTAGAAGTTTATTTTATTTTATGAACTTCTATGTGCTACCAGTTTTGGAATTACATTGATGCCATCGTCAGGCCCCACTCGTCATAGTCGTAAAATCGCTATACACGGAAGGAGCCATATAACTGGATCCGTGAATCAATCGTCCTGCAACAGCTCTTGGTGGCCAGGCGACACAGTGGTCTGTGGGGCCTGAAGATGGCATCAATGTAATGCCGAAACTGGTAGCACGTAGAAGTTCATAAAATAAAATAAATTTCTGCAGTACGTACAGCTGTTGGTAAATTATTGCATCAAGAGGTAGTCGAATGCTCGCCACAGCGTTGGCCCTGGTGGTGCGGCACGTGGGTGGGCCCTGGTTCTCTGTCCTGGCCTGGGTGAAAGGATCTATAGGTATCGAGACTGTTACAATATTTTTTAATAGTTACGTATCGCAAAGATCATCCAAAATTTAAAAAAAAAAAACACTGTTCTCGCTTTTCGCAGTTACGCGCATTTTCAGAGAATCATTTTTATAGAATCTTCGACACAGGGCGTGAAGGTACAACCTGAATTCCACATCAATGCAGATGCAGTTCACACCGACGCTCAGGCGACCTATAGCAGGGCAAGTACACCCTCCTCCACTTTAGAAGTCTTTGTGTTTCTCCAGGCACCAGTTCAGTGCTCATTTGTCCCATAACTTAGCAAGGTAGTTCGAAATTTTTAAGTTTTTGTATTGTGTTCATAGTGAAAGACTGAAAAAATTAAGGATCTGTTGAATGAATTGGTCCACTGAGCACAGAATGTGAAGTGAGGGTAAACAAAAGAAATGAGGGTAATGGGAACCTTGATAGTAAAAGCGACGACCACATGGCAGGTAAAGTGATAGTAACTTGGTTATTTTTTCCTGTGTTAACCTGGAAGCAAAGGAGCGCATGACGACAAGCAGACTAGAAAAAAAAAAAAAAAAAAAAAAAGCTCACTCGTCAAGAGGAGTCTGACAGTAAAGGATTTAATTTGAGGAAGACGTTTCTGAGTACGTACGATTGGAGAAATGGGAGAACAGCATAGAAAGGTGACGGTTAGCCAATTTCATATGGTGACTGTTAGCTACTTCGTTATTGATTGACGAAATGTATCACCTGAGCGTCATATGTCGCCCTTTAGCCACTTTCGTATTGACTGACGAAATGTATCATACCTGCGTCATGCTGGTGTCGCCATATTGATTGTGCCATGCAAATTTCCCATTCGAGAAATGGCACCACATGCCTTCTGGAAGAACGATTCGCTATGTGTTTTATAAGGGGCGTTCAAAAAGAAATGAGCCGGAGACATAATTACAGAAACCATTACCTGTATGTTAGAAGTATTGACCCTTTATATGGTCATTCCATTTTAAAACAGTCCTAATGCCTACTCCCAGATAATTTATGGAATTAACTGCTGACCTGCTATTTTGTAGCTAAATGATAAAGAGGGATCTATCTTTCTATGTATTCGCAGCACATTACACTTGTCTGCATTGAGAATCAATTGCCATTCCCTGCACCATGCGTCAATTTGCTGCAGATTCTCCTGCATTTCAGTACAATTTTCCATTGTTACAACCTCCCGATGTACCACAGCATCATCCGCAAAAAGCCTCAGTGAACTTCCGATGTCATCCACAAGGTCATTTATGTATATTGTGAATAGCAACGGTCCTGCGACACTCTCCTGCGGCACACCTGAAATCACTCTTTCTTCGGAAGACTTCTCTCCATTGAGAATGACATGTTGCTTTCTGTTATCTAGGAGCTCTTCAAACCAGTCACACAATTTGTCTGATAGTCCATATGCTCTTACTTTGTTCATTAAACGACTGTGGGGAACTGTATCGAACGCCTTGCGGAAGTCAAGAAACACGGTATCTACCTGGAAACCCGTGTCTATGGCCCTCTGAGTCTCGTGGACGAATAGCGCGAGCTGGGTTTCACACGATCGTCTTTTTCGAAACCCCTGCTGATTCCTACAGAGTAGATTTCTAGTCTCCAGAAATGTCATTATACTCGAACATAATACGTGTTCCAAAATTCTGCAACTGATCGACGTCAGAGATATAGGTCTATAGTTCTGCACATCTGTTCGACGTCCCTTCTTCAAAACGGGGATGACCTGTGCCCTTTTCCAATCGTTTGGAACGCTACGCTCTTCTAGAGACCTACGGTACACCGCTGCAAGAAGGGGGGGCAAGTTCCTTCGCGTACTCTGTCTAAAATCGAACTGGTATCCCATCAGGTCCTGCGGTCTTTCCTCTTTTGAGCGATTTTAATTGTTTCTCTATCCCTCTGTCGTCTATTTCGATATCTACCATTTTGTCATCTGTGCGACAATCTAGAGAAGGAACTACAGTGCAGTCTTCCTCTGTGAAACAGCTTTGGAAAAAGACATTTAGTATTTCGGCCTTTAGTCTGTCATCCTCTGTTTCAGTACCATTTTGGTCACACAGTGTCTGGACATTTTGTTTTGATCCATCTACCGCTTTGACATGAGACCAAAATTTCTTAGGATTTTCTGCCAAGTCAGTACATAGAACTTTACTTTCGAACTCATTGAACGCCTCTCGCATGGCCCTCCTCACATTACATTTCGCTTCGCGAAGTTTTTGTTTGTCTGCAAGGCTTTGGCTATGTTTATGTTTGCTGTGAAGTTCCCTTTGCTTCCGCAGCAGTTTTCTAACTCGGTTGTTGTGCCACGGTGGGTCTTTTCCATCTCCTACGATCTTCCTTGGCACATACTCATGTAACGCATATTGTACGATGGTTTTGAACTTTGTCCACTGATCCTCAACACTATCTGTACTTATAACAAAACTTTTGTGTTGAGCCGTCAGGTACTCTGGAATCTGCTTTTTGCCACTATTGCTGAACAGAAAAATCTTCCTACCTTTTTTAATATTTCTATTTACGGCTGAAATCATCGATGCAGTAACCGCTTTATGATCGCTGATTCCCTGTTTGCGTTAACTTTTTCAAATAGTTCGGGTCTGTTTGTCACTGGAAGGTCTAATATGTTATAGCCACGAGTCGGTTCTCTGTTTAACTGCTCAAGGTAGTTTTCAGATAAAGCACTTTATAAAATTTCACTAGATTCTTTGTCCCTGCCACCCGTTATGAACGTTCGAGTCTCCCAGTCTATATCCGGCAAATTAAAATCTCCACCCAGAACTATAACATGGTGGGGAAATCTACTCCAAATATTTTCCAAATTATCCTTCAGGTGCCCAGCCACAACAGCTGCTGAGCCAGGGGGCCTATAGAGACATCCAATTACCATGTCTGAGCCTGCTTTAACCGTGACCTTCACCCAAATTGTTTCACATTTCGGATCTCCGTCAATTTCCTTCGATACTATTGCACTTCTTATCGCTATAAACACGCCTCCCCCTTCACTGTCCAGCCTGTCTCCGCGGTATACATTCCAATCTGTGTTCCTCCCCACGTGGGCGTAATCCCGTATCTTTACAGTATTCATGTGTTAGAGATAACACAACTCATTACGTAATGTTTCACTTATCATTCACTGTCCATTATCTGGTATAGAGTTGTTCATAATTTGTTTTCTAATTAACCATGTCTTACGAAATCAAGACCATTTCTGATGCTAAAAGAAGCTTACATCCTCCTCCAACCCTCCTTCCATCACCCGGGCATAATTTGGTTCAAATGGTTCAAAAGGCTCTGAGCACTATGGGACTTAACTTCTGAGGTCATCAGTTCCCTAGAACTTAGAACTACTTAATCCTAACTAACCTAAGGACATCACACACATCCATGCCCGAGGTACGATTCGAACCTGCGACCTTAGCGGTCGCGCAGTTCCAGACTGTAGCGCCTACAACCGCTCGGCCACCCCGGCCGGCGGCACAATTTTGGCCGTGATTATATCGCTCATCTAAATTTTTACAGCTGCAGGGAAGAAATCTGGGCTAGAGGAGCATACAAAAGTTAATATTCAAATAGTCTATCCCATTGCAACGTATGTTAAACCCTTTAGGAGCTTGACTGAAGCGTTTTCAGTTTATTTTTCGTACTAGGGTAGAAGGTAAATCTGTAAGCTCTCAATAATACACTAATTAAACATGGATTGTTTGAAAACTGTGAAAGAAGAGAATGTCGGTTTTCACATGTTTCGTTGCAGAAGGATGCTGAAAAATTAGTGGCCTGACAACATAAGAAATGAGTAGATTCGGTAAGCAAAGGCGTAGTTGACAAGCACTAACTATAAGTGGGACAGAGTGATAAGGAAATGTGTTAAGACAACAGGGGAAACCTCCTGTAGTTCTGGAGCAAGCTTTTGGGGAAATATCGTTGGAGAGACGTTGGATTACATACAACGACCTAATTGAGATCGTTCGGTGTAAGTGCCACTCTGAGATGATCAGATTACCACAAGAGAGGAAATTGTGATACACACCACATCATTGGACTGATGACAAGGGGAGAAAATTTATTGAAATTTGATGATACATTACCCCTTTAGTCTCCATAGGATATCACCGTCGATGTTTCTATAAATTAATGTGAGCAGTAACGGAATTCTTTCGCGTTACAATGTTAGGTTATCCACTTGCTATTTCCTCAAACGCAGGTTGTTTGCTCATACGTCGGAAGCACCTATCCCACATCGTTGGGTCATGGTCTAGCCAAACGCCTGTGTGCTTACTCAAAAATAACTTTAACGCTGACTTTTCTTAAACGCATGAAGTGACAGATCCCAGCCGCAAGCCAATCGAAGATCGTTCGTGAGCGCAAAGTGCTCGCAGTGTTGCCTGTTGTGCAGGTACTTGCAGATCCTTGTCAAACGTGACAACACTCAAGGTATATAGAAAAATGAGGCAGGCCATTCCGGCCCCTAGCGACAAAAGAACTCCCAGGCGCCCCTGCGCGCCTTGACGTCACTTTGAGGACTGTCGTCGCTGTGCGTTCAGCATTACACAGACGTCCTGGTGTGCTTCAAAAGAAAATGACTAATGATTCGTTCTGTGTTGTGAGTTAACGATCATTCTGCTCTCATTTAATTATATGGCGAAAGAGTCAGTCTACAGGAATTGTGAAACGAACCCTGTCATCCAGAACCGTGTGTTACACAAAGGGTGCAGATTCGCCACGAGATGGGCAAACTCACAGGTGTCTATTGTCTGCTGAGGCCTAAGCGCTGTAGTGTACGGGTGAGCGAGACGAGAACCTACGTCATGAGCAAACCCAGTAGAAGCAGTTTGTGGCCAAGGAGACGTAGCAGTGTTAAATAAGGATCCCCTAAGATCGGCCATAAAGGGAAATGTTTGTGGAAACTATTTAATTCTATAGTAACGCAGGGAATCAAGCCACAGTAATTTTAATCTGCCATCCTCCATAAATTTTCATGGTGATCCCAATAAAACTTGAATATTGATCATATCTATAATAATTTAGGATCTAAAGAGAAATTAACAAGTTTTGTAACAAAGACCTGAATGCTAAAATCTGAACGCTTTGGTCGATCTTGACTATCGCCATTTCGTATAGAAGCGCATCATTAAAATGACAAACGTTGTAAACATCAACTCTGTAACTTCACTTATTTAAAAGATATAGTAAACTTAAATTATCAGTATTTTCAGTTAAGCATCAGACCATCACATTTGCTCCACACAAAACACATTGAACGATGACAGCATGACACCTTATTGAAACATTAGATAACAGAATATTTGCTGTTAAATTTAGTACATAATAGTTACTTTTTCTTTATTTATTTATCAGAAAGCGCATTGGTTCAAGGCTACTGGCCGTGACATTCAAAATTAAGAAGGAAATTGTATTGGTTTTATGTAAAGGAGTTTAACATTTATTATGTAATGGATATTATTGTTACTTTATTTAGAACGTGAAAGTGGTCAAGATTTGATTATTTAAATATGTTAAAATGTAAAATAATTTAGAATAAGCTGCAGCCAATCAGAGGGACGGCTTCAGGAAAGGGAACTGCACTAGTCAGTTCAGTGACGATGTTCGGCGTGCCTGAAAAGCGGGCGGAGACGGGCAGAGAGGGACAGTTCTGGTCTAGTCAGCGAAGAGTGCAGTTCGGATTGACACGCGAAAGCGGATGGTCGGTCTTTAGGCAGCTAGGAAGTGAAATAACTTAGAAAATTTCGCGTCGTATCGTATCGCTGGACTTAGTCTCTGAGCGGTGAGCAGCCGCGCGCCTGGTGTGAACTCTTAACTTTTCGCATAGTTAACGAGGTGGAGTAGTGGACTTGTAAATCACGATGAGATTGTGAATAATCGAACTCCGCCAAATGGATATGCGCTCGAATGTAACAATAACTCTAAATAAGACCACTTTCGCTATTAGATTGATTTCGGAATAAACATTATTCTAACCAAATCCCAACTGTGTGCCCTACATAATTTATGGGTCGATTATATTATTATTGTTATTATGTTATGTTAACTTTGAACTTCGCGAACTTGCCATCAGCCAGACAATTTAACCAAAGGGTCACAAGTGTCTAATTTAGGGCGTGTAATGTGACACACCCCTAGACGGGTTTGAAGCAAGACATTTCGACGAAGAGGAACAGCACTTGTGCCCGAACATCTTTGGGATGTTAGCTCGCAGTGTCTGTCATGAGCAAGGATCACTGTAACTGCACCCTGGTACATTGTATTAATACTGTTCGAAAGACGACAAACGTTATTTATCGTTGTTTACAAAATGCGAGCTCTTGCAGCGTGAATGATAACTCAGTGCATACGCGTGGACAAGTGAATGTGAAAGCTGCACGCATATCTTCAGTTCATTTACGGCCTGAAGAATATGAACGAGATTTGGGAAACGAACTTCTAGGGTTACCTTCGATAAAGAAGCTAGTACACACGGCAATGTCCAGTATAAACATTCCTAACTGGCATAGGGAAGAGGTTACAGGGAGCGGCGATGCAAGTGAAAAGGTGAGACTTCAGTACATTAATAACACTCAAAATAATTATAACTCAAAAAGTAACTTAAAGTAAATTCATTCACATATATTTAATGCTTTTTTTGCAATCGGTACTGGATTACTCTACAACACGGAATGACTCGCTACACTGTGTAGGAAATAAATAAATTATGTTGCTCAGGTTTATTAGCTTTTTCTCCTGGATATTACAGCTTCATTTCTCGAGGAAATAGGCCCCATTTTTTTCGTATTCTCAAGATGTATTAATTATGTCAGAGGATGAATATAGTACAGCTTCTGACTGAACTCTATAACCGAGCGATGTGCCGCAGTGGTTTGCACTCGCATTTGGGAGAACGAGGGTTCAGATCCGCGTCTGGCCTTCCTGATTTAGGTTTCCCCTGATTTCCCTAAATCGCTTCAGCCAAGTGCCGCGATGGTTCCTTCGAAAGGGCACGTCCGATTTCCGCTCCTTTCCTTCCCTAATCCGAGCTTGCGCTCCGTCTCTAAGGACTTCGTTATCAACATTACAGTAATCTCTACCTTCTCCTGAACTCTGCTTCTGAACATTTCGCGTGGGGCACTGGAGTATTAATAACAACAATGTTGCCTGACGAACGTGTCCGTATAGCGTAGTGTATAAGGTCGTAGCCTGACGTGCTGAAGGTTGTGAGTTTGAATCTTGTCGACTGCATGAATCTTAATTTTTAAATGTGATCGAAATGAACTGTGGTAGTGAATTTTGTTTGATATTTTATCCCTTTTGTCTATTATTTATTTGTTTAATAATGACAAATTGCTATTGGTGTTCCTTCAATTATTTAGTAAGTGCTGTACAGTTATATTAGAGTCAATCCTTATAGATCTGGAAGTCGTGCACAACGCTGCGAAGGAAGAAGTTTGCAAAAAGAAGCATTGATAACTTAAGAAACTGTCACCGAGAACAAAGGAAATCGACCAGACCACAGCTACAGATTCCGTTGATAAGCTCAGTAAAAAAATGAACGATTTAGACATAAAGAAACTTAGAAACGATACCGAACTTTTAAAAGACTAAATGCACAGAAGGAAGCAGAACTAAAAGTGTGATATGGCCTTACGCATTAAAACAAATTCTTTTCGCCGTGTTATTTTGTTAAGGCGGGTAAACAGGTCATCTAACGCGAAAGAAAAAGAGGAATACACAACAATGTATGAACTATGTTACCAAAATGTTTTACACCAGCACAAATATGATATTGTGGAATTTAGAGAACACTGTGCCAGCACTGACTTTCAGAGGTCTATCGCCAAAACCCGATGCTTATTTGCGAGAGCGAAAACTGTCTTTGTCGCGCCGGGCAACAATTCAGAAACGGACAAAGGAACTTAAATGCATACCGGGAATCGTAGAAGATCTCCTGTGTTTATCTACGACTATGTCAAACACTTTTACTGAACAAGAGAGACTAGCAGTTTTGACATTTAACATATAGAACGTTGATGGTCGTATATGTTACGACTCGTCGGAGGACATAGGAGTTGATTCACATTGCAGTGTTCCAAGCCTGCATGGTCCATGTGCTGTGTAAGCAGTGGAAGCAGCCACTTCATTATGATTTCGACAAGTATCACTAGTAGTTTGCTTGGTTGGTTGGTTGGTTGGTCGGTTGTTTGATTTAGGGGAGGGGAGCAAACGGCGCGGTCACCGGTCCCATGGGAATAGGGATGGATGGGTAAAAAGTCGGCCGTGCCCTATCAAAGGAACAATCCCGGCATTTTCGTGAAGCCATTTCGAGAAGTCACAGAAAACCTAAATCAGGATGGTCGGACGCGGGTTTGAACCGTCATCCTTCCGAAAACGAGTCCAGTGTGCTAGCCACTGCGTCACCTCGCTCAGTGGTACTTCGCTTCAGAGTATCATTAAGGCAGTTGAAGACTCGGGCATATATGTAGTAGGAATAACGTGCGGTATGAGTGGAAAGAATATAAAAGTTTGGAAGTAATTTTGTGTCGATAAAGATAAAACATATTTTCCTAAAAATATAGAATATAGTACAATTATTGACTGAACTCTTTGGCGTCCCTAAGTTTCAGTAACAGCGAATTCTGTGTAAATGTTATTTATGAATCACCAGTACGAGAACTCCCAGAAACAGTGATTGTCGTAGAATATTTGTTAACAGAATTGGTAACAGTGCGCGATGACTCTATATTTTCCGTTGTTCTTTCAGAAGCAGTGAAATACACTGCCAGCTATACTGCATGTAAATTCCAAAACATTGATAAATCATTAGGGTTCCGAGCAGCAGAAAGGAAAGTAGGGGAGCATAATGCAGATTGGATGTCAATTATATCTGGTTGTGGTCTTTACCCTTCAATGCTAGCATGATGAGACAGAGTGTTCAGTCTCAAGAATAATTTGCTCCTTTTCAAGTAAATGAAGTGTCCAAAAAAATCTCATAATGTCTCACCGCTCTACTATGAAACAAAAGTTTCCTGAGATTCATGACAGTTACTGCTCTTTATGTAAGAACGAGAACATTTACAAGGACTAGATATCTGAATTAATAAGAAAAATTCTAAACCTTGGCCGGTGGGTGTGGCCGAACGGTTCTAGGCGCTTCAGTGTGGAACCACGCGACCGCTACGATCGCAGGTTCGAATTCTGCCTCGGGCATGGATGTGTGTGATGTCCTTAGGTTAGTTAGGTTTAAGTAATTCTAAGTTCTAAGGGACTGATGACCTCAGATATCAAGTCCGATAGTGCTCAGAGCCATTTTAACCATTTTGTAAACCTTGCAGGTGCCACCAGGAGGAAGCAGCTAAGCACTGCATCTTGATCTGGTAAATGGCAACAGAAATATGGAACAGGCTACGTTAACATCTGTTTCTTCGTCAAATGAGTTATTTTTCAGCTTCATTGTCATTTATTAGTCTTAATGTGTAATACATCTGCCATGTCATTGTTTTTATTTGCCCAACAGTGTATAGAACCAAACCGAATGCAAAATGAGCGAGCCATACGCCACGGCGTCTGTTATGTGGCTTATTTGCCATAATCACACTGATGCGCTACGCAGTCTCACCGTGCTGTTAGGGGGCTGCATCCAGTACACAGCGTTGTTACCATGCCCGCCCCCCCCCCCCCCCCCTCAAATCTGACAACACTGCCAGTCGCCCCCAAAAACCGTCAAAGTTATTCTATGGCTCTCGATAAAACTTCTACAACGCGATCAGGGGTGTGAAAAGAGGTAAATCGTGGATACTACACGCGTGAAAGAAAAAAAACACACACAAACACACACACACACACACACACACACACACACACACACAGTGACTTGCAATGCAAGAAAATTCTCTTTTCCCTCATACCACCATTATAAACTACTGGCTATTGAAATTGCTACACCAAGGAGAAATGCAGATGATAAACGGGTATTCATTAGACAGATATATTATACTAGAACTGACATGTGATTATATTTTCACGCAATTTGGGTGCATAGATCCTGAGAAATCAGTACCCAGAACAACCACTTCTGGCCGTAATAACGACCTTGATACGCCTGGGCATTGAGTCGAACAGAGCTTGGATGGCGTGTACAGGCACAGCTGCCCATGCAGCTTCAACACGATAACACAGTTCATCAAGAGTAGTGACTGGCGTATTGTGACGAGCCAGTTGCTCGGCCACCATTGACCAGACGTTTCCAATTGGTGAGAGATCTGGACAATGTGCTGGCCAGGGCAGCAGTTGAACATTTTCTGTATCCAGAAAGGCCCGTACAGGACATGGACCGTGCGGTCGTGGATTATCCTGCTGAAATGTAGGGTTTCCCAGGGATCGAATGAAGGGTAGAGCCACGGGTCGTAACACATCTGAAATGTAACGTCCACTGATCAAAGTGCCGTCAATGTGAACAAGAGGTGACCGAGACGTGTAACCAACGGCACCCCACACCAGCACGCCGGGTGATATGCCAGTATGGCGATGACGAATACACGCTTCGAATGTGCGTTCACCGCGATGTCGCCAAACACGGATACGACCATCATAATGCTGTAAACAGAACCTGGACTCATCCGAAAAAATGATGTTTAGCCATTCGTGCACCCAGGTTCGTCATTTAGTACACCATCGCAGGCGCTCGTGTCTGTGATGCAGCGTCAAGGGTAACCGCAGCTGTGGTCTTCGAGCTGATAGTCCATGCTCCTGCAAACGTCGTCGAACTGTTCGTGCAGATGGTTGTTGTCTTACAAACGTCCCCATCTGTTGACTCAGGGATCGACACGTGGCTGCACGATCCGTTACAGCCATACGGATAAGATGCCTGTCATCTCGACTGCTAGTGATACGAGGCCGTTGGGATCCAGCACGTAGTTCCGTATTACCCTCCTAAACCCATCGATTCCATATTCTGCTAACAGACATTGGATCTCGACCAACTTGAGCAGCAGTGTCGCGATACGACAAACCGCAATCGCGATAGGCTACAATCCGACCTTTATCAAATTCGGAAACGTGACGGTACGCATTTCGCCTCCTTACACGAGGCATCACAACAACGTTTCACCAGGCAACGCCGGTCAACTGCTGTTTGCGTATGAGAAATCGGTTGGAACCTTTCCTCATGTCAGCACGTTGTAGGTGTCGCCACCGGCGCCAAACTTGAGTGAATGCTCTGAAAAGCTAATCACATGTATAGCACAGTATCTCCTTCCTGTCGGTTAAATTTCGCGTCTGTAGCACGTCATCTTCGTGGTGTAGCAATTTTAATGGCCAGTAGTGTATCATTCGTGAAGACTGAGTCGAGCACTCAGAGACCTTGGGGACTCTTTTGTTCTAGCGGTACTGTGACGGGGCTTAACGCTACGTTTGTCACTCTGACAGCCGTCACGTCCGTGGCGTGACGCAGACAGCTCGCCAGAAGAACGGCCCCTGACGAGAACATCCTCGCTGCGTGTCGCAGCGCTCTCCACGTCCAGCCGATGTGTGACGCGTGTCACGTGTCACGTTCAGATGCCGTGACGAGCGGATTTTTTCGTTTCTGTGCATCTGGCCACTGTAATAACTGGTTGCCGGCTTGACTGTACGTTCTGGTAGAGAAATACGTAAGCCTCTGGAGCACCACACACGTTTTCACACAGGCTTCAACAGTCACTCTGGCGTCAAACAGGAAAGCTTTCTGTTACAAATTCTGTTAACCCTAGAAATAGAGCCGGCCGAAGTGGCCGAGCGGTTCTAGGCGCTACAGTCTGGAACCGCGCGACCGCTACGGTCGCAGGTTCGAATCCTGCCTCGGGCATGGATGTGTGTGATGTCCTTAAGTTAGTTAGGTTTAAGTAATTCTAAGTTGTAAGGGACTGATGACTACTGCATTAAGTCCCATAGTGATCAGAGCCATTTCAACCATCTAGAAATAGAAAAATTCTTAACTCCACACACACAATCGCCGTCCATCACAATGCCTGCTATCGACACTGACACCGTTACACTAATCACATGGAGACGTTATCGACTTTAATCCAAGTACCCAAAACAAACACGCTTTTAATTTTTCGTGTAGTACATGTTGTCCCAAAATTAAAAATACTGGGTAGTTATAATTAAAGTGCAGCTACCCGAAGAAGTGCACTGTGGACTGTAATTATCGTATGGCAGCGAAACATGGTAGACATTCTAATGTGTTAACGCGGGACCCATTTGCCTGAAAAAAAAAAATTTACTCTCATTTTGGCCAACAGGTGCAAATCTGGTGCTACGGACGCGAGAAAGACATGTAGAAATATTCACGTATCTGATGGGTTAGGAACGGGACGTGGGTAGGAAAGAACAAACAAGTGAGAAAGGCATAATGTTGTTTTTTATTATTGACCTCCTCTTACACAATTTGTTCAGTATGAGCACCGGAGACGTCGATGAGATACTGCATCCGTAGGAAGACGTGATCAACACTTGCTGGCATCAGTTCCGGAGGAATCTGATCAACGTTATTCCTTCCTGACAGATTAAAAGTGTATGCCGGACCGTGACTCGAACTCGGGACCTTTACCTTTCACGGACAAGTGCTTTACCAGCTGAGCCACCCAAGCACGACTCACGATCCGTCCTCACAGCTTCAATTCAGCCAGTACCTCGTCTCCGACCTTCCAAACTTCACAGAAGCTCTTCTGCGAACCTTGCAGAAGTAACACTCCTGGAAGAAAGGATATTGCGCAGACATGGCTTAGTCACAGCCTAGGCAATGTTTCCAGTATGAGATTTCCACTCTGCAGCGGAGTGTGCGCTGATATGAAACTTCCTGACAGATTAAAACTGTGTGCTCAGTTGTTAGAGTACTTGCCCGCGAAAGGCAAAGCTCCCGAGTTCGAGTCTCGGTCCGGCACACAGTTTTAATCTGTCAGGAAGTTTCATATCAGCACACACTCCGCTGCAGAGTGAAAATCTCACTCTGGGAACGTTATTCCTGTATACTGGCCTTCAGATCAGGTAGAGAACGAACGTGTCTCTGGTAAACGCGTACTTTTAGATTCCTCTAGAGCCAAAAGTCTCTTGGATTCGGATCAAGTGATCTTTCACATTATGTATCTGGGAAACCTCTGGAGACAACACGTTCGTGGAAGGTTGCATTAAGAAGATCTTTCACCGGGCGAGCGACGTGAGTTGTTGTCCTGCATTGCATGATATCAGTGCTTTAGACTCTTCCGAAGCAGGAATCACATAATGTACATGGAGATCTCGATCAAGTGCAGACGTAGCGCTACACCTGGGCGTATTCGCTACAAAGAAGAACGGACCGAAAATAAATGGGGTTATGAGTCCACACCTCTTGTCACATATGGCGAGTGCAATGGTTCCATATGCTCAACACGGGATATAACAAAACCCTATATTCGGCCGTTCTGTGTATTCATTGCACCCTGTAGTGTAAAATGATCGGCGTCATTTCACAGAATTGTCTAGCCACATGTCATCAACTTTGATCCGTGCCAGAAACCGAAAAGAAAATTTAGAACGTTGCTATGGATCATGAGGTTCCAGTTACTGTAGCGTCTGTTTCGTGTACAGGTACCGAGTAAAACCGACCGCAATTCTTTCCGTCCTGTTGATCATGGGATGGACAATTATCGTGGCGCTAGACAAGCAACAGCACTAGCCGGGGCAGGTGCTGCATGGTCAGTTACGGCAACAGCAACCTCGTCGATAGCTTCCACTGGGATAGGACGTCTTCCTCTTCCATTGCTCCACCAAGCTCACTCGTGTTTTCAAATTTCATTATTATCTTCCTTAAGCAATTTAATTACATCGTACCTCTCCTGAGAACTTTCAGTAGGCGATACTGTCTCAGTGCAGCACATCAATTGCTGCCGCTCACATAACACATTTCAATAATGGTGCACGGTCTCTTTTCTCGATAGCCATACTGTTCATCCACGTTACGGCTTGTCAAACGACTGCGTTTAAATCATAACGTCATAGAAACAGTGTACAGCGTCAGATTTACACCTGGTGGCTACAAATGCAGCCAATTTTTTTTCCAGCTAAATCGGTGCCGCATTAATGCATTAGCATATGAATAAAGTTTCGCTGCCACCAGATACACTACTGGCCATTAAAATTGCTACTCCACGAAGATGACGTGCTACAGACGCGAAATTTAACCGACAGGAAGAAGATGCTGTGATATGCAAATGATTAGCTTTTCACAGCATTCACACAAGGCTGGCGCCGGTGGCGACACCTACAACGTGCTCACATCAGGAAAGTTTCCAACCGATTTCTCATACACAAGCAGCAATTGACCGGCGTTGTCTGGTGAAACGTTGTTGTGATACCTCGAGTAAGGAGGAGAAATGCGTACAATCACGTTTCCGACTTTGATAAAGGTCAGAGTGTAGCCTATCGCGATTGCGGTTTATCGTACAGCGACATTGTTGCTCGCGTTGGTCGAGATCCAATGACTTTAAGCAGAATATGGAATCGGTGGGTTCAGGAGGGTAATACGGATCGCCGTGCTCGATCCCAACCGCCTCGTATCACTAGCAGTCGAGATGACGGGCATCTCATCCGCATGGCTGTAACGGATCGTGCAGCCACGTCTCGATCCCTGAGTCAACAGATGGGGACGTTTGCAACACAACCATCTGCACGGACAGTTCGACGACTTTTGCAGTAGCATGGACTATCAGCTTGGAGACCATGGCTGCGGTTACCCTTAACGCTGCATCACAGACAGGAGCGCCTGCGATGGTGTACTCAACGACGAACCTGGGTGCACGAATGGCAAAACATCATTTTTTGGATGAATCCAGGTTCTGTTTACAGCATCATGATGGTCGCATCCGTGTTTGGCGACATCGCGGTGAACACACATTGGAAGCGTGTATTCGTCATCGCCATACTGGCGTATTACTCGGCGTGATGATACGGGGTGCCATCGGTTACACGTCTCGGTCACCTCTTGTTCGCATTGACGGCACTTTGAACAGTGGACGTTACATTTCAGATGTGTTACGACCCGTGGCTCCACCCTTCATTCGATCCCTGCGAAACCCTACATTTCAGCAGGATAATGCAGACCGCATGTTCAAGGTCCTATACGGGCCTTTCTGGATACAGAAAATGTTCGAGTGTTGCCCTGGCCAGCACATTCTCCAGATCTCTCACCAACAGAAAATGTGTGGTTAATGGTGGCCGAGCAACTGGCTCGTCACAATACGCCAGTCACTACTCTTGATGAACTGTGGTATCGTGTTGAAGATACATGGGCAGCTGTACCTGTACGCGCCATCCAAACTCTGTTTGACTCAATGCCCAGGCGTATAAGGGCGTTATTACGGCCAGAGGTGGTTGTTATGGGTACTGATTCTCAGGATCTATGCACCCAAACTGCATGAAAATGTAACCACATGTCAGTTCTAGTATAATATATTTGTCCAATGAATACCCGTTTATCATCTACATTTCTTCTTGGTGTAGCATTTTCAATGGCCAGTAGTGTAATTAGATCCCACACCCGACCTTCGTGGGTAGCTGCACTTTACTTATACCACCTGGTAGTTCTCACTCTCCTGGTTCTAGACATAGCGTTCGGGAGAACGCCAGAATGCCAGAAGTGGAAACCCCCTCCGAAATATTTCCAGCTGGGACTTCCTCTGACCAAGTTCTAGTCCGATAGGTATTTGGCTGCAAAGAACTGGGACCAGAACTAGAATAACGTGTTCTGTCATTAGCGATAGAGATTGATAAGTGTACAAAAATTGAAGACTTCTGTACGAAGACACACAATTTTAAAAATTATTTTTTTGTGGATTAAAAAACCATTGCAGTTGTATTTAATCTTTTTGTTATCAGATCACAACCAGTTTTTGGCACTGAAAACCACAACCTTAGGTGACATAACTAAGGCATGTGAGCTAAGTAGCCCAGAACATGAAACTCTTCCGCGCTACTTATCTCTTATGTCTCAGTTATATCACCTGAGGATGTGGTTTTCTGTGCCATGAAAGTGGTTATGGTCTGACAACAAAAATATTAAATTCACATTAAGCGGCTTCTTAATCGACAAGATGATTAGGCACATCTGTGGTTGCCCTGTCTACAAGGTTTTCTGAAGGACTATTCACTGTATTTGCTTACACTCATCTCCTACTTCTGTTAGACAGCAGTAAAGGAGAAATTAAATACATCTCCAGTGAACCCCCAGGTTTGCACTTAAATAACAACGAAAAATATTTTATAGAACAATTACTACCAGAGATAATTTGAAAGAACTAGTCGGAAAAATTAAAGCCACTGTCCATTAAATATCACAGAACCTTCTTCTCTACGGCGGATGATGTGAATAATGAAATCAGAACTGTAATTTAAATTTTGAATAAAGCATATTATGTGAAATATATTAAGAAACAATTATTCTAGATCCCTAGTAAAACCAAAATAAAAATCTGTAACAGGTATGTGAATACTCGACTCTGACAAAAAATACGAGTATTGAACAAGTCTTCAAAATATTCCAGAGGAACAGCTATACGAAATTAAATAACGAATGACCTTTTAGTGCTGAATAATGGATTTGGCATTATTTCGTACCGAAATCAGCTGTAGCTCGTAACCACACATCGCATGTACGATATGTCGAAAACTCACCGATTACTGGAATGTTAATTCTTCCATTTACAGTATACTTTCGCATGAGCGAATTTTTGCTATTAATTTGGATCTACCCTGTACATGTAATAACAAAAATTTTGTTATATATTTATACATGATTAGTAAACCTCGTATGGCTCAGAGTTTGGTGCAACTATTTCGATCCGTCGTCATTGTAGTGAAGGGTATGACAACTTAAATTGGTGCTTTCACCAGTAGTCAAATCTAAGTGCACGGCGTGATTTCCTTAACCATCAAAAAAATTTTGTGCTGTCCTTTTCAGCTGCATACCTAAAAATTTCACCAATGTTATGAATTTACAGATCCTTCATGGAAAAATTCCTGATGTGTAACTTCTCACAGACGAATTTTCTTGAAGCGTGATATGGGGGAATTCGGAGCGGTACGGGATACATAATGCTTAACAGTTTTTGCAAAATAGTAGAACGCGAGATATTGCTTTTTAAAGGCCTTACGTACCTTACTTGAAAAATACTTAAAAGTTCTATGATCTGTATGTTTTACATTTTTTCAAGTCCTTGCATGTTTCTCTTTCTGCCCCATCCACATCCATATCGTCTCAGAATATAGATGTTCATACCAGACGTAGAACAGTGTTGTGCTTAACGTTGAGTGGCTCCCCTTATTCGCTTGCATATTTCGATAAATAATTTCAGGTAAGCCAGCAGCAGTGTGGAGCAGAACAGTACGACCGCCCCGGGATTACCAGATACGTGGTGTGGGCAGGGCGTACGGTCAACAACGGTCATGAAACGACAAACAGTTTAAAAAGTACCCCCGGGCGTGTTACAGCTTGCGTGGAAAAATGTTATCGAACTAGTGCCGTGCATACTTCCTCCAACCCATTGGTTTTCCCTTTCAAATGCAGATAGTAATTATCCTTCTTACAACACATATTGTGGTCTTGGAGATCACGAGTTCAATCCCGAGCGAGGATGGAAATCTCCCCTCCTTCCGGTCACTACAGGACGGCTCCGGGTGCACTTAGCCCGCTGTCAAAATCAGTACGGGAATACTTTCCAGGGAGCAGAAGGTGGCAGGGGCCACGGGCCCAGAAACGCTCCCTCTCCAAACGCTGTGGAGGATGGAAAGGCTGCACTCTATCTACTTGCAGTCTGGTCGATAGTTGTTCACGGGCCTGCGCCACAAACTCCACTTTTGGCTTTACAACACATCCAACGTCTGGGTGGCTGGAAAAGTGTTGGAACACAGTCGTCGTTGGCGTGTGAAACACAAAAGAGCACCGCCGACCTCTGCCTCTTTGGAGTCCGGCAGTGGAGATGCGGCCGTCAGCGGCAGCCGCCTTCGCCGCGACCCCAGCAGGACCGGCGCTTGTGGCTCGCGATTATTCCGGCCGATGCGCCCTTATACGAGCCCCGCCAGAGTCCGACAGCGGTACTTTGCCCGAGTTGGGCAGACTTCAGAGGGCCGGGCGGAGCGCGCCGTGCGTACGGAGCCCTTAATGGAACACGTCTGGCGCAAGCCCGCCGACTGGTCGCAGCTGGCGGCCAGGAACAACAGAGCCGGCTGCGATCCTGAATTCCACCGCGGTGATTAAATGGCCGCCTCTGCAGCTAGCGCCGGCGGCGATTGCTCTACTCCGCTTGCCCGTTTGGAGGCAACAGTCCATTCACAGCTATCAGTAGCAAGGCGATTGTGTGTGTTCCGTAGTTGCATGTGTGGCTGCGCGTGTGTTTGTGCTCGTGTGTGGCAAGCGGACTAGGAGCTGAAGTGGCACCGAGGTTTGAGTGATACTGCAGTATATTACCACATCGACGACGGCTAACGACAAGAACATGGCAAGTGCCATAACCCAATTTCGCAAAAATTTCGCTCAGTGCAAGGGGAATGTAAATAAGGGAACAAGTGATTCGGCTTATCCGTAGATGCTCGACCGTTTTTTAGGAAACGACGGTCAAAATTTTTGACACAATTTAGATGCATTTTAGCCCGCAATAATTACAGCTCAAATGGTGGCTCATTTTGCGCCCTGTGTTCGAAACTTGATATTTTTATTTTGCATTTTTTTTATTTATCTACACAAATTCTTAGAACGTTACTGCATGAATGTTTGTTATGAAGTTAGGGGATACAACGGCGTCATATCAGTTGTAAAACAACTGGTATGCCATAGATATATACACTGAAACGCCAAAAAATTGGTATAGTCATGCGTATTCAAATACAGAGATATGTAAACAGGCACAATATGGCGCTGCGGTCGACAACGCCTATATAAGACAACAAGTGTCTGGCGCTGTTGTTAGATCGGTTACTGCTGCTACAATGGCAGGTTATCAAGACATAAGTGAGTTTAAACGTGGTGTTATACTCGACGCTCGAGCGATGTGTGACAGCATCTCCGAGATAGCGATGAAGTGGGGATTTTACGACTGTACCGTGAATGTAAGGAATCCGGTAAAACATCAAATCTCGGACATCCCTGCGACCGGTAAAAGATCCTGCAAGAACAGGACCGAAGACAACAAGTAAAGAGAATCATTCAACGTGACAGAAGTGCAACTCTTCCGCAAATTGCTGCAGATTTCAATGTTGTGCCATCAATAACTGCCAGCTTGCGAACCATTCACTCGTGTAGCCTTGATGACTCCACTACACAAAGCTTTAAGTCTCATCTGGGCCCGTCAATACCGACACTGGACTGTTGATGACTGGAAACATGTTGCCTGGTCGGACGACTCTCGTTTCAAATTGTATCAAGCGGATGGACGAGTATGGGTATGAGCTACGTTGTGTCATGCGATGTGCGCTGTGTTTGTCCATAACAAAATTAATACTCATTGCCAGCCATTATTCCCTATCTCAATACAATCGGTTGTGGCCCCACTATCAACTGTTTCAGTTTGACCGAAAAGGCTTCAGACACCCCGTGTTGCAGGGAAATTGCAAGATTCCTGTACTGTCGCAAATTCCGTAGTGAACTTGATGTCATGGCACTGCAGTTCTAAGGGATGAACAAGTAGAAACTATACAATCTACATACATACTATGCGAGCCACTAAGTGGTACGTTGCGTAGCGTACCATGTACCACTACAAATCGTTTCCTTTCCAGTGCCACTCGCAGACAAAACGAGTGTAAAGCGACTGTCTGTATGCGTCAATACGAGTCCTAAATTCTTACCTTCGTGTCCCTTACGCAAAATGTACGTTGGCGGCAGTAGAATCCTTCTGCTGTCAGCTTCAGATGCCGGTTTCTAAATTTTCTCAGTCGTGTTTCACGAAAAGAAAGTCGCCTTCCTTCCAGCGATTTGTGATCACGAAGCATTTCTCTAATACTCGAGTGTAGATCGAACATACCGGTAAGAAATCTAGCAGCCCGTCTCTGAGCTGATTCGATGTGCCGGCCTGTGTAGCCGTGCGGTTCTAGGCGCTTCAGTCTGGAGCCGCGCGACCGCTACTGTCGCAGGTTCGAATCCTGCCTATGGCATGGATGTGTGTGATGTCCTTAGGTTAGTTAGGTTTGAGTAGTTCTCAGTTCTAGGGGACTGATGACCTCAGCTGTTAAGTCCCATAGTCCGCAGAGCCATTTGAACCATTTTTTTGCTTCGATATTTTCCTTTAATGTGACTGGTTGAGAACTCCGAATACTGAAGCAGTAGTGAAGAATAGATGCCGCTAATCGTGTATATGAGGCCTCCTTTATATTCTCTTAATGAACCAGAGTCGACAATTCACCTTTCCTACTGCAATTCTTACAAGCTCATTTATTTCATATTGGTTTGCACTGTTACTCCCAGATATTTATTCGATGCGACTGCATCAAGCAGTACTAATGTAGCACTAATGTTATCTTCTAATATTACAGGATCGTTCCTATTCATATCCATTAACTTACATTTTTCTAGATTTAGAGAAAGCTGCTATTTATCACATCAAATAGAAATCTGATAAAAGTCATGTTGTATGCCCCCGTGTCGCTCACTGATACCTTCCTATACACCACAGCGTCATCAAGAAACAGCCGCATATTGCTACTCAGTTCGTCAGATGCTTCATGTATACAGGGAATAAGAGAGGTCCTACTACACTTCCTTTGGGTACCCCTGACGAATATTTATCTACAAGCAGTACATTCATCGACAGCAATTGGCAGAAATAGGTCAACATGTAAAGATATTGTTCAGATTATTTATCTAAACCCATTATAAGTATCGACAGCTACTAACAGCAATAGATCACTCTGGTAACTGTATACAAAACAATTTAGATCAGAGTCTCTGCATCGGACAGAATATTAGACACTGTGAAGCTCGTGGCATAAATTCGATACTGTATCTGATATCTACTCAAGATTACAACCATAACGAAAATGTATTAGGTATTTTATGGATTTTGGTTTTGGATGTAATCTTGGGTAAACATCAGGCACTGTATCGAATGTATATCACAAGCATCACAATATGAGGCAGTGACTCTGGTCTCTATTGTTTTGTATAAAGTACCATGGTGATCTATTGCCGTCAGTTGCTGTCGATACTTATAATGGGTGTAGACAAATAATCTGAACTATATTTTTATTGTAAATTTACACGGTAATCTATTTCTGTCAATTTCTCTCGACGCATATACTGCGTGTAGATAATTTATTTTCAAAAACTATTTTATCGTAAATTTGTAATTTTAAAAATGTTACCTAATTCTGTCAAAACACAATTTAACATTGGAGTGATTAAATAGTTTGTTTCGTGGCACATATAGTTCGGGATCTATGCGTGTACATATTCATTGTCGAGTACTGCAATGTAAACAACTGTGCCGTCGTTCACACCACAGAGAGCCGGCCAGGGTTCCCGCCAACGACGTGTCCGAACACGAGACGTTGAGGAGATGGTGGTGGATCGTGTGTGGTCGACCACCCAGAAATAAGCACCCTCCAGCTTGCCCGTGAAATGCACACTTCGAAGGCTACAGTATGGAGAGTGATGATGGAACTAGTTTACACCCCTCTCATAAAGAACGTGTGCCAGTTCTGGGACCAAAGGATTTGACTTTTCTCACTGGATTATTCACAGCAGTGCTGTGGTGCTGAACTCCGTGCAATTTTGTATTGTTCTCGGATGGGGCCTCATTCACCCATGATGGTGTTTTCAACAGATGTAACAGCCATGTCTGGAGTGAGGACAATCCCCACACCACCCATATCGATTCTCTGCCAACGCGTGACCGGGCATTTTCCAAGGTCACCTGACTGGACCTTATTTGCTGTATGATGGTCCACGTTACGTGCTGTTCCTACCAGATATACTGTCATAGTTCTTAGAGACTGTATCTTTTGTTGTCCGAGAAAGGATGTGGTTTTAATACGACAATAAACCAGCTCACTTCGATGTTAATATCCGCGAGTACCTGAACAACACGTACCCCCATTGTAGCACTGGAAGGTGAGGCCCTGTCCCATGGCTACCGCGATCGCCTGATCTCACACCTGTGGACTTTTTGCTCTGGGATTAAGCCAAGACGTCGTGTATGAAACCACCTCAGAAATGGATTAATACATGCTTGCTAGGGTTCAGGCTGCCCGTCTCGTGGTACATCATACATCCGGGATCTTTGAGACATTGCGGCAGAACGTCATGAATGCACTGCAAATGGAGGTCGTCACTTCGAAGAATTACTGTGAGCTACGATGCTTTTCGGCGGTGTACGCTGTGTATGCCCACGAATTAATAAGTATGCTTTTAAAGTCAGTGCCGCGATTAGACTGTTTTTTATTTGCAGTGTTACATTTACACGATCATGATTTCGGCTTCAAAGTGCCATTATCAAGTGTTTTAGGAGTCGTGCAGTGCCTAAGACGGCATACTGTATAACACTTAAAACCCTTGATAATGGCACTTTGAAGCCGAAATCATGATCGAGTAAATGTAACACTGCAAATTAAAAATCAGTCCAATGGCAGTACTGACTTTAAAGAAATATATTATGAATGTGGCCCCGCATTATGAAAAAATCAATAAATATCCATTTCCGACCATTGGTTCCCTGTGTTAATGTAATCTGTTGTCGACCCACTATCACCTATTTCAGTTTCACCCAAAATATTTGAGAAATCCTGCATGTAACTGTCGATTAACACCATTATACGTCACTGTCGCCACTCTGTTTCGGAATCCCACAACGAGCTGAGGTGTAGCCGAAGAGAAATTTTTTTTTTTTAAAAGACTTCCAAATCAAATCAGGCTCTCGATTGTAAAACTAATTTAACACAGGTTTCCTCTTTAAAATAAAATGCAGTACTAAAAAGTTACGCTTTCATTTGTAAGAACATTATAGTGCCTATTTTCTCTTCAAAAGAAAATATGTTTCCAATCGTAATATTGTTACTTGTCGATCTACGACAACGATGTCATTGCAACGGTACCGACATGTAAATTTAGTGTTCGCTCCACATCCCCCTCTACAATTTTTCCATTATTGAGTATAATAACATTCGGAACTATTCTCATTCATGCAGTGCATTAACTGTGTTTCACAGATTCTAATTTCTCTCGTTGTAAATAAATAGCTTTCTAAAGTCAGCTGAGTTGACAAACTCCAGTATAAGGCGTGGGCGCCAATCTATCACAGATATCCTTGTTTTTATTGGCAGAGAACTGCAGCCCATGCGACATTCGAGGTTCACAGCTGTTGTTGAAGTGTTTGCGACTGGTTTGTTCACAGTATAACGGGAGTCGTACAGGTTGGGCGCGTCAGGGTATTTCTAACACCTGAGTGCATTTCTGGGTCCATGCATACTTACCATTTAACAGTCTTCGTGCTATATACTCGTCGGAGACTGACATTTCTCTAATTTACACGATACTGTTTTTTGCACGTAAGCAAACGTACAGGTCGAGCAGCAGACTACAGTTCTATTACTTTTATTTCAAAGTAACTTTCATCCCATTTCTTTCATTTAAGAATCCCACAGGTGGAATTAAACGCTCTCGACTAACACACATAATTTCATACAGTATAACACAACTAGAGTAGGTTACCACTTGATTACATGGTCACTTACACAGTCTACATTTAGGACGACCATACCTGTTGCATTATATATTGCATAAAGTGTTGGAGCATTAATCCAGCGATTAGAGTCCTTATCAGGTACTAATGGTAGCTGACATAGATCGTTCAGAAACGCCCATCTGTTACCGTATCTGGTTAGTATAGTAGGTTCGAAAGCGAAACAGACATGTTCGGAGAACGTCAGTGGTAATCTCTGGTAAAAAAAAAACGACATAGTTCTCTAGAAAATAAAGAGCTACTATCAGCATATAAGGGGCAATCAAATGAATACGAGACTGATGAGAAAAAAGCAAGCCAACTGTGTATTTTCCCTCCTTGGCTCAATGATTTAACCTTCCGGGTTGCTAATTTTATTTTTTCTTGCCATTTAATTTTGATCATGTCCTTACCCATAACTGATCATCCCGGGGTTCCGATTGAGGAACTTACTCCGAATGCTAATTTCGCCATGAGCATGGCCAAGATGATCACTAGGACATGCCGCAGGGCTTTTAATGTACTCGTCGTCCAGTGCGTTCTGCTTCTTTATGCCGCTGGGCATCTTCACGCCTTCATGGTTCCTCCGCCTTTAGAGGCAGTTTCCTAACTCTAGGGCAAAACAGTGCCCTAAAGTCAATCCGCTATTAGCAGAAAAGAAGGGGACTCCTTATCCAGGGAGTCACTCGGTCGCCAGAGCCTCGTCAGGCTAAAGCAGGATACTCCACAAGCAGGTGAGGATGGCATTTGTGTAGAATCTACCGCTTACACTCCAGTATACCTGGAGTTAGCGTGATGCGATGAGCGTGATGCGATGGCCGAGCACAGGAGATATTTACACAAATGGACACAGAGTGCTATACTCAGGAAGAGCATGCGAGAAGCGTGAGCATGGAGTCGGTATAAGACTGTCTCAAAAGTTTCTTACGTGCATCGGACTGTGCAATTTTATTTGCAGCTGAGTGGTAGACCTAGCGATATGCCCTCACAATGGACAAGGAAGATGAAGGGATATAAGAATTTTGTGATAACATAGCTGGAAATTTGAAAAAAACTTTACAATTATGAGTTGACAATTGTGTGGGAGATTTTGATTCGAAAGTAGGAGAAGGTAGACCGTCAGACACGCTAGGATCATTTGGACTAGGAAAGAGGAATTCTAGAGGGGATGATCTTGAAATTTTTGCTGTGTCAAACGACCTAGTGGTTATGAACGCCTGGTTTAAATTTCCGCCTAGAAGATTGTACATATGGAAGTCTCCGACGGAACGACCTGGGAAATGAGTGAAAAAACATATTGATTTCTTAATAGTAAATAAACGTTTGAGGAACAGTTCCACATCAGTAAGAACATACCCAGGAGCAGACGTGAAAACACTGCTTGTATGAGTATTTAATCTTAGAAAGAAGCGAGTGCAGAGAAAGAAAAAGTAGATGCATAATTTGAGGAAAATGAAAGACCTGATAGTAAAACAGAATATACACACAGAACTCAACTTGGAAAGTAACACAGTATAGATAACAAGTAACAATGTCACTTTATAATTGAACAAACTACAGAATGGTGTACAGCAAATAAAAGAAAAGTACATGAAACCAGAGAGAAAGAAAAGGATGTCACGGATGACGGATCAGATACTGAATCTAGTGGAGGAAAGGAGACTAAATAAGGGAAACCCAACCTAATACAGGAAGATAAATATGGACATCAGAGGATAAATAACGGAGGCAACGGAGGCAAAAGAAAATGAAGAAGTGCAGTAGTCGAGCAAATCGAGTTTTATCAAAGTAAATATGATAGTTTCCGGGTACACAAGAAAGTCAAAGTAATAACAGGGAAATACAGGTAAAGCATCAATAGAAAACTAGTGGATGAAGCAGCGAACATGATGGTGGAATTAGAAGGTAAGAAAAAGACATGGAAACAATATAGAGAAAATTTATTTAATGACACTAGATGTGCTTTTAATTCAAGTACACATGAAATACGTAGTACAGATATACTAGAGATAGAGGTTCAAACGGCCAGCAGCCAGATGAAGGTTGTGGGGCGAGACAATGTAGAAGCAGAGTTCTTAAGATTGACGGATGAAAATCATGTAAAAAGGCTAACCAAAATTTTGAATCAAATTTATCCATCTGTAAACATTCCATTGGAATGGCTGAAATCAGAGTTCATTATTCTCCCCAGTAAGCCAAATGCAGAACAATTTGGAAATTAACGTACGATAATCTTAACAAGCCCTATCTTGAAACTGTTTTTGAGGGTGATACACACAACATACAGACCATGCGAGTAACAGATAGCCCCTAATCAATTTGGGTTTCTTAATGCCCTGGGTACTGGAGGAGCCTTGTTCAGTATACAAGTATTGTTTTAGATATGTAGAGACGTAAATTATAATGTATTTGCTTGCGTAGTATGTTACCAGAAGGCTTTTGATACAGTAAAAGGCTACAAATTGATGGAGATTGTGATAAATATTGGAATGGAGGAAAGAGACCTACAAATCATCAAGAATCAAACAGCGGTGTTGCGTGCTGATGGAGAACACACTGAAGCAGACAATATTCACTTACTCCCCTAAGATAAGGATGTATCTTGTCACCCATACACTTTAATTTTTACCCAGAAGTTATATTTAGAGTAGCCTTGGAAGAAGTAGAAGGAGGAATTTTGATAAATGGCATAAAAAATAAGGTTAAACAACATTCGATATGCTGGTGATACTATTGTATTTCCTGACAGTATTCAAGCGTTACAATTATAAATGAATAGAATAGTAAGAGTTGGCCATCAGTATGAGCTTTAAATAAACACCACAAAGACAAAACTCATTGTCATAAGTAAGTAACTATTGCAGGAGTACACTTAGTCATAAATCAAAGAACTACAAAAAGGGTAAAACAATGTACAGATCTTGGAACCATAATACATGAAAATTGGGATGACTCGCAAGAAATCAAGATTCGCATCGTGAAAGCAAGAAGTGTGCTTCGGAGAATGAGTGCTGTCTTCTACAGCCATACCTAACTTGGACCTTAAATAAAAAGACGGAGAAGAAGCTGGAGGTCTTTGAGCTGTGGCTTTATAGGCGGATCCTGAGAATTCCTTGGACCCAGAGCGTGACAAACGTAGAAGTTTTGAGAAGAATGAAAACAACACCTAAATTAATAAAGATAGTGAAATGCCGAAAGTTGCAATAGCTAGGACATTTCATGCGTAATACAAATAGGTATGATTTGCTACAAAAAATGCTTCAAGGGATAATCAACAGCAAAAGAAGTCCTGGAAGAAGAGAAATATCTTGGTTTGACAACCTTAGATTCTAGTTCAGTATGTCTTCAACAAAACTATACCGTTTTTGCTACCAAGAAGAGAAGAACAGCCATCATGATCGCCAAAATCCAGACCAGATAGGCACCGAAAGAAGAAGAACTATTTATTATTTCGAAAATAGGCGTCATAACTGTTAATGCATGAGACAAGACGTCAGTGCCTTTGCAGAAAAGTGTTTGCGGTAGCCTACGGAATCATGATTGTACGCCGGCGTGCACCTGTTCGTCCGAAGCAAATCGACGACACGAATGTCCCTTTCAGGGCTCCAAAAATATGTAAATCGCATGTGGAAAGTCTGCGACTGTGTGGAGGATATTTAATAGGTTCCAAGCGAAATTTTTTGCACAGTACTCGAAGCAACCTTGGCAACATGTGGGCCCGTCCACAAGTCGCCAAAGTTTTTTCGACTACGCTGCACGCCTGGGTACAATCATGGTTCCGTAGGCAATCGCAAACATTTTTCTATAAGGGAGTTGACCGTCTGTCTCACACAGGGATAAATCTTATAATAGTTATGGTGATTGCCTTTGAAACAGTAAACAACTTAATTAGTCTGGCGTGAGGTCAGTCGTCTGACGGCGCGTTTCGGGGCGGGCCCGCCCGTTGCCGGCGCGCCGTAGGGCACGGAAGCTCGCACTGGGGCGTATCGCTTTCCAGTCGGGTGTGCCGCGGCAGTCCTCACAGGGGAAGTCAAGCGTCTCTCATAGCCTCTCCTTCCCAAGTGGCTCTTTCCGCCTTCCCGTGGTGCCAGATGTTAAGCTTGGCGTTCTGCCTTGCGACAAAAGGGAGAGCTGCGACCCAACCCGATGCGAAAGCGAAGGGTGCGTGGCACAGGGGGAGCTGTGTCAAGGGACCGAACACCAGTCCCTTTCTGTTCGCAGGGCACAGACCAGCAGGTGCTCTGCATGCCGGCGACCTCGTTTGTCGGCGTGGGATCATGGCGCGAGTCGGCAAGGGTGCTTCGCCGCGCCCCTGGGTAACCGGGGCGTGTTCTGCCAAACCCAGGAGGTGGTGACATCGCCTGGGCTAGGTTACATGGGCCCAGACCGCCGAACGACTGGGGGACCAACCCACCACCTGAGTAGGAGTGGGTCCTTGGCCTTCAGGTGGAAGCTCGGGCAAGTAGGCGGCGAAGGGCGAGGGGTGCATCCGCCTCTCCGGAGTGCGGGGTGCAGTTACCGAGGAGCGTCGTGTGAAATCGTCGACGACGAGGCCATCGATGGGGACCAGTGCGCTGGCGACGGCGCGCTGAACCCTGCAGCTCGAAGAGTTCCCTTGGCCTTGGGGCGAGGCCGGTGGGAGAGCTGCCACATGACCCCCCCCCCTCCATGCCAGAGGAGCCGGTCCGGGGCAAGAGACGGGCTCCCATCTTTTATCACTCGTTACTCATTATGGCGGCAACTGAAGCGAGTGATTCTTGTGCCACCAAACGCGCTTCTATTGCGCTGATCCCTCTCCCCAGGACGAGCTGGGACAGGCAGAAGATGAATCAGTTACACAAAGACATGGTAGAATCTCACTGCTCCTAGAGCAGAACGTGAAAAACGGGAAAATAAGCCAAGCGGCTTTAACAATCATTAAAAACGAACTTACTGCATGGGCCATCGCCCACGCAAAATTAGAAGGTAGAGTGGAAGAACTAGAAAAAGAAAATAACAGACTGAGAAACCAACCGACGAAGACTTGGGCGGCGGTGGCTGCGCAGGCGCCAACCAAGCCGCATACAACAAAAGAAAGCATAGACAAAGCAGCCAAAAGAACAGACACTGCGGTCTTTCTCAGGACACTGCCTGGGCAAGACACCAGTGTAAAGAAAATACAAGAGTTGTTCACTAAAACTATAAACCCGGCCAAAGACAAAATCAAAATAAAATGAATTAAACCCAGCAGAAACTCAGTAATAGTAGAAGTAGCCTCAGAAGAGGACAAAGATAAAATATTGAATAATCAAAAATTAAACTCACTAGTCAAGTGCGAACCACCCAAGAAAAGGAATCCCCTTGTAATTCTCTATGACGTACCAACTATTATGACAGATGACGAACTGACGAATACGATAAAAGAGCAGAATTTTGATGACATAAATGAGGAGGAATTCCGAAAGAGTTTTAAATTGAGATTTAAGACGGGGCCTCGGGGGCGTGATGTGGTGCATCACGTAGCTGAGGTCACGGCACCGATGTGGAGAAAAATCACAGCAATGGGCAGATTATATATAGGATTTCACTCCATCAACGTCAGAGACTACATCGTGGTACCTCGCTGCCACAACTGTGGTGGCCTGGATCACATCCTAAGGCTGTGTACCAGGGAGTCGGCTTGCACGAAGTGTGGTACAAGTGGACACAACCGCAAAGACTGCAAAGCAGCAGCGGTTTGTGTCCCTTGCAAAAACCGAGGGAAGAAGTCATGCGGAGCCTCGGGACGCAGTTGCCCAACATACAGAATGTTGGAACAACGACTTATTTCGAAAATCGATTATGGCTGATCACAGCCCACCAAATAGGATGCCAAAACATAAATCCCCAAGTAAGAGGAGGCGGAACGCTATGAGGGCAACCAGGTTCAAGAACTTCCTAGTGGCGCTTTCAAGTGCCACTAAGACAGAAATAATAGACAAGGCCATACAAACGGAGCCTTATATGATAGATAAAAATATACAAACAGATCTCCCAGATGAACATAGATCCCGCCCCTCGACGATGGGAAACAAAGCCGACAATCCATCCAAAGCGGCAAGAGCATCCTAGGACAGAAATATCTCAGATAAAACCTAGAGAAAAACCCATCCAAGATAGTGCTGTCACAAGCACAAGCTCGAAGCCCACAATGCATAACACTCCGGTGGTCAGATTGCCACCCGTGGACCCGGTAAGGGTATATCCCAACATCGAGTACACGATGCAACTGGCCAGACTGGAAGAGCCGATTACCCTGGCCACTGCCTTACGGCATGTGGTCCGTGTAGGACACGAAGAGGGAAGAAAGGTAACCTTCTCGGTAATGAAGGCTGTAGATAGAATACAGCTCAAGTCAGTGAATTTCCCCACTGATTTCGGAGCCCTGCGGGACTTACTGAAAAAAGTTTTTGAGCGACGCGGTGAAAAGTTTGACCTTCAGGACATTTACGTACAGGCCGTACTGGCAAATGGACGAATTGCTTTCGACTGGAGTAAGACCTGGCCAGACGACCATATGCACACATATTTTCCATGACGACAGAGATAACAATTGGACAACTGAACACGCACAACAGTCGACTTGTTATGCAGGAGCTCCGTAAAGAGGTGGAGGAGAGGAGACTAGACGTGCTCTGCCTACAGGAGCCGTACTCCCAAGCTGGGAAAATAGCTTTTGCTGCTACAACTTGGCAGATTGTCAGCGGAGATGAGGATCCTAGAGCAGCAATAGTAATAACAAATAAACTCCTGAGGATAACTACGCTCTCGCAATTCGCAACTCGTCACTGCAACGTCGTGGAGCTCCAGTCACCAATGGGAGTAATTATACTCATAAACATGTATTTTCAATACGGAGATGAAATAGAACAACTCCAGGAACATCTGGCAAGAGTCAACAAGGCGTTGCGGGGACGAAAAATAATAATAACAGCTGACATCAATGCAAAATCCCCCCTATGGTACAGCGGCACCAGAGACGCGAATGGAGACAAAGTAGAGGACTTTCTAATGGCTTCACAGCTCGTGGTGGCCAACAAGCCGGGCAATCCTCCCACCTACACAGCAGGAGGAGGACAAGGCACGAATATAGACGTTACCCTTACATCACACAACGCAGCCAATCTAATAAAGAATTGGACAGTTATAAGCAATGCCACCACGAGCGACCACAACTTAATAACCTTCACCTTAAGTGAAAGAGAGTGCCGCTGGGCCATGGGATGGGAGGTGCAGTATAATTATAACAAAGCAAACTGGGAACTTTTAGCGAGGGAGTGCGACATTCCTGCATTACCAGAAGGTGACGTACACGAAGACCTAGACATAGACAAAAGAGCCGAGGAACTGGTGGGCGCAGTACATAGAGCGGTGAGGGCTGCCGTACCAACCAGGAGGAAGGCCGTGGCGGCCTCGCCAGCACCATGGTCGCCCGAATTAGAGGAGATACGTCAATCTGTTAGAAGGCTAAGAAGAAACTACCTGCGCAGTGTCGTCTGGCTGGAAAGACAAATATGGCAGTTGCGATACAGGGAGGCAAAGCAAAGTTTTCAGAAGGAATTACGCGAAGTGAGACTGCGTAGCTGGGAAAGCTATGTGCTGAACCAGTTGGCCTTAGATCCGTGGGGTCTCCCTTATAAATTGGTACGGGAAAAAATCCGCTCTCCTCTGGAGTTATCAACTGTCAGGCGAGGGGATGGGATGACGGAGTCTTGGCAGGAAACTGCTGAGGTCCTTCTCCAGTCCCTGTTGCCTGACGACAATGCGGATGGGGAAACTGAAAACCAGAAGCAACTGCGTGATGCATATTTAATGGATTACAACAACAACACGGCAGTCTACCCATTCTCGGAAGAGGAGGTGGCTGTGCAAATAAAATCCCTAAAAAGAGAGAAAGCTCCAGGACCAGACGGCATTGTGGCTGAGGTTGTGCAATTTCTGGCACCCCAGTTAGTCGCGCCGCTAACTCACCTTTTCAATGAATGCCTCCGACAAAGAAGGTTTCCCAAGAAGTGGAAAACCGCGAATGTAATTATAATTAAAAAAGGATCGGAGAAAGATCCAACTGAAGTCAAATTTTACAGGCCAATCTGTCTATTGGACCTATTTGGGAAGCTCTTGGAGAAACTGCTGGCTGACAGATTGACGGCTCACCGGATGCTGTGGGGGATGAGCAGCAGGCAGTTCGGCTTCAGGCCGGGGCGGTCGGCATCTGATGCCATCGCTCTGGCGGCCGAGGTCTGCGGCTCGACCCCGCATAAGTATGTCGTCGGCATCATGGTGGATATCAGTGGCGCCTTTGACAACCTGTGGTGGCCTTCGCTCTTCTCCTGTTTACGGGAGAAAGAGTGTCCAGGGCCGCTATATGGGTGTCTGAGGAGCTATTGTAAGGATAGGTTTGGCTATCATCCCCTAGCGGGAGAATTGGAAAAATAATCACTAAGGGGTGTCCCCAAGGCTCTGTATTGGGGCCCCTGTTTTGGGACATGCACATGGAACCCTTATTAGACGAACTGCAACAAAGTGAAGAAGTGCTAGAGGTGATAGCCTACGCAGATGACCTCCTCCTGCTGGTCGGTGGTCGTAGCCGAGAGGACATAGAGCCAAAAATCGAAAGGGCCATTGACAGACTGCACCAATGGTGCCTTAAAACGAAAATGAAAGTTTCCCCTACTAAGTCTACTTATCTACTACTAAAAGGTCAGCTTATTAGAAATCCCACTGTGAGAATTGATGGCTCACCAGTTCTTCGGCGACGTGAGACGCGATATCTGGGAGTCATAATTGACGAGAGATGGAACTTTGGAAAGCACATAGAAACCGTAACACAGAAAGCCTCATTTCCATTGGACATAAACGATTTCATCTCCCCCCTCATCTCATCAAACTTTATCATAATAGCATCCTGACATCAGTAGTGGGTTACGGCTCGGGAGTCTGGGCGCACAGGCTCACGCGGGTCGTGCCCGCCATGATAGTGAGAAGAGTCCAGAGAAATATGATATTAAGATCAGTAGGGGCCTACAGGACATCACCAGGGGGAGCTCTGTTAGTTATAATGGGGCTCTGCCCGTTAGATATTAAAATAAGAGAACAAGCTGCATGGTATTGGGCGAAAAAAGGAGATGGGGAAAAAATAACAGATATCATGGGTGTGAGAGTAGAGGATAAGAGGGAGATAAGAAACAGAGGGGAGGAACTGTGGCAGAGGAATTGGGAGGAAGATGAAATGGGGAGAAGAACATTCCAGTTCCTACCTAATGTTAAGGAACGCGGGACCATGAATTATTTCGAACCCACACGAGGACTCATCCACTTTCTCACTGGTCATGGACCCTATCCGACATACTTATGTCGGTTTGGGAAAAGGGCAACCCCCGAGTGTGACTGTGGCGCGGCGGAAGGAACTCCCGAACATGTGGTTTTCGAGTGCCCTCTCTTCAATGACTTGGCGACAACATATAGAGACAGACTTCCACACAACGAGACATACGACCTTCTAAGACCAGAAGACACTTTTCATACCCTGAATGCTCTGGCAGAAGAGGTATCACGAAAAGTTTTAATAGAGTACCTAAGGGATCAAGAGTAAATACCAAATTCTCAACCAACCAACCGATTAAGACCTGATCCCAATCCCATACCGCCTGTGCGTGGAATGGCCGACTTCCATCAGTTGGAAACCGCCACGTACGGGATTAGGGGGATGGGATCAATCACACCGACTATGACAAAGCACCAACTATGACGTAGGTTAAGTTAGTAGAGTAGGACTTAGATTAGAATACTAACATAGGAAACTGCAGCGATTACTAACCTTGGCCGGCCCAGTGCCAGGGGCACGCTCCTCGGGGTTAGCTCGGGGAGCCTGGCCACTCCAAGTAGGTTTGTACTTACTGGCACACCTGTGACGCTGCAGTTAGTAGTCATTCTTAGTTTAGAAGTAGGTAAAATTAACTGCCCATTGCTACCGTAGGAAATTAACACTAGCTCAGGAACTTAAAAAGTAGTAGTTCACTAATACAAATTGTAGGTAAATTAAAGTGTCCATTGTTACTGTAGGAATTCAACACTAGCTTAGGAACTTAAAAGTAGCTCACTAACACAAATTGTAATATTAGCTGCAAAAATATTTTCAGACTTATGTAACAATTATGGCCCACTAATCATGTTAGGAGGTGGGCTAATATGTATAATTAATATTGTTGTTAATAAAGATCTTTTTTTTAAAGAAAAAACAACTTAATTACTTTTTTTCCATCTATCTCTTTTTCACTTGACTCCTTACGTGTCTTGCTTACGATACTTGAGATTTCTTTCCCTCGCTCATTATGCGAATTGAATTATGCCTAAAATCATTGATACTGGTACAAAGTTCCCTCTGCCAAGCTTGTTGCAGGCACTGAAAATTGTACATCCGAAAAGGATAGCAAAGAACGATTTTTTTTTTTAATCAGATATAGTTGATGTTCCTGAGACATTATCATACTACTTTTCTCTGTTCTCCGTGTACAGCATAGTACGACGAATGCATGATTGAATTTGTAGGTTAATTCGGTATATATAGCGTGCAACATTTAGCTGTCTTGTTCTCCTAGATGTCTGTAGTGATCTTTCCGAGCTGATAGTTCCCGCCAGCATATCAAAACGCTGAGAGGCCAAGGAACCTCTGCATAACGCGTTGATGAGCTTCGCAGACAAAGCAGCCTTTCACACAGCGTTACCAGAGCTTCTACCGATCCATTCTGGCCAGCCAACTCCTGAACTTTCACTTTTCACTGGGGTCTACGTCGCACTGAGCTGCCCAATAATTATACCACGTATCATGCAACTGCGTTGAGGAGCCCTAATCGAATAATTAATGTACAGCTTCTCTCTGACCTATGCCAGACAACTCTCAGGTATATCAAGCGAGTGTTTAATTTCCTCGTTTCAGACCCAAATGCAATTTAGTGATGCATCTGGTTGTCTTAACATGCGCTGTTACTCCACTAGTCGCTTCTATCTTATGAAATCTGTTTCCAAATCTATAATACTCAGCGTTGTTGGACGACACGTCTTCACTGGTAATCGGGGCTCAGTTCGAAGCGGGACTCATCACTGAAGACAATTGTACTCTGGTCCACATCTACATCCATACTTCGCAAGCCACCAGACGGTGTGTGACGGAGAGTACCTTGAGTCTCGTATTGTGTGTGGAAAGAAAGATTGTCGGTGGGCCTCTGTGTGGGCTCTAATCTCTGATTTTATCCTCATGGTCTCTTCGCGAGATATACGTAGGGGGAAACAATATACTGCTTGACTCCTCGGTGGAGGTATGTTCTCGAAACTTCAACAAAAGCCCGTACCGAGCTACTGAGCGTCTCTCTTGCAGGGTCTTCCACTGGAGTTTATCTATCATCTCCTTAACGCTTTCGCGATTATTCAATGATCCTGTAACGAAGCGCGCTGCTCTCCGTTGGATCTTCTCTATCTCTTCTATCAACCCTATGTGGTACGGATCCCACACTGGTGAGCAGTATTCAAGCAGTGGGCGAACAAGTGTACTGTAAACTAGTTCCTTTGTTTTTGGATTGCATTTCCTTAGGATTCTTCCAATGAATCTCAGTCTGGCATCTGCTTCACCGACAATTAATTTTGTGTGGTCATTCCATTTTAAACCACTCCTAATGCCTACTCCCAAATAATTTATGGAATTAACTGCTTCGAGTTTCTGACCTGCTCTATTTTAGCTAAATGATAAAGGATCTTTCTTTCAATGTACTCGCAGCGCATTACACTTGTCTACATTGAGATTCAATTGCCACTCCCTGCACCATGCGTCAATTCGTTGCAGGTCCTCCTGCATTTCGGTACAATTTTCCATTGTTACAACCTCTCGATACACTACAGCATCATCCGCAAAAAGCCAAAGTGAACTTCCGATGTTATCCACAAGGTCTTTTATATATATTGTGAGTAGCAACGGTCCTATGACACTCCTCTGCGGGACACCTGAAATCACTCTTACTTCGGAAGACATCTCTCCACTGAGAATGACTTGCTTCGTTCTGTTATCTAGGAACTCTTCAATCCAATCACACAATTGGTCTGATAGTCCATATGCTCTTACTTTGTTCACTAAACGACTGTGGGGAACTGTATCGAAGCCGGCCGAAGTGGCCGTGCGGTTAAAGGCGCTGCAGTCTGGAACCGCAAGACCGCTACGGTCGCAGGTTCGAATCCTGCCTCGGGCATGGATGTTTGTGATGTCCTTAGGTTAGTTAGGTTTAACTAGTTCTAAGTTCTAGGGGACTAATGACCTCAGCAGTTGAGTCCCATAGTGCTCAGAGCCATTTGAACCATTTTTGAACTGTATCGAACGCCTTGCGGAAGTCAATAAACACGTCATCTACCTGGGAACCCGTGTCTATGACCCTCTGAGTCTCCTGGTCGAATAGCGCGAGTTGGGTTTCACACGATCGTCTTTTTCGAAACCCCTGCTGATTCCTACAGAGTAGATTTCTAGTCTCCAAAAAAGTCATTATTCTCGACCATAATACGTGTTCCAAAATTCTGGAACTGATTGACGTTAGTGATAGGGGGGCAAGTTCCTTCTCGTACTCTGTGTAAAATCGAACTGGTATCCCATCAGGTCCAGTGACCTTTCCTCTTTTGAGCGATTTTAATTGTTTCTCTATCCCTCTGTCATCTATTTAGATATTTACCATTTTGTGATCTGTGAGACAATCTAGAGAAGAAACTACAGTGCAGTCTTCCTCTGTGAAACAGCTTTGGAAAAAGACATTTAGTATTTCGGCCTTTAGTCTGTCATCCTCTGGTTGGTTCAGTACCATTTTGGTTACAGATTGTCTGGACATTTTGTTTTGATCCACCTACCCCTTTGACATAAGACCAAAATTTATTCGGATTTTCTGCCAAGTCAGTACACAGAACTTTACTTTCGAATTCATTGAACGCCTCTCGCATAGCCCTCTTCACATTTCGCTTCGTGTAATTTTTGTTTGTCTGCAAGGCTTTGGCTCTGTTTATGTTTGCTGTGAAGTTCCCTTTGCTTCCGTATCTGTTTTCTAACTCCGCTGTTGTACCACGGTGGCTCTTTTCCATCTCTTACGATCTTGCTTGGCACATACTCATCTAATGCATATTGTACGATAGTTTTGAACTTTGTCCACTGATCCAGAACACTATCTGTACTTGAGATAAAACTTTTGTGTTGAGCCGTCTAGTACTCTGAAATCTCGTCTTTGTCACTTTTGCTAAACGGGAAAATCTTCCTACCTTTTTTAATATTTCTATTTGCTGCTGAAATCACCGATGCTGTAACTGCTTTATGATCAGTGAGATTCCAGACCGAAAAAGTGTCAGGAGATGCCCCGGACAGTGGTGGGATGCCAGCCTGACTGTAGGTCACCGTACAGACCGACAACCAGGATTGATGGTCTGGTGTGTCAATTCCCTTGATAGCAGGACCCCTTTAGTTGTCATCCGCGGTAAAATTACGACCGAGTGGTACGTCGTCGATATTCTACTCCCCGTTTTGTTGCACTTAAAGTCAAACCATTCCGGGCTTACATTTCAACAGGACAATACCAGCCCGAACACGGTGAATGTTTCTAATGCTTGAATTCATGCTTGTCAAACATACCTTGGTCAGAAAGGTCGCCGTATGTCTCCCGAGGGGAGAACGTTTGGTGCCTTATGGCCAGGGCCCTCCAACCAGCTCGGTATTTTGACGATCTAACTCGCCAAATCGACAGAATTTGACACGATATCCCTCAACAGGACATCCAACAACTGTATCAACAAGTGCGAAGCCTAGCAACTGCTTGCATAGGGGCTGGACGTGGACCAACTTGCTCAATTTATGAAGTTCTTTCTCTTGAATAAATCATCCAATTTTCTGAAATCGTCATCATTTGCTTGTCTGTACATGTACATCACATCTACCGATTTCCTTCCCAGTTGTATAATTGCCTCGTGGTGGGTCTTTTTTTTTACAATGCAATTGATTACTGAATACTTCATGCCAAATTTTATGAAAACCCCAGAGAATGTTTTTAGAACCTCTACTGCCTTCAACCCACCACGAAAGCTGGGATGCCAAGTAGTCGGTGGCAGGGACCACGTTGATACCATTGGTTTAGCATTAGTGCAGGTGAAGAGTTCAAGTGGGACCATGTTGATACCATTGGTTTGGCGGTAGTGCAGGTGAAGAGTTCAAGTATCATGCTTACATAAGGCTCTTCCAAGTGAACAGCAGACACAATTGGAACGGAAGGGAACTTATTACCAGTAAGGAGAAGTATAGTTTTCAAACTGTTCGGAGAGTAGTCAGTGAATAATCTGTACTCTTCAGGATTATAAGGAACTGCAATAAATTACATAAAGCGTTTTACGTTAAAGTGTACCCAAATATTGACTTGCATTGTAGGAAGAAGAGGTGTGATATTTTTCTCCATACACCAATAAATTGAGAAACATTTGCTGATCGGATGTCCCATTCCTGCAGACACGATGTTACAAGTTCAGCTTTACTTTTTGAAAGACACGCATCTCTTATGAAATAACTTAGTATATGTGGTTTCTCATATGATACGTCAGATTTCATAACTGTTCTTTTGAAACGCTAGGGTCAACAAAATGAGCTGCTTCATTATTATCTTCAGAATGAACTATGTGCTCTGTTAGAGGTTCTAATACACCCACCCCGAAAGCAACTGGATTCGTAGCAGATGGAATATTAGAGTAGGTCACTGGCAGTTTGTTTTTCTTTGAGATCCCGTGCTTAATAGCCAATCTAACTATCTGTCATGTGATCTATGGGCGCCATCCATATCATGGGAACTGCAAATAGCATTGCACGCTGTTCGTAATTAATGTAGTTTGGTGCAAGCGTTGCAAACAACACGTAGATTCCAGGTTTTATCCTGAAATTCGATTTCACAGCCAAATTATCTGCGGTAAGCTTTTCAGTTAATGGTATCATAATCTGTTTAGTTTTTTGCTTAGCAAAATATATCAGCACTGTTAACACCCTTCCTGCCTTTCTTTATTTACGAGGATGAGTCAAATGAAAACCTTAAATTTGTAATAACAAATCGAAATTTCGTGCCGTTATCCTGTAAGTTGGTCAGCGTGCTACAAACAGCGTGCAGAATGGCCTGTGGGTGGCAGCATAGTGCAGATGCACGCATAACGTCGCAGTATCAGTATAAAGATGGCCGCCCCACTTGCGATTTGCACCAGGGAGGAACAGCGTTCTGTTATTCGGTTTTTGCGTAGCGAAGGTGTGAAACCTATAGAAATTCATCGACAAATGAAGGTTCAGTACGGTGATGCATGTTTGTCACAGCAGCAAGTCTACGAATGGAGTAGGAAGTTCGCAAATGGTGTGACTTCAGTGGAAGATGCTCCTCGTCCAGGCAGGCACAACGAGTTGTGACTCCACCAGTTTCACAAAGTGTCTGCAAGAAGGGTGCCACGGCAGCTGACTCCTGAAATGAGAGAACGACGTGTTGATGCTTGTGAAGAACTTCTTCGGAGCTTTGAACGCGAAGGTGATGGCTTCATTGCAAGAATCGTTACTGGGGACGAAAGATGGGTTCATTTCCACCAATCAGAAACGAAGAGAGGGAGCAAGGAATGGCGCCATTCCTCATCACCAAAACCAAAGAAGTTTCGAACAGAACCATCAGCAGGGATGGTTATGCTGACTCTCTTTTGGGACGAAAACGGCGTCATTTTGGAGCATTACATGCCTAGAGCGACCATTGTCACCAGTGCATCATACACAGATCTCCTAAAAAATCATCTGCGGCCTGCAATCAAATCAAAGTGACGAGGATTGCTGTCAGCAGGTGTCCTTTTGCAACATGACAATGCAAGGCCCCACACTGCCCATACAACAGTTGCAAGATTCATAGACCTGTATTTTGAGTGTCTTCCTCATCCACCATACTCACCAGACCTTGTCCCAAGTGATTGCCATATGTTTGGATCACTCAAAAACGCAATGGAAGGAAAGAAGGTCCGTTCTGATGAAGAGGTACGCCACGCGGTGCATGAATGGTAGCGCGGACTACAAAACGAATTTTTTCTTACAGGAATTTATGCACTTTGTAAGCGCTGGAGGACTTGCCTTGAGCGTGGGGGAGATTGTGTTTAAAAGTGATACAGCTTTGTACCACTTCTGCACAATAAATGATACTTAAAAAACTATTTAAGGTTTTCATTTGACTGACCCTCGAAGAAAGACAGAGTTTAACTTCTCGAAAATTGTCATAAAGGCACATTTCACTTTCTTCATAAAGAAAAAAAAAGTTATATAAAATCGCTTTAGAACGAAACGTAAAGACAAATTACAGTCACTGCCATTTACAATACCAACTGAAGTTCGATACTGAACTGATATGACCTGAGCGCTGAATAAGTTCGTCGGAACAGGCGTTGGAAGTCCTAACGGTACCGACCGACCGCCGTGTCATCCTCAGTTATTAGGGGTTACTGGACGCTGACAGTTTTCAAGACAGGAGCCGTTACTTCCCAAATTGGCCTCACAATGGCTGAGTGCACCTCGCTTGCATCAGTGCTCAGCAGACCCCCGGCTGCCTCCCATATAAGTGCTAGCGAATCCCGACAGCTGTTATCTTCGGTGACCTGAGGGGAACCGGTGTTACCACTGCAGCAAGGCCGTTGGGGGAGCGTTGAATAATTTTGCCATTTCATAGTCTCAGTATCGTCAAGTGTAACATACGCACATGGTAATAGTTATCTTCTATTTTCCCTTATGAATAAATAAATTTATGGAACGAAAACCAGAACTACATTTCAGTTCACTTTGTGGTTTTATTTTGCTCAGCAGAATGGAGCTGATGAGATATCGCTAGTTTCATGTTATTTACCTTTACGCTAGTGCACGGTGTAACGCAACGAACTGAAGGACTCATTATGGCGTCACAGTCATGGAGCTAGTGCAGTGTTTTGACGAGTCCATTTGTAGCTATCTAGATTTCCGTTTTCCATGGTTTTCCCAATAACTAAAGCGAATGTCGAGATGGTTCCTGTAAGGACATGGGCCATTTCCTCGCTTCTCTGTGACCATTTTGCGCTTTTCCTCAATCTCTAACATCAGTGGTGTTAGGATAAAACTCTAACCTTCCCTGTTTTGATCTACAAGCGTATGGAAGGTGTCAGCTGCAAGATATGTGTTCCCCTTTCGGGTAGCATATGGACGGAGATGGAAAATGCAGAAGGTCTTACTTACTTGACCATTGGAGGGAGGCCTTATCTATCGGGTCTTATTTATTTACTTGAATTTCCAGTAACGTGAGTATTATTGCCGACTGCTGGAAGCTGTGCCTGTAACAACCTAGTGCGACGACCAACAAGCAATTTCTGGACACACAGTACCCATATGGACCCTGAAACCAGCCGGCACTTTCATACCATTAGCGTGTGTTGTCGTCACGCCTCTTGCTAATTGCAGACGAGTCATCCCAGAGCTGCTGCTAATTGCTCTCGGAATCACCACCAGCAGCCATAGCGGCGCCAATGGGCAGTTCAGCCTCGCCGCCGTGTGCACTGACGCACACAATAGCGCCATATTGCGACGAACGACTCGGAGCGCCTACGTGTTTTTGTACTCACACCGCCGCACGCAGCAAGCTGTCTGAACATCGCCGCTGCCACAGGGTGCGCGGACACAGTGCGTAATGTTCCACTGCCGTACTTCGATCGCAACATGTTTGTGAGTGACATTTCAGAGAGCCGAGATAGGGCACTCAGCCGTCAACGAATCACAGTCTGTCTGACTAGCAGGAAAACACAGAAAACACAGACTCTTGTCAAGCGTGACTGGCTACGAACTGGTAACAGGTTCTTCCCCTTTGATCTCCCCCGCCGTAGTCAATCACAAAGTTATTTTACTCGAGCTGCACTATAGTAGCTGGCAAGACGGTTAAATATTCCTCGACTGCTGTGTGAAAGCTAAGCTGGACATTCCAGAAGGACGATCTTTGTTTCCTCACTTAGACCCCGTAAATCACTCACATACCACGAAATGTGAACCATTGAAGTGCGCTACATATTAAAATGAGCAGAATCCATTCTGGAACACGGCTTAAAAAACAACACTGCTGTGTTTGGTATTTTTTGCATCAGAACTTGAGAGCTCTGAAAATACGCTGTTTCAAGGTACCAGCACATTAAAGGTATATCACATTCTCGTCGTGTTTTACACAGTTTGTTATAATAAAATCTCGGGAATGGTACGTCGATCGTTAACAGTGTTAAGGCTCGTCCACTATTTGTTTGCATGTTCACTGCCTCTCTCTTTGACAGTGTTTACCCCATAGTACACAATCTGGCGTTTCCATGATTTGACAAATATGTTTTATGTAATATGGATTGAGAGTACACCGGAAAAGGACAAAAATAATGAGAAGTGCCAGAAATGAGAACAGCGAGACACTTAACATCAAAATTGGCGGTCACGAAGCATACGAAGTTAAGGAATTCTACTGCTTTAGGAGCAAAGCAATCAATGACGGACGCAGCAAGGATGACATAAAAGGCAGACTAGCAAAAGTAAAGAGGGGATTCTTGGTTAATAGAAGTCTACTGCTGTCAAACATTGGCTTTAATTTGAGAAAGCAATTGCTGAAATTGTCCGTTAGGAGCACAGCACAGTATGGTAGTGAATCATTGACAGTTGGAAAGAGAATCGAGGCCTTTGTGATGTGGTGCTACAAAAGAATGTTGAAAATTACGTGGACTGATAAGGAATGAGCAGGGTCTCCTCAGAATCGGCGAAGAAATGGCTCTGCGCACTATCCGACTTAATTTCTGAGGTCATCAGTCGCCTAGAACTTAGAACTAATTAAGCCTAACTAACCTAAGGACATTACACACATCTCTGCCCGAGGCAGGATTCGAACCTGCGACCGTAGCGGTCGCTCGGCTCCAGACTGTAGCGCCTAGAACCGCAGGGCCACTCCGGCCGGCAATCGGCGAAGAAAGGAATATATGGGTAACATCGTCAAGAAGAAGGTACAGGATGATAGGACGTATGTTCAGGCATCTTGTAATAACCTCCACTGTACTGAAGGCAGCTGTAGACAGTAAAAACAGCAGGGCAAGACAAATGATTAGAATACACTCAACAAATAACTGAGGACGCTGGCTGCAACTGATACTTTGAGATGAAGAGGTTGGCGCAGAAGAGAAATTAGTGGCGTGCCGCGAAAAACCAGTGACTAAGAAAGTATATAATTTTCCTTTGTTGAGAGATACCCGTCCTTTCCCCACAGCTGTCAGTTAGCCTATAGCAGGGAATTCGCGTGCGCCGTCTGGCTGCAAATCGTGTAAATTTCGTTCCGCATGTGTAAATTTGTTCCGAGTGTTATTGTGTTTTAGTTTTCTCTGTACCGTACTTTCTGAAACGTACATTGGGAATTACCCCAGTATTTTCCGAGAAGAGCATGGAAAACACATAAAAACCACAATCTGTCGGGGTTAGGAGTCAAGAAAGACAACTGTAATCGTGGAAAGCGTCTGGAGACACTGAAAGATTTAGATATATTTAAAGTGCTAAGAAAGGGGTTTAGAAACCAAATTTTTCACTTAAAATATTTCCAGTAGTATATTTGGACTCTGATTAAAATTTATTAGCTTTCAACTGTGGATTAAAACTGGAAAAATTACAGAAAGGTAAGAAATTAAGGACAAGGGACATAGATAAAGTAGAATAACAGAGTTTTTGAGGATTTCAGAGAGTCCTATAGCCAGTTATTGACTAAAACAAGGAAAGTAAACACAATAAAAACAAGTGGGTAACTTTGAGAGATGATATAGTGAAGTCAGATTAAGAACAACCTGACAAATATATATCATGAGCTCAGATGGCAAGCATTGACCGAAATGCTGAAAGGTGAATGGAATATATAGAAGGGCCATTTTAAGGATTTGAATCTGTAGATAATGTTATGGAAAGTCAAGAGGAATGAGGAGTGAACTATGATACTGAGAGAAGATTTGGCAGAGATGTGACAGACCTAAGCTGAAAGAAGACACTTGGTGTGTACAGCGTTCCCTCAGATTCATTGAAATACTTAAGAATAAATACCATGACAAGCCTATATCACCTGCCACATATGATATGTGAGACAAATAAAATATTCTCAGACCTCAAGAAGAATGGAATAATAACAATTATAAAGAAGGTACGTGCTGACAGATGTCAACATTACTGAATCATAACTTCAATAATTCACAGTACCATAACTGGGAGAAATCGACCTCAGGGAAATTCGGGTCGGTTTCCACATTGGTTTCTTTGAACATGCGAGGCAATAGAACTTACCTTGGAAGATAGTTTGAAGAATTCGAAACGAACTTTTATAGGATTTGTAGGTTTAAAGAATGTTTTTGACGATGTTTACTGGAAAACACTTCAGATTTCTGAAGGTATTAGTGGGCGAAAGGTTATCTACGACTTGCATGGAAACCAGACTGCAGTTAGCAGAGTGAGTGGGAAGCAGTAGTTGAGAAGGGAGTAAGTGTTGTAGCTCATTTCCGCTGTCATTCAGTTTGCACATTGAGAAACCAGTAAGGGAAACGAAGGAGGAATCTGAAATCGGAATTAAAGTTTAGCGAGAAGAAATTAGAACTTTGAGGTTAGCCAATGTCACTGTAATTCATTAACAGACGATAAATAGCCAAGAAAATCAGTTTCATGGAATAGATAGTATCTACAAACTAATTGAGAAAGGACGAGTCACTATCACTTATTTTCATATTGACAGAAACTCTTTAATGCTGTTGTTTCACCCTAAACATCATTTTTGAGAAATGACAGGAAGTTATCAAATTGAGCAGGCATTGACAGGAGTCTGTACGCTGTTAATGCATGCAGGATATTTACGGATGCTCTCGTTCGAATAATACAAGCAGGCAGTTTGGTTATTTAACAGTAAATCCTCTGTGAATCCTGGAAGCCAAGTGCAGCTATTAAGGAGAGGAACATTGAACAGTGGATTTACTTTCAAAATCTTTTCTTAAAGAATTTACTTTATTTACTAGCTTTCATCAAGATCGTTAACACATTTAATCACACTATGTGAGCGTGGAAGTAGTTGCCAGTGGGTAACGGATGAAAACAAATTTCTTACAACAAATGGAAATAAAAAAAAACATTTAAAAATTATAATCAGAAAGCACCATCTAAATATCAAGTTACAATTTATTCACAGGCAGAAATAAGATTTTTTTTTTTTTTTTTTTTTTTTTTTTTTTTTTTTTTTTTTTTTTTTTTTTTTTTTTTTTTTTACAGTATGAGCTTTCGGGCTGAGAACCTTGCCACTCCCTTTTAACACGGCCGTAGTCACGACCGCTCACAACAACCTTTGAAAGACTACACCGGTGCAAATCTGCAACACACCAGATTCCTTTAAACTAAAACAAAACACATAAACTCTGCACCCCATAGGAGGGATGGAAATGGTACAAAACACTTACATAAAAAAAAAAAAAATTCTTGACACCGAAAGCGCAAATTGTTTTCAAAAGAAAACTCTTACGGTGGAAGGGTGGCAACTTTATATACTAAAATGACCATTTAGATAAAAACCCATGAAATGCGGCCTTACATAAAATGTACAAACATGCTCTACATTACACATATATCGCCTCTCAAGATGATAAAAAAATGGTTCAAATGGCTCTGAGCACTATGGGACTTAACATATGGGGTCATCAGTCCCCTAGAATCAGAACTACTTAAACCTAACTAACCTAAGGACATCACACACATCCATGCCCCAGGAAGGATTCGAACGTGCGACCGTAGCAGTCGCGCGGTTCCGGACTGAAGCGCCTATAAACGCTCGGCCACAAGGCCGGCTCAAGATGATAGGCAAGATAAAAAGATATTTCAGGAATTCGGCCTTTACACCTTAAGCAATAAATTCGATAACACCGAATCCGACAAACATGACAGAGGCAGCTATTAACGTACGGCAGACCGACAGACAGACACTAACTGCCTAACAAATGCGGACGAGAGACAGACGAGCAAGCTTGGGACGAGAGACTGACCAAGAAAACAAGTAGAATTTAATATGTAAATAAAACAACATATCACGAATCACTTAACTTCTAATAAACTGCGATGTCTGGCGGAGACCTGGCGCAGCACCCCCAAAACGCTCTCCCGAACCGTCCGCTGCCAGCCGCTTCAACGGACGCAGGAAGGCGAGCCGATCTCCCGTCTCACGGCGTCGCAGCTCGCGTCGGCCAGACCGATGTCGTGGGTTGACTCCTGTTGCTCTCGTGCCGGCCGCGAAGCCACTACCCCTCACTATACGGCGCGGCCCACTGGACTGACGTGGCGACCTCACATGCGTCGACGCTCAAGACGGACAAGTCATCTTGTGTCTCAGTGCGCGACCGACCAACCGATCGATCCAGCCGCCAATGACCACTGACTGAGCAGACTGGCGGCCTAACAAATAGCAGCACTCCGGACGCCAGACAGACACTGACTGTCCCACATTGACCCAGCTGACCAACTGAGCAGACTCTCCCAGACTACACCGACTCAGACTGACTCTCTGCTGAGCTCATAGCGCCCCTTAAATGCACGTGAACAGGCAACCTTTCCCACCAGAGGGAGACACAAAACCTGCGATTGCCACAGCGGCGCCACCGCCAGAAACGGAGGGCGACTGCTTCACACTACGCGCTGCGGCGCGCTGTTCAAAACAGCAATTCTTACCAAGGCTCAAACATCTCGAAGCACTCACTGGGACAGAATGCTGGTCTCATGAGTTTCTCGCACCAGGCAAGCAGGAATTACACTGAAGAGCCAAAGAAATCGGTACACTTGCCGTGATCACGCAGAAGTGCTGCAACACAACGTGGCATGGACTCGACTATTATCTGAAGTAAAGCTGGAGAGAACTGACACCATGAATCCTGCAGGGCAGTTAATAAATCCGTTAGAGTACGAGGAGGTCGAGATTTCTTTTGAACAGCACGTTGCAAGGCATCCCAGATATGCTCAATAATGGTCATGTCTGGGTGGTTTGGGGGCCAGTGGAAGTGTTTAAACTCAGAAGAGTGTCCCTGGAGCCACTCTGTAGCAATTCTCGATGTGTGGTGTGTTGCATTGTCCTGCTGGAATTGCCAGAGACCGTCGGAATGCACAATGAACATGAGCAGATGCAGACAGGATGCTTACGTACGTGTCACCCGTCAGACTTGTACGTTGACGTGTCAGGGCTGCCATATCACTCCAACTGCACACGCCCAACACCATTACAGATCCTCAACCATCTTAAACAATCCCCTGCTGACATGCAGGGTCCATGGAGTCATGAGGCCGTCTCTTTACCCGTACACGTCCATCTGCCCGACACAACTTGAAACGAGAATCGTCCGAACAGGCAACATGTCCGTGTCCAACGTCGCTGTTGACGGGCCTAAGTGAGTTGTATAAAGTTTTGTGACGTGCCATCATCAAGTGTACACGAGTGGGCCTTCAGCTCCGAAAGTCCATATCGATCATGTTTCGTTGAATGTTTCGCGCGCTGACACTTGTTGATGGCTCAGCATTGAAATCTATAGTAATTTGCGGAAGGGTTGCACTTCTGTCACGTTGAACGATTCTCTTCAGCCGTCGTTGGTCCCGTTCTTGCCGCGCGGGGTAGGCACGCGATATGAGGCGGCTGCCCCCATCGGAGGTTCAGGTCCTCCCCCGGGCATGGGTGTGTGTGTGTAGTCCTTAGCGTAAGTTAGTCAAAGTTAGATTAAGTAGTGTGTAAGCCTATGGACCGATGACCTCAGCAGTTTGATCCCATAGGAACTTACCACGAACTTCCAGTTTCCCTTTCTTGCAGGATCTTTTTCCGACCGCAGTGATATTTTATCGGATTCCTGATATTCACGATACACTCGTGAAATGGTCGTACTGGAAAATCGCGACTTTATCGCTATCTCGGAGATACTGTGTCCCATCGCTCCAGCTCCGGCTATGACACCACTTTCAAACTCACTTAAATCTTGATAACCTGCCATTGTAGCAGCAGTAACCGATATAACAACTGCGCCAGACGCTTGTTGTCTTGTATAGACGTTGCCGATCGCAGGGCCGTATTCTGCCTGTTTACATATCTCTGTATTTGAATGCGCATGCCTAACCCAGTTTCTTTGGCGCTTCATTGTCGGTTAGGGAACGAGACACTAAAAGTAGTAGCAGAATGTTGAGATATGGGTTGCGCATAGTGTAGAAGTTTATAGTTGAATTTCCGAGAGTGTATATTCCACGAAGTGATGTGCAACATCTCGCTTCCTCCCACGTACGCCTCCCGAAATGACCATGTCGGGAAAGTTCGAGGAAATTAGTGCTTACACGGACACGGCAATGGATCTTCCATTCCTACGTATCATTCGCGAATGAAACAGAGAAGTGAGACATGATAGTGGTACCAGAATTACCCATCTCCACACAATGAAGGCGTTTTGCGGAGTATGGATGTGGATATAGAGCTGTTACACTGCTTACTTCCTGCCTTATTCTCACGATTCTTATATTTTCTTCTTCTGTCCATAAGCCCCACCATTTCCTGAATCTTCCATTACCTTTTCGCGTTTACTGTCACTGTCACTGTCTCTGTCTCTGTCTTGTGTTGCCTTAATTATTTCCTTCTTGGTTATACCCCTCTTGCTCATCTGCTGACCTCCTCTCGATTCTTTCACGTACGTCTTCGACCACGACGTTAGAGTATTTCTAAGTAGTCTCAAGTTGAACTTAATTTTCAGTATTCCTGTTTGTTGTGTACTCACTTTTCATCATCTACTTCCATTTCAATCTACTGTCCATCACTCCAGGGTTATGGACTTATCCTGTGCCAGCTTCAGCGAATGTCCTGCAAATCCAGAACTTATTGTTGTTGTTGAGATCTTAAGTCTAGAAACTGGTTTGATGCAGCGTCGATGCTACTCCATCCTATGCAGCCTTCTTCATTTCCAAGTAACTACTGCACCCTGCATCCTTCTGAATCTGTTTAGTGTATTCATCTCTTGGTCTCCCTCTACTATTTTTACCCTCCGCGCTGGTGCGTCAGAACATGTCATACCATCCCATCCCTTCTTCTAGTCAAGTTGTGCCACAAATTTCTCTCATCCTCAATTCTATTCAGTACTTCCTCATTAGTGACATGATCTACCCATTTAATCTTCAGCATTCTTCTGTAGCACCACATTTCGAAAGCTTCTATTCTCTTTTTGTCTAAAATATTTATCGTCCATGTTTCACATCCATACATGGCTACACTCCATACAAATACTTTTAGAAAATATTTCCTGACACTTCAATCTGTACTCGATGTTAACAAATTTCTCTTTTTTAGAAACGCTTTTCTTGGAATTGCAAGTCTACATTTTATATCCTCTCTACTTCGACCATCATCAGTTATTTTCCTCCACAAATACCAAAACTCAGCTATTGCTTAGTGTATTCATTCCCTCAGAATCACCTGATTTAATTCGACTACATTCCATTATCCTCATTTTGCTTTTGTTGATGTTTATCTTATATCCCCCTTTCAAGACACTGTCAATTATGTTCAACTGCTCTTCCAGGTCCTTTGCTGTCTCCATGGACTTTAATTCCTACTCCAAACTTTTCTTTTGTTTCCTTTACTGCTTGCTCAATATATAGATTAAACAACATCGGGGAGAGGCTACAACCCTGTCTCACTCCCTTTCCAACCACTGCTTCCCTTTCGTGCACGTCGACTCTTATAACAGCCATCTGGTTTCTGTACAAATTTTAAATACCCTTTTGCTCCCCATATTTTCCCCCTGCCACCTTCAGAATTTGAAAGAGCGTATTCTAGTCAACATTGTCAAAAGCTTTCTCTAAGTCTACAAATGCTAGAAACGTAGGTTTACCTTTCCTTAATCTTTCTTCTAAGATAAGTCGTAAGGTCAGTATTGCCTCACGTTTTCCCATATTTCTACGGAATCCAAACTGATCTTCCCCGAGGTCGGCTTCTACTAGTTTTTCCATTCGTCTGTAAAGAATTCGCGTTAGTATTTTGCAGCGATGACTTATTAAACTGATAGGTCGGTAATTTTCACATCTTTCAACACCTGCTTTCTTTGGGATTGGAATTATTATATTCTTCTTGAAGTCTGAGGGTATTTCGCCTGTTTCATACATCTCGCTCACCAGATGGTAGGCTATCAGTAGTTCTAATGGGATGTTGTCTACTCCTGGGCCCTGTTTCGACTTAGATCTTTCAGTGCTCTGTCAAATTCTTCACGCAATATCATATATCCTACTTCATCTTCACTTACGTCCTCTTCCATTTCAATAATATTGCCCTGAAGAACATCGCCCTTGTATAGACCCTCTATATACTCCTTACACCTTTCTGCTTTCCCTTCTTTGCTTAGAACTGGTTTTCTATCTGAGCTCTTGATATTTATGCAAGTGGTTCTCTTTTCTCCAAAGGTCTCTTTAACTTTCCTGTAGGCAGTATCTATCTTACCCCTAGTGAGATATGCCTCTACATCATTACATTTGTCTACCTATCCCTGCTTCGCCATTTTGCACTTCCTATCGATCTCATTTTTGAGACGATTGTATTCCTTTTTGCCTGCTTCATTTACTGCATTTTTTATATTCTCCTTTCATCAATTAAATTCAATATATCTTCTGTTACCCAAGAATTTCTAATAGCCCTCGTCTTTTTACCTACTTGAACCTCTACTGCCTTCACTATTTCATCCCTCAAAGCTACCCATCCTTCTTCTATTGTGTTTCGATCCCTAATAGTCTCTCTGAATCTCTGTACAACCTCTGGTTCTTTCAGTTTATCCGGGTCCCATCTCCTTAAATTCCCATCTTTTTGCAGTTTCTTCAGTTTTACTCTACAGTTCATAACCAATAGATTGTAGTCAGAGTCCACATCTGCCCCTGGAAACGTCTTACAAATTAAAACCTGCTTCCTACATCTCTGTCTTACCATATCTATCTGAAACCTTCCAGTGTCTCCAGGCCTCTTCCATGTATACGACGATCTTTCATGATTCTTAAACCAACTATGATTAAGTTACGGTCTGTGCAAAATTCTACCAGGCGGCTTCCTCTTTCATTCCTTACCCAATTCCATATTCACCTACTACTTTTCCTTCTCTTCCTTTTCTTACTGTCGAATTCCAGTCCCACATGACTATTACATTTTCGTTTCCTTTCACTATCTGAATAATTTCTTTTATTTCATCATACATTTCTTCAATCTCTTCGTCGTCTGCGGAGCTAGTTGGCATGTAAGCTTGTGCTACTGTGGTAGGTGTGGGCTTCGTGTCTATGGTTCAAAAAAATGGCTCTGAGCGCTGTGGGACTCAACTGCTGAGGTCATTAGTCCCCTAGAACTTAGAACTAGTTAAACCTAACTAACCTAAGGACATCACACACATCCATGCCCGAGGCAGGATTCGAACCTGCGACCGTAGCGGTCTTGCGGTTCCAGACTGCAGCGCCTTTAACCGCACGGCCACTTCGGCCGGCCTTCGTGTCTATCTTGGCTACAATAATGCGTTCACTATGCTGTTAGTAGTAGCTGACCCGCGCTCCTATTTTTTATTCATTATTAAAGCTACTCCTGCATCACCCCTGTTTGATTTTGTATTTATAACCCTGTATTCACCTGACCAAAAGACTTGTTCCTCCTGCCACCGAACTTCACTAATTCCCACTATATCTAACTTAATTCATTTCCCTTTTTAAATTTTCTAATCTAGCTCCCCAATTAAGGGATGTGACATTCCAAGCTCCGATGCGTAGAACGCCAGTTTTGTTTCTCCTGATAACGACGTCCTCCAGAGTAGTCCCCGCCCGGAGATCCGAATGGGGGACTATTTTATCTCCAGATTATTTTACCCAGGAGGACGCCATCATTATTTAATAATACAGTAAAGCTGCATGCCCTTGGGAAAAATCAGCAAGGCCGTTTTGGTTAATGTTACAAAGGCAGATCAGTTAATCGTCCAGACTGTTGCCCCTGCAACTACTGAAAATGCTGCTGCCCCTCTTCAGGAACCACACGTTTGTCTGGCCTCTCAACAGATACCCCTCCGTTGTGGTTTCACCTACGGTACGGTTATCTGTATCACTGAGGCACGCAACCCTCTCCACCAACGGCAAGGTCTATGGTTCATGGGGTGGATCCAGAACTTATATATACCATAAATACAAGGTAGCGAAAGATCCAAGCATCAGCTACTGGCCGCTTTATTGGGAAAAACTTTCCCGTATGCCGTACAGAACTCAGTATTTGTTTCACTGATCCGATATTGTCTCTGCAGTTGACTAAAGTGAGCTTCTTCGTTCGCTCGCAGTGCAATACGTCAGCCTGAAGCGAGCCAGGGAACGTTTGCCAAATACGCTTCCCCGTGTTTTATTGGCTTTTAAAGCCGAGGGGTCCGACGCCAGCCCAGAGGCAATCCACCTCGCCCTGAATTCGCGCAAGCGACACACCGGGGATGCGGACGTACAAATTTGTTGAAGAGTTATCTCACACCTATATTTCCGTTGGGTAATACAGTCGTGTAATTACTTCATCAAGACATTCTCCTGTCCTTTAGCGAAGGCAAAACTTGTAGTTATTTTTGCAGCATTGCCATGAGATATTTCTCACACATCAAAGAGAAAAGAAATTCCTTTTACATGAAAATTGACATGAAAAATAACTAATTGTTGATTTACAAGAGTTACTGAGAATGACCTACACAATATTCAGGTTAATTAAAAAGAAGTTCATTAGTGTGACAAGACTATATGCAGCCGACCGCCACCAATTTTTCTCCTGCACTAACCTCTTCGTTGCAGAGTAGTACTAGCACCTTATAGTCTCAATTACTTTTTGGATGTTCCTCAATCTCTGTCTTCCCCTACGGTTTCCATCTTTCCATCCTTTACAGCTTCCTTTGCTACAGTTGAGGCTATCTTCTGATGTCTTAACACATGTTCTATTGTCCTGTCCCTTCTTCTTGTCGGTGTTTTCATTATGCCCCTTTCTTCGGCAATTCTGAGGAGAACCACCTCATTCCTTATCAGTCAACCTAATTGTCAGGATTTTTCTGTAATCCAAGACGTGAAACGCTTAGATTTTCTTCTGGTCCAGTTTTTCCTCAATCCATCTCACACTATCATAAAATACCGTGCTCCAAACGTATGTTCTCAGATGTTTCTTTCTCAAATTAAAGCCTATATTTGATACCACTAGACTTGTCTTAGGAATGTCTTTCTTGCTGTTCAAATGGTTCAAATGGCTCTGAGCACTATGGGACTCAACTGCTGAGGTCATTAGTCCCCTAGAACTTAGAACTAGTTAAACCTGACTAACCTAAGGACATCACAAACATCCATGCCCGAGGCAGAATTCGAACCTGCGACCGTAGCGGTCTTGCGGTTCCAGACTGCAGCGCCTTTAACCGCACGGCCACTTCGGCCGGCCTTTCTTGCTGTGCTAGTCTCCTTGTCCCTTGCTTCGTTCGTCAAGATGTTATTTACTTCTAAGGTGGTAGAATTCCTTAACTTCGTGTACTTCACTACCACCGATTTACTCATTTCTGCTACTTCTCATGACTTTTGTATTTTCCGCTTTATTCTCATCCCATATTCTGTGCTCATTAGATTGCTCATTCCGCTCAACAGATTCTGTCATTCTTCTTCAGTTTCACTGAGGACAGCAGTCTCATCAGCGAATGTTAACATTGGTATCCTTCCACTTCCAATTTTTGTTCTCACTCTTGAACCTTTGCTTGATTTCCATCGTTGCTTGTTCGATGTACAGATTGAGTAGTACGGGCGAAAGAATGATTTCCTGTCTTACAGCCTTCTCCATCCGAGCACTTCGCTCATCCTCTTGTAATCTTATTGTTTCCTCTTGGTTCTTGGTCATATTGCCTATCACCCGTCTTTCGCTGTAGCTATTTTCCTCAGAATTTCTTAAATTTTCCATCATTTTACATTGTCGAACGCTTTTTCTAGGTGGGCAAATCCTATGAGAGTATCTCAATTTATCTTCAGTCTTGCTTTGATTATCAAGCGCACCTCCAGAACTGCCTTTCTGGAGCCTTTATCTTTCCGAAAGCGAAACTGATCGTCATCTAACAGGTCCTCAATTTTCTTTTGCATTCTTCGGTACATTATTCTTGTCAGCAGCTTGGATGCATGAGCTGTTAAGCTGATTGTGCCTCATTTCCCGCTCTTAACTGTCATTGCTCTCTTCGGAATTGTGTGGATGAGATTTTTCCGAATGTCCGATGGTACAGTGACACTCATCTACATTCTGCACACCAGCTTTAACAGAACTTTGGTTGCCACTTCCCCCAATGATCTTAAAAGTGACGATGGAATGTTATCTATCCTCTCTGCCTTACACGTTCTCAAGTCTTCCAAAGCTCTTTCGAATTGTGGCTCTAATACCGGTTCCCCTATGTATTCGATTCGACCCTAATTCCTTGTTCTATCACGTCGTCATCCAGTTCCTTCCATTGTGGAGATTTTCAATGTTCTCTTTCCGCCTACACGCGCTCTCCGCTGCATCTAACAGCCCCATTGCACTTCTAATGTTACCACTCTTGATTTTAATTTTAATTTTCAGCAAGCTATCACAAATGATCAATATGCCCTTGATTGTACGCACGAGAAACAGACAGCCGAAAGATATACGTTTGTAAGCATGTATGGAGATACTACACTACTGGCCATTAAAATTGCTACACCAAGAAGAAATGCAGATGATAAACGGATATTAATTAGACAAACATATTATACTAGAAATGACATGTGACTACATTTTCACGCAATTTGGGTGCATAGATCCTGAGAAATCAGTACCCCACCTCTGGCCGTAATAACGGCCTTGATACGCCTGGACATTGAGTCAAACAGAGCTGGGATAGCGTGTACAGGTACAGCTGCCCATGCAGCTTCAACACGACACCACAGTTCATCAAGAGTAGTGACTGGCGTATTGTGACGAGCCAGTTGCTCGGCCACCATTGACCACACGTTTTCAATTGGTGAGAGATCTGGAGAATGTGCTGGCCAGGGTAGCAGTCGAACATTTTCTGTATCCAGAAAGGCCCGTACAGGACCTACAACATGCGGTCGTGCATTATCCTGCTGAAATGTAGGATTTCGCAGGGATCGAATGAAGGGTACAGCCACGGGTCGTAGCACATCTGAAATGTAACGTTCACTGTTCAAAGTGCCGTCAATGCGAACAAGAGGTGACCGAGACGTGTAACCAACGGCACCCCACACCAGCACGCCGGGTGATATGCCAGTATGGCGATGACGAATACACGCTTCGAATGTGCGTTCACCGCGATGTCGCCAAACACGGATGCGACCATCATGATGCTGTAAACAGAAGCTGGATTCATCTGAAAAAATGACGTTTTGCCATTCGTGCACCCAGGTTCATCGTTGAGTACACCATCGCAGGCGCTCCTGTCTGTGATGCAGCGTCAAGGGTAACCGCAGCCATGGTCTCCGAGCTGATAGTCCACGCTGCTGCTAACGTAATCGAACTGTTCGTGCAGACGGTTGTTGCCTTGCAAACGTCCCCATCTGTTGACTCAGGGATCTAGACGTGGCTGCACGATCCGTTACACCCATGCGGATAAGATGCCTGTCATCTAGACTGCTAGTGATACGAGGCCGTTGGGATCCTGCACGGTGTTCCGTATTACCCTCCTGAACCCACCGATTCCATATTCTGGTAATAGTCGTTGGATCTCGACCAACGCGAGCAGCAGTGTCGCGATACGATAAACCGCAATCGCGATAGGCTACAATCCGACCTTTATCAAAGTAGGAAACGTGATGGTACGCATTTCACCTCCTTACACGAGGCATCACAACAACGTTTCACCAGATAACGCCGGTCAACTGCTGTTTGTGTACGAGAAATCGGTTGGAAACTTTCCTCATGTCAGCACGTTGTAGGTGTCGCCACCGGCGCCAACCTTGTATGAATGCTCTGAAAGACTAATCATTTGCATATCACAGTATGTTCTTCCTGTTGGTTAAATTTCGCGTCTGTAGCACATGTTCGTGGTGTAGCAATTTTAATGGCCAGTAGTGTACATTCACTGCAGTTACTATGAAGCAGTTCACCCGAAGTCGTTGGAAGGGAACCACATAGAATCTTCCACGAATTCAGTGCCGATTTGAGACCGAAGCTGCACAAGCCACCGGTTGGGGCGCCTGGATAAGAGGAAGGGGGGGGGGGGGGGGAGCATCAGAAGCTTCAAAGTGCAACACTTGCATACAGTGCGTATCACAATTAGTAGCGAAAAATGACTCACATGAAAGAGTATGAGGGAGAAAGGGGGAGGGTGGCTCGCTTATGGCCGAAAATGTCCTGCGACGAACACCCACAGGATAGTCACATACGCTGAGACATGGCGACTTGAAGACAGACGGTGAAATGCCAGATTCCTACGCCTTTTACGGCCGATCCACTGTTGAGGCAGATTATTGTAAAGCCTCCCTACGGCCAGGATTTTATTGTGCCACTCAGTCATATAGCTCCCAAGTAATTTACGTGAGATATATGGTACTATTTTAATATACTAACAAGAAAGATACATTGCAGTTGTTCAGTGTAACAGTTGAAACGTCCCCTTAGAAAAATTATGAATGACTGTTCTAGTAAGCCGGCCGCGGTGGTCTCGCGGTTCTAGGCGCGCAGTCCGGAACCGTGCGACTGCTACGGTCGCAGGTTCGAATCCTGCCTCGGGCACGGATGTGTGTGATGTCCTTAGGTTAGTTAGGTTTACGTAGTTCTAAGTTCTAGGGGACTAATGACCACAGCAGTTGAGTCCCATAGTGCTCAGAGCCATTTGACCCATTTTGAACTGTGCTAGTAAACATCTACGTTATTTGATACAAAGATAGAAAAGTAAAACTAAACGTTCTCAGACTGTTCTCTCATTACTTATTCTTATCATCACTAAACTGACACACAATGTTTTTAGCGCAACGCAATCTGACTTTCAATAAGCCCTAGGAAAGAATGGCCCTGACTAACAATAACCTATACCTTTCATGAATCACTTACCTCACAAAAATCTTCGATACTCGAACTACTGCAACACAGCGAGCGCCTGTACTGCGAGCTAAATAAAAGATTCTAACTACTGAAGGCACTAACTACTGATAGGCATAGTTAGCAAATGAAAGATTTTGATAGAGAACAAACAATTTATTTACCTTAATAATGTTCAAAAGTCATCATATATATAACATCCATCTTTACAAATTTCCTTTTTCTGGCAGACACACGTCCAGATCGCCCGCTTATAGTGACCTCTCAAAACTCTGGAATCTCTCTCTCCACATCACCACTGCTGGCGGCTCACCTCCAACTGCGCAACGCTACGCGCTATTCCCATCCAACTGCCCAACACTACACAATCGAATATTCCAACAATGCCAACCAGCCGTAGACTGCACACAGCACAGTCAGTGATTTTCATACAGAGCGCTACGTGGCGTTACCAACATGAAACCTAAACTGACTAATTAGACAGTAATTATTCTATTTTCATAAATATTCCGTTCAAAAAACAAAAATCAATTGAGCTTGGGATGGTTCACAGTGCAAAATAACATGAATCCGTTTTAATGTGTTGTAAATACACAAACGGAAAATATCTTAACATGGAAAAGGAGTTGTGTGACATAAACGAAAGTTGATAGGCATGTTTCTACGTCTGGAATATTATCTGTGTTTAAATTTCACGCCACTCGCATATGAGTAGCTCTAGTACCACCGCTGTGAGGATGAAAATCATGTCTGCTTTAAATACATTCTGTAACGGTCATGAGCGTTAGTAACTTATGGATCTGAACGTGGTGAGTTGGTGTTTGTCAAGAATGCCTTTGAGGCAACAAAGATACTACGTTTGAACAAGGTTGTGTTATAGGACTACGACAACCTGTATGTTCCTTCTGAGACATTGTAGAAATATTCGGTAAGAAGGTAGCCATTGTACATGAATTCTGGCAACGGCGGTCACGAGAATATACGCTTGCAAGAAGCCCGGGCTCCGGACGGCCGCGTGCTACTACCAAGAGGGAAGTCCATCGTGTCCGCCAGACGGCTCTGGCGCATCGTACGGCATCTGCAGCAGAAATCTGAGCAGCAGTTGGCCCCACAATGACAACAAACTAGGGAAAATCGGTTACTACAAGGACAGCAGTCACCCTGTAGCGTGCATTCCACTGACCCTAAACCATCGCCATTTGCAACTTCAGTGGTTTGAGGGCAGGCCGAAGGTCTATTGTGTTTTCTGATGAAATCTGGTTGTGCCTCGGTGCCACTGATTGCCGTACGTTGGTTAAAAGGAGGCTAGTTGAGCGCTTCCAACATACACATCTGCGGCCCAGATGTATTGGACCCACAGCTGGAGTTATGGTCTGGAGTACTACTTCGTACGACAGCAGAAGCACTCTACTGGTCATCCCACGCACTCTGACTGCAAATTTGTACGTCATCCAGGTGATTCGACCTGTTGTGCTGCCATTCATTAGCAGCATTCCGCGGGCTGTTTATCAACAGGATAACGATCACCCACAGGCCGCTATTGTGACGCAACATGACCTGCAGAGTGTCAGCATATTGGCTTGGCCTGCTAGATCTCCAAGTCTGTCTGCAATCGAACACATATGGGAGATCATCAGATGACAACTCCAGTATCACTCACAAACAGCGTTAACCGTCCCTGTATTGATCTATCAAATGCAACAGGCATGGAACTCCATCCCACAAACTGACATCCTGGACCTGTACAACACAACTCATGCACGTTTACACTCTTGCATTCAACAATCTGACAGTTACACCTGTTATTAATGTATCAACATTTCACATTTGCAAAAGCTTACTTCGTGCTTACGTTAACCTGTGATCTTGTAATATTAATCACTTAATTATATCACCTAGACAAAAGTATTCACCAAAATTTCATTGCTCTACATTAATTATTTTATTTTGTCGCAATTTTTTTCGTAAGTGCACTTCCAATTTGTTTGTGGGGTCATATTGATCCCAGTGGTACCACGAGTGTTAAGAAAATCAAGCCGTATATTTGCAACTGAATTGCAGCCGCAGCCGTTGGAAGGGAGCAAGCAAACGTGGTGGTGCTGGTGTGTTACCGCCACGTCGACTCGACGCTCTGTAGACAATAAATAAGCGAGCGAGAGAAGCAAGTAAGCAAGAAGTTAACTGCAGCAGACAGAGCCCCTAAATTTGCTCTTTCCACATCTAACTACAGCCTTCATCGTGCAATGAATGGAATCGTGAACTTTTAACTTCGACAAACTGAAAGGAAAGATAAATCGCAACACTTACACTTACACTTACTGAAAACCCGACAGCAATGAATACCGTCTATTTAGAAAGAGATAACACAAGAATTAGGTTATTTCTTTATGTTTAGCCTCTGTATCAAAACATATAATTTGTTTGCTGTCTTTAATCTCAGTAAACAAAATAAAATGGTGACATAATCGTCCGCAACAAATATTCCCGTCTGTCGAGGACAAAGTTTCAAGATACAATGACGTTATTTTTGCCTTCCCTTGTGAGATCGAAGTCAGTGAGCAAAAGTACAAGGTTATGAAATGAAATGTATTGGCAGTTGTGAATATGGCCAACATCAGCAGTATAATGGAATCACGACAATCCAAATTTGTGCCGCACGGAGAGTCGAACTCGGATTTCCCGCTTGTCGTGAGCAGACACCATTTTCTTTCTTTTTCTTTTCCTTGTTATTCTACTTTAGCCTTTCTGTATCGTGTTTTCTGGGACAAAGAACTGGGAATAAAAGAGTATCTGCGTATACTGGAACGGGAAACAGCTTGTAGATCAATCTAGTTCGCCAGTACATACATACAAGACCAACAGACGTCAATCCGCTGCCGAGAATTCTTCCGGGTTGTATGGCCGTGGTCCATGGAACTCTTCTATCCCTGACGTTTCGTCCAAAGCTACGTTGGACATCTTCGGAGATGCTCCTGGTTGTGCTGAGTCAGTCGGCAAGACTCAGCACAACCAGGAGCACCTCCGAAGATGTCCAACGTAACTTTGGACGAAACTTCAGAGATAGAAGAGTTCCATGGACCACGGCCATACAACCCGGAAGAATTCTCGGCAGCTGAAACATCCGGTCATGAAAGCCTTCATTGTATGATTAGACGTCAATCCGCCGCGTGCATTCGTTCCAGCTTTAGCTCACCTCCCTCTCTTGTAAGCTAGTGCGCTATGCGTTTCTTAAAACGGCTAAAACATTGTGAGGGATGAAGTGAAAAACCGTTTGGTATCAGTGGGAATCGAACACAGGTCTAAAAATTGTTACTCTGTATGAGACATTTTTTTTATAAAGCAGAACTTAAGCAGACACCCGAAATTCGATTTAAAAGAAAAAGAACGAGGTAGTCAAGTGTCTCCAACTCTGACTTCATATCGTACCCTGCACAACGTTTGCCACTATTTTTTTCATTTATTTTGTTACATTTGTGAAGAGGAGGAGGCACAACGATTGTCATAGGTTAGGGTGGAGAAGGGAGCAGGGATCACAAAAAAATGGTTCAAATGGCTCTGAGCACTATGGGACTCAACATCTTAGGTCATAAGTCCCCTAGAACTTAGAACTACTTAAACCTAACTAACCTAAGGACATCACACACATCCATGCCCGAGGCAGGATTCGAACCTGCGACCGCAGCAGTGCCGCGGTTCCGGACTGCAGCGCCAGAACCGCTAGACCACCGCGGCCGGCTGCAGGGATCACAACCCGACGCCTGGCCGTGACGTCCCCATCACCCGTGCCGACTGCTGTGTCACGTTTAAAAATGTACAGATTTTTCATTAATTTTATTTTATTTATTTTCTTTGTACTGGCTGTGCTCAAGAAGGATATTCTTCCCTAACGCCTCAAGGGTGGGGCGTAACAAGAAACAGAAACAAAAACGTACGAATAAATGAGAGCATGCCGGTGTGGGCGAGCGGTTCTAGGCGCTTCACTCTGGAACCGCGCGACCGCTACGGTCGCAGGTTCGAATCCTGCTTCGGGCATGGACGTGTGTGACGTCCTTAGGTTAGTTAGGTTTAAGTAGTTCTAAGTTCTAGGGGACTGATGACCTCAGATGTTAAGTCCCATAGTGCTCAGAGCCATTTGAACCATTTTGAATAAATGAGACAACAAAGAAAAATAAGTTGTGAGGCACAGCGGATATTTCTTCTCTTCCCGCCCTGTGGTTGGGACTAGGCTGTTACATCATACTGTTCCGAAAAAGTGTCAGGCACGTCGAATGTCTGGTACGTCCTTGTCTAGGGGCAGGGGTCGTAAATCATACTGTGTAAGTAATTAGCAAATTACCAGCAGCCGGCTTTGGTGGCCGAGCGGTTCTAGGCGCTCAGTCCGGAACAACGCAGCTGCTACGGTCGCAGGTTCGAATCTTGCCTCGGGTATGGATGTATGTGATGTTCTTAGGTTAGTTAGGTTTAAGTAGTATGTTAAGTTCCATAGTGCTTGGAGCCATTTCAATTTGAATTGACAGCAGCAGTATGGCGTTCTTTCAAGTGCGGTGTAAGCATTCTAAAGAAGGTGCCAAAATTAGAGCTTAGAAGGAGGAGGAGGACATTAGTGTTTAACGTCCCGTCGACAACGAGGTCATAAGAGAAGGGTTAGGGAAGGACGGGAAAGGAAATGGGTCGTGCCCTTTCAAAGGAACCATCCCGACATTTGCCTGAAGCGATTAAGGGAAATCACGGAAAACCTAAATCTGGACCGAACCGTCGTCCTCCCAAATGCGAGTCCAGTGTGCTAACCACTGCGCTACCTCGCTCGGTGTAGAGCATAGAGTGCCTCCCCGTCACACTGAAGAGGTGTTCAGTCGTCAGGCCCATGATCCATATGAGAGCGTGGTGCTTGATAAGTGGAAAATGTGAGTCCTCCGGAAGGAGAAGAAATTGCGGACTGACAGCCAGTGGCGGGGCACGGAGGTAACATGCCATTACCCGTTGCACGAGTTTCCAACCATCGTGTGTCGATGGACATATGAGACGGTGTTCATCAGTACCCTCGGTGCGGCAGCTAGTACACAACGATGATTTGACCAGCCCAGTACAATGATTAACAACGCGGTACCACAGGGCTTGTGCATCGTTTGTAAGGAAGGGCAAATGCTTGTTCTTCGACAATGTTCTCCAACGGATATCTGGACGGAGGTTCTCCATCATATTCTGAGGGGGTGCTTTGCGAAAACAATTTGTAAAAGTCTTTTGCTCATGGTGCACTCGTGGTGGGAAGGACATTACATACGTACCTGAGTTCAACAAAGTAGGTCGGTATGTGAGAAAGTCTTGGGGAAATGTAGCCGACACTGACCAGCAAGACGGGGGTGGAATGCGTAAGAACCTCCAAGAGGCTGCGCATAATGGAAGTAGAAAGTCTTTACCGATGCTTTGTCACAGTAGAAGCATAAAGTGGCTGTCCTGGCTGTAACATGTACGAGACCGAGTCCTCCTGCTGAGATAAGGAGAGTGAGGGTGCCGTAGCGAATTTAAAGAGGGTTACTGCCGATACAAAGTACCCGTCTGGAGTTGTCATCCTACGACCATTAGTAGAGGGAAGATATGAGAAACGTGTACCAGCTGGGGTGCGACATAAGTGCTGACGTAGGATGTGGACTCGTATCATCTGAAGCAAACAGCAGTAGGTGTACCTGCCGCTGTATGTCCGGTAAATGCGATATCCAGGTAACGGTGTTTGTCCACTGTAGTCAGTAGCAGTGCTCTTTCGTCTTGGAAGCCACGACCAATGTTCTTAATCGCTGATTTGGATACCATGAGTATGTTGCCAGAGGTTATTCCATACCGTTGGATCAATGTGATGGTATTTTGCTTTCCACACATGTGCATGTCAGAAGCAGGAGGTCGTCCACATATGCCCAGCAACAGAACGTTGGCTGCGTAGAGTGAGTCCCGTAATGCGAAGTAGGAGGCCTCATATAAGCGGCTCGAGCGCGTTCGAGAACAGCACAGTGGACAGTGGACGTATGGTGGAACGCCATATTGGAATCGATCCCGCCTGTCATCCATTGACTTGGACCCAATACCTGATGTGGCACTGGTAAGCAGACGTCTCAGGGTATCGACAAATGGCGGAGGAAAACTCACACCCATCGCCACAGGGAGAAGGAATTGGTGTCGGACCCCTTCAAAGGCAATCCGTGGCAAGTGCGACTAGATCCTGACAGTCGCCCATGGCAGTTAGTAGGTCGGCACCCCGACCATGTCACGTCTGCTCCTGTGAAAGGAGCATGCTGTCAATAGGTACACAGAGATCTTATATTCAGCACTGAGAAGAGTAAGTGGTCGATAGTTTGTGATCTCTGAACCTCTGGACTTTTTATATACCGAAACTGAAATTCCGATGACAAACGCCGTTGGCACGGGGAAGTTGGGAGTGGGCTGCTCCTGCAACATTTCGATCCACAACTGGACCATCAGGTCACGGAATTCTCGGTAGAGCTCAACTGGAAACACGCCTGGGCCCGGAAAGTTATTCGTCGCGCCTTTGGCGGTAGGTTCTCCACTTCGCCCGTAGTAATTGCCACTGCTATGGATGTTGCCTCTGTTGCGTCGAAAGTATGTGTGACGTCTTGGACAACAACTTCAGATTTCACTTCGTCCGCAGTTCCGACGTCATAAATTTGTCACGAATGGTCATCAAAGGTGGAGGCAATATTCACCCGAGTACTGACAGGGCTACCATCTCGCTTGAGGAGGGGGTTAATAAACTGTTGACGACGACGACCATGGTCGGACGTGATATGTAGTATAGATGGTGGTTTCTTGGCTACGATATCCTGAAGGTGTGACCTCACCATTATACCCTGTAGCTTATAGTGTGTCAAAGAAAAGAGCTTGCGTTGTGGCTCCCTGTGCGTTTCGAGTGATGTGGGTTGTTTGTCGAGTTCCCATTGTACAGTGAAGTAATAATTCATGGTGTCAAAAATGCCATACAGCCGATTCTTTCCCATCTGGGACCAAGGCACAGTTGAGCAACCACATCAGTGTAGAGGGATACTTGGGAAGGCGGCGTTCACAGGAGGTCCACATCACTGTGACAATATTGGTCAGAGGGAGCCACATGTCAAGCTTTCATGTGGAATGGCTGCGACAGACTGACTGCGGTGGAAGTAGGAGGGAGCTGATGAGAGCACAACAGTCGAGAAAGGAGAGTGGCAATTTTTGTGCATCGATGACTCCGGACTGTAGGGTATCGGAGACGTATATCCGATATATCCTGCTTAGAGAATGGCTTGTAAGATATGTGTGATGGGGTTGTCGCCATCGACCTTCTCCCAGGTGCCAATAAGGTGGAGTTCTACCACCACTGTACGTAGAGCCAGGCACGGTGAGTTGTTGTGATGTTGGTCTTTCGAATGCAATACCGAATTAAAGTCACCTCGAACTATAGTGTGGTTGAAGGGACCAAGGAATAGGGGGACGATGTCTACAGAATAAAAAGTCGAACGTTGACTCAGTTGGATGTGCTCGACAGAGCATATAGGTTGATGCTATGTATTCCGGATATGGGAAGCGCCATGCCCCATGCAGATGGGAGTGTGGTCCGTCTACGAATGGTAGCCACTCTCGAACGTAGATCGGCGCCCTACACCCACTATGATCACCAACGTAGTGGTACAAGTCATAACCGTAACTACAAAGAATCGTCGCAATATCCATTTCTTGCAATAGGACAACGTCTACATCTGACACATCATGTCTTAGCGTAATTGTGTCTTCACCGGTGCTCCAAATCATACTGTTGTTGACCGTAGCCACACAGTACGCATGTCGCGGGGTCTTTGAAACTTGATTCACCATTCAACATCGCTGAGAGAGAAAGTGGGTTTAATCAATAGGTGATATCATCCCGTCCCGCCAGACTGGTACATATTTGTAAGTCATTGGTCGGTGGGGCTAAATGGGTGCTTAGAGCTCAGTAGGATAGCCAGTACATCTTGTAAGTAGGCTGTTTACGTTTTTATGTTGGTAATGCCTCGTAGCCCTCTGTATCAAAATCTCTGACCACGCTGTGTGCAGTCTGTGGCTGGTTGGACTGATTGTTGGAATATTCGCTTGTGTAGCGTTGGGCAGCTGGATGTGACCAGAGCGTAGCGCTGGGCAGTTGGAGGTGAGCCGCCAGCAGTGGTGGATGTGTGTAGAGAGATGCCAGAACTTTGAGAGCCTTTGGAACGCTATTAAGGTAAATACATTGTTTGTTCTCTGTCAAAATCTTTCATTTGTTAACTATGCCTATCAGTAGTTAGTGCCTTCAGTAGTTAGAATCTCTTATTTAGCTGGCAGTATTGGCGCTCGCTGTATTGCAGTAGTTCAAATAACGAAGATTTTTGTGAGATAAGTGATTCATGTAAGGTATAGGTTATTGTTAGTCAGGGCCATTCTTTTGTAGGGATTATTGAAAGTCAGATTGCGTTGCGCTAAAAATATTTTGTGTCAGTTTAGTGATGACCAGAATAAGTAAAGAGAGAAATGTCTGAGTACGTTCAGTTTTGCTCAGCTGTTGAAAATCAAATAACGTAGAAGTTGACCAGCACAGCCATTCATAGTTTTCAAAGGGGACGTTTCAATCTTCATCATTTACCTATCCGTTGCTGCAGGGGATTTTTCAGTGTGTTCTCCTGTGATGGGTGGTTGTGCGATGCCGGCGGGGAGAAAACTTTCTCCATGCATGCATCGTACATTATACCCTCCACAGAGGGGATGGGCGCTGGCGTGGTCGTTGTGTAAGGTAGCTCATCACTGTCATCGTCAGCTGACATCGAGAGGTGGGCGTGATCCCCATGCGTGACGTCATCAGTCTCATGTGTCAGATTGTCACTAGTTCCTGGTATCGACGTGCGCACCCGCTTGCTCCACAGTGGCGAACGTTGCTTGAAAATATGTCTTTCTGCGTCAGACAACCCCCCGTCAGGTTTCGAAAAATTCTGTCGGCCCACAAGGGAGACAAATGCTGACAAAATAGCGGTATCTGTCGTGGTGTTGAGTGGAGGAGGCTGCTGTGTGGCGACCTCCCTGTGTGTTGGTCCTTCCCCATCGTCCAAACCGTCGCTTTGAGGTGGCTGTTGTGGACTGTGATGGTTAAGTGCCAGGCTTTGTGAATTCGTGGCGGCTGTAACCGCCGTTGCATATGTCACTAGCAGAGTAGTCGGGTTGGGTGGGGGCATTACATCTCTAGGCGGACATTGTGCTATCGATCACTGTGTACAATCCGACCAAAAATGTCCATCCTTTCTGCATATACAGGGTTGGCCGTCGTACATGATATGGCTCTTCAGCCCCCGATGCGGAGATAGGACGGAATGTGGCTATCGAGATCGACATGCACTTGGCAGACACCATTCAAGACTGGGAATCTCTTCAATTGAGCCCATTTTTCTGCTATGTAATCGAGAACCGTACCATATGAGAGGAGGGCGGTTGTTACAGTTTCAGAAGTTACTTTAAAAGCTAGCTCTAAATCTCTAATTGTTTGGACTACCAAACCGACGAGATAGACGATCACAGCGCCTTCGTCGTCATCCATGTGGTAGAAGTGGAGTTCTTGACTTGTCTCCGTGATGGTCTTGTCGCACGTCGCATCATTCATAATCTTCACGTATGCCGTGCTGCTGATGATGGAAAAATTTATGCTTGTAACCTTACTTCGTCTCTTAAAACCCGTTCGCCGGCTATGATTGCCGAGCGGTTCTAGGCGCTTCAGTCCGGAACCGCGCGACTGCTATGGTCGCAGGTTCGAATCCTGCCTCTGGCATGGATGTGTGTGATGTCCTTAGGTCAGTTAGGTTTAAGTAGTTCTAAGTTCTAGGGGACTGATGACCTCAGATGTTAAGTCCCATAGTGCTCAGAGCATTTGAACCATTTTTGAAGAACCGTTCCACATCAAGTGCCTCGAGTCATGAATAGTTGGGGCCTCGCTAGTACAACCGGCGCACGTGTAACGTCAGATATAAACACGAGTACAGATAAGCGTTGTCCGACATTTGGAACACAAGCACATGTCTATACTGTAGCACTGCCGAAGGCAGGGAAGACTGTGCCCATAAGGCATTCGATCACGATTCACGGCCAACCCATGCTTCAGTCTCTACCCTGTGCCTACAAGCTATACTCGTACATCCATTACGTATATTCCCGTACTGGGGGAACATTTTACTTGAAAGTCGCGTCCCACTGTCGGCGGCTAAATACGTAACTGCAATGCCTGTGTTATTCCAAATCACGATGCAATGTTGCTTCGGACCTGCATACGTTTATTTCGTAACGGCTGTAGTCGCCATAGTGCCTGTTCCATGTGACATGAATGCATCGTAATTCGGAATAATGCAGGCATGGCAATAACGTCATTATAAACTCACTGTAGCTACATTAATTGAAATATTGTCAGAAAACTCAACACTCCCATAGAAAAACTCAAAAAGTTTTCTATTATTGCAGCCGCGCTTCATATTTCTGCTATGAGAGAGCATCAATGAGCAGTTAGGTAAGACAGCGACAGGCGCCGAAAAAGCGCCTTTTGTGCTTGGAATGTATTACCATCACTCAGCTGTAACAGAGCAGCGACACTTCAAAACGAAGTTCAGCAAGGATCCAGCAACTGCCAAGTCCATTCGGCGATGACTTGAGCAGTTTAAAGCCTCAGGATGCCTCTGAAGGGGAAATCAACGGGTCGGCCCTCTGTGTGTGGTGAAGAAACGGTTAACTGTGTGCGGACGTAATTCGCAAGTGAGCAAACAGAGTTTAACATACCACAACCAACCGTTTGGATATCTTAAGGACAGATCTCGTATTTTAAATGCTATATAACTGAGACGCTACAATCGCTACCGGTAATAACAAGAACTGGCTACTGAAACTGCTGTTCAGGTAAACTTTTAATTTTCTGTCTTGATTTTCTTGCATCCTCCTCGCCCCGTTATGTGTAGGGGGTGTGCTGCAAGTCATATAAATATCCCACTCTTCAGCCATGCATTTGTTTAAAAATATATGAGAATGGTATGATACAATTTTATGAGGAATATAGTGTTTTGATTCATGGTGAAGATATACAAAAGTTTCACAACATTTGATTATAAAATAAGAGTTCTGAAAAGAAACTGCACACACATACACTCTTTATCTCTCTCTCTCTCTCTCTCTCTCTCTCTCTCTCTGTCTCACACACTCACACACACACACACACACACACACACACACACACACACACACACACACACACACATCAAAGCAGGGCGTGTGCTAGGAGGAATGGTCAATATTCAGGAATAAGGCAGGAAAGATCGTTCGAAACAAAAACGTCTATTAAAAATGAGCTCTAAAATGCGCGCCTTAAGAGCTATGAGCACTTCATCTTCGGTAACATGAAAAAAATCTCTTTTAGTACAAGCTCTTAGCTTTCCATATTTTGAGAGTTGGTAGTATGGACCAAAACAAGAAATATACAGTAAACATGGGGTTTAAAGTGCACTCTTTAAGAGATATGAAACATATCTCTTCTACTGAACAAGTGCTCATCGCTCTTAAGTTATGCGTTTTAGAGCCCACGTTTACTAAACAATTTTTTCGTGTTCTGGTTTATACTACCTTCTTTCAAAATACGGAAGGCGAAGAGCTTGCAATAGAAGTGATTTATATCACAGTTTAGAAGACGAAAAACTGCTAGTAGTTCTTGAGGTATGCATTTCAGAGCCTTTGTTCTAGGAAATTTTATACTTCGAAGAAACACAAACTGTACACCACATTCGGCTCTCTCTCTCTCTCACTCTCACCCACACATACACACACGCACACACACACACATACACAAACACCCACACGTTCACACACAGAAACGAAAAGAAAGTACATGGAGTCTTTCACAAATGCAGACAAAATAGTCACATACGATGCGAGAAGGCAACTTGGGAGGCCAACGGTCCAATAACAGATCCGTATGCACCTAACGACTGAACCATCGTTGAGGTAGATTATCGTTAATAAAATCAATAACGTAACACGGCAAGCGACAAACAAGTAGACGACGACGAAGAAGACGATGACCATGACGAGAAAAATTGGAAATAGAAAAGGGGAAGCAAACCAAAAACATTAATACCCAGTAACAACAAGAACAATAACATTAACAATATATACAAAAACCTACTCATGTAAAATTAAAGTAGGGTTTTCATCACAAAAAAACAAGAACTCGTGCAAAACCTTAGACAAAATTAACCACAAGTACAGTACCAATATAAGCACGTACATGAAGAAATTACGTACTCAAAGATGAACACAAAGACGAACACAAACAATAACACTAAGAATTTAAAATCAAGAACAAAAATGAACACAGGAAATAACAACAACATTTGAAAATAACAATATTAGTAGCATTAGCGATAACAACAATGATAGTAACAATGACAACGACGAATGAAAACAATTACTATTACAACAGTAAACACGAACATCGCTCACGTGATATCCAAGTGCGCTCTTGTCACATGAAAGCTTCAGAATCATGCATGCAGTTGTCCTTGATTTCTGACAAGTATTAGATTCCGTACGACACCATCATCATCATCTTGGACATTTTCCAGCCACTGGCTGGGTCTGTCGGGAACACAAGCCTCTCCATCGTGTTCTGTCTTTCCACCATTCCCCCTTTTCCACCTTCGTCCAGTTCTCTCCTCGTCACACATTCCTTCACTCCCTTCACCCCGCTATCTCTTGGTCTTCCCCTGGGCCTCTTCCCCTCCAGTTGCAGATCAAACATCCTCTTTGGAGTTCTTCCCTCATCCATTCTCTTCATGTGTCCATACCACTGCAGTCTTGATTTTTCTATCCTGTCCTGTACTGGTTCCTCCTTTAGTCTTTCCCTCACATACACGTTTCGCTATCTGTCTCGTCTTGTTACACTCAACCTGCTCCTCTGGAACTTCATTTCACTAGTTTGTATTCTACTTTTGTCGCTTTTGTGCATTACCCATGTCTCACTTCCGTATGCCAATATGGGGACAAAGTAGGTTCGGTATATAATTCCCTTGGATTTCTGTGGCACCTCCTCGCTCCAAATAAGCCCCCTGATGCATCTGAAGAACTTCCCTGCTTTTCTGCATCTTTCATTTATTTCCATTGCGTTTCCCCCCTTACTTTCAATCATGCTTCCCAGGTACTTGAAGTTCTCTACCACTTGTAGTTTTTCCCCTCCACAAGATATATCCACATTTGGCCTATTCTTCTTCCTTGTTGTGACAATTATTTCACTTTTCTTTGCAGAGAAATGCATTCCATATTGTACTGCCGTTGCCTCCCATACATCTAACTGCTCTTGCACCTCCTTCTCGCAATTTCCCCATAACATCAGGTCATCGGCAAAAAGCACTGCTTTCATTTTATGATCTCCAATTGCATCTGATACTTGCTGTAGGATTTCATCCATAACAATAATAAACAATAAAGACGAAAGTGCACTTTCCTGTCGCAGCCCATTTTCCAGTACGTTCCCTCCCCACTTTCACACAACTCTCACTTCCCTCATACATTTTTCTGACTTTTCGTGTTATCTCTTCATCTATCCCTTTTGCGTTCAGCACATCCCAGAGCTTGTCCCTATAGATACTGTCATACGCCTTCTCAATATCTAAAAAGGCCATGATTAAGTCCTTCCCGTGCTCATAGTGCCTTTCCTGCAGTTGCCTTACCGCAAATATGAGGTCCGTTGTTGATCTTCCCGGTCTGAAACCATACTGCTGGTAAACGTAATGGGCAGCGGTTCTTCATCGGCTTCTTCATCGTACAACACCAATACTTTTTTAACTAAAGTACGACCATAAGGAGTATCATTTGAAAATTTGTGACTTGATTGAGGAGCTTTGGTAGTGAGAACGAATGATGTTAGCTTCGATAGAACGTCATCCACAGACGTAGCTTGGAGAGTGCGCCAGAGTATTTTGTCCGGACCTTTGCTCTTCACGTTGAACTATAATCACCTGCACATTAACTGTTATCTTTCCCTTTCTGCGGATTGTGTCGTATCTGTAACGGGGTACTGTCTGAAAAATGATGCACAAATATTGCCAGACCTGAAAATCTCGAAGTTCTCCACAGTAGGAAATTTCCTTTAAATATTCAGAAATATAAAACGCATGTAAAAATTTATAGGGATTTGAAATGGAAAGCAGATAACAGACTTCGATTTACTGTGTATGGATGCCGACCGGAGACATCTTTAGATTGTTAGAATGGTGTTGTGGACGCTGTAAAGCGTCTTTCGGTGCCAGTAAAACACACTTAGTAAGTTAATATTTATTCATTCAAATTTACAGTTCTGTGTCTTCTCGTTAGTCTCGGCTGACGTCTCGTGCCTGTGAGACAAAGGAGTTCAAAACTGGTTCAAATGGCTCTGACCACTATGGGACTTAACTGCTAAGGTCATCAGTCCCCTAGAACTTAGAACTACTTAAACCTAACTAACTTAAGGACATCACTCACACCCATGCCCGAGGCATGATTCGAATCTGCGACCGTAGCGGTCAAGCAGCTCCAGACTGTAGCGCCTAGAACCGCTCGGCCACTCCGGCCAGCGACAAAGGAGTTCCGTTGACTCCTGTTGTCGACTCGGCTGGCAAGGCTGCTGCTCCAGAGGTTTGGTCGGTCTCGAGGACTTCCGGATGGCAGGCGAAGCCGTAGCGCGAGATTACAGACCCACACTGTGTTAGAGCGTCCTCGATCCCGCTCTAGAAAATGACAGTGACTTGCGGTAGCCCATCAGGATGTACCATGCTGTCGGAAGCCGCGTAGTCGGATGATCCTGGTCCCACTGTACAGGTATGCCCTGGAACCCGGAAGTGCTTGCAGTGGTGATCAGGAACAGGGCCACTGGATGGCTCTTTCACCCAGCAGTGATGTTAATGTTAGTGCAACAAGCACTGCGAGATGTACCGGTGTTTGATGACCCTCAATCTTTGCATCAGCGATGTAGTAAGCGGCCAATGCGAAATTCCACGATTGGCAGATCGTGCTTACTTGGATCTTGTCATCTCGGGAATAGCAAACAGGTGTTCACCAGAAGTGCTGGAACGTCTAATACGTGGATGTCACTACACCGCAATAATCGTTGAATCGGGTGCTTCCGTACGAACGCCATCATTCCTAAAAGCCAGCTGAATTCAGAGTTGGAGAACGAGGCTATTTATACAGACTGGCGAGGAACAATGACGTGAGGCTCTTTTCTAACCCAATGTGATCTGCTTCTTTACTAGTGGACAGCGGTCCTTGTTCCGCTGTTTTCCGAAAGGTGTTGCACCATCCGAGGTATAGCTTGTTGCACCACGTCTCTCTCTCACTCTCTCTCTCTCTCTCTCTCTCTCTCTCTCTCTCTCTCTCTCTATCTATCTATCTCTCTCTCTCTCTGAGTGGACAGGGAAAAGTGTGTGCTCGTGTCCGCAACTGACTTAGTCTCCTACATAGCTATGTTACCCCTTCTGCCAGGTGTCGGGTGTGCCTGTGGTAACGTGAACTTAAGAAAATTTTTAATTTCTTCCCCTTTTCTTCCCTGCAGTGGAACAATTGGTACAATACTGGGAAAATGCAGTCAGCCTGCAAAGAAGGATATCGTTCGATTGTGTAGGACCAGTACCGAATCTGATCCGCTGGAACGCTGGAAAATCTGAAACGGAAGACAGTTGAAAATAGACATCAACTGTCTCTACGAAAACCAAGAATTAATATTGAGGTATGTTGGAATATTATGCAGTCTCCAATGTAGCGCACCCATAGGATCAGAGGACACAATATTACACTATCAGCAGCAGTAGACCGGCATTTCCAACAGTCACTCGTCGAAGGTGCTATGCTGCGAAGTGTAGCGCATTTCAAAGCCGTTTGCAGACGAAGATTTTCAGTGGTGAACCCCAGCAGCAACACATTGTTGCCCAATGCTATTGACTTTGATATGTGTATTACTTAGTAAACCTCCTAATTAGGGATGTGGATCTTGAGACATAACGGATACGCACTGCCCTGATGTGAACAGCTAGCGCATACAAAACATCGGTTCTCGGACAACTACACAACCACGTTGAAAACAACAGCTGTTCATAAGAAATCTATAACTGACGAGATTCTAGAAGACTTAATCAACACCACACGAGTGATATTCTAAGACTATATAGGATACTGTACAATGAAATGAAACAACCACTTTTTTTTGTTTTACATTTCTGTTTTGAAAGTTCTGTAATTCCAAATGGTATCTAATAACTGATTTCGTGCAATATATTAAATTTTATAAAATTTATGATTCCATTTGTGTACTGGTTAGTCAAGCTTACCCAATACATGTTCCCAATATTTTACATTTACAAATGAAGCCATAATTAAGAAAATTTAGGTTAGGATTGTTATCTTTCAGTATTTTATAAAATATGATGTATATCCTATGCAAAAGTCTTTTTTTGTTGTATACGCCAGTGTCAGCATAAAATAAGCGAGGTTTTTTGGACAGTTACTCATAAAATTGTTAAACTTTTAATTGTCAATTTAATAAATTTGCACTGTAGCTTTGTTGACTTGGGCACAGTTTCGAGACGCAACCACTCTATTGTACGTCTGTGCAACAATCTAATTGTTGTAATACAGTATTGTGACTATGTAGCCCGTTATGTGGAGTGAGCTCCCACTAAGAAGAAGTGGTGCAGTTTGTCATAAATAAGCCAATTCAAAACGATTTGGTACCTGGATTATTTCATGGAATTCACACAACTTGATCCAGTTAGCAGATGAAATGGACCGAGGCAACGACTATTTCAACAGCAACAACAGCAGCGGCGGGAAGAAGCAGATTACTCCGAGTTACACCGAACTAAGATACGTATAAGAAATAAACTGAACTATATATGTGTCACTGCACAACTAATTACTAAACTGTAATGTTTTGGAAACTGTTCTATTAGTAAACATTTACATTTGTCTCAAAGTAAGTCCTTGAGTGGTGGAGGCCAGTGTGATCAGTAAGCAACACCCCAATGATCACACGTTTCCTGAATGTCTATGGAACACAAGAATAATTTTTGAGCTTTTTGTGGTTAAATCAAATAATCTCTCTTCGATGTTAAAAATTTCGCCCCTGAAAAATTTCACTGCCTCCCCACGTAACGTAACAAAGAAGTTTCGTTACAACCACAGTCAAGTCCAGCAACACACCACCTTCAATAATACTGGAAAATATAGCACCAGGTGTTTATAATTTATATGCAGCTACTTACAGGGGTGCAGTTTCGACTGTAATTATCGTGTGGCAGCGAAACTTGGTAGATATTCTAATGCGTTAATGTAGAATCGACTTTTGCTAGAAAAAAATTAGTTTCAGTTTTGGCCACCAGGTGTAGATCTAGCTCTGTGACCTTAAAAAGGATGTTTAGAAGTGTTTCCATATGCACTGGTAAGCCAAAACGTTACGACCACTGTCTATAGCGACTTTAGATGTCACCTGGTGGCATTGCGGGCAGGTGACGCGGTAACGGAAGTATGTTAGCGAAGCAGACACGGACGGGGGATCACTCTAACGAAGATGTGGGTTGCAAATGAGGAAATCCATTGATAGAAGCGACTCTGACAAAGGACAGATTATTATTACGCAGAGCATGTGAACGAGTATCTCGAAAACGGCGTAGCTCGTTGAATGCTCGTGTGCTACTATCGTGTACATCCTTGAAAAGAGTTAGAAGGACAGCGAAACTACCACTAGGCGCCAAATGGTTGGATATCCACAACTCTTCACAGAACTTGGGATTCGGAGAATTGTCTCTCCTTTAAAGAAGGGTGCATAGTGAACTGTAGCATTTCTGCCAAAAGAACACAACGCTGGTGCACACACAAGTGTTTCGGAGCACACCATTCATCGTACACTGTTGAACATGGTGCTCTTGAGCAGACTTGCCCTAAGTGTTCACATGTTGAGCCAATGACATCGTCAATTACGATTTCAGGGGGCATGAAACCATCGGGATTCGACCGTCGATCAAAAGAAATGTATTGGCTCTTCGGGTAAATCGCATTTTTGCTACACCAGATCGATGGTAGCCTCCACTAACGCTGTCATCGAGGTGCAATGTGGCTCGAAACGTGCAGCGCGCCACGGACACAGGTGGTTGGGAGCACTATTATGCTATGGAAAACGTCCTCCTGCACTTGTATGTGAAATGTGGTAGTAATCGAAGGCACGCTAACAGCAGCGAACCACTAGCATCACTTCATGCTTGACGTCTTCCCCGAGGGAAATGTCGTATTTCAACAGTATACTTGCCATGTCTGGGAGCCAGAACCATGCTACAGTGGTTTGAGGAGCATTATAGTGAATTCACGTTGCTGTCTCAGAGACCAAATTCACCTAATATAAATCCTATCAGGCGCCATCACCGCGTAAGCAAATCAGCGGCCCGTTATTTACGCGAATTTCATGACCTGTGCGTGTACATCTAAAGCCACATACCTCCAGAAGCCTACCAACAAACTGTCGGTTCCCAGATACGCAGAATCAGTGATGTATTTCGTTCCAAAGACGGGAAAACAAGCTATTAAGCAGGTGCTCATAACGTTTTGGCTGATCGGTGTATAATGTAATAGGAACAGGACAAAGACAGAAAATATCAAACAAGTGAGAAAAGCTTGATGTTGATTTTATTTCTAACTGACATTTACGTAATTTGTTTAATACGAACACCGGAGACGTCGACGAAATGCTGTGCATTCGTCTCTGCTCCGCTTAGAGGCTTTCCGTACACTGTCATGTGTCCACAATGTCTCAAGCCGGCATTCAAATGCTCAAATGTGTGTGAATACCTAGCGGACCAAACTGCTAAGGTCATCGGTCGCTAGACTTACATACTACTTAAACTAACTTATTCTAAGAACAACACACACACCCATGCTAGAGGGACGACTCGAACCTCCAGCGGGAGGGGCCGCGCAATCCATGCAAGGCGCCTCAAACCGCACAGCCACTACGCGCGGCAGTCGGCATTCAATCTACCACTGAGCAGAGGATTAATGTTTTGGCTCCTCATTTACTCTATTCTTGTCGATCTGTAATATTAAGTTGTATCCTGTATGTTTAGTTATAAGCGGTACGTCTCCTTGTGTGTCTGGTGAAACCACTAGCATGCAGTAAGGTGTTGAACATCCCCACTTTCTCAGAGAACGTGAAGTTCAGATGCTTGTCTGCTATGTAAAGCGAGATAGACGGCGAAGTGTGGCGAATCTGACAACAGAGTAAGATGGATGATCAACAAAGACAGAATCCTTTTTTACCTGTAGCTTCTGTGATAGTTTTCTATTTCGACCATGAATATTTGAAAGAAGAGCGTTTCTATACTACTGGCCATTAAAATTACTACACCACGAAGATGACGTGCTACAGACGCGAAATTTAGCCGACAGGAAGAAGATTGTGATTGCAAATGATTAGCTTTTCAGAGCATTCACACAAGGTTGGCGCCGATGGCGACACCTACAACGTGCTCACATGAGGACAGTTTCCAACCGATTTCTCATACACAAACAGCAGTTGACCGTCTTTGCCTGGTGAACCGTTGTTATGATGACTCGTGTAAGGAGGAGAAATGCCTACCATCACGATTCCGACTTTGATAAAGTTCGGATTGTAGCCTATCGCGTTTGCGGTTTATCGTATCGCGACATTGCTGCTCGCGTTGGTCTAGATCCAATGACTGTTAGCAGAATATGGAATCGGTGGGTTCAGGAGGGTAATAAGGAACGCCGTGCTGGATCCCAATGGCCTCGTATCACTAGCAGTCGAGATGACAGGCATCTTAACCGCATGGCTGTAACGGATCGTGCAGCAACATCTCGATCCCTGAGTCAACAGATGGGGACGTTTGCAAGACAACAACCATCTGCACCAACAATTCCACGACGTTTGCAGCAGCATGGACTATCAGCTCGGAGACCATGGCTGCGGTTAACCTTGACGCTGCATCACAGACAGGAGCACCTGCGATGGTGCACTCAGCGACGAACCTGGGTGCACGAATGGCAAAACGTCATTTTTTCGGATGAATCCAGGTTCTGTTTACAGCATCATGATGGTCGCATCCGTGTTTGGCGACATCACGGTGAACGCACGTTGGAAGCTTGTATTCGTCATCGCCATACTGGCGTATCACCCGGCGTGATGGTATGGGGTGCCATTGGTTACACGTCTCGGTCACCTCTTGTTCGCACTGACGGCACTTTGAACATTGGACGTTACATTTCAGATGTGTTACGACCCGCGGCTCTACCCTTCATTCGATCTGTGCGAAACCTTACATTTCAGTAGGATAATGGACAACCGCATGTTGCAGGTCCTATACTGGCCTTTCTGGATACAGAAAATGATAGACTGCTGCCCTGGCCAGCACATCCTCCAGATCTCGCACCAATTGAAAACGTCTGGTCAATGGTGACCGAGCAACTGGCTCGCCACAATACGCCAGGCACTACTGTTGATGAACTCTGGTATCGTGTTGAAGTTACATGGGCAGCTGTACCTGTACACGCCATCTAAACTGTGTTTGACTCAATGCTGTTATTACGGGCAGAGGTGGTTGTTCTGTGTACTGATTTCTCAGGATGTATGCACCCAAATTACGTGAAAATGTAATCACATGTCAGTTCTAGTATAAGATATTTGTCCAATTGATACCCGTTTATCATCTGCATTTCTTCTTGGTGCAGCAATTTTAATGGCCAGTAGTGTATGTATACTGTCCACAGCACTCTAATATTAGCAGGTTTATAGTAATGCTTTATTTTTTATATACTCATTGCATTTCACGTACCAATTAATGGAGGTGACATGAGAGGAGCAGTATGGCGCAATAAAATTCTGTTTTCGTTCAAACAATTTTCCACTGAAAGTTAAAAGCTGCGGCAAGCATGCGGCGAAGATGCGCTACTCATGTAGTGTTGTTTGGATGGATCAAAGACTTCAAAGACGGTGAGCTTGTCTGTGGTAAGCAAGGTGGGTCTGGAGCTGGAGTTTCGGCTACCGCTGTGACTAAAATAAACATGAGCATAGGTGCTGTGATAGTCCGTGAGGATCAGCGGGCAACATTACGTAGCTTCAGTGAAGTGTTGAGAATTTCATATGACAGGGTCTTTACAATTATGCACAATCAGCTCCATATGACTCGCGTTTGTACCTTTGGGTGCCACATCTGTTGATTGCCGAACAAAAGGCTGTGGGAATGGAGACAAGCCATGCGCTGCTACGACCCTAACCACATGGAATGTATGCGCTTCTGGAATAGATTATCGCCGGTGATGAGTCATGGATCATTATGATCCTGAAGGAAAACAAGCCAGCACAGTGTGGAAATCGCTACGTTGTCCAACACTAAATAAGGTGAATGTTGTTCTATCTGCAGGCAAATTGATGGTGGCTCTGAGCACTACGCGACTTAACTTCTGAGGTCATCAGTCGCCTAGAACTTAGAACTAATTAAACCTAACTAACATAATGACATCACACACATCCATTCCCAAGGCAGGATTCGAACCTGCGACGTAGCGGTCGCTCGGCTCCGGACTGCAGCGCCTAGAACCGCACGGCCACTCCGGCCGACGAAATTGATGGTGGCCACATGTTTCGACTGTCTTCGAATGACAGTTCCCTCTCACACTAGCTTTGCAGCAGTATGCTACACGTCAGTATTGGCTAAACTGAGGAAGCACGTTGTAAGGAATCGAGCAGAGCTCTCTGGTGGCCTCACCATGACAACGTGCGGCCTCACATCGTAAAAAAATCATACATTTTGTAGCTCAATTCAGCATTATCTGTGTACCGCATGGGCATTGTAGCCCCTATCTTGTATCCTGTGATTGATTTTTTGTTCTCATCTCTAAAGGTAAAGCTTCAGCTCATTCGATTAGAGAACTCTGAAGCAGTGCTCAAGAAAAAGGATTCTCAAGGCTCTAAGAATGAGCGGCCTGCACCATGTGTTCGAAGACGGACGGAGACGCAGTTAAAGTGCATTCAGTTAGGAGGGGAGTGCTTTGAAAAAGATCATGTAAAGAGTGAAGTGGAGTAATAAACAATTGTGGAGAAAAATGCTCAGTCATTGTTGATCAGACCTCGTCCAACGCCTGCTCTGGCAAAACTCTAACGGAGCACACTTGCATGGATACATGGGTGAACATTGTGAGGTAATGAGCGAGTTGTGGCGTCCTGAAAATACTCTAAGTTCGGAGTTGACGTGGCCGCACAAGACGCTCGGCAAGCCGGGGCTCGTCAGCAACCGCGAGGTGCCGAACGTCAGCCGGAGCAAGAGGGGCAGTCCCAGCGCGTGGTCCTGGCCGACCGCGTAGCTGGGAATTCCATGTTAATGCTGTGTCGAGGACTGTGCTTTGTGTCGATGAAGGAGATTTGTATGCTGCGAGTGCCAAAGATGGCGGACTTTGTGAAATCATAATGGCAGACATTGACAGTTCATGTAGAAATTAATAATACCCAGAGGAATCATGATACCTTAAAAAGAAACATTACCATTATTTGCACGACGATTCTGATGGTACAATCAGATTTTGAATATCTTTATTAGTTCAAAGTTTAGTATCTGATTGTAAATTATACAAGTAACACCCAGCAACGAATTTACAAAATCTAAACGGTTCATCCGATTTTGTAGACAACGTGTCTTTAGAAAGGTAGTAGTGTAAACCTAAATTGGTATGAATTACAGGCATGTAACTTGAATAGTACATGAGTTATTGGAGGTAAAAGTGGCCGATTACTATTGATCGTGTCAGGCCATAAGTACCCAACAGTTACACAAAATACGGTAGCAGCATGCTTATAAATATATTTATTCGTCTATGTCTTTGTTTGTATCCTATATATAATATTCACGAAGAAATTGGTCAAATGTTTACTGCGTTTTAGAAAGCACAGAGACATTAGGCTACTGGCATACTTTTGTTTCTACTCCTTTGATAAATGTTTATTTAATTTGTTTATGTAATTAATAACGTGTGTTAGAGCGTGTTTATGGTCCAGCTGTAGGAATATTTATTAAATTTCAAGTAATTTAAGTTTAAATCCAGTATTTCATATGTGTTTTAATATGTTTGTGAGTGTACATTGGCTTGGAGACATGTCGGGAGCGCTCTAGCCAATCACAGCGCTCGTTACTACGGTACGCGACTACCAAAGAAAGGCGAGCCTGTATGGAAGTGGGGGAGGAGCATCGGGTGGCACAGGACACGGGGCAGTGCTGGACAGCAAGGCGCGACGGACGGTCGCACAGGACAGAGGGTGCGCTGGACGGGAGGCCGCGAAGGGACGGTCGCGGGATGTACTTGGAGAGTGTTGAGCAGTTTGCGTGTGGTCGTGGGAGATAGAAGTATTTCGTAGTGCCGACTTGTGCACTTGTGAGATTTCCGTGGCTTCTGCAGTGAAGGCGTGGTATGCATTTAGAAGTGAATATCTCGCGAGCTATGTTGTCGTTCATAACTAATTACGTGAAGTAGGAATCTATTGTTTACCTGTTATACAACTTATATTTTATTTATTTGCTGGACCGTCACCGCCAATAAGTGTTTTGCAGTAATAAACAGCATTCTTAAAGGTACTTCTGCTATTGTACTCATCATTTAAAGTTGTTAGAAACAGTACCTGCAGATTTTATTTAATTGAAATAGTTCATTTATAAATTTCTGTGTTACATTCAAAATTCACAATCGCCCAGTGACAGGAACAGTCCACCATTCGATTCATATGTATATTCATATTGTATACTGTAGACTCAGCAGTATTTGGCTTGTAATGCAGTAACTACGTATCCCAGCCCCTAGACAACGAAACCAGCCTAAACTTTTAACATTTCAACTCTGTGTTTGAGGGTACGCAATTGAGGGCCACCACCTCATTTGTAATTGAAAGCCCGCAACATGGGTCTCCCGGTGTCCTCCCATGTGGGCCGAACGACATCTTCAGTTACACTGGGAACGACATCATAGGTCTGGAGCGTGGATCAGCATAAACATGGCACGTTATCAGAGGAAACACATTTCTTGCTACACCAGGTTGATGGACGTGTCGAGAAGCGCTGTGATTCAGGCTGCTCGAAATGTACAAGGCGGCACGGACGCATGTCGATGGGGACAGCTTTGTGGTACGCTGGACTTCAACGTGGGCTTCCAGCGAACGTGTGGGGGTAATCGAAGGCACCATGGCAGCTGCGGACCATGCACATCCCTTAGAGCATGACGTCTTCCTGAACGGTAATGGGATCTTTCAGCAGGATAACTGTCCGTGTCACAAGACCAGAAACGTGCTATGATAGTTTGAGCAGAATGAAAGTGAAATCAGATTTATATTTTGGGCACCATATTTGCCTGATTTTAAAGCAATAGAACGATTCTGGGACGCTGTCAGGCACTAGCTCCCCGCCAACAAAATGCCTGCCCGTAATTTATAGTAACTATGTGACCTGAGCGTACACTTGCAGGTTCCTCATATCATCGGAAAATTGCCAAGGACTTATCGAATGCATCTCACACAGTGTCATTGCTTATTTTATTCCAGAGGTGGAATAACACGCTATCAGGAAGATGGCCTTAAGTGTTGGGCTCATAAATATAGGTGTAAAAAAATAACAATTACGTTTTGGATACAGACAAAACAGTCTCGGTTGCGCAAGACAGATTTATTTAATCTTCACCTGTGGCGCGTTTTGCCTGTTTTAGGCATCATCAGGCAATCTGGGGAAATTAAAAACTGCTATATGTATAAATTGCTCTTATAGACAATAATAAACGAATAAATTAAAAATAACAGAAGGAAAACAAGCATGGATTGGACTTTACAGCACAGGGCAACATGTTTGTTTCAGGGTTGGTAAATTTCAACTCATAAATTCTTGGACCATGGAGGAGCTTACCGAATAAAAACTATTTCTGATCGTGACCGAGGCGTCGAACGTAATTAAAAGTCCCTAGGACTGGAAGGTCACAGCCAGATGGACACAGTCGATGCTTAATTACATCACCGGAAAAATTCTTCCTACTCGAACCCAGGTATCAAACGTGATCAAAACTCCTACAGAACTGGAAGGAAACAACAAGACAGCCACTGTCCATGATTGTTTATATCACCTAGAAGCACACTAAACAAGGTAATGACAGTTGTTGTTGTTGTTGTGGTCTTCAGTCCTGAGACTGGTTTGATGCAGCTCTCCATGCTACTCTATCCTGTGCAAGCTTCTTCATCTCCCAGTACCTACTGCAATCTACATCCTTCTGAATCTGCTTAGTGTATTCATCTCTTGGTCTCCCTCTACGATTTTTACCCTCCACGCTGCCCTCCAATACTAAATTGGTGATCCCTTGATGCCTCAGAACATGTCCTACCAACCGATCCCGTCTTCTGGTCAAGTTGTGCCGCAAACTTCTCCCCAATCCTGTTCAATACTTCCTCATTAGTTGTTTGATCTACCCATCTAATCTTCAGCATTCTTCTGTAGCACCACATTTCGAATGCTTCTATTGTCTCCTTGTCCAAACTACACTCCTGGAAATTGAAATAAGAACACCGTGAATTCATTGTCCCAGGAAGGGGAAACTTTATTGACACATTCCTGGGGTCAGATACATCACATGATCACACTGACAGAACCACAGGCACATAGACACAGGCAACAGAGCATGCACAATGTCGGCACTAGTACAGTGTATATCCACCTTTCGCAGCAATGCAGGCTGCTATTCTCCCATGGAGACGATCGTAGAGATGCTGGATGTGGTCCTGTGGAACGGCTTGCCATGCCATTTCCACCTGGCGCCTCAGTTGGACCAGCGTTCGTGCTGGACGTGCAGACCGCGTGGGACGACGCTTCATCCAGTCCCAAACATGCTCAATGGGGGACAGATCCGGAGATCTTGCTGGCCAGGGTAGTTGACTTACACCTTCTAGAGCACGTTGGGTGGCACGGGATACATGCGGACGTGCATTGTCCTGTTGGAACAGCAAGTTCCCTTGCCGGTCTAGGAATGGTAGAACGATGGGTTCGATGACGGTTTGGATGTACCGTGCACTATTCAGTGTCCCCTCGACGATCACCAGTGGTGTACGGCCAGTGTAGGAGATCGCTCCCCACACCATGATGCCGGGTGTTGGCCCTGTGTGCCTCGGTCGTATGCAGTCCTGATTGTGGCGCTCACCTGCACGGCGCCAAACACGCATACGACCATCATTGGCACCAAGGCAGAAGCGACTCTCATCGCTGAAGACGACACGTCTCCATTCGTCCCTCCATTCACGCCTGTCGCGACACCACTGGAGGCGGGCTGCACGATGTTGGGGCGTGATCGGAAGACGGCCTAACGGTGTGCGGGACCGTAGCCCAGCTTCATGGAGACGGTTGCGAATGGTCCTCGCCGATACCCCAGGAGCAACAGTCCCTAATTTGCTGGGAAGTGGCGGTGCGGTCCCCTACGGCACTGCGTAGGATCCTACGGTCTTCGTGTGCATCCGTGCGTCGCTGCGGTCCGGTCCCAGGTCGACGGGCACGTGCACCTTCCGCCGACCACTGGCGACAACATTGATGTACTGTGGAGACCTCACGCCCCACGTGTTGAGCAATTCGGCGGTACGTCCACCCGGCCTCCCGCATGCCCACTATACGCCCTCGCTCAAAGTCCGTCAACTGCACATACGGTTCACGTCCACGCTGTCGCGGCATGCTACCAGTGTTAAAGACTGCGATGGAGCTCCGTATGCCACGGCAAACTGGCTGACACTGACGGCGGCGGTGCACAAATGCTGCGCAGCTAGCGCCATTCGACGGCCAACACCGCGGTTCCTGGTGTGTCCGCTGTGCCGTGCGTGTGATCATTGCTTGTACAGCCCTCTCGCAGTGTCCGGAGCAAGTATGGTGGGTCTGACACACCGGTGTCAATGTGTTCTTTTTTCCATTTCCAGGAGTGTATTTATCGTCCATGTTTCACTTCCACACATGGCTACACTCCATACAAATACTTTCAGAAATGAATTCCTGACACTTAAATCTATACTCGATGTTAACAAATTTCTCTTCTTCAGAAAAGCTTTCCTGGCCATTGCCAGTCTACATTTTATATCCTCTCTACTTCGACCATAATCAGTTATTTTGCTCCCAAATTGCAAAACTCCTTTACTACTTTAAGTGTCTCATTTCCTAATATAATTCCCTCAGCATCACCCGACTTAATTCGACTACATTCCATTATCCTCGTTTTGCTTTTGTTGATGTTCATCTTATATCCTCCTTTCAAGACACTGTCCATTCCATTCAACTGCTCTTCCAAGTCCTTTGCTGTCTCTGACAGAATTACAATGTCATCGGCGAACCTCAAAGTTTTTATTTCTTCTCCATAGATTTTAATACCTACTCCGAATTTTTCTTTTGTTTCCTTTACTGCTTGCTCAATATACAGATTGAACAACATCGGGAAGAGGCTACAACCCTGTCTTACTCCCTTCCCAACCACTGCTTCCGTTTCATGTCCCTCGACTCTTCTAACTGCCATCTGGTTTCTGTACAAATTGTAAATAGCCTTTCGCTTCCTGTATTTTACCCCTGCCACCTTTAGAATTTGAAAGAGAGTATTCCAGTCAACATTGTCAAAAGCTTTCTCTAAGTCTACAAATGCTAGAAACGTAGGTTTGCCTTTCCTTAATCTTTCTTCTAAGACAAGTCGTAAGGTCAGTATTGCCTTACGTGTTCCAGTGTTTCTAAGGAATCCAAACTGATCTTCCCCGAGGAAGGCTTCTACTAGTTTCTCCATTCGTCTGTAAAGAATTCGTGTTAGTATTTTGCAGCTGTGACTTATTAAACTGATAGTTCGGTAATTTTCACATCTGTCAACACCTGCTTTCTTTGGGATTGGAATTATTATATTCTTCTTGAAGTCTGAGGGTATTTCGCCTGTTTCATACATCTTGCTCACCAGATGGTAGAGTTTTGTCAGGACTGGCTCTCCCAAGGCCGTCAGTAGTTCCAATGGAATGTTGTCTACTCCGGGGGCCTTGTTTCGACTCAGGTCTTTCAGTTCTCTGTCATACTCTTCACGCAGTATCGTATCTCCCATTTCATCTTCATCTACATCCTCTTCCATTTCCATAATATTGTCCTCAAGTACATCGCCCTTGTATAGACCCTCTATATACTCCTTCCACCTTTCTGCTTTCCCTTCTTTGCTTAGAACTGGGTTTCCATCTGAGCTCTTAGTATTCATACAAGTCGTTCTCTTATCTCCAAAGGTCTCTTTAATTTTTCTGTAGGCAGTATCTATCTTACCCCTAGTGAGATAAGCCTCTACATCCTTACATTTGTCCTCTATCCACCCCTGCTTATCCATTTTGCACTTCCTGTCGATCTCATTTTTGAGACGTTTGTATTCCTTTTTGCCTGCTCCATTTACTGCATTTTTATATTTTCTCCTGTCATCAATTAAATTCAATATTTCTTCTGTTACCCAAGGATTTCTACCAGCCCTCTTCTTTTTACCTATTTGATCCTCTGCTGCCTTCACTACTTCATCCCTCAAAGCTACCCATTCTTCTTCTACTGTATTTCTTTTCCCCATTCCTGTCAATTGCTGCCTTATGCTCTCCCTGAAACTCTGTACAACCTCTGGTTTAGTCAGTTTATCCAGGTCCCATCTCCTTAAATTCCCACCTTTTTGCAGTTTCTTCAGTTTTAATCTACAGGTCATAACCAATAGATTGTGGTCAGGGTCCACATATGCCCCTGGAAATGTCTTACAATTTAAAACCTGGTTCCTAAATCTCTGTCTTACCATTATATAATCTATCTGATACCTTTTAGTATCTCCAGGGTTCTTCCATGTATACAACCTTCTTTCATGGTTCTTAAACCAAGTGTTAGCTATGATCATGTTGTGCTCTGTGCAAAATTCTACCAGGCGGCTTCCTCTTTCATTTCTTAGCCCCAATCCATATTCACCTACTACGTTTCCTTCTCTCCCTTTTCCTACACTCGAATTCCAGTTACCCATGACTATTAAATTTTCGTCTCCCTTCACTATCTGAATAATTTCTTTTATTTCATCATACATTTCTTCAATTTCTTCGTCATCTGCAGAGCTAGTTGGCATATAAACTTGTACTACTGTAGTAGGTGTGGGCTTCGTATCTATCTTGGCCACAATAATGCGTTCACTATGCTGTTTGTAGTAGCTTACCCGCATTCCTATTTTCCTATTCATTTTTAAAACTACTCCTGCATTACTTCTATTTGATTTTGTGTTTATAACCCTGTAGTCACCTGACCAGAAGTCTTGTTCCTCCTGCCACCGAACTTCACTAATTCCCACTATACCTAACTTCAACCTATCCATTTCCCTTTTTAAATTTTCTAACCTACCTGCCCGATTAAGGGATCTGACATTCCACCCTCCGATCCGTAGAACGCCAGTTTTCTTTCTCCTGATAACGACATCCTCCTGAGTAGTCCCCGCCCGGACATCCGAATGGGGGACTATTTTACCTCCGGAATATTTTACCCAAGAGGACGCCATCATCATTTAATCATACAGTGAAGCTGCATGCCCTCGGGAAAAACTACGGCTGTAGTTTCCCATTACTTTCAGCCGTTCGCAGTACCAGCACAGCAAGGCCGTTTTGGTTATTGTTACAAGGCCAGATCAGTCAATCATCCAGACTGTTGCCCTTGCAACTACTGAAAAGGCTGCTGCCCCTCTTCAGGAACCACACGTTTGTCTGGCCTCTCAACAGATACCCCTCCGTTGTGGTTGCACCTACGGTACGGCTATCTGTATCGCTGAGGCACGCAAGCCTCCCCACCAACGGCAAGGTCCATGGTTCATGGACAGTGGACAGTGGGAAAAAGAAAGCCGCTAACGCGTACAAGTGATGCTTGGCAAATTCAGTGAGCAGAAAAGCCCACGAGTGCAAAATACACCCATATAATGGATAGGCTAATAAACCGTTGGCAAATGAATGGACAATAACAATAGAAAAACAGCTAAAATTGTTTAAAAAATATGACTGAACGAAGCCGTAAGCAAAAAATGTTCAAATTTGTGTGAAATCTTATGCGACTTAACTGCTAAGGTCATTAGTCCCTAAGCTTACACACTACTTAACCTAAATTATCCTAAGAACAAACACACACACACCCATGCCCGAGGGAGGACTCGAACCTCCCCCGGGACCAGCCGCAGAAGCCGTAAGCATCTATATCTGCATCTACATCTACATCCATACTCCGCAAGCCACCTGACGGTGTGTGGCAGAGGGTACTTTAAGTACCTCTACCGGCTCTCCCTTCTATTCCAGTCTCGTATTGCTCGTGGAAAGAAAGATTGTCCGTATGCCTCTGTGTGGGCTCAAATCTCTCTGATTTTATCCTCATGGTCTCTTCGCGAGATATGCGTAGGAGGGAGAAATATTCTGCTTGATTCCTCGGTGAAGGTATGTTCTCGAAACTTCAACAAAATCCCGTACCGAGCTACTGAGCGTTTCTCCTGCAGAGTCTTCCAGTGGAGTTTATCAGCTCCGTAACGCTTTCGCGATTATTAAATGATCCTGTAACGAAGAGCGCTGCTCTCCGTTGGATCTTCTCTATCTCTTCTATCAACCCTATCTGGTACGGATCCCACACTGGTGAGCAATATTCAAGCACTGGGCCAACAAGTGTACTATAACCTACTTCCATTGATTTCGGATAGCATTTTCTCAGGATTCTTCCAATGAATCTCAGTCTGGCATCTGCTTTATCGACAATCAACTTTATATGATCATTCCATTTTAAATCACTCCTAATGCCTACTCCCAGATAATTTATGGAATTAGCTGCTCCAGTTGCTGACCTGCTATATTGTAGCTAAATGATAAAGGATCTTTCTTTCTATGTATTCGTAGCACATTGCACTTGTCTACATTGAGATTCAATTGCCATTCCCTGCACCATGCGTCAATTCGTTGCAGATCCTCCTGCATTTCAGTACAGCAAAGTTAAACCGTCAAGCTGGCTGTAACAATGATAACATACCCATGAAGAAACCGCCCCATGAACTCAAATATGGTCTGTTTACAACAATGTGAGCACGCGCTGTAATGGCGGCAACTAGGCTGCCAAGCTTTAGTGAGAAAAGGCTCATAAGGTGGCGCGCTAAAATTTAACTAGTGATTTCTAAGACTTAAATAAAACATTCAATAAGGAATATAGGCGGCAACCACCATTTAAAGATACACATCATCATGCCAAAACATGTTTGATGTTCCGAACAGACAATTATTGAACTGCATGAAGAAAACGTAAATTAGTTACAAAATACGGCGTGCTCATACTTTATGCAACATGTAAACGTCACTATAGATATTTGAATTTAGGTTATGACATGCTCTATATGCCTGGCGTCATTGGCGATGATTTGGTGCAGACGAATAGCGACATTCTGCATGACCCGCTGAGGTGCCGGAACATCGATGCTGTTGATGACCTCTTGAATGGCTGTTTTCAGCTCAGCAGTAGTTTTGCGGTTATTGCTGTGCACCTTGCCTTTAATATAGCCCTACAAAAAGGAGTCACATATGTTCAGATCCTGAGAATATGGCGGCCAATCGAGGCCCAGGCCCGTGGCCTCTGTGTTCGCCAGACCCAGAATGCGATCCCCAAAAGTACTCCTCCAGGACATCAGTCTCCTGCATCGATGGGGTGGTGCTACGTCTTGCATGAACCACATCGTGTCAAAATCTGAGTCGCTTTGGATAATGGGGATGTTATCGTCTTACGAAATCTTCACTTACTGTTCAGTAGCCACCTTGCCATCAAGGAATACCGCACCGATTATTCGGCGACTGGACATTGCACGCCACACAGTCACCCGTTGAGGGTAAAGTGAGTTTTCGATCACGAAATGTGGTTTCTCAGCCCCCTAATTGCGTCAGTTTTGCTTACTGACGAACCCATCTAAATGAAAGTGGGTTTTGTCGCTAAACCAAACCATACTAATTCCCATCATGCCCCGCGGCCAACAGTGCAGTTTTAACGTCCTAACGCAAACCATTCAGAAGTTATGCCGGTTTTATTTCATATCGTTCGATAATTTTCACCCTGTAGATTCGGACATTTGAAAAAGATATGCTTAGAAATTTCAAACGCTTCCAATAAATTCAGTTTCTTGCCTTTGTTGGCCTTATTAAGAATTTGAAGGTTTTTTAAAACGTTTTGTTTCACTTACCAGATTTGTGTATCGTGCGGTATAGTGCCAATATCAGGCATGATGTTTCAGTTTATTACTTCTTGAATATTAACTCTATTCGTAACACATTCTGTAGATAGCATCCACACATACCACAGAATGTATCTGCAAAATATCTTAATATATCTGTGGCCGAGCGGTTCTAGGCGCTTCAGTCTGGAACCGCGAGACCGCTACGGTTGCAGGTACGAATACTGCCTCAGGCGTGGATGTGTGTGATATCCTTAGGTTAGTTGGATTTAAGTAGTTCTAGGTTCTAGGGGACTGATGACCTCAGATGTTAAGTCCCATGGTGCTCAGAGCCATTTGAACCATTTTATTTGTCACAGTAGGAGGAAGCGATCGTAAGCAGATAATAATCAAATGCAGTATTATAAAAATTTTAAAAAATGTGATGACCAGTTTCGGTGTTTAATTGACCCTCTTCAGATCTGAGAACAGTCAAACGAAAGAAAAAACTGCCTTAAGTAACAAAGTTGCGTAAATATTCTACTGGCTTACTTTTAGCAAGTTTCAAAGGAAAATAACAAATCACATGTAGTATTATTAACGCACTCGCAATGTACAACAGGGTTTCATCGTCCACAATATTCTTATTTTAAACCTTCAAGTAAAACGTGCTATGTACATCCTAAAACAAACGTAAGGTCAAATCGATTATGTACTGACAAACAAATAACAATAAGAAATAATTATTTAGAGGAAAGCCTGGTTCGTTGAACGCACAACGCTTCAGTACAATTTTAATTTAATTAGTTTCTGTTTTTCTTAAAAAAAAAAGAAAAGGAAAAGAAAAAAAATCTTTTCTCAGGCTTGTCGCTTATATATCAAACGCCAACTACGGCATTTTCTGTAACTGATAACTCGTCATTTGTATTGTTGTTGCTGTGACTACGTGAGGGTTATGTGTCACACAGTGTACATATATCATTGCTGTTTGAACGATATTGTACATATATTTTACGTTTTACTATTAGTTCCAAGTTTACGTTAAATGGTATGTATCACTACAAATATTTTACTATTTCGAATAATCATTTTACTCTTATGAACGGTTAAATAAAAGCAAACATTTGTGACTTGCGTCTTCATTTTCATTGTCAAATCTCTACTTGCCGTTACTCACAGTATCGACAATAACTACATGGGCTTTTTAATGCATAAAAATTATTACGGCAGTGAAAATGCTTTTTGTTTCAAATGCTGTCACATATAGCTCGGTATGTTCAACGAAGTAGTCTTCCTCTAAATAATTAGTTTTTACACTTATTTGCTTTGCCGGTACATAATATTCCCCCTTACGTTCCGCTTGGGCTGTACACAGCACATTTTACCTGAAGGTTTAAAATGAAAATGGTATGGAGGATGCAACGATGTTGTATACTGCGAAGGCATTTATAGTACTACATATGGTGTATTAATTCCCTGTAAAAAAAAAAAAAAATTCAAAGCTAACTCACTAGTAATTTTTACATAAATTTGTTAGCTAGGCAATTTTTCTTTTGTTTTGTCTGTTGTCCATATCTGAAGATGGTAGTTAAGTTACCAAATTGGTCATCATTTTGCAAAAAATTTTTAATGTTAAATGTTATTGAGACATTAAGTAGAAAATTTTTGAAAATGTTTCGTCCAACATTCTGGTGGTTATACCGATTATTAAAATACTAGCACTTCAAACTTGCTATGGCTTAGAAAGTTTTATAGAAAGTTCTCAAATTTTTTTATTCTTACATTTTATTAACAAAATTATATCGTTGTATGATACATAGGCTCGTTTGCATGCTTGCATTCAACATTCTGACGGGTACTCCGGTTATTAATATGTACAAGCATTTCGTATTTGCTGTGCCTTATCTCGCGCTGACACAAACCTGTTTTCTTGCAATGTTAATAACTGAAACATGTTTTCTAGAGAAATGTATCCCAGAAATTTCATCACCCTACATTAATTACGTTTTGGAGCTGCAATTTTTTTCCGTCAGTGTGCGCCCGGAAAAATGACGCCAAAGACATTGTGATGCGATAAAAACTAGGTTTTCTTAACACGGGAATTGTATTCTTTAAAGAATCGTGGGTTGGGGGAAGGGGGTGGAGTGGGTGTTATTGGCGTTCTAGCTATTCAGATCGCGTCTTATTAGAATTGCAGAGCCATGGCAGCACATCATAGGAGTGCTGTCCACTAAGATATTTCTTTCTGGCGGCAGTACATTACTGGATGAGTGCAGAAAGGCACAGTCGTTGATTTCCCTCGAGAGGAAGTAATTCTTCTGGTGAACCACGTGACGGGGGTTGTAAAAAAGCAAACGCCAGACGCTCATCCAGGGGCCTGCGGTAGCCTTCCCCGTGTGTGGTTGGGCGGGGCTTCTGCCGAAGTTCTTTTATATTCGGTACACGGCTTCCTCGCTCAAAAATTAAATGCGCTACATATTCACTAAGGCAATATAACGAAGAACTCTTCTGGGATGGAGCACGGTTCTTCCTGCAGACAGTAGTCTGCAAAACGCTCTTGCATTTCATTTTATATTCTAATATCGTCGTATAACACCAAATCGTAATTAAAGGGTGCACTTGTCGTTCCTTTAACGAAGTAATAAACATGTTTTCGATGTCTATACGCAGACTGAACCGACGATTGAAAATTTGTACCAAGGTTGGGATTCGAACCCTGGTCTTCTGCTCACTAGGTAGATGTGCCAACTACTACGCCATGCTGGCAAAGTAGCTTTGCACACCTGCACGGACTATCCTAACGCACCTCAATCCTCAATCCAAATTCCCATTCACGCTTCAACCCACTTGTTATTCCCCCCTAGACCCGAAAAGCACTGCAGTGACTCTCAAACTGTACTGAAATGATGTCATCAGTCGTGTGACTGATTTCATGCTTCCCGCCACGAAACTGCTGTCCTGTGGCAATCTCTTCATCTCAAAGCGAGATCATCAACGTCTATGACTGTTATAAAATATTAAGGGAGGATATTTTCTCATAAAGTGTAACAGGATACAAGCTGCTGAGTATCTGAACAGTCAAGGTCAAATATTCAATGCTGAGTGCGAAGATGTGGAGCACAAACAGATAAAACTCGGGAGCATTGTTCAATACCCCTCATACAAGCATGTCCAGAGCAGGATTTTAAGGGATGGGAAAGATCCGCCATCGTTTAATACTATTAGGAAAACTGCTACGTAAACAAAGAAGGCTCCATTACAGATTTATGAGAAGTAAAAATGTAGTTGACAAAAGTTGAATGCGGCGAAAACTGGCGTACGGGGGGCAATGAGGGAAGCTCCAGTTGGTCTGACTCAAACCTCAAAGACATTTTGGTATTACGTAAAATCTGTACGAGAATCCACATGGTCTATCCAGTATCTCAGTAACCATATTGGCTTCAAGTCAGAAGATGACAGAGAGAAGGCCGAAATACTGAATTCGGCCTTCCAAAACCGTTTCGGCGCAGAAGATAGTAACAAAGTCCCCCCTTTCAATCATCATACGAAATTCGAAATTTCAGATATTGAGATAGCTGATCGTGCAATAGAAAAAAAATTACAATCGCCTTGTAGTGGAAAGGCATCAAAGGCCAGATGAGGTATTTGTAAGATTGTACACAGATTATGCGAAAGAACGTGCTGTTTTTGTACCAGCAGTTTATCGTATATCACTGGAGCAATGAATGGTACATAGCGACTGGAAAAAAGGGCAGGTCTTCCCATTTTCAGGAAGGGTCATAGAACAGATACACATAAATCGGCCTATATCGCTGACATCAATTTGTCGTAGAATTATGGAACTTGTTATACGCTCACGTATTATGATGTTTGCGGAGAACGAGAATCTGCTCTACAAAAACCAGCATCGGTTCTTCCAAAAGGAAGCAAGCTATCTCCGTTTCTCTGTGAGGTCCATAGCGCTGGAGACATCGGGGCTCAGGTTGATACAGTGTTCCTTGGCTTCAGGAAGGTATTTGACACCGTGCCATGCTGCCGATTAGTGAAAAAAATCTGAGCTTCCGGAATAACGAACCAGATTTTCGAATGGATTCAAGACTTCCTTGCAGACAGAGCTCAACAAATGGTTCAAATGGCTCTGAGCCCTATGGGACTCAACTGCTGAGGTCATTAGTCCCCTAGAACTTAGAACTAGTTAAACCTAACTAACCTAAGGACATCACAAACATCCATGCCCGAGGCAGGATTCGAACCTGCGACCGTAGCGGGCATGCGGTTCCAGACTGCAGCGCCTTTAACCGCACGGCCACTTCGGCCGGCGGAGCTCAACACGTCACTCTTAACGGAATGATGTGGGTAGATGTAAAGGTGGTTTCAGGAGTACCCTAAGGCAGTGTGATAGAATCTTTATGTTTATATAAAAGACGTAGGAGAAAGCGTCGGAAGCTCTTTAAAGCTTTTCGCAGAAGGTGCGATTGTCCACAAATGGCTCTGAGCACTATGGGACTTAACATCTGAGGTCATCAGTCCCCTAGAACTTAGAACTACTTAAACCTAACTAACCTAAGGACATCACACACATCCATGCCCGAGACAGGTTTCGAACCTGCGACCGTAGCAGTCTCGCGGTTCCGGACTGAAGCGCCTAAACCGCTCGGCCACCGCGGCCGGCCGCGATTGTCTGCAGGAAGGTATCAACGCTGGAAAACTGTAGCGGTTTTCAGGATGACCTGCAGAGGAGTAGTGGATGGTGCAGACTCTGGAAATTGATCTTTAACGTAAATCATGATTATTCGTACGGTACACATAAGTCGTATATTTGTAGTACGTAACTAATATTATCGCATAGAACAAAAATAAATCGACTAAATATTAACATCTAGGTTTCTAATCCATTCATTGCTGTGGTACTGGCATTCGTAAATTTGTTCCCTGTGCCCACATAGCATCGTAGGACACACTCGTCTCTTAAATGTCTGATAAGATGGTTGCAGTGTACCACAATCACATCTCGCAGACTCCACAATATCCCATTTATAGAGTGACACAACATTCAGGGCGGATTATATTTAATTTTTGCTAAAGTTTCCTATCAACTTTGACGCCCACAATATCACACTTATATTTCTCGAACCATTCCCTATCTTGATAATTTCCTGTGTGTTGGCAGTTCTTGTTCCAGAGATTTCTTATTCTGGTGTTAATTGAAGCTGGCTGTTCAGCATACAGTAGTGGCGGGCGTCTCCAACGATGTATGTTTCTTCGTAGGACAGGTACGTCGTAATGAACGGCTAGTTCCTTATTCTCTTGTATGTTGTGGTAATCTCTAAACAAGGTCTCAGTTCTGTGAATATGTTGTGGGTAGGTTTTACGTTGCAGAGAAATCCAGAAGGCAGGAGTTGGTCTCATGGTACCTGAAATCAAGTGCATCGTGTTGTTGATCTGCGCATCGATGAGACTGATATGACAGCTATTACACGACACCGAAGTACGATAATCTGAGGCCGAGAAAACCAGAGCAAGAGCCAATGCATGCAAAGTCTATTTTGAAGCTTCCCACGTTGTACCACACAACCTCTGAATGATATTGTTGCGAGTTTTTATATTAGCTGATGTGTTTTCCAGATGTTTTCTATAAGATAGAATGTGGTTGGGTGTGATACCAAGATACTTGGGGCTCTTCTTGTGACGAAAAATGTTCCCACCAAATCGCACCGTGCGCTCAGTGTTAGTTTCTTTCTAGTTAAGGTGAAACGCACAAAAATTGCTTTTACTGATACTGCGCTTCTTCAGTCTTCATTTTTTTTTAATATGAGCTAAGGGCCACTAACAAGGGAAATTCCACATTTCACCGCCCTCAGATTTAGTGATAAGAGGATCCAGTCAAACACTGAACATAGATCAAGCATGAAAACAGAAAGAAGCTGTACTGAACTGTGAAAATAAAGCGAAATAAAAACAGTGAACGATCATAACTCAAAAATTGTAACACTGAGCGAAGCAGACAAGCGAGGGCGTTGGACTACAAAGGGGGCGAGCCGTGTTCATAGCTCCCTCGTTTCTTTTTTTTATTTTTTTTTTTTTATTTGCTGTTCGCTGTATTCAAATATGTATCTATGTCATGGTGTAATGCCCGTTTGGAACACCGAGTTGCAAGGATGGAACCTAACGAAATTTGATTCTGCACGACTACTCTATAAGCAGGTGAAAGGCAATCATTTGATGAGAAGGCGACCGAAAAACGCGTCTGGTGTGCCATATGATAGAACGTAATTTGTACACCTGATGATTGAGTGAGATATACCTCCTTCTGTAAAGTCCCCTTAGAAAAATTACTGAATTACTGTGCTGATAAACATCTTATGTTATTTGATTTTCAAATAGCTGAGCAAAACTGAACGTACTCAGACATTCACTGAAGTGACACACAATATTTTTAGCGCAACGCTATCTGACTTTCAGTAACCCCTACAAAAGAATGGCCCTGACTAACAATAACCTATACCTTTCATGAATTCTTACCTCACAAAAATCTTCGTTACTCGACCTACTGCAATACAGCGAGCGCCAATACTGCCAGCTAAATAAAAGGTTCTAACTACTGAAGGCACTAACTACTGATAGGCATAGTTAGCAAATGAAAGATTTTGGTAGAGAACAAGCAATGTATTTACGTCCAGATCATCCCCTCTCAAAACTCCGCCATCTCTCTCCCCACATCCACCACTGCTGGCGGCTCACCTCCAACTGCGCAACGCTACGCGCTGTTAACATCCAGCGCCCAACACTACAATAGCAAACAACAATGCAAACCAGCCACAGACTGCACACAGCACAGCCAGTGATTTTCATACAGAGCGCTACGTGGCGTTACCAATATAAAAACCTAAACAGCCAACTTACACTTGCCCGATGTAGATGGATGTGTGAATGTGAAATCACTACCAAGAAAATGATGAAAACATAATGGTTCCTCACATAAGCCACAACAAATGAACACAGTAGTTTCACAGTAACACAGGTTCTCTGTCTCTGTCAAAACATATATTTATAACGGTTTTGAAATTCCGTTCCATTTTACAAGTTTTGACTCTTGAATTCCTTTGTTGTAACATAATTCACATCCTTTCATTTGCTGTTTTCATTTCTCTTCTCAGTATTCATAAAATTTACTTGCTTCGGTAATGTATTCTTACCACACGACTTGTATTCTATAACTAGCACACAGTATGACAACTGCCAAGGCTACAGGAAGAGAACAAACATTTCAGTGACCGGAGGGACAGTTCAAAAAATTGTGGAAAAAAGGGAGAATTTCGAACTCGGCTCGTCCGCTCCGCAGTCCACCACCGTGAGCACTTAACCACGACGGCGTCGCTCGTGTGCTTCGCTCAATGTCGCAGTGCATAAGATTCAATCGTTCACTGTATCTATTTTGCTTTTTATCACAGTTCAGTACACCTTCTTTCTGTTGTCATGCTTGATGTGTGTTCAGTGTTTGACGCGATATCCACTGGGCCATCTTACCACTAAATCTCAGTGGTTCTGCGATGGTGAGGTTCTCTTCTAAGTGCTGTTAACATCCAACTGCCCAACACTACAGTAGCGAACAACAATGCAAACCAGCCACAGACTGCACACAGCACAGCCAGTGATTTTCATACAGAGCGCTATGTGGCGTTGTTGTTGTTGTCATCTTCAGTCCTGAGACTGGTTTGATGCAGCTCTCCATGCTGCTGTATCCTGTGCAAGCTTCTTCATCTCCCAGTACCTACTGCAACCTACATCCTTCTGAATCTGCTTAGTGTATTCATCTCTTGGTCTCCCTCTACGATTTTTACCCTCCACGCTGCCCTCCAATACTAAATTGGTGATCCCTTGATGCCTCAGAACATGTCCTACCAACCGATCACTTCTTCTTGTCATGTTGTGCCACAAACTTCTCTTCTCCCCAATCCTATTCAATACTTCCTCATTAGTTATGTGATCTACCCATCTAATCTTCAGCATTCTTCTGTAGCCCCACATTTCGAAAGCTTCTATTCTCTTCTTGTCCAAACTACTTATCGTCCAGGTTTCAAATCCATACATGGCTTCACTCCATACAAATACTTTTAGAAATGACTTCCTGACACTTAAATCTATACTCGATGTTAACAAATTTCTCTTCTTCAGAAACGTTTTCCATGCCATTGCTAGTCTACATTTTATATCTTCTCTCCTTCGACCATCATCAGTTATTTTGCTCCCCAAATAGCAAAACTCATTTACTACTTTAAGTGTCTCATTTCCTAATCTAAATCCCTCAGCATCACCCGACTTAATTCGACTACATTCCATTATCCTCGTTTTGCTTTTGTTGATGTTCATCTTATATCCTCCTTTCAAGACACTATCCATTGCCTTCAACTGCTCTTCAAAGTCCGTTGCTGTCTCTGACAGACTTACAATGTCATTGGGGAACCTTAAAGTTTTTATTTCTTCTCCATGGATTTTAATACCTATTCCGAATTTTTCTTTTGTTTCCTTCACTGCTTGCTCAATATACAGATTGAATAACATCGAGGATAGGCTACAACCCTGTCTCACTCCATTCCCAACCACTGTTTCCGTTTCATGTCCCTCGACTCTTCTAACTGCCATCTGGTTTCTATACAAATTGTTAATAGCCTTTTGCTCCCTGTATTTTACCCCTGCCACTCTCAGAATTTAAAGAGATTATTCCAGTCAACATTGTCAAAAGTTTTCTCCTAGCCTACAAATGCTAGAAACGTAGGTTTGCATTTTCTTAATCTAGCTTCTAACATAACTCGTAGGGTCAGAATTGCCTCACGTGTTCCCCATATTTCTACAGAATCCAAACTGATCTCCCCTGAGGATGGCTTCTACTAGTTTCTCCATTCGTCTGTGCAGAATTCGCGTTAGTATTTTGCAGATGTGACTTATTAAACTGATAGTTCGGTAATTTTCACATCTGTCAACGGCAGCGTTCTTTGGGATTCGGATTATTATATTCCTCTGGACGTCTGGGGTATTTCGCCTGTCGCATACATTTTGCTCACCAGATGGTAGAGTTTTGTCACGACTGGCTCTCCCAAGGCTGTCAGTAGTTTTAATGGAATGTTGTCTACTCCCGGGGCCTTGTTTCGACTTAAGTCTTTCAGTGCTCTATCGAATTCTTCACGCAGTATCATATCTCCCACTTCATCTTCATCTGCATCCTCTTCCATTTCCATAATATTGTCCTCAAGAACATCGCCCTTGTATAGTCCCTCTATATACTCCTTCCACCTTTCTGCTCTCCCTTCTTTGCTTAGAACTGGGTTTGCATCTCCGCTCTTGATATTCATACAAGTGGTTCTCTTTTCTCCAAAGGTCTCTTTAATTTTCCTGTACACAGTATCTATCTTACCTCTAGTGAAGTAAGCCTCTAAATCCTTACATTTGTCCTCTAGCCATCGCTGCTTAGCCATTTTGCACTACCTGTCGATCTCATTTTTGAGACGCTTGTACTCCTTTTTGCCTGCTTCATTTACTGCATTCATCAATTAAATTGAGTATTTCTTCTATCACCCAAGGACTTCTACTAGCCCTCGTCTTTTTACCTACTTGATCCTCTGCTCCCTTCACCACTTCATCCGTCAAAGCTATCCATTCTTCTTCCACTGTATATCTTTCCCCCACTCTTGTCAATTCTTCCCTTATGCTCTCCCTGAAACTCTGTACAACCTCTGGTTCTTTCAGTTTATCCAGGTCCCATCTCCTCAAATTCCACCTTTTTGCAGTCTCGTCAGTGAATGTAAGTAAATTAATTAAAATTTGTTAGTAAACAAAGGATAGTTATTTTTAAGAAATTGCAGTGTGAACAAGAGTAAATTAATTAATATATATTGGTTAACAAAAGTAATTTTTTTTAAAAAAATCATATTGTGAATGTAACTAAATAAATAATATGCATTTGTTAACAAAACTAAGATATTTAAAAAATTATATTGTGAATGCAAGTAAATAAATAAAATTATAATAGTTAACAAAAGTAAATTATAAAAATTTTACTACATGATTGTAACGTAATAAAATGGATTAGGTACAACAAAAGCACATTATTTTAAAAATTTTAGGTTGTGAACTCTATATCATGAAATGCTTTGTTTCTATTTTTAAGTTTCTTCATTCCTTTATATTTCAATTTCATTTGTCCTTTTTTGATTATTTCAAAATCAAAATCATTAATTAATTTAGGAAATGTATTTGGTAAAATAACTTTAAGATCATTATTAAGTTCTAGTTAAAGTTACTCCTCATATCTAGTATTTAAATATTCACAGTTCATAATATTTTGTAAAACATTTATCTCTAGCCCATTTACTTTTTTAATTTCTTTAGAAATACTTATATTGTTCACTATCTTGATTAAAGTACCAGGTGATCAAAAAGTCAGTATAAATTTGAAAACTGAATAAATCATGGAATAATGTAGATAGAGAGGTACAAACTGACACACATGATAGGAATGACATGGGGTTTTATTAGAACGGATATAATACAAAAGTTCAAAAAATATCCGACAGATGGCACTTTATATGATCAGTATAGCAATAATTAGGATAACAAAGTAAGACAAAGCAAAGATGATGTATTTTACAGGAAATGCTCAATATTATAAGGAAATTATTTCTATATTAAAATTAATTTAAAAAATTATATATAAATTTTTTTCTATAAAATGGAAACTTTGTACTAAGATCAAATGAAAACACAAAGATTTTTGTGTACAAAAAGTACAATGCAATTTCTAAAATAAAAGATGATAGAAATAAAATGAAAGATGGAGTATTATAGTATACAACGGAAATATTAAAGTAAACAATGGAAGTATGAAAGTAACCAATGGAAGAATTAAAGTAAACAATGAAAGTATTAAAGAAAACAATGGAAGTATTAAAGTAAAAGATGAAATAATTAAATCAAAAGACGTTCAAATTCAAATATTGATGGATATATTTGACACTTATTTAAAACTTTTTGTTAAACCAAATAGTAAACTAATTCTTTTAAAAAGTGATTGCTAAAATTTAATTGATTGTCAAACTAAATAGTAAACTAGTTCTTTATAATGGTTCTTTACCTTTTTTATCCAACTGTTATTTGGATTATCAAAACCTAACCATTTAATATAAACTTTATTAAAGTTCTTTCTTAAAAAATTTTCAACTATGCATAAATCTAGATATTATGTTTTCTGTAGTCCTTGTTCTTAAAAATTTCCTTTTATATCCTTTAATTTATCTGTCCTTTGGTAAAATAAATAACATTTTCAATTTCAAATATTTCTATTAACAAATTTTTCAAAAAGACCTTTAAGTTTACTAATTCTAACATTATCACATTTTTTTTAATTTAGCATTTTCATTAGATGTAATGTTACTTTTTTAAATTTTTTTTTCGTTAACTTCTATTGGTTTCATTTTTATTAAGTTTTGTGTTATTGTATTCATGAATTAGATTTCTACTACTTTAACCATTTAAAATTTGCTTCTAAAGGAAATTTCTTCCACATTTTTCCTTTAAGTATTCTATTAAATCCTTCAACCACAGATGCTTTTCATTCTGAATAATTGAATAATGATTAATGTTATATCTTCATTAAATCTTGAAAATCTTTGTTATGAAATTCTGTGCCATTATCTGTTTGTCAATTATTTGATTTTCTAACTATTGAAATTTTTTGTAAAAGCATATACTATATTGTCGGCTTTTAAACTGTAATAAGAACAGCAAATGCATATTTTGAAAACATCAATTATTTTTTATGAATGTTTATAACATTTGTTTATTTTTGAAATTCCTTTTAATTTACCTGAAACTATTTTAACTAGATCAGCTTGCCATCAATCATCTATACCAAGAGAAACAATTGTTTTAAAATTTTTTCTAATGGTTTTCTGTAATTAATTAATTATATTTTTATGAATATTTGTAAACTGTCACTGTTTACAACATTTTTTAATGAATTTGCTGTTTTTAGGTTTACAAATTGTACAAACACATTCGATTCCTTCTCTTCCACTTTTAGCTGTTACTCTATGTGGATAATGTGTTTCTGTAAATTTTTTACACTTTAAACAATAAATATCACATTTCAGAAGTAAACGTGAATTGTGAGTATTCATTTAAATAGATAAAAATGTATTAAATTTTAAATTATTTCACCAAATACAATTATATTTACATCTACAGGAACAGTTTTAACATAATCTTTCAGTTTTTCAGTTATAAAATTTGATTTGAGTACTATTATTGATGATTATTATTATTTATTTGATATAGCTTATTAGTTACACTTACAGTTATATCAAAGTTTAAATCTCTATTTATATTTTTTCTAAAACATAAATTTTTTAAGTATGAAATAACATTCAAATGTATACATTTTATGTTCACTAACTGTTACAAATTTTCATTAATTCATTTGTTTATCACATTTTTTCTTTAAAATCACTCATATCTTTGAAGTTTTTAATTGCATAGTATGTGTCTTCTATAAAAAATGTTTCTAAATCTTTATTGGTATAGCAATTATTGAATTGTGTTATAATGTATGCTAAATTTTGTTTAAAACTTTCATTATTCTGTTTTATTTGTTCATCGAAGTCTTAACTTTCATTATTCTGTTTTAATTGTTCATCAGAGTCTTTTGGAGTAACATAATTACTTAATTGTGTTGTATACATTGTTTTGGAGCATATTGTTTTCCTAAGATTTGTTTGTTAACTACATCTGTTGCTTCAATTGGATCTTTTACATTAACAAGTCTACTATTTTTTAATTATTTTTAATTATTTCAAAAATAGAATTAAATTCGTTTTGGAATTGTTTAATTGCATTAGTTATCTACGGATCTGTTGATGACAAAAGTTGTTTAATAATATTTTCAATTATTTCAATTTTTTCTAATTTGAATGTAAGTGTATTAAGTATGTGTTCAGTTTGTTTAGGTAGGTGTATCTCATTTCCAAAAGTGTCCATTTTTTAAGTCTAAAATATTATTGAAATTATAATCAAGCCTGATTTGCATACATACTTTCATTTCAGCTAAATGAAGTTCTTTATCAGCTATATGTCTTTTTTTCTAAATATCTATTGTTTCTATAAGGAATATCATGTTTTTACAAGCATCATCTAAGGGATTTATACCTTTATCACCTTTAGCTAATTTTTCTTCTAATTTTGTACCAGGACCACAAAATTTATAAGCTTGCATGTCAAATGGTAATTTCCTAATTAAAGTCTTTACTGATCCTTTTCTATATTTATCACTATTCCAAAATGTATGTGGAAGACAATTAAAAAATCTCAATAATTTTTGAATTCCTTTTGGATTATCAATTATAAAATCACTAAATTTATTTGTTAACATGTGTGCAATATTAAAGTTTTCATTATGATAATTTTTATTTTCAGCTAGTACTTCACCATGAATTATTGCTAATCTATCGATTAACTGCCATGTAGCCAAACATATTCAATTGCTATATCTGTATATTTTTTAACATAACCTTGACGTATTTTTTGTTTTTCAGGTTATCTGATATCTCTATCATCTATAGTTCTTCTTAAGTTTGGAAAACAATCATTGATTATTGATTTATTAAGTATTTATATTTGTTACCTGTATTTGATCTTATTTTATTTGGATTATTATCAGAATATAATGCTCCAGAATTTAATAATATATTTGATAATTTTATAAAACTTCACCATTAAACTTTTCATTTAAATCATCTATAGTAATTTGGTTTTCAGTTAAAAGTCTCATTAATCCATCTGCACCTTTATATGTTATTTACCAGTTGTTAATTATCACCATTAAATTCTACAGGTAAATTACCAATGTATTTAAACACATTAACAGGTTTTAAACCAAATACTTTATCTTTACTGTGATTTGTATACTTAACATTCTTTCACTAATATTTATATTATAAGTTTCATTTATCTTTTTACATTCTTTTTCTTCTTGGTATCTATTAAATTTATTTAAATTATGTTACACTTAATGAGTAATCATATTTTCCAGGAATATCATCAGAACGATCTGTTAATTTTTAAATTCCTGATAAATCTTCAATATCTTCTAAATGTGTGTTAGCTTCCAATTTTCTTCAAGTGCTTTTAAAACATTATCACCTAAACCTTCAATAACTTGTTTACTTTTTCAATAGCATCAATAACAAGTTGATCTTCTTTTTTATATTTCTAATATTCTGTTCTTGGTTGTTTTTTTGAAGCTAAAATTGTTTTTTTTTAATCATTCAGATTTCTTTTTATTTTGTTTAGCTTGTTTAACAAATTTTTTATAATACTTTGCAAACATTTATTAATGAAGAAAAAACATTAATTATGTATATGTTCATATTTATGTTTATATTTATGTATATATTAATGTTTATGTTTAATGTTAAGGTTAATGTGTAAGTTAATGTTAATGTTAAGATTAATTTGTAATGTTTAATGTTTTGTTTAATGATTATGTTTTTAAGGACTGTTGTATTTTATTTCTAAACTTACATTCATTTTGTTTTCTAGACATATCTGTTGTTAAAAAACCTAATTCATCATTCCAACATTTACTACACATTTGTTTGAAATCTCCAACAGCAAATTCATGTTAAATATTATTTAAATTTGGATCATCTTGTCTAAAATATTTAAAAAATTTAAATTCTCTGTGTAATGTTTTGATATTATTGAAAAAGATTGAGCTAAATAAGAGCAATCTATACCTTTGTGACTCTAGTAAAATTATTTCTAACAATATCTTGATTTTCTAGAATAAAGTCATCAAATACAACAACTGAATTATCTTGACATTGAAATAATGGAATAATTATTTCATTATTTTCAATATAACTAACATTTTGTGTAGTAATTTTATCTTAAATTTTTTTACAACTTTTATAAATTCTTGATATTTTGGATGTTCTAAACTTTTTGAATAAACATACAAATATTTAATTTTGTTCCAATTTAACCATCCTGTAGCTAAAATATAACTATCAATATTCTTTTTCCACAACCACTTGGTCCAATTATTGTTCATCTTGTTGATTTTGCTAAAAGTCTACCAAGTTTGTTTTTTAACATACTTTCTGAAATTCTTACTTGTGGTACCCAATCTGTCTTGTTAATTTATTAATAGTTTTTCATTTATTAACATTTTTCATTTATTAATAATTTTATTCATTAACTAATAATTTTATTCATTTACTAATAATTTTTTCATTTATTTATAATTTGAAATTTATTAATAATTTTTTGGATAGTAAATGAGTAGGTTATTTTAACTTAGGGAGAAATCTTCTATACTTTGAAAACGATTAACTGTTCCAATACATTATAAATATACTAATGTTTCATTAGTTGATTTTTATTCAACTTTTTAAATACCAAATATTACTAAAAATAATAATAAACTTTATTGTGATGGAGAAACAATAGAAATTCCTGTAGGTCAATATAGTTCAAAAAATTTATAAAAATATATACATTTTAGAAAGCCTAATATACACATTAAAGCAGATGAAATTTTAATCTGAATTGTTATTGAAATTGATGTGAAATTGTATATGGATATAGCAGATAGTTTTGGAAGTTTACTTGATGTTAATAATCAAGTTGTTCAAGCTGATGAACAAATTCTAGATAAAGTTGCTCCTAAAATAATTCCTCTTGAATTAATCAATATAAATTTTAATATTGCTGATGAAATGTATGTAAATCATAATGATCATTTTCATAAAGAAACTAATATTATTGCTTCATTTTAAGAGGATATAGAACTTGGTGGACCAATAATTTATGAAACAAATTATCCTGCAAATGTTCCTATTTTAAATACAATTCAAGATTTAGAAGTTACTATAACTGATGAAAATAATGATTTAATGGTGCTAGTGTAACAGTTATTTTTGAAATATCTGAATAAATTTTTTCCTTTAGAAATAAGTTATTGCTAAACCAATCATGAATAAAATTGAAAGTTATGTTTTGTTCATTTCCTGTTAAAGAAAAAAGTAATAGTAATTTAAACAAAGATACAGAAATTGGAAAAAAATATTGGTGGTGGTTGGCTTCATCCAAATCATGCAGAATTATATATTAATTATAGTATTATTGGAAATAATGGTACAGAGTATCCAATTTATGATGGAAAACGAAATAAAAATGAATTAATAATTATGTAACTAAATTGTTTGACTTCATAACAATAGTAAAAAGGAAATAATAAATTTCCTTTTATTTCATTGACAGTTTTACTACATTTAACTTCATCAATTAGTGACAAAATAAGTTTAGAAGGACTTATTCTTAATACAGAAAAAAATAGTAAAAGAAATAAGGTACTTTATCCTTTGTCAATGCTTTGTGTATTTTTTAAAAACTATTTTTAAAAATTATGTTTGAAGGAAACTTAACTGAAATTATTACATGTAGTTCATCTTCTGAAGATGCAATTTTATGTTGGTCTGATAAAAACGATGCTGGTGTTGTATTAAAATATACACTTCCAAAGGAAGGAAAAATTATTATAGAATCTATGGAAATTCGTGTACCAATTGTTAAATATGAACTTGAACAATGTGAAAATATATTTAAAAACCTTAAAATTTTGATTTCTTTTCATGAACTTTCAACAGAATAAATTTCTGGATTATCTGGTAAAAACAATTTTGAAACAGATATAAAGAATTACTATAACTCTACAGAATTTGTTATGCCATATTATGTTTTAGTTGTATTTCAGAGAAATTGTAAAAATAATCAATTAGTTGATTCATCATTATTTGATCATATGAAACTACAGAACATATATTTAAAAAATAGTTTTTCCTCAAGAAATGCGAAATATTAATCCACCAAACAATTTTCTAGAAGCATATGATACATTTCTTGATTTCAAAAGAATTACTTTACTAAAATCAGATATTGATATTAATTCATTTAGTTTTATAACTAATTATCCAAAATATTTAATCAATATGACATGTAGAAAGAATTTTATAACTACACAAAAAAAGGAAACTTTGTGTAACTTTTAATGATAAATTCCAAATGATACACTTGCTTATGGTAAAAAGAATAATAGATATGATGCACAAATTATATTACTTACTGAAAATTTTTAATTATTAATTATAAATATTTGCTTCTACATAAATGAATGAAAAACTTAAAAAATTTTCAAAATTGTTAACTTCAATCTTATATACAATTCTCAAACATTTTAAGAAAGCTAGAAAAAAATATGAAAATTTTGATATAATTTATCTTTGTTAACTAATTTATTTTATTACTTACATTGACAATGTAATTTTTTAAAATAATGTATTTTGTTAAGTAATACATTTTAATTTACTTACATTCACAATGTAAAATATTCTAAATAATGCATCTTCGCCAGAAGATGGTGAGAATTATACTCATCGAAACGTCGCGGATTTTCGATGCAGCTACCCGGATGGAAGCCCGAGAAGACATCATCAGGCTAATGTCCTATCTAGCTGTAAGTAAAATTAGGAAGTGCACAGATTTATGGTGGTCGTATGGTTGATCCAAGGGAGCAAAAGTGTATGGTGCTTCAAGATCAACAGCGTCGAAGATTTACACCCCATACAGGGAAAGCGGAAAAGCATGATCCACTAAGTCACAAAGCGGAAGAAAGTTACAGACGGTGGTTGAAGAGGATTATGACGGATATAAGGGGACGACAGTCGTAAAAAAACAGTGCAGAACTGGATTATGAACTCGCGAACCCTTCAGCACCAAAACAACATGAAGAGGAACTCAGGAAGCAGGGAACTGTACGGTGAACCGGAATTTCAGAACAACTCATCGGTGATGCAATGTCTTTAACAGGAAAATGTGTCGCTGAAGACATAAAACCTGGACTATGGGGGAATGGAAGAAGGTCATTTATTCGAATGAGTCCTGTTGCACCCTGTTTACAACTTTTGGCTGAGTTTATGTCCCAAGAGTGATACATGGGAGGGATTTGGTGATGATTTGGGCAGCCATATCTCGGTACTTCATAGGTCCCATGATTACTCTGCAAGGTCGCATCACTGCCAATAGTTATGTGACCATTTTGGCTGATTGCGTCAGTCCCATGGTACGATGTTTATTCACCTTAGGTGATGCTGTATTCCAAGACGAGAAGCCGCTGGCCACACAGCTCAAGCCGTCCAGGACTGGTTTTGTGAGCACCAGCATGAACCGTCGCATCGCACCTTCCACCTGTCACCGCAGCCACCATATCTCAATATTATTGTTACCTTGTAGTGTACTTTAGAAATAAGGATTCATGATCGTTATCCACCTCGATTATCGTTCCCTGAACGTGCCACTATTTTGCTGGGAGAATCATATAAGGTTTCCTTGACAACTACACAGGCACTGTGGTTATGTGTTCCGAAGCGACTGGAAGCTGTTTTGAATGCCAACCGGTTTGTTATACCTGTTAAGGATGGTAATGTGTTGTGTTTTTGGCGTATCTATATTTTTGTCCAAAACCTGTAATCCACTCAAGAAAGAAGTAAATTACAAAACACTTATACAGCCGTTTCTTGAGCATTGCTCGACGGTCTGCGTCTCACAGCAGGTAAAGTTAATAGAGAAGATAGAATTCGTCCAAGGAGGAGCGGCACATTTCCTCACGGGATCGTCTAATAAGCGCAAGAGCACTGCGGAAATGCTCATTAAAGTCGAGTGGCAGACACTACCAGAGAGGGGCATCACAAAGTCCTGTTGAAATTACGAGAGCGTACGTTCCAAGAAGTGTCAGCCGACTTTTTACTTTCTCCTATGCACATCTCACGAAATGTACCCGATAAGAAAATGGAACAAATGATAGCTTACTGGAAGGCTTACCTACAGTCATCCTTCGCGCACTTCATTCGTGAATGAACAGGAAAAAAAGAGACATGATAAGGTAGCGAAATAAATTCCTCTTCATCTTAGATCATAATGTGGTTTGAGCGATTGTTTCAAATCTGCGGTGGTTGCGAATCAGCAACTAATCTGTTGGTTTAACACACGATTAATTTTATAATTACACTGCCTTCAAAGTAGGGAAGCGCCCAGAAAAATATGGTCTGATGCCGATGTAAGTTCATGCAAGTCCACATCGTTCGCGGATATGTAAAGGATTAGAGCCTCAGCTCTCTGGACAGGTGCAATTAGACTCCATTAATGTTGTTCATATTTAGTTTTATTACGAGACCTTGGTGTCAGCCCCACTAGCTGAACGGTCAGCGCGTTGCACTGCCACGCAAGGGGCCCAGGTTCGATTCCCAGCTGGGATGGGAGATTTTCTCCCCTCAGGGACTGGGTGTTGTGTTGTCCCGTTAATCATTTCATCCCTACTGTCGACGCGCCAGTCGCCCTATGTGACTTTGTACTCAATAAGAATGTGAAGTTTTATTTAGTTTCCTTCTCCTCCCCTTACTCCCTTCCTAGGTGCCTCACTTTTCTCGTCAGCTAGTGTATGCTTGGCTATAACGGGAGTGTGCCCTTAGCATAACCGAAAGCAAATGCGATTACGACCGCAAAATATCAAAAGTTTTTGTGCCTGTCGTAGTTAGCTGGCCCTCGTCGTGGCATGGAGGTTGTAACATGTGGCTATCAATATCCTCTGGTAGGGGATAAGCAGGCTCCTACTCGGCACTGATGTAATCATGGGCTAAGAAATAACATGGGCTGTTGCGAGTGACGTGTCAAAACCATTTTAGCCAATACACAGTATATGTGAGCGTTCTGTTAATTTGTGTTGTCGAATTTTGCCTGCTAGCTGACGCTCTATGCAGCTACATGGCAGATGTGACAAACGCGTTTTTGACGTTCTGATGCATTTTAGCATTAAGAAAAAGATATTACTTAAAGGAGGTCGTCCAGAGTTGTAGAGTTATTTGGCTTTATTAGTGAGATGAATCTTGCTGCGACCACCTTCGTGTTGCTGAAATCCGACCTTCTCCTTCAGGATTCCGAACAGTTTTTAGAAGGACTTTATCGATCAACAGATACCATGCAGTCGTTTATTTCACTCTTAATGCTCTCACCGAAACATCCGCTTAATACAGTTACCGTCAGTGTAGACGTGCTTTCCTCTTTTTGGAAACAGTGGCCACATTGAAACTGACAATATCCTGCCTTGAAACCTGAGTCGAAAATGAAGCATTACGCTGTGTTACAATTTTGCAGCTGTCTGCGAATTTCAGTGGGGTTGAAACTGTTATTGGTCTTAGCCGAACGGTTCTTTGGAACTATGCGAACTAACGTCATTGCGGCAGTCGGCAATACTTTTCCAGCTACCTATGGACTGCTTTCCACGACCCGCCGTGTAGTTGCAATTTTCCTGAATGGGGCAGTTGATCTGACACATTATTTTTGATACAATTTAAAAAGATGTGCATGAATTTCTCCACGGTTACGGGCCTCGTTCAAGGGGTTCACTCAACAGGCAAAAAAAAAGTAAAGGCTATTAACTGTTTCCTATTGTTTCTTAAGTTTGTGGGATAGGCGTAGTTAGGCGCCAACGCCTGAAATGGGGCAGATGTTTTTGTTTTTTAAGGGGTCAAAGGCGCGCTAGCACACAGACAATTTGTTTTTTGGAGGTTCCTTTATAATAAAGAACGTGGGAGAGGAAAAAAATACGGTTAGCGTTTTTGCCTTCAGTCTAGAAGGATCCACGTTCGATTTCCTGTAACTCCTCCGATTTTTTTCTAATGTCAAGAGGTCTGGCAGGGGGTCCACTCAGCCCGTGTGAGGCCAAATATAAAACTGCTTGAATTAAGAAGCGATGCATCATCAGGGTACGTCTATTGGCAATTAGCAGCTGGAGGGGTTGGCGGCGTGCTGATCACATGTCCCACTATCATAGATCGGTCCTTGTACCGACTTATGGGGAGCAGTCGGCCAGCAGGAATAGGCCTAAGGTATAATTTGTCTGTGGTTGACGTTCATCGTTATTGCTTACGTTACACACATGACGGAACTTCAAAAAAAGTAAGTTACACATTATTACAGCATTTATTGCAGCCTCCACTATACTCCGAAGTGACGCAGATGCACGACGCTGTTTATCAACATAATCAATAATTATCTATAAACTGCAACAGTTGTGTTACTAAATGTGACACTTCTGTCACTCAATGTACCTGGGTTTTCTCTTTTGATGCTGTCAATTGTCAGGATGAGCATTCTAAAGCATTCTGTCAGGGTGAAAATATTAAATAAATTAACTTTTCTCTCTTAACAACATGTGGGCAGGGTGGGTTCTTCCTTGGCTCGGGTATGAGGTCGAATGAAACATCATTTTTACGTAAGATAACTTTTATTGAAGATTTGTACAACTGCATCTTACGGGATGTTCTGGTTCGGAGAGCGGCAGCTGTGTCGTTTGTGAAGTCTTCTGCTGCGGCAGCGGCTGCGGCGGCGGCGGCGGCGGCGGCGTCTGATTACGCGTTGCGGTGTGTATCTCGTGTCGCCGTCTCGCCTAGTTGACTGGAGACGCGCAGCGCGAGGTGGCCCATTTAATTATTGCGAGCGAAGTCGTGCATCGGATGGTGATACCTTGGATGTGGCGTCCCAGTGTTTCTCTTCTCTAAGCGGCCGCGTGTGTTGTGCGTCGACCAGCGGAGCGGCGCGGCGGGGTAAGGCCAGTGTCCCGAACTCGAACCTCGGACTCCCGCTTGCCAGTCTTCGGCTGTCAGGTCTTCATCCCAGCTCACAGCTGACTGCTGAGGTGAGGCCGTCTCCTTCCCGTCCTCACGAGTCACCCGGGTACGTAAAAATCATACTTCAAATACCTTTTGTCTTCTGGCGCGGCGGCTGCTGCTTGCTATTCCATTACAGCGGCGGACTTGGTTCGTCTGTGCATGATGCAGACTCTTCTTGCATGATGGTCTTCTGCGCCGAAACTGACTGAAAACTACTGCTACTCTTCTTTTCTTCCTTCGTCTCTCGTCTTCGTCTCCGTCCCCGTCTTCGTCTTCGTCTTCGTCCCCGTCTTCATCTGTCGGGCCCACCGCGTCTCACGTATTTATTCACTTCAGTTCACTGGAGGTGAACGACTTCACGGCCATTGCCTCTTCTGTCACGTTGAAAAGCTTCTTGAAGAATCTTCTTGACGTCGGTCATTGGCTCTTGGAATATAGGCGGGGGTCTCTGATCGCATGTGACGACTGAGAAACACGTGAGCCGGTCATTGCCTCTTCCGTCACGTTGAAAAGCTTCTCGAAGAATCTTCTTAACGTCGGTCATTGGCTCTTGGAATGTAGGCAAGGGCCTTTGCTCACATGCGACAACTGAGAAACACGTGAGCCGGTCGGGCGATGCCCTGACGGCTGAATCGACAGCGCCCGCTTATGTGGAACTTGCTGACTTCACGGTCATTGTCTCTTCTGTTCTGCTGTTCTGCCCACTGAATGCGAGTATGTAACTCTCTAAACTAAACCAAGTTTTCCATTTATATTCTAATTTCTAGTTCACTTTGATTTCACTAATTTATTTACCTAAGTACCACTCAACAAAACGACAGTTGGATCGATCTACTATCCCTTCCTCGACGGTAGAAATGCGCTCCTTGATCACGGCGTCATTCCAGAATCGCCGTGTGGACGTCTTTGGGAAAACTCTGAACCCTCCCCCCCCACCCTCCCCTCTCCCCAGATGTTCTTTCAGTTTCTCGAAATGACCGCGTGGTCGATCAACGCCACTGACGTCTGTGCGGCGTTAGTCAAATTGACGCCACCATCTCACTAGGGGCTGGTCGCGACCTTGCCTTCAGTCCACATGCCGCCAAAATTCCATGGCCAAACAGTGCACAATTTAAAAGTTTTGTACACAAGGATCTTACTGTCTCACATACTTAAGCTTCGAAGTACATTTCCAGTTGCTGGGCAGTTTCACTCGCACACTATGATGCACCTGTTACCCATGCCGCTGCAGAACTGTATGTACAGGAATTGCTGAACACATACTCTCATCTGACAAAGCGGCACTCATCTTGCGGAGTGGTCTTAGTGCGGACATGTGTAACTTACATTCTGAAGTATAGATAGTGAAAAGTGACCACAGAGGTGCTTCCTCCCCATTATAACAACAGACGTCACCGTCTTCTAAGTACATCGTGTTCTCAGTTATGAGACTTAACAGGCATCACTGCTAACACAGAACGGGTTTCTGAATCTTGAAAACGAGAGCTGAGATGTATGTAAAAGGGCTTTCGTTTTTCATTTTCTTTTTGCATTCACAGTTACATTAAATTTTTAGGTGTTCTGTTGAAACAAGTTCCTTTCATCAGCTCGCTTCACCATTCTTTTTCAGATACCACATATAAGGATTGAAGAGAGATCAGGCTCAAGGAGGCCTTATAATTGTGTCAGAAGTATCAAACCTCTGTCGAGATGGTGTGATCCGTTTAGCAGCAGTTTATAGTGCATTTTATGGCTGTTTTTTTAGCCAGAAAAATGATACAACCAGATATCTACGGAAAACTTTTGCCATTGAAGACAGAGGGTAGTAAGGAGTAGGGTAATGTGAACTCGAATGGTGACCAGGCAATGTTGCTTTTCAAGTTCACAGACATCACAGTTCTCCCTTCTAGGCTCTTTGTACACGTGTTCAGGTTGCAGGCCTCTGTCTTATAGGCCCACCAAACATTCAGTTTCCTGAAATTTTTGAGTTTCAAGTTTACTGGTCCTGCATCTCTTTATTTTACAATTTGCACGACGCGTTTCGAGAAATAATTCCCATTTTCAAGTGCGTTTTTATGATGTGTGTTAAGCCATTTCTTTTGATGTTGTCAGTGTGTGTGAGTCTGCTTCATTTTGTTGACTTTAGAAAATTTAAAAGTCAACAAAATGAAGCAGACTCACACACACTGACAACATCAAAAGAAATGGCTTAACACACATCATAAAAACGCACTTGAAAATGGGAATTATTTCTCGAAACGCGTCGTGCAAATAGTAAAATAAAGAAAATCGTTACTGGTAGCAGAAGATTTATTTATTTATAAACAAACCTATTCATCTCTTGGTCTCCCTCTACGGCCAGCCGGGGTGGCCGTGCGGTTCTAGGCGCTACAGTCTGGGCCGAGCGACCACTACGGTCCCAGGTTCGAATCCTGCCTCGGGCATGGATGTGTGTGATGTCCTTAGGTTAGTTAGGTTTAATTAGTTCTAAGTTCTAGGCGACTGATGACCTTAGCAGTTAAGTCGCATAGTGCTCAGAGCCATTTGAAGCCCTTTCTCCCTCTACGATTTTTACGCTCCACGCTGCCCTCCAGTATTAAATTGGTGATCCCTTGATGCCTCAGAACATGTCCCACCAACCGATCCCTTCTTCTAGTCAAGTTGTGACACAAACTCCTCTTCTCCCCAGTTCTATTCAATACCTCCTCATTAGATATGCGATCTACCCATCTAATCTTCAGCATTCTTCTGTAGCACCACATTTCGAAAGCTTCTATTCTCTTCTTGTCTAAACTATTTACCGTCCATGTTTCACTTCCATACATGGCTACACTCTATACAAATACTTTCAGAAACAACTTCCTGACACTTAAATCAACACTCAATGTTAACAAATTTCTCTTCCTCAGCAACGATTTCCTTCCCATTGCCAGTCTACATTTTATATCCTCTCTACTTCAACCATCATCAGTTATTTTGCTCGCCAAATAGCAAAACTACTTTACTACTTTAAGTGTCTCATTTCCTAATCTAATTCCCTTAGCACCCCCCGACTTAATTCGACTACATTCCATTATCCTCGTTTTGCTTTTGTTGATGTTCATCTTATACCCTCCTTTCAAGACACTGTCCATTCCGTTCATCTGCTCTTCCAAGTCCTTTGCTGTCTCTGACACAATTACAATGTCATCGGCGAACCTCAAAGTTTTTATTTCTTCTGCATAGATTTTAATACCTACTCCGAACTTTTCTTTTGTTTCCTTTACTGCTTGCTCAACATACAGATTGAATAGCATCGGGGAGAGGCTACAACCCTGTGTCACTCCGTTACCAACCACTGCTTCCGTTTCATGTCCATCAACTCTTATAACTGCAATCTGCTTTCTGTACAAATTGTAAGTAGCCTTTCGCTCCCCGCCACCTTCAGAATTTGAAAGAGAGTATTCCAGTCTACATTGTCAAAAGCTTTCTCTAAGCCTACAAATGCTAGAAACGAAGGTATGCCTTTCCTTAAAATTTCTTCTAAGATAAGTAGTAAGGTCAGTATTAACCCGTGTGTTCCAATATTTCTACGGAATCCAAATTGATCTTCCCCGAGGTCGGCTTCTACCAGTTTTTCCATTCGTTTGTAAAGAACTCACGTTAGTATTTTGCATCTGTGACTTATTAAACTGATAGTTCGGTAATTTTCACATCTGTCAACACCTGCTTTCTTTGGAATTGGAATTATTATATTCTTCTTGAAGTCTGAGGGAATTTCGCCTATCTCATAATTCTTGCTCACCAGATGGTAGAGTTTTGTCAAGACTGGCTCTCCCAAGGCTGTCAGTAGTTCTAATGGAATGTTGTCTACTCCGGGGGTCTTGTTTCGACTTAGGTCTTTCAGTGCTTTGTCAAACTCTCCTCGTAGTATCATATCTCCCATTTCATTTTCATCTACATCCTCTTCCATTTCCATAATATTGTCCTCAAGAACATCGCCCTTGTATATACCCTCTATATACTCCTTCCACCTTTCTGCTTTCCCTTCTTTGCTTAGAACTGGGTTTCCATCTGAACTCTTGATATTCATACAATTGGTTCTATTTTCTCCAAAGGTCTCTTTAATTTTCCGGTAGGCAGTATCTATCTTACCCCTAGTGAGATAAGCCTCTACATCCTAACATTTGTCCTCTAGCCATCCCTGCTTAGCCATTTTGCACTTCCTGTCGATCTCATTTTTGAGACGTTGGTATTCCTATTTGCCTGCTTCACTTACTGCATTTTTATATTTTCTCCTTTCACCAACTAAATTCTGTATCTCTTCTGTTACCCAAGGATTTCTACCAGCCCTCGTCTTTTTACCTACTTGATCCTCTGCTGTCTTCACTATTTCATTCCTCAAAGCTGCCCATTCTTCTTCTACTGTATTTCTTTCCCCCATTCCTGTCAATTGTTCCCTTATGCTCTTCCTGAAACTCTGTACAACCTCTGGTTCTTTCAGTTTATCCTGGTCCCATTTCCTTAAATTCCCACCTTTTTGCAGTTTCTTCAGTTTTAATCTACAGTTCAAAACCAATAGATTGTGGTCAGAGTCCACATCTGCCCCTGGAAATGTCTTACAATTTAAAACCTGGCTCCTAAAGCTCTGTCTTACCATTATATAATCTATCTGAAAGGCGCCAATAAGGCGTTCACTATGCTGTTTGTAGTAGCTTACCCGCACTCCTATTTTTTTATTCATTATTAAACCGACTCCAGCATTAGCCCTATTTGATTTTGTATTTATAACCCTGTATTCACCTGACGAAAAGTCTTGTTCCTCCTGCCACCGTACTTCACTAATTCCCACTACATCTAACTTTAACCTATCCATTTCCCTTTTAAAATTTTCTAACCTAACTGCCCGATTAAGGGATCTGACATTCCACGCTCCGATCCATAGAACGCCAGTTTTCTATCTCCTGATAACGACGTCCTCTTGAGTAGTCCCCACCCGGAGATCCGAATGGGGGACTATTTTATGTCCGGAATATTTTACCCAAGAGGAAGCCATCATCATTTAATCGTACAGTAAAGCTGCATGCCGTCGGGAAAAATTACGGTTGTAGCTTCCCCTTGCTTTCAGCCATTCGCAGTACCACAACAGCAAGGCCGTTTATGTTAGTGTTACAGGACCAGATCAGGCAATCATCCAGACTGTTACCCCTGCAACTACTAAAAAGGCTACTGCCCATCTTCAGGAACCACACGTTTGTCTGGCCTCTCAACACATACCCCTCTGTTGTGGTTGCACCTACGGTACGGCTATCTGTGTCGTTGAGGCACGCAAGCCTGCATGCAGCGCACGTTTGTCTATCAATTATTCATATGAATTTGAAACGCATCCCTGTTGGTTTTTGAACATTTTTGAACACATTCTAAGTCGATTTCTGAACGAACCATAGGTTGATTCTTTGAATGTGTAAGTGGTGTTTCTGCCAGGGGACAAGAAATAAAAAACTTTCCTGTAGACAAAAGGGGACAGGGCTATACGTACTGAGCCGAATAAAGACGAACTCGTGGATACCAATTGCTCTTAGTTATACGCTTGACGATGTGTGAATAACAAGCATTGTTATATCTATTATCGAAATCCACCACCAACAGGAATAAGAGGTAAGAAAGATTACATATTATCTTCAAGGTGTATCCAAGAAGATGAAGTTTTGACAAAAGATTTTTCCCAGATCGCTACACTACTAAGGGCCAGTCATCCAGTCCCCGTTTAGCAGCCACGGAAGTTCTGTTCTCGGAATAGTGCAGAAAACGCGTTGTACGAACACGTAGTGACACCTGACCGGAGGATAAACGCGGGGTAACTAAACCGCTCATTCTGGCAGGATTAGTGAAGTCAACCGGAAAATAAGTTTTGACAACGGCAGGAATAGTTACAGAATTAGTGATGACAAGAGTGATTATTAGAAAGAAGAATGAGAAGAAACGGGGACATCACACAGATTATATGGAAGAATATGACTATTCCAAATTTACATAAGAATATCGTACTGCTACTACTACTACTACTAATACTACTACTTCTTTTCGATCTCATGCTTGAGAAAGTGGAGCATATAAATGAAATTTGAAACTATTTCCTAACATAAAACTTTTTGCTTGTAGAGGCCTAATAGGCATTTGGTACTGGTAGTTCGTAAATTATAGTCTGTTGTGTTAATTATGTAAATGAGATAGATGAAAACGATAATTTGTGCCAAAACAGTCTCTCTTATTTGACATGTGTTTAGCGTGTTACCGCAATATTAGAAAGGCCTATTTCGCTCTATCTAGCAGAGCGTGACAAAATAGAAGTAATCAAATCGTGAAACCACACCAGTCTTGGGTACTATTCGTACTAATAGCTTTTTCAGTATTAGATGACGACATTTTGACTTTTCATGTAGCAAAACGTTTGACGAACTTTCATGAGGTAATAGATTCTTTTGCAGAAATGAAAACACGGCGTGTAAAGCTGTAGCAAGATTAGAGAGAATACAAAAATGTTAGGACCTAAGGATTGGAGAAATGCGTACTGTCGTGCATGTCTCTTCTCATTACTGGTTTATGTTTCCTGTATTTAATTTTATGTCACACAAAAGAGAAAGTTATTAGCTAATACGCAATAAAGAGTGCAAATTTTCGGAAGAGTTCTTATTCTCCCGGTCACAAATAATTCCACCCAGTACTGATTGTAAGTTTTTTAAAGAGGGGTAGGATGTCAGACCAACTAACTGGAAGCAGCAGAGGCACCACAGGGCATTTAAATTTCGCCTGTCCTGCATGTACGTTTGATGGCTTCCGTCACAAAATATACACTCCTGAATTCCAGAGAGCGAAATACAGTGACGTGCGATAGAAGAATGCAGTGTGATGAGGCGTGCCACTACATTGTGGCACACTTAAGACCAAAAGACATGTATTACTTTTCCTCGAACATATATATTTTATACATCAATTTCTTCAGAAAGATGTGCGCTAGGAAATGAACATGTTTTTGAATGACCGATTTTTTAAAATTTTTTTGACGTCCTATTCCAAACGCTCGAGTGCGAGGGGGGGGGTTCGGAAATAGCATAGACTGGGGGCTAGATAATAGTTCCCTTTTTTATGTCAACTTAGTCATTTTGACTTGTGGGCGGCCGTTGTGACCGAGCGGTTCTAGGCGCTTCAGTCTAGCACCGCGCGACCGCTATGGTTGCAGGTTCGAATCCTGCCTCGGGCATGGATGTGTGTGATGTCCTTAGGTTAGTTAGGTTTGAGTAGTTCTAAGTTCTAGGGGACTGATGACCTCTGATATTAATTCCCATAGTGCTCAGAGCCACTTGAACGATTTTTTTTTTTTTTACTTAAATTTCGAAGTGTACCGGGTGGCGCAAAGGAGCGCCACTGAAAATTTCAAGGTATTAGACATCCATATAGCTGCCAATCATAGCCACTGTGTATGAAATACATTCCTGCGACATCAGCGTCAGGCAAAACTTCGCAATCAGCCAAGGGATATTTGGATGTATTTCTGGAGCTGTGCATTGCAACAGTTGTGGTCCAGCACACTGCAGTGCTGCGTCCTTCCGTCTGTGTCAGACTGGATTGTCAATGGTGTAGCACAGCTGACTTGTACCCACTGTTCCAGTGGTATCTAGAAGCTTTACTTTGTCATTCGGATGGTTAAAACATTGTGTCCTCAAGTACATCCCTGGCTGTCATGAAAGCAGTGATGTGTCTACGGCAAATTTGTAATTTTTCTTGAGACGTGCTATGAAAGGGACAGAACATTTAAACTTTTTGCCTGGTTTGTTTTGCCTCTTCCATTGCCGATAATTTCAGGTGCCAGAATGGACAAATTTTCCTTCATTCCTTTCTATTTCAAATTGGGATCGAATGTGTTGTATTATTTTAATTTCTTTGCTTGCTTTATTTCCTCGAATGGATGTTCACTACGTCTTTCTTTTCCCACATAATCAAACGAGCTGTCGCTCGCAACTTTACGTGGAGATGATGACGAACGTCATAAATACGTTCCAGACGGTCTTCCGAAAATTTTGTTAAAATACTGACAATATTGGCTTTCTTCTCTAGTGAAGGTTCATAGTCACCAGAACTGTTAGCTTCTCTTTGAGAAAAACTGTTTCCAACACTGCCACTAGCACTACGATCTTGAACACTATAAATCGCGTCATCGTGTATAAAGCGTTTTCTTCGTCCACTATCCTATCCAATGTAACTTCAGCTGAGCGTTCAAATGAATATTCATGTTTCTGAATAATCAGATCCACCGAAAACATTGTTCATGTGTCATCATCCTCTCCTACACCATCTTCTGTTGGAAACGACTTCTTCATTTGGATTCCACAATATTTAAAACGTTCCAAGCATTAATGGTTTCGTTCATTTTCGCTGTATATGTATGACAGTATGTAACACCATAATTAATACTGTAAATATTTTGTACTGACTAATTCTGTTCAATGTCAAATACATATTTTTCACTATGTAATGTCTTTGACCTATTGCAATGAAGTGGAAAGTTGTGTAAAATGCTTTCTTTTTACTATTCAAAATCTTTGTATTAATTGAAGGAAAATGTTATATAATTATGTGGCTTTTGTGTCGGCATGTTGTACTGTTTCTCCTGGGTGGACTTGGGTTAAAAAATATAAACTAAACAATACGATAAATTTTATAAATAATTGACAAGTACGCCAAAGAAGAAGAGATAGAACTACAATGGACATGTTATTACATGGACTCTTGCGCTTCTATTATTGAACCATCTTTCCTTTGTCATTCGCTTATCTTATCTGCTTGGATTCGGACCTAAGAGGACGTCCTTGTGTAAAGCTCATCTTGCTGTACCAGCTTATATTATAAGTTGTACTTAAAACCTGAAAAATACGATGGTTATTTTGTCAAAAGATTTTGTGTATGTGGTCAATTAATTGATCGCCTGATACCTAGACTGTCTTAAGTAGATATGGGCCTTAACAAAGAATTTTCGTTGTTAGGCGCCATCTTAGATAAATGTTCAACATTTTTCTTTTAGCCTATCTACGAGACGTGCCGTCGGTTAGGATAATTATCTTTATTTCAGATCCCACGAGACCGGAGGCAGCTACTAATGATTTAACAATTTTATTTACAGATTTTCTTTATATAACGAGATAACATCCCAGGCAGAAAAGGTCTGGTCACAGGATTCCAGTTCCATTATCGGATTTCATTTGCAGATGCTCTTCTTCTTGTCTTATATTGGGGAATCGAGACGAAACCACGATAAGTTACGCATTACAGTAATGTACATCAAACAGACTTGGTAAATATTCTCTGGTGCAATAAGCACACGACTTCTGACGAGCCTGGTGTTGGACAGATAGGAAAAGGACAATTAATTATAGACGATTACGTAATTACCCTGAGAACTAAGCTAGTTTACTGAGTGCTTATACACGTCGGGCTAAATTAAACAACATATTATTGTTAATCATGGATTTATGAAAAGTTATTCCTACAAATAAGACATTATATTAGATTTATTAAGACATTCCCATCAATCAGGTAGTGTCAGAATGGCCAGATTCGATTAGACATCTCATAAGTGCTTGATGCTGTAGTGCACTGTCTATATATCACCACAGCGGCATGAGTTGCAGCCACATAACCAGCGGGCGAGCGAGTGAAGTCGTTAATGTAAGAATTCAAAAAGGCGAAAGCAGCGTTGTGCTGAGCTCAATCAGCAGACTGAGTAGTATTGCACAAGCTCGTTCAACATGGAGCGCAGGCAGATTTTCACACCGCAGCGGTATTTTAGGATACGTGATGGTAGCAGTGTACATACACAAGAAGCACGCCACTATTGATTAAAAATACTGGACTTTTCTCAGTCTTACAGATCCAAAAGGGCGAAGGAGAAGTGCCGTTCATGGTCATCACATGGAACTGCTACTAGGAGTCCCCAGTTCGTGGCCACAGCGTGGTAACTGCTCTATGTTCCAAGGTACTCCTGGACTTGGTGTCGATGCACTGTAGGCCATCCCAGGTCCAATTCAGCAGAACTTCTGACTCGTGCCATGGGAGTAGTGGTTCACTTCCTGCGTACGCCAGCTGTCTTCCGCCATCGCTGTGGGATTCTCCTGCCATGACACAGCCGAGTCACCGCTCAGAGCCACAGCAGATATGGCATCATCGTCGAGTGTGCAAGATGCTGGTGCGCTAGGCTTGCTGCCGTCTTACATAACGAGTCCACCATTGCACAGTGGAGACTCCATGTACGAATGCAGCCACACAGCCAGTCCAGCAGAACTCAGTGGCCAGCTGCCACTGACCCGGTGTACGATGCAGCACAGGTGATTCAATAAAGGATTCGTTAACTTTGCATCTGTCTTTCTCTGAAGCCTCCTGGGCTTTCCCCTCACCTCCGCCATCCGATCATGCCACAATGGTTCACAGCCACCCCTTCCTTCACCGGGGGCGCTATAATACTATCTTGATGGCCACTCTTACAGTCTCTGATGTACAGTTTACTCAAGTTCCCCACAGTTACAAGCAGCAGAAATTGATGTACCCCACACTTACTTCATTTAGTTGGTCCTTTCATGGCCTGTCTTTATTCTGTTCAGCTATGGATAAGCATTTCGTTGAAGTTTCATTGCCGTAGTTTTATTGTCAGATCTGTGATACGTAAGTGGTTGATATTTATCAATTTTTCTTCCATTCTTCACTAACATCAAATACTGGGTGTGATATACTGGTCTACAGGACTTCAGCCAACTTCGTAGTAGATTGTTTGTGCTCAAGCACATGATGAGGTTTTGTGGCAGTGGAAATTCTTCTATGCTCTCGAAGCTTCATGTTCTCGTATTAGCTCAGGTGATGAAATGTTGCCAAGCAGAAGTAACCATGTTGTCGGGGCAGGTGTTAAGGTACCAGTTACTATCCTCTTGGTTTCATCCAGTAACACATCCAGTTTTTTTAATGTGTGCACTTAAACTATGATATTTGTGGCCGTGGAAATTCTTCCTGCCGCGCCCATTTTGGCGGCGCTTATCAATTCTTAATAGAAACGTCATCTAACGACGCTACAGAGCGTCTAGCTTATTAGTGCCGGCGCCTGAATACGTATTTTTATATACAGGATGATTCCGTGGTGATGTTACAAAATTTAAGGAGTAATGGAGAAGGAAAAATGTATGAATTTCAGGTATGGGACACTGGTCCGAGAACGAACCAGTCTAGAGCTACAAGCGAAAATCGTTCTAATACCCCTGCAGTGGAATAAATGAGCCGGTACTGTTGTTACTAAGATTGTACTGTACGCAATTTTCAGGTGGAAGTGTCGGCCAAAACAAGAAAAAAAGTCTAGAAACATGGGTTCTAAGATTCATATCTTAAGAGCTAAGAGGACATCTTCTATAGAGACGTGTTCCACCCTACAGAAGATGAACAAGTGCTCATAACTCATCTATGCATTTTAGAGCGCATGTTTAGTGGGCATTTTGTTCTTGTTTTGATCCATACTACCGCCTCTGAAAGTTTCCTACCCTGCAGTCTTAACAACAATAGTATTAGTACCTGTATTGCACTCTCAGAGTTATCAGAACGATTTTTGCTTATAACTTACGACTCGTTCGCTTCGGATCAGCATCCCTCTTTCTCACGCATTTCAATGCTTATGACGACGTATTTTCTGAATTGTGTACCGTACAGCGATAGAATTTTTCAGATACATTCGGTAACATAAGTAGATACTGTATGAAAATTGTGTTACGAATAGAGCTGGTAGTGAAGACGTTAACTTTATTAGAAGTCGCTGTGCGCTCCCATTCTCAAATACTGGTTATGTAAAATCCGAGCATTTGCACGCTATCAGTTATGCTTCTCCAAGATAAATACAGTAAGACAAACACACTTGTCTTATAAAATTTTAACCTTAGATTATACCTCTTAAATGAGTTATATATGACAGAATTTAAATTTTTAGATTGGTGATTAAATTTTTATTTCCGCTGGAAGTCGTTAGATTAGCAAACTGCAAGTTGTATCAAGTTCAGGGTTCCGCGTACTTGAATAGTCCATTAGTGTGATAATACAGATTTCTCGAATTTCTTCGTTCTTGTAATTTCATGAGACATATGTGAGAGGAACTAATACGTTATCCGACTCTTCCTAGAACGTACTGTCTCAGAATTTCAATATTAAATGTCTGTGTGGTGCTCAACGCATCTCTTGCAGAGTTTGCTACGGGGGTTTCTCCAGTATCTCCATAACTGAGTCGCGCCAACTAATCCCGTGACGAAACACATCATTCTTCTTTCGATTTTGTCTCTCTCTTCTATTGAGGTACTAGGTAAGGGTACAAGACACATGAGCAGTACTGAAAAATCGGCTGAACAAGTGTTTTACAAGCCTCTTCCTTCGTGGACGGACATTTCCTTGAGATTCTACCGATAAATCTCAGTCTGGCATCAACTTTTCCCGCTATTTGTTTCATGTGCTCATTACGCTTAAGGTCGGTCCAGATGGTTACACCTAGATATTTTACGGTAGATACTGTTTCCAGCAAATTATCATCAGTGGTGTGTTTGGAGATTCGTCAATTTCTTCTCCTATGTGTGAGCAATGTGTTACATTTAATGTCACACACTGGCTGACTCGTTTCTTCTGTATTACTTTGAAGACAGAAATACTTCCTAACGAACTGAAAAAAGAAATTTCGGCTACGTTAAAACCTGAAAATCGCCGGATCTCCCTCAGAATTTTTGGTCAATTTCCTTACTAGTTGCACATACAAGCTCTAGGAGAGACTTACTTGCAATAGAATTGGTGGGTATATTTTAGAACACATTCCAATAGAACAAGCGGGATTTAGGCTTAACCACAGCTGCAACGACGAGGCACTAGTGCTGACACCATCCACAGAGGCCAGTTCCCCAGACAAATTAAAAACATCTGTCGCCTTTATCGAGCTTACGGCAGCATATGACGCCGTCTTCTGGGAAGTATTGAAAAGAGTTAAATGCCGAACAGCAGGATCACATTTTGATAACATGAGTAATGGATAATTCCAGTTTAGTTTGGTAAGGATAGGAGCTCAATAAGGAAACGAAATAATGGCCTGCCACAAGGCTCAGTTTTCGCACTGTTCTGTTCAGTCTTTGTGTTGTGACCTTTCAAAAACACCATCAAGAAAATTCTGCTATGCAGGCAGTATCGCTCTGGACTGTCAGTCGGAAGACCTTGGTCAGTCAGAGGAGACACTAACAGAGTACATAGAAGAGAACCTCACCATCGCAGAACCCCTGAGATTTAGTGGTAAGATGGCCCAGTGGATATCCCGTCAAACACTGAACACAGATCAAGCAAGACAACAGGAAAAAGATGTACTGAACTGTGATAAAAAGCAAAATAGATACAGTGAACGATTGAAGCTTATGCACTGCAACATTGAGCGAAGCACACGAGCGACGCCGTCGTGGTTAAGTGCTCACGGTGGTGGACTGCGAAGCTGACGAGCCGGGTTCGAAATTCCCCCTTTTTTCCACAATTTTATGAACTGTCCCTCCAGTCACTGAAATGTTTGTTCTCTTCCTGTAGCCTTGGCAGTTGCCATACTGTGTGCTAGTTACAGAATACAAGTCGTGTGGTAAGAATACATTACCGAAGCAAGTAAATTTTATGAATACCGAGAGGCGAAATGAAAACAGCAAATGAAAGGATGTGAACTATGTTACAACAAAGGAATTCAAGAGTCAAAACTTGTAAAACGGAACAGAATTTCAAAACCGTAACAAATATATGTTTTGACAGAGACAGAGAACCTGTGTTACTGTGAAACTATTGTGTTCATTTGTTGCGGCTTATGTGAGGAACTACTATGTTTTCATCATTTTCTTGGTAGTGATTTCACATTCACACGATCATCTACATCGGGCAAGTGTAAGTTGGCTGTTTAGGTTTTTATATTGGTAACGCCACGTAGCGCTCTGTATGAAAATCACTGGCTGTGCTGTGTGCAGTCTGTGGCTGGTTTGCATTGTTGTTTGCTACTGTAGTATTGGGCGCTGGATGTTAACAGCGCGTAGCGTTGCGCAGTTGGAGGTGAGCCGCCAGCAGTGGTGGATGTGGGGAGAGAGATGGCGGAGTTTTGAGAGCGGATGATCTGGACGTGTGTCCATCAGAGACAGTAAATTTGTAAGACTGGATGTCATGAACTGATATATATATATATATATATATATATATATATATTATGACTTTTGAACACTATTAAGGTAAATACATTGCTAGTTCTCTATCAAAATCTTTCATTGCTAACTATGCCTATCAGTAGTTAGTGCCTTCAGTAGTTAGAATCTTTTATTTAGCTGGCATTATTGGCGCTCGCTGTATTCGAGTAGTTCGAGTAACGAAGATTTTTGTGAGGTAAGAATTCATGAAAGGTATAGGTTATTGTTAGTCAGGGTCATTCTTTTGTAGGGTTTACTGAAAGTCAGATTGCATTGCTCTAAAACATTGTGTCACTTCAGTGAATGTCTGAGTACGTTCAGTTTTGCTCAGCTGTTTGAAAATCAAACAACATAAGATGTTTATCAGCACAGTAATTCAATAATTTTTCTAAGGGGACGTTTCATATGTCGACCCTTAGCCGAGGATACCACACTGGAATCTTCTGATTTTTTCTTGTAGTTTCTGTAATTAGTGTAGCTATTGTTTATTGCTAGCACGTAATTATAGAGTGCATTTCCTTGGTAGTTGTAGTTTTTCATTGTTCTACAGTAAAACAGTTGTGGCATGCATGTAGATTTGCACCTAGTATTTTGCAGCTGCGCTTGCAATTAACTAGATATTATTTTCAGTGCTATGTTAATGTGTTATCTTATTTTACTCTTCCAATTGTGCTTTTCTGTGTTATCGTGTGCAACATTGTGACAATTATGGCGTGTGAAAAACGTAATACTAGGCTCCAAAGTAAACTGAGAAATACAGCGAGGACGAAAGCAGTGTGTTAGCGCCACCGTGTAATGAATTAACTGATGTTCAACATAGTAATTTGGTAATTGTGCATAGGGAAATGGAGCGGGCTGCAAACAATGGTGTAGATAGTGAAACAATTAGTGAACAGGGAAGCATTATCGATCGATCGGTCGGCAACAGCTCGCCTCAGGAATCCGAAATGACAGGACACAATCTCGCATATACTGTAGATTCAGGTTTCGGGTCCTCACCGTTTTCTCAGATAAGTCAAGAGACATTTTCTGCTTGTCAAAATGTGAATGTTGCCGGTGAAAATGCACTGCCAAAAAGCATAGAGAAACAGATTCCAGACACTAATACATTATTATTGCAGTTAATGCAACAAATGAAACAAAATCATAGACAAACACAGCAAAAGTTAGACACAATGGAACAAAATCAGAGACAAACACAGCAACAGCTTCAAAAGTTAGACTCAATGGAACAAACGCTTGAACAAACACGTGAAGGTTTAAGTGCTGAGTTACTTAAAATCCAATCGAAATGTCAAAAAGTCTGTAATGACGTAAAAACACAAATTTGTGAGCATTTTCAACCTATTTTTTCGCGTCATGAAAATGCATTACAGAATCACGAAGCAGCCATAAAAGAACTGCAAACTATTGTTCATGAAAATCACGACACCTTGCAAGCAAAAATTGACTATCTACCGATTCGGTTACGCAACTTGCAAAAACTCAGGAAAACTTAAAGGACACAATGTTATTGTGTGTGTACATTCCTGCTTGTTACTTGCACGATTACGTAACGACTATAAGGCTTACATACTTAGAACATATACTGCTAATGAGATTTTAATGCAACATTTTGGTTTACTTGAAAATACATTCTGGATTTAAAGTACTTTCTGACAGATACCAGATGACACAGTGGTTAGTTTATTTGACAGTTATACAATTATATCACGACGCTACTAATGAGTGACACAATTTATATTATTGCTTTTGTGACGTATCTGCTTTATATCTGCACAGTTTTTCTGAATTCTTCTGGAAAGTAAAACATGTTTTAGTAGTAACTTTTGTGGTATAGCTATAATGAGACAGCCTTTTTCGTAGCACAATACGTTACAGTGTAGTACTTTCTTGATCACGGTACTGTACGTAATAACTACGATATCTGTACGCATAGCATTTCGCTTTTGGTTATTACGAGGTAAGTAAATTGACTTCCACAGAACTTTGCTTATGGACGACGATAATTACGACACTTGGCACATTTTTTACCCTTAAGTGATGACAGAGATTATGTTACAATAAGACGCACAATATAGCGCGGCTGTACACGTACTTGAGTGATTAGTTTTGTACTTAAAACATTTATTTTTAAAGATTTTTGAATTACAAAGAAAGTTTTCCGTGATACATTTCATTCCATTTCTGTAATCTGTAACACCTGAGGGTATAATTCCATTAATCCTCAGAGGGGTACACATTTACTTTGTGTACCACGCGTGTGGCAAGCACAAGGAGCCCAGCTAATATGGGATTTGCTTATACAACTTTACACATCAGTACCATATTTCTCTAACACATAATTAAACAGCTATCTGATTATTTAACTGAGAGAGACAAACACGTTTTTTTTTTACTACGTCAACGACAGATGTTTACGTAATTACACAGTTTGATAACTTCACACTTATGAAATTGTATTTTGTCTGTACTTTGTGAACTGTTCATATTTTTTCGGAACCATTGTTATATTATGAGAGCTTTGAATGATGTATTTGGTATGGGATCATGATTTTCTAAGTACGTTTGAGGTAGATGACTATTGAAATGAGCAGAGAATTTTTTTTAGGTTTTGAAATTATTGCTGAAAGCTACGACGTTTTTGAGATTTGGCTGAGTTTTTATCATGTTATTATTACGATGACAATGTGCATTATGCTGTTGAGGTATGATTATGATCAATAAGCTGATGCTATATGAGGAATCTGATTATGCTACGTATGTATTATGATGAAATATTGAAGTGTCGACGCAAGATTGACGTGTCGACGAATATGTATATGTGTAATAAGGTAAGGAATAATGATTAGTGGTTAGGGACTTTGATTTATGAAAAAGGATGTTGGAAACCAAGAATCGTACTTTAAGAGTTATGAAATGTGTGTAAATGCGTGAATGTATCACAATGCTGGCGAAAATTTTTGAACACTGTTATATTTATAGGGTTTGTTTCTACACATTTGTAACGCAAATTTTCAAACTGTGAAAATTTTTATTTGAGAGTGTCACTGTAGCAGAAACTGCTGTCGTAAATATTTCGGTAAGAAAGCTAAGTGACCTTGATGTAATGGATTGTGGGCATCCAGCTGTTCCAGCCACCTGGAGAAACAGCCATTAGGTGAAAAAAAATGAGGCCATTATCCTCACTATTGACATTTCTTTGTAGAAAGCATCGCCAATATGACACGCTCAAACTTGAAAACATATGATTACACTGTGGAGCTCTTAATTTATGATATTTACTAAAATGCCTAATGAAATGATGAGAAACATTTTACATCTATTGTCTTTCTAGTTGAGAGATTTTTTTAATGCCTTTGGAGATGCCATTTGCCTAGTGAATGACGTTTTTGTATACATATATATTTGCTCATTTCGTTTAATATGTAGTTTATAGCTGCACTGCAGCATTGGGTAAAATAAAATTTAATAGATGTACTAATATAGATATTTTATGCCTACAGATCCAGTAAATAATAATTTTATGATCTACTTCCAAAAAAATGAGGAAGCACAAAAAGACATTTCCCTCCACAGGAATTGTATACATAATTTTTGTCAATGACTGGGTAACGTGATTTGTAGAGTAAGTCAAGGTGATGCATCACTCTAGTTTTAAGATGTGACATAGTTATTAGATATTCCCTATCTTTACTGTAATATTTTTTCTGCTCTAGCTTCGTCATGTTTAGATATAAGTTATTGCATTTGCTGCTGCTGTTTGCCAGGCATAGTGCTACTGAATTTCACTTTGTATTACTCTGTTAAGCCAGCTTTACTACTGATTTATTTTTCTTGTTTGCTGCACATTGTCTTATATTAGTTGTAATGTTGCATTTGCTTTGCTAATTTAGATATACTGCTGCTTGCTTTGCCAATTTGCATTTTTTTGTCATTGCTGTTTGTGTTAATTGTTTTGTACTGCTGCATTGCCTCATCCCTTAGTTTAGCATCTGAGCTCAGTAGATTTAAGTTAGCTTAAGAGGGGGTAGACGATATAAGAGAGTGAGTTGTGTGGAATTGGAAGAAAGGCATTGGCAAGGTATTTAAAAAAAGTGTAAGAGGAAACATCTATGAAATGAAGTTTTGGGTTGGACTGCAGTGCCAAATGTCACACTGAAAACAAACCCTGACCTGTCCTTTGTGTTATTCTACTATGTGTCTGTGTACCTTGTGTATTTGTGTTCTTCCTGTCTTTATGTGTTTATCTGATGAGACTTATGTTGTAGAATTTTTCTAATAGTCAGCTACATTCACTATGATGAGGAATACTAGTGTCCTCAAAAATAATTTGCATTTATAATATGTTATTTACTTTGTAAAGATGTTAAGACATTATTTATTCTGTTTTGTTTTAATGCTCACGTGTGAAGTTGATGTTTCGAAAGTTATTCTGACCTCTTATATATTTACTTATGACATAATTCCTGTAACACTGATGTATCTACTACAAATGTTATCTATATTGTTATGTTCTTTAATGATGTATTTTGTACCTTTGTAATTGTATTCTTATGTTGTAAATTTATAATTGTACAGACACCAGTTCTTCAAATTAAGTTACATTTCACTGCACACGTTTCTGTTGGTCATAGTATATGCACAATACATGAGAAGTTGGGACGGTTAGTGTTTGTACCTGTGTCGATAATTTAGCAAGGGACTGAATAACAGCATTGCTGGTTCTAAGGACAGTTCCAAAAACATTGTGAGTGCACAAGTGGTGGTTTATGGACTTGCTATATTATCCGCAAGACTCTTCGATGGTGAGTGTGCACCTGCACAGTCACAACAGATGGCTGCTGGCCGTCTCTACTAGGACTGCCGTGGGTCTGCACCTTTGATGGCCCACCAATACCGTTATCTCTACAAGGACTGCAGTAGGTCTGCACCTCTGGTGGCCCACCAATACCATTATCTCTACAAGGATTGCAGTGGGTCTGCACCTCTGGTGGCCCACCAATACTGTAATCTCTACTAGGACTACAGTGGGACTGCTCTGTGAAGACCTACCAATATTCTTCAAAACTTCAACTGACTCTGCTGTGGGTTTGCTCTATTGTGGCCCATTACCTGTCTGTATGTCAAGAGTCAGCACTGTCTTTCCGTTGGAAGTACAACACTTCTTCTTCAAGACTGCATGGAAATCCACTACTTCCCTGTGCATTTTCTTTTACTGCACAGACTTTGCGAAAAAAAAAACACTGAAATTTTAGTGTGATGAATGATCAGCACTGTCTCTATGGACTGTGAGAAAATTTTAGCTTTTGACCAACATTGTATCAATAAGTATGTGCATTTGATATCTTTGTTATTGTAATTATCAAAAATTTTTTCAAATCTGTATTGTCCACTGCCCAAAACTATTTGTAAAAATTTTTTGTGGGGAGCATGGGGGCTATGTAAGTAGGCTGTTTAGGTTTTTATATTGGTAATGCCCCCCCCCCCTCCGTGAACCATGGGCCTTGCTGTTGGTGGAGAGGCTTGCGTGCCTCAGCGGTACAGATGGCCGTACCGTAGGTGCAACCTCAATTGAGGGGTATCTGTTGAGAGGCCAGACAAACGTGTGGTTCCTGAAGAGGGGCAGCAGCCTTTTCAGTAGTTGCAAGGGCAACAGTCTGGATGATTGACTGATCTGGTCTTGTAACAATAACCAAAACGGCCTTGCTGTGCTGGTACTGTGAATGGCTGAAAGCAAGCGGAAACTACGTCTGTAATTTTTCCCGACGGCATGCAGCTTCACTGTATGGTTAAATGATCATGGTGTCCTCTTGGGTAAAATATTCCAGAGGTAAAATAGTCCCCCATTCAGATCTCCAGGCAGGGACTACTCAAGACGATGTCGTTATCAGGAGAAAGAAAACTGGCGTTCTACGGATCGGAGCGTGAAATGTCAGAGCCCTTAAATGGGCAGATAGGTTAGAAAATTTAAATAGGGATATGGATAGGTTAAAGTTAGATATAGTGGGAATTAGTGAAGTTCGGTGGCAGGAGGAACAAGACTTCTGGTCAGGTGACTACAGGGTTACAAACACAAAATCAAATAGGGATAATGCAGGAGTAGGTTTAACGATGGACAGGAAAATAGGAATGCGGGTAAGCGACTACAAACAGCATAGTTAACGCATTATTATGGCCAAGATAGACACGAAGCTCATGACAACTACAGTAGTACAAGTTTATATGCCAACTAGCTCTGCAGATGACGAAGAAATTGAAGAAATGTATGATGAAATAAAAGAAGTTATTCAGATAGTGAAGGGTGACGAAAATTTAATATTCGGTAATAGGGAAAGGAAGTGAAGGAAACATAGTAGGAGAGTATGGATTGGGGCTAAGAAATGAAAGAGGAAGCCGCTTGGTAGAATTCTGCACAGAGCACAACTTAATCATAGCCAACACTTGGTTCAACAACCATAAAAGAAGGCTGTATACATGGAAGAAGCCTGGAGATACTGACATGTTTCAGATAGATTATATAATCTTAAGACAGAGATTTAGGAACCAGGATTCAAATTTTAAGACATTTCCAGGGGCGGATGTGGACTCTGACCACAATCTATTAGTTATGATCTGTAGATTAAAACTGAAGAAACTGCAAAAAAGTGGGAATTTAGGGAGATGGGACCTGGATAAATTGAAAGAACCAGAGGTTGTATAGAGTTTCAGGGAGAGCACAAGGGAACAATTGACAGGAATGGGGGAAAGAAATACAGTAGAAGAAGAATGGGTAGCTTAGAGGAATGAAGCAGTGAAGGCAGCAGAGGATCAAGTAGGTAAAAAGAAGAGGGCTAGTAGAAATCCTTGGGTAACAGAAGAAATACTGAATTTAATTGATGAAAGGAGAAAATATAAAAATGCAGTAAATGAAGCAGGCAAAAAGTAATACAATCGTCTCAAAAATGAGATCGACAGAAAGTGCCAAATGGATAAGCAGGGATGGATAGAGAACAAATGTAAGGATGTAGAGGCTTATCACACTAGGGGTAAGATAGATACAGCCTACAGGAAAATTAAAGATACCTTTGGAGATAAGAGAACCACTTGTATGAACATCAAGAGCTCAGATGGAAACCCGGTTCTAAGCAAAGAAGGGAAAGCAGAAAGGTGGAAGGAGTATATAGAGGGTCTATAAAGGGGTGATGTACTTAAGGACAATATTATGGAAATGGAAGAGGATGAAGATGAAATGGGAGATACGAGACTGCGTGAAGAGTTTCACAGAGCACTGAAAGATGTGAGTTGAAACAAGGCCCCCGGAGTAGACAACATTCCATTGGAACTACTGACGGCCTTGGCAGAGCCAGTCCTGACAAAACTCTACCATCTGGTGAGCAAAATGTATGAGACTGGCGAAATACCCTCAGACTTCGAGAGGAATATAATAATTCAAATCCCAAAGAACGCAGGCATTGACAGATGTGAAAATTACCGAACTATCAGTTTAATAAGTCACGGCTGCAAAATACTAACGCGAATTCTGCACAGACGAATGGAAAAACTAGTAGAAGCCATCCTCGGGGGAGATCAGTTTGGATTCTGTAGAAATATAGGGAACACATGAGGCAATACTAACCCTACGACTTATCTTACAAGCTAGATTAAGAAAAGGCAAACCTATGTTTCTAGCATTTGTAGACTTGGAGAAAGCTTTTGACAATGTTGACTGGAATAATCTCTTTCAAATTAATTAAATAAACCCATTAGAAAGAATTTTAAAACAATTGTTTCTCTTGGTATAGATGATTGATGGCAAGCTGATCTAGTTGAAATGGATTCAGGTAAATTAAAAGGAATTTCAAAAATAAACAAATGTTATAAATATTCATCAAAAATAATTGATGTTTTTCAAAATTGGCATTTGCTGTTCCTATTAAAGTTAAAAAGTTAACAATATAGGATATGCTTTTCAAAAAATTTTAATAGTTAGAAAATCAAATAATTGACAAACAGATAATGGCACAGAATTTCATAACAAAGATTTTCAAGATTTAATGAAGATATAACATTAATCATTATTCAACTTTTCAGAATTAAAAGCATCTGTTGATGAAGGATTTAATAGAACACTTAAAGGAAAAATGTGGAAGAAATTTCCTTTACAAGCAAATTTTAGATGGTTAAACTAGTTGAAATGTAATTCATGAATACAATAACACAAAACTTAATAAAAATTAAACCAATAGAAGTTGACGAAAAAAATTAAAAATAAGTAACATTACATCTAATGAAAATGCTACATTTAAAAAAACGTGATAATGTTAGAATTACTAAACTTAAAGGTCTTTTTGAAAAATGTTATACAGCTAATTTGTCAATAGAAATACTTGAAATTGAAAATATTATTTATTTTACCAAAGGACATATAAATTAACGGATATAAAAGGAAATTTTTAAGAACAAGGACTACAGAAAACATAATACCTAGATGCATTTTAAGAAAGAAAGGTAATAAAGTTTATATTAAATGATAAGGTTTTAGTAATGCACCTAACAGTTGGATAAAAAAGATAAAGTAACTTTATAATGAACTAGTTTACTATTTAGTTTGGCAATCAATTAAATTTTAAGCAATTAGTTTTTAAAAGAATTAGTTTACTATTTAGTTTAACAAAAAGTTAGTTTTTAAATAAGTATCCAATATATCCATCAATATTTGAATTTCATCGTCTCTTGATTTAATTATCTCAACTTTTACTTTAATGCTTCCATTGTTTACTTTAATACTTCCATTGTTTACTTTAATACTTCCATTGTTTACTTTAATATTCCCATTGTTTACTTTAGTACTTCCATCTTTCATTTTAATTCTATCATCTTTTATTTTAGTAATTGCTTTGTACATTTTCTTCTATGTTTGTAGTGTTTGTATACAAAAATCTTTGTGTTTTCATTTGATCTTAGTACAAAGTTTCCTTTTTATAGAAAAAATTTATATATAATTTTTTTTATTAATTTGAATATAGAAATAATTTTCTTATAATATTGAGCATTTCCTGTAAAGAACACCATCTTTGCTTTGTCTTACTTTGTTATTAATTATTGCTATACTGATCATATAAAGTGCCATCTGTCGGATATTTTTTGAACTTTTGTATTTTTTCAGTTCTAATAAAACCCTATGTAATTCCAAGAACGTGTGTCAGTTTGTACCTCTCTATCTACATTATTCCGTGATTTATTCGGTTTTGAAATTTATACTGACTTTTTGATCACCTGGTACTTTAATCAAGAATATGAACAATATAAGTATTTCTAAAGAAGTTAAAAAAGTAAATGAGCTAGAGATAAATGCTTTATAAAATATTATGAACTGTGAATATTTAAATATAGATATGAGGAACAACTTTATCTAGAACTTAATAATGATTTTAAAGTTAGTTTACCAAATACATTTCTTAAATTAATTAATGATTTTGTTTTTGAAATAATTAAAAAAGGACAAATGAAATTGAAATATAAAGGAATGAAGAAACTTAAAAATAGAAACAAAGAATTTCATGATATAGTGTTCACAATCTAAAATTTTTAAAATTATGTACTTTTGTTGTAACTAATCCATTTTATTATGTTACAATCATGTAGTAAAATTTTTATAATTTACTTTTGTTAACTATTAAAATTTTATTTATTATTTACATTCACAATATAATTTTTTTTAAATATCTTAGTTTTGTTAACAAATACATATTATTTATTTAGTTACATTCACAATATGATTTTCAAAAGAATTTACTTTTGTTAAGTAATACATATTAATTAATTTACTCTTGTTCACACTGCAATTTCTTAAAAATAACTTACCTTTGTTTACTAACAAATTTTAATTAATTTACTTACATTCACTGACGAAACTGCAAAAAGGTGGGAATTTGAGTGGATGGGACCTGGATCAACTGAAAGAACCAGAGGTTGTAGAGAGTTTCAGAAAAAGCATAAAGGAACAATTGACAAGAATGGGGGAAAGAAATACAGTAGAAGAAGTATGGATACCTTTGATGGATGAAGTGGTGAAGGCAGCAGAGGATCAAGTAGGTAAAAAGACGAGGGCTAGTAGAAATCCTTGGGTGACAGAAGAAATACTCAATTTAATTGATGAATGCAGTAAATGAAGTTGGCAAAAAGGAATACAAACGTCTCAAAAATGAGATTGACAGGAAGCGCAAAAAGGCTAAGCAGGGATGGCTAGAGGACAAATGTAAGGATGTAGAGGCTTACTTCACTAGGGGTAAGATAGATACTACGTACTGGGAAATTAAACAGACCTTTGGAGAAAAGAGAACCACTTGTATGTATATCAAGAGCTCAGATGGAAACCCAGTTCTAAGCAAAGAAGGGAAAGCAGAAAGGTGGAAGCAGTATATAGAGGCACTATACAAGGGCGATGTTCTTGAGGACAATATTATGGAAATGGAAGAGTATGCAGATGAAGATGAAATGGTAGATATGATACTGCGTGAAGAATTCGATAGAGCACTGAAAGACTTAAGTCGAAACAAGGCCCCAGGAGTAGACAACATTCCATTAAAACTACTGACAGCCTTGGGAGAGCAAGTCCTGACAAAACTCTACCATCTGGTGAGCAAAATGTATGAGACTGGCGAAATACCCCAGACTTCAAGATGAATACAATAATTCAAATCCCAAAGAACACAGGCATTGCCAGATGTGAAAATTACCGAACTATCAGTTTTATAAGTCACGGCTGCAAAATACTAATGCAAATTCTGCACAGACGAATGGAAAAACTAGTAGAAGCCATCCTCGGGGGAGATCAGTTTGGATTCTGTAGAAATATGGGGAACACGTGAGGCAATACTGACCCTATGACTTATCTTAGAATCTAGATTAAGAAAAGGCAAACCTACATTTCTAGCATTTGTAGACTTGGAGAAAGCTTTTGACAATGTTGACTGGAATAATATCTTTCAAATTCTGAAGGTGGCAGGGGGAATATACAGGGAGCGAAAGGCTATTAACAATTTGTATAGAAACCAGATGGCTGTTAGAAGAGTCGAGGGACATGAAACGGAAGCAGTGGTGGGGAAGGGAGTGAGACAGTGTTGTAGCCTCTCCCCAATGTTATTCAATCTGTATGTTGAGCAAGCAGTAAAGGAAACAAAAGAAAAATTCAGATAAGTATTAAAATCCATGGCGAATAAATAAAAACTTTAAGGTTCGTCGATGACATTGTAATTCTGTCAGAGACAGCAAAGGACTTGGAAGAGCAGTTGAATGGAATGGATAGTGTCTTGAAAGGAGGATATAAGATGAACATCAACAAAAGCATAACAAGGATAACGGAATGTAGTCGAATTAAGTCGGGCGATGCTGAGGGAAATAGATTAGGAAATGAGACACTTAAAGTAGTAAAGGAGTTTTGCTATTTGGGGAAAAAAGTAACTGATGATTGTCGAAGTAGAGAGGATATAAAATGAAGACTGGCAATGGCAAGGAAAGCGTTTCTGAAGAAGAGAAATTTGTTAACATCGAGTATAGATTTAAACGTCAGGAAATCGTTTCTGAAAGTATTTGTATGGAGTGTAGCCATGTAAGGAAGTGAAACACGGACAATAAATAGTTTTGACAAGAAGAGAATAGAAGCCTTCAAAATGTGGTGCTACGGAAGAATGTTGAAGATTAGATGGATAGATCATGTAACTAATGAGGAAGTATTGAATAGGATTGGGGAGAAGAGAAGTTTGTGGCACAACATGACAAGAAGAAGGGATCGGTTAGTAGGACATGTTCTGAGGCATTAAGGGATCACCAATTTAGTATTGGAGGGCTGCATGGAGGGTAAAAATCGTAGAGGGAGACCAAGAGATGAATACACTAAACAGATTCAGAAGGATGTATGCTGCAGTACGTATTGGGAGATGAAGAAGCTTGCACAGGATAGAGTAGCATGGAGAGCTGCATCAAACCAGTCTCAGGACTGAAGACCACAACAACAACAACATTCAGAGTGTAAAATTTTGAAAAAAACTTACGTTTGTTAAATAATACGTGTTATTGTGTTTAAATCATGTTCTAAATGATTTAAATGAAGTTAGAAATATCATATATTATAATTAGTTGTATTATTCTAAAAATTAAGTATTTAGTTAACGTTGTAAAATGGGTTTAGTTAATTAAGTGTACAGAATTTTAAAAAAATCTGTTGTTTTACTTATAAAATACAGAATTTATTTTAATATTGAGCTAGTGAGCTAGAACTGGTAAAATATATCTACTGGAGTGGCTCAGGGCTCACATTCAGAATGTGTTGCGCAGTGCATGTCTTCAGTTCAACTACACTCGTAACTGGAGCACTGAACACAACGTTTACGATCAGGTGAGTGGACCGACAGGCTTTAGGGAAATGACGACTGATAATTCTAGTATTTCCAAAATGAACCTGCACTGGCCGCTTCAGTGATTGTGCAATGGCTGAAGGAGCACCATTTTGCATGAAAATTATCCTACCCACACATCTGGGATGTTGAAAGTCAAGTATGCGAAATGACTGTCATAGCATTTACCAACGATGATACAGGTTACAGAATGCGCAGCACTCATCTCCTCGAAAAAATATGGTCCTACGATAAACGATATTGTGAACTTACACCATACAGTCATCTTCGCAGAATGAGGTTGTCCCAGTCGATCAGAATGAAGTGGTACAGATTGTGTGTGTCTGTGTGTGTGTGTGTGTGACTATTCCGTTCTACATATTCTGCAGTTCTTCATACTGACATGTCCTTGGTGATGACAGTGGGGTTACTCTGTCCACAGAAAATTTCATGGCCATTCGTTCCCCACTTCCATGCTTGCAAGAAATTCCAGAGGTGACATTCTTCTTGCTCGCAGATCAACAGGAAGCAACTTCTGAACATGAGTGATTTTATATGGATAGAAATGCAGGATGTTTCGTAAGATTTTGTGCACTGTGCTGAAAGGCATGTCCAATGTTCGGACAATACCCTGTGCACTGCATGTTTGCACACCACCGCTCGACCCCTCCTGCAATGCTGTGGCCACATCTCGACAGACATCGGAACAACTGCTTTCCTCCCTCTGCCCCATTGCAGTCAAAAGAACCTGTCTTTTTTAATTCTGTAATCATTTTCTCCAGGCCCTTATCAGACATCGGTCCAATGATTTTTCTGGTATCCTTGGGTGTGTTCTGCGCGGCTACTGGCACACATTCACCACTCGTTTAAGAAAGCCTTATCAGCAGCTCACCATCCTTCACAGAGGCAGTCATGTTGGGTGTCTCGGACGCAAACTGAGGAACAGCCGTGTGCCCGACCATCTCTTGTGCACATATTCTGATGCTTACAGCGCTATCTCTTGGTAAAATTTTAGTTACCTTTTTTCCATTACGTTTCCCCTCTGCCTCAATAATATGCTTTTCAAACTTGACATCCTTCTGAGAACTCTCTTCGTACACTGTTTTGAAACTGGAACTTTAATTATAGACACCCTGTATGTATTGAAAGTATCAAACCAAAATTGATTCCTTTTTTACTTGTGAAGATATCAGTGATAAGATCGTTCCAAATTAATTATTGAACAAACCTGCATCTGACTGCGTTTGTGAACTTCTTTCTTGCACTCCTGCATTTTGCCAGAAATGCAACATGTATTTGACTCAGCAATCAAGTTTAAGAGAACAATGCCATTTGTGTAATGGCATTAAGATGGTACTGAAAAATTCACTTTTGGCCCTGATATTTACTTAATGAAATTATATCTTAACTTGAATAATGCCAGTTGTGCAATGGTTTAAAATTAGTTATTGGAAATAACTTTGCTCTGACAACATTAGTTATACCAAAATCGATTTCAAACCATGAACTGTACATATATATTGCATAGATGCCTCATTTTCTTTACGTTCTTTCATTGGTGGGTAACTTTACTCTACCACTCACTTTCATATTCAATACAAGCAAAGGATATGGATTATGATTCAGCTTGTTAGATTTAAAGACAATGTTGATCTGAATATATGTATTGCTAAAATTTCAAGTCATACACAAAACCTACCATTTCCAACATCTTTGTGGCACGAATCACTCTTACAAAAAATTTTACAAAACGCTTACTGCGTCAAACTTTGGACATACAAATCCTAACTCTGAACATTATCTAACAAAAACCATTTTGAAATCATTATATCTCTCATTTACGTGCAAAAGTTTGGTCAAGGTAACTGCGCAGGAAGCGTGACCTACCTTAAAGCTGTCACCACACGTCTGTTTTCTCCAGGCACCTAGCTGTGACTCACCGGTTTTTTACTGAGTGCGCCCGGCTCTCTTAACCATCAAAGATCCTCCTACTCATTCCACCTAGCGGTCGTCAACTACCTACTTTATTTTCTGGATCTACCCTCATCAGACCTTAGGACATACCTTTCAGTATTCACACGAAACATTAGTTAGGATTTTATCCTGTCGATTTCACCAAAAACCTACGGAGCGGAGCCAACTGCGCACACAGAGTTTTTTCTGTTACCAGTGATTCATCGTCAATAGCGAAATAGAGTAGTAACACATATCTCCCCTCTATTTAAGTGTTGCATTCATCTAACTTTTCGATGTACTCCCAGTGCTCACATCAGTCGTCGATTCTGTGCAGGTCTTCGTGCATTTCGCTGCAATTTTTTGTTGTTGCGGCTTTCCTATACACAAATGGCTCTGAGCACTATGGGACGTAACATCTGAGGTCATCAGTCCCATAGAACTTAGAACTACTTAAACCTAACTAATCTAAGGACATCTCACACATCAATGCCCGAGGCCGGATTCGAACCTGCGATGGTAGCGGTCGTTCGGTTCCAGACTGAAGCACCTAGAACCACTTGGCCACAGCGGCCGGCTCCTATAGCCAAAAGATATTTGTCTCCCTCACAGGATATGTTACAGTGAGATCGAAGTTCTCTTCTGCTGGAACGGTCTTTCCTGCCCTGCTGTAGATCGATTCGTAGTGCAGACGACGTTTGATGAAGACGAACGAGACCTGTGCGCCAGAGAATCTATCGATTCGTCCGCTCCACTGCAGTGGCTAATTACGTGCTGATACAGAAAACGGCCAACAACGAAGAGGTCGTTTGTCATTTCTGGAAAGCGGCAGCTTCCGGTCCAACGTTGCGGGCGATCAGTAAATGTTTATTTTCTCTGTTAAAATATATAGCTGATACGTCTGAAAAATACTTCTGCTTTAGATATTGCACTGGTGCGGAAACTTGCTACAGCTGCTAATCTCTGTACCACTAATCAGTGGTACTTTGAACTACTTTTAGATGTAGTACGAAATGGTCTGCCAAATGGTGATGACGCTATTTGGGTGACATATTGTCATGAGAGATGCAGCAACTTCGTGATTTTTAAAATAGTTATTGTAGAAAATGTTAACTGCAAACTATTAAAAACGATAACTTAGTGATCATTCTCAAATCTAAAAAATGAGAATCATCAATAAGAATCTGTTTCAGTACAACTGATCAAAACTATTGGGACATCCTTGTGTAATGCGAAACTGACCATCAGACGTCACAAGAAGCGGACAGGCCGGAATAAAAGAGACGGCAAGTAACAACAATCGGTCAGTAGATAACCAATGACTTAGGTACTTGGTTCGATCTCCGCCACCGCTTAAATTCTGAATAAAAATCATCAGCAATGGCGCCCAAAGACTTCCACCATAAGAAGCCACCGTCGTTCTACCAAAGGCCATGTCAAAGAGGATGAAGGAGCCGACAGAGACTCACGGCACTCTCTTGACCTTGAGGTGGGAAACTGCCTCTAAAAAGCGGAAGACTCAGCAATCATCAACGGCACGAGGATGTAGAAAGTAATGGACAACACTGCATTAAAGGCATTAAAGGACATGTGGGCTATAATGGAAAAATGATCTTTCCATTGGGAAAAGATTCTGGACTAGTCCCTCGTTCGAATCTCTGCGAGGGGACTACCAAGAGAAGGTGATCATGAGAAAAAGATTGAATTACCAATGAAAGGACAGCGTTCTAAGATTCGGGGAATGGGAAGTCAGAACCCTGAAAAGGGAAACGCTACGGCTGAGTCTAGATATAATGGAGGTCGATGGGGTGAAATGGAAAGAAGACAGGGTTTCTGGTCAGATGGGTATAGTGTAACAGAAGCAGAAAATCGTTTAACGGATGTAGGATTTATTATGAGTAGGAAGGTAAGGTAGAGAGTGAGTTATAGTCAAGATGTAATGTGTGAAATGTAAGTCACTTAGGAATGGAATAAATAAGAAACGCTGCGAAGCTAAAGCGAAATAGTCTCATGAAAAATGTGAAACACTCGAAAAAAAAGTGGTTGTCGGAAGGACTGACGCAGCATATAGAAAAGCCAAAACAAGTTGGGCTCATGTTAAAAAGCAACAGGGTTAACAGAGAGTGCAATGGGAAATCCGCTGTTACATGTAGAGGAGGGAGCGGATATCTCTATGAGTGGAAGGACATGATGACGTGATAGAAGAAGAAACAGGAGTCGAGAAGTGATTGGGGACCGAGTATTATAAACAGAATTTAAAATAAACGGACTTAAAACTACATAAGCTAGAAGGACTAGATAAAATTCCATCGGAATTCCTAAAATAATTGGGGGAAGTGCCAACAAAACGACTATTCACGTTGGTGTGTAGAATGTATGAGGCTGGTGACATAGCATTCGAACTATCGAAGAAAGATCATCTATCCAATGCCGAAGACTGCAAGAGTGCGAGAATTTTCGCACAGTCAACTTCTCATGCATGCAAGTTGCTGACAATAATGATATACTGAAGAATGGAACAGAAAATTGAGGTTCTGCTAGATGACCATCAGTTAGGCCTTAAGAAAGGTAGGGGACCGGAGAGGCAGTTCTGACGTTGCGTCTGATAGTGGAAGGAAAACTGATGAAAAATCGAGACACGTTCAAAGGATTTGTCGATCTGGAAAAAGCAGCCTCGGCGGCCACTGACAATGGTCGTGTGTGTGTGTGTGTGTGTGTGTGTGTGTGTGTTGTGCTTGCGATACCGTGTGTTCTCTACTTTAGAAGAAGGCCTTTTGGCCGAAAACTAACTTGTTTAGCAGTCTCTGTGTATTGCTCGACTGTGACTCAATTTCTCCACCATATAGTGACTAGCGGTCTATTCTTTTAATAATATTGTCAGACATTTGTGTGTGTAATTCAATTCATATTTCACTCAGATCGCTTTTGATCATAAAAAATATTCAGAAATAGGCCACTCTTCGCATTATTGAGCTATTCTATGGTCACAGAAGATAAGTTCGCCTCAAGATCTATGATGTGGCACCTGTGCCACAACCTGATTACATATCTTGTGATATCATGGTTTACAAGCTGGCCACGACGAAGTATGACCGCACAAGATTAGGTCTGTATCTTGCTAATTAGAAAAACGTTATTAGGAAGATTCAGTTTGGTTTCAGTAAAAGGGGAATTAACAAGTGGGAAATGTTAAATTATTACAAGTATCAAATATAACGTCAGTTGCTCAACTTAAGTATCGGCTTCTGAAGAATCGTAACTGAGAGTAGTCATAATGCATCCTATTAATTGGGGCGTAATCATTTTTGTGGGAAGGTCAACCTTTAGGTGGGACTTAATCACCACCAAGAGTTCCACGTTTAGAATGTAAGCAAATGACATTTGTCTAGGAAGAATTTATCTGTAGCAATATACTTTATCTAGGCTTCATTTATGGAAAGTAATTGAGTGCTATTGACAAGGATTTCAAAATGATTCCGTGTTTCTGAATTTCCAGAAGGCGTTAGAAGCTGTACCGCGGAAGCGGCTTGCAGTCAAATTGCGTGCTTATGGAATAGCGTCCCAGTTATGTGACTGGATTCATGACTTCATGTTAGAGAGGTCACAGTTCGTAGCAAAAAAATGCTCAAATGTGTGGGAAATCTTATGGGACTTAACTGCTAAGGTCATCAGTACCTAAACTTACACACCAATTAACCTAAATTATCCTAAGGACAAACACGCACACCCATGCCCGAGGGAGGACTCGAACCTCCGCTGGTACCAGCCGCACAGTCCATGACTGCAGCGCCTCAGACCGCTCGGCTAATCCCGCGCGGCACAGATCGTAGCAATTGACGGAAACTTGCCACGTAAAATGGAAGTGATTTCTGGCGTTCGACGAGTAATGTTATAGATCCACTGCTGTTCCTTACGAATATAAACGATTTAAGATAATCTGAGCAGCCGTCTTAGGTTGTTTGCATATCATGCTATCGCTTATCGCTAACAAAGTCATTAGAAGATTAAAACATGAAAATGCATCTGTATGGTGAGAAAATTGGCAGTTGACCCTAAATAACGAAAAGAGTAAGGTCATCTACATGAGTGCTAAAAGGAATCCTTTAAATCTCGGTTACACGACAGATCGATCAAATCTAAAGGCCGTAAATTCAACTTAATACCTAGGAATTAGATTACTAACAACATAAATTAGAAAGAACACATGGAAAATGTTGTACAGCAGGCGAACTTAAGACTGGGTTTTATTGGCAGAACACTTAGATCTGCTTAAGAGACTGCCTACACTTACGCTTGTCCCTCTTCTTTTGGAGTACTGCTATGCGGTGTGGGATCCTTACCAGATAGGATTAACAGAGTACATCGAAAAAAAAAATTGTTCAAATGGCTCTGAGCGCTATGGAACTTAACATCTCAGGTCATCAGTCGCCTAGAACTTAGAACTACTTAAACCTAACTAACCTAAGGACACCACACACATCCATGCCCGAGGCAGGATTCGAACCTGCGACCGTAGCGGTCGCGCGGTTCCAGACTGAAGCGCCTAGAACCTCGCGACCACCAGCGGCCGGCTACATCGAAAAAGTTCAAAAAAATGTTCAAATGTGTGTGAAATCTTTTTTTTTTTTTTTTTTTTTTGGTCATCAGTCTACTGACTGGTTTGATGCGGCCCGCCACGAATTCCTATCCTGTGCTAACCTCTTCATCTCGGAGAAGCACTTGCAACCTACGTCCTCAATTATTTGCTTGACGTATTCCAATCTCTGTCTTCCTCTACAGTTTTTGCCCTCTACAGCTCCCTCTAGTACCATGGAAGTCATTCCCTCATGTCTTAGCAGATGTCCTATCATCCTGTCCCTTCTCCTTATCAGTGTTTTCCACATATTCCTTTCCTCTCCGACTCTGCACAGATCCTCCTCATTCCTTACCTTATCAGTCCACCAAATTTTCAACATTCGTCTATAGCACCACATCTCAAATGCTTCGATTTTCTTCTGTTCCGGTTTTCCCACAGTCCATGTTTCACTACCATACAATGCTGTACTCCAGACGCACATCCTCAGAAATTTCCTCCTCAAATTAAGGCCGGTATTTGATATTAGTAGACTTCTCTTGGCCAGAATTGATGTCCTCCTTGCTCCGTCCGTCATTGGTTATTGTACTGCCTAGGTAGCAGAATTCCTTAACTTCATTGACTTCGTGACCATCAATCCTGATGTTAAGTTTCTCGCTGCTCTCATTTCTACTACTTCTCATTACCTTCGTCTTTCTCCGATTTACTCTCAAACCATACTGTGTACTCATTAGAATGTTCATTCCGTTCAGCAGATTATTTAATTCTTCTTCACTTTCACTCAGGATAGCAATGTCATCAGCGAATCGTATCATTGATATCCTTTCACCTTGTATTTTAATTCCACTCCTGAACCTTTCTTTTATTTCCATCATTGCTTCCTCGATGTACAGATTGAAGAGTAGGGGCGAAAGGCTACAGCCTTGTCTTACATCATTCTTAATACGAGCACTTCGTTCTTGATCGTTCACTCTTATTCCCTCTTGGTTGTTGTACATATTGTATATGGCCCGTCTCTCCCTATAGCTTACCCCTACTTTTTTCAGAATCTCGAACAGCTTGCACCATTTTATATTGTCGAACGCTTTTTCCAGGTCGACAAATCCTATGAAAGTGTCTTGATTTTTCTTTAGCCTTGCTTCCATTATTAGCCGTAACGTCAGAATTGCCTCTCTCGTCCCTTTACTTTTCATAAAGCCAAACTGATCGTCACCTAGCGCATTCTCAATTTTCTTTTCCATTCTTCTGTATATTATTCTTGTAAGCAGCTTCGATGCATGAGCTGTTAAGCTGATTGTGCGATAATTCTCGCACTTGTCAGCTCTTGCCGTCTTCGGAATTGTGTGGATGATGCTTTTCCGAAAGTCAGAAGGTATGTCGCCAGACTCATATATTCTACACACCAACGTGAATAGTCGTTTTGTTGCCACTTCCCCCAATGATTTCAGAAATTCTGATGGAATGTTATCTATCCCTTCTGCCTTATTTGACCGTAAGTCCTCCAAAGCTCTTTTAAATTCCGATTCTAATACTGGATCCCCTATCTCTTCTAAATCGACTCCTGTTTCTTCTTCTATCACATCAGATAAATCTTCACCCTCATAGTGGCTTTCAATGTATTCTTTCCACCTATCTGCTCTCTACTCTGCATTTAACAGTGGAATTCCCGTTGCACTCTTAATGTTACCACCGTTGCTTTTAATGTCACCAAAGGTTGTTTTGACTTTCCTGTATTCTGAGTCTGTCCTTCCGACAATCATATCTTTTTCGATGTCTTCACATTTTTCCTGCAGCCATTTCGTCTTAGCTTTCCTGCACTTCCTATTTATTTCATTCCTCAGCGACTTGTATTTCTGTATTCCTGATTTTCCCGGAACATGTTTGTACTTCCTCCTTTCATCAACCAACTGAAGTATTTCTTCTGTTATCCATAGTTTCTTCGCAGCTACCTTCTTTGTACCTATGTTTTCCTTCCCAACTTCTGTGATGGCCCTTTTTAGAGATGTCCATTCCTCTTCAACTGTACTGCCTACTGGGCTATTGCTTATTGCTGTATCTTTTGCGTTAGAGAACTTCAAACGTATCTCGTCATTCCTTAGTACTTCCGTGAAATCTTATGGGACCTAACTACTAAGGTCATCAGTCCCTAAGCCTACACACAACTTAACTTAAATCATCCTAAGGACAAACACACACACCCATGCCCGAGGGAGGACTCAAAACTCCGTCGGGACCAGCCGCACAGTCCATGACTGCAGCGCCTTAGACCGTTCAAAAAAGGGCAACACGTTTAGTATTATCGCGAAATAGGGGAGAGAGTGTCAATGAAATAATACAGGATCTGGGGTGGACATCATGAAAACAAAGGCGTTTTTCGTTGCGACGGAATCTTCACACGAAACTTCAATCAATAACTCTCCCTCCTCTGAATCCGAATATATTTTGTTGACGCCGACCAACGTAGGAAGAAACGATCTTCATTATAAAATAACGGATATCAGAGCTCGCACGGAAAGATATAGGTGTTCGTTTCTTCCACCCGCTGTTCTAGGTTGGAATGACAGAATTATTGATAAGGTGGTTCGATGAAACCTCTGCCTGGAACTTATGTGTGACTTGCAGAGTATCCATGTAGATGTAGATGTTGTTATGTCGTTTTAGTTAATTCATACCTGTTAAATTATCGCTAGAATCGCTGAGTTTCATATCGTGCTGCAACTCAGTTATTAGAAAAAGCTGTTACTAAAAGTGCCTAAAAAGGAGCAATGCAGATCTGTTGTAGTATAGGTTTCGTGGAATTACCTCGTGGAATCTGTCTCCTTGCCCCCTAAAGAAACAGTCATGTCTTTTGCCAATTAAAGATGATTCTAACGGTCAAAAAATATTCGCACTATACGCATGCTTTTTAATAAGGAAGCTTATAGCAAAAACTTGAATCATATATATCGACAGGTTTAATAACAAAACAACACAACACTCCAAGAAATCGTATGTTGTAGTCGAAAATATATTACGAGAACATTGCACCAGAACTAAGTTTTACATGTGAAAATTTTGGGTTGAAAGGCCAACGAATTGTTGAATAGAAGCAGTCAAACGGAAATGATTTGCAGCTTCAATAAATTTTTGAATGTTGAGGCTGATGGATCCATAAGAAGTATATCGCAAATAAATCTCCCATTCACGAACATCAAGATTAAAATCCTCTACCGATCTTTCAGTTTTAGTTTCTCGAGGTTTTCCGGAATCACTTAATACAAATGTCAGGATATTTCATTTGGGTAAGGACACGGGATATTCCCTTCCTTGTCCGTGCCCAGTCCAAGCGTGCGATAGTCCTACATTTCTCTCGCCCCACAAGTGAACTTCATACTTGCAGGTTCGTCCAAGTCAATAAATAGTTCCTCGTCAGCAAGCGGGCATCGTTTTGAATGTAAACTCATGAGCAGCAATACGTTAGTCCATTTTCCTGCGCTATACGGTACAAAGAAACATGCGAAACAATATGTTGCACATTGCCACATACTCTCAATGAAAGGCCAGTAATAGTTCATAGCGATTTTTCGTAAGAATGACATTTCTAAACCAACTACCTAAATTAGTGAAAATGTCAACTGTTTAATAATACCGTAAGTGGAGTATCAGTGGAAGAAGAACTTACAGGGCGACACGTGAATACGACACGATAGGACGTCAATAGCGAGCGAGGTGGTGCAGTGGTTAGCTTTCAGGACTCACGTTCGGGAGGACGACGGTTCAAAACCCCGTCTAACCATCCATATTTAGGATGTCTGTGATTTACCTATCTTATTAAAGGTAAATGCCGGGATGGTTACTCTTAAAGGTCGTGGCTGATTTGCTTCGCCATCCTTCCTTATACGTCTCTAATGACCTTGACGCCCACTTAACGTTAAAACTTAATTTACCTTTCTTCTTTTGAGTGTCACTGACAAGTGTTGTTAGCACATCAGTTAACTGAGTATTAACTTTTCCATTGATTATTAGATTTACAGATAAATGATAATGCTCTTTCCTCAACAGATGGGGAAGTGTGGAATATATAATTTTACATATTTATATCAGAAAATGAATTCCTATTCAGTGTGATACCTACTTATTTACCACACCAAGTCCTCAAAGTGTGCAAGGGGAATATACAAAAACACCTTAGAGAGCGTGACGTGTTAACTATTGAGCAATGAGACTACTAGTGTATACTGATATGGTTATCATAAACGGATAATAGACGATGGACTACAAGTACACAGTGTTGCAAAACATTTTTGAGGCTGGAGAAATGTTAACGTAAAATCGCATGTTTGTAAGATGGAACATTACTTGACGATAATGCTTCTTCTTGGGTAACAGGGCGGCCGCTGTGGCCGAGTGGTTCTAGGCGCTTCAGTCCGGAACCGCGCTGCTGCTACGGTCGCAGGTTCGAATCCTGCCTCGGGTATGGATGTTTGTGATGTCCTTAGGTTAGTTAGGCTTAAGTAGTTCTAAGTCTAGGTGACTGATGACCTCAGATGTTAAGTCCCACAGTGCTTAGAGCCATTTGAACCATGCGTAACATACGCAGTAGTAAAATCTGTAGAAATCTTGAGTCTCTGAATCTGATGTGTGAACACATACTGTTGTTATATCGGAAAAATTCTTTTCTGTGAAGTGATCGAAGTAACATCAGAGCTCTCGTCAATTTTGTTGTCGCAACATTTTCAAATTCTTGCTACGTTAATGAGTCGTGATCCGAATCTCACTTAAAGTATTTTTAACGTATACACATAATTTCATCCAAAACTATAAATGTGTTATTTTGCAAATGGAGTTAGGCGCTTTGATGATTTCATAGAAAAATTTGTGTGTGTTTTTTACTACTGTGTTCCTATTCATTTTGAACGGATTAATTTTGGTGTGGTAGGAAGAAAATCACAGAACAGGAAGCTCGTATTGTTCTAAAGTCTGTCCATGATGTACACAGACTGAGTTTCGTTTGCCCAAACAGTTAGTACAGGGTGTTATACTAGTAAATGAATGGCGTGATTTTAAAAATTAATGAGAAATCAATTTATTACTTTATATGGACAATTTTTACAGCATAAGCAGCCCCCAACTGTCCACGTTTTCGACGCGCTACCCGCTGTTCGCTTGTCATGCTTACTGGGCAACCGTAACGTCTGTTTCCAAGATGGCGTCGAAATAGGAAAAGGTTTTTTCTTCAATTTGCTGGCTTTCGGGCCGTGCCCATGCAGCCATCTCAACAGTAATGTGAATGATGGAGACACGAAAGTAAGAACAACACAACACCCAGTCCCTGAGCAGAGAAAAATCTACGACGCGGCTGGGAATCGAACCCAGATCCCTTCGCTTAACGGTGCCCACGCTGACCGCACAGCTAGCGAGGCGGACAGGTGAAAAAGGCTTTCTTGGCTCCGTTTCGAGTTGTCCAGATTTGTAGATAAACTGCAGCGAGAATTTCGTACACGGCTTAGGGAAGGCCTACCACTCAAGAATAACATAGGTAGTTGGTACAGACAGTTCGTGGAAAACGGATGCCTTTGTAAGGGGAAGAGTTCTAGTCGAACTCGAGTGTCTGATGTAAGCATCGAAGGAATGCTCAAGGCATTTCTCCGAATTATTCACAAGTCACTTAGTAAAGCACACGGAGAATTGTTCAGGGAAAATATTACGATGTGGAAGGTGTTGCGTAGGCGGTTATGTTTCAAATGGTGCAAAGCAGGATTGGCGCAGCGCCTTACACCATTAGACAAAGTGAACAGGGGTGACTTTTGTGAAGAGGTGCAGGTTCCCCTCCGCCACACACCGTTGGGTGGCTTGCGGAGTATCAATGTAGATGTAGATGTAAGAAAGAAGGGTGCTAATTTTGTACTAAAATTAGTCATCTACAATGAAGCCACTTTCCATGTAAGTGGCAATATGCACACACACACACAATGTCCGTCTCTGGAGATGCGAGAAACCACATAGGCTGATACAGCATCAGCCAAACTCTCCGAAATGAGAATGTCTTCTGTTCAGTGTCGCGCTAGAAGGTGTACAGTCAATTTTTCTTCGAACAACTCTTTTCGAGACATGCTGGAAACCTGGCTTTTACCACAGATGGACATCCGTCCTGATCATTACATTTTGTAATTGGCTGGTGCTCCACCCCATCTTCACACGATGTTACGAGAGCTTCTTAATCGTGTTCTTCTCCAACACCGGATTGGTCGTGCTGCAACAGCAGACAACACCCTCCACTCTTGGCCACCCTGTTCACCGAATTTAACAACACGTTGTTATTTCTTTCTGTAGGGGCTCGTGAATGACCGAGTTTATGTACCTCCAATTCCCGTGTCGCTTGAGGACTAGTGCGGTCGGGTAAAGCGTGTACTGCAGACCATCACGGACGACATGCTACGCCGACTACAGGAAGGATTCGATTGCCGTATAGATATATGTCGTGCGATCAAGTGCACACATGTTGAAGAATTGTGATTAATGCATTAAAAACTTGGACAGCTGGCGCTACTTATGCTGTAATGCTGGTCCGCATAAAGTAATAAATCAATTTATTATTAATTTTGGAAGTCACACCATTCATTCTTTAACACTCTGCATAATTTCCATTTGGTTCTTTTTTTTATTTTTTATTTTGTCGTGGGGCTTTATTTCTTCTTTAACTTTGCAATATGGTAAACTGTTCAGTATAACAGTGCATCTTGGGCCGATTTGAGATGTTATCCCTGCAGTCAAAGTAATAAGTGCTGGATCATCTTATACGTATTTTCTAATACTTGTCGCTATTAGATATTTGAGATTTGCAAAACTGGCCGACCTGATTAATTCACCAAGAAATTTATACATAAAGTGTCTTGTCACTTAGTGTGGTCTTCTTATCCTTTTCCGAAACGTTTATCCTATCTAGTACGGAGTTCGTTTCTTTAGGATTTTGCACATTCAATTTTCATGATCTATGTGACCGAATGCACTTCTGAGCCGCAGTAGTCAAGATAACCCGAGGCAAGCGATTCGTGTGTGCCGTCTGTTTGGAAATCGTGTAATCTGTGTGTTACCGTATTTTAACTTTTTGCGTATCGTGTTCTTTGAGGTAAGATTTGTGAACCAGCCTAGCATTTGCCTAAATGAGCGTGGGAAAGCGCCTAAAAACTACACGCAGGTTGGCCAATGTACCTACCTATGATCATTAATTTGTTCTATCTCGGTCTGGCTGACCTACCTATCTTACAAGCTAGTGTGCTGTACATTACACTATACGAGCAGACCACTGCAATTTTAGGTGGTATTTGGAAGTATGTACATGTGCACAAAGGAAGAATCAGATAAGGCGTAACATCCATTAATTCAAAGAAGCAATGGTCGCCCAGACCACATCATTCCTTCTTCGACAATTATTTCTTGAACACAATAAGACGTACATACAAAAAAAACGACGTTCCTTCAACACTCCCTATTTTTCTACGTTATTTCCATCCCGCAAGACACGAAGGCGTATATGCCCTGTCGGTACCATTTCTTGCGCTTCTCATGATCCCATTTCTTCACTGAGCGAGTCACCACTTCATCATACTCAAAACGTGTGCCTCGAATGGCATCTTTCAATGGCACACACAAATGGAAGTCTGAGGAAGATATGTCAGGGCTGTAGAGTGGATGGGGTAACCCTGTCCAACTTTGTTTAGTGATATGTTCCAAAGTCCTCTACCATGTGCGAGGCCGAGCATTATCATATTGAATCAAACAATAACCTGAGTTGTTATGATGCCGAAGTCGCTGAAAGCGCTTCTAGTTTGGCTGATGTGTTCACATATGCTTCAGAATTAATGGCGCTGCCTCTTGGCATCACGAATGGGCACATTATTAGGCTGCCGTGAATGGCCTCCCAAAACGCTGCAAATCTTGGAGCTCTGCCTAATCGCTTTTCGTAATGGCCTCACGCTCTTTGCTCAGCGACTAACGGTACTTTTGTAGATTGCTAGCGCCATAAACCGCACACAAACATCTGTGAATGTCCCAAACAGTTTCTCTCTCCGCTGTGACAAAGTCAGTGACGACACTCTGCTTGTAACGTACATGAATTATGGACGCGATTTTAAAACACTGCAACAGCTATGCTATCTATCGGGGAAACGGAAAATTTGCACGCGCGTTCTGGAAACTTCAAATGATGCATACCTAAAAATTTGCGTTTAGACCACTGTTGGCTGAGAAAAGAAATGTAGTGCATTACTTTCTGGGTGACCACCGTAGATAAAACCTGACCTTAGCAATAGGCAGTACACGTGAGGGCACGTAATTATATATTAGTGCTTAATACCGTTCAGTCTTGTATCGACCGACATACTGAAGTAAGTACAGCTTTTTTTTAAAATGTAACAGTGTGTTTTTAATGTCATTCGAAAGATTTCGTGAGTGAGTACTGCGATATAAAGCTTGTTAATGTTGTAAGTGAAACAGAGGAACGTGGAAAAACTGAGACAGGAGGCGGGGCTACTATTTGCTGGTGCAGTGTACACACAGACACGTGGCGCTGTCATTTCGGGGTCTATAGCTGCATGCAGTAATCTCACAAGCTGATTCAGCAGACGGAAAAATGTTAGCATATTTCTCAGTTACGTCTGCATCTACATGATTACTCCGCAATTCTAAATTAAATGCCTGTTAGAGGGTTCACTGAACTACCTTCAAGTTATTTCTCTACCGTTCCAATCTCGAACGAAGTGGGGGAATAACGAACACTCCAGCCTTTCCGTGCGAGTTCTGATACCTCGCATTTTATTACACTGCTCATTGCAACTGGTATAGCTGTGCGCCAGCAAATTATTTCCGCATTCAGAAGAGAAAGTAGGTGATTAAACTGTCATGAGGTAACGCCTTTATTTTAATGATTGGGACACCAGTTCGCGTATCACATCCGTGGTGCTCTCTCCTGAAATTTGCCGATAATACAAAACGAACTACCCTTCTTTGACCTTTTTCGATGTCCTCCGTGAGTCGTATTTAACGTTCATCTCACGCCGCACAGCAATACTCCAGAAGAATATAGACAAGTGTTGTGCAGGTAGTCTCTTTAGTAAACCTGATGCAGCTTCTTCTAAGTGTTCTGCCAAAAAATCACAGCCTTTGATTTGCTTTCCCCAGAAAATTTTCTGGACGGTCCTTCTGATTTCAATTATTCGTAACTGTAAGCCATAAGTGATTAGTTGAATTTTAGATTTGTATCATTTTTTCGTGTAGCCAAAATTTGATGGATTTTTTTGGTACTCGTATGGATGACTTTTCATTATCTGGAGTTAATTTTCATTATTCGCACCATACAGATATCTTTCAACTGGGCCGGACGCTGTGGCTGAGCTGTTCTAGGCGCTTCAGTTCGGAGCCGCGCTGCTGCTAAGGTCGCAGGTTCGAATCCTGCCTCGGGCTTGGATGTACGTGATGTCCTTAGGTTAGTTAGGTTTAAGTAGTTCTTAGTCTAGGGGGCTGATGACCTCAGGTGTTAAGTCCCATAGTGCTTAGAGACATTTGAACCATCTTCCAACTGGTTTCGATCAACTGATTATTTTGCGAGACGGTAAAGGAAAGCATCATCCGCAAACAATCTAAGTCGGCTGCTCAGATTGTCTCCTAAATTGTTTATATAGATTAGGAACAGCAGAGAAACGTTAGATATCACTTCTGTTTGACTCGATGACGTTCCATCAATTGTTACGAACTGAGACCTCCCTGACAGGCAATCACGAATCCAGTCACACAAGTGAGACTCCACAGGCACAAAATTTGATTAGCAGTCACTAATGAGGAACGATATATGGACTCAGTTTCAGATCCCCTGTCTATACCATTCATTACTTCATCTAAATAAAGAGCTAACTGAGTCTCACAATACTTTTGGAGTCCAGCCAATTTACTAGCGGAGCTTTTGTTGATTTACTGCTAATTATGTGAAGGTTTATTACTACATTCAACCCGTGTTTCTGTCAGGTTGGCATCTGAGAAGTGTGTAAAACTTATTTTGATGTCGAAACATGTAAATCTCGGAGCAGGGCAACAGAACTATGTGAAAACTTAATGTTGGACGGAAATGTGTGGGGTTCACGCTACATAGTTCTAAATGCAGACTAGCCAATACATCAGACTATTCGTGTGCAAGAAACCAATCTGTTTCCTATCAAATTTACGTACAGAATTCGACTGCAAAACAAAATGACCCGGGTTAAAATGTTGGCCCTGTATATTGCTACTCTTTAATTTTAGTTATAGGAGTTTTCTGGACTGCAACCGTATCATATCTACTTCTTGCCACAATATTTCGACTGGCAACTGTTCAGCCATCTTCAGGTGTCCGCCACTGGAGACAGTTACTTCACGGTGTCGGCGTTATAACAAATATTGGCGCGGAGACGCATGTGCCTTGGCAGTGTCCTATATCGAAGTCTACGCCCTCTGCGGTTATTGTTCCATCTGTGGTGCACAGGTCATTGCGCAGGGGTGAAGCTACATATCCGCCCTCTGTCGGAACGCGGACTCGCTGCGCTAAAAGCAAACAAACCACAAATTCCATACTGAACTCTTCTCCAAAATTCATCGCATACCTTGGGTCCCAAAGCCTCCTTAACGCCTCACTCTACCACACCCAGAAGTAAACCACCTCAACCTTCCCAAAACCCTTCCACACTCCCCGCACTGATCTCAAAAGTCGGCCTTGACATCACAGATGAGGAAGTGGCATCTGAACTGAACAACCTCCCGGATTTAGAAGTCCTAAAAGCCCTACAGATCAATAATGACCTCGGTCCCACTCGCCTCGTCTTTATGAAGATGGTTCAAATGGTTCAAATGGCTCTGAGCACTATGGGACTCAACTGCTGCGGTCATTAGTCCCCTAGAACTTAGAACTAGTTAAACCTAACTAACCTAAGGACATCACAAACATCCATGCCCGAGGCAGGATTCGAACCTGCGACCGTAGCGGTCTTGCGGTTCCAGACTGCAGCGCCTTTAACCGCACGGCCACTTCGGCCGGCTATGAAGATGGTATCTGTTCTTTCGGACATATACCATTAGTGATCTAGCAACCCTCGAAGAACGAAATTACAATGAATTCTAGACCATTAGCTGCTCACAGGCGTTGATAAATATCAACGGGGACAGTTGAAAATGTGTGCCCCGACCGAGACTCGAACCTGGGATCTCCTGCTGACATCGCAGTCGCTCTACCTCACTGAGCCATCGTGGACACAGAGGACAGTGCGACTGCAGGGACTTATCTCTGGCACGCTCTACGTGATACCCACACTTCCAACTTACTGTCCACAAACTACATTTGTAGTGCCCCTGCCAAATATACTCATTACTCGCGGTAGTCAATCTACCGATTCCCGTAAGAGTTTGAGCATTGTGAGTGCGTCCACACTGAAGAAGACCATTGGCCGGTAAACTTTATCTATACGAAGATGACATCTGTTCTTTCAGACATATACCTTTAGCGATCTTGCAGCTCGCGAAGAATGAAATTTCAATGCATTCTAGACCATTAGCTGCTTACAGCCGTTGATAAATATCAACGGGGACAGTTGAAAATGAGTCCAAAAGAACAGATACCATCTACGTATAGACAAGGCTTACCAGCCAATGATCTTCTTCATTGTGGATGCACTCACATTTCTCAAACTCTTACGGAAATCGGTAGATTGACTACCGCGACTAATGAGTATAGTGGGCAGGGGCACTACAAATGTAGTGTGTGGACAGTAAGTTGGAAGTGTAGGTCTGACGGGGAGTGTGTCACAGATAAGTCCCTGTAGTAGTACTATCCTCTGTGTCCTCGGTGGCTCAGTCGTATAGAACGTCTGCCATGTAAGCAGGAGATCCCGGTTTCGAGTACCGGTCGGGGCACACATTTTCAACTTTCCCTGTTGATATTTATCAGTGCCTGTAAGCAGCTAATGGTCTGGAAATCATTGTAATTTCACGCCTCGTCTGTGTCTTCTCTGAATCAGCCACTACCATAGACTTTCCCCTTAAAGATAGAGCCCTGATGTACCACAACCGCCACAGTGTGAACCTTCAGAATCCCGTCCTCAGTGGTATTATTGCCAAAATGCCGCATTTACGATTATCATCTTACTGCAGATTGTAAAAACCCACCTATCTGTCCTCGCTGCAAAGCCTTCCATTTTCTTAAACAGTGCCCTAACCTAGCATCCCCTCCTACCTGAAACACCTGCAATTACTCCCAGTCCACTTGCTCTGTGAAATGCAAAGATAAGCCACAATTTCCAAATCTGAGCTACTGTCCCAACCCATCCCATTGATAGCCCTACTCATCCCAACAATTCCCTGTGCCCAGCTGCCACTGCTGAAGATATTATCAGATTCACTACAATCGTCCTCCAAAACATCCGTCCATCTGAACGTCCAAATACCATCTAACAAATCCACAAATCCTCCAGCAAATCTTCCTTGTCCACTCCACCAACACCCAGGCTACCTACGCCCACAACCAAGTTCACTTCATTTCCACCTGCCTCAGCACTCTTGTCTAAACCTCCTCAGACCTTCATCCACATAAAGCACTCTTAGCCTTTATAGTAGCGTGACAGCACCACAAAATTCTGAACCACACCATCTGCACCCTCCCTGCCAATAAACACCTTTAATTCATACCCTATTACAACACAATATCCATACATTTATCCTTAATGAAACATTCCTCCAACCCTATCACACCATCCACACCTCTCCCTACATCACTACACAGATAATCCTTTTCTCTTGGCCAGAGGCGATGCTGCAATTGGCCACAACAAGAACATCACTGTTCAGCCACAACCCATACACAATACTCCCTCCGTACACCTTAACCTTACCCTCTTTTTTCCACACCCCTACATCTGATCTAATAACCCCATCCTGTTTGACTTCATCACCGACATATATCGTACATTTTCCACCTGGATTACTGACGCAGACCTCAACATCCATAGCAGATCCCCTGCAGATCTCCAGCAGTGACATTGTTCCCATCACACACCACATTCATCCTGAAAGCAACACCACCAATCTCCTTGGACGCCTCATTGCAGAAGTCCTAGATCCCATTGGAAGTAGCCACCCACATGAACTCCTCACCATACCCCCCACACAACCTCATCCCTGTGCATTGCATCCGAATCTCCAGCCAAAAGTTATCCAAGACCACCCCAGTACCAGCTGGAATGCCTATCAGAAATCCACAGAAACCCAGACTGGAAGCCACCCCCTGTCCTTCCAGCAACCTGATAATATCCCTCATGCTGTCTCCTTCCAGGAGCAGAACTTGTCATCTACATCTACATCTACATCTATACTCCGCGAGCCACCTTACGGTGTGTGGCGGAGGGTACTTATTGTACCACTATCTGATCCCCCCTTCCCTGTTCCATTCACGAATTGTGCGTGGGAAGAACGACTGCTTGTAAGTCTCCGTATTTGCTCTAATTTCTCGGATCTTTTCGTTGTGATCATTACGCGAGATATATGTGGGCGGTAGTAATATGTTGCCCATCTCTTCCCGGAATGTGCTCTCTCGTAATTTAGATAATAAACCTCTCCGTATTGCGTAACGCCTTTCTTGAAGTGTCCGCCACTGGAGCTTGTTCAGCATCTCCGTAACGCTCTCGCGCTGACTAAATGTCCCCATGACGAATCGCGCTGCTTTTCGCTGGATCATGTCTATCTCTTCTATTAATCCAACCTGGTAAGGGTCCCATACTGATGAGCAATACTCAAGAATCGGACGAACAAGCGTTTTGTAAGCTACTTCTTTCGTCGATGAGTCAAATTTTCTTAGAATTCTTCCTATGAATCTCAACCTGGCGCCTGCTTTTCCCACTATTTGTTTTATGTGATCATTCCACTTCAGATCGCTCCGGATAGTAACTCCTAAGTATTTTACGGTCGTTACCGCTTCCAATGATTTACCACCTATGGAATAATCGTACTGGAATGGATTTCTGCCCCTATGTATGCGCATTATATTACATTTATCTACGTTTAGGGAAAGCTGCCAGCTGTCGCACCATGCATTAATCCTCTGCAGGTCCTCCTGGAGTACGTACGAGTCTTCTGATGTTGCTACTTTCTTGTAGACAACCGTGTCATCTGCAAATAGCCTCACGGAGCTACCGATGTTGTCAACTAAGTCATTTATGTATATTGTAAACAATAAAGGTCCTATCACGCTTCCCTGCGGTACTCCCGAAATTACCTCTACATCTGCAGATTTTGAACCGTTAAGAATGACATGTTGTGTTCTTTCTTCTAGGAAATCCTGAATCCAATCACAAACCTGGTCCGATATTCCGTAAGCTCGTATTTTTTTCACTAAACGTAAGTGCGGAACCGTATCAAATGCCTTCCTGAAGTCCAGGAATACGGCATCAATCTGCTCGCCTGTGTCTACGGCACTGTGAATTTCTTGGGCAAATAGGGCGAGCTGAGTTTCACATGATCAGACGCTATATCCGCCCACGTCCCTGACAAGACCGTATATCCGCACCATCCCTCCCACCCCTACAATCCCTACAACTCCTAGAGAATCCCATCGTACATACCATTCCTTCTTTGGAGACAATGATAAATTCACATGCCACAGGCAAATACAAAGACTTATGAGGAATTTACTAACTGCGAAAAAACAGCGGGACTGGCATCAGACGTACACCAAACTCAATGTTACACTCCCCATTAACTCTCCCAAGTACTAAAAAGCATTCCATCGACTCACTGACTATAACCCCATACCTTACTATCCGCTTTTCCACGATAACCATCCCTTACCTGACAACCTGAGCAAAGCTAACTACTTTGCATCCTATCTGTCTGAGCTCTTCTCCATCCCTGAGGACTCACCTCCCATTCCTGACGACCCACATTTTACTTTCTTTTCCCTACCCTCCATGAACGTACAAAAACCGTTGTCCCGCCCATGGCTCCCAACTTCCAGTACTTGGGCAACATATCACACACAGAATAAAGTACATCAATTCCAGCAAACGGCATAAAGCAAGTACTCCAAAAAAAAATGCAACACTTCGCCCTGTCATGACTGCATTACCTGTAGACACCTCAAAGAATGCCCCCTCTCCTTTCTCATTATCCTTGCGACTCTTTACACCAAAATCCTCTCGACAGACTTCTACCCTCAACAATGGAAAATATCCAAAATCCTACATTTTCTCAAATCCCAAAAATCTCCTATTCATACCTCCTCCAACAGCTCCATCAGCCTCATCTCAATGGTTACAAAGGTCTTTGAATCCACCATTTCCCGGCGCATACATCAACACTTGAACCAACACCAGCTTCTTCCCATTACCCATTGTGGCTTTCGTCCCAGTTTCTCCTCTGATGACCATCTCCAGCACCTCACCAATATTTTATTCCACCAACTTAACTCCCATGAACCCGCTGTTTTGGTCTCCCTCGACCTAGAAAGCACCCCTATCCGTGTATGGCATTCTGGTCTCCTTTTCAAACTCCAGACAAATGCATTTTCAGTTACCTATGTATGCCTAATTGCGTTCGTCCTGTCTAATCATCCATCCTTCGTCACTATTAACAATACCAATTCCCATACCTCCCATCCCTCTACAGGAGTGCCCAAAGATTCTGTCCTCTCTTCTCTCCTTTATCTCCTCTACATCGACGATATGCGCAAACCACCCCCAAAAAGTCCATCAATTTCAGTACACCGACGACACCGCTTTTCTTGCCTTCTAACCAGCACTTCAGAAATCCCAACGATCCCTCCTTTGAAAAGTTCACTATTCCATTTATAAAACCTATTTGCGACAATACCTAGACTAATGAAAAAATTAACAGTATAAGCGTCAACAAAACTGCGTGCCCGTTTGTGTACTATTATTTGCCGCTTGTTTGATTATCTTGAAAATTTCACGAAATAAAGGGGATATAATACCTTACACGACTCAAACAGCACGTAGGGTGTTCGAGGAAGAATGGGCAGTTTTCAGCGACATGATCATTCGAAGCAAAAAAAAAAAAAAATCCAATAAATATGGACAGTAAAGTGCATATCTTAAGAGCTATGACCGCTCCTTCATCTTCGCTGCTGTGAAACACATCTTCCCTACTGAACAAGTACTCGTAGCTCTTGTAGTGCCCATATTTACTATACAATTTTTTCTTGCATCGCTCTCTAACACGCTCTCTAACACCTAGTTTCAAAATATGGAAAGCAATGACCTTGCAATATAAAATATTTGTTTTGAAGTATCGAAAATGAAATGCTCATAGCTTTTAAGGTATGCATTTTAGTGCTCATGTTTAGTAGACTTTTTGCTTCGAATGATCGTTCCTCTTACATTACTGAATACTGACCACTCCTCCTTCTAATCACATAGTATTTACGGAAATTTAACCTTTGGTCTGATCCTGGAAAGTTTGAGGATACTATTACATTATTGTACACACATCAAAAAAAGGTTTGCATCACCTCGGTTCCGAGAGTTCCGGAACCTGTACAGAAAATTGGAATAGAGATCAACATAAACATCATTTCCGCCCTTTTCGTTGCTCATGAAAACCACACATTGCATGTTGTACCACCATACAGCGAACCTTTAGAGGTGGTAGTCCAGATTGCTGTACACACCGGTACCTCTAATACCCAGTAGCACCCACTCTCGCAAAAATTCAGGCCTGTATTCGTCGTGGCATACCATCCACAAGTTCATCAAGGCACTGTTGGTCGAGATTGTCCCACTCCTCAACGGCGATTTGGCGTAGATCCCTTAGAATAGTAGGTGGGTCACGTCGTCTATAAACAGCCCTTTCCAATCTATCCCAGGCGTGTTCCATAGGGTTCATGTCTAGAGAACAGGCTGGCCACTCTAGTCGAGCGATGTCGTTATGCTGAAGGAATTCATTCACAAGATGTGCACGTTGGGGTCGCCAATTGTCGTCCATGAAGACGAATGCCTCGCCAGTATGGTGCCGATATGGTTGCACCATCGGTCGGAGGATGCCATTCACGTATCGTACAGCCGTTACGTCGCCTTCCATGACTACCAGCGGCGTACGTCGGCCCCACATAATGCCACCCCAAAAGAGCAGGGGACATCCACCGTGCTGCACTCTCTTGGCAGCTTGTCCAAGGTGTTTAGCCTGACCAGGTTGTCTCCAAACACGTCTCCGACGGTTGTCCGGTTGAACGCATATGTGACACTCATCGGTGAAGTGAATGTGATGCCAGTCCTGTGCGGCCCATTCAACATGTTGTTGGGCCCACCTGTACCTCACTGCATGGTGTCGTGGTTGCAAAAATTGACCTCGCCCTGGACGTCGGGAGTGAAGTTGCGAATCATGCAGCCTGTTGCGCACAGTTTGAGTCGTAACATGATGTTCTGTGGCTGCACGAAAAGCATTATTCAACATGGTGGCGTTGCTGCCAGGGTTCCTCCCAGCCATAATGCGTAGGTAGCGGACATCCATTGGAGTAGCAGCCCTTGGGCGGCCTGAGCGAGGCATGTCATCGACAGTTCCTGTCTCTCTGTATGTCCTCCATGTAAGAATAAAATCGCTTTGCAGAATGAGATTTTCACTCTGCAGTGGAGTGTGGGCTAATATGAAACTTTCTGGCAGATTAAAACTGTGTTCCGGACCGAGACTCGAACTCGGGACCTTCGCCTTTCGCGGGAAAGTGCTCTAACCAACTGAGCTACCCAACCACGACTAACTCCCCGTCCTCACAGACGAGGTACTGGATTAACATCGCTTTGGTTCATTCTGAGACGCCTGGACACTTCCCTTGCTGAGAGCCGTTCCTGGCACAAAGTAAAAATGCGGACGTGATCGAACTGCGGTATTGACCGTATAGGCATGGTTGAACTACAGACAACACGAGCTGTGTACCACCTTCCAAGTGGAACGACTGGAACTGATCGGCTGGCGGACTCCCTCTGTCTAATAGGCGCTGCTCACGCATGGTTGTTTACATCTTTGGGCGAGTTTAGAGTCAAAGTTACTGTGTCTCTGATTCAACATCCATAGTCAACGTCTATCTTCAGGAGTTCTGGGAACTGAGGTGATGCAAAACTTTTTTTGATGTGTGTATTAGAGTGGCATCAGTTGACTGCAGGATTAATTAGTCTCTCCTACCTAAGTAATTTTATAAAACTACTTGAGAGTAGCGAAGTGAAGACATGACGAGCAGAACGGTGACATATGCTCAGCTGTAGACAACGCAAATGAATTGCAACATTTCATTGGTAGGATGCTGAAAACTACTGTTTAATAAACAAACAGATTGCTTTCGAAACACATGTACTGCCCATGCTTGAACAAACTCAAGTACACTGCCTAACAAGAAAGGTGAAGTATCCATAAAACATGGTCGCATATCAATGTTACTTAATACGTGAACACACCATCGATGGGTATGATTTTAATTGCAATTCCCTGTAGCAGAACGGTCACCAAACTGTTGTGGTGTTGTTCGCGTATAGTGTTGTTACAAAGCCTGATAGAGTATATAAGGGTTGTGAGCAGTGTCAGATGCTGAGTGGTCACTGAAGGTCACAGAGATGCCGTGTATTCGTATGAGATAGCGTTATCAGCAGCTGACAAAGGTTGATAGGGACCTCATTGTGAGTCTTTATTTGGCCAGCTGGCCGAATCGCGTAATATCGAGCACTGTAAGCAACTGACAGAGTTTGATAGGTGCCCCATTGTCGGTTTCTATTTCGGTAGCTGATCGAATCGTGCGATCGATTTGCCCTCCATTTGGGTGTGACAGTGACCCGGCGATGGACTGCATGGCAACGCGTCGTCAAGGTTTCTGTCGACCATGTCTGACCACCACAAGGAAGGACCGCCATTTTGTGCACCAAGAACACTGTAACTGCTTCACATTTGCCTGTCCCATATCAGAACGAGTAATGGAGTCCCTGAAACATTCTGTATCGACACGTACAATTGGCCCTCGACCAGCAGCTGCCGGACTAGGGAATTAGTCCCATATGTAAGCTGCAGTTAACAGCATAACACTTAAGGCTGAGTTTTGTCGTGACTGAGAAGCGTGGATAGATAAAAAATTGCATAGCATTGTTTTCAGCAACGAATCGTTGTTCTGCCAATACACCGGATGACCATCTTCAGCGAGTGTGGCGGTGACCTGGGGAGAGGTCCCGTTCTACCAATGTTCTGGAGAGGCAAAGCGATGTTATTCCCTGCGTCATGGTGTGAGGAGCGATCGGGAATGACTTCAGGCCACAGCTGATAGTGATCGCAGGAACGCTGACAGCACAATGGTAGGACACGGTCGTCTTGTGCCCTCATGTACTACATCTCATGTACTGCATTGAGGTAGTAACATAATGCCATTTTTGATAGCACAATGGTCGTCCCCAGATGGCTCGTGTCTTCATGAATTGTCTGGATGAAGCTGAGGTACTCCTGTGACCAGCAAGATCCCCAGACAGATCTGTCCCCAATCGGAACGTGTGGGACCACATTGGATGTCAACTTTATGCCAGTGCCACATCCAGGGTACCTAGGACTAATTGCCCTGTTCTGGGGCAGCTTACCGTAGGAGAGGATTCAACGGCTCTACGACACACTTCGGAACCGAACTGGTCCATGCATCCAGGACAGAAGGGGTGCAACGTCATATTCACAAGTATGTTTATGCTGCTCAGTTCTTTGTAAATTTAACCTGATTTTGTAATCAGTGAAATAAGGTCGCATATCCTCTCAACCCGTGAAATCCCTTTCATTCTCCCTCGTCTGGGGGTGCTTCATGTGTTTTGAGGCACAACAAACAGAGGTCCTCTGAGAGTATAAAAAAATCATGGTGCAAATGGTCATAGATTCGTTTTGTTGTCAAGATAATGTTACCGAAATGTTGAATAATTTTATGTGGCGGACATCTGATAATCAGTTCCCATCACGCGGGAACCTGTTTACAGAAATTCAATAATCGTCTTTCAGGGCAGAAACAATTAATATTCTTCATCCCTTACATATCTATGCAGTGAAGATGGTTCAAAAATGGCTCTGAGCACTATGGAACTTAACTTCTGAGGTCATCAGTTCCCTAGAACTTAGAACTACTTAAACGTAACTAACATAAGGACATCACGTACATCCATGCCCGAGGCAAGATTAGAACCTACGACCGTAGTGGTCGCGTGGTTCCAGACTGTAGCGCCTAGAACCGCTCTGCCACCCCGGCCGCCACAGTGAAGATGGTGCAGGTAAAATCAGGTAGATAATATCTGACACAAAGGATTATAAGTAGACGTTCTTCCGGTGCTCCAACGCAAAAGTAACGAGTAGGCACATTAAGATGCAGTACAACAAAAAATTCTCTCTACCACTCACTTCACAGTGATTCTTAGACTATAATTGTAGATGTAGGCTCAAAATACAAGTACACTCTACGTAAAAAACGAAGCACCAAGAAAGGAAGTATCCGAATGGGACGGAAATCAGTAGATGTACATGTACAGGGAACAAATGCTTACAATTTCAGAAAAATTAACTGCTTCATCAAGAGAAAGAGCTTCACAGATAGAGCAAGTGAAACACATGTTCGTTCATCTCTATCCCTTATGCAAGCAGTAATTGACAGAGTTGTTGGTGTCCTCCTGACGGACTGACGGGTACTGTGGCAAATTATGTCCAATTGGCGCATTAGATCGTCAAAGTCCGAGATGACTGGAGGGCCCTATTTATAATGCTCCAAACTTTATCAGTTGTGAAACGATCCGGCGGCCATGAGGCCCAAGCTACCGTTTGGCAAGCACGAAGATAAGTTGTAGAAAACCTTTCAGTGTGCGGGAGTGTATTAATCTTGCTGAAATGTAAGCCCGGGATGGCTTGACATGAAGGGCAAGAAAACAGGGCGTTGAATATTATGAACGTGCCGCTGTGTGGTAAGTGTGCCGCTGATGACAACCAAAGCAGTCCTGCTATGAAACAAAATGGCGCCTTCTACCATCGCTCCTGGTTGTCGGGCCGTGTGCAGGGTGACAGACAGGTTGGCGCTCCACAACTTTCTACGTCGTCTCCAGATTCGCCTTGGGCCTCAAATGCCATCGACTAGAGTAGAATTGCCTTCAGTGATGAGCCCCGCTTCGTGCTGAGCCACGATAACCAGCGAAAATGTCTCTGGAGACGCCCCAGACAAAGGTGGAATACCAATCGGACTGACGCCCACCATATGGTCCGACATTCATGAGTGAAGGTCTGGGGTGTTTCAATGGTTTCCTATGTCTCACCTCCCTCCCCTCACCCCCTCACCCCTACGCTGGGTGCTAGATACGTTTTACCCCCAGTGCGTTTCCAAAATGATATGATCACCTTTGATTGATTTTAACACATATTCACACTTATGATACGCCAATCCTCTCCTATGTCTCACGTCCCTCCCCCCACCCCCTCCCTCGCCCCTATACTGAGTGCTAGATAAGTTTTACCCCCAGTGCGTTTCCAATATGATAAGAAGACCACGTTTGATTGATTTTAACGCATATTCACACATACGGCAACCCTCTCCTATCTCTACCCCCATCCATTCACACACCCGTAGGGATCAACTGTCATCAGGAATGTCATCATTCAGCCTAGTAAAACTACAAACCATCAAAAAAATGGTTCAAATGGCTCTGAGCACTATGGGACTCAACTGCTGTGGTCATTAGTCCCCTAGAACTTAGAACTACTTAAACCTAACTAACCTAAGGACATCACACACACCCATGCCCGAGGCAGGATTCGAACCTGCGACCGTAGCAGCAGCACGGCTCCTGACTGGAGCGCCTAGAACCGCACGGCCACCGCGGCCGGCTACAAACCATCGATACGACACTTACACCTGCCGATTTTGATTATTTTAACATGTAATCCACCCCTCGCTGCCATGCATCGCATTTTTTTTTTTTTGTTCTAGTGTGCAGGTCATGAGGCAATCTTGCGTATCTCAAAGTTTTCAACAGTTCAGTACGTGTCTGTTATTTCTGCATTAACTACTGCATTAATTCATCGTCGTAGGGGAGATGGTTTAACCTACAGCAAAGCGTAGGCTATCTAGGAAAACACAGATTTTTTTGGTCGGTACTTCTGTCTCGTGACTGATTTTAGAATCAGGTGAAGGAATGAGCATTAGACACTGCTGTAAGCAGTTTCCGCCATTTTCTAGAGTTTTTGTTGAGATAATGTTTCGTGCAGGATTTGTAAGTATTTCACGTTCACACATTTAAGTGCTGCGTAATATATTATACCTATTGGGAATACGTTGTTAATTCTTCAGGTACAGAATTTTATGGTGAATAAAAAGCTATACAGCGTGTTACAAAAAGGTACGGCCAAACTATCAGGAAACATTCCTCACACACAAAGAAAGTAAATATGTTATGTGGACATGTGTCCGGAAACGCTTACTCATTTTCTTACTTCACTTCAAATCACATTAATCATGGAATGGAAACACACAGAAACAGAACGTACCGGCGTGACTTCAAATACTTTGTTACAGGAAATGTTCAAAATGTCCTCCGTTAGCGAGGATACATGCATCCACCCTCCGTCGCATGGAATCCCTGATGCGCTGATGCAGCCCTGGAGAATGGCGTATTGCATCATAGCCGTCCACAATACGAGCACGAACAGTCTCCACATTTGGTAACAGGGTTGCGTAGACAAGAGCTTTCAAATGCCCCCGTAAATGAAAGTCAAGAGAGTTGAGGTCAGGAGAGCGTGGAGGCCATGGAATTGGTCCGCCTCTACCAATCCATCGGTCACCGAATCTGTTGTTGAGAAGCGTACGAACGCTTCGACTGAAATGTGCAGGAGCTCCATCGTGCATGACCCACATGTTGTGTCGAACTTGTAAAGGCACATGTTCTAGCAGCACAGGTAGAGTATCCCGTATGAAATCATGGCGGTGAATTGAGGAAGTACGGTACATTCTGACGAAACTAAAATGAGCTCTAACATTGAAATTAAGCGTTTCCGAACACGTGTCCACATAACATCTTTTCTTTATTTGTGTGTGAGGAATGTTTCCTGAAAGTTTGGCCGTGCCTTTTTCTAACACCCTGTATATTTCGAAATATTTGTATAATACTGGACACTTAAGTCATACTTCGTCATCGTGCATCAGCCTGTGCCATAAAACATAAGAACCTCTTTTATCATTAAACATATGATACTAACAAATGAACTGAATTTCTTTAGTGTCCTAACAATTTCGCCTGCCTTCCAACTAAGCATTTTTGTTGGTTTTCAACAGCCTCTCTTTCAATATCTATTTTACCTGTCGAAAGATAACCGTACTGTGGGAATTAAACAAAGTTTCTTACAATAAACCCAGCAGTGCACGACAGATGAAAGTTAACCGCATTATTGGGGAGGAGAGAAAACTATGCTTTTGCCTGTACTTTCTTCAAACCCTCTGACAACGCTCGTACTTCTGCTTTACGCAGCCCTCGTGATTTTTGTGGATTTTCTTGTTCTTACTGGCCCACAACCAGGCGGAAACCGACACCTGACATCGGCATTAATAAAAGAGGTAGTCATGGCAACTAGCACTGAATGGAAATGGCGCAACGGATAACTGGGGCAGGGGTACTTGGGAGCGCTTCCTAGAGAACAGAGCGTGTCCTATTTTGCACGTTACTAAGCAAGGGGCTGAAGGGCTCACACGCTCATGTGTGGGTCCCTGCGTTCTATATTTTTTAATTTTATCTATAAATGAATTCTCTTTAGATTAACTTCATTGTGATTTCAGGGTGTGTTAAAAATTGGTGATCATTCATAACCTATTTATTTTAAATAAAATTATTCCAGTTTACAACAGTTACAGTAATTATTCCAATTTATAGAGATTAGAGTTTTCAACGTATAGCTTCACTATCTTGTATGCTAATCTACACGCACATTATTGTTTTACGGAGAAGACGGAATTGCGTTTGGCCAAAATGTGAACCACCAAATTCTACCATTACTTTACATAGAACATCCACTATGTGAGAGGAGGATAACGGACAGACTGAGGACCAGACACATTAACACAGGGGATTAAAGGAGTTTAGCGGAGCGATATCTGTTTTGTCGCTATTTGAAACTCGTGCCCTTCGGAAACGAACGATCGACCACGTGGAATTACAGCTCATCCAACTACAAAGGGAGTGGAAACGGCAATCAATTTAACTATTCCGTGGGGCGGCGAATTACGATGTGACCGTTCGATGCTATAATTTGGCTACCCTTCATCCACATCCACTATTACTAGCATGGGGCACACCAAGTATTCTAAGACTCCTTCGCACAAAGAAACATTTTTACGGTTCAATTTTTCGACCAAAATAAATCATTCGCGTTTGAATATACTTCGTTGCACTCGATTTACGCGATAAAGTCTATACATTGGAACTATTGATGAAACTCTGTAGCATACGACACCCCGTGGCTTTGTACAAAGGATGGGAGCCTACTCTGTTTCCACACAAAATTTCCGAAATAAACGAGAAAGAAATCATTGCGTATATTCGTTTCCCTACATAATCTGAAGCTGGAAATAAAAAGAATCGTTTCGAATATTCAAATAGTTTTCTTCCTGAGACAGATGCACTGAGGGCACGTCTGCTCACTTACCCGTCTTCTGTAGAACTCCCAGAATGTGGCGGGCACCCGGAGGTCTTGCTGGGTCCCGATGGAGGGGATGGCCGAACCGCTTGGCAGGTGACCAACCTCTCCACCCCAAATCTTATGATACTAGAACGTCTTTGACTTCGACCTGCCTGTGCTGTATCTCTGATCCCCTACCCAGGAGTAAGTTTGGCACTACTACACTACAGAACTACTTCTGCTGTTCACCAAGTTGTATTTGGCCACGCTTTATGGAAAGGTGGGAGCAGGCTTGGGAATGTTCTCGTGCATGATTCACATTCAAGTACAAGTAATACGTGATACACGACATATATAAAAATGTGTAATGAAGCCTAACACATTGTCTATCCGAACACAAGCGGTTCCGCTGCACCCGCGTCCGGCCGCGTCGTGCAGTAAATTGGCGGCGGAGGCGCCTCAGTCTGTATTCCCGGTGCGAGCGAGCAGCGAAACCTGCTGCTTATGGAGCGGTAACTACTGTACCGGTTCACTGTGACTGGATTTTCAGCATACTTCCCGTTAATTTAATTTCGCTTCCTGGTTATTGGTATGTAGCTCAAAAATAATGTAACAGATACAGACAAATACAGTACTGACTCGATTTTCTTGATAACCAATCTTATAAATTTCAATCTTATATTTGTTCCCAGGTACATGACCTTAAAACATGGCCGGCCGAAGTGGCCGTGCGGTTAAAGGCGCTGCAGTCTGGAACCGCAAGACCGCTACGGTCGCAGGTTCGAATCCTGCCTCGGGCATGGATGTTTGTGATGTCCTTAGGTTAGTTAGGTTTAACTAGTTCTAAGTTCTAGGGGACTAATGACCTCAGCAGTTGAGTCCCATAGTGCTCAGAGCCATTTGAACCTTAAAACATGTTTTCTCTGGAGCAATTTTTGTAATTTCGGAAAAACACTGGAGCACACAAAGGGAATACCATCATTTAAAATGGAATAAGAAAATCTCTGAAACTTCTGTTACAGGGCTGGCCAGAGACGAAGGTGTGAAAAGTGAACCAAGGAACACCACACTTACTTGTATGGTTTGCTGGCATGATCTTCTTCTACAGATCCTTAGTAATCAGAATAAAATATTAATGTACTGTTTGAACGTCTACCTAACATGGACGAATTAAAATTGGACCTAACGCAAATTGTAGAGAAAAGAATAAAATTGGAACGTGAATGATAATTTTCCTCCGCAAGTACATTCTCTTGTCGATATAGTCGTACACTTCACTTAAGTCTTAACACACACACACTCACACACACACACAAACTCAAACGTAGATACACCATGTACCTATATGCACTCCAAAATAAGAGAGAGAGTGAGAGAGAGAGAGAGAGAGAGAGAGACCCACAACAAAGGAATTAGCCGAATGGTAGGAAGATTGGTAGATGCGATGTGTATGTACAGACAAAGAAATGACTACAATTTCAGAAAAAGGGTTGATTTATCAAAGAGAGAAAGCTTCATAAATTCAACAAGTGAAAAAGGCGTTGATCCATCTCTGGTCCTTACGCAAGCAGTTATTCGGCTTGGCATTGATTGCTAGAATTGTTGCATGTCCTCGTGAGGGATATCGTGACAGATTCTGTCCAACTGGCGCGTTAGATGGTCAGAATCCCGAGCTAGTTGGAGGCATCTGTCCATAATGCTCCAAACGTTCCCAATTGGGGTGGGGGGGGGGGGGGAGACCCGGGATTTCGCCGGCCAAGTTAGGGCTTGGCAAGCACGAAGACAAGCAGTAGAAACTCTCGTTGTGTGTGATTGGCCATCATCTTGCAGAAATGCTGAAATATAAGCCCACAATGGTTTACCATTAATGGCAAGAAAACGGGGCGACGAATATCATCGACGTACTGCTGTGGTGTATAGGTGCCGCGGATGACAGTGAAAATGAATGACATCCTTTTGATCAAAGTTTTGAGGGACTTCATCCGTCCACTCATGTAATAAAATAAAACACTTTGAGCCGTCCTTTCGATGTGATTTATTATACAGAAACAGTTTCGGTGACTCAGTACACCATCTTCAGGACTTAACTTGGACTTCACCCACTCAGCGTCAGTTAAGGCCTGAAGATGATGTGATGAGTCACCGAAACTGGTCGCTGTATAATAAATAACATTGATAGGACGGCTGCAGATGTTTCATTTTACTACGTAGTCAGGTTGATATTCCACCGCTGTCGAAGGCGTCTTCGTTGGTCATGAGGGCTCATTTAGAGGCGGGACTCATCAATGAAGACAATTCTACTGCAGTCAATGAGTTTCCTGGCCGACTGTCACGCTCCATATGGCCCTACAGACGGGAATGATCGTCTGAGGTGCCTTTCGTTTTCTTGCTTCCAATTCCTTCGTGGTGCGTCTTTTTTCCGTTTTCTTTTTTTTTTCTTACAGTGTATTTTGGACTGGAACACAAATACCGCAGTATAGATTAAACATAATTCCAATGCTTTGGTTATAACCATGATGCTGAGGAGATGACCAGGAGAACACAGTCGTCCGCTCCAAGATCAGGTGATTTTATTTCGGAACAACCAATGCAAGGTGTTAAGGCAGTCTGCGTTGCCCATTGCTGTACGGAATGAAAAGAAATGGTTCAAATGGCTCTAAGCACTATGAGACTTAACTGAGGTTATCAGTCCCCTAGACTTACAACTAATAAAAACTAACTAACCTAAGGACATCACACACATGCATGCCCGAGGCAGGATTCGAACCTGCGACCGTAGCAGCAGCGCGGTTTCGGACTGAAGCGTCTAGAACCGCTCGGCCACAGAGGCCGGCATGGAAAGAAAGTGAGAAGGCAAACTGCAAGATCACGCACACTTCAGCAAACATCAAGCAAGTCAGTGAGAGAATGCCTTACATCAAAAGATAAGTATACGTACAACGTAAATAAAGCTGTTCTCAACTGAAAGACTGGCTTGAACACTGCGTTGCTGTACTAGCCATCGTCCCACTGGGGGTCGTATTCCGTTGCCTTAATTTAAACAGAATTTCTCAGCGAGCTCAGGGGGACCACAGTTTACTTGGACTCCAAACCACGGTCATGCTTAGCAAATTCCACACATACGAAACATTACCAGAGGTGAAGGAAATATTAAGGAATACTAAAGTCGAGAGGAAATTGCTCCCCAGGCTTTCGATTTGTGACGTAACAGTTACACACATAGTCACGTAGGCTTATGTAATTCCATCTGGCACTCACCGTGTTGATTTGAAGTAGGTCCAATTCCCATCACACGTTTCTGGAAATCTTCTCCGCATAGTGAGGTAAATTCCAGAACTGGTAACCTCTTTACATATACTCCCAGATGTACACTTCCACACCTCAATGCTAGTAAACATGGCTGCTCAGGCGAGCCGTTCGCGACTTTATTGTGAAAAAGCAGTTATAGTCGCCACCGACTTCACAATGAAATGTTGTTCTAGTTAATACAAATGTATTTGAAATGTAAACGTACCGATCACGTCTCCACCTAACTGGTCTAAAGTTACTCGTACTATCCTTGAGCGGGAATACTTCAGCAGTTTGAGGGTGCAAAGGAACGCACTGCTGCTAAGGTAAGGTGACAGTGACGAGCGGATAGAGAGAGGGATGGACAGAAATTATGGAAATACCTCGAGAAATACTTGACTGAAGATAAACGCAGATAATAACCGGGCCTGCAGACTGTTCTCTTGTATTTGTCCGCGAACGTCGGCTGTGCAGTGACCTCACTATGATATAAGTGTCAGTTGTGGTCAGAATAGCGTATTATAGTAAACTATCATGTACCCTCCCTTTCTCTTAACCAGTTTCATAAGTAAACACGTCCAACGTCAAAGTCGGTTGTATCCTTACTGTCAGTTATGGTTGCTACAACTATTAATTTATTTTTTCTTACTGCTGCCACGTGTGTGCAACCTGTTCTTATTAATTGGTCCACTGACCTCCCTATCGGTTGTAAATGATCAAATAATAATCTAACATTAAAGCAACTTAATAGGTGCCTCCTGTATGTTACTTTATATGTCTTTCTACCCCCCTGCACTTCCTTCACTCTGTATTAGGAGTGGTGTTTCCATATTTTTGTACGACCCTAGTATGTCCAGGATGAATACGTCGAGCAGAAGCTGTAAACTCCTTGACTTCCTTACACATCTAAACTCCATACACCCCAACATCAAATTCACTATGGAGACTGAAACGGTGGGTAAATTACCTTTCCTTGACGTCATGGTCAAGAGAAGGGCTGACGGCACCCTAGGTCATGGGGTGCATCGGAAGACTACGCACACTGATCTGTATTTGCACGCAGACAGCTGCCACCACCCTTCACAGAGGAATGGGGTACTTAAAACTCTAGTACATAGGGCGCGCACTATCTCTGACGCAGAGAGTCTACCCCAGGAATTGGAACATCTGAGAACTGTATTTCGAAAAAATGGGTACTCAGAGTGGCAGATTCAACGTGCTCTCCGCCCAACCACTGCAGCACAACCTCTTGAGATGGATGAAGTCACGAGGGAGGAGGTAGGCACTGCATTTATTCCATACACAGGCGCACTCTCGGGGAAAATCGCTCGCATTCTGAAGAAACACCGGGTCGGAACTGTGTTTTGTCCTCCAAATAAAACTCGTGCACTGGTGGGGAGCGCCAAAGATGACCTCGGTTTGAGGAAGGCCGGCGTGTACCAGATTCCGTGTCAATGTGGCAAGTCGTATATTGGTCAGACGATGCGTACCGTCGAGGATCGATGCCGTGAACACCAGAGGCACACTCGTCTGATGTATCCGAGCAAGTCGGCGGTCGCTGAACATTGTTTGTCGGAAAATCACGCCATGGAATATGACCGCACGAGGATTCTGGTACAGACGTCGAGATACTGGGACAGCGTTGTTAGAGAGGTCATCGAAATTCGCACCAATGACGACCTCATAAACCGTGACTGTGGCTATAATCTTAGCAAGGCTTGGGAACCAGCGATCGGGTTAATCAAGAGTAAATCGAGCAAACGTATAGTTGTGACGACCACGGCCGACAGAGCCATCACTCCGACGTCATCTCAGACGCCGTCGCAATCTGTTCCACCGCGCGACCGTGGCGCGGGGCGCGGACGGCGGAGAGAGCGCGCCGCGGGCGGAGGGTATTTAAATCGGCCGCCGCCGCGACCGAACCCAGTTCCCTCTGAGCAGCCATAGCGTACGGATCTCCGTGCCGGCACGTTCACCGGAGCTCAGTCCGTCAGTTCACCTGATGATGGCGACATCTATGATCGCCGAAATATTGTGCCCGTTGGACACTATAGACCGGCAGCACACCCGTGGATAATTTGGAATACAAATAGATTAGGTCTTAAGCTAAAACTAAGCGATTATCCCGGAACCCGTAACGAAGTATTAGTTGCAGGTTGCGTATCTGACGGCTTGGAGGAACAAAAGAATTGCTTCTTATTATTTCACGTAACCACTGACCACATTCAAAATGCAGTCATCATTTACTGATTAAGAAGTATAATCGCATGTTAAGAGTTTAATACAATAATAGAAGTATTACAGTGAGAAGCTGTATGTTTGTCTTCTACATCTACATCTACACGGAAATTCTGTAAATCACATTAAAGTGCTTGGCAGAGGGTTCATCGGACCACCTTCATAGCTTGAAGCAACGAAACTGATGGCGAGCAAATACCCGGAATTCATTCCTCCCGTACTTGAGAAAGTGAGAACTTAGTAAAGTCCAACAAACTTTTTCTTGCTTTCATGCTCATCGTCAGATATTTAACATATTAACTCATTTAGAAAGTAATCAGGCGTTTGAATCTGTTTTACACATGGCTGTTCGATTCTTTAAAGAATTGGTGGTTTACTGGGTATTACAAATTAGGACAGTATTACATACTGAAGTCAGTGCGGCTTGTAATCCCAAAAAAATGCTTATTTATGGAAAATACCTTTTTTTTTAACTGTCAGTCTTCTGATTAGTTTGATGATGCCCTCCATGAATTCCCTCCTGTGCCAACCTTTTCAACTTTGCTGGATGTATCCCAATCATTATCTTCGTCTACAGTTTTTACCTTCCACTGCTCCTTCTAGTACCATAGAAGTTGTTTCCTGACATCTTAACACACTTCCCACCATCCTGTCCATTCTTGTCAGTGTTTTCTATATATTCCTTTCCTTCCCGATTATGCGCATAACCTTATTCCTTACCTTACCAGTCCACCTAATTTTTAACATTCCTTTATAGCACCACATCCCAAATTATTCTATTCTCTTCCGTTCCGGTTTTCGCACAGTCGATGTCTCACTGTTACACAATGTTGTGCACCAAATGTACACTTGACAGCAAAAAAAGTGGATCATTGCTGAATACAACCAACACAACGTAGCTGTGTTGCAGGTCCTCTAAACACCAAAACCTCGTGGGGTACAGTCGTTTGACTACACACACTGGGTACCGCAAGAGACTACTAAGAGACCAAAGGTCTTTATGGCAGTCAGTCTAAGTGTCAACTAATATCGTCATACAAAACATTTTAGAAAACGCGTTCTTAGCGATGAGACACCCCATAACACTCATAAACTAACCTTAATTACAACAAGTGACATTCCAAAAGTTCTGAGAAAACAGATTATTTTACATATATCGTACAGTAAGCCTTAGTCAAAATTAAATACTTGAGACAATATATGGAGTTACAAAGCTCTACGGCAATTGGAAAAAAGCTTTTCGCTCTCTAAAAGGTTTTCCATCTGTGTGCTTAAGGTCGCTCAACGGCGAGTGGCTCTGGAAACTGGATATTAGACGAACCAGTAGAAAAACGCGATTAACGGCAACAAGCACTCTAAGGAAATCTCAACATTAACAGCGAATCACCTGTAATATCATTGTTCTCGTAACACATCAACAGCTACGTGTACACAAATTTGAATTTAAAATGACGTGACCAACGCCGTCGTTCTGGACCTGGATTTAAACCCAGCACCTATAGCCATTGCTAACTAAGCTAAGCTTTGTTTGTGCCTTATTGAGACCAGATCACCAGGCGTAAAGAGACGTGATGTGTAGAAGTTTGCACAAGTATCAGTTATCAATTCAGATCCCGAAAATAAAAGACGAAAATGTTGGTACTGAACTGGGAATCATGTCATAACAGTTACCGTCCTGGGAATTACCCCCAACGACGTTTAATATGGTGTCATTCACAAGGAACAAGGTATGCTCATGTTTAAAATTGAAATGCCATCATATAAAGCTTGTGACAGGGATGCGAACCCAGCACCTAATCGGATTGATAACGAAGTACAGTCATGCTCAAAAGTATCCGGACGACCTGGACTGCATTTCGCCTAATTCCCCTGCAACCCACATAACGCAGCTGTCTAGCAGGTCCTCTAATCGCTCCTTGCTACAGTCGTTTGACTATTGAAAATGGATCCAACAAGTCACCACTAGAAAACACTGCTCTGTATCGCAATAACTCAGGATGTAAAGTAATACCACGATACTAAAAATATCAGGGAACACCTCATCACAGATAAGACTGTCCTTAAGGCTTGTAAGCTCGCATTTATTGCAATAAATGACATACCTGAAATGTTATCACTCTCATTATTACGTCAGATAGGTAATGCACGTAGTAAGTTCGTCGTATTCATGATTTCCTCTTCAAAGTAACATACCATACTTGCTATTTAACACAAAATGTCGTTAAAAATTTACGTTATTCACGAGCAGCTAGTTGAGAATACGTATGAACTTCAAATGACACGACGAACCGACCCGTTCTGCATATGGATTCAAACCCAGGTCATGCAAACTAAGATTTCTTTACTGACGGAAATTAACAGTCATTCCTGGCTAGCGAATCTGAACAGGTCCTGGAATTTTGGAGAGCGAAGTTGATTATGTGTGAGTGCCTAAACTTTGATAATTGACACACAATCACTTTAACAATACTGCTCTGTGTACCTGTGCAGCTTCGCAAAATCATGGAATCTTTTCACAAAGTATTTCACTTGCCGAAAACCAAACATATCTAACGGTTGCACAAGAGGTGTACAACCTGGAGCAATGGCAATCACGTCTACTCCCACACTAAAATTGTACAATGCATGATCCTTCTGTCCTGTATAGCTGTCTGCGTAAGGAGCAATCACACGTTCATTAAAGTCTTTCACCAGTCTTTTCTCCATTTTTCCTGACGCACTGCAATTCACTACCGCGCAGTTACTTCGCATCGGACGGACGGACGGACAGATAATAATTGTCTGAAAATAAAAAATTAAAATTTTGACTCGAGGGAAGACTCGAACCAAGGACCTTACGTATCGCAGCTGCTCACGCTAACCACGGGACCACGGCGCTCCTGAGCTATGTAATCGACGATGTTGCGTATATTGCACATGCACTACTCAGTTTGTATATTTTGCTTATTTTTTTCACAGTTCCACACAACTTCTTCCTGTTTTCTCGACTGATCTGTGTTCAGTTTTTCAAGGCCTATCCACTGTGCCAACTTATAACTAAATCTGAGGGGGGTGCGATGGGGAGGTTCCCTTGTTAGTATATAATACACGTTTTGTGCACTTATAACATGTACTCAGTGTCTCTGAAACAATACGTGCTGCACGACGGAAATTACTTTCTGCTGAGGCACTTCATTTACATCTCAATGATATACGACTACTAGAGAACATAGCTCTTTACGGCAATCAGTCCACTTGTAAATTAACATCACCGTTTCGTAGATATTAGGCAACACGTTACTACGGATGAGTAAGGCCTTTAGGTTTGCAACTAAACATGCTACTCCTAACTACTACTGAATATGAAGTTGATTATTAACGTGTCTTCATAACCATGTGTGCGGCGTTCGACTCTCAGTCAGCATAGACGTTTTCGTCACCTTATTTCTAGTTAAACGCGTGCACATCTAGCTGATGGTGGACCAACATTGGACATTTCTCGTCTGTTCCTGGTTAGACAATGACGGTGGTAGGCGTCGGGTTCGAATCCCGGTCAGGCAATACAACTTCAGTCGTCATTTAAGGTTCCAACCCCACTACTGGTGACAAACTGTGATATCTACATTCTGATTATACGTACTTATTCAACAATCCGATTAGGTGCTGGGATCGCATCCTTGTCCCCAGCATTACATGATGGCATTTCAATTTTAAACGTGTGCATTCTTTATTCCTTGACAGTGCAACACTATACAACGTCTTTAGAGGTTAATTACCAAGAAGGTAATTGTCATGTTAGGGTTCCTGCTTTCGTACAAACATTATCGTAATTTACGTTCAAGTTGAGAATTGATAACTGATACTGGTGCAAACGGCAATATTTGACGTCTCTTTCTGCCTAGTGATCGAGTCTCGATAAGGCACAAAGCTTTGCTTGATTAACAATGGCTTTACGTTCTGGGTTTGCATCCGGATCCAGAACGAAGACGTTGGTCATGACATTTAAAGTACAACATCGTGTACAAGTAACTGTTGATAAGTAATGTGAACAATGATATTACTTGTGATTCGCTGTTAATGTTGGGATTTCCGTAAAGTGGTTGCCGTCGTTAATCCCGTTTTCTTTTAAATGCTTAGTATTACATAAAGTTGATGCGAAACCACTCCCCGATGAACGTTGAACGAAGTTCAGCATGTGTTGGGTAAACCTTTTAGACAGCAAAGAACTTGTTTCCAATTGCCATACAACTTTATAAATCCATATACTGTCTCAAATATTTAACTGTGCCTAAGGATTACTGAACGATTTATGTGACAAAACTAGTTGTCCCATAACATTTTAAATGTCACTTATTGTAATTAACTTTAGTTTACAAACGTTAAGGACTGTCTGATCTCTTCTGTACTATCGTGGTGTTACTTTACATCTGGACAGACTGTCATAAAGACCGGTGTTCTCTAGTAATCTCTAGAGGTACCCATTGTGTATCTTACAACGACTGTACTGTGGAGGGTTGCGACTATGTGCAACACAGATATGCTGTGTTGGTTGCATACATTCAGGTGCAGCCTGCACGTTGGAATTCAGGAGTGACCCACTGTCGAGTGTATATTCTCAGAAATTTCGTCTTCAAATTAAGGCTTACGTTTGATGCTAGTAGACTTCTCTTGGCCAGGAAAACCCTTTCTGCCAGTGCTAGTCTCCTTTTTATGTTTCCCTTGCTCCGTTCGTGATGGGTTATTTTGCTACCTGGGTATCCCCTGTCTATCGGAACATTTTTTCTTCTATTCTCATATACTTTTACCCGTGTTAATTTTCATTATTAATATTGTATGTGAAAAACGCATGTCGTGCAGTGCTTATTAACAGCACGTAACTGCTCCACAAAAAAGTAAATCAAAGCAATCACACATGAAAATGGAACAAATTAACCATGACACTTTGCCCTATGTGTTATTATCGTCATTAGTCAAGCGTATCTTGAAACGCTGGGTTTCGTTTGGAACGAGGCTACATTAAATCAAGTTTTGCCGGAGCAGTGTATGGTGTGCTGAACAAGAGCTGCAATCTGTTGACCGCATACCGAACCTCATATCGCACGAGAGCGAAATAATAAAGCGGCGGCTCATAATGAACCACACAGCAGGGGTTGTGGGTTTCTGTGCAGCTGGGTGGATACTGTTATGCACATTGCGGCACGTAGTGGGCTTTACTGCGTCCAGTTTTTGAGCTGATGGTGCGAAATAGTTGCTGTTATTTGGCTTTCGAAACAAACAGTCGTTGCAAAATGATAATAGAAGATAATTAGAAGCCCTCTAATAAACAGAAACTGTGAAAATATTGCAGTGCGTTGTTGTGCATTAATAGACGTTAGCAGAAAATGTGTTTCAACTCATACATGTACCTGAATGTCACAATCTGTAGGGACAGACGTACGTAGGCAGGGTTTGATTTATTGACAGGATATTGGGAAACTACTGTCAGTCTACAAAGCGTCACAAATCGCTTGAACGTCCTGTTGCTCAAATGTGCGGAATTCATTCAAAATAGGAACAACAGCGGGTACTGAACATGTCAAAAGATCGATAGCACCAATGGCCAGAGGTTTGTTTCACTTACAGGATTCCGTAAAGGAAATGTGGAAAAGCTCCAGTTGTCAGATTATTCAAGGGAGAGACAAAGTATCGTGTGAAAGCCTACTTACAAAATTTCATGAACCTCTGTTAACCGTAAAATCTGTCCGGTTCGCTCCCGTAAGGACCGTGAAAACAAAACTAGACTAATTACAGCACCCACAGAAACATTTCAGCAATAATTTTTCCCGCGTTCCATACGCGGTTGGAAAGAAAATAATGAACCCAGAATGTAGTACCATACTAAGTACCCTCTGCTATGCACTTCACAGTTGTAGAGAATGTATGTAGATGTAGATGTAGATGTGAGTAGGGACCTGACAAAGTAAGCCGCACATACCGTCCCACACTAAGACCATTACGCAACAAAAGTGGCATATTGTCAGAGAGAGCACACGTTCCGAGTATACTGTGGAGACAGATCTGCTGAGGCGCAGATAACAGGCGCATCACAGTATGGATATAAACGGTGCGCCAACTGTAAACATATTACGGAGTTGAAGTACATGCGACAGTACGAATCTTGTGGGCAAAAATGTCTAAATGCCATGTGGATTCACCGTAAAATTCTGGAGGCACATGGACCAAATGCAGCGTCACGTTCAGCTTTAATGAAACTGCGCCAATAACCTCACCGAGGCAACACAGACTTAGGTGATGCTGATCTGGAAAGAGGTCCATCGACTTCGACCACAGAGGACAATGTCCAGGCAATCGAGGAAGAACACTGCAGAGGAAAGAGATCTTCCAAACATACGGACGTTCACACAGCGGTTGTAGGATCGCTCCGTGACCTAGAGGCGGATTTCTACCGATCGGTAGAAAGTTCCGATCATTAATTACGGAGACTTGGTGACTATGCTGAAAACGTGTCACGTATCTGAGTCACTCTGAAGTGTAATGCAGCATTCAATAAAAGTTACTTGACCTACAATAAGAATGTTGATTTCGCAGTCTGCTTGCATACTCATGAACTCCACTACGTCCAAGACATTTAATACGCTGTGATCACATGCGTTTGTGTTGTCTGACTACTTTCCGTATTCATGTTAACTTCTTGAAGTCTTTGTAGAGGTTGGTTTTTGGTCCCAATATTATAGTCATCCTTTTCACTATAAGAGTCGAGGGGCACGAAATGGATGCAGTGGTTGGGAAGGGAGTGAGACACGGTTGTAACCCATCCCCGATGTTATTCAATCGGTACATTGAGCAAGCAGTGAAGGAAACAAAAGAAACATTCGGAGTAGGTATTAAAATACATGGAGAAGAAATAAAAACTTTGAGGTTCGCCGATGATATTGTAATTCTGTCAGAGACAGCAAAGGACTTGGAAGAGCAGTTGAACGGAATGGACAGTGCCATGAAAGGAGGGTATAAGATGAACAGCAACAAAAACAAAACGAGGATAATGGAATGTAATCGAATTAAGTCAGGTGATGCTGAGGTAATTAAATGGTTCAAATGGCTCTGAGCACTATGGGACTTAACATCTATGGTCATCAGTCCCCTAGAACTTAGAACTACTTAAACCTAACTAACCTAAGGACAGCACACAACACCCAGCCATCACGAGGCAGAGAAAATCCCTGTCCCCGCCGGGAATCGAACCCGGGAACCCGGGCGTGGGAAGCGAGAACGCTACCGCACGACCACGAGATGCGGGCGCTGAGGTAATTAGATTAGGAAATGAGACACTTAAAGTAGTAAAGGAGTTTTGGTATTTGGGGAGCAAAATAACTGATAATGGTCGAAGTAGAGAGGATATAAAATGTAGACTGACAATGGCAAGGAAAGCGTTTCTGAAAAAGAGAAATTTGTTAACATCCAGTATGGGTTTAAGTGTCAGGAAGTCGTTTCTGAAAGTATTTGTATGGAGCGTAGCCATGTATGGAAGTGAAACATGGACGATAACTGGTTGGACAAGAAGAGAATAGAAGCTTTCGAAATGTGGTGCTACAGAAGAATGCTGAAGATTATATGGGTAGATCATATAACTAATGAGTAGGTATTGAATAGGATTGGGGAGAAGAGAAGTTTGTGGCACAACTTAACTAGAAGAAGGGATCGGCTGGTAGGACATGTTCTGAGGCATCAAGGGATCACCAATTTAGTATTGGAGGGCAGCGTCGAGGGTAATCGTAGAGGGAGACCAAGAGATGGATACACTAAACAGATTCAGAAGGATGTAGGCTGCAGTAGGTACTGGGAGATGAAGAAGCTTGCACAGGATAGAGTAGCATGGAGAGCTGCATCAAACCAGTCTCAGGACTGAAGACCACAACAACAACAAGAAAAGAGAAATATGGATTACGACAGTCGACATCATTCGTATAGTATGTACATTGCTGAACAGTTGCCGAAACACCAATTATTTACTGTAGCTTTGTGCAGGATTTTCTAATAATAACGATTCTCATAACATGCATGTAATTCTTTAAGCACATTTCATAAAACAGTTAGAGGCAGAAAACAATGAGCAGGCGGAGTTCAATATGTTTTTCTTTTGTGTATCTTCCACATTTCATGTTAACTTAATTTTTATTGCTACTTTCGTAGCCGTTATCGTTGGCAGTGGCGGCCCGTAGGTATATATTATGGGTGTTCACAAATTTTTTAATTTGGAGAAATACGAGAGAGTGAAATTAATAGCATCTGCTGTAAAAACCATTATGGTTATCAACATATTTATACAACTTCAGCTGCTGTCAATAATAATAATATGCATAACTTGTTTGAAAAAGTAAGAATTGTTTTTGTAGAATTTTGTTGTTTTGTACACAGTTAAGTACAGTTTATGGCGAGAAGGAAATTAGCTTTCACTACTCTCCATTTCGCAGCTTTGCGTATGTTGGAGTTTTCGTACTTTTTTATTTTTTCGGACAAATGTACAAGATCCGTAATACATGTATTAGTTAACGAATTAGCTTCCGGGCTGAAAACCGATATATTCACGTTGCACCCACACAACTTACGCTTATTATACACTTCTTCGTTCGCTTGTAGTCACGTTTATTTGATTTCATCACTTTCTCAGACAACGGACCTGATCTGAGGCCCTAGTTCCTTTGTGGCTCACTTTTCTTGGTAATTTTCTTATCTGTTAGGACTTAAAACTATTCAATAGAATTCATGTTGACACTGCACAGGAAAGCCGATTACTGCAGAGTAAACATCCAACTACAAACACCAACTGCCGTCTGCGAAAATGATTAAATTCAAGTAGCCACTGTCTTCCAACAAGGTCACTCATTAGAATACAAATACGCTAAGAGCCATAAGGGCCAAAAGCACGCCGTCTCTGACCCCAGTGAATATCGGAGAAACCAGTGAGACAGCTTTTCGTAAATGTTCATATATATGTACAATGTGGACCTGCAGTACAGATAAACCTGGCCCATCATAATATGAAAAGATGTCAGAAACATGAATAACTGCTACAGTTTCACAATCGACTGTGATGTGTCTAGAATGAAATTTTCACTCTACAGCGGAGAGTGCGCTGATATGAAACTTCCTGGCAGATTAAAACAGTGTGCCGGACCGAGACTCGAAGTCGGGACCTTTGCCTTTCGCGGCCAAGTGCACTACCGACTGAGCTACCCAATCACGACTCACGGCCCGTCCTCACAGCTTTATTTCTGCCAGTACCTCGTCTCCTACCTTCCAAACTTCAGAGAAGCTCTCCTGCGAACCTTGCAGAACTAGCACTCCTGAAAGAAAGGATATTGCAATATCCTTTCTTCCAGGACGGCCCGTGAGTCGTGCTTGGGTAGCTCAGTCGGTAGAGCGCATGCGCGCGAACGCCAAAGGTCCCGAGTTCGAGTCTCGGTCCGGCACACTGTTTTAATCTGCCAGGAAGTTTCGACTGTGATGTGCTTTATGGCTCTCAGCTCCTCAAATGGATTACTGTACGATAAAATCAAAAATTCAGTATACTGTATCTCATTCAGAATTCCACGAAATAGGTTTTTCCATCAATATAACTATAATATATACTGATGTCCGATCTAATTTTGCTGTACAGTGAGTGAATTGGCATATCTATGGAATGTACTACCTGTTTTGGGGATTTATGCCAAATGAATGGGGATAAAAGTCTGCTGGACTGTGGTACCACCTGGTGGCACTGATGTAAACTGTGCATGTCGAGAAACGTGCATGATGTTTAGCAAATCCGTGTCTATTTGGCCTGTAAGCCAATTACGTCACGCCAGGTACGCAAGCGCAAAAGCTTCTTAAAGAGTGCACAACTGAAGGTGTGCTCGGGACCCCGATGCCAAGTTTCAGTGAGTCTAGAGGATCAATATAGCTCAGGCGGTAGATTTAGTGCCGTGTATTTCAGATTATCCCATCTACATTACGTTTAACGGCATTCAGAGGAAACTAACCAATAAATATGCAAGGTGTTCGCGTGCTCTTGTGCTCTCACACAACAGCCACCACTGATCATTGATACTCTTCGTTAGCGTATGTTTTAGTTTGTAGGTATGTAGAGGGCGTGACAAAAATTGAAGCACCCAAGAGGGGAGGAAGAAACAAAGTGAAACTTCACTAGTTGTGAGGGCATGTGATGTTGTTTCAGTGATACCAAAATCGATTCAGATTCACAAAGAACTTGGCAGTATGAGACTACTTATCAGTTTTACATTGTATCCCCTCTGGTCTGGATACATGTACTGGTTCGGTTGGGAAGGGTTTCATAGAGCCGGCACCATAAAGCCGTTATATCCTCCCATGAGGCGATCTACCCCACAACTGTTATAACTGGCCCTTGTTGGCGTGGATATTGGCACTGGGGCAGGACTGACAACCGAGCTGTTACCACACATGCTCCATCTGCTCAGAGGTGTACCTCAGTATCAGGCTGACACTTCATAGAGATGTATGCTACGTGTGGACGAGTATTGTTCAGTTGGAAAATGCCACCACGATACCGTCACATGAGAGGTAATGCATGAGGGTGCAGAATGCCCGTGACGTATTTTTGTGTCGTCAGAATTTCCTCAGTCACCATGTAATATCCCCTTCACTTATCGACCTTAATGACAGTGAAAAATTAAACAGCGTGCACCTAATTTGAGAAAAGCAATCGTCACCGAAGTTAATTTGTCGGTAAAGAGGGAGGAAAGGGATACATCTAAATTGAAAGGAAAAATGCAAATGAAATTGGTGGAAATTAATTTTGAGAAAAGGGTAAAATTAATAAAGAAAGTAAATGTGCGGTCGTTACGTTAACAATTAATTGGCGTTAATTAGATATTTGAGATTTGGGGAAAACTACGTTCGCCAGTCCTATGGACAACTACTATAATAACTGAAAATGAAAGATTAATGCGCATGTATTTAGCACTAAAAGCGTGGCAACTGAAGGTTGACATGTGTTATGTGAAAATTGAATGTTTGTCAGAAAAAATAAATTTCGCTACACTCTGACTCAATTTAGCAAAAGAATTAATAAAACCTAAAAATTGAAAGTTAATTTAGTGACTGAAATTAATAGTGAGCTTTGTTTCTGAAGCACTACGCAATTCAATAAAATAAGGTTAGTCTTGGGCTACCTCAACAATCATTTCAAAAGCTACTTGAATCTACGCAATTTAGAAATAAGAGATTTAACTTTGAACTTGAATTAAATGATTCTGAACAATTAACAATAGTAAAATTTAGTACGTACCAAGATGAGTTGCAGGTAAGCTAAAATACGGCAACAAAACTTGCACTCTTAATTTGTTCTTGTGTAATCTAAATATTGTAGCCAGCTATGAATACTTTAACTGAACTTTGAAATTCAAACCGTGAAATGGAATGATATTACTTTAATGCTGGCGTATGAATTTCGACACTCGGGTTCATTCCAGAAAAGGAAGGGACCCTGCTTGGTAATGAAATTGGGACAATGAGCAACAAAGGTTCATGCTAAGTTGCTGTATTTTTGTGATGCAACAGTTTGAAAAGCTGAGGTCTGCCATACTGTTCTAAAACTTTACGTGCTTCCAGTCTTCTTTGTTGGTTGATTGAAGATTTGCAGTCGTCGATTGGGGAGGTGGCGACAGTCACTCATTGTCGGCCGTCGCTGTTGCAGAAGCTGGATGTTGGCGCGCCTTCTTCTCGACACGGTCACCAGGCGAAACGGGCTCTTGATGTGCGCCAGCTAATGCTTCCCGTCCGCGACACCGTGTCAGAAACTATCATAGCAAGTCGAGCGCAATTACACGCTGCCAAACCCCGAAAGCGCGGCAACTCGCGGGAGCGTCACACAACACACCTGCTCCACCGCCCTATTCCAGCCAGACTCCCTCTTCCCGCGCTCCATGCGGCAGAGTTAACACTACCAAAGATCCTAAACACTTTGGTTCTCCACACGACCTATCGATGTAATCGTTCGATAGCATAGTCTTCCCTAGGCCAGACTCAGCGTAAAAATACAAATAATATTTACAAAACAAACCAATTATACATCGACACATACACACACACACACACACACATATATATATATATATATATATATATATATATATATATATATATAAGAACAATTACAACGTATAAAGACCAGAAATGTCATATCTTCAGGTAACAAAATAAGGAGAAAAATTTGTAGTACAATAGATGGAAATAGGAGGATAAGCTATTCCGGCGTTACAACCACTAGCCGTGACAGCAAGTCACACCTGATAGCTGCCCACACCGTGACGCCAGGAATACCACAGCAGTGTCTCTCCAAAACGAAGGAGGAATGGGACGTCTCACGGTTGCTAGACAGACAATAGTCATCCTGCATAGTGCAGAACCGGGATTTATTGCAAAACACAACAGGACGAATTTCATTGAGAATACATGGTTCACAGTCACTACAACAAACGCAGCCATATTTATTTGGATGTTAACAGCAGCCTTGTGTCCGATCAACGGTTGCAGGAAGCAGTGGAAGATGAGAACCGGTTGGAAAGTTTTGGCTGCACAGTACTACGATCCTTCCTTCTTGCAGCGAGCAATGTGGTGCAGTGGTTAGCACACCAGCCTCACCTTCGATCTCCAGAAAGAGATCGACGGTTGAAATCCGCGTCCGATTATCCGGTTCTAGGGTTTCCATGATTTTCCGCAATGTATCCAGGTGAGCACGTCCAATATCCTTCCGCATCCATGAATCATTCCAAACTTGTATTGTAATGACCTCGACTTCGACGGAGCGTTAAACCTGATCTTCCTTTCTTCCTTTTGCATTACGGTGGTCAGACGTAATGAGCCTGAACCTTGGAACCTTGGTGACGAGTATGACTGCCCTCAGTTCGACGTCGGGCCACTGTCACATCTGAATGCCTGTCAAAACTGGATAAACCGCAATGAAGCCCCTTTCAAACACTTCCAGGTGGCTAACGCTGCCTCATATGAGTACGTGTCATCTCCCTGTTCTTCACTGTGGTTACTCAGTATCTCATACTATTCACGTGCTATATGTACCCTTCCAGAACTGGTAAGAACACTAATCGCGAACAATACCAATACACTCTGCTGTCCTTTTGCCTCTCGTATTGAAATGATACAATAATCATTTACCTATTCGTCGAAGGATGGCACATATATGAAATTACATTTATATACGACCATGACTTCTGGGTGTTTCGCTTTTTGTCATGCAGTGTATGTGAAGAAATAAAGTTACCGATGATGTTAATAATGCTATATTACACATGAGTAACACTATTCGTCTGCTTAAATTGCAATTATGTCAAGTACAAGTATGTGAGGTAACGGGCGAGTTGTGGTCTCCCGGAAATATTATACACTACTGGCCATTAAATTTGCTACACCACGAATATGACGTGCTACAGACGCGAAATTTAACCGGCAGGAAGAAGATGCTGTGATATGCAAATGATTAGCTTTTTAGAGCATCCACACAAGGTTGGCGCCGGTGGCGACACCTACAACGTGCTGACATGAGGAAAGTTTACAACCGATTTCTCATACACAAACAGCAGCTGACCGGCGTTGCCTGATGAAACGTTGTTGTGATGGCAAGTGTAAGGAGGACAAATGCGTACCATCACGTTTCCGACTTACATAAAGATCGGATTGTAGCCTATCGCGATTGCGGTTTATCGTATCGCGACATTGCTGCTCGCGTTGATCGAGATCCAATGACTGTTAGCAGAATATGGAATCGGTGGGTTCAGGACGGTAATACGGAACGCCGTGCTGGATCCCAACTGCCTCGTATCACTAGCAGTCGAGATGACAGGCCTCTTATCCGCACGGCTGTAACGGATCGTGCAGCCACGTCTCGATCCCTGAGTCAACAGATGGGGACGTTTGCAAGACGACAGCCATGTGCACGAACAGTTCGACAACTTTTGCAACACCACGTACTATCAGCTCGGAGACCATGGCTGCGGTTACCCTTGAAGCTGCATCACAGACAGGAGCGCCTGCGATGGCGTACTCATCGACAAAGTTGGGTGCACGAATAGCAAAATGTCATTTTGTCGGATGAATCCAGGTTCTGTTTACAGCATGATGATGGTCGCATCCGTGTTTGGCGACATCGCGGTGAACGCACACTGGAAGCGTGTTTTCGTCATCACCCAGCGTGATGGTATGGGGTGCCGTTGGTTACACGTCTCGGTCACCTCTTGTTCGCACTGGCGGCACTTTGAACAGTGGACGTTACATTTCAGATGTGTTACGACCCGTGGCTCTACTCTTCATTCGATCCCTGCGAAACCCTACATTTCAGCAGGATAATGCACGACCGCGTGTTGCAGGTCCTGTACGGGCCTTTCTGGATACAGAAAATGTTAGACTGCTGCCCTGCCCAGCACATTGTCCAGATATCTCACCAATTGAAAACGTCTGGTCAATGGTGGCCGAGCAATTGGCTCGTCACAATACGCCAGTTACTACTCTTGATGAACTGTGGTATCGTGTTGAAGCTGCATGGGCAGCTGTACCTGTACACGCCATCCAAGCTCTGTTTGACTCAATGCCCAGGCGTATCAAGGCCGTTATTACGACCAGATGGGGTTGTTCAGGGTACTGATTTCTCAGGATCTATCCACCGAAATTGCGTGAAAATGTAATCACATGTCAGTTCTGGTATAATATATTTGTCCAATGAATACCCGTTTATCATCTGCATTTCTTCTTGGTGTAGCAATTTTAATGGTCAGTAATGTATGTTCGGAATTGGGGCGGCCGCACAGTACGCCCGTCAAAGCCGGGGCCCGGCAGCAAACACGTGGTGGCAAACGTTAGCCGGACGAGAGGGGTGGCCCCAGCGCATGGTCCAGCCGCGTGGCTGGGAATTCCGCTGTGACGAGGACGGTGCTTTGTGTCGATGAAGGAGATGTCTATGCCGGGAGTGCCAAAGATGGCGGACTTTGTGAAACCTTAATAGCAGACATTTCACAGTCTGCATAGAAATTAAAAGTAGTCAGATGAATCATGATACCTCTAAAAGAAACATGTACATTACCACTGTTTGCACGACGATTCTGATGTGTAATTAGAGTTTCAATATGTTTATTAGTTTAAACTTTAGCATCTGACTGTAAATTATACAAGTAACACCCAGCAACGAATTTCCAAAATCTAAACGCTACATCCGAATTTGTCGATCGACGTGTCTTTAGAAAGCTATTAGTGTAAACCTAAATTGGCATGAATTACAGGCATGCAACTTGAATAGTACATGAGTTATTGGAGGTCAAAGTGGCCGATTGCTATCGATCGCGTCAGGTCATAAGTGCTCCACAGTTAAACAGAAAAACGTTTGCAGCATGCTTATAAACATATTTATTGATCCATGTCTTTGTTTATATCCGATGTATGCTGTTCATGAAGAAGTTAGTTAAATATTTACTGTCTTATAGGAAACACAGAGACATTAGACTACTGGCCTACCTTTTGTTCTGTTCCTTTGATATATGTTTATTTAATTTGTTTATGTATCTAATAATATGTGTTAGAGCGTTTTTATTGACCAGCCATAGGAATATTTATTCAATTTCAAGTTATTTAAATGTAAATCCAGTATTTCGAAAGTGCTTTATGTTTGTGAGCGTACGTTAGCTTGGAGACGTGGAGCGAACGCTCTAGCCAATAACAGCGCTTGTGACTAAGGGAGGCGAATACCGAAGTGAATGGAAGGAAGTTCTGGAGAGGACGGCACAGGACATGGGATTCCGGGAGGGTAAGGCGCGACGGACGCAGAATCGGCGGAGAGACTTGGACAGTGTGGAGCGCTTTGCGCGTGCTCGCGGGACATAGAAATACTTCGGAGTATTGCCATGGATTCTACAGTGGAGACGTAGTACGCGTTTGGAAGTCAATATGTCGCGAGCTATGTTGTTGTTCATAACTAATTACGTGAAGTAGGAATCTATTGTTGCCCTGTTATTCAACTTGCATTTTATTTAATTGCTGGACCATCGACACCAATAAATGTTTTGCAGAAATATACCGCATTCTCAAAAGTACTTCTACTATCGTAGTCATCATTTAAACTCATTGAGATAGTACCTGCAGAATTTACTTAATTGCAAACTTTTGTTTATAATTTTATATGTTACTTTGATAATTCGCAATTGCCGAGTGATAGAAACCTTCGACCATTCGATTCATGTGCGTATTCTTATCGTATACTGTAGCCTCAGCAGTATTTGGCTTCTAATGCGGCAACTACCTATCCCAGCCATAGACAACGAAACTAGCCAAACCTTTTGATATTGCAACGCTGAGTCTGAGGGTGCATAATTATTTGGAAAGCCCGCACGTACAAGACATTAGTGTTTCCATCCACCATCCCCCCCATGAACCATGGACCTTGCCGTTGGTGGGGAGGCTTGCGTGGTTCAGCGATACAGATGGCCGTACCGTAGGTGCAACCACAACGGAGGGGTATCTGTTGAGAGGCCAGACAAACGTGTGGTTCCTGAAGAGGGGCACCAGCCCTTTCAGTAGTTGCAGGGGCAACAGTCTGGCTGATTGACTGATCTGGCCTTGTAACACTAACCAAAACGGCCTTGTTGTGCTGGTACTGTGAACGGCTGAAAGCAAGGGGAAACTACAGCCGTAATTTTTCCCGAGGCCATGCAGCTTTACTATATGGTTAAATGATGATGGCGTCCTCTTGTGAGAAATATTCCGGAGGTAAAATAGTCCCCCATTCGGATCTCCGGACGGGGACTACTCAGGAAGATGTCGTTATCAAGAGAAAGAAAACTGGGGTTCTACGGATCGGAGCGTGGAATGTCAGATCCCTTAATCGGGCAGGAAGGTTAGAAAACTTAAAAACGGAAATGGATAGGTTAAAGTTAGATATAGTGGGAATTAGTGAAGTTCGGTGGCAGGAGGAACAAGACCATTGGTCAGGTGAATACAGGGTTATAAATACAAAATCAAATAGGGGTAATGCAGGAGTAGGTTTAATAATGAACAAAAAAAAAGGAGGGCGGGTAACCTACTACATGCAGCATAGTGAACGCATTATTGTGGCCACGATAGACACGAAGCCCACACCTACTACAGTAGTACAAGTTTATATGTCAACTAGCTAGGCAGATGATGAAGAAATTGATGAAATGTATGATGAGGTAAAAGAAGTTATTCAGGTAGTGAACGGAGACGAAAATTTAATAGTCATGGGTGACTGGAATTCAAGAGTAATAAAAGGGAAACATAGTAGGTGAATATGGATTGGGGGAAAGAAATGAAAGAGGAAGCCGTCTGGTAGAATTTTGCACAGAGCAGAACTTAATCATAGCTAACACTTGGTTCAAGAATCATAAAAGAAGAAGAATCCTGGAAATACTAGAAGGTATCAGATAGATTGTATAATGGTAAGGCAGAGGTTTAGGAAACAGTAGTTAAATTGTAAGACATTTCCAGGGGCAGATGTGGACTCTGACCACAATCTATTGGTTAAGAGCTGTAGATTAAAACTGAAGAAACTGCAAAAAGGTGGGAATTTAAGGAGATGGGACCTGGACAAAATGATAAAACCAGAGGTTGTACAGAGTTTCGGGGAGAGCATAATGGAACAATTGACAGAAATGGGGGGAAAAATACAGTAGAAGAAGAATGGGTGGTTCTGATGGATGAAGTAGTGAAGGCAGCAGGGGATCAAGTAGGTAAAAAGACGACGGCTAGTAGAAATCCTTGGGTAACAGAAGAAATATTGAATTTAATTGATGAAAGGAGAAAATACAAAAATGCAGTAAATGAAGCAGGCATAGAGGAATACAAATGTCTCAAAAATGAGATCGACAGGAAGTGCAAAATGACTAAGCAGGGATGGCTAGAGGACAAATGTAAGGATGTAGAGGCTTATCTCATAAGGGTTAAGATAGATACTGCCTACAGGAAAATTAAAGAGACCTTTGGAGATAAGAGAACCACTTGTATGAAAATCAAGAGCTCAGATGGAAACCCAGTTCTAAGCAAAGAAGGGAAAGCAGAAAGGTGGAAGGTGTATATAGAGGGTCTATACAAGGACGATGTACTTAAGGACAATATTCTGGAAATGAAAGAGAATGTAGATGAAGACGAAATGGGAGATACAATACTGCGTGAAGAGTTTGACAGAGCGCTGAAAGACCTGAGTCGAAACAAGGCCCCGGGAGTAGACAACATTCCTTTAGAACTACCGACGGCCTTGGGAGAACCAGTCCTAACAAAACTCTACCATCTGGCGAGCAAGATGTATGAGACAGGCGAAATACCCTCAGACTTCAAGAAGAATGTAATAATACCAAATACAAAGAAAGCAGCTGTTGACATATGTGAAAATTACCGAACAATCAGTTTAATAAGACACAGCTGGTAAATACTAGCGCGAGTTCTTTACAGACGAATGGAAAAACTAATAGAAGCCAACCTTGGGGAAGATCAGTTTGGATTCCGTAGCAATATTGGAACCTGTGAGGCAATACTGACCTTACGACTTATCTTAGAAGAAAGATTAAGGAAAGGCAAACCTACGTTTCTAGCATTTGTAGACTTAGAGAAAGCTTTTGACAATGTTGACTGGAATACTCTCTTTCAAATTCTGAAGGTGGCAGGGGTAAAATACAGGGAGCGAAAGGCTATTTACAATTTGTACAGAAAGCAGATGGCAGTTATAAAAGTCGAGGGACATGAAAGGGAAGCAGCGGTAGGAAAGGGAGTGAGACAAGGTTGTAGCCTCTCCCCGATGCTATTCAATCTGTATGTTGAGCAAGCAGTAAAGGAAACAAAAGAAAAATTCGGAGTAGGTATTAACATACGTGGAGAAGAAATAAAAACTTTGAGGCTCGCCGATGACATCGTAATTCTGTCAGAGACAGCAAAGGACTTGGAAGAGCAGTTGAACGGAATGGATAGTGTCTTGATAGGAGGATATAAGATGAACATCAACAAAAGCATAACGAGGATAATGGAATGTAGTCGAATTAAGTCGAGTGATGCTGAGGGAATTAGATTAGGAAACGAGACACTTAAAGTAGTAAAGGAGTTTTGCTATTTGGGGAGAAAAATAACTGATGATGGTCGAAGTAGAGAGGATATCAAATGTAGACTGGCAATGGCAAGGAAAGCGTTTCTGAAGAAGAGAAATTTGTTAACATCGAGTATTGATTTAAGTACCAGGAAGTCATTTCTGAAAGTATTTTTATGGAGCGTAGCCATGTATGGAAGTGAAACATGGACGATAAATAGTTTAGACAAGAAGGGAACAGAAGCTTTCGAAATGTGGTGGTACAGAAGAATGCTGAAGATTAGATGGGTAGATCACATGACTGGTGAGGAGGTATTGAACAGAATTGGGGAGGAGTTTGTGGCACAGCTTGACAAAAAGAAAGGACTGGTTAGTAGGACATGTTCTGAGGCATCAAGCGATCACAAATTTAGCATTGGAGGGCAGCGTGGAGGGTAAGAATCGTAGAGGGAGACCAAGAGATGAATACACTAAGCAGATTCAGAAGGATGTAGGTTGCAGTAAGTACTGGGAGATGAAGAAGCTTGCACAGGATAGGGTAGCATGGAGAGCTGCACCAAACCAGTATATATATATATATATATATATATATATATATATATATATATATATATATATATATATACTCCTGGAAATTGAAATAAGAACACCGTGAATTCATTGTCCCAGGAAGGGGAAACTTTATTGACACATTCCTGGGGTCAGATACATCACATCATCACACTGACAGAACCACAGGCACATAGACACAGGCAACAGAGCATGCACAATGTCGGCACTAGTACAGTGTATATCCACCTTTCGCAGCAATGCAGGCTGCTATTCTCCCATGGAGACGATCGTAGAGATGCTGGATGTAGTCCTGTGGAACGGCTTGCCATGCCATTTCCACCTGGCGCCTCAGTTGGACCAGCGTTCGTGCTGGACGTGCAGACCGCGTGAGACGACGCTTCATCCAGTCCCAAACATGCTCAATGGGGGACAGATCCGGAGATCTTGCTGGCCAGGGTAGTTGACGTACACCTTCTAGAGCACGTTGGGTGGCACGGGATACATGCGGACGTGCATTGTCCTGTTGGAACAGCAAGTTCCCTTGCCGGTCTAGGAATGGTAGAACGATGGGTTCGATGACGGTTTGGATGTACCGTGCACTATTCAGTGTCCCCTCGACGATCACCAGTGGTGTACGGCCAGTGTAGGAGATCGCTCCCCACACCATGATGCCGGGTGTTGGCCCTGTGTGCCTCGGTCGTATGCAGTCCTGATTGTGGCGCTCACCTGCACGGCGCCAAACACGCATACGACCATCATTGGCACCAAGGCAGAAGCGACTCTCATCGCTGAAGACGACACGTCTCCATTCGTCCCTCCATTCACGCCTGTCGCGACACCACTGGAGGCGGGCTGCACGATGTTGGGGCGTGAGCGGAAGACGGCCTAACGGTGTGCGGGACCGTAGCCCAGCTTCATGGAGACGGTTGCCAATGGTCCTCGCCGATACCCCAGGAGCAACAGTGTCCCTAATTTGCTGGGAAGTGGCGGTGCGGTCCCCTACGGCACTGCGTAGGATCCTACGGTCTTGGCGTGCATCCGTGCGTCGCTGCAGTCCGGTTCCAAGTCGACGGGCACGTGCACCTTCCGCCGACCACTGGCGACAACATCGATGTACTGTGGAGACCTCACGCCCCACGTGTTGAGCAATTCGGCGGTACGTCCACCCGGCCTCCCGCATGCCCACTATACGCCCTCGCTCAAAGTCCGTCAACTGCACATACGGTTCACGTCCACGCTGTCGCGGCATGCTACCAGTGTTAAAGACTGCGAAGGAGCTCCGTATGCCACGGCAAACTGGCTGACACTGACGGCGGCGGTGCACAAATGCTGCGCAGCTAGCGCCATTCGACGGCCAACACCGCGGTTCCTGGTGTGTCCGCTGTGCCGTGCGTGTGATCATTGCTTGTACAGCCCTCTCGCAGTGTCCGGAGCAAGTATGGTGGGTCTGACACACCGGTGTCAATGTGTTCTTTTTTCCATTTCTAGGAGTGTATATACACATATATATATATATTGTTTGTTCTTTGGTTTTTGTGGTTCTTTGATGTGGTGTCTGTATCATATCACACCCCTTGCCCGGTTTGTATGCGTTTTCTGTACCACAATATATCGTGCATGTGGTTACAGCATGGGAACGGCGTTGCTGAAGTTTCATGTCTTTACGTAAAGAATACATATAGGGAGTAGATTTTTTATTGTGATTATTAGACATCATTAGTAGTAGTAGGTATGACAATACTGCAGAATTGTTGTCTTTATTTTAGATAAATTTGTTTTCCTAAATGATCACGAGAAGTAAGGTACGGCTATTAGCGAGCTATGATAAATCAAAAGACGATAGCATAACGGATAAGGGGCAGGTTAATAACGGGGATAGTTTTGGAGATGAGATGGGCACATTTCGAGCTGTGCAGGGAGACAGGATCGTTGATGAGGAATGCGATCTTAGAGCAACGTCGCGGCCGTGATTATGATAGTGAGGTAGAGTATGAAACAAAGACAGCTACGCAGGTCGAGACGGTAGCAGAAGTTTACAGTCGAACAAGAGCAGACAGAGGCCAGCTCGGGCACGTTAGTACTCTAGCGCCTATGTGTTCAGAGTTACATCGCCCATTGGTGACAAGGATCAAAAAGACGACAGTAACACAATACTGAGCTTCCTACTATCACTGAAAGAAACGAACAGCGTAGGAAGGAGGAGAAAGAAGACGACAAACAGCGTAAGAAGGATAGGGAAGAAGTTGACAAACAGCGTAAGAAGGATAAGGAAGACGTAGCTTCATTAATCGAAGAAGGGGCGCAGAGGAACACTCATGCAGTAATTTCGCATCCAGGGGAAATTCGTGAGGAATTACTAATAGTAAAGAAAAAATGTGGAGAAGGAAAAGAAATGTCTGTCGTTGCACAAAAACTAGCAGGCCTAGCAAAACGGCAACAACAGGGGCAATGAAAATCGCGGAAGCAACTTATAAACTCGTAGGGCGTTCTTAAAAACTCCCGGTTACTATCACCACGAAACGAATGGAAGAAGTAGAGAGTCGGATAGCAAAATTAGAGCAAAACGGGCACACGAGCACTACGTGTTCGGATACAAATGGTGGAGCACACAGAATTGTGTCTCCGAGGGAAAGCCCGCCGTGATCTAGCCCAGTAACAGAGTGCGGAACTAACGATGCGCACGCAGAAACAGTGAGTAATAGCTCCAATAATTGCACCCCACCCAGGAGAGTGAATGCTGAATGCCACTTCCACTGTGATACAGAGGCAGCACATCACAGGTACCAGCAAAGTAGATCAGGGCACCTAGTAGAAGTGCGAGTTTCGGAAACGACTGATAACACCAATGCGAGGATCGGACTGGATTTTGATCACAATCACTTCCTGTCGATACTAAAATTCCAGAGGTTCAAAGATAATGGAGGGTCGATGCATCCCAAGAGCTGGGTGATGCAGTTCTCAAATTCATTACCGTCATGATGGCCAACCCAGGCAAAATTAAAATTGATGTGTGGACACACCGAAGGCGAAGCCGCGGGAAAGATGCGGGGTGTGGCAGCGACGTGTCGGACTTATCAGGAATTTGTTGGTGCGTTCCAGCGGGCCTACTGGTCAAAGGAAACGCAAGACAGGATTAAAGAGGAAATAATATTTTGTCCTGAACTGGAGATATTCGGGCAAAGGAGCGCAACCAAATTTTTCGATTATTTACCCAAGAAGAATCAATTTTAGATAGTCCATATAGTAACGGAGAAATCATCGAATTATGTTTTTCCAAATTGCCTAGGTAGTACCAGACGTTTGTAAGGAAGTGTGGATCTGACAAAGAGGCATTCAAGAGTCTGTTGCGTGAACTCCAAGTAGTCTTTGACAAACAAGACGCAAAGGACAGGGAATCATTTCCATACGCAAATTCTAGCTGTGTTTAATGCTAAACACATTGTTAGCCCGCACACCTCGCAAGTTATTTCTCTATAACTCACAACGACGTGTGGGGGAAACACAAGAGTAGTTCATACATAAAATAAAGGCGTTATAAATATCTCAACGAACTGCTTCGTCTAAACGAAGCACATTGATCACAAAATGCATGAAAAATTTCTGTAGTAAACCAAGCAACAGAGGGTCGTAACTTTGAAAACACCCTGTTTCCTCCGAATTTGGCCGAAAGTCGTATTTGGCGAATACGGTACAGAGGCTAAGGCATACATTTCCCAGTACTGTACATTAGCGCCGCGTTTGCCACCACCATCCAGGAAGCTCCCTGTCTAGCTGATTGTTCCGACATTTGCGCATGTTTGGCTGTTAATCCACAGGCGTTGTTAAAAAGCTCGTTTCTACAACAGAAAAAACATTGACGTTAATTATTCGGTGAATTTTTGCTCAAACAAAACATGGAAGAGGAATTTTTGCCTGCAAATCTCCTGTGCTCTTTGCCCGTGACAAATATGTATGCATCTAAAAATCAGCCTTGTTAGGCGCTACAGTCTGGAACCGCGTGACCGCTACGGTCGCAGGTTCGAATCCTGCCTCGGGCATGGCTGTGTGTGATGTCCTTAGCTTAGTTAGGTTTAAGTAGTTCTAAGTTCTAGGGGACCGATGACGTCAGCAGTTAAGTCTCACAGTGTTCAGAGCCATTTGAACCATTTTTGAAATCAGCCTTGTACATTCGTCTATGTAATAGTTGACCAAACTCATCTAATCAAAACGTACGCTACAGATTATGCCAACAATTCGCCCTCCATTTGATCCTCAGCATTCTGTTTTGTAGAAAAGGCAGATTTTAGAATTCACCTGTGTGAATGTGAAAGCTGTTGCATTCCACAAGGCGACAGAGATTAGACTGAACGTCCAGAACGACTCAGGAAGAAGCCGAATAGGCTGGAACTATTGGTGTAGCACTATCAACAGGGCGTCGCCGAGTTGGAACACCAAAGATGTGAAAAATCAGAATATGCTTCGATTGTGCTCTTTTGCGCTTTTCTCACAGTCCATGTTTCATTACAGTACAATGCTGTGCTCCAAACGTACATTATCAGACTTCTCTTGGCCAGGAATGCTCTCTTTGCCAGCGCTTTTCTGCTTTTTATGCCCTTCTTGCTTCGTCTGTCATGGCTTATTTTGTTGCGCAGGTAGCAGAAAACATTAGCTTCGTATCCCCAAACCCATCTCTGCTACTTCTCATTGCTTTAGTCGCACGGGGTAGCCGTGCGGTCTATGGCGCCTTTCCACGGTTCGCGCGGCTCCCCCCATCGGAGGTTCGAGTCCTCCCTCGGGCATGGGTGTGTGTGTGTTGTCCCTAGCGTTAGTTAGTTTAAGTTAGATTAAGTAGTGTGTAAGCCTAGGGACATTAAAAGCAACGGTGGTAACATTAAGAGTGCAACGGGAATTCCACTGTTAAATGCAGAGGAGAGAGCAGATAGGTGGAAAGAATACATTAGAAGCCTCTATGAGGGTGAAGATTTGTCTGATGTGATAGAAGAAGAAACAGGAGTCGATTTAGAAGAGATAGGGAATTCAGTATTAGAATCGGAGTTTAAAAGAGCTTTGGAGGACTTACGGTCAAATAAGGCAGAAGGGATAGATAACATTCCATCAGAATTTCTAAAATCATTGGGGGAAGTGGCAACAAAACGACTATTCACGTTGGTGTGTAGAATATATGAGTCTGGCGATATACCATCTGACTTTCCGAAAAGCATCATCCACACAATTCCGAAGACGGCAAGAGCTGACAAGTGCGAGAATTATCGCACAATCAGCTTAACAGCTCATGCATTACAAGAATAATATACAGAAGAATGGAAAAGAAAATTGAGAATGCGCTAGGTGACGATCAGTTTGGCTTTATGAAAAGTAAAGGGACGAGAGAGGCAATTCTGACGTTACGGCTAATAATGGAAGCAAGGCTAAAGAAAAATCAAGACACTTTCATAGGATTTGTCGACCCGGAAAAAGCGTTCGACAATACAAAATTGTGCAAGCTGTTCGAGATTCTGAAAAAAGTAGGGGTAAGCTATAGGGAGAGACGGGTCATATACAATGTGAACAACAACCAAGAGGGAATAATAAGAGTGGACGATCAAGAACGAAGTGCTCATATTAAGAAGGGTGTAAGACAAGGCTGTAGCCTTTCGCCCCTACTCTTCAATCTGTACATCGAGGAAGCAATGATGGAAATAAAAGAAAGCTTCAGGAGTGGAATTAAAATACAAGGTGAAAGGATATCAGTGATACGATTCGCTGATGACATTGCTATCCTGAGTGAAAGTGAAGAAGAATTAAATGATCTGCTGAACGGAATGAACAGTCTAATAAGTACACAGTATGGTTTGAGAGTACATCGGAGAAAGACGAAGGTAATTAGAAGTAGTAGAAATGAGAACAGCGAGAAACTTAACATCAGGATTAATGGTCACGAAGTCAATGAAGTTAAGCAATTCTGCTACCTAGGCAGTAAAATAACCAATGACGGACGGAGCAAGGAGGACATCAAAAGCAGACTCGCTATGGCAAAAAAGGCATTTCTGGCCAAGAGAAGTCTACTAATATCAAATACCGGCCTTAATTTGAGGAAGAAATTTCTGAGGATGTACGTCTGGAGTACAGCGTTGTATGGTAGTGAAATATGGACTGTGGGAAAACCGGAACAGAAGAGAATCGAAGCATTTGAGATGTGGTGCTATGGACGAATGTTGAAAATTAGGTGGACTGATAAGGTAAGGAATGAGGAGGTTCTACGCAGAATCGGAGAGGAAAGGAATATGTGGAAAACACAGATAAGGAGAAAGGGACAGGATGATAGGACATCTGCTAAGACATGAGGGAATGAATTCCATGGTACTAGAGGGAGCTGTAGAGGACAAAAACTGTAGAGGAAGACAGAGATTTGAATACGTCAAGCAAATAATTGAGGACGTAGGTTGCAAGTGCTACTCTGAGATGAAGCCTTAGCAGTTTGGCCCCATAGAACTGACCACAAATTTCCAAATTTTTTTTCTCATTACTTTCGTCTTTCTTCGGTTTACTCTCAATTCGTATTTTGTACTCATTAGACTGTTTATTCCATGCAGCAGATTCTGTAATATTTCACTTTCACAGAGGACAACAGTGTCATCAGCGAATCTTATCATCGATATCCTTTCGCCTTGAATTTTAATGCCAGTCTTGAACCTTTCGCTATGTTTCCGTCATTGCTTCTTCGATGAACGGACTGAACAGTAGGGGCGAAAGATCACATCCCTGACATACATCCTTTTCAATCTCAAAACTTCGTTCTCGGTCTTCCACTCGTATTGTTCCCTCTTGGTTCTTGTTCATATTGTATATTACCAGCCTTTCTTCATAGCTTACCCCTCAGAATTTCGAACATATTGCACCAACTTGCATCGCCTAACGGTTTTTTGGAAATCGACAAATGTTACGAATGTGTCTCGATTTTTCTCCAGTCTTGCTTTCATTACCAACTGCAACGTGACAGGTGCATCTCTGATGCCTTCACCTTTCCTGAAACCAAACTGATCGCCATGCAACACATTAACAATTTTCTTTTCCTCTCTTCTGTATGTTACTCTTCCAGCAACTTGTATGCATGAGTTGTTAAGCTGACTTTCCAGAAGTTCTCGCACTTGTCGTCTCTTGCTATCTTCGGAATTGTGTGGATGATGTTTTTCCGAAAGTCTGATCGTATATCGCCAGTCTCATACAGTCTACACGTCAACGTGAATATTTGTTTTGTAGCCACTTTCCCAGACGATTTTAGAAATTTCCATAAGATATTATCTATCCCTTCTGTCTTATTTGATCTTAAGTCTTCCAAAGCTGTTTTAAATTCTGACTCTTATACAGGATCCCATATCTCTTCCCTTTGGACTGCTGTTTCTTCTTCTGTGACGTCGTCACACAAGTTCTACCCCCTTATAAAGGCCTTCAATGTACTCTTTCCACCCATTCTAATTGTAAGTCTGTGTTTCTGAATTTCTCTGAATATCTTAGTAGTTACTTCTTTCGACAAACATCTGAAGTAATTCTTTTGCCCATTATTCCTTCGCATTTGTTGTTCCGACTTCCGTGACTACCCCTTTCAAAGATGTCCATCCCTCTTCAATTGAACTGCCTACTGAGCTATTTATTGTCGCGGTATCTACAGCTTCAGAGAACTTCAAGCGCATCTCTTCATTTCTTAGCACTTCTGTATCCCATTTCTTTGCTCACTGATTTCTCCTGACTAGTCTCTTATAACTTCAGCGTACTCTTCAACATGAATAAACTGTGATCGGCGTCTGTATCTGCTCCTGGGTACGCTTTACAATCCAGGATCTGATTTAGTAATCTCTGTCTGACCGTGGTGTAACTTAATGAAATCGTTCTGCAAAGATAACAAAAAGGTGGGAAGGCAATCCAATCCGAGGAGTAATCTGGAGACACAGAACCGGAGAGACAACAAGAACCAACGGTGAGTTACGACAATGGGACGACAGCGAAGCGAATACACCACCAAACTTTTTTTTAAATAATAATGAAAAAGTGGATCCATCTACATCCACACTAGCATAGTGACCATCAGAAAATGTTCTACTCTCATCTCTTCAAAGATTGGACAGTGCGGAGGGGGAGAGTAATGGAAAGAAATATACTAAGGAACAACAAACAAAACAAAACAAAAAAGTTCAAATGGCTCTGAGCGCTATGAGACCTAACTTCTGAGGTCATCAGTCCCCTAGAACTTAGAACTACTTAAATTTAAATAACCTAAGGACATCACACTGTAAGTAGGCTATTTAGGATTTTTTATATTGGTAGCGCTCTGTATGAAAATCACTGGCTGTGCTGTGTGCAGTCTGTGGCTGGTTGGCATTGTTGGAATATTCACTATTGTAGTGTTGGGCAGTTGGATGTGAACAGCGCGTAGCGTTGCGCAGTTGGAGGTGAGCCGCCAGCAGTGGTGGATGTGGGGAGTTAGATGGCGGAGTTTTGAGAGCGGATGATCTGGACGTGTCTCCATCAGAGAGGTAAATTTGTAAGATGTATGTCGTGAATTGATATATACAAATATATATATATATATACTCCCAGCTAAATATAAGATTCTAACTACTGAAGGCACTAACTACTGTTAGGCATACTAAGCTAATGAAACATTTTGATAGGGAAAAAACAATGCATTTCCCTTAATAGTGTTCAAAAGTAATTATACTTTTGAAATGCATTATACTTTTGAAATGCATTGTTTTTTCTCTATCAAAATGTTTCATTTGCTAACTATGCCTGTCTGTATTTAGCGCCGTCAGTAGTTAGAATCTTTTATTTAGGTGGCAGTATTGCCCCTCGCTGTATTGCAGTAGTTCGAGTAACGAATATTTTTGTAAGTGATTCATGAAAGGTATAGGTTATTGTATAGGTTATTGTTAGCCAGGGTCATTCTTTTGTAGGGATTATTGAAAGTCAGATTGCGTTGCGCTAAAAATATTGTGTGTCAGTTTCGTAAGGATTTTACCAGCACAGTAATTCATTAATTTTTCTAAGGGGACGTTTCAACACACATCCATGCCCGAGGCAGGATTCGAACCTGCGACCGTAGCGGTAGCTCGGTTCCAGACTGTAGCGCCTAGAACCGTTCGGCCATCCCGGCCGGCTAAGGAATAGCAGGTCAAGGGCAGAGGGAAGAAAGTGCCATGTCAAGCACCATGGGAGAAAAACCTCTGAGACAGTCCATACAGGTATTAAGAGCAGTAGCTGTCTTGCTTGCTACGTGTGTTTTTTCTCTATCAAAATGTTTCATTTGCTAACTATGCCTGTCTGTATTTAGCGCCGTCAGTAGTTAGAATCTTTTATTTAGCTGGCAGTATTGCCAGGGCAGGTTATGTAAGTAGCGGGTATCACGCAGTCCGATACCAGCGCCCTTGCCTGTTTCGTTATTGACAGGTCAATACAAATTTTTGCCACTCTGGAGGTCGGATGCAAGCAGCCCTTGGTCCTTGGCGCTGCTACATGAGAGTCTTCGGCTGGCTGTGCTCCCATCTCCTCGGTTGGAGTGGGAGCAACACCGGTAACCAAAGGAGTGACGGCCACACGATGGAGTCTTTCTCCGCCTTCCACTGTGAGGGTGGGGCGATGGTGGAGGCAGACTGGTCTTCTGTGACAGCACGCGGGTGCCTTATCTTACTGAGCTACATATTCCATGGATCATTTGAACGACTCGTTCACTGAAACGAGTCAGTTTACAGGTCGTGTATACACGATTAATGTTAACATTAATGAGCACTTTATTGTTTTCGTCCTAATCAGACAATTAAACTTGAAAACAATTAAAACTGTATAATTTAGACAATATCTATGTCATAAGCACCATGATGGCGGCTGTTGGCGGTGTATGAATATGTCAGAGCATAGACGTTCGTGTTCTAATGAATCTCGCTCCATCCACCATCACAGTGTTTACAGTCGGAATAAGATCTAAATTGTAGACCGAAACCGGTTGCAAATAAAATAAACATGTGTTGCGATCGAGACTGTTTTATAGAACTGTAATACACTACGTGCCATTAAAATTGCTACACCAAGAAGAAATGCAGATGATAAACAGGTATTCACAGGACAAATATATTATACTAGAACTGGCAAGTGATTACATTCTCACGCAGTTTGAGTGCATAGATCCTGAGAAATCAGTACCCAGAACAACACCTTTGGCCGTAATGACGGCCTTGATACTCTTGGGCATTGAGTCAAACAGAGCTTGGATGGCGTGTACAGATACAGCCGCCCATGCAGCTTCCACACGATACCACAGTTCATCAAGAGTAGTGACTGGCGTATTATGACGAGCCAGTTGCTCGGCCACCATTGACCAGACGTTTTCAGTTGGTGAGACATCTGGAGAACGTGCCGGCGAGGGCAGCAGTCGAACACTTTCTGTATCCAGAAAAGCGCGTACAGGACCTGCAACATGCGGTCGTGCATTATCTGGCTGAAATGTAGGGTTTCGCAGGGATCGAATGAAAGGTAGAGCCACGGGTCGTAACACATCTGAAGTGTAACGCCCACTGTTCAAAGCGCCGTCAATACGAGCAAGAGGTGACCGAGACGTGTAACCAATGGCACCCCATACCATCACCTCGGTTGATACGCCAGTATGGCGATGACGAATACACGCTCCCAATGTGCGTTCACCGCGATGTCGCCAAACACGGATGCGACCATCATCATCCTGTAAACAGAACCTGGATTCATCCGAAAAATTGACGTTTTGCCATTCGTGCACCCAGGTTCGTCGTTGAGTACACCGTCGCAGGCGCTCCTGTTTGTGATGCAGCGTCAAGGGTAATTGCATCCATGGTCTCCGAGCTGATACTCCATGCTGCTGCAAACATCGTCGAACTGTTCGAGCAGATTGTTGTTGTCTTGCAAACGTCCCCATCTGTTGACTCAGGGATCGAGACGTGGCTGCACGATCCATTACAGCCATGTGGATAAGATGCCTGTCATCTCGACTGCCATGTGGATAAGATGCCTGTCATCTCGACTGCTAGTGATACCAGGCCGTTGGGATCCAGCACGGCGTTCCGTATTACCCTCCTGAACCCACCGATTCCGTATTCTGCTAACAGTCATTGGATATCGATCAACGCGAGCAGCTAGGTAGTAGCTTAAATCGGCCGCGGTCCATTTAGTACATGTCGGACCCGCGTGTCGCCACTGTGTGATCGCAGACCGAGCGCCACCACAAGGCAGGTCTCGAGATACGGAATAGCACTCGCCCCAGTTGTACGACGACTTTGCTAGCGACTACACTGACGAAGCCTTCTCTCATTTGCCGAGAGACAGTTAGAATAGCCTTCAGCTAAGTCCATGGCTACGACCTAGCAAGGCGCCATTAGCCTTACATAGTTTGATAGCTATCGTATGAAATGTCTCATCAAGAATGCTGTATTCACATCAAAGAATAAAAGATAAGTATTCGAGGAGCTGCATACTTTTCTTATGAGAATTCACTACTTATCCTGTTCCAGAATTCACGCCCGTCTGCGTTAGATAGCGTGCATTTAGGCCGCCTCTATCTACAAGGTGTTGGCACATTTACCAACACATCAAGATAACCCTCATTGGCTTCGACAGGTACAGCATCAGCAACCGTGGAGTGTTAACTTGTGGTGCGGCATCGTCGGAAATGTCATTGTGGGGCCGTAAGTCATTCCGGGTATTCTAATTGGCAATAACTGTGCACAGTTCCTGCGAAACGTTCTGCCCATTTTGCTGGAAGAGGTACCACGAACTACACGTCAGTGCATGTGGTTCCAACATGACGGCTGTCCTGCTCTTTCTTCCCGTGTGGCTACAGAGCTGTTAAATGAAAAGTTCCCGGATTATTGGATAGGACGACGTGCTAAAGTGAAGTGGCCAGCCCGGTCTCTTCATTTGACCCCTCTTAATTTTCTTTCTGTGGGGAGCAATCAAACATAAAGTGTATGCTCAAATACCAACTACACCAGACGATATTAAGCTACGTATCATCGAAGCGTGCGCAGATATCTCACGTGAAACCCTCGCAGCCGTTCACAAATCATTCGAACGGCGACAACAAATGTGCATTGCAGCCGAGGGGAAGCATTTTGAGACATGCTTCAGTAAAGTTTTGTGTCATGTGCAGTACGTATTTTACATCTTTGTGTGTATTTGCTTTGTATTGTGATCAATAGTATTTTCAAATAAAAAACAAATACGTACGAAATAATTGTAACCAATAAGGGCCTCCTCATTTACATTTGTATTTCTGTGACTTAAAATGTATTAACATCTCGTAGTATTTTAATACTGTGCGTTGTCTACTATTTTGGTATCACAGTTGCAAATAGCTGAATAATATTTGCGCGACATTATCAGTTAATTTTTGCGCAAAATATCGCAGTATGTATTACTATTGCCGGGTAAATGGGCATGTTTGTGTAAGGACGGGCTCGCGACGTTTACCATGTACTCCATGTACTCTACCCAATAGGAAAGGTCGCACTGGACAACGCCGCTTCGAAGGACGAACACCATGTGAGAACATATCTGAGTCTCAAAAACTATTCGCCGAAATATTATGATACACGCATATTTGAAATCGTCTTTTTAAGCCCACCATGTAACACTAAAATTTATCATAGGCTTACATTTAAAAAAACAAAGATGGCCTTATATCTCTGTAATAAAAAATAGCACAAACATGAAACGTGATGTATTCAAGTAGCCCCTGTCCCTGCAGTTCACTGTCCAAACGGCGTCTTTGTATCTATTACGGTTGGGGAGATGCAAGGGGTATTATGACTTAGCTGCCTCATCGTGTATATGCGTTTCTAAGGATATCTCGAAAACCAGTCGTTAATTTCATGATGAGTTGTAATAAAATGACGAGAAACGTCATATTCATCGTTAAAGAAATATTGTAATTGGCGTATTATGAGAGTACGCTGTTTGAAGGCAACGGTACATCGCTGATCAATCCAAAACGCATTGTTCTTGGCATAATTTGTCATAACTAAATTTCAATTAGTAACATGGCTACGAGTAAAGATACCAGTAGCTGTAACACTTTAGGTATAGTCATAAAACAGTTGTGGTCGATTTAGTGCAGTGAGTAGCGTGACAGATTAGTAAGGAGAACTTTTTTAATAGGTACTGATATTTTCTTATCATTTTAATATAAGTATATGATATATTATGCAATGTTACGTAAATTCAGGTGCACTCTTTTTGAGGAGTGAGTTTGCTCGATTGGCTTCATGTACAGGCATCTTGTACAACTTGTAGTAAGATATTTTGCCGTGTCTTCTTTTAAGTGTTGTATTTCATATGTTGTAACGATTCTGCTGCTGAATAGGAAGAGTGACCAAGTAAGAATGACCCTAGCGTTTTACTAAAAACTGAGAACGATGAAATAATTGTTACCTCATGTGGAGAATTACTGTAAAGTTGTATCGCACTGTTAGCAATGGAACTCTTATAAGCCGATGTCCCTATTCACTGGACATGGTACTTTCCTTTTTGCCTTATAACATTTTCACGGATATTTAAGTTTTTATTTATGTATGAAGAAGCTTGCACAGGATAGAGCGGCGTGAAGATCTGCATCAAACCACTCTCTGGACTGAAGACCATAACAATAACAATCCTACTGACAGAGCGACCCGATTAGCATATAGACAATGGAGGAAATATACGTTTTAGTGGAGCTAATACAGGTATTTTCCGCCCGTACATTTCGTAAATAGTGATTTACGCCAGATACAGCCAATGACTGCGGTTGGAGTGTGTCTGCCGTCGCGTATACCACGTTGCGGCTCACGTACCGTGTGCACAAGTCGCGTCGTTCCTGAGTGTTCAGCAGCACGCTGAACTCCACACGCTGAACGTTGACGTTCAAAAGCACGGTCTGTGTGCCACTAGCTTTAGCGTGCACAGGCGACTGCCGGAGATTTCCGCTTCTGCAGCGCCAGGTTTGGTTTTGCCGGTCGACGTTGCCTTCTTCGCCGGTGTCTCTATGCAGCTGGGGCCGCCATATCGCCGTTGGCCAGGATGCTGCTTGAGAAAGCCAGGCGGCAGCGCCAGTTGGCAACATGGGTCTGCCGCAGTGGGCGCACGTAGTCGTTTCTTCCCTGCGTCTCTCGCAAGTTAGTTAGTTAGTAAGTTACTTACGTGTTCCATTGATCAATAGCACGGAAAAACCGTTATGATGTGGACCGTTTCAAATGCACAAGAAATGCGTACAGGAAATAAGGTGTTTTTTTTTCTTTTTTACACTATAGTGTTGTACCTAAATATTTCTCTTATCTATCCCATTCCTTTAAATGGCACAAAATGCATATATTATATCTCCAGGTTTATTTATTCATATTCAAGATTTCATCTATGGAATAGTAGGAGTTGAACGTCACCGTTCATTTTAAGCTGGTCCATGTTGTTGAGAAAAAATTCCATTACTGAGTAAATGTACTGTGAAGCAGTTGTGAGAATTCCTAACCTTTTAAACAGATGCCTACAAGATGAGCGACTATGAACCCCACACATTATTCTAACTACTTTCTTTTGAGCAATGAATACCTTTTGCCTAAGTGATGAGTTGCCCAAGCATATTATTCCTTATGACATCAGAGAGTGGAAGTATGCAAAGTATGTTAGCTTACTAATTTCTACATCCTCAAAATGGGCAATTATTCTGATTACAAAAGTTGCTGGACCTAGTTGCTTTAGGAGATCCAAAATATGACTTTTCCAATTAAGATTCTCATCTATATGTACACCCAAAAACTTAGTATGCTCTACCCTGGCTACTGACTTCTTTTGATGTGTTATGTTTATTGAAGGAATTATACTTTTTGCAGCAGAAAATTGGATGTACTGTGTTTTTTCAAAGTTCAGAGCAAGCCCATTCGCAGAAAACCAATTAATAATTTTTCCAAAGTCCTTATTTGTATGATTTTCTATTGGACTTTCTTTTACTGGATTAATAATTATGCTTGTATCATCAGCAAACAGTGTCAGTTTAGCATCTCGTTTCACATAAGAAGGGAGGCCATTCACAAATATCAAGAACAGGAGGGGACCCATGATCGAACCTTGTGGAACACCTAATGTAATTTCACCCCAGTTAGATGAAGTGGCAAACTCCTTTGAATCACTCGAAGCATATAAACAGACTTTTTGCTTCTTGTTCCATAGATATGACCTAAACCACTTATATGCTGTTCCATTTATACCATAGAATTGTAATTTCTCTAACATAATATCATGGTTCACACAATCAAATGCTTTGGATAAGTGGCATTTTACTATTTAAAGACCCTATTATGTGGACAGTGAAACTATATATTGCTGTCTCAGTGGAACAGCATTTCAGAAATCCGCACTGTGGTTTACTAAGTATCCCATTACTGTTGAGATGGTTAACCACACTTGAGTACATTACTTTCTCAAAGATTTTTGAAAACGCTGTACGCAAGGATACTGGCCGGTAATTTTTGACATCTGTGGTTTCCCCCTTTTTGTAGAGAGGCCTGACAATGGCATATTTTAACCTGTCTGGAAAAATACCCTGAGTCAGTGATGCATTACATATGCGACTCAAAACATGAGCTGTAATTGCTCCACATTGTTTTAATAAGATGTCATCTACTCCAACAGAACATTTATTTTCCAAAGATTTAATAATTTTTCTTATTTCACAAGAGGTTGTTAGATGAAACTTAATCTGAGAAAAAATTTTTCAAAACTGACTCTTCCATGTACTGCCTGGCCTTTTCTTTTGAACTATTCTCACCAATGTTTTCTCCTACACTTAAGAAGTGATTGTTAAATACATTGGCTACCCGTGTACTGTTGGTTACGAAGTTCTCGTTCTCTTTAACAGTAATACTACCTACCCCAGTGGTTACTTTTCCTGTCTCCCTTCTAACAACATTCCATATTGATTTGATTTTATTGCTGCATTTGTCAATTTCTTCTCTAACATACATATTTCTTGATTTCCTTATAACTTTTCTCAGTATGTTACAATAATTTTTATACTGTAAAACTACTTCTGGGTCTTTACTGGTTCTTGCTGTCTCATACAGTTTTCTTTTTCTTTCTGAAGACACTTTAATACCTGTATTAATCCAAGGTTTCTTTGAAAAGTTTGTGGTGTTACATTCAGTAATTTTCTTTGGAAAGCTATGTTTAAAAAGGGATATAAATTTATCAAGAAATATGGTGCATTTATCATTAGCATTTGGCTCGCCAGAGCATTTTACACACTCTGAAGAAAATGGATCAGTAGTTACCCAAAATTTAGACACAATGGCCATAACCTGCTCTGTTACTCAGTCCTGTCACAAACTGAACCATATGTGGAGAAATCGTTTCTCACGGATATACTTTGCGTAATTTTGAGCATCAATTCGCATTATTAAACTCAAAATAATCCGTTTTTCTTCCAAAATTAAAGTAACCATGTCAGAGTTTGGTAGCGAACTCCAGAAAAACATAAATTTAAAAAAAAACGTAAGTAATTATGAAAAGGCTGTGATTTTGTTCAGTCATGGAAAGCCAACCAAACTCGCACATCGTCATGAGTATGGGGTAATATGACATCGCACTGAATTTAAACATAGTTTGGGTAGCTGACAGCTGTCAAAATTCCCACCAGTAGCGTTATTGCACCAATAGCGAGCGAGTAAAAAAAAATGGTTCAAATGGTTCTGAGCACTATGGGACTCAACTGCTGTGGTCATAAGTCCCCTAGAACTTAGAACTACTTAAACCTAACTAACCTAAGGACAGCACACAACACCCAGCCATCACGAGGCAGAGAAAATCCCTGACCCCGCCGGGAATCGAACCCGGGAACCCGGGCGTGGGAAGCGAGAACGCTACCGCACGACCACGAGATGCGGGCAGCTAGCGAGTATCCGTGCTATGATTGGTCGGCGCTGGGAATTTAATAACGGGAGCTACAACGTACGCAGTCTGCCACATACCATACCAAAATAAGTAAATGCGCCTGATAAACGCACTGCCCATGTTCATGAAAAACACACCTCCAGAACAAGGCGTAAAACACGTGTAATAAAATGAAGTAACAAAAGAGAAAAGGTAAAAATTAATTACTAGTGTCAGCACTGCTTGCGAACACTCTTTACAGAAACTACTGTTATTTAAGGAAAGCAAATATTAAGAAACGTTCGGTACAAAAGGAAAAGAAATTTTAACTGAATTCTTGTGAAACGCTTTGAGTCTTCAGAGGCGGAAAGCACTTTGCACTGCAGCTTACCACCTTTGCAGTCGACGTCTTGAGACGTAACAGCCAGCTCTTTGCTGTTGGCGGTGTAATTAAAGTGGCTCCATCAATTGTGTACTGCAATGAATATCTCCTCTTGCTTAAAGCACAATTCTTGAGGCGATAACGATTATCCTTCGTTGCATTTCACCTGTCACAGGCTGGTTGGATGTAATCGTTACTGCACAAATCCTGTTACCTATCTGCACGACAATAACGTCTGTCACACACAGGGCACGTCCCGTACACATTTTTCAGACAATATAATACTCAGCTTGAATCTCAAATCGTGGTATTGCAATCCATACTGTTTTTTCAATCACTATCGTGAATTCATAGTGCAGGCAAAAACAGTATCACTTGTAATAAACAGTTCGAAAGTCTCCACGACCAAAATTAATGCTTTAAAGCGCGCAGCCGCTCATTAAGAAGCAAACGATATCAACTTTTTAAAGTATATTAATTCGTGCAAATCAGTAAGGGCAAACAGTTCGGTTCGGTTCTAACCACAGATATCGTTTTTTTTCTTTTTTTATGTCCATCTTTTTGACTGTAGGTCTTCGGGACCACGGCCGTTCACTACTGCAAAAAAATGAAACTCCTAGAGCCGTCTTTATGATCTTATTTATTGTGTAGTTTCGGCGCTTCAGTGCGCTACCTTCAGGCCTTTGTTGATGTTGAAGGGGTTATCAGTCCATATATTCGCTGCATAAGTGGCCAATGTAACTGGTTTAGGTAGACTGTAACTGTGTTTTAGCACTCCAACCATCAACCATCATGGTGACAATGGGCTCCCCTTGTCCCCAGTCGTTGCGGACATCTTCGTAGAAGCTTTTGAGCAAACGGCGCTACCTCTGCACCGTTACGCTCACGTTGCTGGCTGCGGTATGTAGATGATATGGTCAACAAGGAACGGCTGGGAAACTTATTGAACATTGCTTGTTGCTTAGCAATCCTTATAACCAATTTATTGAACATCATAACTCATTATTAATATGTTACAAGGTCCAAACAGAAATGTCTCTTTCTTTAGAACAATTCAAACTGTTAAAGAACCGAAAGTATAAATGCCTCCTTTCAGTAGAATAAAATAAATATTAAAGGAAAACCAACGGGCATTACGGAATACAACTTTACTGGGGCCTCACTTTAATCTTTTAACCTACCACGAAGTTTCATATCAGCGCACACACATTCCTCAGACTGTGGCTAAGCCATGTCTACTCAATATACTTTCTTCCAGGCGTGCTAGTTCTGCAAGGTCCGCAGGAGAGCTTTCGCGAAGTTTGGACGGTCGGAGACGAGATACTGGCGGAATTAAAGCTGTGAGGACGGGTCGTGAGTCTTACTTGGGGAGATAAAATGGTAGAGCACTTGCCAGCAAAAGGCGAAGGTCCCTATTTCGGGTCTCGGTCCGGCACACAGCTTAAATCTGCCAGGAAGTTCCAATCTTTAACCATGTTTCAAATTTTTCTTATCCAAGAAAGAAGTATATCAAACATGAATCAATTACAATTGGTGAAACCGACGTCAGATCATGACACAAAACCACAGGTGGCACAGAAAACTCAAAGGCAGACCTCGGGCACAAGTCCCCGGCCGCAACGAGACAATCAAAGTAGTGGTGTAACTATGACACAAGCAGCAAAGCTTTGTTAGACTGTGCAAGGACACAACAATAAACCTTTTGCCCGCCTCAAGGATACAACACTCAAGGCAAATACATATGCGAGAGCAGCAAAACTCAAAAATTAATAAAGTAAAGTAAAGTAAAGTAAAGTAAAAAAAAATTAATAAAGTAAAGTAAAAAGGACTTAGCACGCTTGGCTCTTTGCTTCGCTACGCGCGTGACGCAAGTCACGTGACCGCGCGTGGCGCGTGGCCTTGAGTGTGCGAGAGAGAGCGCTTGGAGCTGCGAGCCCTAGTATTACTAGGCTCGCAGCGGGCAAAAATCAAGATTATCAGCGGAAGTGACGTAGCGATAAACTGCGCGCTCTGGCGCTGCGTTGCAGCACGGAGCGTCATTCGCTCTGCGAACGTCGAGGAGTGCGGAAGCATAGCACTGGGTCTCGCTGGGCCTTGGCTTGCTACGTTTACTTGTATTAACGTGCCACAGCAATGCCTCTGCGACGTGCATGGCGTCGTCGCTGGCGACGCAGCGTTCCTGTTTACAGATCTTTGAAAGCAATTGATATTGACTTGGCTGGTCAGTTCAATAAACAACAACTGATTGGAGGTCCAAATGTGTTTCGGGGACTTAAACTAAATTTCACGTGTGATGTACAAGCTCTATTTGGAGGGAGTACATGGCTCACACTTGCAGTTGTGTGGGGCAATCATTGTGATTATGGTGGCCTTGAAGCTTTTCCAGATGCAAATATTTTAACATGGAAGACATGGAGTATAGCAGAGACAACTGGACTCTTATCTAAAGTGCAAGAAAACGAGAGAAGAGGGCAATGAAGAGGAGCTTTCGCTGGCGCACATGTGAGGGAGATCCGTGATCGGCTAGGCAACATCCTCCGCCTCCGAGGTTTGAAACCGATTTTCCGTTGCCCCCACTACGTGACAGGTTCCACCAAGGATGCAGTCAACAAACTAAATACTGCAAGACTAAATGGTGAGTGTAGAGGCGCCTACATAGGGGAGACAGGGAGACAAGTTTCCACACGAGCAGCAGAACATGAACGTTATATGCTATTAGCACAGCATAATACATTAGCAACAGTCGAACGCCAGCTTGACTATGGACAATCTATCTCGTTCCAAGAAACCCGTGCGCTGGCGAAAATGTCGTGGAACGTGGCAACGCAAAATTCAAGAAGCGATTTAAATTATTAAGGAGACGGACATTATCAACAGCGACATGACTGCTACGAACTTCCGGCGTCCTGTGTGCCAGCTAACGGGCCGCGAGCTGTCACGGGAAGGGAGCCTCACCCTACACGGACGCGCCAGAGTAAACAAACAATTACAGGGGAACTGTCAGTGCATTTCTGCACACACCAGGAAGAACATGCGCCTACCAGGAGCCAAGCCGGCTAGCCGTAAATAGCTTCTTTCCTGCCTCATCCTTCCGTCGTGACTAGCGTGTAATGTTCTGGGCACAGTAAAGTTTCTAAAATATGAGATTTTGACACCCATCATCTGCAATAAATAGAGCCACCTTTCATTTACCAGTCTTGTCCTGAGGAATACCTTTGCAATACGATCTAAACGTTGGTTTTAAGTTCAGAATTAAGGTATTTTATAATTTTTAACATTTTTATGCAGCGACAGCGACTGATATTGTTTATATAAGAATATACAGCCTACAGTTGCAGGTTAACTTTATCGTTTACCTAGGTTTCAACGTTAGTAATAACGTCTTCTTCAGAACATAAAATATTATTTAAATGTTTGCCTACAACAGGCCAACTTGATGCATAACCATAAGGTTTTGTCACTTCTTTTAAACAAGCTGTAGAAAATGCACTTTAAGCCCGTTGTATGGGCCTCGTCGTGTGACTAGAGACTTGTTTAATAGAAGTGACAAAACCTTATGGTTATGCATCAAGTTTTATAAAGTTGACTTAGGACATGGCCTGTTGTAGGCAAACATTTAAATAATACTTTATGTCCTGAAGAAGACGTTATTACTAACGTTGAAACCTAGGTAAACGATAAAGTTAACCTGCAACTGTAGGCTGTATATTCTTATATAAGGTATTTTATACAATGATGCGGTACAACACCCCGAAGAATTACATTGGAACTTTCTCATACTCAGTTAACGAAAGATTCATATAGTAATGTAAATAAGACGAGAAAACAAGTTACATTTCATACTATAGAACAGCGGTTTCCAGATCTTTTAGCTGTGGGGATCACTTAGTTTGTAAAAATACCTTAAAGGCCCAGCAACTACATGTACAGGTAAAAAAATGCAAACAAATACCAATACACGCACAATATATATATATATATATATATATATATATATATATATATATATATATATATATAGCTTGTTTCACTAAATGTGTTTCCCTCTGCAAGTTACGAAGTAATAGGCGACGGAAATATTTATTGTGGTAGGTCACCATAAGAAACGTTACACTGTCTGCGGAGCTATGAACGTAGATTATTGTGTTATTATCCAAAGATTTACGGCAAAAAATTACAATTTTTTTAAATGGAACAATTGTTGTTTCTAACATGCACTGGAATCAGTAACACCAGATATGTATACATCAATTTAAATTACATTCCTATCACTTTTAATTTGGGAGCTACAACACTTCAAAGTTTCAGGGGCAGATACCACACACTGTACATAATACTTGGCTGTGTGGTGGGAGATGGATGTTTTGACGCCGGCCGCGGTGGTCTAGCGGTTCTGGCGCTGCAGTCCGGAACCGCGGGACTGCTACGGTCGCAGGTTCGAATCCTGCCTCGGGTATGGGTGTGTGTGATGTCCTTAGGTTAGTTAGGTTTAACTAGTTCTAAGTTCTAGGGGACTTATGACCTAAGATGTTGAGTCCCATAGTGCTCAGAGCCATTTGAACCATTTTTGATGTTTTGGCGGTGGGAAGTTGATTTAAATGAGATGTTCAAATGTGTGTCCATGTTCCTGAATGCACAATGCAATGCGCCTTCTAAAGGATCTGCGAACGAGATGTAACATCGCCTGTGTCACTGAGCGACATGCGTCCTCGATGCGCCGTTTTAGATCATCTGGGAATGTGGGCTCAGTGACATAAACGCGATCCTTTACATACCCCACAAAAAGAAATCTAATGGTGTTAAATTGGGGCCGGCCGCGGTGGCCGTGCGGTTCTAGGCGCTCCAGTCCGGAGCCGCGCTGCTGCTACGGTCGCAGGTTCGAATCCTGCCTCGGGCATGGGTGTGTGTGATGTCCTTAGGTTAGTTAGGTTTAAGTAGTTCTAAGTTCTAGGGGACTGATGACCACAGCAGTTGAGTCCCATAGTGCTCAGAGCCATTTGTTAAATTGGGCGACCTTGTGGGCCATGAATGAGGACCATGGCGTCCCAGCCACCTTACTGCAAACCTGTTGTCTAGTTCTTCCACAACAGCACGCGCAGAAAGGGCTGGGTGACCATCGTGCTGCATCAAAATTGGTTCAAATGGCTCTAAGCATTGTGGGACTTAACAACTGAGGTCAGCAGTCCCCTAGACTTATAACTACTTAAACCTAACTAACCTAAGGACATCATACACATCCATGCCCGAGGCAGGATTTGAACCTGCGACTGTAACAGCAGTGCGGTTCCGGACTGAAGCATCAAGAACCGATCGGCCACAACGGCCGACGTGCTGAAACCACATATGGACTCTCGTGTGTAGACACACATGTTCAAGGAGACCACCCAAACTGTCGACTATAAACGCGCGATATAACTCACCTGTCAGTGTACCTGGGAAATAGTGTGGACCGTTGATTTCATCCCCAAGGATTCCACATCATACATTAATAGACCACCTACATTGACGGTCGACAAGTCGTACCCACCGATGATTGTCTGCGGCCCAGTAGTGCACGTTATGGCGATTCACTGCACCATAATTTGTGAACGTGGACTCATCAGAGAACATAACACCTTGTAAAGACTCCAGTGTGAAATTACGCATGGCCCATTCACAGAATGTAACTCTCGCACGGAAATCGTTCCCCAGCATCTCCTGGATCACTGACGGGCGGTACGGGTGAAACCCGTGGCTGTGTACTATTGGATGTGAGACTGACACCAGCGACTGCAGCAACGGCTCGTAAGCTTCAAAATGTTCAAATTTCAAATGTTCGAATGTCTCTGAGCACTATGGGACTCAACATCTTAGGTCATAAGTCCCCTAGAACTTAGAACTACTTAAACATAACTAACCTAAGGACATCACACACACCCATGCCCGAGGCAGGATTCGAACCTGCGACCGTAGCAGTCCCGCGGTTCCGGACTGCAGCGCCAGAACCGCTAGACCACCGCGGCCGGCCGGCTCGTAAGCTGACATGAGAATCGTGGTGTAATGCAGGTAGAACAAACACCTCCGTCTCCTCACTCTTTGCAGTTCTTCGTCTGTTACTGCGGCGCATTACCAAGCTGCTTGTTTCCCGAAGTTGTTGTTCGGCACAAAAGAACGCAATGGCTGCCAGAGCTCTTCGCCTAGGTTATCTCACGGCGTACGCCATGGCTACTTCCGTGGCATTGTGTCGGCATTCACCGAGCATCAGCAACATGTCAACGTACTTGTTGCTCGTATATGCCATCTTCATCCACTGTCAGTAACTGTGGTATATTGAGCCCCGTTTGCTTGTGTGGCTCGAACTGTCGGGTATACGGCCGTGTGCTGTGACAGTCGGCAGTCTAACAGCGCATCGAGGAAGCTTCACGCTCCGTGACACCGGCGACTTTACAACTCGGCCGCACTACATTTAGTAGGCGCATTGCGTTATGCGCAGCGTGTGTGGTATCTGCCCCTGAAACTTTGAAGGTTTATAGCTCCCAAACTAAAGGTAATATGAATGTAATTTAAATTGATGTATACACAGTTGCAGTTACTGATTCCAGTGCATGATTGAAACAACTATTGTTCCATTTAAAAAATAGTATCTTTTTGCTATAACTCTTTGGATAATAACATAATAAACTATATTCATAACTCCGCAGAGAGTGTAACGTTTCTTATGGTGACCTACCGCAATAAACATTTCGCCTCGCGGGATTAGCCGAGCGGTATAAGACGCTACAGTCATGGACTGTGCAGCTGGTCCCCGCGGAGGTTCGAGTCCTCCCTCGGGGATGGGTGTGTGTGTTTGGCCTTAGGATAATTTAGGTTAAGTAGTGTGTAAGCTTAGGGGCCGATGACCTTATTAGTTAAGTCCCATAAGATTTAATACACATTTGCACATTAGAATAAACATTTCCGTCGCCTATTACTTCGTAACTTACAGAGGCAAACACATTTAGTGAAACACTCTGTATATATACCGTATGCAGGGTGAGTCACGAGGTTTTTCACCGGTTCCTGGAGGGTATTCCTTAGGTTATTTCGAACAAAAAGTGTAAATAAAGTAATTGGATCAGATCCATAATTAAGGAGCTACAGCCGGCCGCGGTGGCCGTGCGGTTCTGGCGCTACAGTCCGGGGCCGCGGGACTGCTACGGTCGCAGGTTCGAATCCTGCCTCGGGCATGGGTGTGTGTGATGTCCTTAGGTTAGTTAAGTTTAAGTAGTTCTAAGTTCTAGGGGACTGATGACGTAAGATGTTGAGTCCCATAGTGCTCAGAGCCATTTGAACCATTTAAGGAGCTACAGTAAATGAAAAACTCAGGAAAAAGGCAGAAAATTTTTTATTGTAGGCTTTCACAGATCAAAACTTCATGCAATAATTAATTTAAACAATTTTGTAGCAGTCGCTTGCATTCAGAGAGAATTTGAATCAAGTGTTCGAAATTTTCTCCCTGCATTTGAAGGCAAAGGTTCGCACGGAAGTGAACCGCGTGAGTAGCATTTCGTAATTTCACATGCTCGTTCATTATTGACGTTGCGGCATCGAAAATGCGTTGTATCAATTCTTCTCGTGTTTCCACCTTAATTTCGTGCACGATGTCTTTCATCCAGCCCCATATGCAGTAATTTAGGAGTGTTAAGTCTGGGGATCTGGCAGGCCAGTTCACAGGGCCCCCGCGACCTATCCATCAATGTGGGAATTGCTGATTAAGATAAGCTGTTAGCACACGGTGGAAGTGTGCAGGTGCCCCGCCATGTGAGACCCACATGTGGCGTCTTGTTTCCAGAGGAACATTGCAAGAAGCAGAGTTAAGTCTTCTCGTAAAAAGCTTCCATACATCTGACCGTTTAAATTTCCCGGGAGAATAAACGGCCCCAGTAACTGGTCACACACAACACCACACCAGACATGGACACCGAATCTGCGTTGAAATTGTGATAGTACCGTGGCATGGGGATTTCGTCTGTCTAGGCATGCATGTTATGCATGTTGTTGATGCCATCTCTTGTAAAGGTTGCCTCACCACTGAACATTATGAAGCGATAGAGCTGCCGATTTCCATTTAACCAGTTACAAAAGTGCAAACGGTTGGCACAATCATGTGGCTCTAAACGGTGAACTTTATGCACATGAAAATGATAATGTCCATTATCATGAAGAATCCCATATACCTTAGACCATGAAACGTTCAATCGGGTAACTAGGCGTCTTGTACTTGAACGAGGACTGCACTGTACTGAATTACACCTACATCTACATCTACATGATTACTCTGCTATTCACAATAAAGTGCCTGGCAGAGGGTTCAATGAACCACCTTCAAGCTGTCTCTCTACCGTTCCACTCTCGAACAGCACGCGGGAAAAACGAGCACTTAAATTTTTCTGTGTGAGCCCTGATTTCTCTTCTTACATCGTGATGATCATTTCTCCTTATGTAGGTGGGTGCCAACAGAATGTTTTTTGCAATCTGAGGAGAAAACTGGTGATTGAAATTTCATGCGAAGATCCCGTCGCAACGAAAAACGCCTTTGTTTTAATGATTGTCACTGCAATTCACGTATCATGTCTGTGACACTATCTCCCCTATTTCGCGATAATACAAAACGAGCTGCCCTTCTTTGTACTTTTTCGATGTCATCCGTCAGTCCCACCTGATGCGGATCCCACACCGCACAGCAGTAATCCAGAATATGGTGGACTAGCGTTGTGTAAGCAGTCTCTTTAGTAGACCTGTTGCACCTTCTAAGTGTTCTGCCAATGAATCGCAGTCTTTGGTTTGCTCCACCCACAATATTATCTATGTCATCGTTCCAATTTAGGTTATTTGTAATTGTAATCCCTAAGTATTTAGTTGAATTTACTGCATTCAGATTTGTGTGGCTTATCGCGTAATCGAAATTTAGCTGATTTCTTTTAGTACTCATGTGAATAACTTCAAACTTTCCTTATTCAGGGTCAATTGTCACTTTTCGCACCATCAGATATCTTATCTAAATCATTTTGCAAGTAGGTTTGATCATCTGATGACTTCACAAGACGGTAAATGACAGCATCATCTGCAACTAATCTAAGACGGCTACTGCCGGTCGGGGTGGCCGAGCGGTTCTAGGCACTACAGTCTGGAACCGCGCGACCGCTACGGTCGCAGGTTCGAATCCTGACCGATGACCTTAGAAGTTAAGTCCCATAGTGGTCAGAGCCATTTGAACCATTTAAGACGGCTACTTAGATTGTCTCCTATGTCGTTAATATAGATCAGGAACAATAAAGGGCCTATAACACTTCCTTGCGGAACGCCGGATATTACTTCTGTTTCACTCGATGACTTTCCGTCTATTACTACAAACTGTGACCTTTCTGACAGGAAATCACGAATCCAGTCGCACAACTGAGGCGTTACTCCGTGGGCACGCACTTTGGTTAGAAGACGCTTGTGAGTAACGGTGTCGAAAGCCTTCTGGAAATATAAAAATATGGAATCAATTTGACATCCCGTGTCGATAGGACTTATTACTTCATGCGTATAAAGAGCTAGTTGTGTTTACAAGAACGATGTTTTCTGAAACCTTGCTGACTGTGTGTCAATAAATCGTTTACTTAGAGGTACTTCATAATGTTCGAATGCAGTATATGTTCCAAAACGCTACGGCAAATCGACGTTAGTGATATGGACCTGTAATTCAGCGGATTACTCCTACTTCCCTTTTTGGGTATTGGTGTGACTTGAGCAATTTTCCAGTCTTTGGCTACGGATCTTTCTGTGAGCGAGTGGTTGTATATAATTGATAAATATGGAGCTATTTTATCAGCATACTCTGAGAGGAACCTGACTGGTATACAGTCTGGAGCGGAGGCCTTGCCTTTATTAAGTGATTTAAGCTGCTTCGTTACACCGAGGATATCTACTTCTATGTTTCTCATCTTGGCAGTTGTTCTTGACTGGTATTCAGGAATATTTACTTCGTCTTCTTTGATGATGGAGTTTCGGAAAACCGTGTTTAATAACTCTGCCTTAGTGGCACTGTCATCAGTGACTTCACCGTTGTTGTCGCGCAGTGAAGGTATAGATTGCGTCTTGCCACTTTGGGTTTTCTGCCAGATTCCGAGACAGAATATCGTTGCGGAAATCATTAAAAGCATCTCTCATTGAAGTACGCGCCATATTTCGAACTTCTGTAAAACTTTGTCAATCTTGGGGATTTAGCGTTCTTTTAAATTTGGCATGCTTTTTTCGTTTGCTTCTGCAACAGCGATCTGACCCGTTTTGTGTACCATGGGGGATTAGTACCATCACTTATTAATTTATATGGTATATATGTCAATTGCTCTCGATACCATCTCTTTGAAAACATTCCACAACTTTTCTACACTTACATGATCAGATTGGAAGGAGTGAAGACTGTCTCTTAAAAAGGCGTTAAGAGCATTTTCATCAGCTTTTTTAAAATAGATATACTTTGCGTTTCTTTTTGATGGTTGTAGGCGTTACGGTATTCAGCCTAGCCGGCCGGGTGGTCGAGCGCTACGGTCTGGAACCGCGCGACCGCTACGGTCGCAGGTTCGAATCCTACCTCGGGCATGGATGTGTGTGATGTCCTCAGGTTAGTCAGGTTTAAGTAGTTCTAAGATCTATGGGACTGATGACCTCAGAAGTTAAGTCCCATAGTGCTTAGAGCCAATATTCAGCCTAGCAGCAACTGCCTTGTGGTCGCTAACCCCTGCATTCGTCACAATATTCACTATTTGTCCAGGATTATTTGTTGCTAAAAGGTCAAGTATGCTTTCGCAACCATTTGCGTTTCGTGTGAGCTCATGAACTAAGTGTTCAAAATAATTTTCTCAGAAAGCATTCAGTACAATTTCGGATGACGTTTTATGCCTGCCGCCGGCTTTAACGTATAATTTTTCCAGCATATAGTGGGTAGATTAAAGTCAGCACCGACTATAATTGTATGAGCGGGATACTTATTTGAAATGAGACTCAAGTTTTCTTTGGATTGTTTAGCAACTATATCTTTTGAGTCGGGTGGTCGATAAAACGATCCAATTAATAGTTTAGTCCGATTGTCAGGTATAACCTGTACCCATACTATTTCACACGCACCATCTACTTCAATTTCGTAACAAGGCAAACTACCTCTGACAGCAATAAATACTCCACGACCAACTGTATTTAATCTATCGTTTCTGAACTCTGTTAGATCGTTTGAAAAAAATTCGGCTGAACTTATTTACTGCTTTAGCCATCTCTCTGTACCTACAACTATTTGAGCTTCAGTGCTTTTTTTTAGAATTTCTATTAAGTATGTTTTCCTCTTCTTGAACTTCGCGATGTCTTTCGGAGTGTATGTGAATACTGGGAAGAGTACCAGTTTCTAGCGATGTTCAATGTTTTCCACTAAATGTTTTGGCACTCGGAATCCTACGATTAGGATACCGACGGTGATACTCGTCAAAAACAGCTTTCGCATTACCATCACAGATGCCCAAATTGTACACGACCTCTCCATACTCCTACGATGAAAACTTCATCGCAAAGTGTAGTGTACACAGGAGGCAATAACAGTAAACAGTGACTGCAGTCTCAACAACGTGGTTGTTATGCAAAAGTACGACACGCTGCATTTGTCTACCTAAGACTGATCGAGTGTCCTGTGAAGAAAAGCGTAGCGCTCCATACACCGTGGCATGTTTCGGAACCATGCTGTAGCTCCTTAATTATGGATCTGATCACATTACTGTATCTAAATTTTTTGTTCCAAAAACCTAAGGAATAACCTCCAGCAACCGGGGGAAAACATCGTGACTCACCCTATATATATACTGTAAAAGAAGGATTGAAAATATTTGCTTTTTACTTACGCGATGTCACAGATAGATAAAAGCTGAAAATCGAATGACCAATGTTAAAAATAACTCAATGGGATTCGTAAAACTGTCTGTCACCCAAGAAAGAAATTAAGACTGTTTAATATTACTCTGAAATTCAATCTACTCCTGTACATATTTTCCAAAAACCTACAGTTGAAGAGGATAGTTCATAGAGATAGTTGTCGACAAGACCATCAACTGTCTCAGAGAACGGTAATTCAGAAATCTCTCTTAGGGACTGAGCGTGGTGGTGTAATGACTGACCCACTGAACTCGCGTTCGAGATACCAGGGTTCAGTTCTCAAATCGGCCATCCGGATATCAGTTTCCTGCGGTTGCTCGGGTCAGTCCATGCAAATGCCGTGATGGTTGCTTCCTTTACCTCTTGTAAGGCTAGCCTCCGTCCTCATAATCTTGGCCGTGGACGGGACGTAGAACACTAAATGTCCTTCATTCTTCAAGGATTAGGATATTAAATGAGGAAAATGCAAGCGAGTCGTTCGTGTGAACAGTGGTGTCCGAGAGAATACCAACTCGACACATTACGATCGGATTACGCCACGGGCAGCCAACCAAGCCCGCGCGCCAAACGCGTAGCGCAGCCTGAGTGGGTGTACACTGCCAGCCGCCTGATGGCACACCACACTGGTAATTTTCAACGTTAAAAAAATACTAGCAAACATTTCAACTCATATTTCGTTCTGTGCCCGCTGACCTCCCCGGCTGACGAGTGAAACCTCTGGAGCTGCCGATAATTTTTTCGTTTTCTTGTACTCTCGACTAGCGCCTACGACCCATTACCACGTCACCGACGGCAAAAAGAAGTGGATTGGGATTCGATACTATACAACAAAAGAAAAAATATTCACTCCATTAAAAATATACGAACAGAGTAAAAGGAAGTAAAAGAAAATAAAGAAGGAAAATTTATCTACTGGATATAGCAATGTCTTTACTACACCTTGTGGTGTTGTAAGAGTGCTTCGCCACATGACCTTCCCAATGTCAGCTGAACCAGTGGGTCTTGCAAGTTAACATCCCAAACATGTTCGAGCTCACTTGCGGTACCTCTTCGTCGAAATGTCTTGGCTCAAAGTCGTCTAGCGGTTGAACTGCACGTGTCGCATTATACGCCCTAAATTAGACACTTGTGACCCTTTGGTTAAATTGTCTGGCTGATGGCAAGTTTGCGAAATACAAAGTTAACATAACATATAATAACAGTAATAATAATATAGGGAACTAAATTGACGACCCATAAATGATGTCGGCCACACAGGTGCGATTTGGTTAGAATAATGTTTATTCAGAAAGCAAACTAATAGCGAAAGTGGTCGTATTTAGGGTTACTGTTACACTCGAGCTCATATCCATTTGACACACTTCGATCATTCACAACGTCATCGCGAAATACAAGTTATCTACGCGTAAAGTTAGAGTTTACACGAGGCGCGTGGCTGCTCACCGCTCGCGGTACCACACAACGCGAAATTTTCTACGTCGTTTCACGTCCTCGCTGCCTAAGGACCGACTGTCCGCTTTCGCGTCTGCATCCGAAATGTCCCCTTTGGTGTCTCCACCAGAACTGCTCTCTGCCCGTCTCCAACCACGTTTCCCTCGCACCGAACATCTTCGCTCAACTGATTAGTGCAGTTCCCATTCCTGAGGCCGTCCATCTGATTGGCTACAGCTTATTCTACGTTATTTTACATTTTAACATATTTAAAAAATCAAAGCTTGACCATTTTCACGTTCTAAATAAAGTAACAATAATATCCATTAATAGTAAACGTTAAAGTCTTTTACATGAAACCAACACAGTTTTCTTCTTAACTTTGAATGTCACGGCCAGTAGCCTTGCACCAATGCGATTTCTGAAAAATAAATAAAGAAGAAAAGTAACTATTAGGCATTAAACCTTACAACAAATATTCTATTACCTAATGATTCAAAAAGGTGTCATGCTGCCATCGTTCAATGTGTTTTTGCGGAGGAAATGATGATCTGATGCTTAACTGTAAATACTGATAATTTAAATGTACTATATGTTTTAAACAAATAAAGTTACAGGGTTGATATTTACAACGATTCTCATTTTAATGATGCGCATCTATATGAAATGTCGATCGTTAAGATCGACCAAAGCGTTCAGATTTGAGTATTCAGGCCTTTGTTACAAAACTTATTAATTTCACTTTAACAGTAAATCATAAACTATTATATATACGATCAATATTAAAGTTTTATTGGGATCACCATGAATATTTGTGGAGGATGGCGGATTAAAATTACTGTGGCTTCAATCCCTGCATTACTACGGAACTAAATAGTTTCTATAAATGTTTCCCTTTACAGCCGAGCCTAAACCCGCCATATTTAACACTGCTACGTCTCCTTGGCCACAGACGCCTTCTACTGGGTTTCTCTAGGACGTAGGTTCTCTCGCACACTACAGCACAATAGACGCCTGTGAGATTCCCCATCTCGTGGCGAATCTGTGCACAGTCCTGGACGAAAGGGTTCTTTCCACAATTCCTGAAGGCTGACTCTTTCGGTCATATACTTAAATGAGAGAGAAGTGCTCGTTAACTCACAGGTTTCGTGTACAGATCGACTGGGAGAACTTCCATTTTCACAGGGAAGCCGAGGAACTCCCGCAGCTCCAAGACGTCGTCGATGTTTGCCTTTGCTTGTGCGACAACGACGAACAGCAGCGCCCTCTTCTTGTTCGTCCGATTATGCAGTTGACTGCTACAACCCTAAAGCCGGCACATAGGAGCCCCTTCTGGAGTGCATTTTCGTAGCAAATCGTGGGCAACCCTCTGAGGAGTGCCTTGGTTGCCTTCTCTCGCTGCTTCCGTGACGTCGTCTTCTTCGTAGGTGCTTCTGCGAAGTGGTCAACCACACCGGTTTTTTAAGAGCCCCGAAGTCTGCCAAACTCGCTGCTTGCACCTCGACCGTGGATTCGAAGTCGGCTGACTCGGTGCTGACTTCGAACTCGCAGCAGCTGGCTACCTCGTCGCACAACTGTGTCCATCCCGTACCTCTGCATTGGATGTACAGAGGAGGGACAAGTGCAAGATCGTCTTCAGTGTTCTGCCGATCGGCAAATTCGCTGATTTGCACTACCGGAGGCCACTTCACTTCACTGCTTCAGCTCTCCTCCATCCGCCTCGTCTGCCCTTGCAGTAGCGCAAAAACACGACAATTTGCTAGCGTCTTATGAAGGACACAGCGCAGCACAGCACAAGCACAAGTACAACACAAGTGTGCCGTGTCGGCTCTGTCAGTCCGAGCACCGGACCGCTCAACAGAGGCGATGCGTCCGCTTCGGCTATTGGAGCTGAACCTCGAGACACTCGTCGCTGAGCAGCATAACTTAACAGGCTGGTAGAATGGCGTGTGGCACCGCGGCCGGCTGCGCTAGGGCTTGTGGATGCAGAGGCTCGGGTTCAGCTCCATGCTCTGCGATGGACATTCAAAGTCATTGGGCTGGAACACTAGCATTTGGTTCACGGTAGAAGCTGAAATAGAGAGTGTAAGTCTACAAAAAGAGAAACTGCTTATCACTGAGTCAAAATAAATGCGCTGTAGCTAGTGTTAGTTCCAAATTTAATCAAGGAAATTATAATCTTATATCAATACACAACACCCGCACTAAATAAGACCATGGAGAACGAATAAGCCACACAAACTGACCAAGGACTTAGACACGGATGTATTCTTTCAAGACAGTTACGTATTATCTGTATCAGCTGTAGAATCCAGGAATGGAACTAAAGAAACCCTACCGACTGTGAGCAAAAAACTACAAAGAAATATCGCTGTAGATATTATTATTTCTATACCATAAGAAAGTGAAAATGGTCTACAGTATAACACTCTCTTGAATTCTTCTGTATGTCTACTTCTCTTGCAAACTGAGAAATATGTCTCGCTACATTTACGGAGTATTCTATCTATCGATTGCGCCTTTGTCCCGCATTTTGCGCGGGGTTGGCGTGGTTAAATCGGATTTGGCATGTTAATGTGAAGGGGTGGCCGGATGCCCTTCCTGTCGCCACCCCGTGCCCCCTGGGACGGAATCAGAGTACCCCATCTGTCTGCGTCTAGTGTAAATCATGGAAAAGTGCGGATGTGTTTCAAATGTCTGTGCGCCCGGGTTCCCGGGTTCGATTCCCGGCGGGGTCAGGGATTTTCTCTGCCTCGTGATGGCTGGGTGTTGTGTGCTGTCCTTAGGTTTAGTTAGGTTTAAGTAGTTCTAAGTTCTAGGGGACTGATGACCATAGATGTTAAGTCCCATAGTGCTCAGAGCCATCAAATGTCTGTGAGCCGTGTAGCTGAGGCGGGACGTGGGGACCAGCCCGGTATTCACCTAGGGGCATGTGGAAAACCGCCTAACAACCACATCCAGGCTGGCAGGCACACCGGCCCTCGTCGTTAATCTGGCTGGCGGATTCGATCTGGGGCCGGCGCGCCTACCCGAGTCCAGGAAGCAGCGCATAGGTGCTCTCGGCTAACCTGGAGGGTCCGCTACATTTACGGAGTATCCCAGAAGGAAATGTCCGTATTCGGGGATGTCGTAGGAACGTTCATTTGTTGGAGGAAAAGACTTCATATAAACATATGCACATTTGATTTTGAGCTAATGGCCTCTTTTACGTGTTATTCTAGCCTAGGCTATCTCATTGCTTTCAACCTCTTTGCTCGGGATGTCTTTCTGCCTTTAAACTAGCCCGCTGAAAGCGCAGTTGTCCATGGAGTATTGTGACTGATGTAGTGCGAGGGATAGAAGCGTATCAGAGAGAAGTCTCGGTTACCTGTGTTTGTACATGCGCTGGCTAAAATACCATATATCTACACCAATAAAAAATATGCCGATATAGTGTATGTTTACGGCATCTGGGATGTTTTAGTGCTTCCGTTGCTGTCAAAGAATACAGTCAGCGCATTCTGACACCTCGAATTCTTGGTGGTAGAGTGTTTACCGAAGTTGTCAGCAGATTTCGCGAAACAGGAATTCTTCAAATTTCCGATTTTTTCTTCTCAACGTGTGGTTCAACAACTTTTCCAGGAACGGCACACTGTGCAACAGCTTTATTGCGAAGTGTACGGTAATGTTTAAAGGTGTTTTCCAACTGATTGTTAGCGAAAGGCAGGTTGTAATGTTTATTAACTATTGTACAAATGTAAATCTAGCATCGTATTGAATAATACAGAAAATAACCATGTACACTAAACGTGCTCTATCTCGCAACCCATTCGAAATAGGGCATACGGGCATACGTCCTCATAAAGGTTTTGTTTCTTTCAAAAGTGCCAATCTTGTTTTTAAGTGTAGTCGCATGAGTAGGACTAAAGCAGCATTTATTCATTCATTTTACCACTAGTCATATATACATATCCTCTAAACTGACTCGTTCCAAATCATTTCGATAAAAGAATCGTTCAAATGATCTGTGGAACATGTAACTAACTAGTTGCCATATCCCTGAGTATTGATCATTCCTCCTGGGACGCCCTGTATACAGTTTGTAACTTGTTCTATAATTGATTTTTTTCTGTATAATTGCGTTTGTTTTCGTTTTCTAAATTTTTGTATTATATTTTGCGACATTGATTTGAAGTTTGTGTGCAGATATTCGAAAATCATCTTCGCTTTCTTATGATATAGAAATGATAATATTTACAGCGATATATCTTTGTAGTTTTTTGCGCACAGTGGGTTGGATTTCTTTGTTTCCATTCCTGGATTCTACAGCTCATACAGATAATACATAACAGTCGTGAAGAAATACATCCTTTCCTAAGTCCTTTGTCAATTTCTATGGTTTATTCATTCTCCATGGTCTTATTTAATTCTGGTGTGCGTAGATTGATGTAAGCTTATAGTAGCCTTGATCAAATTTGGAACTGTCTAGCACTAGCTACAGTGCATTTCTTTTACGATGACCCCTTTCTCTTTTCAAAGACTTACACTCTGTGTTTCAACTTCTTCTACAGTGAATTATCAGCTAGTGTTCCAGCCCAATGACTTTGAATATCCATCGCATGGAATGGACTTAAACCTGAACCTCTAGATCCACGGGCGTTAGCGTAGCCGACCGCAGTCTTGTATTTGTGAATGTTGAATTCTTCCCATAACTGATAAAAGACAGAATAAATAGCGCAAAGATGTAATTAATATGTTCTCCCAGAGGCGTCGTTTTGAGGGACAAACTGATAATTGAAGATACATGAAAACAATGAAAAAGTGGTAGATGGCATATAAAAACATGGATCTAAATGGCACCAGCTTCTTACTGGGATGCTAGAGGATAAGTTTCATGCAGAGTGTTCCAGTATCAACCCTAAGGAAAGAGAGATTTGGGAAGATCAAACCGCCTATGGATTGAACAGTTTCTGCAGTCACAAACGGGGGCATAACCAATACTTGTTTTGTTACAATTCCAACCTTGGATCTAAATATTTATTTGTAATCGCGTTATTAATTTCGATCGGCCATGACCATAATCAGATCTGAGTAAATACGTGTTGCATTACACATATCATACCATTACATGTGATGGTAGAGTCAATGCACATATAATGGTGTGATGTGTGTGATGAAACTCGTTTTTACTCAGGTTTGAAAAAGATAATTATCGACCAAAATTAATAACCTGATTACAAATAAACATTGAGACCCAAAGAATGGAAACTTTTGCGTAACTATATCGTAACCTCGTAACCAGTACTGTTTATATACAATAATGATGATGACTTAAGTAGAATAATGATGACGACGCTGATGATGATGATGATGATGATGAGAGGCGCTCAACATCATGGCCATAAACATCCTGACGAAAGGTGGGGCTGGGGATGAAGACTGCCCCCAAATGCGGAGCAGTTGATAATGCAGTCTACTCCCTTCCCCACCAGTTTAGTGATGAGGCCTGACAGTTCACAAAATTTCGCCACTCTTGTAACAGTGGAATCAGTATCAGCGAGAATGGCGAGCAGATCACCATCGAGACTGAGAGTTGCCCTAACATCAGTTTGTAGGACACACGTAACCTAAACACTGAACTGAAAGTGGCCACCGGAGGAGGAAGCCATGTGTTAAAGGGCTATGTCCGGTGCGCAGCCTGGAAAGCAGAACCTCCTTCCAGCGGTGAGACTGACACGAAGTCCGCCATGCCTGCTTGGTCCATTTGAGCTTCCGCAGTTTATTTTCTGTCACCTGCAACAATTCAGTCTCCCACTGAGCCATGATGCGTCTACCAGAAAATGAGATCATGGCGAGCAACGGGATGAGACACTGACGGACAACACCATCGCGGCACGTCTCCTTGGCTGCTTTGTCGGCCATGTCGTTTCCGTGTATCCTGATGTGGCCAAGCATCCAGCAAAAGATCACCTCCTTGTACGGTATTGGAGCCGCTGTAAGGAGTCGTGGATGAGCTGAATCAACTGGTCTACTGGATAAATTTGGTGAAGTGCTTGTAGTGCACTAAGCGAGTCGGAACAGACAAGAAACCTTGTACGGTTATGTTGAAAGCTGGACTTTCATACGTTTTTGCAAAGTGGACCAATGATTCTACTGTGGTGTGCATACACAAACTCTGAGTCCGAGATACTATTATCACGAGTAGTAGTGAGAGAACAGTTGTTGAGAGGAGTCGGAAGTGGTCGGACGCATCTGAGATGGAGGGAAGCCGCGCGACAAGAGAGGTTGATCGTGTTAGTAGCACCGGAGGACACTTTGGTATTAATTGAGGATTTTTGGTAATTTTCCGTATTTGTTGCACGTAGTTGTTGCTTGCCCACTGGAGGGATTTTGCCAGATTTGTGCATGCATACATTGAGGGTAATATTTGTACCTTTGTTGTGACCAACGACGTGTTTATTGCGAATAGACATTGTGGAATAATTAAGTTCTGTATAAAGTTTGTCAGTGTTTAAATAATCTATTTCGCGAATATAGTGAATTAAAGTCTTTATCGATTTCTTTAATTTTTTTATATCTTTTGAGGCTAGTTGACCAAACCGCTCCTCATCATTCAGTTTCTCTATTTAAAAAAAAAATATGGCACTAGTTTTTGCAATTATTATGACCGTGCATTGCACTCTGCATGAGTCGCAGTATTGCTCTTGAAATATTTCTAGCAAGTTGCTGATCACGCAGCTGCAGCAGCAAGACCAGGTAAGTTTTCCGTTGCGTATAGGAGCATTGCAGAACAGTTGCTGGGAGCTGTTAGAGGATATTTTAAAACTCGCAGTCAGATACTTGAGAATTGGTCAGTTTATGATTTGTAGAAACAGTTACTAATTTTTGTTTCTTATTGTTCTGCTAAATTCTGTAATTGTCGGAGATGCAGCGTCACATATTTCCGTAAGGCTTTGAGCAGGACAAACAATAATTAGAAATATACACGTGTTTAAACGTTAATTACATGTAAGTTACAATGTCTGCATTCTATTGATAATGCCATATATCTCCGCATCATAATTTGTAATTTGTTTCGGAAGACGCACTTAGAAAACCCTATAGAGGTAAACGGCAGAACAACAAAGGACATTCTCTTGCTGGGATCCATCGGTATAATCAACGATAAAACTGTGATACGTACTTAAAATGGAAGAAAACAAAGTTGTAAAAACATAACCTGGAGTACAAGTTTTCTTGTACCGCGTCAAGCTTAAAATAACTTTGGTCCTCTGAAGACACCGAGGTGGCAACGTGTTCCATCCCCGGATTGTGTGTTTGAATGAAAATTCTGTGAGGTACGTCTATCACTTCCCCTAGTAGACCTCGTGTATCAAAAGCAAATGTCTGAAGAATCTTGCTTTAATGTATCTTACAGCTCTACACTAAACGCTTTATGAACTGTATGAACAAATTCGCGGAACGGGTAAGTCTGTTTCACAACCAAGTCCTAATGAACATTTTTTGACATTTTTGAGTACTCTGCGTGCGAGAACTATAATTTTTACTTGTCAACTGCCTGATTTATAGCGGAAAAAACAAACGGTGGCTGCGACAGGGGAAAACGTGGCTCTCGTTCCCGCTTCTCATAAATTGGTGCTCATGATACGGCCTGCGGGTTCATTTATCTCCGCTGTTCATTATTCATTCAGGGCGTGGTCTGCTGCTTCGCTGGTCAGGTCCAGCGAAACCTCAAATATTCTGCGGTGACCTGCGAGAAAGGAATTCTAAAACGTAATACATAATTTAGAGTCAAGCTTAGCGTTATAGTTCACGTTAAGTTAAACTAAATATTTAATTCCTAATGAGTTTAGAAAGTCATTGCTAATCCTGCGCTGAATTCTAAAAAACGTAACAGTCAAGCTCATTTTACTTTCAGTTAACTAATACTTCTTCTGTCTGTTAACCTCAGTCCCTTGCACTACAGAAAGAGATAGGATAAACCACACATAAATCGGACGTAAGAACTTATAAGGCGCACCTACAGCAAGAACATAGGATCAAACTATTATATAAAAAGAGACTAGAGACGTGAATTTTTTGAAGTACATGTATTTTAAATAAAAAAGGAAACATACCTATTTTTATTTTCCATTTGAAATCCCTATTTTCAAAAAGTTTAATGAAAAACCTACGAAATCCTCTGATAACGTCCATTGATCACAAAAGGATATGAAGGAAGCAGGGAGAGAAATCAATATCACAGTTTTGTGTGATTACGAGTTTACTTACAGGCCACACTCAGTTCACTCAGTGTGACTGTGACAGCTAACAGTTGTAAACAGAGTCTACAAACGTGGAGTACTCGAAAAGCTGCTTCTTGTCAGTATCATTACTACCTATAGTTTTTATCGGCCAGCCATAATTTCCATACTATTGTTGTACTAACTGTGTTTATCCAACACTGGTTAGTAAGCACAGACAACGATTTTACCGTGGTGATTGTTTCCAAAGCGATACCATATCACCTGTATAAATTGTAGAAAATAACCCTTTAAGACTCTTGTTGAAGGTACACAGCAGTTTTCTGCCCCACCAAAAAGTATGTGCCAGAAAACATGTAATAACAGTTTCAAAGTACACAGATTATGTAGAGAATATAAAAGGAGCTTTGGAACAAGTTGATTTTGTATGGACCACTGTTAATATTCGTTCATCATCCAAGAGAACCTATATGGGTGTAGCCACTCATTGGATTGATCGTGAAACATCTGAACAAAAAAGTTTAGCTCAAGCTTGTTGGAAGTTTTAGGGAACACACATTTACGACAAAAGTAGCTGAACAAATTGTGGACACTTACTCCGAATTTGATTTGAAGATGACAAAAATCATGGAAAGATCACTGACAATGGATCAAATATGGTTAAAGCTTTTAAACTAAATGGAAAAGATTCTGATATATGAACAACTGAAAAAGATTCAGCTCATATTGAAAATATTTAAGTTGTGCATGATAATGATGTTGTTGTTGAAGATGCTGACGCTGATGATGATTATGACTGTTTATGAGTGAAGACAAGGGAGACGTCTGAAGATTTTGTAGAGTTGCAGCTGACTAGTCAGGTACCACCCACAGACACAGTTAATATAAAAGTTAATATGGAAGGCCCAATCACAAATTAACTTAATGAAGTAGCCACGTCAAAATGTCAAGCATTTGGGAATCTGTGTTCAGGGTCTCCTAAAGCTTGTGATACCCATTTAGAATCATCTGGAAAATCCCCATCCAGCACGATGGAATTCACACTATAGTTCTATTCAAGATCTGTTCACAGTCAAGGATACTCTAAATGAACCTTAAATGACTTGTGGATTAGCATGTTTTAAAGAAATTGAAAAAGCAATGTCTTAATGAATAAGTAAGCTGTTCAGAACCTTTTCCTGACAGCGTCAGAAGAAGAAGATAAAGATACCTACTATGAATGTCTTCTGCCAGAACTAATGCGAATGCAAAAATGTTAAGTAGCTTACACGTTGAGAAGGCTATTTACTGTGATATTCTGCTAGAAATTATTAAAGAATGTCTTAAAAGTCGTTTTGAGAGATTCTATAATATGGAGGAATCAAAAGCAAAGGATGATATATTAGCAGCAATATCTTATCCATTTTCTAAATTAAATGGATACCGAAGGGTAGCAGAGAATACCTAAAGAAATGTTAATTTCGGAAGTGTGGAAGATGTACCAAGAAGAGAATGGTAAAAAGTTGCAGCATTTTGATAAAAGACAAGCCTGATTTTATTACACGTTTGCTGAGGAATCTAATTATTCTGGAGCCAATGATAGTGTCCACATTACACTATATCTAGAGACACCTAGAATATTTAAAGTGTAATGACAATACATTAGATTCATTGAAAATGTATCCAACGCAAAAAAAACCTTTTCCTTAAATATGATTCTTGTTTACCAAGTTCTGCTACTGTTCAAGAGCTATTTTCCTTTGGTGGAATGATAATGAGGCCACATAGGAAATATATGAAAGATTTGAACAATTATTGCTGTTAGAATCAGTGAAATAAATGGCGCCTAAAGTATTCACAAAAAAGAGAAATTTTATTTCAATAAAAGTACTGTGAAAATACATATTTTGAATTTTTTATTTAAATACTTTTATTTAAAACCATTTTCTATTTTAATTTGAAATGGAAAAGCTAGCCCAGTATCTACATTCTGAATTTAAAAACTTTCAATAAACGATTTTTCACATCTTTGAATGAGAGTAAATGGAGAATGGAATCGTATTAAAGAAATTGTGACACAAGCAGCTGATGAAGCCTTAGGTGCAAAGGAAAAATAAATATTCTAAAAGGGGAGTAACCATCTGAAATGACCATATTAAGGCCTATCTAAAGCCCTGTCACTACATAATAATACGAATTACACAGAAGATTATAAAAGTAAATCTCCTCTAATAAAGAAATAAACAGGAAAAATTAAACTGTAAAGTTGAGATCTACACTCCTGGAAATGGAAAAAAGAACACATTGACACCGGTGTGTCAGACCCACCATACTTGCTCCGGACACTGCGAGAGGGCTGTACAAGCAATGATCACACGCACGGCACAGCGGACACACCAGGAACCGCGGTGTTGGCCGTCGAATGGCGCTAGCTGCGCAGCATTTGTGCACCGCCGCCGTCAGTGTCAGCCAGTTTGCCGTGGCATACGGAGCTACATCGCAGTCTTTAACACTGGTAGCATGCCGCGACAGCGTGGACGTGAACCGTATGTGCAATTGACGGACTTTGAGCGAGGGCGTATAGTGGGCATGCGGGAGGCCGGGTGGACGTACCGCCGAATTGCTCAACACGTGGGGCGTGAGGTCTCCACAGTACATCGATGTTGTCGCCAGTGGTCGGCGGAAGGTGCACGTGCCCGTCGACCTGGGACCGGACCGCAGCGACGCACGGATGCACGCCAAGACCGTAGGATCCTACGCAGTGCCGTAGGGGACCGCACCGCCACTTCCCAGCAAATTAGGGACACTGTTGCTCCTGGGGTATCGGCGAGGACCATTCGCAACCGTCTCCATGAAGCTGGGCTACGGTCCCGCACACCGTTAGGCCGTCTTCCGCTCACGCCCCAGCATCGTGCAGCCCGCCTCCAGTGGTGTCGCGACAGGCGTGAATGGAGGGACGAATGGAGACGTGTCGTCTTCAGCGATGAGAGTCGCTTCTGCCTTGGTGCCAATGATGGTCGTATGCGTGTTTGGCGCCGTGCAGGTGAGCGCCACAATCAGGACTGCATACGACCGAGGCACACAGGGCCAACACCCGGCATCATGGTGTGGGGAACGATCTCCTACACTGGCCGTACACCACTGGTGATCGTCGAGGGGACACTGAATAGTGCCCGGTACATCCAAACCGTCATCGAACCCATCGTTCTACCATTCCTAGACCGGCAAGGGAACTTGCTGTTCCAACAGGACAATGCACTTCCGCATGTATCCCGTGCCACCCAACGTGCTCTAGAAGGTGTAAGTCAACTACCCTGGCCAGCAAGATCTCCGGATCTGTCCCCCATTGAGCATGTTTGGGACTGGATGAAGCGTCGTCTCACGCGGTCTGCACGTCCAGCACGAACGCTGGTCCAACTGAGGCGCCAGGTGGAAATGGCATGGCAAGCCGTTCCACAGGACTACATCCAGCATCTCTACGATCGTCTCCATGGGAGAATAGCAGCCTGCATTGCTGCGAAAGGTGGATATACACTGTACTAGTGCCGACATTGTGCATGCTCTGTTGCCTGTGTCTATGTGCCTGTGGTTCTGTCAGTGTGATCATGTGATGTATCTGACCCCAGGAATGTGTCAATAAAGTTTCCCCTTCCTGGGACAATGAATTCACGGTGTTCTTATTTCAATTTCCAGGAGTGTATATGTGAGTGAAATGGAGCATTAGAGTCTCGGAAGACAAAATAAAGCACGAAAAATTATCAAGTACTTGAGCAAACAAGAACGATATATTTTGCATCCAAAGATACAAAAAGGACTCATTAACACATTTTATACGTTTATGGACTGATAGTGAGGAAGAACCAGAAATAATCAATAATCTGACGCGGTAACAATGGAGTACTGCTAAAAGTGACCCAAAAGAACAGAAAAACAAATAGTAGTCGTGCACTGACGATATAAACATGGCGTCAATTAAGTATGCGTCTAATTAAAGCACATACTAGTAAATTTTTCGACTGTTTGCTGGCTGGGCGAACATGTGCCAGACGAATGTAATGACGCTTTGTTGGGCGCTATTTACAAGAAAAGAGATAAATCACAAAGAGCAAATTACCAAGGAATAGGTCTGCCAAAATCCTACTACAGTAGAAGGGCTTATTTCAATAGTGGCACAAGTCCGTTACCTCCGCTTTTCAGTCTATAATGCTTCTGAAATAAATGAGCCAAACAAACAGAAAGAAAGGTTCATCTCTAGCAAGAAGCCATATGCTTGAATATTTCTGGTATCTCAACTGCAGGTTTTTCAACGCTCATTTAACTTTAGGACTCTGTATCTCAATATGAAGAAAAATGGACTTGTACCACTATTGAAATAAGCCCTTCAGTTGTATGCTTAACTCATGAATGAGAGATTAATACCGCAATAGGGAAAACACGTATGTTACAGATACAACATGGTCATAGAAAAGGCAGATCATGTTCTGATTCTCCTTTCACTACGGCACAAGCAACTGAGAAAAGATGAGAATTTAGGGCCGATCACTGAAACAGCCATGTGAACTCCGTCACGAGAGCTTCGTGCAGCACTATTTACAGTTTCGGAACGGGTAATACTTCATAAACATAAACACCTATACTCTGCAAATCTCTAGGAAGTGTGTGGCAGAGGTTACTCTTATTGTACTTTATGTTTACGTGTCTTCCGGTTTCTTTCACAGAATATGTGGGAGGAGTGACTGTACCCATCTGTGCGAGCTGTAATTTGCCTCATTTCATCTGCACGACGGCCACGGGGTCGATTCCTAGGGTGCCGTTCTGCAGGATTAAAGGGCAGGATGCCGACGAATATTTGCATTTTCTGCCCCGGAAGACAGTTGTTGAAGTTTTCGAAGCAGGCTCCCAAGAGATGTACAGCACTTTTCTTTCACTATGACTGGACAGTAAAATACTGAGCTGTTTTTGGGAGAGCTCAATATCTGCAACACAGTTTGCTTAGAAGCTTTCTAATTGCCTGATTCCAAAAAGAGCCTGGCTAAGGGAATGGATGGGGCGGCGAAAGGGATGGCTTAGGAATGGGGAAGGGGATGGATCAGGGAGGGGGGCGTGGCTATGGGCGGACCTTAGTTTGGAAGGAGGGTAAGGCATTGCCTCTGCCCATGCATGTAGGTAATCTGACGAAGGTTAAATTTGATCCAAAGACTACGTTGCTCTCCTCGTTGTCCGAAGTTGCTGTTGCCCTCCTATCCTCTCTCTCGCAAATCAAGAAAATCTGTCATCCTTCACACGACCCTTCAATGCAGTCGCTCTATGTCCCCTGACAGTCGGTTATGGTATGATAGGTCCCACACTCTTGAAGAGAATTCAGATGTAGATCGTACAAGTGTTTCATATGTAGTCTCTTTCGGAGACAAAATAGTTTTCCACAGATCGTACAAATGAATATTTGATTTGCCTTGCTTTGCATACAGCTGAGACCAGTAGTTGGTCCACCTCAAATCATTACATATTGCTAGTTCCTAATATTTGTGTCACTTGACTGAATTAAGTTTGAAACGTCCCCTTAGAAAAATTTATGAGTGACTGTGCTGATAAACCTCTTACATTATTTGATTTTCAAACAGCTGAGCAAAACTGAACGTACTCAGACATTACTCTCTTTACTTATTGTGATCAACACTAAACGGACACTCAATATTTTTAGCGTAACGCAGTCTGACTTTTAATAATCCCTACAAAAGAATGGCCCTGACTAACAATAACCTATACTTTTCATGAATCACTTACCTCGCAAAAATCTTCGTTACTCAAACTACTGTAATACAGCGAGCGCCAATACTGCCTCCTAAATAAAAGATTCTAACTACTGAAGTCACTAACTACTGATAGGCATAGTTAGCAAATGAAAGATTTTGATAGAGAACAAACACTGTATTTACCTTAATAGTGTTCAAAAGTCATAATATATATATATATCAGCTCATGACATCCAGTCTTACAAATTTACTGCCTCTGATGGACACACGTCCAGATCATCCGCTCTCAAAACTCCGCCATCTCTCTCCCCACATCCACCACTGCTGGCGGCTCACCTCCAACTGCGCAACGCTACGTGCTGTTAACATCCAACTGCCCAACACTACAATAGCGAATATTACAACAATGCCACCCAGCTACAGACTGCACACAGCACAGCCAGTGATTTTCATACAGAGTGTTACGTGGCGTTACCAATATAAAAACCTAAACAGCCTACTTACAAGTTTTGTCTCCATTTTCAAACCAAAGTGTACTGTACTTCCAAATTTCGGGTAGTTATGTATATGTCAATACATAGGTACCAGTCTTTACATCAGATAAAAAATTAGACACTGAAATGGGTAAATTATGACCCAAGGAATTTCTAGAAATACTCTCATATGGAAGGACTCGACCCCAATTTATTCAACTGCATTCACCGCTCAATTTCAAACACAAATATATAAATATCATAAGCATTTAGGAAATAACAGTTTAATTAAACAATTAGCCAATTACAAGAAAGTTAATTAAAACCATCAATTACTCCAGAATTTTCTTTAACAATCCAAAGACTATGGAATGTGACTAATTAATAACATCAAAATCAAGGGACACATGTTGGCTAATGCTCAGAATAACATTGTTTTTCTTTATTTTTCCAAGAAAATCAAATTCATTTACCAGGGGTAACCAGCCTCTAAAGCACAACTAGTTGAATAAAAAGCTGCACCCTAAAAGAAAATTAACTGCATAAAAATTACAAAAATAATTTCAATTTTAGCAATAATATTGCCTTACAGAAATAAGAGTCAGAACAAAATATAATTAAAGAAATACTAGGATCTTTGAGCTCTTAATACAGTAACAGACCAGATGCAAGAATATCAGACAGTATAGTAAGCATGTTGGAACATGAAAAAAAATGAATTTCAGTTATTACAATGCCGGTTTCCAACTACGATGAACAACTTAACTTTGTCAATTACTTGAATGGACTAGTTGTAACAGGCACAATATACAGCTGGAGTTGCTCTGGAATGGTTACACGTAAGATTTGTCACCCGATGCCTAGGTGTCCCTTCCGAATCGCAGAGGTTCAGACTGGCCAGCGCGATCCTCTCGGCGACCTAAGCGTAGACGATTAAAAAAAAAAAAAGCAAAGTCATAGCCCCACACAAGCAAGTACCTAAATAACTGGGATGACAGGCAGACGTAGGACACGAAAACCGATTATTCGAGATACAAGGGAAACTCGTGTAAACTACACAGAGGAGAAGGCGAAATTCAATCTGCAGTATGAATATTAAATTTTATTTAGTAAAATCTTGCACGAGGTGAGCACACCTGGGTGTAACATGATATTTGCATGAAGTAATACGACAGGAAGGAGAAGGGCTTAATTATCAAACATACGCTGCTTATGTTAAACAATGTTTATTAGCCTGCACTATTTAAATACAATAAAGCAGATTAATTTCACAACCTCACAGGAACTCAAAAATTTTTCTTAAGCGTCTGTTGAAATCTGTATAAGAAACACTTAAAACAGTAAGAAAATTTCTGTTTGCGTAAATACTTAATACAATCAAAACTTGCCAAACTCTGAACCCGCAACCCATCCCTTAGTAATCCTTGCCACACAGGCCCACAGCCATACAGGGTTCATCAAGTCAGGGCTCCAGCAGAACAATGCCGTGATACCTGCCGCGGTGCCAGCAGAACCCTGAGCAGGGGCGATGGCCTAAAGGAACGCATCTACCCAGTGGAATCGTAAAGCAGACATTGCGTGCAGAGCCACGTGTAATAAAAATTCGCTTGTTTTCGTGTTCGCTGATAGTACAAGTAGGCCAGTAAGCCACTTCCCTCAGCTTCCCCAGTTGTACAAGAACACACCAGCATCTGAGAAATGTTTAGTGATAGAATCTTTATTACGCCTCACAGCAAGGACTAACAAGCTATAATGCATAGGTGATTTAGATAATGATCTGTGAAATTGTATTTGTTCGCCTGTTGCCGTAGGAAGAGGCACGACTTCAGAGAGAATCACCTCTTCCCCCTAATAAAAACATAAAAAGGCCAGTAATGGGCGGTTTCCTTTTTTTTTTTTTCAGAGATGCAGATTTCTTAACTCTTGCCCTGGTTCAACATGAGTTTGTGCTGTCTTGTGGGAGGGGAGATTTAGGGCCTCCAAAGCCTTGCGATTTGCACAAGACGGTGAAGGCAGTGTTGTTTGTGCGCTGTACGTGAAAATGGAATTTTTTCAGGATTGATGCAAAGCACTGGGGTGTGGGACTTTGGTCTGGTAACGGACTGCTGGTTGAAGCTCTCGCATGTGTGGTTGGTACTTGGAACCTGTCCTGAGACTGACTTCACTTGCGAATAGTTTGGACTGGGGAGCCTGTGGGGAAGTTCTTACTACACCGAAAGTGTGACTTCAAACGTCTTGGACTACTCGTTTGCCGAGGGCACACTTATTCGTTTTTGGTTTACCATTCTTGACGTTTGGTATCCTTGTGCGTTCTGTCGTGTAAGTGAGACAAATTGGTCCCTTGTAGGACACATTGAAATCTACCGTGATTTCAGGGCTCTGGTAGAGAGAAAATTTCGATCCGTCTGCCTGATCGCTAGACCGTGACATTTTCGCATTTCTTTTGTGGCCGCGATCGAATCACAGGTTGCTGCCCCCACGTCACACCTCCCCCGCCGCACACATCTCGCCAGCTGCAAGTGACGTCGACGCTCCAAATAAACAGGGTAACGTTGTTTAAGGTGGTGGGTTGTACATGTATCATACACAGGGTGAGTCACCTAACATTAACGCTGAATATATTTCGTAAACCACATCAAATACTGACGAATCGATTCCACAGACCGATCGTGAGGAGAGGGGCTAGTGTAAATGGTTAATACAAACCATAAAAAAAAATGCACGGAAGTATGTTTTTTAACACAAGCCTACGTTTTTTTAGACGGAACTCCGTTAGTTTTGTTAGCACATCTGAACATATAAACAAATACGTAATCAGTGCCGTTTGTTGCGTTGTAAAATGTTAATTACATCCGGAGATATTGTAACCTAAAGTTGACGCTTGAGTACCACTCCTCCGCTGTTCCATCGTGTGTATCGGAGAGCACCGAATTACTTAGGGATCCAAAGGGAACGGTGATGGACCTTAGGTACAGAAAAAACTGGAACAGCACATTACGTCCCCATGCTAACACCTTTTTATTGGTCTTTTTCACTGACGCACATGTACATTACCATGAGGGGTGAGGTACACGTTCGACGGGCGTTTCATAGGACGTGGAGGACGTATAAATTGGCCAGCCCGTTCTCCTGATCTTACACCTCTGGACTTCTTTCTGTGGGGTACGTTAAAAGAGAATGTGTACCGTGATGTGCTTACAACCCCAGAGGATATGAAACAACGTACTGTGGCAGCCTGCGGCGACATTACACCAGATGTACTGCGGCGTGTACGACATTCATTACGCCAGAGATTGCAATTGTATGCAGCATATTATGGCCACCACATTGAACATCTATTGGCCTCACATGTCGGGACACACTCTATTCCACTCCGTAATTGAAAACAGAAACCACGTGTGTACGTGTACCTCACCCCTCATGGTAATGTACATGTGCGTCAGTGAAAACGACCAATAAAAAGGTGTTAGCATGGGGACGTAATGTGCTGTTCCAGTTTCTTCTGTACCTAAGGTCCATCACCGTTCCTTTTGGATCCCTGCGTAATTCGGTGCTCTCCGATACATACGATCGAACAGCGGAGAGGTGGTACTCAAGCGTCAACTTTAGGTTACAATATCTCCGGATGTAATTAACATTTTACAATGCAACAAACGGCACTGATTACGTATTTGTTTATATGTTCAGATGTGCTAACAAAACTAACGGGGTTATATTCAAAAAAACGTAGTTTTGTGATAAAAAACATACTTCCGTGGATTTTTTTTATGGTTTGTATTAACCAATTACACTAGCCCCTCTCCTCACGTTCGGTCTGTGGAATCGATTCGTTAGTATTTGATGTGGTTTACGAAATATATCCAGCGGTAACGTTAGGTGACTCACCCTGTATATTCAAGAATAAAGATTGAAAAAAAAAACAGGATAACGTTGTATAAGGTGGAGGGTTATTGTGTATGATTTTATTGTATTGAATAAAGAAGATTTTTTTTTACAAAAAAAAACAGGGTAACGTACTGCCGCTCAGGCATTATCAGGGCGTACAGATCTCAGTCGCCACTTGCTCTCAGCTGCACCTATGTAGAGAAACGTCAGTAGATTTGATCAATCAAAGACTGCTCAGCGTCAGATCAATTCAGCTTCAGTTATCCACGTTTTAAGGGCCAGAGTAATTGACTCACTGATCACCTAGTTAAACTGTTCTTACCAACCAGGATCCACCCCGTGGAGCAATCTGTTAGTTGTTCCATAAAAACACGGGAGAAATGTTGTTAGTACACTAAATTTTGCCGACATTCTCAATCAATTAAATAGTCCAAACAGGTTACCTTTCAGCCACTCCGCCACAGGCTCTGCATTATGAACAGGTGCTCGATCTTGTCGAAAGATGCAATAGCCATCCCCGAATTGCTCTTCAACAGTGGTAAACAAGAAGGTGCTTAAAACATCAATGTGGGCCTGCGTTGTGATAGCGCCACGCGAAACAACAAGGGGTGCAAGCCCCTCCATGAAAAACATGACTACACCATAACACCACCGCCTCCGAATTTTACTGTTGGCACCATATACGCTGGCAGATGACGTTCACTGGGCATTTGCCATACCCACACCCTGCCATCGGATGGCCACGTTGTGTACAGTGATTCGTCAATCCACAAAATTTTTTTCCACTGCTCAATCGTTCAATGTTTACGCTTTTTACACCAGGCAAGGCGTAGTTTGGCGTTTACATGCGTGATGTGTGGCTCATAAACAGCCACTCGACGACGAAATACAAGTTCTCTCACCTCCCGCCTAACTGTCATAGTACTTGCAGTTTGGCAGTTCTCTCACCTGCCACCTGACTGTCATAGTACTTGCAGTTTGGAATTCCTGTGTGATGGTCGGAATAGATGTCTGCCTATTACACTTTACGACCCTCTTCAACTGTCGGCGGTCTCTGTCAGTCAATTGACGAGGTCTGCCTGTACCCTTTTGTGCTGTACGTGTCCCTTCGCGTTTCCACTTCACTATCACATGGGTAACAGTGGACCTAGACATGTTTAGGAGTGTGGAAATCTCGCGTACGGACGTATGACACAAGTGACACCCCATCACCAATCCGTGAGTTCCGCAGAGCGCCCCATTCTGCTCTCTCACGACGTTCTAATGACTACTGAGGTCGTTGATATGGAGAACCTATCGGAAGTTGGCAGCGCAATGCACCTAACATGTTTTTGATGGTGTCCGGATACTTTTGATCACATAGTGTACGCTAATGCGTTAATGCGGAACCGATTTACGCTGGAAGGAAAACTAGTTACAGTTTTGGTCACTAGACGCATGTTTCGCGCTGTACTGTACCTCGTCGGCGTCTCCGGTGCTTATATTCAACGAATTACGTCAACAACAGTTAGTAATAAAAACAACATTATGCCTTTCTCACTTGTTTGACCTTTTCTGCGCACGTTCTGTCCCTAATCTATTGCTACAGAAACATTTCTGTACATCTTTCTTGCATTCACAGCGCCAGACTTGCAACTGGTGGACAAAATTGGAACTCTTCAGTTAAAACTTCCGGGCTGAGAGGCCGTGTCCGATATATAAAATTTCCACCTAACGTTTCGTCTCCATCTGCGGGAGACATCTTCTGAGGTCGTCCGGCTACTGTGACTGAGGTTCCAGGTACTCTCGCATTTATAGAGGGCACCACCATTCGTCACGTGATGCCGCGGTATGCCTATCTTAGGCATACTGTTGGGGAAACAACTACTTCCTTTCCTTCATTAAAAACTAAATCTTTTTCCTTGAAATCAGTGATAACTTTAATGTATATCATGTCCATTAAGCCAAGGAGCCTGAAGTGTTCGTAGTTCTGTAATGTTTTACATCTTGACTGTCTCCATTCTCATCAAGTAGTATAATTACAGAGCTATTCTTGTTTAGAGGACTTGTTTTGACAGGTGGCCGTTTTTGTCAGCAAGCGCCTTTCACAAATCACTTGTCAGCTCACGGACGATCAGTCACTAGCCGACAGTCCGATGGAGCGGCACATTATTTTTTTTTTCTTCGATTTATTAGCTGTTGCGAGGTACCCATTTATCCAGCTCAACAGTGCAATGTCAATTATGATGTTACGATCGTAAGGATAACACAACCTAGTCTCCGAGAGGAGAAAATCTCCGACTCGAGCTGCAATCGAACCCGGACCTCATTGCTTCGCAGTACATCTTTGATAACAGGGTCGCGCAGATGTCTCTTGTGGCAACGCCAGCCAAACAAAGCGCTGGGCGCGTCATTTTAGGTTGGACACTACACGTAGTTTTAAGCATAAATCACTCCGGTCTTTCTAGTTCTGGATCACAAGTGATACAGACTCTTTTTTCGTGTATTTGATATTTGAGCCTTCGGGCTTTCAAATAAAATTATGTGATGAGTGGCCCTCAGCTACGTTCCTCAGACTCAGGCTGGTTTAGTTGTCTAGGGGCTGAGATAGGTAGCTAAATGCTGCTGAGTCTACAGTATATAATATGAATATACACATGAATCGAATGGCCGAAGGTTCCTATCACTCAACAATTTCCAATTTTGAATGTTACATAGAAATTTATAAATGCAAGATTTCAATTAAATAAAATCTGCAGGTACTATTTTTAACGACTTTAAATGATGAGTACAATAGCAGAAGTACCTTTAATGATGCCATTTATTACTGAAAAACATTTATTGGTGTCTATTGTCCAGCAATCAAATAAAATATAAGTTGAATAACAGGGAAACAATAGATTCCTACTTCACATAATTAGTTATGAACAATAACATAGATCGCGATATGTTCACTTCTAAAGCCATACTACGTCTTCACTGCAGAAGCGATGGAAATATCATAAGTACACAAGTTGGAAATACGAAATATTTCTATCTCAGGCGACCACATGCAAACTGCTCCACTCTCCACGTCTTTCCCGCGACTGATCATCGCTGCTTCCCATCCAGCACTCCTCGTGTACTGTCCAGCACTCCTCGTCCAGTCTCGCAATTAACGAGCGCTGTGATTGGCTAGAGCGCTCCTGCCATGTCTTCAAGCCAACGCACACTCACAAACATATTGAAACACATACAAAATACTGGATTTACATTTAAATAACTTGCAATTTAATAAATATTCCTACGGCTTGACCGTAAACACGCTCTAACACACATTATTAAACACATAAACAAATCAAATGAACATATATCAAAGGAACAGAAAGAAATAGTTATCCAGTAGCCTAATGTCTCTGCACTTTCTAAAATACAGTAAATATTTAACCAATTTCCTCATGAATAGTATATATCTGATATAAAGAAAGACATAGACGAATAAATATGTTTATAAGCATGCTGCTACCGTTTTTTCATGTCACTGTGGAGTACTTATGGCCTGACGCGATCAATAGTAATCAGCCACTCTGACCACCAATAACTCACGTACATGCCTATAGTTCATACCAATTTAGGTTTACACTAACTGCTTTCTAAAGACACGTCGATTGACAAAAGAAGATGAACCGTTTAGACTTTGGAAATTCGTTGCTGGGTGTTACTTGTATAATTTACAGTCAGATACTAAACTTTAAACTAATAAAGATATTGAAAATCTGATTACACCATCAGATTCGTCATGCAAATAATGGTAATGTAAATGTTTCTTTTTAAGGTATCTTGAGTCGTCTGGCTATTATTAATTTCTACGTGAGCTGTGAAACGTCTGCCCTTATGGTTTCACAAAGTCCGCCATCTTTGGCACTCCCGGCATAATACACATCTCCTTCATCGAGACAAAGCATAGTCCTCGTCACAGCGTCAACACGGAATTCCCAGCCATGCGGCCCGCGTGGCCATGCCAACTCCGAACTTTGAATATTTTAAGGACGCCACAAATCGTCCGTTACCTCACAAGCGTTCGAATAGGAATTTGCAACATAATGGTGAGACTGCAGCGAGCTGCGCGAATATTTACGATGTATTGGTTGTGTTGGAGTTACTAAACTCGTGCCCATCTCATGTTGTATTTTGCATCTGAAGTTGCCATAGATAATGTTGTGCCTTTGTTGTCGCTTTCGATGTCATCATATCAGGTGGTGATCAGTTCTGAGATAATCTGCAAATTCAGATGACTAACAAGCAGCTTTCCTCATACACAGGTTTTCCAAAGATTTGTAAATTTATTTGTATGATCAAGATTGTATTTATGCATCTTTATGCTCTTATTTGCAAAGAGAGTGTTAAATGGCCGGCCAGTGTGGCCGAGCGGTTCTAGGCGCTTCAGTCTGGAATCGCGCTGCTGCTACGGTTGCAGGTTCGAATCCTGCCTTGGACATGGATGTGTGTTATGTCCTTAGGTTAGTTAGGTTTAAGTAGTTATAAGTTCTAGCGGGTACTAATGACCTCAGATGTTAAGTCCCATAGTGCTCAAGACATTTTGTTAAATGATCTAATCCGACGTTTGACTTTTTTCAAAATTGTTGACATTGTAAACCTGAATTATTGATACATTATATATTCATCGTCATAAATTTATTATCTTACACCTTTCCTTTTTTCAAATATTCCGGCACATGTACCTTATCACCGTACGTGAAAACACGAGATTTGCTTCCAACAAAACGTCCTCCATTCAGTAATATTAAAATTTACTTGTGGGATACGATACATATGTTAACAGCTCTTTCATTTATTTTTCGTATGAACTTTTCATCTATTGAGGTAAGCTGTTGCAGCTGTATCCAGAAAGGCTCGTACAGGACCTTGAACATGCGGTCGTGCATTATCCTGCTGAAACGTAGGGTTTCGCAGGGATCGAATGAAGGGTAGAGCCACGGGTCGTAACACATCTGAAATGTAGCGTCCACTGTTCAAAGTGCCGTCAATGCGAACAAAAGGAGACCGAGACGTGTAACCAATGGCACCCCATACCATCACACGGTGAGATACCCAGTATGGCGATTACGAATACACGCTTCCAATGTGCGTTCACCGCGATGTCGCCAGACAGGGATGCCACCATCATGATGCTGTAAACAGAACCTGGATTCATCCGAAAAAATGCCTTTATGCCATTAATGCATCCAGGTTCGTCGTCGAGTACACCATCGCAGGCGCTCCTGTCTGTGATGCAGCGTCAAGGATAACCGGAGCCATGGTGTCCGAGCTGATAGTCCATGCTGCTGCAAACGTCGTCGAACTGCTCGTGCCGATGGTTGTTGTCTTGCTAATGTCTCTATCTGCTGACTCAGGGATCGAGACGTGGCTGCACGATCCGTTATAGCCATGCGGATAAAATGCCTGTCATCTCGACTGCTAGTGATACGAGGCCGTGGGGATCCAGCACAGCGTTCCGTATTACTCTCCTGAACCCCCCGATTCCATATTCTACTAACAGTCATTGGATTTCGACCAATGCGAGCAGCAATGTCGCGATACGATAAACCGTAATCGCGGTAGACTACAATCCGACCTTTATGAAAGTCGGAAACGTGATGGTACGCGTTTCTTCTCCTTACACGAGACATCACAACAATGTTTCACCAGGCAACGCTGGTCAACTGCTGTTTGTGTATGAGAAATCGGTTGGAAACTTTCCTCATGTCAGCACGTTGTAGGTGTCGCCACCGGCGCCAACCTTGTGTGAATGCTCTAAAAAGCTAATCATTTGCATATCACAACATTTTCTTCCTGTCGGTTAAATTTCGCGTCTGTAGCACGTCATCTTCGTGGTGTAGCAATTTGAATGCCCGGTAGTGTACTTTCGCTTCCAGGCACCACAGAGTTCCATCGGCTTGCTTCATCCTTCTCCAACTAAGAACGCCCATAGGGCAAGAAATTTACTGGCGATGTCGAGAGTGGGAGTCGTCGTTCTTCTGTGACATGTTAAACCCACTGTCTCGCCCTGCCTAATTGCGACCTTCGAACTGTAAATCGCGAACGAGCGCATAAATACCGCCTTTGGTTTTCCCAGTAGTACAACAATGCTTTGTATTCAGCGGAGACGCCTGTTGCCTAAATTGCAGCTTTTTGCGTGCGGACTAACAAAGGCCTTCTAGAAGAAGACAGATTGCAACTGGGGCCAAGAGCACCGTTGTGCGCATGCGACGGTGTACACGTTTCGGAACCCCACCACCCGGTCGTAGCCTTATGTTGTTCTCCGTCGTTCAGCACCCGAACGAAAATCAGTTCTCTCCTTCAGTCCAGAGTTGCGAGGAGAGAATACAAATGCAGTTAATAATACGACCCGCTATAAATCCCTAAGTATCGCGTTTCTCTTTCCTGGTAACATTTCATTCCTGGAATGCAATATGCGAGCGGAAACGTTTTGCTGCATCTAGTACGGAATAACAGCCATATGTGCATAGGGCCTGGACAACTGTTGTTTACTTTTTGTCACTGTTGAGTTACAAAGCTAAATTTAATCTTCTAGTGCAAAGTAATCCCTAACTACACCGATGTTGACCAATAAGGACACACGTAATTAGGGCACACATCTTGTCCATAGAGGTCAGCGGTCTTTAGAGTGTAATAACGGTTCGTGTGCAGCACAGTAACTATTTATAGACAGAAAATTTCTAAGCCTGCGAACATTGCTTTGTACGGAAGTAGTCTCCAATGAAGTGAGTTAAGTCATTCAGCGTATTAAGAAACGAAAGTTGCATGGAGATCATAACGTTGCAATGGGACTCACCAAAGCTGTGGAATAGTAATGTAGAAGGAGTTCTCAAATTGTTTACACCCTGCAGCTCTGTTTTCAAATTGTACCTGAATGTTTATACAAGATACTAATTCCGGTTCCTGAGGTGATATATACCTCTAGCACACTCAATACGACCGATTAATAACGAAATCTTACTTCAATGTTTAACTTTCGGAGATGACAAAACTAACACAAACCGCTATGGAAGAGGGTGTTACTTGCCAGTAACACAATTGAATTTTGAGCTAAAACGTTGACTGTAAACTGATACTCTACTGCCTCAATGTATATTAAAATTGGGCCTTGAGGGTTCAGTTTCTGCAGAACAAATGTGTTTTTCATCGGCTGCCTTCACCAGCCAATAACCTGATGACGGAGTTTCCAGAATGAGTTTTTCACTCCGCAGCGGAGTGTGCGCCGATATGAAACTTCCTGGCAGATTAAAACTGTGTGCCGGACCGAGACTCGAACACGGGACCTTTGCTTTTCGCGGGCAAGTGCTCTACCAACTGAGCTACCCAAGCCCGACTCACGCCCCGTCCTCACAGCTTCACTTCCGCCACTACCTCGTCTGCTACCTTCCAAACTTTACAGAAGCTCTCCTGCGAACCTTGCAGAACTAGCACTCCTGAAAGAAAGGGTATTGCGGAGACATGGCTTAGCCACAGCCTGGGGGATGTTTCCAGAATAAGATTTTCACTCTGCAGAGGAGTGTGCGCCGTTGTGGAACTTCCTAGCAGATTAAAACTGTGTGCCGGACCGAGACTCGAACTCGGGACCTTTGCACTTGCCCGCGAAAGGCAAATGTCCAGAGTTCGAGCCTCGGTCCGGCACACAGTTTTAATCTGCCAGGAAGTTTCATGAAGACGGAGTGCTTGTGTTTTGGAGACAATGGTAGACAATTCTGTAGTCTCTAGTACGTGTATCTCTAAGAGCTGCAACCCTTCATTCGATCCCTGCGAAACCCTACGTTTCAGCAGGATAATGCACGACCGCATGTTCAAGGTCCTGTACGAGCCATTCTGGATACAGAAAATGTTCGATTGCTGCCCTGGCCAGCACATTCTCGAGACCTCTCATCAATTGAAAACGTCTGGTCAATGGTGGCCGAGCAACTGGCTCGTCACAATATGCCATTGACTACTCTTGATGAACTGTGTTATCGTGTTGAAGCTGCATGGGCAACTGTACCTGTACACGCCACCAAACTCTGTTTGATTCAATGCCCAGACGCATCAAGGCCGTTATTACGGCCAGAGGTGGTTGTTCTGGGTACTGATTTCTCAGGGTCTAAGCACCCAATTTGCGTGAAAATGTAATCATATGTCAGTTCTAATATAATATATTTGTCCAATAAATACCCGATTATCATCTGCATTTCTTCTTGGTGGAGTAATTTTAATGGCCAGTAGTGTACATCAAAATCGGATATTTCCAACATAATGTATATAATATTTAATGACAAGTATTTCTGCTAATATACATCAACGTATTTTAGTTGTTTCAATTCAGACTTCAACTCTCATTAATAAAGATTTGAAAGCATAACGTATATAACGATTGGTTATAATTAAAGTGTAGCTACTCACGGAGTTCCAGTGTGGGCTGTGATTATCGTTAAACTTGGTGAATTTGCTAATGCGTTAACGCGGAGTTCATTTACGCTGGAAAATAAATTAGCTCCAATTTTGGGCAGCCGGTGCAAATCGTGTGTTGTGAATGCAAGAAAGACGCATAGAAATGTTTCCATACGTAGTGAATTAGGAACGGGACCTGACAAGAAAAGTTGAAATAAGTGAGAAAAGCATAACATTAACTTTATTATTGACCACCGCTTATACAGTTTGTTCAGTATGAGCACTGCAGACGTCGACAAGGAGCTGCATTCGTAAAACGACTGTGATCAGCAGCTGCTCACAGCAGTTCCAGTGCAACCTGAGTAGCGTGTTTCTAGTTATTCGTATTCAGGTCAGGTAGAGACCGAACGTGTTCCTCCTAAACGAGTTCTATTAGATTCCCCCCGAGCCAAAAGTCGTATGGATTCAGATCAGGTGATCATGCAGGCCATGCATCTGGAAAACCTCTGGAGATAGCATGGCAGTAAAAAGTTCCATTAAGCAGATCTTTCACTAGGAGAGCGACATGAGGCGTTCCCCATCTCGCACGAAAACAATGACCACATGCTGCACAAGGAGGAATCTACGGGTGTAACCTCAAGACGTCACGGTTCTCCTTGACAGGTCGTCTGGGCGTATTCTCTTCTAAGAAGATCGGACGGTGAGTAAAGGTGCTTGTGAATCCACGCCACTCAGTCACATACGTCGAGTGCAATGGCTCTTCGTGCACAAAACGTACTATGACAGTACCCCAGATTCGGTAGATGTGTGTATCAACTTCATCCTGTAGTGTAAAATGTGCCTTGTCACTCGATAGAATATTGCCGGCCACATGTCATCAACATCGACCCCCGCCAGAAACCGAAGAGCTAATTCAGAATGTTGCTCCTTATCACGAGGTTTTCAGCTGCTGCATGATTTTGAACCTGTAAAACAGGCCTCAAAACTTTCAGTACTGTTGACCGTGGGATGGAAAAGCAAGCATATATTCGAGTGGCGAGAGATTGCGTTAATAATGTTGTCTGAAGTTATGTGTTTTCGGTATATGTCAAATTTGTGCACATTGTTATTATTTTTGATTGTCAGTTACAAAAAATTTATAGTTTCATTAATTTCAAGTTCCAATGTGAATTTGATTTTTGCGTGTAGTTCATTTATCGTTTAATGCAACTGTCGTATGTCACTGTTGGATCCGTCTATTAACAGCAGAGTATCGCCAACGTATCGGAAACAGTATACTATTTTCTTTGTTAGTGGGTTAGCTTGATTGAAGAACTTTGCCTCCAAAGTGTTTAGGAAGATGTCGGCTATGGTTCCAGTAATGCTGCATGGCATTGCAACAACATCTTCATTAGTGTATAAACGATTGTTATATTCAAAGTAAGTTTGAGTATCTGTTTTAGTAGGTTCATGATTTCTTGATCTCCTATCGTAGGTAGCTTCCTATATTTTTTGAGTTGCTTCCATCAATATGTCCCAAATATTTTTTCCAGTTTAGATCTAATTCCACAGGGTCCATCGGGGACAGATATTTTTCAGGGATAAATCTTCATGCAGAATTGAATATACTGTGCACCCTTCGACATCGATTATCTACCAATGTCGCAGATGATTTATTGCACTAAAAATGTATTCCCCCACACACTAAATGAGGAAGACAGCTTGTTACATCACATTCCACTGCTCTCCACGTTTCTGTCAAATAAAAATGTAAATGTCATGTGACTAGGGCCTCCCGTCTGGTAGACTGTTCGCCGGGTGCAAATCTTTCGATTTGACGTCACTTCGGCAACTTGCCCGTCAAATGGCTCTGAGCATATGGGACTTAACATCTGAGGTCATCAGCCCCCTAGAACTTAGAACTACTTAAACCTAACTAACCTAAGGACATCACACACATCCATCCCCGAGGCAAGATTCGAACCTGCGACCGTAGTGGTCACGCGGTTCCAGACTGAAGCGCCTAGAGCCGCTGGGCCACATCGGCTGGTACTTGCGCGTCGGTGAGGATGAAATGATGCTGATTAGGACAACACAACACCCAGTCCCTGAGCGGAGAAAATCTCCGACCCAGCTGTGAACCGAACCCGGGCTCTTAGGATTGACATTCTGTCGCGCTGACCACTCAGCTACCGGGCTCGGACTGCTATCAAATTGTGCTATGTATCACGATTTGTTTTATACCACTACCCATTTCTGTAAGGGATCAAGAAATGTTTGACAAATTCTGCTGTGGCAGTACACTTTACCTGCCTACCAGGTCCTCTAGCAAGTGGATCTCAAAGAAACAGGATTCACTCCATGTTACCTCGAAAACATTCTACTTGAGCTCACTTACAGCGCGAATCGAGCAAGAAGCTAATATACTGATTAATCAACCATGAAACATTTGACAATGTCAAAAAAAAGCTCGATTATAATGGAAAGCAGTGGATATCCCAGCAAATTTGTAAGGATCTACTTGAGCCTACTTACAGCGTGAAACGAGCAGTAAGTTACTACAATGATTAACTAGCGATAAAACCTTTGACTTGACTGTAATGGAAAGCGGTGGGTCTCTTAGCAAATTTGTAAAGGTCATAAGAAGCCAACAGAAATAATAAACGATTATAAAAAATGCAAATGAAATAAGAACAGAAGAAGTTTTAATAGATCAAGGAGTACAAAAAAAGGTGCCAGTATCACACACACTTCTTAATATTTACGTTAATCACATTATCCTAAATTGGAGGTAACACACACAAAATGATATTACAATATCAGAGGACGCTATGTTAAATGTTTTACGTAATGTGGAAGATGGCCAACGGCCTCGCCGCAGTGGCAACTCCGGTTCCCGTGAGATCACCAAAATTGAGCGTTGTAGGTCTGGGCTAGCATTTGGATGGGTGATCATCCGGTCTACCAAGCGCTGCTGGAAAGCGGGGTGCACTCAGCCCTTGTGAGGCAAACTGAGGAGCTACTTGAATGAGAAGTGGCGGCTCTCTTAAACAGACATATGGCCGGGAGAGTTACATGTCCCTCCATATCCGCATCCAGTGACGCCTGTGGACTGAGGATGACACGGTAGCCGGTCGGTACCATTTGTCTGTTCGGTCGCAGTTTAGTTTCGTTTTTTTTTTAATGCTGATCATGTCTTTATACTGTAAGAAAGAAAGACGACTTGTGCACAGAGTCACCTGAATTCCCGTTGTCAACAATACAATGTCGAGATTTCTAAAACCAAGACTAAAGTGATGGCTTTCTGCGACAAAGATGCAGTTGGTTCCAAACTCATTATGGATAACGTGGATTTAGAACAAGTGTCTCCATGGTGGTATGGATTATAGCAGAGCTTGGAGCTTTCAACAACACAGTAGGAAATGCGCATCGACTGCCGGCAGTCACCGACCTGCATAGTTAACACCCGCATCACCAGGCTTCCGTGTGTCAATGACCTGGGGCCACTCCGGCTTCAGTGACTTGGAGGTGACATCAGCTGCTTTGGTTATTGCACCTGTAGTAGTAAATTTCCACGTGACGCATAACACACGTAGACACTTCTGCGAAGTCAGCCTGGAGCAACTGAATTTAAACCCCTCCCGAACCAGCCACTACTATCGAACAGCTGGGCAGCAATGTGACATTCAGTCTGTGTTATTCAATGCTGTATTGGTAATACTGCCATCTCTCCCGATGTCAGACTTTGAACTTCTGTTTGTTCCTGAGAACGTAGGTGAACAGTCAGCTCAGAATTCCACCGTGGAACTATGATGCCTGGGGTCCAGCCTTCCACGCCGTGGCCACGGTATCAATGGAGGATTCCATGCCCTATACAACTGGGCACGGCGCAGCCTGATTTAGGCCAATTCACAAAGGAGTTGTTACACTGGGATGGTACAGCACTGTCCAAGAAATGCTAGCCTTTCCTTCAGGTAGCAGTCCGACTTCAAAATCCAGTGATTGTAAACAAAGAAGTATTTGTATCTACAAACTGTCTTCTCCTGTTGCTCCTGCGTCCATCTTTGCACTGAACCCTGCCGACACCCAGCCATCTCTGAAACCCTATTTTAGAATTTTCACTCATTTGGGATGTCCAATTGTTCTAGACAGGAACAAAGTTCTAGACGTAAAATTGGCTACGTTTGGAAATACACGTGGCAACATCATAATGTATTTAAAAATAAGACCAGACAAGAAACGAGAGTAGCATTTCGTGAAACTATCGCTCTTCGAGCGCGTCTTCTTGAGTGTGAATACTGGGGACCTACAAAAATAATATTGGATAAATACATAGTGTAGCAATGAAATGTCACAGAAGAATGAAAGACTACTCCACAACAGACTACATAAAGAAAGAAACAGTAAGGGAAGAGCTAAAAGTAGAACCTACTCAAAGAAGAATAACCAAATAGCCGGCCGCTGTGGCCGAGTGGCTCTAGGCGCTCTAGGCGCTCTGCTGCTACGGTCGCAGGTTCGAATCCTGCCTCGGGCATGGATCTGTGTGATGTCCTTAGGTTAGTTAGGTTTAAGTAGGTCTAAGTCTAGGAGCTGATGACCTCAGATGTTAAGTCCCATAGTGCTTAGAGCCATTTGAACCATTTGAATAACCAAACACCACGACATCTGGTACGAATATCTCCAAAGAAAGGACAGTAAATGACTTCTCAACTAGCGTTAGATTATAAACCAGTAAGAAGAAGAAATTGTGGAAGATCTAAGAAGAGATGGACTGACAATTTGTGAAAACAGAATAAGCTCAATACCTAAATCATGAAGTGTAGAAAAAGTAGAAGAATCAAGGATAATCACTGGGGTGTGGGTGAACATGGAAAGAGGTAACACTAACATAAGGCAGAGAAGAGTAAAAATTGGATCGATAATTAAAATACATTTGTCACCAAAGATTTACATCTACTTAATCAAATAAAAATTTTGCAATGAAATCGGAGATAGAGAATACACTAATATTGATAATCATGTATTACAGTTTGATGAAGGTATCAATCTAGAAAGTGTTACAATGTAAATATCTTCAGATATTTAATAGATACTGAGGGCTTGAGACGAGGAGTAGAGAGAACTGCAAACAAAGAGAAGCGACAATGGAACATGTTAGTTAGTCAGCAGGCAGCAACATCTCGAACTCTATCTACACGCTGTGTGCTGCCGGATGATCTTCCCTACAAATGGTAAACGTCACGATATGTGCACTGTCAGACGAAGAAATGAAACACCCAAATGGGAAGAAGGGAACAGAAAGACAATTCAGGGTTGTGAGAGCATGTGATGTTATTTCAGTGATTACAATATCGAGTCAAAATTCCAAAGGAGTTGTAAATATGAGCTCACTGATCAATAAACCGTTGTGTCCACTCTCGCCTGGACGCATGCACTGATTCATTTGGGAAGGGTGTCAATGTTGTTGTTGTGGTCTTCAGTCCTGAGACTGGTTTGATGCAGCTCTCCATGCTACTCTATCCTGTGCAAGCTTCTTCATCTCCCAGTACCTACTGCAACCTACATCCTTCTGAATCTGTTTAGTGTATTCATCTCTTGGTCTCCCTCTACGATTTTTACCCTCCACGCTGCCCTCCAATGCTAAATTTGTGATCCCTCGATGCCTCAGAACATGTCCTACCAATCGATCCCTTCTTCTAGTCAAGTTGTGCCACAGACTCCTCTTCTCCCCAATTCTATTCAATACCTCCTCATTAGTTACGTGATCTACCCATCTAATCTTCAGCATTCTTCTGTAGCACCACATTTCAAAAGCTTCTACTCTCTTCTTGTCCAAACTATTTATCGTCCATGTTTCACTTCCATACATGTCTACACTCCATAAAAATACTTTCAGAAACAACTTCCAGACACTTATATCTATACTCGATATTAACAAATTTCTCTTCTTCAGAAACGCTTTCCTTGCCTGTGCCAGTCCACATTTTATAGCCTCTCTACTTCGACCATCATCAGTTATTTTGCTCCCCAAATAGCAAAACTCCTTACTACTTTAAGTGTTTCATTTCCTAATCTAATTCCCTCAGCATCACCCGACTTAACTGGACTACATTCCATTATCCTCATTTTGCTTTTGTTGATGTTCATCTTATATCCTCCTTTCAAGACACTATCCATTCCGTTCAACTGCTCTTCCAAGTCATTTGCTGTCTCTGACAGAATTACAATGTCATCGGCGAACCTCAAAGTTTTTATTTGTTCTCCGTGGATTTTAATACCTATCAAAATTTTTCTTTTGTTTCCTTCACTGCTTGCTCAATATACAGATTGAATAACATCGGGGATAGGCTACAACCCTGTCTCACTCCCTTCCCAACCACTGCTCCTCTTTTATGTCCCTCGACTCTTATAACTGCCATCTGGTTTCTGTACAAATTGTAAATAGCTTTTCGCTCGCTGTAAATTACCCCTGCCACCTTCAGGATTTGAAAGAGAGTATTCCAATCAGCATTGTCAAAAGCTTTCTCTAAGTCTACAAATGCTAGAAGCGTAGGTTGGCCTTTCCTTAATCTGGCTTCTAAGATAAGTCGTAGGGTCAGTATTACCTCACATGTTCCGATATTTCTGCGGAATCCAAACTGATCTTCCCCGAGGTCGGCTTCTACTAGTTTTTCCATTCGTCTCTAAAGAATTAGCGTTAGTATTTTGCAGCCGTGACTTATTAAACTGATAGTTCGATAATTTTCACATCTGTCAACACTTGCTTTCATTGGAATTGATATTATTATATTCTTCTTGAAGTCTGAGGGTATTTCGCCTGTCTCGTACATCTTGCTCACCAGATGGTAGAGTTTTGTCAGGACTGGTTCTCCCAAGGCCGTCAGTAGTTCTAATGGAATGTTGTCTACTCCTGGGGCCTTGTTTCGACTCAGGTCTTTCAGTGCTCTGTCAAACTCTTCACACAGTACCATATCTCCCATTTCATCTTCATCTACATCCTCTTCCATTTCCAAAATATTGTCCTCATGTGTCATAATGCCGTTATATTCTCTCCTGAAGCAAGACGACCCGCAACTGTTGTAAATGGTACTTGACATCCGGGATACTGGCAATGGGCCGAAGATGACTTCTGAGCTGTTCGGTCCCACACACGTTCTGTCGGGGACAGATCTGAGGTCCTGCTAGTCGTCTGAGGACCTCAAAATCATGCAGATAGGGTATAAACGCCTCCCATGTGTGGATGAGCATTGCCCTGTCTAAAAATGGCACAATGATACTGCATTCTCTGGTCTGACTACGTAAAGAAATGGTAAATTAATTTGTAACTGTTTACCATTCTTTGCTATATATATATATATATATATATATATATATATATATCACTTGATTTTGGTTATTAAAACTTTTTATATGTTATATCGCTACACTTGAAAAATATGCAGTGGATTTCTGTGGCGCAGTAAAATGTTTTTGCCAATCTGCTCTTAGAACTTTGCTTTTGCTTTTGCCTTTATCCTGCAGTTTCGCAGTGTCAGCAAGGTTAGGTACAGATTTGGCAATGTTAATGTTAAGGGGTAGCCAGATGCCCTTCCTGCCGCCACCTTGTATCCCAAGGAATGGAATTAGGGTACCCCAGGTGTCTGCATCTAGTGTAATCCGTAGAAGAGTGTGAATGTGTGCAGATGTCTGCGAGTTGTGTAACGGAGGCGGGACGTGGGGACTAGCCCAGTATTCACCTAGTGGGATGTGGAAAACCGCCTAAAAACCACATCCAGGCTGACCGGCACACCGGCTCTCATCGTTCGATCCGGAGCCAGCGCGCCGACCCGAGTCCAGGAAGTAGCACATTAGCACTCTCAGCTAACACGGCAGGTGCAATCTGCTCTTAGAATATGTGACACAAAAGGTAATTCTTTGAAATTTTTTATAGTCAGATCAGACCTAACCCACCAGGAATCTTACTAAAATTAATTATTTGCTTTGAAATTTTACGTGAAATTCAGAGTGCAGCCTTTGTTCGTCTTTCGCAATTTGTAGCTCAAAATTCACAGTGAAATAAAATATTCTCCTTCGCGTCTGCTAATTTTGATGAAAGATAAATGGATCAACGTTATTTCCTGTTATTACTTTTCTTTCTCCCGCGCTGTGGGCTGCTGAAATATTTAATTTCTATGCTCGTAGCGGCGGCAGCTTCCGCCAGCAGTCGTTCCGCTTCGCGTCAAATAAAATCTAAATTTGCTGAAAAATTAGGTATTATAGCTGGGCATGTTTTCTACAGAATTAATAGCACACTTTGCCATATATGATTGTGTTCTAAAACATAACTTTTTTACGATACACACATTTTTACAGAATCTTACCCCTAATGGCGGCTAAACGTTCCAACAGATAGAACACGACTACTATAGGTAAAGGTACAGCGCTACGTGCGCCTGCACTCGTCGGCAAGTCAAGAAGAACAGAGAAATTCCTACCCTTAATTCGGTTATGTACATAAAACACAATGAAATTTTATCATCTCAGCTTCAGCGACCAATTAATTGCCTGTAGCAATTTCTTTCCCTGCCAGCCGCTGCGATCACTTTTCCATATTTCCCGTTATACAGTGGCGTGGGATGACACAGAACGTTGCAGTGACTCTATTGCTTATTCTCAGATGATAGGTGCAGGTGTGAAGCGGTGACGATGGGATGGGTGCACGATATGCTGATCGTCCCTTTTGTGGTGGTCAATTGTGTGCGACTGGGACCCTGACGTTTCCGTGCAGTCCAACAACAGGCACTGCCACATCGAATGCCCCACAGAAAATTTGGAATACATTTCACATAAATTTTCTCAGCATGTTATCGTCTTAGGTGGAGATTTCAATTTACCAGATATAGACTGGGACACTCAGATGTTTAGGACGGGTGGTAGGGACAGAGCATCGCCTGACATACTGAGTGCACTATCCGAAAATCACCTCGAGCAATTAAACACAGAACCGACTCGTGGAGATAACATCTTGGACCTACTGATAACAAACAGGCCCGAACTTTTCGACTCTGTAAGTGCACAACAGGGAATCAGTGATCATAAGGCCGTTGCAGCATCCCTGAATATGGAAGTTAATAGGAATATAAAAAAGGGGAGGAAGGTTTATCTGTTTACCAAGAGTAATAGAAGGCAGATTTCAGACTACCTAACAGATCAAAACGAAAATTTCTGTTCCGACACTGACAATGTTGAGTGTTTATGGAAAAAGTTCAAGGCAATCGTAAAATGCGTTTTAGACGGGTACGTGCCGATTAAAACTGTGAGGGACGGGAAAAACACACCGTGGTTCAACAACAAAGTTAGGAAACTACTGCGAAAGCAAAGAGAGCTTCACTCCAAGTTTAAACGCAGCCAAAACCTCTCAGGCAAACAGAAGCTAAACGACGTCAAAGTTAGCGTAAGGAGGACTATGCGTGAAGCGTTCAGTGTATTCGAAAGTAAAATTCTGTGTACCGACTTGACAGAAAATCCTAGGAAGTTCTGGTCTTACGTTAAATCAGTAAGTGGCTCGAAACAGCATATCCAGACACTCCGGGATGATGATGGCATTGAAACAGAGGATGACACGCGTAAAGCTGAAATACTAAACACCTTTTTCCAAAGCTGTTTCACAGAGGAAGACCGCACTGCAGTTCCTTCTCTAAATCCTCACACATACGAAAAAATGGCTGACATCGAAATAAGTGTCCAAGGAATAGAAAAGCAACTGGAATCACTCAACAGAGGAAAGTCCACTGGACCTGACGGGATACCAATTCGATTCTACACAGAGTACGCGAGAGAATTTGCCCCCCTTCTAACAGCCGTGTACCGCAAGTCTCTAGAGGAACGGAAGTTTCCAGATGATTGGAAAAGAGCACAGGTAGTCCCAGTCTTCAAGAAGTGTCGTCGAGCAGATGCGCAAAACTATAGACCTATATCTCTGACGTCGATCTGTTGTAGAATTTTAGAACATGTTTTTTGCTCGAGTATCATGTTTTTGGAAACCCAGAATCTACTCTGTAGGAATCAACATGGATTCCGGAAACAGAGATCGTGTGAAACCCAACTCGCTTTATTTGTTCATGAGACCCAGAAAATATTAGATAAAGGCTCCCAGGTAGATGCTATTTTCCTTGACTTCCGGAAGGCGTTCGATACAGTTCCGCACTGTCGCCTGATAAACAAAGTAAGAGCCTCTGGAATATCAGACCAGCTGTGTGGCTGGATTGAAGAGTTTTTAGCAAACAGAACACAGCATGTTGTTATCAATGGAGAGACGTCTAAAGACGTTAAAGTAACCTCTGGCGTGCCACAGGGGAGTGTTATGGGACCATTGCTTTTCACAATATATATAAATGACCTAGTTGATAGTGTCGGAAGTTCCATGCGGCTTTTCGCGGATGATGCTATAGTATACAGAGGAGTTGCAGCATAAGAAAATTGTAGCGAAATGCAGGAAGATCTGCAGCGGATAGGCACTTGGTGCAGGGAGTGGCATCTGACCCTTAACATAGTCAAATGTAATGTATTGCGAATACATAGAAAGAAGGATCCGTTATTGTATGATTATATGATAGTGGAACAAACACTGGTAGCAGTTACTTCTGTAATATATCTGGGAGTATGCGTGCGGAACGATTTGAAGTGGAATGGTCATATAAAATTAACGCTGGTAAGGCGGGTACCAGTTGAGATTCATTGGGAGAGTGCTTAGAAAATGTAGTCCATCAACAAAGGAGGTGGCTTACAAAACACTCGTTCGACCTATACTTGAGTATTGCTCATCAGTGTGGGACCCGTACCAGATCGGGTTGAAGGAGGAGGTAGAGAAGATCCAAAGAAGAGCGGCGCGTTTCGTCACAGGATTATTTGGTAAGCGTGATAGCGTTACGGAGATGTTTAGCAAAGTCAAGTGACAGACTCTGTAAGAGAGGTGCTCTGCATCGCGGTGTTGCTTGCTCGCCAGGTTTCGAGAGGGTGCGTTTCTGGATGAAGTATCGAATATATTGCTTCCCCCTACTTATACCTCCAGAGGAGATCACGAATGTAAAATTAGAGAGATTCGTGCGCCCACGGAGGCTTTCAGACAGTCGCTCTTCCCGCGAACCATACGCGACTGGAACAGAAAAGGGAGGTAATGACAGTGGCACGTAAAGTGCCCTCCGCCACACACCGTTGGGTGGCTTGCGGAGTATAAATGTAGATGTAGATGTAGATGTAGATGTAGTAGATGTAGAATGTTGGCTGTGCAATTACATTAACAGCTCTACCCCTCTGGGTGTCAGTACTACACTGGAATTCTCAGCTAGCATTCACAGGAAAATATTGATTCTGTCACAGCCATGTACAATAACCAGCAGCAGATCGAGTCATTCGTTGGTTGCCGCCGGATATACTGTATTAGCAGTATATATTATTTCCAGTTAGTTGGTTACATTGTGGTCGACGGCATAGAGCGTGGTAGCATCTGCCTTAGCAGGTACGGGAAACCACAAAAATTACTGTGGAGACCACCAACTGCCACGGTCCGAATTTCCCAGGCACGTTGCTGTGCTGAACCCTGCGGCTCAACGAATTTCTGCGGCCTTCTGGTCAATCATTCATATGGATTCCAGAGCAAGAAGTTCCCTTTTTGTTAGCACACACGTAAAATTTTTATGTTTCAATCTGTCCGTGAGCGAGGAATATTTCATGTAATCGCATAGCAAAATGCGATGACGCTCTCCGACATGATGTAATGGATACTACCATAATTATTATTTAGATCGGTTCACGTCTCATTTGATAATAATATTCTTTAAAAATTGAATGCTGTTTGCATTTTAGATTACGACCATTTATCTGTTCGGTTCTAGTAATAATCCCCATTTCACCATCTAACGTTTAACTGCATATCTACCTCTAACAGCGTACTTCGTTGTGACATAATAAACGCGTGTTTCTACATAAACGAGTTACACATTTTGGATACATGCGCAGTCGACAAAACAAAACTATTCGCATTTTTTAATAAGCTCGGGTATATTCGGTTATGTACCGCTCGCAGCAGTGAGACCACAACCCACATTGACAACGCCGGCAGCGGCTTTTGTAACACACTTTTAACACTTTATTTGTTCCCTTCTTATCCTAACAATTTTATTTACAGACATTTTTTACTACCTGTGATTTCATATAATCACTAGATATTGTTTTATCTACGTATATATACAACATTAACATTTATATGTTTGAAACGCAGAGACGTTTCTGCCTTGAATATTCATGCAGAGGTGTATAGTTACGTGGTAGCGGCATGGCAGCGTTTGAGGATCTGGGCTACCATGGAATTAATCACCGTTCGGTCGTCTCGATACCATACCCTTTTATTTACACCGAATTGCTTGTTGATTTGTTGCAAGAGTAAAACGAACATAGCCGAGGTATGCCAAACATGAGAATGCACAGCGCCACAGACGGGGATATGAGAGTCCTTTACTTCCAGCATATCTCAGCGTACGCAGACCACAAGACACAGCGTCTCGGCGCTCGTCCAGTGTGATGGCTTCAGTGCATTGTCTCGATGAAGTGGTCCAGTCCCAGAAGGACGACTGACCATTTCAGAGGAGTCGAATCTTTCAGCGCTGATTTTCGCAACAGGCTGTCGTCGATCTGATCGACTGGCCTGTTTGAGCGTCGGACTTTATCCCACTGAAAATCTGTGGACGAAAATGAAGCGTCACATGAACTTAACACTGACCAAAAACGGTCCCCGGAACTAGTACTGTATATGTGGGAGAACCCCCGTGCCTCGTCGGATTATACAAGTAACTGATGCAAGTGGTGGGTGGACCTCATCCTAGCCTCAACCCTGATGTGAGACTTTCCACGTCTCGCATTATCCCACTTTATATCACAGCATTCAATACAGCCGAATGTTTGACTGGAAATCTGCCTGAAATCATTGTAGAAGAGCATGTTGTAAAGTAATGCCTCCGAATATTTTATGTGAAAAATCTTAAGGCTTTTCGAATAAAACAAACGTTATTAATATTCTACAATTTTGTTATTAGTGTCTACATACCTTCAGCCCGCTGCCGTTAGAGGTTTCCGAATTGTAGCTTGTAACGTGGTAGTGTTAACCTTTTAATGGAATATTTCGAGGTAAGAAGCACTTCAGTCAGCGGTGTTCAAATCTAAATGTTTCTGAAGATATGTGGACGACAACTTTGTGGTTTGGGCACATGGGATATCAACTCTTTCTTTATTGCTGGATCACCTTAAGGCCCTCCATCAGAGCATTTGCTGGAAGTGGAGATAAATGGAGACCTCCCATTTTTAGTCTCTTAGTTCTCAGAAAAGAAGACGGTTTCTTGGGTCACAGTGTGTTTCGTAAACTGACTCACACTGATCACGCAAAAGTATCCGGACGTCCCCAAAAACATACGTTTCTCATATTAGGTGCATTGTGCTACCACCTACTGCCAGGTACCCCATATCAGTGACCTCAGCAGTCATTAGACATCGTGAGAGAGCAGAATGGGGCACTCCGCAGAACTCACGGATGTTGAACGTGGTCAGGTGATTGGGTGTCACATGTGTCATACGTCTGTACGCGAGATTTCCACACTCCTCAATATCCCTAGGTCCACTGTTACCGATGTGATAGGGAAGTGGAAACGTGAAGGGACACGTACAGCACCAAAGCGTACAGGCCGACCTCGTCTGTTGACTGACGGAGACGCCGACAGTTGAAGAGGCTCGTAATGTGTTATAGGCAGACATCGCACCATCACACAAGAATTCCAAACTGCTTAGCACACAATAAATGCAAATTTGAAAAAAGCTCAAACAAGTCAATTTTGAATAGAACCATAGATGGTATCCTAAGGTCAGACAGAGAAAAGGCTCAATATCGACGAATATAAGAACAGTTTAACCTTAAAATAATAATATTCTGTTCCTTACTACCTCTCCAACGTTTTCTGCATTTGTTGCGCAAAAGAAGTGCAATGAAGGCATACAAAAGCTCTTTTTCAAGTTAATGTTCTTCGGGAGCCCAGGGAGAGCGTTCCATGTTCTGTGCTCATTTCTCTGTATTAGTCTTGAGAGAAACAACTACTGTAAAATATGCATTCAGCGTCTTCTTCAGATTGCACATCTAAAGCATTGTCCTCAATTACATTTGTATCAGACTTCGAATGACTCGAAGATTGTTCCCTGCGTTTTTCTCCTTTTATTTTTCAAGAAAAAAACTTTCTCGTCTGTATCCTTTGATTCCGCTGCAGCTTTCATCTCTTTGAATTGTTTCAATCGGTTCCTGTACGTTTAGCTACTTAACAGATTCAGAACGAGCTGATTTTGCTAGATCAGGTGGGTATTGATGTGGCTTCCTGATTTTGGGTGCTGGCCAGATACCAGTTGGACTCACATTTACTCCGTTGTTCGGATCTTGTATTTCAAATTCCTGGTGTATCGCGAAGTCATTGTAATATACAAGGATCCCAGTTACGTGGGTAGAGTCCCGTTTTCCGAAGGCCGTTTACAGCATTTTCCGTTGTTACTGCTCTCTAGTAGGCCGCTCCAAATCAACTCATAATCAGAAAAGAGGTAGCTATTTGAATTGGGTTATTTGCCCATCAGGTCTCTATTTCTTGACGATAATGCTATTTAAACCGTCCCATCAATTCCACACAAGAGACTAAATTTTATGCTTGGAATGGAGTACTAAACAAATGATGTGGGCATAGTTTTCTTTTGTGCTGTCTGTCACACAAATATGATATGATTCCAATCAAGTACTAGCATAACAACATCATAACCAGATGGTCTCACAAAGTTCACAACATTATCACACATATTAGAAATATTATGAGTCTCAACTTAGATATTAGGTTGACAAGATGAAGTTACCCTAATACGAGGTACCGCGCCCTAATATGCGATATTTTCACGTATTACAATATCCATGGTATCGTGTATTAGGAATAGAAACCTAGCATCATATTTACGCTTCTCGACTGGAAGGACAGTTCACTATAGAGAACGAAACAGAACTTCGTGGAGAATATAATTATATGAATATTGTTACAATAGATACTCAACTTTAGATATTAAATCCCTACAAGCACATACACTCAAAAAACTTAAATTCAACATTTTAAAATCAAGGCTTCTCGTCAATGTCCAGCTTTCTAAAGTCTTACTGTCAATGCTACTATCTGTGAGAACTAGCTTCTAATACTTCCAATAAAGCTGAGTCCTTAATTCTGTCGGAATCTAGCTGTCTCACATTAGCGAACTCTCCTGCAATAGGTGTCTTTTCTTTATATTCAAAATCATTTTCAGTAATGATACTATCTTTTGGGTAAATGTCAAATCAGAATATAAATAGTAATTATTTCAAATTAAACTCTAATAGCCGCAAGGCATTCCGTCGAAACTATATAGGAAACGGAGGTAGGCCATTCGGACTTTTTGTAATGGTGACCGGAACAGTCGCGGGGTTGAAGTGACGGAAAGCGCGGCGGGACCCGCGGAGCGGCCCGCGAACAACAACACAACGGGAGAGGACGGACACGACCAACGGAGGACCTTACGACACGACAAGAACGGACAACAGAGTCAAGAAAACCTAATTAGACAACCACGTCTACTGGAATAGAAACACGAAAGTAAATACACTGTCTAATGCGAGGTGACATGTCCTGAGACGTATGCAAGGTTAGACTGGCAGGCTGAGCTTTTTTTTTCTTTATTGTTATTTTAACACCTTACAAAAAAAGGTGGGCCGGCAGCGGCAATAGTACGCCGCTCTTCGTGCACAGACAGTAAAAATAGAATCAAGGAAGACATAGAAACACAGAACATAACGGTGCACAAAAACAGGAGACACATGAGCAAAAAACACGAAGCCGTTCACAGGCGTAGAAAAATAAAAAACTGTCAGCACTGTACAGGAACACTGATGATTGAGAAGACAAACGTGAACGATGGAGCGTGGGCGGCGAAAACACTGAAGCACTAACACGACAGCACGCACACAAAACCGATGGCGATGATCTCCGGCTCGCGAATGTTCACTTGATGTGTGCGAGTCCAGGGACCTGCCAAATAGGGAAAGGTGGGGGAGGAGGGAGTGGGGAGAGTGTAGATGCCAGCGGCAGTGGAGAAGGGGGGGGGGGGCAAGAAAGAAGGTACAGTGGGTAGATGAAGCCCGGGAGGAGGGGGGAGGAAGGGAGGTGGGAGAGAGGGCGCCCTAAGGAAAAAAACACAGGATGTGGAAGAGGAGGATCAAAGTTTGTAGGAGGGGTAGGAGGGGATGAGGGCATCAGGGAAGGGGAGTTGGTGGAAGCTACCTTGCGTAAGGGTATGGAGAGTGGAGACTGGAGAGATGGACAGCATGTGGGACGTTGGAATACAGGCTCAGCAGCGGATGGGGGTGGGAGAGGATGGGAGAGACAATTGGATGAGGGGGATCAAGTTTGCAGGAGGTGTAGAGGATCTGTATCCATTCAAGGAAAAGGAGGAGGTGTGGGAACGGAATAAGGCCATACAGGATCCGCGTGGGGGAGGGGAGACGGATGCGATAGGCGAGGCGGAGAGCATGGCGTTCTAGGATTTGAAGGGATTTGTAAAAGGTAGGACGGGCGGAGATCCAGGCAGGGTGGGCGTAGCAGAGGATAGGTCGGAAGAGGGATTTATAGGTATGGAGGATGGTGGAGGGTTCCAGGCCCCATGTGCAGCCAGAAAGGAGCTTGAAGAGACGGAGTCTGGAGTATGCCTCGGCTTGGATCGTCCGAAGATGGGGTGTCCAGGAGAGGCGACGGTCTAGGGTGACGCCAAGATACTTGAAGGTGGGGGTATAGGATGGCCATAAATGGTGATATAGAAATCAAGGAGACGGAATGAAGTTGTGGTTTTGCCTACAGTGATCGCCTGGGTCTTGCAAGGATTGACCTTGAGCAACCACTGGTTACACCAAGCAGTGAACCGGTCAAATGGTTCAAATGGCTCTGAGCATTATGGGACTCAACTGCTGAGGTCATGTCCCCTAGAACTTAGAACTACTTAAACCTAACTAACCTAAGGACAACACACACATCCATGCTCGAGGCAGGATTCGAACCTGCGACCGTAGCGGTCGCGCGGTTCCAGACTGTAGCGCCAGAACCGCTCGGCCACCAGCGGCCGGCAGTGAACCGGTCAAGATGGGATTGGAGAAAGTGTTTGAGTGCTGCAAAGGCTGAGCTTTTTTTTCTTCTTTATTGTGATTTTAATACCTGTATAAAAACAGGTAGGCTGGCAGCAGCACAATACGCCGCTCTTCAGCCAAAGATATTACAATGATAAAACAGAGAAGACACATGAGTTGGAACAAAACGGCGGGGAAAAAAACAGTAGACACATGAACATAAAAAACATGAAGCCGTTCACACTCGATGACAATCCACACTACAAACTGTTGACACGACGCACAAAGACTGAAGATGTCGATGGACTGGTGAACGATGGAGTGTGACGGTGAACAGGCTGAGCGACTGGCAGGGGCTAAGTACTCTATCGGGGACGGCGCTATTGGCCGCTGCAACCACGTGTTCCCTGTGGCGCCCTCGCTCTAAATGCGGGCCAGGAGGCGCTCGCCGCCACAGCTTACGGCGCGATGGTGCAGACACCTCTAGGGGTCTTCGACGTCCATGAGGTCTGGCGGGGATTCAAATTCCGCGGCGTGCGGTACAAGACGACTCCTGGCAAGTAAAAGATTCCCAGGCGCCCTTGTACGCAATGAATTCACTTTGAGGACTCTCACATCCGTGTATTCGATAGAACACGCATCCGAAGAAGATGTTTCGTGTCAATCGTGAGCTAGGGTCACTGTAATTACTCTGTGATACTATGCATTAATATTTTCCGAAATACGACAAACGTTGTTTATTGTGGTTTTTCCCAAAGATAAGCACTTGCAACGTGAATGGATAGTTCGATGCAAACGCGCAGACAAAGCGAATATAAAAACTGCACGTGCATGTTCGATTCATTTTCGGTCTGAAGATTTCAAACGAGATTTCAGCAATGCACGTTTAGGGTTACCTTTAAGAAAGACGCTACTACTCACAATAGTCTCCAGCATAAACATTCCAAACTTGAATTAGGAAGAAATTATAGAAAGCAGAAGTGCAAGCGTAAAGATAAGACGTCAGTACCTAAATAACATTGAAAATATTTATAACTCAAAAATTACCTTAAAATAAATCAGTTCACATAAATTTAATTCTTTTTTCACGCGATACTGGACTGTTCTATGGCAGTGAACGACGCACTATATAGTGAAGGAAATAAATAAACTGTGTTGCTCAGGTTTATTATCTTCTGATTCCGGATACTATAGTTTCATTTCTCGTCGAGTTAGTCGATACTTTTTTTCATATTCTAAAGATGTGTTAACTATTTCAGTATAAGAATATAGTACAAGTTGTGCTCGAGGTCTTACACTTGCACATTTCGCTTACTGTCTAAGACTTAAACAATAACAGTGCAAGTCGCAGTGGCTGTCTATCTAAACTGGTAAGGTCTGAGAGTGCCGTGGTGATGACTGTGAGTTCGGAACGTATCAAGTACTTGAACTTCCATAGAAGTTAGCTGTTGCGACGATTTATGTCACTGATATTTATCGCTTTTGTCTATTATTTATTTGATTAAAAATCAGCAATTAATGCAGTTCTGCAGTACATAGTAAATAATTCCAGGAATAACAAAAGCAAATTAATTCCGGCGTGATGTATGGCTCATGAGCAGCCGCTCGACCATGAAATCCATGTTGTCTCACCTCCCGCCTAAGTGTCATAGTACTTGCATTGGATCCTGAAGCAGTTTGGAATTCCTGTGTGATGATCTAGATAGATGTCTGCCTATTACACATTACGACCCCTCTTCAACTGCCTGCGGTCTCTGTCAGTCAACAGCCAGCCGGAGTGGCCGAGCGGTTCTAGGCGCTTCAGTCTGGAACCGCTCGACCGCTACGGTCGCAGGTTGGAAACCTGCCTCGGGAATGGATGTGTGTGATGTCCTTAGGTTATTTAAGTTTAAGTAGTTCTAAGTTCTAGAAGACTGATGGCCTCAAATGTTAAGTCCCATAGTGCTCAGAGCCATTTGAACCATTTTTGAAGTCGTGCACAACGCTGCGAAGCAAGAAGTTTGCAAAAATGAGCTTTGACGACTTTAGAAACTGCGTCACCGAAAAAAACGTTGACCAGAGCACAGCTAATGATCCCGTTCATGAACTCAATGAAATATTGGGTAAGGATTTAGAAATAAAAGTACTGAGGTCCGAGCTTGAAGGGATGTAATCTTAAAAAGTAAAACAAATGCTTTTCGCCGTTTTCTTTCATTGAATCAGTCAGGAAGGTCATCTGACGCGAAAGAAGTAAGACCAACATGTTGTCAAAATATTTTACACCGCCGAAATACGATGTCTGTTGAACGAAAGCAGAAGGGTAAAGTGGAATTCAGAGAATATTGCCCATGCATTGACTTCAATGTGCTTACTTGCGAAAGCGAAAAATATCTTCGCTGCTCAGAGCAACACTTCAGAAATGGGCGAAGGGACCCTCATGTGTATTGAAGGCTAAGTAAAATATTTTTACTACCTAAGACAGATTAATACATTTGACATTTGCTGAAATGAATGTTGATGTTCGCTTATATTGCGATTCGTCAGATGACATAGCAGTCGGTCCACATTCCGAGTTCCAACAAGGACTAGTAACACATACGACAGGAACGTTTGGAACCCTCTAAAGTAGCTCAGTTCTACTACTGGTGATGTGACTGTGAAGCTGAAACGAGAAGCAACATCCACAGCTAAACTGAGACGAGGTAAACCTCACGTGGTTGCAGACAAGAAAGTGGGGGATGGAGGGATGGAGTTCCAAAGTGCTAGCAGCAGTCCAGCTAGCACAATACGTGCATACGGAGTTGAAAATAATTGGGTACAGTGTTTGAGCAGACCCTCATCAGCTACATATTTCGATGCTAACGCTAAGCGACACTTGATGAGGCGTGCAGAACTACGTCACTGGACAGTGAAAGACTCGAAAACTAGAAAAGATAGTTTTTTAATATTGAATCACACTATACCTTGCGACAATCTGGTCGAATGGTTTGGGTACTGGTGAAAGATTGGAGAACATTAGCTGTCATCATGTGTAATGCCAACAGTGAAGTATGGACAAGATGACATTGCTGTTGGGAGAGGGGGGGGGGGGTGGATTTCATGTTGGGAAGTGAACCACTTAACGCTCCAGAAAGCGCTAAATGCGCAAACATTTGAAGAGATTTCACAGCACTCTGTACTGTATACAGTAGGGCAACAGTTCGGAGACGGTCGTTGTTTGCATCCGCTTCACAATGCAGCCTGTCATAAAGCAGCAAATGTGTGGCAATAGTTTGTGGACAATAATATACATGAGACGGGCTGGACTGTCTAGAGTCACGACTTAAACCGAATGGAACTCCTTTGGGATGCGTTAGAACATCGAGTTCACTCCAGATCCCCATCGTCCAACATCACTGCCTTCTGTGGTTTCGGCTGCCATTCCTCCACAGCTATTCAGACACATCACTGAAAATGTCCCCAGGGGGGTTCAGGCCGTCATCATTCCCCATATTCTTGTCCACTAATAAATGACCAGATACTTTTGATCAGCTAGCGTATATGAATCCACGTTTCGTCTGAATAAATCACTGATCGCTCTAGTTCGTATACTTTAATGTTTTGTACCTTCTTCCGGAAACCACGACGTTACGTTCACATGTATCACGACTCGTTTATTCTAGCTCCTTTTGGATCACAACCAGCAACCATAGCATCACATACTTTTAAATGAATCGATCTCCCATGTTCCCATCTATGAAATAGCTTCTGACATCTGATTACATTAGAAATGAGTTAATGTGTATAATATCTGAAGCTGGCAAAACATAAAACCTAATTATGGCGGTTTTAATATTTATGATTATTCTTCCATAAACCAATGAAAAAATCTAAAGCAAATGGTGTCTTCGTTGATTCAGTGTAGGAGGATACAAGATGAACTGGGCAAAATTTCTAGTTGGTGTGATGTACGGCAGCTTGCTCTAAACATAGAAAAATATAAGTTAATGGAGATGAGTAGAAAAACAATCCGGTAATATTCACATACAGCGTTATAGTATACAGTTTGATACAGTCACGTCTGTTACTCTAAGAATCTAGATGTAACGCTGCAAAGCGACATGAAGCGGAATGAGCACATAAGGGCGGTGGTAGAAAGACGAGCGGTCGACTTCAGTTTATTGGCAGAACTTTGGGAAAGTATGGCTCGTCTGTAAGGGAAATTACGTATACAACATTGGTGGAACCAATTCTTGAGTAGTGCTCTAGTGTTTGGGATCCCCTTCAAATCGGATTAAAGGTAGGCATCGAAGCAATTTGGAGGCGGTCTGCTAGATTAGTTATGTTGAGTCCGGTCGACTAGCGAATATTACGCAGATGCAGAGTGAAAACGGTGTTCTTTTCTCGGAGCACCATTGAGAAAATTTCGAGAACAGACATTTGAAGCTGACTGCAGAATGATTCTATTGCCGCCAACGCAAATTCGCTCAAAGACCACGAAGGTAAGATAAGAGGAACCAGGACTCGAACAGAGGCGTATAGCTAGTCAGTTTTCCCTTGATAGTGGAAAGTAAATGTCTAGTAGTGGTACAAGGTACAATCCGCTACGCACCACATTTTGGCCTGAGGAGGATATATGTAGATATATATGTAGATGGAAAGAGGTAAACTAAAGAAGTGATGAACCCTTTATATTTTCATGGAAGAGCCTTTTGGTAAATAGTGAATGGTGTGAAAACGTTTATTTTAGGCTTGATCATAGCACAAATTTGTTATACAATTACGTGACACGCGCCATGGGATACCTCACGGTGGGCAATCTACACATATTATATTTGTCCAATATTTGAGATTCAGCTCATTCAGCGGCCTTCTCCAAACTTTTCGAAACCTTTTACTAACACTTTCTGTCTGCGTTTCTTAAAGAACGCATCCTGTAAATTACAAAATTGATAGTGGTATTTTCACGAAATTTTGTCATTAAAATGGTTCAAATGGCTCTGAGCACTATGGGACTTAACTACTAAGGTTATCAGTCCCCTAGAACTTAGAACTACTTAAACCTAACTAACCTAAGGACATCATACACATCCATGCCCGAGGAAGGATTCGAACCTGCGACCGTAGCGGTCGCGCGGTTCCAGACTGTAGCGCCTAGAAGCGCTCGGCCACCCCGGCCAGCATATTTTGTTATTAAAGTGCTATTTTATGGCATTGCTTTCACAACGAGGCGAGCCGGCCGGGGTGGCCGAGCGGTTCTGGGCGCTTCAGTCTGGAACCGCTCGACCGCTTCGGTCGCAGGTTCGAATCCTGCCTCGGGCATGGATGTATGTGATGTCTTTAGGTTAGTTAGGTTTAAGTAGTTCTAAGTTCTAGGGGACTGATGACCTCAGAAGTTGAGTCGCATAGTGCTCAGAGCCATTTGAACCACAACGAGGTGGAAAAAAAAATGGGAAAGCGAAATACGCGTATACAGATGGTGATAGTATCGCGTACACGAGGTATAAATGGACAGTGCATTGACGGAGCTGTCATTTGCACTCAAGTAATTCATGTGAAAACGTGTCCGACGTGATTATGGGGGCACGACGGGAATTAAGACTTTGAACGTCGAATGGTTGTTGGAGCTAGACGCATGGGACATTCCATCTCGGAAATCATTAGGGATCTACAATGTGAAGAGTGTGCAGAGAATCCCAAATTTCAGGCATTAACTCTTACCACTGGAAACATATCGGGCGCGGGTCTCTCCACTTGCCGACCGAGAGCAGTGGCGTTTACGTATAGTTGTCTGTGCTTACAGACAAGCAACACTGCGTGATATAATCACAGAAATCAATGCGGGATTTACGACTAACGTAACCGTTAGGACAGTGTGGCGAAATTTAGTGTTAATGGGCTTTAACTGCAGAAGACCGAGTGTCTTTGCTAAGAGCACGACATCGCCTGGGCTCGTGACCATATTGGTTGGATCCTAAATGACTGGAAAACCGTGGCCTAGTCAGATGAGTTCCGATTTCAATTTCTAGGAGCTGATGGCAGTGTTAGAGTTTGGCGCAGGCCCCACGGAACCATTGACCCATGTTGTCAACAAGCCACTGTGGGAGCTATTGGTGGTTTCGTAATAGTGTGGGCTGTGTTTACATGGAATGGCCCGGGATACCACCTAATTACTGTGTCGGACCTCCACCTGCCTTACGTAGTGCAGCAACTCGACGTGGCATGGAAGTCCCTGCAGAACTACTGAGCTTTGCTGTCTGTAAAGCCGTCGATAATTACGGAAGAGTTGCAGGTGCAGGATTTTGTGCACGAACTGACCTCTCGATTATGTCCCACGTCCGGCGAGCTGGGTGGCCAATTCATTCTCTCGAGTTGTCCAGAATTTTCTTCAAAACCAATCGCAAGGAATTGTGGCCCGGTGACATGGAGCATTGTCAACCATAAAAATTCCATAGTTTTTTGGGAACATGAAATTCGTGAGCGGCTGTAAATAGTCTCCAAGTTGCCGAAGATAGCAATTTGAAGTCAGTGATCGGTTTAATTGGATCAGAGGACCAAGACCATTCACGTAAACACAGCCCACTCCATTATGTAGCAACAACCAGCTAGCAAAGTGCCTTGTTGACAACTTGGGTCAATGGCTTCTTGGAGCCTGCGCCACACTCGAACCCTAACATTGGCTCTTACCAACTGAACCTGACGACCTTGCTGTCAACGGGACGTTAAATACTAATCTCCTCCTCCCTCCTCCTAAATACTGAAATGGAGACTCATCTGAGAAGCCCACTGTTTTCCAGTCGTCCAGGGTCCAGTCATGAAACCAGAAGAGACACTGCAAGCGATCTCGTGCTGTTAGCAAAGGCACTCGCCTCGGTCATCTGCTGCTAGAGACCATTAATGCCAAATTTCACCGAATTGTCCTAACGGATACGTTCTTCGTGCGTACTACAGTGATTTATGCTGTTATGTCATGCAGTGTTGCTTGTCTGTTAGTACAGACAACTTTACACCAACGCTGCTACTCTTGGTCGGTTAAATGGTTCAAATGGCACTGAGCACTATAGGACTTAACATCAGAGGTCATCAGTCCCCTAGAACTAACCTAAGGACATCACACACATCCATGCCCGAAGCAGGATTCGAACCTGCGACCGTAGCAGTCACGCGGTTCCGGACTGAAGCGCCTAGACCGCTCGGCTACCGCGGCCGGCTCTTGGTCGGTTAATGAAGGCCCATGCCCACCGCGTTGTCCGTGGTGAGAGGTAACGCTTGAAATTCAGCAGTATTCTCGGCACACTCTTCGCGCTGTGGATTTCGGAATACTGAATTCCGAGATTTCCGAGATGGAATGTCCCATGCTGTAGGGAAGCAGCCTACTCACGCCATATAGAATTCATATGCTTTCCATTGTGTGCCAGCCTAGTCCGCTGTAACTAGCTACGACATCACGAATGTTGCGCAACACCTTAAAAGCAAAGTAAATGATCTGAAAAGTTAATAGCATGTCAGGAGTGATGCTAAAATGATAATCTGTAGTGTACAATTTAGTAACTTCAACAGTTTTCGAAATTTTGACGTTTTACGTAAAAATCATCGGCGCAACAGGAAGGAGCTAGAAACTTCAAAATTTATATTCGGATTAATGGTAACAGCATGCTGGATCTCACAAAGTAAAATTTCCATTTAAATTCATGATTTTCTCTTTTTGTGTCCTAAGAATAAGGAAGCAAGATACATTAAGTAAGTGATTAGACAAAGCTAGGATGCTTAGATTTAGGTAGACTGGAGATACGCTATAATAACAAAGATGTGAGAAGTTTTCAAAAGGTAGCTACAAAACTATAGCTGTAGCGTCTCTCCAAAGCGCAAGTTCAGAGCTCACCTACTGCGTGCAGTGCAACTGAAAGTATTTAGCCTAGCCACATCAGAATTTTATTACAGATACTTACCTGTGTGCTGATAGCACAATTAAATTGAGAGCTTCATTGGCTTTCAGCAAATGAAGCAATTAATTATTTAGTAACTTTAAGTGGTGCTTTACTAGCCCGAGCGGTTAAATAGGAAGGCAAATTTTGTCGGCTGCGTCTTCGGTGGTCCGCACCGCGGCTATATAAATAAGAGCGCTGCGAGCTAGAGTCAGGCCCCAGTTCTCTTTTGGCGCACTCCGTGTCGGAAGCCGCGTCGCGTTTGTGCAGTTGCAAGGAACAGCTTTGGATGCCATATTACATAACTCGGTATGCACCTAACAATGAGTTTGCATTGGGGTAAAGTGTTAATTGTGGAACGACTCCAGTGATTTACTCTCAGTTTGCATATGTCGTATTTTCACGTGTCGCCGCAGGACAGACCTATCATTACTAGCGTGGTATTTGATGAGTATTAACATCACATTTTCGCGAGAATTCACTTTGAACATTTACATTGATAACGGTTATTGAACAATTTCGTTTTCTATGGATAATAGGATCTGTCTAATAGACTCTGAGCAGCTATGATAGTACAAAAGCTGATAGTAGCATTGCTTGGTGAAACATTTATGTGAAACTTTACGCTTTATCGTTTTCAGAATATAGTGAAAATTGTTGTAGAAAACTGCATTTTCTATTAATCCCAGACATCATCCTAAATCCTCAGAGTAATGAACTTCAATGATCAATAACTTTATTTCTCTATCAGAGTGGGCACAGTGAACTTTAATTACAGGCATCACGTTTTTGCTAATCACTTTCTGGTTGCCAACATTGTAGTTAGGGAGCCTATGTTGAGAACAGCAACAATACAAATATAGATTAATTTTGCACCCGCCGCCCCACAATGCGTCTGGCTCCAACTACCATTCCATGCTGAAAGTCTGTTAATTCCATCGTGCCCCCTTAATCGCATCGGACACCTTTTCATACGAATCCCCTGAGTACAAATGGTAACAACGCGAATACACTGCCCTTTTTTACCTTGTGTACGTGATACTACCGCACTCTGCGTATGTGCATTTTGCTATCCCACGAGTATTTTTTTTTTTCATCTCATTGTAAAGCATTGTCACTGAAGAGCAGTTTAATAACAAAATTTCGTGCAAATATCACGCTATCAAATTCGTAATTTGCAGGATACGTATGTTAAGAAATGGAAAAACAATGTGTCAGTTAGCAAAAGGTTTCGACAAGTTTGCTGAAAGTCGCACAATGCGGTGGATCTGGAATAGTGGACAAATATAATCTTAGTGGTTTGCGGGCCATAAGTTATTTTGTCTCAAGGCAAATACACAGTTTCTAACGTTAGTACGAGTACTATACTTATTATCTTTAACTTTCAATGTAAGAATACACCACTTAATGAGTATGAGATCATTGAAAATTTTTAAATTCGGTCAATAATTGTATGAAATTCTGATAACCGAAATTTTATTGTCCCTGGAAGCCATTAAAGAGGGAACCTGCAAGCAGCACCAACAGTATAAACTACGTGACAAAGAGAGTGAAGGACACAGGAGACTAGGTCGAATACCAAAGTAATTTCGTACGTATACACACCATGATTAAGACTTGCACTTCTCTGTGACAGGTAGAACGGTCACCACGATGCATCAGTGTAGTTCGCATTTAGTGTTGTTAACGGATGTGGGAGGTTATTTAAGGGACGTGAACAGTGTCGGTGCTGAGTGGTCACTGCGAAGGAGATACAGATGCTGCGTACTCGTGGGAGACAGCGTTGTCAGCACCTGACAGAGTTTGAACGGAGACTTGTTATGGGCATAATCTCGGCCATTGGTCGAATGGTGCTCCAGTCGACCATGGCTGAACACCACGAAAGAGTACTGCTTTATTGCACACCAGCCATTTCTTAAGCCCTTCATGTCGGCGCCTGCCATTCGAGAACAATGAACGTCCTGCAATATTCTGTGTCGTCCTGCAGCATTTGTCGGAGCTGGACTAGAGAATTACCTTCCCAAGCGTAGGCTGCCTATGTCACCACAACACGAACGGGAGTATTTGGAGAGGTCCCATTGCCGGAAAGCGCAGACTCCTGATTAATGGCGTCGCATTGTGTTTAGCGATTAATCACGGTTCTGCACCACCCTGAGTGACCATCTTCGGTGAGTTTGGAGGCGACATGGGGAGAGATCCCTTCATCCATTGTTTTGGAGAGGCACAGCGATGTTACTCCCTACTTTATGGCGTGGGGCGCCATAGGGTATGACTCCAGATCACGGCTGATTGTTATTGAGGGAACTGTGACGGTACAATGGTACGTCACGGACATTCAGCATCGTCAGGTGCTATCCCTCGTGCGACAGGGTTCTCGCCAACATATGGCAAGTGCTTCTATGGTTGTCTAGCTAGATCTCCAGACCAGGTCCCAATAGAACACGGGTGGGACCAGATCGGCCAGCAACTCCACCACAGCACCAGTATCCAGGTTATCAAGGATCAGTTACAAAAGATGTGGGTCGGCCTGCGTCAGTAGAGGATACAATGGCTTCCTGGCAGACACCCTTCCCAAGCAAATCAGCTCACAGATCCAGGTCAGAAGGGGTCCAACGTCATACAGGTAAATGGTTTCATGCAGGAAAGTTCTGTGTAAATTTAACTATGTTTTGCTGTTACTGAAAAAACGTCATATATAGCCTGAACCCAAGAAGTTTCGTCTGGTTTTCTCCTTTCCTTCTGAGTGCTTCATTGTTCTCCAGGTAACTAAACTCTAAAATAAATTAGTGAAAGAAATAAAGTAGGTCACAGTAACTAACACGTTGGAAATACGTTTAAAGCAAAAAACTTAAATAATATCTCATATGCAGCAGTGATTGTTTAAAAAAAAACAGAAATTGACAATTGTTGAGAAATGAAGGGGATAGTACAAAGTTAATAATGAAACCTCTGTAATTCTGCAATATTCTTCTAGAGTACGAGTATACCGTATGATACTCGGAATTTATGGGCTCGAGGTAGGTGATAGAAAGTACTAATATTGTAAACTATAGATTGCAGCGAATCTTGTAAATTATAGTTTGCAGCGGTCAGCCGTCCTTTTTAAATTTTATTGTACAGATCTAGATTTCGGCCAGAAGCTAGCCATTCTCAATGCACTATTATTTTCGCTCGATGCATGTAATTCCCTGTTGGTCGGACTTTATCCACAGTTCATTGAATACTACCTAGTATTCAATACCACCTAGTATTCTTATGAACTGTGGATAAAGCCCGACCAACAGGGAATTACATGCATCAAGCGAAAGTGCAATGAGAATGGCTAGCTTCTAGCCGAAATCTAGATCTGCACAATAAAATTTAAAAAGGAAGACTGATCTCTGTACTGCATAATTTACAAGCCAACATCAGTATCTGAGTGCAACAGCTTTCTGAATGGACGATAACCTGATGAAGCAATAATCTCCTTTCACCTTTCTATGATCATCATCTCCTTCATTATGAAGCAATGGAGACCGTTTTTCAGAGAGACAAAAGGGAACGCACAAAGAATGTAATGGAGAGGCGGTAGTGTCATTACGGTACTGACGTCAGCCGAAAGGATATTTGTGTACCTTATGCAGCGACAGTAACAACATGTGAATAAATAATGTAACATTTCTAGTGGAAATAATTAGCCGAAATACTGCGTATGTAGTGTGTGCAGTGACTCGTGATGAGATCTAAAAAGATAGTGTAATATTACGTTTGGAATTAAGTAGACCTGTAACTAATTATACGCCTGCACGCAGTTTAACGTTTAACTATGTTTTACTGTTAGATTAGGGGTACCTACGACTGAAACTCTGGAATCCTGTACTACAAATGATAGCACTTTCAAACTGACGTGAGTAGTTGCTCTTTCACAGTTAATTGTTGTAACAGTTGTAAAGGAGTGATGGGCAAAGTGTTACTGTATTATGTATCACTATAAAAGGTTCCCTGCGTCACAAAATAAATTTCTGTTGGATTATATGATATGAACCTGCTCACTACGAAAATGATTCTCGAATTAGTCGTGAAAACTTCAGTAAAAGATGACCAGACTGATATTAAAAGCCTGCTGATTCGTATGTTGGATCCTCACAAGCTATTCTTTTGTTTTCTTCACTCGCTTCCTGCATCTTCCCCTTCTTCACTAGCTTTACTTGACTGTGATCTCGTTGCACTGAAATTCTTCTCGCAAAGTCTACAGTTGTTTGTCTTCACAACCTCGATGTAGTTCAAGTGATTTCACACGTTCTCTTTTGTTTTCTCTTGCACGTTAATAAATGATGTATCCAGTTTCTTTTTGGAAACAAGAACTGCTTTTGTCTAGTTGTTCCATATCGAGTGGTGCAGACACATTCACACTGTACGCTCACTCTTGTAAGGAGATCTTGCAGACCAGCTCTCTTCAGACTTACAGGGTCTGTAGGTCAACGTCTGGGTCCCAGTTTCATAAAGTAGTACGATGCAATTCTCAAAACAACTCGAAATAATCACCTTTGAAAAAAGAATGTCCGACCACCGTCAATTATAAAGCATTTCAAACTCCTTAACGTGGCTGAGGGTAGCTAAGGGCATGGCGTATGAGTTCGATGGTTCGATTTCTGTCAGCAACAACTTGTGTACTTTTATTCAAATTCGATATTTCTCTAGAAATGGAAATTTTAAATAAGATGTACTGAATCATATTCTTCTAATAGAAATGAAATCTTTCTATTCTTAATTACTAATTTAAAAAATGAGTTAATATGGCGTAGATACACTGTACGCTCTATCGTCAAATGTGAAAGTGTGTACATTAATAATATTATTGAACCTTTAGAAATAAATCATATTATTCTCAATTTGATATTTATTTTTGTATAGAACTTTATTCACTGTGAAAACTGGCATTTACATGTGATTAGCAATAAAAACAACGGTAGTTTTTTCGTTATGAAAAATTATGTTTCAATATTTGTTAATTAACGTTTATATTTGTTAACAAATACGTAATTCATAACAAGCTGTTACCAAGAAGATTCAAACCATTGGCCTTAATTACTAGGCTTTTCGCCATGCACTTTTTTATTATCTTCATTTTTTGTATCATTTTATAGAAATAAAACATTACAAACGCGTATTACGAGGGCTATTCAGAAAGAAGGAAAGCTTTAGCATAAAAAAAACTAAGTACAAGAAATACATTTTATTATATATGTCCGAAAGCGCCACTGGTATATTACTTTTCCACATTGAGGCACTTATCATAGCGTTGGACAAACTTTGAAAGACCTTCGTCGAAAAATTCTGAGACTTCAGCCAGAGAGTCACGCCCGACTGGAGTTCCGCGTCGTCATCACAGCGCTGCATTGCAATCCAGTTCTTCATCTTGGGGAACAAGTGGAAGTCGCTTGGTCCAACATCGGGGCTGCAGTGCGGATGAGGGGAAATTTCCCATTTGAATGAATTAAGGAGTTCTTTAGTGCGGTTTGCCGTGTGAGGTCGGGCATTATCGTGGAAGAGCAAAATTTTGGACGTCACCTCTCCTCGGCGTTTGTTTTGAACTGCTCTTCTAAGGCAGAATTTGTGGTTGCTCCACGTTCAAGAAAATCAATAAGAAGCACACCTTGCCTATCCCAAAACACTGTCGTCATCAGCTTCCTTGCTGACAAGGTTTGCAACATTTTCTTGGTTTCTGGGGGGACCTGGTGTGCCTCTACTCCATGGACTGTAATTCTGTCTCGCAATTGACATGTTTCACCCAAGTGTCGTCACCGGTTACGATTCGATCCAGTAATGAATCACCATGTTTGTGGTGGTCCTCCAGAAACGTCAACGTTGCCCCCATTCGGTGTTCTTTATGGTGGTCTGTAAGCATATTCGGCACCCATCGTGCACAAAATTTGTGGTAACCTAATTTTTGAATGACAGTTTCAAACAACAAAGTCTGTGAAACTTGTGGAAAAGAAAGTGAAAGCTCCGTTATTGTGAAGCGACGGTTTTCGCGAATCGTTCCAACAACTTCAGCGACAAGACCGTCAGTCGCAATGCTAGGGCGTCCACCGAATGCACAATTTGCGGACGGAACATTCACTCATTACGTTGTTTCCGTACACTTCGCACAGTTCACGATAAATTTCTATAGGTTTTAGGTTTTTTGCCAACAAAAACCGTATCACAGACCGCACCTCACAACTGGCGGGATTTTCGATTGCAGCGCACATTTCAAATTCGAATATCGAAAAAACCAGACGCGCAGAGATGTTCCCGCTGTCACGGATGGATGCCGACTGAGCTGCCGAGTACGCACATACCAAAATATACGCGATCGGCGGCGCCTAGCGGCGTCAGACGGAAAGGTACCCTACTTTCTGAATAGCCCTCGTACATATGCACATTTTGCGCTCAGCTACCGGTAGCTTTGTTTATAAGCTAGAATTGTTTTGTCGTTAACAGCAGTCTGAAATCTTCTACTTTTCAAAGGGGATTCATTTTAAGCAACTTCAGTTTCCAATCAGGATGGTAGTTTGTAATAACAACAAATGAGGCTGAAGTCAGATAATCAAATACATTGAAATTGAGTGATAGAGTTTGTTTTGCATGGTCCATTGTGTGTTCCTCTTCAATGAGCTACTAGTTCAGAAAAGTAGTTCATACTCTAACCACACCGCTTCCAAAAAACGTAAAATATTGAATATTATGAAGTTTTATGATTGACTTGTATATAAAAAAGTTTAAGAACCCATTAAAGAAATAAAAATCGAAAACAAAAAGAAAGGAGTCTTTTTCATTCATATTCTACAACATTTATTATAATTTCGACTTCCATACCTTCAAAGCGGGAGAAGTAGCAACGAGAACCAAAATTCCTAGTCCTTCTTGGGGATACTTCAGGTTATGACATATATCCAGTATCCACGCATGGTTTGCGGTTTTGAAACTTTGCCTTGTTTGCTACTTACTGATGGAAAGAGAACTGCACTGCACTAAATTGAAGATATACGTGCCATATTCACATATACGCTCTCAGTATGCATTGGAAAAATTTAGATCTGCTAAACAAATAAATTCTGCGTATATTCTGGAAATACTAATGCATTCACTGCACCTCGTAATATCCGATTACTAACTGGCATTTAAATGATATTATTCAGTATTAATGCAGATAATTCTGGCCTGGCGCAAATAAATTTCAATACGTCAGTTAGGAATGTATATAGAACAAAGACTGGCGTTTAAGACACGTATTATTATCTTCATGATTTTTCTTTGTTTGTTTGTTCAAGAGCAGCGAGTTGTATTCTGCGTGTTGCTGTCCATTGTTTTGCGCCTCCTCCCCCTTCATATACCTCATGTACATGGTCCATGTACAGGTACAATGAACCACATCACCAGGCATTTTGCTGTGTGCATCTTATTGTTGACACTCGCATTCTGGAGAAGGATGCTCGAAACCGGTACAGAAATTAAATTTCTCTTAGGCAATTGGTTGCTTGTTATTTCGTTATTTACGTCTGCGGATTTATTTTATTTATTTATTTATTGTATGGTTTTTGAGCACAGTACTGAATAAAATAAATACAGTAGTACATGTAATTTACAAATAGACATTTAAATTTTTAATACAATCAATTACGTCGTCGTTGCCATCAGAGAATCATTTAAAGTTTCGCGATATGCCGTGCTGGAGCATCCTGTAACACTGTGACGAACAGTTTGGCTGGCTGCTTCTCGGTCACATTTTTGGAGATGAATCCTTGCCCCATCTTGAAAGAGAGTGCACTTCTGCAATGTTTGGTGCATATTCTATTAATTGTTGTCCATATCCAGCATGATCGGTCGAAAGCAGGGTGTTTCTTTCTTATGCAGGGCAAGTTCTGGCAATGTACAGGGCAACACTCTACCGAATCTCGTTGCCGTGAGTTGGCTAAGTTAAAAGGATGACTGCATCTTGAAGGATAGGGAGTTGTGGGTTACCTGGTACACATTTAAATATTTAAATTCGCCGAGAAGAGCTGCTTTTCGTCGAAGGCCAGGGGGCGGAATGTGGTTCAGTGTGATACACCCCACTTAATTAGCTGTGTGATTTGCTTGTTACGAACAAAGCATCCTCTCTTCACTTCCGCTACACTGCGGCAACAAAGGCACGTGCACACCGCCTACACAACAGTCTTTCCCAAATGATTAAAAAAACTATTTAGTAAAAAAAATTGATTCTCCCACATCTCACAGCCTCATTCATCAGCTTCTTGATAAACTGTTTATCATTTCGTTAATGGTCAGTTATTGTGGTTGTATTTCTATAACAAATAAGGTACTGTGCGAAATTCGATTAGTTTGCGGCAAGTACGGTACATTATGATTTTTCATTTGGTGGATGTTAGGTCACACAATGCTGTGTACAAAATGTAGATAACATATTAAATGTTTCTTTAAAGTTTACACGAGTTCTATAGCTGTTTATTGTCTCGAGAAAATGGATTGGATGAAGCGCACGCACTTCTAGTTTTTCATAACATCTGTTTATATCTCGTAAACGGTTCGAGATATCGAAATGAATTTTTTCGCAGACACCACACAACACGGAGAATATTTTGCCGTGTAGGTAATATGCAAAACTTTCTTATCTACTGCTATATACGAAAAACTACGCATTTTGTCAATGAAATAAAGTTATTGTTGTAAGATTCGTCGACGGTTGGTGAAATGAGACCTAGTATGGTTTTGTAATACCACAAGTCAAACAATCACACATTTATTTTTATATCGAGCACAAGCTACTGACCTGACTTGTCCTCAGTGGTTCTTTTAATGAGAGACTGTTTCAGGATTCTCTCCCAATTACAATTGCATTGGCATGTTACTGGGGTGAAATTGTGAAATCCCGCTGTGTTTTGGCAAAAGAAGCTGTGTCTAACATGGCTGCAGGAGAAAGAAATAATGATTTATATGTCAGACGAAAATAAATCGCTCCTTTGTTGCAGTTTCAGCATTATCTTGTAATCCATGGCGTTTTTAATCATAAACGGTTGACTTGTCGAATTATTGGTCGTCCTGGCATAACCTGTTAATTAGATCGTCTGCAGAGATGCTAACTGTCGTTGAAAAGTTCTCCTAGATAGGCATTTGTTTGGAGACTTACACTCTAAGGCTACACCTCCCCTACTGTGCTGTCCCGTCTGCACGGTATCCCCCCTTCCCTCCACCCCCACCACTAGCATCCCCACCCCAAACCGAACCTTCTGCGCTGCTGGATTGTACGCACTCAATCAAGATTCGGCGGGCACTGTTTAATCGAGAACGACAGCAGTAGAGCTCGTGTCCGCCAGCGATCACTGTAGCCTTGGATACAGCCTTTCGACGACGCACTCTGGAATACATTATTCTGAGAGCAGCTGCTCTTTCACTGTCATGTCTGGGCAACATATGCCGGTACTTCCAGTTTTCATATCAGTAACTCTTAAATATGGTAACGTTACTGCAGACGGCAAGGTGGTCCCACAGTTCATTTGGTCCTATGACTACGTGTTTTATGGCATCTCCAACTACAATTACACGATGTGATGACTAGATAGAAGGAAACTTCAGGCACATATCGAAATATAAGTAAAGAGACGCTACAAAACGTGGCAGCTAGCTATCTTCTTTCGTCCTGTAACGATACAGTAACTTCCATAAAATACTACTACCAGAAATGAGTAAGTACGTATAAAAATTATTACCTACTAAAATAATTAACATTTAAATTGAAGAAGAATGTGACCCAAGAAACATACTGAAATTCGAGGAAACCTGATACGTTTCGAATGCAATGAATTCGATGACGAAACAGCTGCTGGAAATGGAGTGTCACCATAACACGCTGGGTACATAAACCATATTAGTGTAATCCATATGGAATTGTTCTCTTGAAAATGGCCACTTCTATATGGGTGCAGTAGCAAGTGCGGCATTTGCAGTCTCTTTGTTGATTGGTGTACCTATAATCAGTGATGTAGGCCCAACTTACTTCACCGAAAAGAAACGTGATGTTTGTCTATTTCACAGCGATTTCACACCACTGTTCGAACGTTGTAGACTTCGCAATTCCTACTTAGGTAAGAAGGCGACAATCATTTTCACATTTATATTTCAAAATCAGTGCTATGTATCGACAGCATTTCAGTTGGTAAACACGTTACTCCGCTGCCCAAACATCGTAGCTTTCGGATATTATTTTGTGAATTATTAGCCCATGACAAGAAGAATTTTGTCCGTTAACTTCACGTCCGTGCTATGCACAGAAACCAGTCCGCTTGGTGAATGTGTCTATTTACTGTCCAGACTTTGCAGTTTTCGCATTACTATTTTCCTATTTTCTCATACGTTTTTGCTGCTTTCTGCAAAGAAAATCACATTGATCTATATGTCCACCAAATTTATAGCATGCGCGACACACCAAAAACAGCTGCAAGCAGCAAAAACGTTGCGGCACTGCCAACACATCGTAATTTTCGAGTTTACTTTGTGAGGTGATAGTACACGACAAGAAACACGTTACTATATTTATATTTTCATTTCTCAGCTCGCGATATGAGTCGAAAACAGACCGCATTATACACCGAAAACACAGTCTGAAACTGCAGCTGCAAACACTCAATTTCTTCCCCGATCAAAAACAATAATCAGTTTCTGTCTATTCTCTGCAGGCCGGCCGCGGTGGTCTAGCGGTTCTAGGTGCTCAGTCCGGAACCGCGCGACTGCTGCGGTCGCAGGTTCGCATCCTGCCTCGGGCATGGATGTGTGTAATGTCCTTAGGTTAGTTAGGTTTAAGTAGTTCTAAGTTCTAGGGGACTGATGACCACAGATGTTAAGTCCCATAGTGCTCAGAGCCATTTGAACCAATTTTTTCTCTGCTCTTCTTTGATACTGTTTCACATAGCAACCTCTCGATACGTTTCAAAGCTCGTCTCTCTCGCAGAATTTTACATACATTTCAGAGTTTTCAATTTTTATGCGAAATCACGTAAAGACACAACAGCAGTAAATGAAAAATAATAAAAAGATATCGATGATGCTAAAAGACAGTCATACATTATTTTTTTGACTGTACATTTGTTGTGTACAAAAAATGGTTCAAATGGCTCTGAGCACTATGGGACTTAACTTCTGAGGTCATCAGTCACCTGGAACTTAGAACTACTTAAACCTAACTAATCTAAGGACATCACACACATCAGTGGCGTCACCGCCAGACACCACACTTGCTAGGTGGTAGCCTTTAAATCGGCCGCGGTCCGTTAGTATACGTCGGACCCACGTGTCGCCACTATCAGTGATTGCACACCGAGCGCCGCCACACGGCAGGTCTAGAGAGACTTCCTAGCACTCGCCCCCAGTTGTACAGCCGACTTTGCTAGCGATGGTTCACTGACAAAATACGCTCTCATTTACCGAGACGATAGTTAGCATAGCCTTCAGCTATGTCATTTGCTACGACCTAGCAAGGCGCCATTACCAGTTACTATTGATGCTGTAAAACATGTACTGTCAAGAGTGATGTTCACCATTTATGGATTAAAGTTAAGTATTCCAGCAGCTACGTACGTTTTTTGCTAAAGTCTAATTTCATTGTCCTGTTCTAAACCTCACGCCAGCCTGCGTGAGCTAAAACGCGTGCCTTTCGGCTTCCTCTAGTAGTACTGGGTTGGCTGTCTTGCCAATCCACAACATTTGGCGACGAGGCCAATCCGCGTTCATAACTATACTGCCCTGATTTACTTGTGTAATGGCTTCGCCACCATCTCCAGATGTACTGTCCGAATTTTATCGCTTACAGAATCAGCAGACGCAGGCCTTACTGGATGCCCTTGGACAGCTCGTCCAGGGTCAACGTGCAATGCAAAACGATGCGGCAGCTGCCGCTCCACCGCTAACGCAGCCACAAAACGCAGTTATACCAACTTTTCGTCCTTTTGATGCTGCACTGGAAAGCTGGACTGAGTGGTCACGCTAATTTGGATTCCATCTCGCCGCCTACAGAATTCAAGGTAACGAGCCACAGCCTTTTTTATTATCTTCCGTCGGGGTGATCACGTACTGTGTGATAGTCAAATTATTTCCCTGGCGCGACGTAGCAACTCTGTCCTACGACGAAATTTTGTCTGCATTAGATGCATATTTCAAAGAACCAGTGAATGTAGTTGCGAAAAGGTATACCTTCTTTCGTACAAAACGTATGGCAGGTCAGACTAATAGGGAGTGGGTTGCAACCTTGCAAGGCCTTACTATGGATTGTGCTTTTGATTGTCAATGTGGACTCCCTTATTCAGATACTATGGTACGTGATGCAATTGCACAGAACGTTTCTGATGTTCGTATAAGGGAACAGATTTTGAAACTAGTCAATCCCTCCCTTCAACAAGTGATGGACATATTGGATCGGCAGGACACACTTGACTTTGCTCAGGAATCATTTGAAACGTCGCCACCCGTGTGTCAGGTTAACCGGCCCGCCGGGCGAGCTGCACGAAACAGTAAACAGTCCTCGCGCCCGGCCGCGCCAAAGCCGCCTGGCTCTCAGCCACGTGTGCCACGCAGGCAAGCAAATGCAGTGCTAAAATCATGCCCGCGGTGTGCTACTAGACATTTGGGGGGGGAATTGCCCGTCACGCCAAGCTATTTGCTTTTTCTGTAATAAAAAAGGAGATGTTCAGAGTGTTTGCCAGAAAAAGCTCAAATCGGACACTCACAACCATTCCAGGCCCTTTGCTTCACGCCAGAATCGGAATCGAACCAAGGATATTCAGGCTCGCGAAACTTCGCCCATGGAAATTCATGTAGTTCATTCCACTCCGCCCAGTGCCACACTCTCTAACAGTGACTGTGTTTGTCCCACAAATAGTGTGCGTCGACATCGCCGGAAATCCCGTCATGTCGCAAGTGATTTTGTACCCGTGTCAGTTCACGTTGCACGAGACAGACGCTCTTGTCGTCAACAGGACAATAAACTTTTTGTGGACTTGGACATTAACGGCAAAGTGATACCATTCCAGCTTGATACCGGAGCTGCAGTTTCACTGATCAATCACGACACGTATGAACAGCTGGGGACACCTCCGTTGCATGCCGCAAATGTTAAGTAGTTATTCAGTACAAGCGATCCCTGTGTTAGGATAGTGCAGCCTTCTTGCAACATACAAGGGACAAACAAAACTTGTGTCATTGTACGTCCTTCCTTCTTCTTCTGCAGAGAACTTGTTTGGTTTCGATTTATTTCAGTTGTTTAACTTGTCTATAGTGAATAAGGTCCTATCAGTGAACCAAACTGTGCCTTCAGACAGTGTTTCTCGTCTATGTGAAGAATTTGCAGACATTTTTGCACCGGGCCGTGGTTGCGCTACGAACTATGAAGCACATTTGGAACTGACAGTAAACGCGCAACCGAAATTTTTCAGAGCGCGCAATGTTCCCCACGCATTGCGTGATGAGGTCGCAAACACATTACACGATTTGGAATCACAAAGTGTAATTGAACGTGTGCAGGCTTTTCTCTGGGCATCATACTTAGTCATTTTTCCAAAACCTTCCGGAAAATTCAGACTTTGTGTGGACTTTAAGGCAACTGTGAATCCACAACTAGTAATTGCAACTTTTCCTTTACCCCACCTGGAAGATCTTTTTGACAAATTGGCCCGGGTAAATATTTTTCGAAGTTGGACCTAGCAGATGCGTACTTGCAAATACCGGTGAACGAAGACTCCCAGCGCGTTTTGGTGGTTAACACGCATCTTGGTTTGTATCGATTCAAACGACTGCCATTCGGGTGTGCATCCGCCCCTGCATTGTTTCAGCAATATCTACAAACTGTTTGTGCGTCGGTCCCTACTGCAGCAAAGTATCTGGACGATATTGTGATCTCCGGAAAGACGGAAGAAGAACATTTAGCCAATCTCAAAACATTATTTCAGGTCTTGCGACAAAATGGTCTTCGCTTGCGAAAGGACACATGTGTGCTTTTTGCTTGCGACTTTCCCTACCTGGGACATGTAATCAATGACCAAGGCATACATCCCAGTCCCGAGCACCTCCATGCCATACAAGACTTGCCTTCGCCGCAGAATTAGAATCAGCTACGGAGTGTGCTGGGAAAAATCAACTATTACAATAAATTATTATAACCGTTATATCCCACACGCCTCTTCCATTTCAGCTCCGCTTCATCGCTTACGCCGTAAAGGCGTTCTGTTCGTCTGGACGACGGAATGCGAAGCCGCCTTTCGCCAGTTGAGATCGGTGTTGCTTTCCAATACTTGCCTTCCGCCATTCGATCCCCAGAAACCCCTTTTGTTGATGGTAGATGCATCGGATTTCGGGATCGGTACTGTGCTTCCGCACAAAGATGGTTCGCACGATCGCCCTATTGCCTTTGCGTCCAAATTGCTCTCGTCTGCGCAAAGACATTATTCACAGATCGAGAAAGAAGCATTGGCTCTCGTATTTGGTGTTACAAAGTTTCATGATTTCTTGTATGGTCGTCACTTTACCATCATCACAGACCACAAACCTTTGACATCGCTTTTTCCATCCGACCAAGCCTGTACCTCCACGTACAGCGCAGAAATTCATTCGCTGGTCTATTTTCCTCTCGTAGTACCGCTACGATATCTTGTATCGGTCCACTGCTAAGCACGGAAACGCCGATGCGTTGTCCCGTTTGCCTGTTGCTGAGGATAGAGCATTCGATTCCTCCGAACTTGCTTGCATGTTCATTGATTCTGAAACCGATGACGTAGTCGAATCGTTTCCGATTCATTTTCGTCGTGTAGCTACAGCCACAGCTGCTGACCCTGTCCTTGCTACCGTTCTGCGTTTTGTTGCTACGCAATGGCCCTTGTCAAAGTCGCGGATCGGGGATCCGTTGGTTCGCCGATTTTTTGCTCACAAGGAGAGACTTTTTGTTCGATGTGGTGTTTTGCTGTTGTGTTCTGATAATGATCAGTCCAGGGTCGTGGTACCACGTTCGTTACAGTCCTCTGTCTTACAGCTTCTCCACCAAGGACATTGCGGTATGGTGAGAACGAAACAACTTGCTCGTCAGCACTGTACTTGGTTCGGAATCGATGCCGCGATTACGAATATGTGCTCTTCTTGCATGGTGTGTGCCGAACAACAATCAGCACCACTGCGGAAATTTTTTGGATTGACCAAAAGCCACTTCCCCTTGGCAACGTTTACACATCGATTTTGCTGGTCCCTTCTGGAATGCTCGATGGTTGGTTGTGGTAGATTCATTCAGTAATTTTCCTTTTGTTGTCTGGATGTCTTCCATGACGTCATCTGTTACCAACCAAGCGTTATCCGTTATTTTTTGCATTGAAGGTCTTCCACAGACTATTGTTTCCGACAATGGACCACCATTCATGTCTGCAGAATTTCAGTCAGTCTGCAAAGCCGAGGGTATTCAACATCTGACGTCCGCGCCGTTTTCGCCACAGTCAAACGGTGCCGCTGAACGATTGGTCAGGACATTCCAGTAACAGATGTTGAAGATGAGAGAGTCGCATTCTCGGGACGACACGTTATTGCTCTTTTTGTCCTCGTATCGCTCTCAGCCCCGAGATGGTCGCTCGCCGGCTGAGTTGCTCCACGGTCGTCCTCATCGAACCTTGATGTCTTTGCTACATCCGTCGCATCAGGTTCCTGTGCAGCGGCAGACACCGGCTTTTGCTCCAGGTGACGTTGTCTACTATCGTAACTATCGAGGTTCACGGCGTTGGCTCGCAGGGCGCATTCTTCGCTGCCTCGGCCGCGCTATGTATCTGGTTTTGGGGGCCTCTGGTGAGGTGCGTTGGCATCTCAACCAGCTGCGCCTCTGTCGTCGCACGGGTTCTGCCGCTTCCCGTCTGCTTTCAGCGACGGTGCCGTCCGGTCAGCGCCCTGGGGACCCATCTACTGGCTCGCCTCAGCCCCAGGAGTTACCGGCGCTGCCTTCCATTTTGAACCATGGCGACGCGCCGCCGCCGCCGCCTGTTCTCCCGCCGGCGACGCCCGCAGTGGACGCGTCGCTGCAACCGCCTGACGCCTCCCTGGGTCACGCGCCGCCGATCGCTTCCCGTGACCAGTCGTCCTCCGACATGGACCTCTTGCCCGCTCCGGACCATACGTCGTCTTCGCCCGTCGGGTGCCCCGGCCCGATGGAGGTCGACCCTTCGGCCCCTCCTGTCTCTCTGCGGGCGCATACATCGCATGTTGGCGTGCACCCTGGAGCAGGTTTTCTGGCGTTTCCTAGCTCCCCTCGGACCGAATGGCAGGGTGCGGGTGGCACAGCCTCGCCTGTTGCTAGGCTCCCCACCTCGTCGCATACGTCAACATGGGGTCCTACCCACGGCGGGCGGAAGCCTTATAACACAACCGTACGCCGATTTGCGGGGGAGGAATGTGGCGTCACCGGCAGACACCACACTTGCTGGGTGGTAGCCTTTAAATCGGCTGCGGCCCGTTAGTATACGTCGACCCGCGTGTCGCCACTATCAGTGATTGCAGACCGAGCGCCGCCACACGGCAGGTCTAGAGAGACTTCCTAGCACTCGCCCCCAGTTGTACAGCCGACTGACAAAATACGCTCTCATTTGCCGACACGATAGTTAGCATAGCCTTCAGCTACGTCATTTGCTACGACCTAGCATGGCGCCATTACCAGTTACTATTGATGCTGTAAAACATGTACCGTCAAGAGCGATGTTCACCATTTATGGATTAAAGTTAAGTATTCCAGCAGCTACGTCCGTTTTTTGCTAAAGCCTAATTTCATTGTCCTGTTCCAGACCTCACGCCAGCCTGCGTGAGCTAAAACGCGTGCCTTTCGGCTTCCTCTAGTAGTACCGGGTTGGCTCTCTTGCCAATCCACAACAACATCCATGCCCGAGGCAGACTGTAGCGCCTAGAACCGCTCGTCCACTTCGGCCGGGAGTTGTGTACAATTTCGGCTTTCACATCGTTATCGATTACGATGTTCTTAAATCATTGATATCATTTTGCTTTCTATTGTACAGAAAGACATATAAACAGTACAACAAATTTGCCTAACATGATCTACATGGTACATAAACGTCTTGTAGGGATGTAGCACATTACGGTAAAAGTATATCATACCTGGGAAAAGCAGCCCAAATATGAAAAATAGTAATTCCTGTTATGGCATTTATAAAGCATACGTAGAAAGTAATAGCAAACATGCACTATTGCAGTTCTCTTTGATTTGAAAAGAAAAGGAAAAACAACGAGATAAGAAAAAATACACACATCAAAATAAGTTTTGCATCACCCCGTTTCACAGATCTCCTGAAGATAGACGTTGACCGTGGATATTGTAGCATAGACACAGTCCCTTTGACTGTTCAGAGGTGTCACTAAACCCGCCCAAAGATGTAAACAATCATGCACGAGCAGCGTCTATGACACGGAGGGGGTCAGACAGCCGATCAGTTCCAGTCACTCCACCAGGACAAAGGTACACGGCTCGTGTTGTCTGTAGTCCAACCATGCCTAGGCGGTCAATACCGCGGTTTGGTAACGTCCGCATTGTTACTTGGTGCCAGGGAGGGCTCTCAACAAGGGAAAATGTCCAGGCGTCTCGGAGTGAACCAAAGCGATGTTGTTCGGAGATGGAGGAGATACATAGAGACAGGAACTGTCGATGACATGCATCGCTCAGGCCGTCCAAGGGCTACAACTGCAGCGGATTACAGCTACCTACGGATTATGACTCGGAGGAATCCTGACAGCAACGCCACCATGTTGAATAATGCTTTTCGTGCAGCCATAGGACGTCGTGTTACGACTCAAACTGCAGGATGCGCAACTTCACTCCCGGCGAGGTCTATCTTTTCAACCACGACACCGTGCAGCGTGGTACAGAAGGGCCCAACAAAATGCCGAATGGACCGCTCAGCATTGGTCATCATGTTCTCTTCACCGATGACTATCGCATATGCCTTCAACCAGACAATTTTCGGAGACGTGTTTGGAGGCAGCCCGATCAGGCTGAACGCCTTAGACACACTGTCCAACGAATGCAGCAAGGTGGAGGTCCCACGCTGTTTTGGGGTGACATTAGTGGGTCCGACGTACGCCCCTGGTGGTCATGGGAGACGCCGTAACGACTGTACGATACGTGAATGGCATCCTCCGACCGATAGCGTAACCATATCGGCAGCATATTGGCGAGGCATTCGTCTTCATGGACGACAATTGGCGCCCCCATCGTGCACATCATGTGAATGACTTCCTTCGGGATGACGACATCGCTCGACTAGAGTGGCCAGCATGTTCTCTAGACACGAACCCTATCGAACATGCCTGGGATAGATTGAAAAGGGCTGTTTATGGACGATGTGACCAACCAACCACTCTGAGGTATCTACGCCAAATCTCCTTTGAGGAGTGGGATAATATGGACCAACAGTGTCTTGATGAACTAGTGGATTGTATGCCACGACGAATACAGGCCTGCTACTGGGTATTAGAGGTACCGGTGTGTACAGCAATCTAGACCACCACCTCTGAAGGTCTCGCTGTATGGTGGTACAACACGCAATGTGTGGTTTTCATGAACAATAAAAAGGGCGGAAATGATGTTTTTTTTTATCTCTATTCCAACTTTCTGTACAGGTTCCGGAACTTTCGGAACAGAGGATATGCAAAACTTTTTATGATGTGTGTACTTCCCGTGAGCTTAGAACCTTTCACTTCTCAGCATTAAAAGCTAGTTGTCACTATTTGCACTAACCTGGTACTTCGTTGATACCTAGTAGGATATTACTGCCAACACTTACGTGATAAAATATCCTCATAGGTAACTGAGTAACCTTGTGAAAATCCTGTGGTTGGATCTAAGACTATCCGCTAAATGATTAATGTGAAACATTGACTTTCAAGTCCCTATTACACTCCACCGCGGCAACCAGCTAACAGCAGATAACTTTCCCACCCAGCATCAAGTGTTGTGTCATGGCAGTCAGGAAATTTTCAGACTAGTTGCAAACGTGTTTGTATGTCCATTAGTAACGCATCTTATTTGGAAGACGTCGATGTCTTACAAAATTTAAAAAATCTGGATACAGCTTATCAACTTCGTTTTCTCTGTGCATGGCACAGAGGCGTGTTAAAAGCGCGAGTTGAAGGTCTCATGAGCGACGTTTCCTAAGCTCATGCTTAGGGGACAACCTGAGCGCCCTGTCTCAGACCTTCCCTAGACGTAGTCTTTGTTTATCGTCTAGCAAAGTCGTCAGAAAAACAAAACCATTAACAAAATAATTTACGCAAGACATCTGCATGTTGCAGTAAGTGCCAATTGACGGTGAACAATAAAAGGTGTGAAGTCCTCCGCGTAAGTACCGTACCGGTACTAAAAAAAATTCCTTTAAATTTCTATTGCACGCTAAATCACATACATTCAAAGTCTGTCGATTCATATAAATACCTAGGGATTGTAATTTAGGGCACCTCATATTGGAACCATCACACAGGAAATGTTCTTGGGAAGATGAACTGGAGACGGCACTACACTGGTCTGTCCTCTTCTGGAATATTGGCCTGAGTATGGGAATCTAACTAGATAAAATTGACGGAGAGAAGTGGTAAAGTTGAAAAAAATATTAGGGCTTGTTTGTTATTATCAAAGAACGGGGTAGAGAATGTCGCGGATATGAGAAACAAACTGGGCTGACCATTTGTTAAAGGACGTCTTCTAAACACCATGAGCCGCACTTGAATTATTAAAACAAACGCGTTTCTAGTTGCGGCGAGGTTTCACAGAATTGATCGCACCAGCTTTATGCTCTAAACACCAAAACATTTTGTTGACTCTCGCCTACACAGGGGGAAATACCACAAAATGAGAGAAATCAGAGCTCTCGAGAAAAGGTTAGGGCGTTAATTTTTCCCACGTGCTGTTCGACAGTGGGACGGTAGAAAAAAAGTTGGAAGTACTTCTAATAAACCTTTTGTTTTAAATAACAGACCACCATTTGATTGTATTGTTCATTTAATTACGACCCAGGTTTCGGCCTCTTATGCCATTTTCAAGTGACTGAATTTATTTGTTATTAACGTATAACGAAGGACATCAAGCTCAAAATTGGCCATAATTTAAGAAAAATCTCAACTCCCCACGAAACGCCAGATGTAAAATAATTATCTTGTAAAAATATCAATAAATAGAAGTAGTGTTTAATAAAAACAGGATATGATGTGTTCCCACTATTATTTACTGATATTTTTACGTCATATTTAATAAAAACAGGATATGGCGTGCTACCACTATTATTTACTGATATTTTTACAAGATGATGATTTTACAGCTGGCATTTCGTAGGGAGCGAACATTTTTCTTAATTTATGGCAAATTTTGAGCTTCATCTCCTGCAATATATTTTAATGACAAACTCATGCACTTTAAAATGGCATAAAAGGCCGAAACCTGGGTCGTAATTAAATAAACAATACAGTGAAATGGCGGTGTGTTCATTTAAAAATTATTGTATGACTGTTGCTAATAACATCAGAAACTGTTTAAGAAACCTTTTCCAAACACTTACTGTGAACTGCAGAGTAATCATATAGAACTTGATTTGAAAGGCGACGTCTGTTTTATTCCAGGTAAGTCATAATATTCGGACTCAGAATATCTTTCACGATTAAGTTGCAAATTGATGTGAGTGATATAAGATAGCAGTTTTTACTTCTTTGGGTAAGTGACGAACTACTTTGTAGCTGAATTACCTTCGCATCTGCAAAATTCCCCGACGTATCAGTCGGTCTTTTATTGACTTGATTTCTGCTCACGTTGTCCATATTCTCTGTGCAGCCAGCTTTTTGTTTGCCCTGCCCTGACTGAGTTTGTTAGGAGCCGCCGGAAATTAAGCAGCCGCTCTCTAATTACCTGCCTGTGTCCAGCGACGCCACTGTTCTCTCTCAGGTTCTTTTTTTTTTTACAGCGGAAATGTAAATCCCAACCGGACAGTCTCACAAACGTTTTGGACAATACGCTGAGACTCTCTCTTCATTCAGACCTGAGGGCATTACTCAGGGACCACCTTCGGTGTAAACGTTGTTGTTGTTGTTGTCTTCAGTTCAGAGACTGGTTTGATGCAGCTCACCATGCTACTCTATCCTGTGCAAGCTTCTTCATCTCCCAGAACTACTGCAGCCTACATCCTTCTGAATCTGCTTAGTGTATTCATCTCTTGGTCTCCCTCTGCGATTTTTACCTTCCACGCTGCCCTCCAATACTAAATTGGTGATTCCTTGATGCCTCAGAACATGTCCTACCAACCGATCCCTTCTTCTAGTCAAGTTCAAAAAATGGTTCAAATGGCTCAGAGCACTATGGGACTTAACTTCTGAGGTCATCAGTCCCCTAGAACTTAGACCTACTTAAACGTAACTAACCTAAGGACATCACACACATCCATACCCGAGGCAGGATTCGAACCTGCGACCGTAGCGGTCGCGCGGTTCCAGACTGTAGCGCCTAGAACCGCTCAGCCACTCCTGCCGGCCTAGTCAAGTTGTGCCACAAACTTCTCCCCAATCCTATTCAATACTTCCTCATTAGTTATGTGATCTACCCATCTAATCTTCAGCATTCTTCTGTAGAACCACATTTCAAAAACTTCTATTCTCATCTTGTCCAAACTATTTATCGTCCATGTTTCCCTTCCATACATGGCTACACTCCATACAAATACTTTCGGAAACGACTTCCTGACACTTAAATCTATACTCGATGTTAACAAATTTGTCTTCTTCAGAAACGCTTTCCTTGCCATTGCCAACCTACATTTTATATCCTTCTACTTCGACCATCATCAGTTATTTTGCTCCCCAAATAGCAAAACTCCTTTACTACTTTCAGTGTCTCATTTCCTAATCTAATTCCCTCAGCATCACACGACTTAATTAGACTACATTCCATCATCCTCGTTTTGCTTTTGTTGATGTTCATCTTATATCCTCCTTTCAAGGCAGTATCCATTCCGTTCAACTGCTCTTACAAGTCCTTTGCTGTCTTTGACCGAATTACAATGTCATCGGCCAACCTCAAAATTTTTATTTCTTCTTCATGGACATTAATACCTACTCCAAATTTTTCTTTTGTTTCCTCCACTGCTTGCTCAATATACAGATTGAATAACATTGGGGAGAGGCTACAACCCTGTCTCACTCCCTTCCCAACCGCTGCTTCCCTTTCATTCCCCTCGACTCTTATAACTGCCATCTGGTTTCTGTACAAATTGTAAATAGCCTTTCGCTCCCTGTGTTTTACCCCTGCCACTTTCATAATTTGAAATAGTGTATGCCAGTCAACGTTGTCAAAAGCTTTCTCTAAGTCGACAAATGCTAGAAACGTAGGTTTGCCTTTCCTTAATATAGCTTCTAAGACAAGTCGCAAGGTCAGTATTGCCTCACGTGTTCCAATCTTTCTACGGAATCCAAACTGATCTTCCCCGAGGTCAGTTTCTACCAGTTTTTAGGTGTAAACGTATCAGCTCCATACAAGTACTTCACTGTCCTGCTTCCTAAGGAGTGGTAGTTAAAAGGGAAAAGAAATACCATACGCTATTTACACCTTACACCCTGTGATTTCCAAAGAAAAAAACTGTTTTCAGTTCTTTGAACAGACAAACAATAAATGGTAGAAAAACTTTGAGCATGTCGCTGATTAGAGGAAGGTTCAAAGTTTTGACACAGCTGCGTTGTTTGTTCGTAGCAACACGGTGGCTCCACTAGAACAGAAGTCATTTCGTGTATTGGAATCCGCGTGAAGTCAATCCATTATTCAAATGAAAAGTGCAGTCCGCCGTCGATTCAGCAAGAAGTCGTCTCTGCAGAAGCAGATTTATGATTGTAATACGAAATTCTTGGAAATTGGTTGCATATGCAAAGGGGAGAAAACTGGTAGGCCATGCACTTCTAATGAAAATGTCGTGCGTATCCGAGATGCGTTCACACGGAGCCCTCGGAAGTCCACAAGACCGGCAGGCCACGAACAACTTCGTCAAACAACGGTGTGGCGTGTTCTGAAACGACGCCTGCGTATGAAGCCTTTACCAACTGCAGTTACTGCAGCAATTACATACCGGCGACCATAACAGAAGGTAGGAATTTTTCGGTTCAGTTCTTCGAACGACTCATCTTTTCTGACGAATCGACGTTCCATCTACCGCCATAATGAAAGAATTTGCGGGTCACAAAATCCTGGCATCGGCGTCGAACATGAAAGAGACTCACCGAAACTGAATGTGATTTGTGCCGTTTTTGTTCACAAAGTCCAGGGACCTTTCTTTTTTCCTGAGGAAACTGAGATAGGATAGTCATATCTGGACATGCTGCAAAACTGATTGTTTCTTCAACTTCACGAAGATTCCAATGATTTCATTTTTGTGCTTGACGGCGCCCCGCCTTGCTTTCCCCTTGAGGTGTGGCGTTATCTGAACAACACCATCTCACAACGGTGGACTGTAAAAGGTGTACAAGATCTTGTTCATTGTTTTTACCTCCCAGGTCATGAGACCTTACACCTTAAAATTTTTTTTCTGTGGGGGTACGAAAAGACAGAGTATTTGTCCCACGTATGTCAGCTACTCTTCAAGAGGTCAAATATACAACTGCAAAAGCTGCCGAGTTAATAAACAGGGACCTGCTCATTCGTTTGTGGAATGAAATCGACTACCGTTTCGGTGTTTCCCGGGCAACGTACGGCACTCACATTGAGTATATAGTACAGTGTCTATGCGAACATGAAACTTTGAACTTTTCTCTACCCAGTGACATGCGCAACGTGTTTCTATCTTTCATAGTTTGCAATAAACAACTGAAATCAGTTCTTTCGTTCTGAACCATCCTGTACATCTGACTATCGGTATTCACTATTCAGACAACGGAAGACAATGCTATGCTTACTCACAAGACATACGACTTTTTTCTTTATGTTAAAAAAGATAAAAATAGAATAATTAATATAACTAACGTAATTTAAACTGTAAATTATTTTTTCTATTTAAGGGGGGATGTAATGGATTTTGGTCGAAAAAATCGATTTTTCAAAAATGTTATTTTCTTGATCTACACAGTTTAATCTATGTTGTGTGTGAATTTTATCGTGATAGCAGCTTTAGAAATGCCATTAAATTGTCAAACTGATTAATTCTGCACTGGCGGCAACTCCCACTTTTTTCACCGTTTTGGAAACTCCTTGCTTCACCGGAATTTTTGTCAGTTTGAAGGCTATTTTCTTTCGATATCTTTGGCTGACATCTATATCTCTAGCTGACATCTATATCATTGCCTGAAAACCTTCTTGCATGTGGTTCACTTACGTTTTGCCAACGGAGGTGTCCAAAAAAGAGGAAGCAGCTCGAAATGAAGAATATAAGCTCCTCAGCTTGAGCATCGAAAATTGGAACAGGAGAATTGTACAGGTGCATGAATGATGTTGATATGGATCCCTCTGGATTCAGACTTATTGATTTAGAGTTTCTCTTCCAGGCTATAGAGCTTTCATGTTTAAGTGTTCGCTGTAAAAATACGGAATGCGTGATTGTTGTTGAAGAAAGAAGAGAGGGAACAGCTTGTGATTTTAAACTAATTTGTTGTTCCTGTGGCTATGAATGTTCCTTTTCCTACTCCAAAAAAACTGACACCAGTACCTATGAAAGCAATTTCTGGTTAGCATATGCTCTGAGATGCCTTGGACAGGGCAGGGAAGGAGGTAATTTATTGTGTGGTTTTCTGAACATGCCTCCACCTTGTGCAAGGTTTCAAAAAATAATAAAGAAATTTCTGATGCTGTATGCGATACTGCCAAAGTTTCTATGAAGAAAGAAGTGGAGGTATTAGTGGAAATAAACCAAAAAGAAATATATACTGGAGTGGATACTCATGACAGTGAATCTCCCACGAATGTTGCTGACCTGCGTGTGTCTGTAGATGGGACCTGGATGAAAAGGGTCACACATCTCTGTATGGAGTTGCATCTGTTATTGGTATTGACTCAGGTATAGTTTTAGATGTAGAAATTATTTCTATATACTGCCACCAGTGTGCAACAAGGAAAATGGCCAACAATGAAGACAGTGAAAAACTGTGGCAAGAAAAGCATGCAGTAGCATGCTCTAAAAATTATAGTGGCTCAAGTGGAGGAATGGAGGCTGTTGCAATTGTGAGGATGTTCACCAGATCTGAGAACCAAAAAGTGTAAGATATACTTAATACTTTGGTGTTCTCTCCAGTTGTTTTATGGGAGAGCTGTCTGGAAATACACAAATAATTTAGAGGCAATGAGGCGTGCTGTGTGGGCAATTTTTTTCACAAACTATCCACTGACCAAACACCAATGCACAATCTGTGTCCGAAAGACGATTGGTGTAAGTTCAACAACAGAAATGAGACGTATTCACATAAACACTCATTACCAGAACCTGTTATGAATGCAATTAAGCCCACATTCAAGTTTCTTGCAAACCCTGATTTATTTTGAAGAAGTGTCTTCACGGAAAGACACAAAATGCAAATGTATGCCACAATAATTTAATTTGGATTAGATGCTCAAAAAGGACATTCTGTGGACTTGAAGTACTCAAAATAGGTGTCTATGGCGTAGTTTTGTGTTACAATAACGGAAATAATGGCAGAATTGAAGTGCTGAAGAGAGTTGGTATAGATCCTGGTGTGTTTACAACATACGCATTTTACACCATCGACGAGAGCAGCGTCAAGAAAGCTAACAGATCAGTGTCTTACCTGCAAATATAATCCAGGCATATTCGAAGAGGAGAGAAGCATGAAGGGCGAGGAGTATCAGTAGAGAGGATTTTAAAATTGAGGTAAGCTTATTACATGTAGTAGGAGCCCGCCGCACGGCGGACTTGTGTCGAGGTCTGGTGAGCCGGCCAGTCTGTGGATGGTTTTTAGGCGGTTTTCCATCTGCCTCCGCGAATGCGGGCTGGTTCCCCTTATTCTACCTCAGCTACACTATGTCGGTGATTGCTGCGCAAACAAGTTCTCCACGCACGCGTACACCACCATTAATCTACCACGCAAACATAGGGGTCACACTCGTCTGGTGTGAGACGTTCCCTGGGGGGTCCACCGGTGGCCGAACCGCACAATAACCCTGGGTTCGGTGTGGGGTGGCGGGGGGGGGGGGGGGGGGGTGAAGTTCGTCGTGGGGTTGTGGACCACTGCGGCTGCGGCGGGGACGGAGCCTCTCCGTCATTTCCAGGCCCCCGATTAACATACAATACAATACACGTAGTAGTATGAGAAGAAAATCTTTGAACCTCATTTTCTCTATTTTATATTTTTTTACGTTATTAGAAGCCCTTTGTCAAAAGTATATGCGCTGATGCTATGAAATTTTCAGGAACTGTTTGCAGCGTGTTGTTGCCTTCCCGGAACTAAAAAATACGAGATCCTGCGATTATATTCTGATTTTTAGATGATTGTATGTAGATAAAAAAGTTAATTTTGGATGTTCAAAATTAAAACCTCTGTTAATGATACAATTTGTACCATAAATTAATAACTGTGGTTCAGTGGTCTTATAGCCTTCTCAGAACACTACAATAGAATTTCCAGATTAATTGCATGATTAGTATTTGAGTTCTGGTTTTTTATAAAAAAAAGACAATAAAAAAATTAAAAATTCAAATTTCTGGCAAAATATTAATTCTGAATATTTTATTATATTTTTTTCATTAAAACACATATTTTGCTTTACATGTGCAAAATTTTATATTTGTACATTAATAAATATGGCTGTAATGATTTTTTTAAACGTTTACATTTCCTGTTACATCCCCCCTTAAGTTTTTTGCAAACATAATTTATCATAATTCTACAGACTTTTATTTCTAGAATAATATATATACACGTTTTATGGTCAGTCATTCTAAATCAGGGGCAAAATAATAGTTATGTAATGTAAACCACACGCGAAACCGGCAGCAGTCTGACTGAGCGCACGTTGAAGGTAGAATTTCGGATGTCCCAACACCATGCAGACTTGCTGTAAAATCCAATGATTGACCGGCAGCGATCAGAATCGGCATTCAGTGTCATTTTTCATCCACCGGCAGTCGTGAGCCTAATAATATCGCGTTTTGTTGTGTGGAGTAACATGTGGTCTATTGTACCAACTTATAGACCTCGTCCTACCAAGACGACGTACATGCCTGCCCGACACAATCACGTCTATTAACTAGGCGTGTAGTTGCAAGGTGATATGAAATGGAACAACCACGAAAATAAGGTCGTTTAGTGGTTGAGTTTTAAGAAAGTGCAGCTCATATACAAAGGAGCGAACCAAGTCATGAGTGTTAAGTTTATGCTTTGTGGATTGAAATCGGAATTCCTGGAGAGAAGGCGATGTTATTTTCGCCAAACATTATTGAGAAAGTTTAGAGAACACGCATTTGCGGCCTACAGCAGAACTATTCTACCCCCACTAAGGCAAGGGTTCGCGTAAGGTACACGAAGGCAAAAGTAGGGCTAGCACGGCGGCATATGGACAGCCGTTTTTCTCTCGCTCCGTTTGAAATACGAAAGAAAACAACTATTAGCGGTATACACTACCCACCACCATACACCATACAGTGACTTGTGGAGTATGTAAGTAGATATAGAAATGGTTCCAGTGATACTGTATTCGGACATGGACCAGTGACAATATTAACTGTGTTAACTTTTCTTCAAAGTTGAATATGAATTCTCGGATGCATCACTTACTTAAAAACAGTACACTGTTATGAACACTCTGTACATGGCAATTAAAGAACGGTTGATGGTCATTAAATTACCTAACACATTAAATTACATCAGTTATACTCCATGGACCCACGGAGAGTGATCTCAGGAAGATGGAATGAAATGAAGGACGACACTGAATTTAAGTGCTATAAAATAAAGTGAATTAACATTATAAAACATTAAGTAAAACAGTGATAATTCTATATATGAAGTCTTCACGGGTTGTCAGCCGAGTAGCATTGTCGTCTCGTAGCAACGTTTCGATGGAATGCGTCTCCATCATCTTCAGGCGAAATGTCGGGATATCGTTGCTGCTGCTGCTGCTCTCATCTATTACTTTCCCCTCTTTGGGGAAGTGTGAGGGGGAGTTTGTAGCCTTTCGGCATTTACTCCCCTGTGAACGTGTGTGTGTGATTTTTATATAGTTTTTTGGTGTCTGTGATTTGTGATGATTGTTGTGAGTGAGTCTGGTACTTGCCTGAGGTAGGCGAAAAGATTGGTGTTATATGGGAAGGAACTGGAATAGGGATTGGGTATTGGGATTTTCTCTTCGACTTAATCGTCGAAGATCGTCATAGGGTGCTTATGCTTATCGCGGGACATGTCATACCGACCTAGGGAGTGGATGAGTGCGTTTCCGGATCTGGAAGAACCCTCATAGAAGGCCCTTGTCAGATCCTGGAAACGCTCTCTCAGGAGTGGGATTTCGGCTGCGGCGTGCAGGTCGTCTGTGGGGAATCCAAGAGGTAGGTGCAGTGCCCTTCTGAGGGCGCCGTTCTGCAGCCTCTGGAGTTTGTCCAGGTGCTGCTTTGCCGCGTATCCCCAGACAGGGCACGCATACTCCATTACTGGCCGGATCAGGGCCTGGTAAACATTTACTGCTACTGGGCAGGGAACGGAGCTGGTTGTGTTCAGGATAGGGTATACGATGGACATTCTGGCGCAGGCCTTCCTGTGGATCTCGTCTATGTGGGGTTTCCACGTAAGAGAGAGTCCAAGGTTACGCCAAGGTACTTGGCGGTTCTGCGCCAGGGGAGTTGGGTTCCATTTAGGTGAAGGTGGAGGGGGGGACGTTGAGGAGGTTCGCGCCTTCCGAGCCTGCGGGTAATCAGCATTGCCTGCGTCTTCTCGGAGTTGATGGTGATGCGCCAGCGACGGGCCCAAGTTTCTGTGTCATCTAAAACCTTTTGTAGCCTACGGATGACCAGGTCCTTGTTCGCGTTTCTCGTGTAGAAGGCTGTATCGTCAGCGGACTGTGCAGTGTGCACCAGGGAGGCCGTTGGAGTGTCCGCAGTGTACATACTGTACAATACGGGCCCCAGGACCGATCCCTGTGGCACCCCGGCACGAATACGCCTTTTGGTGGAGGTGGCCGTTTCTACTTTGACGGAGAAAGTCCTATTCGTGAGATAGCTCTTGATCAGCTGAACTATGCTCCCGGGAAAGCCTTGTGTGTACAACTTGTAGAGTAGCCCTCTATGCCATACTGAATCAAAGGCTTTGGCTACATCTAGTAGCACTATCCCGCAGTAGCCTCTGTGGTTGAAGCCCTCTGTGGCTGCTTCAACCATTCTCATGACCTCTTGTGGGGCAGAGTGGTTCTGCCGGAACTCAAATTGGAAATCCGGCAGAATTTGCTCTCTGGTAATATGTTCTTGTATGGGTCTTAGCAGGAGGCGCTCGTAGATCTTGCTGAGAGTTGGCAAGAGGCTAATCGGCCTGTAGTGCTACGGGAACAGAGGGTCTTTCCCTGGTTTGTGTATCGCGACCACTTCCGCATATTTCCAGCAAGCTGGGAAAACACGGGATCGAGTAATCTCGTTGAGGACGTTCGCGAGGTGTGTGATTGCTATGGGTGGGAGATTTTTGACTAACTGATTAGTGACACTGTCGTGCCCTGGTGCCTTTTTTGTAGGGAGAGACCTGATTACTCTTGCCACGTCCTCGGGGGCAAAAAGTATGGGTTCATCCTCTGGGTCCTCCTCGGCATTGAGGAAGACAGTCAGTTGACGACTGACTACCTCTTCATGCTCTTCATCCTGGGGTTCTGCCGCTTGGAACTGCTTCTCGAAGGAGTCGGCGAGGGCGTTGGCCTTTCCAGCATGGCTGAAGACCAGTCCCCGCTCACCATGCAGTGGCGGCATCCTAGCGCGTCGCTTTGTAAACTGTTTGGTCGCTTGCCATAGTGTATGATCGTCTACTTTGAGAGCTGTGAAGCGGTTTGCCATTGCTGGTTTCTGTGCTCATTGAGCGCTACCTTCAGTTCTCTCTGTAGACGATTGAGCAGCCTCCTGGTGGCCTGATTTCTGGTGATCTTCCACTCTTTTGCCACTCTGTTCTTATGTCGAATTTGAGCTAGCAAGTATTCCGGGAGCTGTATTTGCGGCGGTGGGCCATCCCTTTGTGGAGGGGTGGCTTCTTCCGCTGCCTGCAAGATGGTGCCTGTTAGGTCTTGTAGCGCTTGTTCTACTGTTTCAGCAGTAGGTGGCGGAGCGCGAGCGATATCAGAGGCGACAGTTTCTTGGTATCGCTCCCAGTCTGTACGTTTGTACCACGTCTGGTACCGTGGGAGTGCTACCCATTCTCCCACATCGACCTCCAGAATCACTGGGTTGTGGTCGGAGGACATTCTGTTGATTGTCCTTGCGGCCACAAACCCTGCGATCCTCCTAGTGAGAGCTATATCTATCACGTCGGGCCTGCCTCCATTTTTTGGAAAATGTGTGGGCTCGATTGGACCCCATGTTTCGAAGTGGTGGGTGCGCGCTAGTTGTTGCAGTTTGGCACCTGCTCTGGAGGTTACTCTAGAATTCCAATCAGGATGTTTGGCACTGAAGTCTCCCCCTATTATGAGTTTGCCTTCAATTTGCCCTAGAGCAGCTATGTCTCCCTCATCTATCTGGTCATTTGGGGGTCGGTAGACTGCAACAATAGTTAGGGGTCCAGTGGCAGTGGCTACTTCCACCACCACTGCTTCGATTTTGTTGGTAGCTGGTAAGAATACCTGGTGGTGGGGGATCCCTCTTTTTTCATATATGGCCACTCCTCCACCTTGTGTTGGCCTGTCTTTACGGTAGGTAACGTAGTTGGGAACTGTCGCTTTTATTCCCGGTTTTAGGTGGGTTTCCCCCATCATGCATATGTCGATGGAGAACTCCTTCATGAGTTCTCTGAACTCGACCTCTTGATTAACAATGCCGTCTGCGTTGAAGACGCACATTGTCAGGCCTTGAATATTCGGTCGTCTATTCATGCTGGGGTTTTGATACTACTGAGGAAGTCGCAGAGGGAAGCGACTGCTGGACTGTTGCCTGAAGGGCGACGAGGATCTGTGTGTTCTGCTTCTGGGCTTCCCTGAATTCCTTCATCATTTCCATGACGAGGTTCATGGTCTGCACCATTACGCCTAACAACTGATCCATGGGGGGGGGGGGGAGTGTGTGTGGGGTCGGGATATCGTCGGTCGAGGGCTTATATCTCTGATGTACCGCTCTCCGCTTCCCGCGGCCGGTCAATCACGCGCCCGCGGAATCACCCGATGCGCCTGGATCGGCCGGTGGTGGAGGAGACGCGTGCTCGTGGATCGTGTCCCGGCGTCCGTCTCTGTCTGCTCCGTCCGCGGCCCTTGGTGGAACGGAACGTTCTTCTCTGATTTTCCTGATTGCAGGCTCCCAGGCTGTGCTGAGATGGCAGCCACTGTCGCGGTTGATTAGCTTGTCGTGTAACCATATTTCTATGGACTCTTTGGCCGGCCGGAGTGGCCGTGCGGTTCAAGGCGCTACAGTCTGGAACCGCGAGACCGCTACGGTCGCAGGTTCGAATCCTGCCTCGGGCATAGATGTGTGTGATGTCCTTAGGTTAGTTAGGTTTAAGTAGTTCTAAGTTCTAGGGGACTGATGACCTCAGAATTTAAGTCCCATAGTGCTCAGAGCCATTTGAACCATCTATGGACTCTTTGATTACTGAGTCCCAAAATCCGTTTGTACTGCATATTTTCTTCGTGTCCTCGAAATCGAAGGTGTGCTTCTCGCCAAAACTACGTTCCGCCACAGCAGATTTGTTGGTCTGACCCAAGCGTACATGCCTGATGTTTTCACTGCGGAGCTGTGAGATGCAACGCTGCGCCTGTCCTATATATTGCATCCCACATTCTCATCCGATCTTGTACACAACTGGTGCCGTCAGACCTAGTGGATCCTTGGTTGAACCGAGAAGCTCTTTGATTTTTCCTGCTGAGCGGAAAACGATCTTCACTTTATGTTTCTTGAGAATTCTCGCGATCTTGGACGTTGGAGGACCCGCGTATGGCAAGAACGCACAGCCCATTGCTTCGTCTTCATCCGGTCTCTCTTCTCTCTTCTTGTGGTCGGTCTTCATAGCTCTCCTTATTTGTGTCTCACTGTACCCATTTTTCTTGAAGGTGTCCTTTAGGTGTTGCAATTCTCCTGGAAAACTTGCCTTATCGCAGATGGAACTGGCCCTGTGCACTAAGGTGTTGAGTACAGCATTGCGTTGTGCAGGGTGGTGGCAGCTATTGGCGTTAAGATAGAGGTCCGTGTGCGTTTTCTTTCTATACACTGACTGTCCCATCGTGCCGTCCATGTTTCTTGTGATCTGGATATCCAGAAAGGGTAAGCTTCTGTTCTTTTCTATCTCCATGGTAAATTGGATATTTCCATGTATGTTGTTGAGCTGTTGATGGAACTCTAGCAGTCTGTCCCTGCCATGTGTCCAAACTACAAAGGTATCGCCAACGTACCTGTAGAAAGCTTTTTGCTTGTGTTTAGCAGTGTCCAGTGCTAGCTTTTCGAAGTGCTCCATGTATAGGTCGGCTATCTATCTATTCGTAGAACTTCCCACCACACTTCAAATAGGTGGTGGTTAGAACATAGCGAAAGAGCTTGATGATATCCTCCTCAAAGTGTTCTTCGAGTAAAGCCAGGGAGTCTTCTATTGGCACTCGTGGGAATAAGGATGTCACATCGAAGCTGACTAGTAGGTATTCATTTTCCAGGCGCATTCCCTGTAGTACTTTCACAAACTCAGCCGAGTTTTCCCCATGGTGTGGACCGTAACCCACTAGAGGTTTTAGCAATACCATATGTCGGCGAGTTAATAGTGTTTAAAATACACTCCTGGAAATTGAAATAAGAACACCGTGAATTCATTGTCCCAGGAAGGGGAAACTTTATTGACACATTCCTGGGGTCAGATACATCACATGATCACACTGACAGAACCATAGGCACATAGATACAGGCAACAGAGCATGCACAATGCCGGCACTAGTACAGTGTATATCCACCTTTCGCAGCAATGCAGGCTGCTATTCTCCCATGGAGACGATCGTAGAGATGCTGGATGTAGTCCTGTGGAACGGCTTGCCATACCATTTCCACCTGGCGCCTCAGTTGGACCAGCGTTCGTGCTGGACGTGCAGACCGTGTGAGACGACGCTTCATCCAGACCCAAACATGCTCAATGGGGGACAGATCCGGAGATCTTGCTGGCCAGGGTAGTTGACATACACCTTCTAGAGCACGTTGGGTGGCACGGGATACATGCGGACGTGCATTGTCCTGTTGGAACAGCAAGTTCCCTTGCCGGTCTAGGAATGGTAGAGCGATGGGTTCGATGACGGTTTGGATGTACCGTCCGCTATTCAGTGTCCCCTCGACGATCACCAGTGGTGTACGGCCAGTGTAGGAGATCGCTCCCCACACCATGATGCCGGGTGTTGGCCCTGTGTGCCTCGGTCGTATGCAGTCCTGATTGTGGCGCTCACATGCACGGCGCCAAACACGCATACGACCATCATTGGCACCAAGTCAGAAGCGACTCTCATCGCTGAAGACGACACGTCTCCATTCGTCCCTCCATTCACGCCTGTCGCGACACCACTGGAGGCGGGCTGCACGATGTTGGGGCGTGAGCGGAAGACGGCCTAACGGTGTGCGGGACCGTAGCCCAGCTTCATGGAGACGGTTGCGAATGGTCCTCGCCGATACCCCAGGAGCAACAGTGTCCCTAATTTGCTGGGAAGTGGCGGTGCGGTCCCCTACGGCACTGCGTAGGATCCTACGGTCTTGGCGTGCATCCGTGCGTCGCTGCGGTCCGGTCCCAGGTCGACGGGCACGTGCACCTTCCGCCGACCACTGGCGACAACATCGATGTACTGTGGAGACCTTACGCCCCACGTGTTGAGCAATTCGGCGGTACGTCCACCCGGCCTCCCGCATGCCCACTATACGCCCTCGCTCAAAGTCCGTCAACTGCACATACGGTTCACGTCCACGCTGTCGCGGCATGCTACCAGTGTTAAAGACTGCGATGGAGCTCCGTATGCCACGGCAAACTGGCTGACACTGACGGCGGCGGTGCACAAATGCTGCGCAGCTAGCGCCATTCGACGGCCAACACCGCGGTTCCTGGTGTGTCCGCTGTGCCGTGCGTGTGATCATTGCTTGTACAGCCCTCTCGCAGTGTCTGGAGCAAGTATGGTGGGTCTGACACACCGGTGTCAATGTGTTCCTTTTTCCATTTCCAGGAGTGTAGGTCGTAATGGGACACCTTCTTTGTGGGTCTATGGGAGGCCATAGAGATGTGGTGGTGCCGGTGCCCTCGGGACAGCTTCCTGATGATATCCTTCTCTAGTCCCGAGTTGATGAGTATCTCAACGGTCTTGCGGGTCACTGTTGTGATGGGGTCCTTCCTTAGTCTTTTATAGGCAGGATCTTGCAGGAGGGCGTCGATTTTCTGCCAATAGTCTATTGATTTAAGCAGCACCGGGGCGTTGCGTTTGTCCGCTGCCAAGACCACTGTGTCCTGGTCCTCCCTGAGTGCCTGTAGCGCCTTTCGTTCTGCCGCCGAAATGTTATTCTTCGGTATCTTTGCTTTGTCTAGTACTCTGCAGACGTCTTTCTTCCTTCTTCTGCAGCTTCTTCAGGTAGTCTCCTTATGGCTTGCTTTACCCCACTTATGATGTCCCGTTTCGGCAGGGTGCTCGGAACCGGGGCGAAGTTTAGGCCCTTGGACAGCACCTCTTGTGTTGGCCCATCCAGTTCCTTATTTGTTAGATTAATGACCACCTTGTTCGGAGATGGTTTTTCTTTCTGCTGTCGCACTTCCGGAAGTCGAAGGAATTTCTTGCACTGCCTTTCGGTGGCTTTCTTCTTGGTCCATTCGCCATTGGCAAAGGTATTGCCTTCTATCCAGTCCCAGGTGTATTCTGGGAGACAGGAAGCCGATCGAAGGTGTAGAGAAAGTAGGCTTCTAGCGTTCTTGTCGAGTTCCAGTCTTGTGACCCTGATGTGTTCTCGTGCTAGGGCGCGCTCGCCCGTCGTAAGATGTGTCTCGCCCTGTTGGTATTGACATGATGCCGCAAGTTGACGAACTTAGGCATCACCTCTTTATCCCGACATCGGAGTAGGAAGACCAACCTGCTGAGCAGCTTCCCCTTCTTGCTTCGTAGCTTCTGCAGTGTCTTGTAACTGCGATGTATATCCTCCCCGTAGAGATATGTTATGTGCGAGTACAGGCTATCTTGGCGAATTTCATATATGAAGTCTTCACGGGTTGTCAGACGAGCAGCATCGTCGTCTCGTAGCAACGTTTCGATGGAATGCGTCTCCATCATCTTCAGGCGAAGTGTCGGGATGACTTCGCCTGAAGATGATGCAGACGCATTTCATCGAAATGTTGCTACGAGACGACGATGCTACCCGGATGACAACCCGTGAATACTTCATATATGAAATTCGCCGAGGAAGCTTGCACTCGAGTCATAATTATAATTATAAAAGCCCTAAAACATTACATTTAAAAGTTTCTGTGAAGATATTGTGACGCCACAGTGCAGAAAATGGGATTAAATTAATTTTTGTTTTAGGTTCACACTAGTACAGCCACAGGGAACACCTGGGAGAGATGGTGACATAGCAGAAAGAAACAGTTAACACTGCAGATCGGTCGTGCAAATGAGTATACTTTGTTATATCGACAACAATCGGCAGCCACGAGTTAAACATTCAGCAGAACGCCTACTGAGAGTGAGAGAGAGAAAGAGAGACAGCGATATTCGTTAGCTCCTGTCACGTGTAGCAACAAGCCATTCCTCGGAAGCAATACTACCTATCACAGACGAGCCGTCCTGCTTGATTTGTTCAAATTCTTTTTCGCTTGTGCCTCCTAACTCTTGGCTAATTCGATTGTTCTGTCAGCCAGCAGCTGTGGCCGAGCGGTTCTAGGCGCTTCAGTCCGGAACCGCGCTGTTGCTAAGGTCGCAGGTTCGAATGCTGCCTCGAGCATGGATGTGTGTGATGGACTTAAGTTAGTTAGATTTAAGTAGTTCTAAGTCTAGGGAACTGATGACCTCAGATGTTAAGTCCCAGAGTGCTCAGAGCCATTTGAACCATTTGATTGTTCTGTCGAAATTCCGCCGTCAGAGGACGTTTTCAGCGGCGTGCGAGGGGCCTATTGGGGCTATTGCGCGCTGACATGGTTTTCGCTTCTAGAGTTTGCGCCGTGGGTTGTGTGGTGGGTCCCCGCGAGGTGCAGCCGGTAAGAGCAAGTTCTAATTAGAGCAACGTCGTGGTTGCCATGGAAACGCCCTCAGCGGGGCGGCATAACCGGCTCTGCGTCGCAGTTTGTTCGTGTGGAACCGTGACCGCTGCCAAGTGACGTGCTGGAGGTCCATATCGCCAATCACTAAACGCGCTGAACGTTAACATCAGGTACGCAACCCACCCGCGTACGCACTTAAGCTAAAGCGCTGGCGCGGACAGGCTGGAAGCTACGAAATTCTTATCATCTGAATTCAAGGAAACTATGTGGTGAAAAAAATTTGATTCTTTCGCATTTTACAGCTTGATATCTTCGCTTGGTGTGGGACTGAATTTCATTTCGGTATTCACAGTTGCTACGTGCTGCAAAAATCGCATTGCGTGGACTTCGCGTACAGTTCATTTTAGGGAATACATTATTGCGCATGAAATTTAGTCAATACATCAAAATTGGTTTTAAAGTTGAGGGCAGAATGATAGCTATCACAGTTGTCGAGATATTGAATTACAAGGGGGAGGGGGAAGAGAACTTCAGACGAGTCACGCGCGATGCGACCAATACTACTCATCGTCGTAAAGCATGTTGTTGTTGAGAGGCCAACATTTCGTAAACGTTTCAGGATATCAAAACGTGTTTTCTTGCAAATGATAGCTCAAAAGAGTCACGTATTTTATCGCACGATAAACACGCTAAACCTCTTTATTAGTCGAGATGTGGAAGTAACTATAGTTTGTCACATTGGATCGACGTACCTTTTTAAACAGGATTTAATTGCATGTGAAATGAGAAGTACGGTGGCATGGAATGCATTAGCATTTAGAATACTTTATATAGACTTACAGAGCTTAAACCGAAACTACGAGTAATTTGCTGGTATTTCAAATGTTTCAAATGCCTCTGACCACTATGGTACATAACATCTTAACTTAGAACTACTTAAACCTAACTAACCTATGGACGTCATACACATCCATGCCCGAGGCATGCGCCTAGAACCGCTCGGCCACAACGGTCGGCGCTGGTATTTCATAAGATGTAATTGCTAAGTATCTACAAGCCCTAATTATTTCGTTTTGAAAGAACAAACGCCTATTTTTGCTGTAATGTATTTTGTTGCCAGCCGGGGTGGCCAAGCGGTTCTAGGCGCTACAGTCTGCAACCGCGCGACCGCTACAGTCGCAGGTTCGAATCCTGCCTCGGGCATGGGCATGACGTCCTTAGGTTAGTTAGGTTTAAGTTGTTCTAAGTTCTAGGGGACTGATGACCTTAGAAGTTAAGTCCCATAGTGCTCAGAGCCATTTGAACCATTTGTATTTTGCTAGTTCAGGAACCTTTCCGCCTTTTACTTTAAAGTCTCTTCGGTGGAATCTAGAACGATACAGCTTTGTTTTGATAGGCTTTCTTTGTAGATTATACAACAGTTCTCGTCTTATTTTTTACTTAAATGTTCTTTGATTTGTTTTCAGTACCCAAAAGCTCTGGAGAACAATATATCATACTAGATGATCATTTTCACTGAATCCAGTCTTGCAAGTAGTTATGAAGGACCAGTCAAAACAATTAGTGTTGCATCCTACCTACTCGTCGCTATGGGGTGCCTAGGGAATCTGGTTTTTCGGATCGCTAGACAACGTCTGGAACCGCAAGACCGCTACGGTCGCAGGTTCGAATCCTGCCTCGGGCATGGATGTTTGTGATGTCCTTAGGTTAGTTAGGTTTAACTAGTTCTAAGTTCTAGGGGACTAATGACCTCAGCAGTTGAGTCCCATAGTACTCAGAGCCAAGCCAAGCTAGACAACGATTCAAGCAAATCCTATTAATGAATTTTATTTACAGAAAACTTAACTTTGAGAAATTTACGATGATGCGTCGCTAGCACAGGGCAATCTCTTCAGTCTAGACGATGCTGCACAGAAGAAGCGAAATGACTAGTCTTGATGCTGTTCTTGATCTCGCTGCTGCAGAAGTCTTCAACTGGGCCGCGGCCAGGCGGCGCTTACGCCCTTTTCGTGTCGAGGGCGCTGCCGTCAGATTGTCGTCCGCGTGCAATTGGCTGATATCTTCTTCACAGCCCCCTCTGCTCTTAACGTTCCCGACTGGCGTGCCGGTGATTGACTTTATGCCGGAACAAGTAGCTTCACAGTTACCACTTCAGCTGTCTCGCGTCCGTCGGCCGTCGTAATTTAATTTATTATTTACTACACAAAATGATTGGTAGTGGTGATTGTTGCCAACTAACGTGGTGGGCCTTATTCAAAATGATATTTCATTCAATTTTGATTTACAATATATTAAATGCTTTTGTGAAGTTCTCTTTTCTTTAACAATACTAATCTTCAGTGAAAATTATTTGTTATGTTAATGATGTAAGACTCCCTGCATCTTAAAACATGAGCATATAAGTTGAACAATGGAATAAACTTTTCATATTAATTTCCTCGGCTAGTCAGTTTACTTTAAAGCAAAAAAGCTTTAGTTATTAATTATAATTGGGGCCCACACACGCGCGAGAGTATTTCTTCTTACCTCCGTTAACCATTGCATTGTAGTCGGAGTCCTGGCTCTGGCTCTCGGCTGTTGTACTGAAAATAAGAATCTTAAAGCTACGTATTTTCCGCAACGTCGGGCGGCTTTGGAGAAAAACGTATATTATGTTAATAGCGGGCGAGTTTTTCTCTACTGCTAATTTTTATAAGTTAATATCGCCACGTCATGGCGTCGTTGGCTGCATCGGCCGCTGCGATTGTTGCACTGTAAATTACTCGAATGCAGGTTAATTCAAGGAAGTCGGACATGAATTCGGGATCACCTCTTACAAATTAAAAGTGAACAATAATATTAAATCAATATATTATCTGCTTAATTATTACAAATATGCTTAAATTTGCCAGCACTCGCAAGATGTCCGCCTACACGCAACCAAGAGAAGAGAAGAAGTGAAGGTGACTACAAAAATTAACAAAAGAGCGTTACTTGTCGTCTCTTTAGATCATTTTGTTATATTTACACTCCTGGAAATGGAAATAAGAACACACTGACACCGGTGTGTCAGACCCACCATACTTGCTCCGGACACTGCGAGAGGGCTGTACAAGCAATGATCACACGCACGGCACAGTGGACACACCAGGAACCGCGGTGTTGGCCGTCGAATGGCGCTAGCTGCGCAGCATTTGTGCACCGCCGCCGTCAGTGTCAACCAGTTTGCCGTGGCATACGGAGCTCCATCGCAGTCTTTAACACTGGTAGCATGCCGCGACAGCGTGGACGTGAACCGTATGTGCAGTTAACGGACTTTGAGCGAGGGCGTATAGTGGGCATGCGGGAGGCCGGGTGGACGTACCGCCGAATTGCTCAACACGTGGGGCGTGAGGTCTCCACAGTACATCGATGTTGTCGCCAGTGGTCGGCGGAAGGTGCACGTGCTCGTCGACCTGGGACTGGACCGCAGCGACGCACGGATGCACGCCAAGACCGTAGGATCCTACGCAGTGCCGTAGGGGACCGCACCGCCACTTCCCAAAAATTAGGGACACTGTTGCTCCTGGGGTATCGGCGAGGACCATTCGCAACCGTCTCCATGAAGCTGGGCTACGGTCCCGCACACCGTTAGGCCGTCTTCCGCTCACGCCCCAACATCGTGCAGCCCGCCTCCAGTGGTGTCGCGACAGGCGTGAATGGAGGGACGAATGGAGACGTGTCGTCTTCAGCGATGAGAGTCGCTTCTGCCTTGGTGCCAATGATGGCCGTATGCGTGTTTGGCGCCGTGCAGGTGAGCGCCACAATCAGGACTGCATACGACCGAAGCACACAGGGCCAACACCCGGCATCATGTTGTGGGGAGCGATCTCCTACACTGGCCGTACACCACTGGTGATCGTCGAGGGGACACTGAATAGTGCACGGTACATCCAAACCGTCATCGAACCCATCGTTCTACCATTCCTAGACCGGCAAGGGAACTTGCTGTTCCAACAGGACAATGCACATCCGCATGTATCCCGTGCCACCCAACGTGCTCTAGAAGGTGTAAGTCAACTACCCTGGCCAGCAAGATCTCCGGATCTGTCCCCCATTGAGCATGTTTGGGACTGGATGAAGCGTCGTCTCACGCGGTCTGCACGTCCAGCACGAACGCTGGTCCAACTGAGGCGGCAGGTGGAAATGGCATGGCAAGCCGTTCCACAGGACTACATCCAGCATCTCTACGATCGTCTCCATGGGAGAATAGCAGCCTGCATTGCTGCGAAAGGTGGATATACACTGTACTAGTGCCGACATTGTGCATGCTCTGTTGCCTGTGTCTATGTGCCTGTGGTTCTGTCAGTGTGATCATGTGATGTATCTGACCCCAGGAATGTGTCAATAAAGTTTCCCCTTCCAGGGACAATGAATTCACGGTATTCTTATTTCAATTTCTAGGAGTGTATTTGTCCTCGAAACTTACAAATTACTCTGAGCACTATGCGACTTAACTTCTAAGGTCATCAGTCGCCTAGAACTTAGAACTAATTAAACCTACCTAACCTAAGGACATCACACACATCCATGTCCGAGGCAGGATTCGAACCTGCGACCGTAGCGGTCGCCCGGTTCCAGACTGTAGCGCCTAGAACCGCACGGCCACTCCAGCCGGCTCGAAACTTACACAGAGAAATTATTATACTACGGATACATGAGAAAAATGTATGTTCGCCTGAGCGGCTAGTGTCCACTTATTATTCGATTTTTAAATGTCTCTTCTTTTTAAATAATGTTTTTAAGTCTTTTCTTAGTATTTCACTGGGGACGGTATAGCTGTTATCATACGATGGTCGATTACTTATTTGGTTGCGAAAATGCCGTAGTTATTTTTTTTTTTTGTTTACCTGCTTCCCCGACACAAACTGTAATGAAAAATAGTCTCATGTGACGTTAATACATGCTTCAATAGGTCTGAGAATGGTCGCATGATATTCAAAGTCACCGGTAAAGCCTCCCCTGCACAAAATGCGAATGGCAGTATATGCAAAACTACATTACGATGTATTTGCAATCGATGATCTCTACATAGTTTGAGAATCGCTACTGCATTCGAAATTTATGGGTAACACAGTCATTGGTTGTTGGTTCATGAAGGAATACATGTCTAATGAAAAATACCTCAAATTACAGAGCGACCGAAACAGTAATTCGACCTTATCATTTGCTGACAGTCGCGATAAGAAAACTACATTCAAGCTGTAACTTATCTCTAATGTAAGGCTGTTTGCACTGAGTAGCACAGATGCATACACAAATACATCACAAATGATATGTGCTGGGGCCTATATTAAAAAATATTCTAGAAATAAATGCGCAACTCACCTAGTCAGTCAAAGGTGTTGCTAGTAACAACAATTCATCTCACTATTTATTTGCCGTATTCTTCAGCGTGAAGTTGTATTGAGACAGTACGCCACACTAGTGCGTCTATCCAGAGTAAACCTCTTCATCTCTACATAACTACTGCATCCCACATCCATTCGGATCTGCTTACTGTTGTTAACCCTTGGTCTCCCTCTACAATATTGCCTCCATTACAAAACTGACTATTCCATGAACACTCCGAATATGTACTGTCAACCAATCCTTTCCTTTAGACAAGTTATGCCATAGCTTCCTTTTTCTCTTCATTGTCATTCAGTGCCTCTTCATTATTCATATGATCTACATGCCTCATCTTCAGCGTTCATGTTTCACTTACGTACGGGACGATACTCCACACAAATACATTCATAAAATACTTCCCAACATTTGCATTTATATTTTATGTGAACAAATATTTCTTATTCAGAAACGCTTTTCTTGCTATTTCCAGCCTGCATTTTATATCGTCTCTACTTCTGCGTTCTCCATTACTGCTTCCCTTTCAAGTCTTCCAAGTCTTACAACTGCAGTATAGTTTCTGTGCACGTTGTAGATAATCTTGTGTCCCTACGTTTTATCCCTGATACCTCCAGAGGTTCAAACAGTGTATTTCTGTCAGGAGTGTCAAAAGCTTTCTCTAAATCTATAAATGCTACATACACAGGGTTGCCTTTCTTCAGTCTATCTGTTAAGATAAGTGGCAGGATCAGAACTGCCGGCCGGAGTGGCCGTGCGGTTCTAGGCGCTACAGTCTGGAACCGCATGACCGCTACGGTCGCAGGTTCGAATCCTGCCTCGGGCATGGATGTGTGTGTTGTCCTTAGGTTAGTTAGGTTTAAGTAGTTCAAAGTTCTGGGGGACTTATGACCTCAGCAGTTGAGTCCCATAGTGCTCAGAGCCATTTGAACCACTTGAGGATCAGAACTGCCGCACGTGTTCAGTCATTTCACAGGGATCTAACATTGTGCACACGTTAGTTTGTATAGCCCTTCCCCCTCTCCCCTGTACATATTTCATCCACATTCCAGCATTCTCTTCTTTCCTTATTTCCGCCTTTCCATTTGAGCTCTTAATATTCGTACAGTTGCTTCTCTTTCCTACAATTTTTTTTAATTTAAGCTTCTGTATTGTCCAAGTGCAAAATCGCAAAGCAAGAATGCTTAGAAAGAAAATTCAAGGCTGAAAATTCAAGGCTGTTAAATTCAAGGCTAGAAAGAAAATTGAAGGCCCTGAATTTCCCTCCTACACATTCTTCATTTGGGATTTTTTGTCATTTAAATTCGCTATATCATGAGTTATTCAAGGATTTCTACTGTATGTTTTTCCCGTTTACATGCTCTGCTGTCCTCACTATTCCTTCTCTTATAGGTACCTCTTCCTTTTTTTTTCAGTCGTTGTATAATGATCCCTTTAAGATTACCCACAAACTCTCGATCTTAACTTACTCACGTTCCATCGCCTTAAGCTGCTACCTCTTCAGTTGTAAACTGTAGTTCATAACCAATAAATTATCGTATGTCTGCGTCTGCACCCGGGAATGTTTTACAGTTTAAAATCTGGTATCGAAAACTCTATTCCTCATGTCCATCGTTCTTTTATGATTCTTAAGCAAAGTGTTGGCGTTAATTAAATTATGCTCTGTGTAAAACTCTATTAGGTGACTTCCCCTTCCATTCGTTCCCCTAAGCCAAAGTTCTGCTATTTCCTCTTGCTATCCCTACTACGGAATTCCAGTCGCTCATCATATTTTAAATTTTTGTCTCTTTTAACTGTCTGAATAATTTATTTTGTTTTATCGTACATTCTGTCAATCTGTTCATTATCTGTGATGTTTTTAGGCATGTTAATTTGTGCCACTTTGGTGAGTAGGTGTTGGATTTATGTCAGTCTTGGCCATGGTAATGTAAATAGCAGTTTAGAGATGAAGTTGGGTATTGTGATACTGTGGTGTCACCGCCAGACACCACACTTGCTAGGTGGTAGTTTTAAATCGGCCGCGGTCCATTAGTACATGTCGGACCCGCGTGTCGCCACTGTGTGATCGCAGACCGAGCGCCACCACAAGGCAGGTCTCGAGATACGGACTAGCACTCGCCCCAGTTGTACGGACGACGTAGCTAGCGACTACACTGACGAAGCCTCGCTCATTTGCAGAGCGAATAGTTAGAATAGCCTCCAGTTAAGTCAATGGCTACGACCTAGCAAGGCGCCATTAGTAACATTGCATGTATCTAAAGAGTCTCACTTGTATCGCCACAATCTCCAGATGTACCAAAAGGATGGATTAAAGTTAAGTATTCCAGAAGCTACGTACTTTTCTTTATAGCATTCATTACGTATCCTGTTTCAGACCTCACGCCATCCTGCTTTAGCTTAGCGCGTGCCTTTCGGCTTCCTCTCATTGTGTCTAGGCTGTCTTGTCTAGACACAACAGATACTACTTCATTGATTCTTCAACAATCAACAGTCACAGTGTGATTAAAATATATGACCTTAATACAATAAATACTGAGGATCGACTGTCAGACATTTTCAGTTATAAATAAATGCCTACCGCATATAAGCTAATGTACTGTCATTACAACTTTCCCATTGGGTGTGAATCCTTCACCACCTTGGCTTCGTGAAGCGACCCATGTTAATCTTGGCCCTCTTTCGCTTCCTAAGGACACTACACCAGCCTCGGTCTATCGCCTCCAGTTTCACGACCTTCGCGTTGAACTTCGCGATAGTACCTTCGTGTACACTTATGGCTCTCGGACTGACCCTGGGGTCGGGTGTGACTTCGTCATTGGCACCCGTGTCTGTCGATATCGGCTTCCGGCTCATTCCTCAGTATTTACATTTGAGCTCTTCGCCTTGTATCAGGCAACGGAGTACATCCGGCGACACAGCCTTTCCGATTTTGTCCTCTGCTCAGACTCACTCAGTGCCCATCAAAGTCTATGTGCGCTGTACATTGCTCATCCCTTTGTGCAGCGGGTCCAGGAAAACTGTCACTTGCTAATTCTTCGCGGAGTCAGTGTGAAGTTTCTGTGGGTCCCTGATCATGTCAGTCTGCCAGGAAACGAGGCTGTCGACGCTGCTGCCAAAGCTGCAGTCCTCATACCTCAGCCCACGAGTACCTCTATTCCCTCCGATGATCTCTGCGTTGCCGTCTGTCAGGAGGTGGCGTTCCGTTGGCATCGCCAATGGTCCTCCCTTCACGGGAATAAGCTCCGGCATATGAAGCCTCTCCCGGCGCCTTGGACGACCTCGTCTCAGCCCTACCGCCAGGAGGAGGTCATTTTAACTCGGCTGCGCATTGGGCACTGCCTTTTTAGCCATCGTCGTTCGCTCAGTGGCGCAACCCCACCACTTTGTCCACACTGCGCACAAATTTTAACTGTCCGCCACTTCCTGCTGGAATGCCCTTTTCTTAACCATTTACGCTCCAGCATGGGTTTGCCGCCTGATTTATCAGCCGTTTTAGCGAATGACGAGCGGGCTGTCGACCGCTTTTTACTTTTTATCCGCCGCAGGAATATGGCGAAGGCCATTTAATTTTTAGTTTTGGACTTCCATTACTGTATGGTGTTTTTTAAGCCCTTTTTCCACGTGCCTATTTTTAGCTGTCTCATATTCTGGCCATTGGGACTGACGCATAGTCGTTTAACTCCACCCTGTGTTCGTGGACTCTAGTTTTGACTTGGACGCGTATGACCCCAGCTGTTTTCTGCGCCCCAAAGGAAAAAAAAACAATTACAGTAAACATCATTTAGGTACTGCATATTGCAGTACTAAATCCTGAAATCCTGTTGTGAGTCACAGCAAGGGGTTTTTTTTTTCCCCTGGGACAATAGGTTACTAAATGTTTCGACCGTATAATGAGATAGGGAACAATTATGAACGGTAATTCAACAAGTCTGAAATACGATAAGGAATATATCGGAAAGAAAATTTTTAAAAAATGGTATGTCTACACAAAACTTTGTGTTTCTTTCGTATAACTTCACGTTATAGGCAATCAATCGCATCGCGCGTTTCAGTGGGTTCTGCCCCATACTTCAGTGGCGGTCCGTCATTGGCTAGCGCTTGCGTCCACCGTTTCCAGGTGGGAACTCCAATTCCGCGTGCCGCGGTGTAATGGTTCAAATGGTTCAAATGGCTCTGAGCACTATGGGACTCAACTGCTGAGGTCATTAGTCCCCTAGAACTTAGAACTAGTTAAACCTAACTAACCTAAGGACATCACAAACATCCATGCCCGAGGCAGGATTCGAACCTGCGACCGTAGCGGTCTTGCGGTTCCAGACTGCAGCGTCTTTAAGCGCACGGCCACTTCGGCCGGCTGCAGTGTAATGGGAACTGTCCTTAATCCGGACGACTGGCGTCGGGGCAGTCGGCTGTAGGGTGTCTAAGGTGGCAGTTGCTTGTATAGTAGCGTGGTCCGACTTGGTTTTGCTAGAGGCACATGTGTTTCGAAGGGCTCCATTAGCTTCCTGAAGAGCAGATCGGGAGATTGTGTGCTATTTTGGAATTCTGTGGACCAGACTCTTGCGGAGCCTGCAATGAATCGGTGACGTTGTCGCAGACTATTTTGTAAGTCTTGTCAATTATTCTCACTCTGGTATCCTGTCGCCACCGTGTTAACGCTATCTGCTCTGTAGATCTAAGTTATGTGCCGATGGTTTTCTTCTACCCTCCAGAAAGCGGCGAGAATCTTTGTATTATTTATACTGTTCCCTCGACCTCATTACATCTCAAAGGCAAGTTATCTCTATCTCATGTCAACGTTTGAATAGTGCTATGAAATCGAGTTGGTCGTATTTTGTTACCAAACAAATCAATAGCTGTTGCACGTAACAAGTGAATAAATTCCATCCCTTATGTTTTAGTTATGTTGTTTGGTTGGTTCAAATGGCTCTGAGCACTATGGGACTTAACTTTTGAGGTCATCAGTCCCCTAGGACTTAGAACTACTTAAATCTAACTAACCTACGGACATCACTCACATCCATGCCCGAGGCAGGATTTGAACCTGCGACCGTAGCGGTCGCGTGGTTCCAGACTGTAGCGCTAGAACCGCTCGGCCACCCTGGCCGGCACGTTGTTTGCTTGTGGCAAGAAATCTATGCTAACGCACTGTAAAGGCCACCTTGATGACTGATGATTTGTTAAAAACAGAGGAAGCAGCATTTGATAGCGAGGTTTGTACGTATGTGTTATTATTTGGAGCCAGAGTCTTAAGTAATCTGGGTTTTAATTTGTCGTGTCGTAATCTAGTCAATGTTTATTGGTTTGTTGGCTGTTTTCGGGGAGAGGACCAAAGAGTGAGGTTATCGGTCTCATCGGATTAGGGAAGAACTGGGAAGGAAGTCGGTCGTGTCTTTTCAAAGGAACTATCCCGGCATTTGCCCGAAGCGTTTTAGAGAAACCGCGGAAAAACCTAAATTAGCGTGGCCGGACGCGGGTTTGAGCCGTCGTCCTCCCAAATTGGAGTAATGTTTACTACTTGGTGTTACTTATAGAAAATTACTATTTAATTCTAAGCTTTCACTACTGTTTTCTTGCAACTGCCTCTGCTTCTAATGAGATGCATCAGGTCTCATAGGTAACTAGTTTTTGAAAAGGCTGTGTGCCTGACATTTACATTATTTGGAATTTGTGTACTCAGACTCAAATTTTGAAGAGTTCTCCAGCTCTAATTATGTAATTATTGTTGCTCTTTACAAAATGTGTTCGCCTTAATGGATTTAGCCATAACGCTTTTTACAAGTTTTAATAATCTATGTGGCAACTACAAGTTCATTCTTCTGGAATTTGATTACTTCAAAATTTTCGAAAGTGCAGCTAAATTTCCTAACTTGTATAGTTGTACCCTAAGCTTTGTTAAACTGATGTCAGTTTTGAAATCTTCTTTTCATGAGTGACAATAAAACTTGTATGAGCTTGATTTCTTGAGCGTTGCCATCAAACTGTTAAGCTTTTATTCTTGTGGAATGGTGCCATTAGGAACTCTAACATGAAGTAAGGGTATGTGAAGTTAAATTGTGAAGGAGAACTAAATTTTGCGCTTTAATATTAAAATCCGATCTTCGTGTAGTAATTCAGTTTTTGGTAAAATGTGTAAAATAATTTCGGCCCTGGCACCTTATCTCTTCCTCCTTGCTGCTATCATTACAAGAGACATGACAGTGCAGTTAACAGCCTGTAACAAATTGGTTAATACAGCAGAACGAGGACCACTGACCACTAGTGAAGAAGCAGGCCATATTCGGTTATAACTAAGAGAGCTTCAAGCCATTTGTAAGGTGTCAGGCAAATCCAACACCTTCCATGAAAACCCTGACATGATAGCAAATCTGGCAATATGTCACATAGCTCCGAATAAATCCTGACATTAAATTAACCAAAGTAATACGATCAGCGAGTGAGCAAATGGAATACCACAGACTAACACAAGAACGCCTAAATGCATGTCATACCTTCCCGCCGTCAAACAGACGAAGTTCCGAGGGGAGAAACGAGGACAGAAGCCGGGAGCAGAGCCGTGTAGGCTAGAAGGCACTACGATAAGAGCAGGACAATGGGACACCCGCATCGATGGCCGAACGTCAAGAGGTCCATCCCCCAGCCCGTGTTGAAAGATAGGGCTCTCGAGAAGAACAGTATAGATCTTACGATAACACTAAAAGGGCCACACCAGCTGCAAGTTTTAGCGTGAGACTATACGCGTCTCTGTTATGTAGCAAACATTAAAAACATTGCTCCACCACGAAAAGTATAACGTTTCTCATTGGATAGACAGAATTTTTGTAGGCGGAGCTTAAGGTTAACATTGAGACTCTGATTGGTCAGTTTCAAACACAGTCAGATACCTTTTTCTTAAACCAACTTCGGTAAACAGTAGTAAGGATACGTTCGAGAGAGTTGCTACCGAGACAGCGAGGTGTGTGGAGCTGCGCTGCCAGCCGCCCTTGACGCTGCCTAACCACCGACAAGGTAATGAACGTACATGATGACGCATAAGAGCGCATAAGGCTTCACTCAGAACTGCAGAAGTCTCATCTGTTACATCCCATTTTTACATAATACTAGTGTCGATCGTCAATTAAACTTTGTGGTATTCACATTTGCTACTTGAAGTTACAATCTGAAACGCAATGATTTTTCTGTAATATAATTATTGAGAAGCCACTGTAATTTATGACAAATTAAGTAAGTAATTAAATATAAATGGCATAGGTCATCCTTCGATCCATTATAGGACTTGGAAACCCATTCAGAGAATATTCGTTCACATTTTTGTTGAACGCAGTTGGTTTTTATCATCCTGTATTAAAATATTTGCTTTTATCAATAGTACAATTTTTAAACAATGTTTTGTGAGTAGAATAAAAATTCCAGTGGTAAACTTAACTGCTTTTTCGACGTTATTTTACCAGCTAACTAAAAATAGGAAAGCCTTGAAACTCTTCCACTACATTTAGTTCGTATTAAGATTCTTTTACAGGGAGTGCAGTGGAGCTGACGCTGAAATCATTAAGTATTTGATTATATCATCGCTAGTCTCACTAAACTCTTCTGAACTTTACATGTTATGTGTGGTCTGGCGTCTCCTTACCAGCAACAGGTCCCGGGTTCAAACTAGTCAATTCCCTAAAAAACATGCTCAGAGCGTCGTTGCGCGAATGTGGTAGGGAGACACGACTTAGAACAAACAGACACCACGCGGAATGTTAGACATTGACTCCCTCCCGTTTCCATAAATACCACAGTTCTGAAGCTCTGAATTCATTTGGCTATTAGGATCGATGGCGTTTGACCCGAATCACTCGACTCACCGATTATTACGTTGTAGTGACACGTTAGATTCTCCAGTACTCCTTGTGAAGGCGCTGCATGCCGTTTCCGAGATGACAGCATCCAGGTAAACACGAACTGCCATTCGAGGGACTTCGGACTGACTGCCTGTCTGCTGGTGGCGAGACTGTGGGTCTTCCAACACCACAACATTTCTCTGTGCTTGTCGCACCAACATCGTCGTCACTGCTGAGTGGGAGGGTCATCCGGTGCCTCTGTCCCTGATCATCTTTGCAGGCACTTTGGAGTGCCAGAACGTATCTGCTGTCCTGTGAGGACAGGATCAGCCCACTACGCGACTTCTGACTGCGTGGTGCATGCAGATTGGTCATCACGACTCCTCATCTTCTTTCGGAGTGGGAGAGAGGACGCCCTAACGCAGAGTGGGAGCACAATCTCACGCTGAGTCTGCTGTGTAGCGGTCTTGGCTATCAGCACAGCCGAACTGACAGCAGGACGCAGCGTAATTCCTCCATTTTACTGGCACGAGACGTCAGCCGAGGCTGACGGGAAGACACAGAACTGTAGAACTGAATGAATAAATATTAGTTTCCTAAACATACTTCCTTAGCGCCGAAAAACGTACTACAGATGCCACAATACCACCTTGCCAACTCCCCTTGGCCTTACTACGATACGATGCCAGAAGTGGTTCTTTGGTGAAATCAATACGACACAGATGTCCTGGAGTGGTTGACGAACCAGGAGAGAACCTCACTGCATCAGCATTAGCCTTCTGACGTCTCGAACGAAGAACCCACGCCCCAGCTACGACCACTACGCGGTGAGAACATTTTCTACTGGCCTTTTTATTTTTGTTTTTCGTTTTGCTTTATTAGGTCAGTATTGAACGTAGATTGACATACAACGTGGAGAATGACTTTTGTCTTGCCCAAAGAACCTGTAGTTCCGTCACGCTTTAGAGGAATTTCAAGGGAACTTATTTGTTACCTGCGAGGTACAAGAGCTGTCATTTAACAGGACGTAGTGTACCATGTGGTAGAATGGTACCAGTAACTTACACCTCTTGCAGGCGTCATGATCATGCAGCACACGACTGTACAGTATGTCGCTGGGCAATGATCAGACGTAAAGACTAGTGAAGAAGTTTTGGGAACGATTATGTCTCTTGAGTGTGCTTTTGAAAAAGGAAATGTTTCGTCTCTATTAGTCTTGCAAGTGTAAAAGTAGTAATAACTTGCACAAAAAATGCCGGTAACACGATCACATAATATGGCTGTTACAGTAGACGCTCTGATGGAGCAGATATCGAAGTGTTAGAGAATAATTGTCAGCACAAATTGTATAATGATGAGTTAAGTGAACAACTAGAATCTTTGTATGCTGTGAAACAGTCACAGTCGGATTCATATGAGGTTAAGACAGTAGTGAGTGCACCCTCCTCCTCAGTAGAACCTTCAGAAATTAACCTAATAAAACCCTTCTCCGGTAAAACAAGGAACTGACAGTTTTCGTAAATGATGATTTAGCCACAACCAATCTGAGTAACTGGCCAGTTTACACCTAACGGGTGCGACTAAAACATATGTCGTGAATAACGAGGTGCTTAGCAAAGCTCGCCCATTCGAACAATTAGCAGAGGGTTTACGGCAGAGATAACGTAAACAGACAGCGCTATTTTTTTTAGGGAGAAGTTGAGAGTAGGTTAGTAGAGAAAGCCAATGAAACTGATGAAGCCTTTTCAGACAGAATTTGAAAGGTGAATGCGCAGACGTATGAGCTGACACAAAGTCAAGAAGCAGATAGTCATACTCACAGAAGCGGGAAATAGAGCTCTATAAGTCTTTCTATGGGGCAGACCTGCGGAATTTTCACGTGGAACCCATATGAAAAATCCGGATCATTTAGCTGCAGCGCTTCGCGTTGTAACACGCCCGGGAGTACTAATGGGTGAGGTACCTTAAACTGTTTGTCGTTTCGTTTCTGGGACTGTGCGCCCTATCCACTCCACGTACCTGATAACCTCGCGGCGGTCGTATTGTTCTGCCCCACACTGCTGCTGGCTTGCTTGTATGTAATATGTATGCAAGTTAGGGGAGCCACTCAACGTCAAAGCACAACACTGTTCTACGTCTGGTATGAACAACTATATTCAGAGACGATTAAAGAAAATCGCAGGTTGCACTGTTTACATTCTAATTCAGAAGTGTTATCCCAATTAATGGATGATTAACAGTCCACAATATTATTCGGACGAGCGTACGCGTAACCGTCACGACGCAGGTGATTGTTGATGATGCGGAAGCTGAATGATCGCACGAAAGTTCTTACGCTCGTCACGCATACACAGTTATTTGGTACCAGTCCTCCTTGACACTAGTAATGATATTTTAATACTGTTTGTAAAGTTAATTTTTCAGTTCTCAGTGGTTAGTTGTACGAGCGTGCGCGTAACCGTCGCGGCGCGGCTGATTGTTGATAATGCGGAAACGCGATGATCGAACGCACGTCCTCATGCTCGCTACAAGACACTGACACTTGACTGCACTTTTCTATGGTAACTAATTTCTACTGATTCACATCAGTTCATTTTGGGAGACCGAACACGGCGCGGATGATTGATACTGTACGGTACGACGCGCAACGAGAGGATACACAAATGTCACTGGTGGCACAGCTCACTTTTAATTACATCATTACGCACTTTCCTCTGAACCACTTCCATATTCCATCACTTTACTGTAATAGCACTTGCAGCAACACTTTAACTTCCATGATAACTATGCTTCTTACATGGAGAGCTACCCACAACAGAACATACCGCGCGACTGCTACGGTCGCAGGTTCGAATCCTGCCTCGGGCATGGATGCGTGTGATGTCCTTAGGTTAGTTAGGTTTAAGTAGTTCTAAGTTCTAGAGGACTGATGACCACAGATGTTAAGTCCCATAGTGCTCAGAGCCATTTGAACAACAGAACATAACAGTTCCGTTTCCCATGCTCGACTCTGCCGACGCGGCTGCCCGCAAAGATACTTCACAACTAAACCAGCGATATGACAATACGCTTACAGCGTTGCCACGACATTGATACGAAAGTATGCAACGATCGACGAATCTTTGCTTCCAAAAAAGAATCTTATTGGTGTGGGAATAGAAGACATTTGAAGGTGTAATGTCGCAAGCCACCATGTTATAGCTGTGAACGCTTTAGTCATGGGGCACACGAAGAAGAAATAAGAAACAGGTTAAACGAAATAAGCAGAAGCTGACGTTAAACGCAAATTAGAATGTTTTTTCCATCGAGTAACATTGCCAATAAAGTACAATATCGCATCCACGTGTGCAGAGACGGATTGCTGCTTGATGAGCTTAGTACTTGGTAGGGAACATAAATTTTTGGTAGACACTGGTGCACATGTGCCAGTCAGTCAGTAATCTTAAGGTCATGGTTAGGAGGAGGCTAAACGCTCCAAGACAGAGATTACATGGAGTAGGAAATAATGACGGGAGTCTTTGAAGACGTCACAGCTAAACTTTAAAAAAGGAACTATAGTGTTTCATGAGCAACTGTATCTGTTAACAACTGTAGGCAGGGACAGGAGGCGATTCTCGGACTTGACTTCGTGGAGGGCATCATGTCCAAATTGATCTCTTCAGCGTACAGCTTAACTTAGCGAAAATTCACTTCCAATGGGTACGACAGCTGCAAATGTTTCTGCAAGTATGACGAAAGATACCCCGACTGGTAAAGTGACACCAACTGAACTATGGACAGTATCATCAACTGAACTGTGAACATGTGCATTAAAGACATTTCGCATGACAAAGTACCAGCAGGTACAAGGAAGCTGAATTGGGTAAGCGTGGATATCGATGTACCACAACGATTATTATGTGTCATTGAACCACTCTAGAACAATGAAGCATTAGATGAAACGTATTGTTTTATATGCAGAAGAGTACTGCGCAAAAGCAGTGGAGAATTTATGGTTTCGGTAAGGCTAGGTACACTGATCAGCCAGAGTATTATGACAACCTACCCAGTAGCCGGTGTGTACACATTTCGTAAGGATGACAGCGGCGACACGTCGTGGCATGGAAGCAATGAGGCCTTGGTAGGTCGCTGAAGGGAGATGTCATCACATATGAACACCAAAGTCACCTAATTCCCATAAATTCCAGAGAGGGGGGCGATGAGCTCTGACACCCGTTCAATCACATCGCCGATGTGTTCGATTGGGTTCAGATATGGTGAATTGGCGGCAAGCATTTTAACTGGAATTCGCCACTGTGTTCCATCACACTCCTGACCTTGTCACATGGCGCACTATATTCTTGGAAAATGCCACTGCCCTCGGGAAAAATGATGGTCATGAAGAGGTGTCCACGTATTGCAAACAGGGTACAATACTCCTTACCTTTCAAACTGCCTTGCACGAGTTCCACCACAGGACCCATGGATACCCACGTGAGTGTTTCCCAGAGCATTTGTCTCTCTCCTGCAGCACATGTGTCAAGGAGCTGTGAGGTAACGGGCGAGCTGTGGCGCCCTGAAAATATTCTAAGTTCGGAGTTGACGTGGCCGCACGGGCCGCTCGGCAACCAGGGGCTCGCCCGCAACCCGTGGTGCCGAACGTTAGCCGGAGCAAGAGGGGCAGTCCCAGCGCGTGGTCCAGGCCGACCGCGTGGCTGGGAATTCCGTGTTGACACTGTGTCGAGGACTGTGATTTGTGTCGATGAAGGAGATTTGTATGCTGCGAGTGCCAAAGATGGCGGACTTTGTGAAACCATAATGGCAGACATTTCACAGTTCATGTAGAAATTAATAATAGCCAGAGGAATCATGATACCTCAAAAAGAAACATTACCATTATTTGCACGACTGTTGTGATGGTGTAATTAGATTTTCAATATCTTTATTAGTTTAAAGTTTAGTATCTAACTGTAAATTATACAAGTAAAACGCAGTAACTAATTTACAAAATCTTAACGCTTCATCCGATTTCGTCGATCGATGTGTGTTTAGAAAGCTGTTAGTGTAAATCTAAACTGGTATGAATTACAGGCATGTAACTTGAATAGTACATGAGTTATTGGAGGTCAAATTGGCTGATTACTATCGATCGTGTTAGGCCATAAGTACGCCACAGTTACACGAAAAAACGATAGTAGCGTGCATATAAATATATTTATTTGTGTATGTGTTTGTTTATATCCGATATATACTATTTATGAAGAAATTGGTTAAATATTTGCTGTGTTTTACAAAGCGCAGAGACATTGTGCTACTGGCCTACGTTTGCTTGCTATTCCTTTCATATACAGGGTGTTTCAAAAATGACCGGTATATTTGAAACGGCAATAAAAACTAAACGAGCAGCGATAGAAATACATCGTTTGTTGCAATATGCTTGGGACAACAGTACATTTTCGGGCGGACAAACTTTCGAAATTACATTAGTTACAATTTTCAACAACAGATGGCGCTGCAAGTGATGTGCAAGATATAGAAGACAACGCAGTCTGTGGGTGCGCCATTCTGTACGTCGTCTTTCTGCTGTAAGCGTGTGCTGTTCACAACGTGCAAGTGTGCTGTAGACAACATGGTTTATTCCTTAGAACAGAGGATTTTTCTGGTGTTGGAATTCCACCACCTAGAACACAGTGTTGTTGCAACAAGACGAAGTTTTCAACGGAGGTTTAATGTAACCAAAGGACCGAAAAGCGATACAATAAAGGATCTGTTTGAAAAATTTCAACGGACTGGGAACGTGACGGATGAACGTGCTGGAAAGGTAGTGCGACCGCGTACGGTAACCACAGAGGGCAACGCGCAGCTAGTGCAGCAGGTGATCCAACAGCGGCCTTGGGTTTCCGTTCGCCGTGTTGCAGCTGCGGTCCAAATGACGCCAACGTCCACGTATCGTCTCATGCGCCAGAGTTTACACCTCTATCCATACAAAATGCAAACGCGGCAACCCCTCAGCGCCGCTACCATTGCTGCACGAGAGACATTCGCTAACGATATAGTGCACAGGATTGATGACGGCGATATGCATGTGGGCAGCATTTGGTTTACTGACGAAGCTTATTTTTACCTGGACGGCTTCGTCAATAAACAGAACTGGCGCATATGGGGAACCGAAAAGCCCCATTTTGCAGTCCCATCGTCCCTGCATCCTCAAAAAGTACTGGTCTGGGCCGCCATTTCTTCCAAAGGAATCATTGGCCCATTTTTCAGATCCGAAACGATTACTGCATCACGCTATCTGGACATTCTTCGTGAATTTGTGGCGGTACAAACTGCCTTAGACGACACTGCGAACACCTCGTGGTTTATGCAAGATGGTGCCCGGCCACATCGCACGGCCGACGTCTTTAATTTCCTGAATGAATATTTCGATGATCGTGTGATTGCTTTGGGCTATCCGAAACATACAGGAGGCGGCGTGGATTGGCCTCCCTATTCGCCAGACATGAACCCCTGTGACTTCTTTCTGTGGGGACACTTGAAAGACCAGGTGTACCGCCAGAATCCAGAAACAATTGAACAGCTGAAGCAGTACATCTCATCTGCATGTGAAGCCATTCCGCCAGACACGTTGTCAAAGCTTTCGGGTAATTTCATTCAGAGACTACGCCATATTATTGCTACGCATGGTGGATATGTGGAAAATATCGTACTATAGAGTTTCCCAGACCGCAGCGCCATCTGTTGTTGAAAATTGTAACTACTGTAATTTCGAAAGTTTGTCTGCCTGAAAATGTACTGTTGTCCCAAGCATATTGCAACAAACAGTGTATTTCTATCGCTGCTTGTTTAGTTTTTATTGCCGTTTCAAATATACCGGTCATTTTTGAAACACCCTGTATGTTTCTTTAATTTGTTTCTGTAGTTAATCATGTGTGTTAGAGCGTGTTCATGGTCCAGCTGTAGGAATATTTATTCAATTTCAAGTTATTTAAATGTAAATCCAGTGGTTCGAATGTGTTTCAATATATTTGTGAGTGTGCGTTGGAGTGAAGACAGGGCAGGAACGCTCTAGCCAAACACAGCGCTCGTGAATGGAGAGACTGGATGCAAGTGGGGAGGGGCATCGTTTCCGGAGAGGACACGAGGCAGTTCTGGGGCAGCACGGGAAGTGCGGCGCGAGGGACAGACAGTGTCACAGGGTCCTGGAGGCAACGGACGCGCGGTCGCGAGAGAGGCCTGGAGAGTGTGGAGCGGTGTTGCGCGTGGTCGCGGCAGATACAAATACTTCGGAGTGCCGACTTGTGCAGCTGTGAGATTTCTGTGGCTTCTACAGTGAAGTCGTAGTATGTGTTTAGAAGTGAATATCTCGCGAGCTATGTTGTTCATAGCTAATTACGTGCAGTAGGAATCTATTGTTTCCCTGTTATTAAACTTATATTTTATTTAATTGCTGGACCATCGACACCAATAAATGGTTTGCAGAAGTATACCGCATTCTCAAAAGTACTTCTACTATCATACTCATCGTTTAAAGTCGTTAAGATAGTACCTGCAGATTTTATTTAATTGCAATCTTTCAAATCTCTACGTTACATCCGCAATTGCCGAGTGATAGGAACCTTCGACCATTCGATTCATATGTATATTCATATTGTATACTGTAGACTCAGCAGCATTTGACTTGTAATGCGGCAACTACGTATCCCAGCCCCAAGGCAACGCAACCAGCCAAAACTTTTAATATTTCAACTCTGAGTCGGAGGGTACGTAGTTGAGAGCCAACATCCCACACCATTTCATTTTACTTGAAAGCCCGCAAGGTACATTTGTCTTATGTATGTTTGTGTTTAGAGCGCAGAAGATATTAAATGAAGCAAAAATGTTGTTATAGGACTATTTTGTATGCAAATGACCTAGCAGAGATGGCCTTTAGTCGGAATAAATACCGTGGTGTACAAAATGAAAACAACAAACTGCTCTTTCCCTGTTGTGTGTGTAGTTGACGATATATCTGTAGGATCGTGTTTTGCACGGAAGTTGGCATTTCGGGCAATGGAAAACCACGCCACCGATGACTTCAGGGCCGATGTCAAACGAAGTAGTGTTTGCTGGATTGTCCCACGTCCACAATTGCTATCTACACAGTAAGAGACAGTGCAATATGGCACAGAGAAGACGCCTACCACAGTCTCTGCGGTGGGTCCATAGGAGTAATGGAAGCAGGACAGTCGAAAGCTCATGTGGCCCAATTGCTTAACGTGGATCGTACTGTTGTTTTTCGGATGAGGCGACAGTTTACAGAGACTGAAACTGTATCACGAAGGACAGAGCCGACCAAGTCTGACATCACATAGAGAAGACCTTTATGTGGCTGCAAAGGCACGACGGTACCGCCTTAGTACTGAGCAGCAAATGACATCTGTCCTCGCAGCACCCGCTGGACGTGTTGTATCGAGGCAAACGGTGTAGAGGAGGCTTCGGCAGAATGGGCTTTATTTTCGGAGATCTGCTGTATGTGTACGTTGACGTGTTTTCACAAAAGGCAACATCTAGAGTGGAGACGTCAGCATGCCACCTGGACGATCGAACAATGGGCCAATGTCCTTTTCACAGATGAGTCCCCATTTTGTCTGGAGAATGATTCTCAGTGGTTTCGCATCTGGAGAGAGTATGGAACGCGATTTCGAGACCCAAACATTGAGGAAAGCGACCGATACCGAGGACGATCGCTATGTGGTCAGGCATTATGTTGGCCACTCGAACACCTCTCCCTGAAATTGTGCGGGAGAATCGGAAAGCTGTCAGGTGTCGTGACTTTGTCTTGGCATCCCATGTACGGTTGTTGCGAGGTGCTGCGCGCCCAGACTTCGTATTGATGGATGATAATGCTCGACCTCACAGAGCACGACTGGTTGATGTTTTCTTTGAAATGGAAGATACTGCACGCATGGCGTGGCCTGCTCGGCCTCCCGAGTTGAATCCCACAGAGCACATGTGGGATGGACTAGAGAGACTGGTTGCATCACATCAGCATCCACTAACCACTCTCCAAGACGTGCAAGCAGCTCAGCAGGAAGACTGGGAGTTATAGCCTCAACATGCTCCGTCGTTGTCAAAACTGTATTGCTGCCAGAGGTGGTCACACCCCGTAGTGAGCACATTAACCAGCTGTGGGAATGTATGTGCAAATCCGGTAAGTTGTAAGAAACGAAGAACATTTACGTCTACTGTTACGCATGTTGCAGTTGTTTACATTCTACGTTATTTGCATTGTTTCTACTTTGCTATCACCAGTTTATACAGATTTGTGGCAAAATAAACTAAACCTTGCAAAATTGCTGTTTATTGCTTTAATTTTGGACAACAGTGTACATATCAAACTGTAAGTGCGTTTTACAGTTACTTAACACACTAGCCTTCTTTTATTTAATGTGAAAATTATAAAAAATTTAGTATACAGTTGTTTTGTGCGCAAATTACATAAATAACAAAACTATAAAACATAGTGTTGTAGAACTTTTTCTATGTAAACTACTTAAAAATATGCAGAATATGAAAAAAGTGAAAATAATTACACATAAAGCCGAAGGCAATCAATTTGAAATGTTTACTGGGAGGCACTAAGGGCATTTTTAAAATGTCGCATTTTGTATCCGTATGTCTGCATATCGTAGTACGTTAGCGCCCTTTAGTACGCCGTTTGCGTCCAAAAATTGTCCTATAACAACATGTTTACTTCAGCTGTTATCTTCTTTACTTTAAATAAAAACATGAATAAGAAATTAAATGTGCGTTATATGTTAGGTGCTTATATGGTTGCAAAGTGTACACTTGTTATTTTTGCAGATTCAAATATATGTATTCGTTGCAAGACTGTGCCACCTTTGTACGTCAGCACCATAAAGCCATGGCTACAAGAAAGCCAGATTGTACTTGCGGTTTTATGAAAGTAGCTTCGAAGCAATACTTTGTATCAAGAGGATTCTTTTAGGTGCACATTTTACAGTGTGCGTATTGTATTCCACTGGTATTACTCACATGTTTCTCAACGCCTTTTTTTCGTATTTTATTCTATGTTGAGGCCTACGTGTTTCTCATGTATGTCTTTAAAAATGGCTTAATGCCGAAACGGTAAGGATAAATGAAAGCAAAAGAAGAATTGTGGTCGAGACAGAAATTTTATTATAATATTGAATTATAAGTACATTTGTAAAGAATGTTGTAACTCAGTTAACTCAGTACGGATGTATAGGAACATTGTGTTTAAAATATTGCGCTAAGCATTTAATACGATGATTTGCTTCGTAAATACTGAACGAGTAAGAAAATAAACAACAGGATGTTCGATTGCGATAGTTGCACAACACAATACATATACATAGAAACTTTTAAATACATTGAACACTCATCAGTGCTATGTAAAATATACTCATTTCCTGATTAGCGGGAGACATTTGAAGAACGTTTCGTCATACAGAGGAAATACTTCAAAGATGGAATGTAGTCCCAAATCTAAACAATTTCTGAATCGACCTGAGTGCGATCGACCATAGAAATGCCTAATGAATAGGAAATTATGAGTCCAACGAACCATTTTTCAATTGTACCACATTTCTTTACACAGTAGTATAAAAAGGCGTTTTATGTAGTTTTAATTGATAACCAAACGAGAGACAAAATCGGTGGCCGTATTTTCAGCCGCTCTCTGATTAGGAGGCAAAACACAGTCTCCCAAAGCCTGACGTACTGATATTGGTACTCCTCGTGCCTCACGTTCTACTGGGAGCTCTCCACAGACATGTAATCATTGAGCCAAAAGGCCGTGTCCTGATCAGAGGCTTGCTAACAGCACTTCATCTCCGCTGAGTGGTTGCAACTTGGAGTCCCTGGCTGGGGTCGCAGATTGCTGTCTCGAGCTTCCACCTTTGTCGTTATTGTCCTCTTCGATCCAAAGACTGGGTTAATGCAGCACTCCACGTTAGTCTAGCCTGTGAGGGTCTTTTAGACTATTTTAATACCAAACAATACATAAACTTGAAACTGCATAAGATTGTTAAGACTTCCTCTAAATTTCTACGCCTCTAACGTCCCTCCATTACAACATTAAGTTATATGATGTGTGGTTGTAACTAACCTGTTACTACGGGTTATTCCTTATTATTGGGAATGGAAATACTTATTGCTTATGAAGTCAACGTGAGAAGAATAGGGTCGCCACCGACTCTAACCATACAACTAATCAAAGATTTGGTCCAGTCGGAAAATAAATTAATTTGATCACAGACCAAAAACTCACGAACATGCATACGTTGTTATGTTGCTCATATGGGATACGATGTAATTAATAGTGTTCTCCGTGCACTGTTCACGACAATCAAACATTTAAAATATAATAGCACATGCAAGAACACTGTGCAGAAGATCAGCTCCCAGCAACACACCTGAAAATAAGACTTAATCTACAGCGTTTGTTATAAAATACAAGGGGAGACTAATCACTGGACCTGTGCACAAGGAAACGCATTGGATGTGCTAACGGGAAAGCTATGAGGTGAGTGGCTTAGGCGCAAAAACGTAATCTCGGAACACAAGAGAAAATTGTAGATAAAATCATTTATTCCTAAGATAAGGATATGAGGCATGTACACGATTCCTGATAACACGTCGTTTGTGGAGACACAATTTCTAGGTATAGTGCCAAATTCCGACAATATCACATCACACAATCATGTTAACATTATCTAAAACAAACATGCGATCGGACAGTTAGTGACACCGGTAGCCCAACAACTATAATGTTCTACCACGTGGTTGGCTCCCCACGGACGAAAGACACATAAATCAAGGAAAATTTACGATAAGGCAAGGCTCTAAATATTTAGAACGGTGAAAGCTTATGCAGGCACAGCTGAAGGCAAACAGACATTCATACAGAAGCGAGTGCTCCCTTCTTATCGACACCTTTGTGTGGCGCTCTTCCGGCGGATCCAAGTCTGCTACAGAAATTTGCTAAAAGAAAAATCTGCCAAAGTTTTGCATTCCTCGCTGCGACAAGGCAAAGCAATCTTCCAGATTTGAAAAGCGAGACCAAAGGCTAACAGGTCTCCCCTCGCCAAGTAACAACGCGCCACGCGGTCAGTCTAACTCACCCTTCTTCGACTGGAGCACAGCTGTGGACGCTTCCCGTACCGGCGGCAGACTGCCTTCCGCTCCTCCAGCCTCTTCCATGCTCCGCATGGCCCGGAAAACCCAAAGATGCCATTTCCGCCACCAACCTAACGCAGGTGGATTTCTCACAAGTAGCGAAAACCTCTTTGCCTACTTGACCACTACGAGAGTTGGCTATTCTGTGCAACTGCTGCTGAATCTATACGACTATCGCAGACTTTCTGCAGCAGACTACGCCACCGTCTAGCAACGTGACACACAACCACATTCATTCAATCACACTACTATGAGAGTAAAGAGAATAGAGAAACGAGGAAAAGAAAGAGAAATGGAAATGAAAATGGGCTACCGGACTAACGAAAGGTGGCTACAGGACCCTTTCATCACCCCAAACGTCCCGGAGAAGACTGTGCCGCGAATTTTCTCGCCATGCTAGGAGATTCGCCAACAGTCTTCGAAACAAACATACCCTAACGAGCAACAATTGCAACAGGCAAACAGCAGCACAAAAGAATTGATTGATCTCTTAGATCCAAATGAGTTTTATCTGACCTTAGTCAATAACTGTGACCTCATGCGGTCCGCAAGGCTAACAAAACAAATTAAATTAAGTGTGATACTGTACGCTAACATGTCATCTGACCTACTACGACAACAAACATGAGATATTATCTTAAAATTGCTTAAACCTATTATCAAAAGTTAACATAGAGACATAGATGAACAGGTACACAAAATTTATATATATAAACAAATTCAATTATGCAAAATCATTATCACGAACTAAAGCAGTATCAGCTGGTGCTGACATAAATGAAAACATGTAAGTGAAAGTGCAAAATACAATTTTCACAACAAATACAGTGATACAAAATCATTAATGAACCCAATGGAATGACAGCTGGTAAATAACCACCTATGGAAAATAAGACATGAGCACAAAAACACACCCAGAAACCAGCTCGTTGACACGCTGTCATTTTGCAGTTTCGTCACATGGTATTTTCACTGGGTATTCTCTTTAGGTGCTGGGGTGGGCATCTCTTCTAAAGGCGACTTGGAGGATAAGCTACTAGGGGACCACAACACTGAACTGGGGAATTCGCAGCGGCGTTGATTGTAACGTCCGTTGTAACCCAGGTTGTTCATCCTAGACAGCACCCCGCGACGTTGCCTCGTGCCCGTTTCCACCCTCTGCGTCCATACTGTGGGATGGTTCGGCGTTGCAGATTTGCAGGACATCGCCACTTGTGGGCCCTGCCTCATCATCGAGAAGGCGGCTTGGCGGTCGTCGTCCGTGTGTTGTGGAGGAATGTGTTTTACCGACACACGCCCCCGTCTCCTGTCGTGTCAGTGGGGAGACACGCGCTCTTCTGCGTCGCATCGAGGTCGACGTAAACTCGTGCGGGTATCGGGGTTGAGACCCGCTTATCACCTCTTTGCACCTTCTCAGCCGATGCGTCAGTGGTGGGACCCGTGTCCCTCCGGGCAGTGGGCTTTACCTCACCGCAGCGGCCGTCTGGACTAGCGGCGCTCAGGGATCGGCGGCCTCGCCTGGTGTGCGTCATACTTTCCCTTTCGCTTGTCAGATGACTAGCGCATGGGGTGGAACGCCGGCCATCAGCTGGCGCTGCCGTGGTGATACGCCTGCCGGCCCCGGTGTGAACCTGGGCTTGGGGGAAGACCAGCATACCCTCCCCTCTGATGGGGAAACAGCTGTGACCGCTCGCCGCACCACTGCCTCGCCGTTGATAGAAGGGTTCTGCAACGCCTGCCGGTGGACCAAGCCCTGTGCTTTCTGATGCGGAGGCTCCCTAGGCGGCCTTGCACCCACTTAAGAACTGGGCTCACAGAGATCGTTACAAAATGTCATGTGTACAGATTACCACAAAATCAGCGGAGTTTCTTACTCCTGATCAATACGTGGAATATTGCCCAAAATTAACTTGAAAAAAATGGCCTTGTTAACAATACCAATAAAAAAATGAGGAAAATTATATAACCAATATTCAAACAAACAAAAAATCCTTTTTTATAAAATATAGTTCCAGCATTACATTTGCTGTCAATCATTCAGGGTAGATCTTGTACAAGGTTTGGTCAGGATTTGGATAGGATTTGGCGCCGCTGCTAACTACAGACAAAAAACTATACCTACTAAGTACGCCCTCACACACAATCTACAGAGCTCGTAATTGTCACCATCACCATATAGCCCGACTACAATTCCCAAATATAAACAAAATATTCCTTTCAACACCAATAGCCATATCGTTGTTCATTGACTGCTCCTCCAAGGTTTGCAGAACATGTTTGCTGATCTGTGAAAAATTTCCGAGACTTCTTTTCTATGGACATTGCATAATAAAAGTTATGATTAATGAGACACAGAAGGTTCATTTAAGTCACATCTGGAATGGTAAATGTTTCAACATCTATTCATCAGACTAATGCAAAAGGTCAGTGGGCATAAAAATGGAAATAAAAATCATCTTATCCTATTAGCAGACACATAAACACTTCGTCCTATAAGTACATAAAGAAATACTGTCAAAAGAAATCCATTGTCCAGGGCCATGAGTACCGAACTTACTGCTGTCATAAGATATAATGATTACACAATTACTCACCACATGTCCCCATGGGTCCTCACCTGTCGTCATGTTATTTCCGCTTAGAGGTAGTCGCATTGATTCTCTATTAAATATCAAGCTGCTTGAGTTTATAAGCTGTTTCCATTTATGTCTTCTGGGGTTTCACATTCTGGTGCCCTCAACCGTACCTAGTAGTATGTGGCGGCAAGTTACACTTTCCAAATATCTTATAAGATGGCAACTCTGAAAATCAAACACTATTAATCTCCCTTCATACATAAATCCTTCACCTACAAGTCACCAAGTCGCTTCATCAACATCGCAGTACATTTGAAAAATTCACTGAATCATGCTCACCTAAGGGGAGTAAGAACACTACAACTGCAATTTATCATCAAGAATTACCTTACGACCATTGACTCGCCACGCCAACACACCCGATACCTTTTTAGTCATCAAAAAACGAATGCCATCTTACTGTAATAGGAAGCGCTTTATACGAGCCTCATAATCATTCACATTCAGACGATTTGAAGCTGCACAACACTACTCCTCTCTGCTGAGACGAGGAAATAACTACACATATATTGGGGGACCCTTTACAACTCATAGAAAATATACACTTTAATTTTAATCACTCCAGAGTGAATCAAAACATTGGAAAATATACACTTTAATTGTACGAAACAGAGACGACTGGGTTTACCGCAGGCACACCAATACTGTGGCCCTCCCTCAACGAATCTTCCATAATAACATCTTCCTCTATCAAATGCACATCAATATCATCAATAACACCGGTCCTCATTAAGTTTGACACCAACTGAGCCAGCCAACAGTCATTGATCCCTTTGATTAGAGGCATTTGTCGGATTGTGCCGCGGGTTTGCGGGACGAATTTCAACACCCACTGGCGGACCACCCGTACTGTTTACGGCAACCTTGTTGTTTCTTGTTCGATAATTATTCTGTGGTCGATCACGACTACCGTTCCTAGATCTGGTATAATTGCGCCTAAATCTCTGCTCATTACCGTATCTTCTAAACTCCCTGGGGTGTCATTGATTTCCTCTCGGCGAATGATGACCATTGGCATCGTTTGTTCTGCCCGCGTTCCGTCAGGAGTCGCGACGCTGCCAATGCTCGCGCGCTCTGTAACTCTGAGGCGACCCGTTACGTCTGTATTGCCACCTGTCTCTACGGCTGCGGCTTCGCTCGCGCGGCCGCTGCTCGTAGGCGCTCTGACCATAATTCTGCGTGGTGCCATTCGCATCACACTGAAGCTCTAAAAGAAGATTGCGAAAACTCTCTACGTCATCCTTACATCGTCCTGCAAGGATAACGTGCCGCAACTGCATTGGAAACTTTCGCAGGCAAATACGAATAATTTCCGCAGGTCCATAAGAATCGCCAAGATGTTCATTCGCCTGCAGCATGTGCTCGAACATCTGCACAGGGCTGGAGAATTTTGACCTGTCTAACTCTGGTAGCATAATGAGTCCGTGTTTTACACGACTTTGCGCTGCCACTGACCAATAGATCGACAGGAAGTGTTGTCGAAACTCCAACAGTGTAGCAATTGCGTGCAATTGACCTCATCCGCGCCGCTGGCTCACCTTCGAGGTAGCCGCACATCATCTTGTGCGCACTGGGCCACGTAGGAGGGAGGGAGAACTCGAACTGCTGTAACCAGGCCCGCGGGTGAATCCCCGAAGCCGAGTTACGGAAGACTTCAAACTTCCTCACGGTCAGAAAATGTTTAAAGTCAAATTCGCGAGTTTCCCTTGGCGAACGTTCCTGAGGGGATCCGCGCCGTTCCCACCTGGTACGAGATCCGTGATCATGACGATGATCAAATTCGCCATCGTTCCCGGAATCATCGTCGGAATAATGGCCCTTTCGTTCATTTCTTTCAACTTCATGGGCCTTTAACCCTTTTAGGTGAAGTTCTAAACGGGCCATGCGCTCACATATTCCCTCGGTAACCCCTCTTTGTTGTATTTTTATTTCACACTGTCCACGCGGACATTTTGTTATCGACCGTATTTCGTCTGCATCCGCTGATGACGAGGTAATCGTTTCCCTATTATTGTCAAACTTACGCGCCACTGCGTCTGAGATCCTGGCTATTTCTTCTCGCATCTCTCGGTGGGCCGTGTCTTGTTGTGTTTGCGTAAGCCCTTGCTCTCGCTCGAGAGCTATTATCGCCTGGCTGAGGGTTTCTACCTGCGCGTTAAGGTGGACCGGGCACTTAGCCGCAGTGTCCTCTATTCGGGACACAAGAGCCGCGTGGTCACTCTGGCATTATTCTGCTAACGCGCGGAGATCCCTGGCGGAATTTTGTCCTACTCGGGACTCAAGAGCCGCTTGTTCACTCTGGCATTGTTCTGCTAGTATACGAATATTCCCAGCGATCCTTTATTCTTGCTCCATCACCTGCTTGCTAATGACTTGCTGCCCCTCTTCTAAGGCGGAGATGCGTTGGTCAATGATCACCAGTTTCTCCCCAACACCCTGTACTATTTCACTAGTCAATCTTTTATTTGCTTGCTCGATATGCCTCCTATTTTCTTCTGCTTGTTTTTTATTCACTTCCTCGATATGTCTCCTATTTTCTTCCGGTTTTTTGTTATTCACTTCCTCGATATGTCTCCTATTACTATCTAGTAATTGTCGTAGCATAGTCTGTAATGAATTTGCGTCTATCGAATGATTCGAAATCACTACAGCAGGCTCAGGATGGACAACACTTGTACTTGCGTTTTCCGCGTTTCGTTCCTGGTCGGACTCGACGTTTTGACCTCGTCCTTGTTCAGGGTTATTGTCTGGCAGGATTTTCCGATCGCGGCTCCCTGAACAGCTACGCGTCTCCATCATAAGGATAGTTACTCCGTGCTCCAAAATACAACAAGAATAATGCCAAAGTCTCCTAATGGACTCACAGTCCCCACAAAGCACCCAAGATTTACTATATGACACCGATACACGACACAGGACAAGAGTCAACCCACACTTGTAACACAAATGAATACTAAATCACAATGTCTATACAGTAATACATATACAAGATAAAACATGTAAGAAAATGCACACCTATATCATAAATTCACGTAAATTCTGTATCACAGAAAGACAATATACCAATTAGCACATCCAACCGAAAATAACTAATCCTCACTGCGCATCAGAAGATCCCTGGTTTACCGAAATCCGTGAGCAGGGTAAGACATGTGTAACTAACCTGTTACTACGGGTTATTCCTTATTATTGGGAATGGAAATACTTATTGCTTATGAAGTCAACGTGAGAAGAATAGGGTCGCCACCGACTCTAACCATACAACTAATCAAAGATTTGGTCCAGTCGGAAAATAAATTAATTTGATCACAGACCAAAAACTCACGAACATGCATACGTTGTTATGTCGCTCATATGGGATACGATGTAATTAATAGTGTTCTCCGTGCACTGTTCACGACAATCAAACATTTAAAATAAAATAGCACATGCAAGAACACTGTGCAGAAGATCAGCTCCCAGCAACACACCTGAAAATAAGACTTAATCTACAGCATTTGTTATAAAATACAAGGGGAGACTAATCACTGGACCTGTGCACAAGGAAACGCATTGGGTGTGCTAACGGGAAAGCTACGAAGTGAGTGGCTTAGGCGCAAAAACGTAATCTCGGAACACAAGAGAAAATTGTAGATAAAATCATTTATTCCTAAGATAAGGATATGAGGCATGTACACGATTCCTGATAACACGTGGTTTGTGGAGACAATTTCTAGGTCTAGTGCCAAATTCCGACAATATCACATCACACAATCATGTTAACATTATCTAAAACAAACAAGCGATCGGACAGTTAGTGACACCGGTAGCCCAACAACTATGATGTTCTACCACGTGGTTGGCTCCCCACGGACGAAAGACACATAAATCAAGGAAAATTTACGATAAGGCAAGGCTTTAAATATTCAGAAAGGTGAAAGCTTATGCAGGCACAGCTGAAGGCAAACAGACATTCATACAGAAGCGAGTGCTCACTTCTTATCGACACCTTTGTGTGGCGCTCTTCCGGCGGATCCAAGTCTGCTACAGAAATTTGCTAAAAGAAAAATCTGCCAAAGTTTTGCATTCCTCGCTGCGACAAGGCAAAGCAATCTTCCAGATCTGAAAAGCGAGACCAAAGGCTAACAGGTCTCCCCTCGCCAAGTAACAACGCGCCACGCGGTCAGTCTAACTCACCCTTCTTCGACTGGAGCACGGCTGTGGACGCTTCCCGTACCGGCGGCAGACTGCCTTCCGCTCCTCCAGCCTCTTCCACGCTCCGCATGGCCCGGAAAACCCAAAGATGCCATTTCCGCCACCAACCTAACGCAAGTGGATTTCTCACAAGTAGCGAAAACCTCTTTGCCTACTTGACCACTACGAGAGTTGGCTATTCTGTACAACTGCTGCTGAATCTGTACGTCTATCGCAGACTTTCTGCAGCAGACTACGCCACCGTCTAGCAACGTGACACACAACCACATTCATTCAATCACACTACTATGAGAGTAAAGAGAATAGAGAAACGAGGAAAAGAAAGAGAAATGGTAATGAAAATGGGCTACCGGACTAATGAAAGGTGGCTATAGGACCCTTTCATGGTGTCTGTTCCTTTGGACATGTTGATTAACGCAGCTGTTTAGAAAGCACGAGATCCCGGGTTCGAATTCCAGTTAGGCACACATTTTCACTCGCCGCCGCTGATTCCGCGTGAAGTCCCGATGCAGCTGACATCAATGGTCCATTTCCTTTCTCCCCACGTTTCTTTCAGATTACATAGACAGTTAAGTATTTCTCACTGCCTCAGTATGTGTCCTACGACCCTATCATTTCGCTTAGTTACGCGCTTCTCGTTAGAATTCTATCTTTCTCTAACTACTCAACCTGCCCATTTAATTTCAGCATTCTTCTGCAACGCCATATTTCAGAATCTTCTATTCTCGTCGTCTTTGTACTGACTATCGTCCGTATTTCACTTCCATATAATGCTAAGCTTCAGAAATGACATCTGAAACGCTCGCTAAACCCGCTGGGCAGAACAAGTAATAGGACTGTGGAAAGGGCCAAGAGCTTAGCTCAGTTTCTACTTCTATTTGTCATTTATTTTAATTTAATAACCTTTACTACCAAAGTGGCACATAGCCGAATCTTTACCGAATGCAATTCTATCACAGCTGAAGGCCTCCAACAAGATATCTTAACAAGTTAAGAACCCAATTAACATAGAAATAAAATAATTCAAAAAACAACATACGCAAAGTGCAATACAAATGGCTGAGGGCCACAATGAAATTCCAAAATTTTAGATTGTATTACATAGACCTTTAAAGACAGAAGCCCAACAAAAATCTTAAAAAAATCAAAATTCAATTAAGATAGCAATAAAATAATTTAAAACCCAAAAAAGCAACATATGCAAGGTGCAACACAAATGGCTGAGGGCCACAATTAAATTTCAAAACATCAGAATGTGTTATCATAGACCTTTAAAGGCAGAAGGCCAGCATGTTTAACAACAAGAAATCTAAAAAGTCAACAAGATAAAAATCCAATTAAGATAGCAATAAAATAATTTAAAGAAGCAACATACGCAAGGTGCAATACCAATGGCTAAGGGTCACAGTTAAACTTCAAAACTTTAAAAAATATTACCATAATCTTTAAAGGCAGAAGGCCGCAGTGTTTAAGCTTGAAAGATAAATTTAGAAATTAATTTTGCTAAATTTTAAGAAAACAAAACAAATAACCACAAGCCTAAAATTTAAAATAACTGACAACAGATAATTAAACACCGGTGGCACTCAGAAGCCTCAAGGGAGGTTGGTCTGCCCTCGTTCACTTAGGTGAGACAGGTGGTGAGCCCAACTATACTTGATCCCTCGGAACCCAACCACGGGACAACCACGGACCAACCGACACAACGACTTTTTTCCAATCAATCAGTACATGAGAGCTCAAACCGGCAATGTTACAAACGTGATAATCCACAATGGCGTATGTATTAGCTGTCGAAATTACACACCATGTTGGACAGCGACAACAGGTGAGGAAATAACGCTACCTGAAATTACGTTAGTGGCCAGGGCAGGTAACCAGAACACTAACGGCCAATAGGCAGAAAATTCCGCTGGTACACTTGAATTTGAAACACGGTAATAATTAACTTTGCTCAAAAGAACACTGCCTGAATTTATGCCAGTGCCCAGGGCAGGTAACCGGAACACTAACGGCCACAAGACAGAAAATTTCACTGGTGCTCTCAAATCGTAGTCGACCAAACCGGAGCACTAACGGCCACTAAGCAGAAAATTCCGCTGGTACACTTGAATTTGAAACATGATAATAATTAACTTCGCTCAAAAGAACACTGCCTGAATTAACGTCAGTGCCCAGGGCAGGTAACCAGAACAGTAACTACCACAAGACAGAAAATTCCACTGGTGCACTCTAATAGTTAATTGCACCGCATGGCGGCTAAATCTCAGCAGTAGAATCACTCGGTGTTGCTCACCGGAAAACCTCCCCAACAGCAAACCACAGAAGCGAACCACCACAACATGAATAGACGTGGCTTGGGTAGTTTAAACCACTACTCTACGCTGACGTCTTGGGTCGGTGAACCACGAAGCTTGTAGCGATCGGACAGCTCCACACACGCTCCGACACTGCACAACCAACTGCACCGCGCGAAGATAACTTCCCTCTTCCACAACAACCGACCAACTGACACCAGATCCCCAGATATGCACCAAACCAAAGATGGTACATGGCGAAAATATCAACACACACCACTGTTGCCACACGTAGAAGGAAGAAGAACCACGACATAACTGCGACAAGGGCGGGAAACCAAACACGGATAGACAGCGAAGTTCATGAAAACGTATAGTTATGAGAGAGCACGGCTCAACATCCTAACATTTAATTTTTTTGTTGTTGTTAACAAATTTCTTTTTTCCAGAAACTTTTTCTTGTTTTTCTTATATTACTGCCTACAAAGCAAAACTCCTCTAATACTATCAATGTCCCATTACCTAATATGATTCCTTCAGTACCTAATGATTTAATTCGACTACACTCGTTTGTCAATATCTTACTTATGTTAATGTTTCTTATAACATCTTTTCAAAACACTAGTCATTCTTTTCAACCAACCTTCACAGTCCATTGACATCTCTGACGGAATTACGTCACCAGCAAACCTCAAAGTTCTTATTTCTTCTCCTTATCTTTTAATTAGTTTTCCAAAATTATCGTTCGTTTTCCCTTAAGGCATGCTTCATGTTCACATTCTAAAACAATGGGGACGGGTTACAACCCTATTTCGCTCCACTATCAGCCACTGTCTCTCTTTCATATCCTTGGGTCATGAAACGTAGAAAGTAACATGTCTAAAGAATTTAATGAAATCCTTGCAGTCTACACTGAGAGAAAAAGATCCCAACACCAAAAATTAATGTCGAGTAATGAAATTTCGGGAATACGTTTGTCTTAGTAACATTGCAAAATCACACGTTAGTTTGCAGCACGAGATAAGCCATCCACAAATGTAAAACGCTGTTACATTAATAACCGGTGTAATCGCCAGAATGCTGAATGCAATCATACAAACGTGCATACGCTGTGTCGTACAGGTGCCGTATGTCGGTTTGTAATTTGGAGCTGCATGCCTGTTGCACTTGGTCTATCAATACAGTGACGGTTAATGCTGGTTGCTGATGACGCTGAAGCTGTCGTCCAATGATGTCCCTCATGAGCTCGACTGGAGACAGATCTGGTGATCGAGTAGGTCAGGCGACGTATTGAACATTCTGTAAAGCACGTTGGGCTACAACACGGGATGTGTGGGCAAGTTTGAAAACACCCCTGGAATGCTGTTCATGGATGGCTGCATAACAGGTCGAATCGCCTGACTTATGTACAAATTTTCTGTCAGGGTACGCGGGATAACCGTGAGTGCTCCTGCGGTCATACGAAATCGTTCCCCAGGCCAGAACTCCAGGTGTAGCTCCAGTGCGTCTAGCACTGAGACAAGGTAGTTACTGGGCTCCTACTAACCAGCACACGGTTATCAGTGGCACAGAGGCAGAGCAGGAAACACAACAGATCTCCACCCTGCCCTCCAATGAGCTCTCGCTTGAAACAACTGAAGCCGCAAATGGCAGTTGTTTGGGGCCAGTGGAGTGCGCGCTAGACGGGGTCTTGCTCGGAGATGTCCTTGAAATAACCGATTTGTAGCGGTTCGTTGTGTCACTGTGGTGCCAACTACCACTCATATTGGTGAGGCAGATGCAGTACGATGCGCCAGAGTCGTACGCCGAACACGCGACTGTTCAGAGCCTGGTCTTCTTCCGACCGTACATTCTCGCCAGTAATCACGTAGAGTTGCTACATTCCTGCCAAGTCTTTCTGCAGTATCGGTGCACGGACGTCCAGCCCAATTGCACGACATCGTTCATAATCACTGATGTGTTGATAACAGCGTCTAGGTCACCTTAAAGGCATTTTTGAGTATCGTGAACTCTCCACGTCCAATCTGAAAGGTAATGCTCACAACCGTTACAGCACATATTTAAAACAAACCTGATTTGTATCCTTATAGTGGTGGTACTAGTGCATAAGAATGCTACTAGTGCGAAATTTGAATAGACGTCTTTCAGATGGAGAAATACGCCAACCAGCTTTTGTTTATGCCGCACAACTTCTTGGTGTTGTGATTTTTTTTTCATTCAGTGGATATGCCAAGCGTTTCATAAAATATGTAACAGCTGTTAGCAATCGCCCTCACAAAATGTTCATTCCAAAGGAGACAACAAGATTTAATGGCAGAATTTGAAAGTACATGCCATGCGAGGGTTTGCCAGCCATTTGGGAGAGAGAGTCGCTGTTTGTAGGCTGTGTGGCAGGGTGTAATGCACGATGGGTAGTCGCACACTGGTTGGCAACAAAAAGAACCTTTGCTCCCCCCGTGGGATGGGGTGAGGTGTGTACTGTTGTTGGAAGAGTCACGATTTTGCCTGTTTTTCAAATTCTGGAGGCCATGGAGTAATGGAATGGACCCTTGGCCCAATATGGAATTTGAAGTGAGATCTGTTGTGGGTGAACTTGAGGCCAGATACCTCTTTGTGATGTTTTCGCGTGTTTTCTTATACCATAACTTGGGGCTATTTATTCACATTACACTGAACACGAGCCGCGGGGTGTTTATTTCAGCATTCTCGGTGACCAACTGTTGCCCTTTCTCCTACATTTTGGTGATAAGTACGCCGTGGATAGTGTCATCTGCCGATATGACAACAATCACGTTCACAGTGCAGAACATCAGGCACACCATCACACATCCACCGTCATACTAAACCACCCGAGCTTAATCCCGCGAACATGTGTGGGACCACCTGTTACAGGGGTCATCAACGTATTCGCAATATGACAGCTTTGCGGTCTTATCGTCAACGAGTGAATTCAAGTTGATGCAGCTTACCTGATACCGCACAAGATCGCAAACAGAGGAAAAGTCGAGTACGAATTAGTAAAGAGTCAATGAGATAACGGATCCAGGATTCTCTAGTAATGAAAAACAGTCCGGTTTATCCATAATTGCCCTATCAACCTTATTTGGAGTTCCTTCAAAATTCAGTCTCGATTTAAACCGTTAGCAAAATGTCCAACAGAAAAGAAACTTCATGATAATGAGATAGAACTTTACAAATCTCAGCTATATAGGGCACTGCATTAGACGCAATGGCGGCATGTTAAAATTTGTGCCATACTAGTACTCGAACCCAAATGCTCCGCTTCTCTTCAACGCCTGCCTTAAAACCTCAGGCCATCCGAGCACGCCTTCCATCCAGCTCAAAATCCCACATACCGCAAACTACAGACGCAATGTCCTCCGTCCGTTATCCCCAATTTGCTCTCAGCTATTCAGCCGAGTCCTGCATGGGTTCGGGCCAGTGAGTGCATCTGCAAAGACGATATCATTTCGCTGTCATGGTGCTCATCCTGTTGTGCTCTTCAGTCCTGAGATTGATTTGATGCAGCTCGCCATGCTACTCTATCCTGTGCAAGCTTCTTCATCTCCCAGTACCTATTGCAACATACTTCCTTCTGAATCTGCTTAGTGTATTCATCTCTTGGTCTCCCTCTACGATTTTTACCCTCCACGCTGCCCTCCAATACTAAATTGGTGATCCCTTGATGCTTCAGAACATATCCTACCAACCGATCCCTTCTTCTAGTCAGGTTGTGCCACAAACTTCTCTTCTCCCCAATCCTATTCAATACCTCCTCATTAGTTACGTGATCTACCCATCTAATCTTCAGCATTCTTCTGTAGCACCACATTTCGAAAGCTTCTATTCTCTTCTTGTCCAAACTATTTATTGTCCATGTTTCACTTCCATACATGGCTACACTCCATACAAATACTTTCAGAAACGACTTCCTGACACTTATATCTATACTCGATATTAACAAATTTCTCTTCTTCAGAAATGCTTTCCTTGCCAGTGCCAGTCTACATTTTATAGCCTCTCTACTTCGACCATCATCAGTTATTTTGCTCCCCAAATAGCGAAACTCCTTACTACTTTAAGTGTCTCTTTTTCTTATCTATTTCCCTCAGCATCACCCGACTTAACTCGATTACATTCCATTATCCTCATTTTGCTTTTGCTGATGTTCATCTTATATCCTCCTTTCAAGACACTATCCATTCCGTTCAACTGCTCTTCCAAGTCATTTGCTGTCTCTGACAGAATTACAATGTCATCGGCAAACCTCAAAGTTTTTATTTCTTCTCCATGGATATTAATACCTACTCCGAATTTTTATTTTGTTTCCTTCACTACTCGCTCAATATACAGTTTGAATAACATCGGGGAGAGGCTACAACCCTGTCTCACTCCCTTCCCAACTGCTGCTTTCCTTTCATGCCTCTCGACTCTTATAACTGCCATCTAGTTTCTGTACAAATTGTAAATACCTTTCGCTCCCTGTATTTTACCCCTGCCGCCTTCAGAATTTGAAAGAGAGTATTCCAGTCAACGTTGTCAAAAACTTTCTCTAAGTCTACAAATGCTAGAAACGTAGGTTTGCCTTTCCTTAATCTAGTTTCTAACATAAGTCGTAGGGTCAGTATTGCCTCACGTGTTCCAATATTTCTATGGAATCCAAACTGATCTTCCCCGAGGTCGGCTTCTACTAGTTTTTCCATTCGTCTCTAAAGAATTCGCGTTAGTATTTTGCAGCTGTGACTTATTAAACTGATAGTTCGGTAATTTTCACATCTGTCAACACCTGCTTTCTTTGGGATTGGAATTATTATATTCTTCTTGACGTCTGAGGGTATTCCGACTGTCCCATACATCTTGCTCACCAGATTGTAGAGTTTTGTCAGGACTGGCTCTCCCAAGGCTGTCAGTAGTTCTAATGGAATGTTGTCTACTCCCGGGGCCTTGGTTCGACTCAGGTCTTTCAGTGCTCTGTCAAACTCTTCACGCAGTATCATATCTCCCATTTCATCTCCATCTACATCCTCTTCCATTTCCATAATTTGTCCTCAAGTACATCGCCCTTGTATAGACCCTCTATATACTCCTTCCACCATTCCGCTCTCCCTTCTTTGCGTAGACCTGGGTTTCCATCTGAGCTCTTAATATTCATACAAGTGGTTCTCTTTTCTCCAAAGGTCTCTTTAATTTTCCTGTAGGCAGTATCTATCTTACCCCTCATGAGATAAGCCTCTAAATCCTTACATTTGTCCTCTAGCCATCCCTGATTAGCCATTTTGCACTTCCTGTCGATATCATTTTTGGGACGTTTGTATTCTTTTTTGCCTGCTTCATTTACTGCATTTTTATATTTTCTCCTTTCATCAATTAAATTCAGTATTTCTTCTGTTACCCAAGGATTTCTACTAGCCCTCGTCTTTTTACCTACTTGATCCTCTGCTGCCTTCGCTACGTCATCCCTCAAGGCTACCCATTCTTCTTCTACTGTATTTCTTTTCCCCATTCCTGTCAATTATTCTCTTATGCTCTCCCTGAAACTCTGTACAACCTCTGGTTCTTTCAGTTTATCCAGGCCCCATCTCCTTAAATTCCCACCTATTTGCAGTTTCTTCGGTTTTAATCTACAGTTCATAACCAATAGATTGTGGTCAGAGTCCACATGTGCCCCTGGAAATGTCTTACAATTTAAAACCTGGTTCCTAAATCTCTGTCTTACCATTATATAATCTATCTGAAACCTGTCAGTATCTCCAGGCTTCTTCCATGTATACAGCCTTCTTTTATGATTGTTGAACCAAGTGTTGGCTATGATTAAGTTGTGCTCTGTGCTGAATGCTACCAGGCGGCTTCCTCTTTCATTTCTTAGCCCCAATCCATATTCACCTACAACGTTTCCTTCACTCCCTTTCCCTACTACCGAATTCCAGTCACCCATGATTGTTAAATTTTCGTCTCCCTTCACTATCTGAATAATTTCTTTGATTTCATCACACATTTCTTCAGTTTCTTCGTCATCTGCAGAACTAGTTGGCATATAAACTTGTACTACTGTAGCAGGCTTGGGCTTTGTGTCTATCTTGGCAACAATAATGCGTTCACTATGCTGTTTGTAGTAGCTTACCCGCTCTCCTATTTTTTTATTCGTTATTAAATCTACTTCTGCATTATCTCTATTTCATTTTGTATTTATAATCCTGTATTCGCCTGACCAAAAGTCTTGTTCCTCCTGCCACCGAACTTCACTAATTCCCACTATATCTAACTTTAACCTATCCATTTCCCTTTTTAAAATTTTCTAACCTACCTGCCCGATTAAGGGATCTGACATTCCACGCTCCGATCCGTAGAACGCCAGTTTTCTTTCTCCTGATAACGACGTTCTCTTGAGTAGTCCCCGCCCGGAGATCCGAATGGGGGACTATTTTACCTCCGGAATATTTTACCCAAGAGGACGCCATCATCATTTAACCATACAGTAAAGCTGCATGCCCTGGGGAAAAATTACTGCTGTAGTTTACCCTTGCTTTCAGCCGTTCACAGTACCAGCACAGCAAGGCCGTTTTGGTTAGCGTTACCAGGCCAGATCAGTCAATCATCCAGACTGTTGCCCCTGCAACTACTGAAAAGGCTGCTGCCCCTCTTTAGGAACGACGCGTTTGCCTGGCCTCTCAACAGATACCCCTCCGTTGTGGTTGCACCTACGGTACGGCTATCTGTATCACTGAGGCACGCAAGCCTTCCCACCAGCGGCAAGGTCCATAGTCACGGGGGGCTCATATGTGCTCAGATGTGTATATTTATGTACATGCGGTGCCTTTTCTTTCGGACGGGTCCGAAAGAAAGGACACCATTTGTATGATTCAGCAGCCAGCGACATATGAAAATTTGTGCTGTACCGGAACTCGAACCCGGACGCTACGCCGCTCCAGAACTGCTTCCTTAACCGCCAAGGCCCTGAAAGCACGCTTTCCATGCAGCCCAAATTCTCACAGGCCGCACACTCCAGATGTAGTGTCCTCCGTCCATTATCCGCTATTTGCCCGCAACTGATATCTGTAAATTTCTATTTCATTCGACATATACCGCTGTTGAACCATACAAATGATGTCTGTTCTTTCACGCACATCCGAAACATGAGACACCACGTACATATATTCGTAATAATGAATCCTAACGTACTGAGGAACTAAAATCTAGAAACAGATTTCCGCTATCATTTTGAAAGGAGTTAAGAATTTACTGAAAACGGCGGTAACCGTTGAAAAGTATTCAAGTTTTAAACGATCGTTCTTCTTCCTCACCAAGGTGTAAGGATATAGTGAGAGCCTCCATTCTGACGCTTGGAACTGAGCCAGAACAGGAAACTTCTGTCGGTAAAAAAACGCGGTCAGCTCCTGTGATTCAGCAGGGAGGCTTTGACCCCCACCCCCTCTCGAAGTTCGTAACGGCTCTCAATAGTGTGACCCGCACCAAGCCACAAACAATACCACACTATGGAGAAAGAAAATTAGCGGCAGATAGGATTCTTAACGCTTCATTGTGTATAGGTGAGAAGATAAGATAAAGCTACTTCGAGACACAGCGAGTAGTTTGGTCTGACACCTAACTGATCTGACCCACGCAGTTACGACAGCAGACCACTCCTCAGGGACTAGTGTTGATTAATTATGTTACACAACGGAATTCAATAAAATTCCATCTGTTATGAGGCCCCGATCAGTGAAGCCTGTCTGGGTCTCACTGAACTTGGGATTCACTGACTATGAAAGTAAAATCACTGAGTAAAGTATGTCTATAACTATTCCACAACTGAAATATTAACTCTTGCAGGGATGAAAGATTCATTACCAAAAGCTAAATTCAAATAGTACATACGTGGCCACATTAATGATAGTAATTAATTGTTGGTAATCTTCTGAGATGGTCGGGGGTGACAATTTGGTTACAGCGGGTTTCTATCATTGTTAGTGGATCACGATTATATATGAGAGGTAAGCAGTGATAGCAAGCCGTTGGAATGACAGCAAAAGAAGACTAGCATCCTACTAGAGCAAAGCAACTGATAGAGAGTTCGCTGCTTGCCGCCAAGTTAGCAAGTCATTCTGTCTATCAATCCCTGTCATGCTGAAGCTGCCGTGTATTCTTACCGTAAGCAGCGGTGGTCGTCGGTGAAACATAGTGGCGTAATTGGAAGGAGTCCTCCATCTCTGCCAGTCGAAAGCGCGCTGCTCTGAGTCCATCCATCTTCGAATCTCCTGAAACCATGTTACTCCAGTTTAAAACTCCTCGTGTCCAAATCCGAATCTGCTGAAACGGTCTCTTCCATGCCTGGTGACAGTTTTTTGCGTGCTTACAAATCCCAGGCAGTCACTGGCCAACGGCAAAATTTTGTAACCTCTTTCATCCAACCTCCAGCGGCTCCGTAAGAAGTCCTCTCCCACTCTGAAAAGCGGGACTCAGGACCTACGTCACAGGCCATATACCAGTGATAGATTGTGTTCTTTCCACCTTCTGAGAAAACAAGAAAAGGAGAAAAAGTAATACTTTCTCAGCGTCAGCTTAGCAGGCCATTAGCCACGCAATGAAGTCACAGTTCACGGTGTTTTTGATATGCTTTCTAAAGATATTATCCGTGGCTGGAGCCTTTACTGCACTCAGAATAACTTTTTTTATGAATGCTTCGCTATCGGGCAAGTTTTACTCATCAACCTGACGGCCCGTTATATGACCCGCAGGTTAGACTGGGGCGAACAGTAGGGGTTGCACTTTTAATCCCGCGCCTGCGTTCTGCTGTATTGTCGTTGGACATGTTGATCTGCAGCACGGCACCGGGCTGGTTACTGCTTATGAGCCTGCGTAAGACTTCGTTCTTTTGCTTTCCTTTGGCTGCGGGCTCTCTGCCCAGCATGTGAAAGCACACCGCCTTCTTATGTCAAAAGGGAAAGTCCCCCTTGGCAGCCCCTTGCTCTCCCTTTTGCTCATTCGCCCCTTACGGCACAGCAACCGCCTCTAAGCAACATTATGTGTCATGCATGAAATCCCATCAGAATAGGAAAGCACAGAGTTATTACTGCCCCTCCAATCACTATCATATCCCTCCTGCAGTAGTTCGTGTAATTGTCGTTTACATATCAATCCATTTCATTTAGACTAAAATGGATGAGTTGTAGCTAGTCGCAATGGTCAGTCACTTCTCAGTTTGATAACTCTTAAGGTATTGGATTCCAGTGTTGTTTGCATATTTAAATGTGTTGTTCTGATGATTTTTATACATAAATGTCTGTTTCTGTTTGTTTCATGATTTGAAGAAGGGTGTAGATATGTGCTGACAACAGAGGCTTCCTCGCTGCTTCCAGAGATAATACGCTGCCCAATACCACACACTAACCAACGACCAACGCAAAGAAGAAAATTCTATCGACGACTGTTGCCGATTTCTGGCTTCATTTGAGGTAGTTAGGAAAAATATTGTCTTACACTGAAGAGCCAAAGAAATTGGCATAGGCATGCGTATTCAAATACAGAGGTATGTAAACAGGCAGAATACAGCGCTGAGGTCAGCAACGCCTATATACGACAAGAAGCGCAGTTGTTACATCGGTTACTGCTGCTACAATGGCAGGTTATCAAAATTTAAGTGAGTTTGAACAAGGTGTTATAGTTGGCGCACGAGCGATGGGACACAGCATCTCCGAGATAGCGATGAACTGGGGATTTACTCGTACGACCATTTCACGAGCGAACCGTGAATGTCAGGAATCCGACAAAACATCAAATCTCCGACATCGCTGCGGCCGGAAAAGGATCCTGCAAGAACGGGACCAACGGCTACTGAAGAGAATCGTTCAACGTGACAGAAGTGCAACCTTTCTGCAAATTGCTTCAGATTTCAATACTGGGCCATCAACAAGTGTCAGCGTGCGAACCGTTCAACGAAACATCATCGATCTGGACTTTCGTAGCCGAAAGTCCACTTGTGTACCCTTGATGACAGCACGACACAAAGCTTTACGTCTCGCTTGGGCCCATCAACACCGCCATTGGACTGTTGATAACTGGATACATGTTGCCTGGTCTGACGACTCTCATTTCAAATTGTGATGGACGTGTCCGAGTATGGAGACAACCTCATAAATCCATGGAACCTGCACGTCAGCAGGGGACTATTCAAGCTGGTGGAGGCTCTGTAATGGTGTGGGGCGTGTACAGTTGGAGTGATATGGGACCCCTGATACGTCTAGATACGACTATGACAAGTGACACGTACGTAAGCATCCTGTCTGATCACCTGCATCCATTCATGTCCATTGTGCAGTCCGACAGACTTGGGCAATTCCAGTTGGACAATGCGACACCCCACACGTCCAGAATTGCTATAGAGTGGCTCCATTCTCCTGAAATTTAACACTTCCGCCGGCCACCAAACTCCCCAGACATGAACATTATTGAGCATATCTGGGCCGGCCGCGGTGGTCTAGCGGTTCTAGGCGCTCAGTCCGGAACCGCGCGACTACTACGGTCGCAGGTTCGAATCCTGCCTCGGGCATGGATGTATGTGATGTCCTTAGGTTTTTTAGGTTTAAGTAGTTCTAAGTTCTAGGGGACTGATGACCACAGATGTTAAGTCCCATAGTGCTCAGCGCCATTTTTTGAGCATATCTGGGATGTCTTGCAGCGTGCTGTTCGGAAGGAATCTCTACCCCATTGTACGCTTACGAATTTATGGACAGCCCTGCAGGATTTATGGTGTCAGTTCCCTCCAGTACTACTTCAAACATTAGTCGGGTCCATACCACGTCGTGTTCCGGCACTTCTGCGTGCTCTCGGGGGCCCTACACGATATTAGGCAGGAGTAACAGTTTCTTTGGCTCTTAAGTGTAGAAAAATAAGTGAATATCGTTGTGCTAATTGACAAACATATAATGAGATTGTGTGTCGGTATGCTGGCAGAGAGCGATTCTAGGCGCTTCAGTCCGGAACCGCGCTGCTGCTACGGTCGCAGGTTCGAATCCTGCATCGGGCATGGATGTGTGTGATGTCCTTAGGTTAGTTAGGTTTAAGTATTTCTACGTCTATGGGACTGATGACATCAGATGTTAAGTCCCATAGCGCTTAGAGCCATTTGAACCATTTTTATACTGGCAGACGTCCCACTGTGAAGATCTGTTGTGTGATTACTATGTCGCAATAAATACCACAAAAAGTGAAAATTACTTTGTTCGACTTCTCATTTAAGAAGCATCGTTTTCCTGTTTTAACTAATGCCTGCAGTGGATATCTGATGATAGTTAGAGATGGTGATTTACGAAAATCTGACAGTTTCTCCACAGATAATTTACGGCGCTGAGATAGGATTTACCATTGAAAGTTTTCTCTGAAGTTAACACTTTCATATGGAGAGCTGAAGTGTTTTTGGTCAGGATGGAATCTCTCGAAGTTCGAATCTGCTAAATTCTTATCAGAAAACTTCAAAAATTTAGTTGTGATTTACATCCTGGGTAACAAAATTCCTAACAAGACCAAGAAAGATAAAATCAAATATTTAGTTGAGTCAGACGCTGATTAACTGGTAATCGAGCATCTGATATACTTATACATCGGAACCAGGGTTTGTAACGCCACAATATCCTTCCCATTGAGTTCGAGCTTCCGCAGCTGCATCCTCTTCACTGTCAGGGACAAATCTTACTACAGGCATTTACCGTCTTGCCGTTAGTAGCAGTTTAGCTGTTCATCACCTTGAACAGAACACAGCAATGTCACTAGTGTTTGCTAGCAGTTCCGTTCGCTCGGTGGCCGCCAACCTACAATGCAAGCCATGTAGTAAGATCCACTTCTGTCACCTTGATCTGAACTCTTGGTTCAGTACACTCTTTCCAGCTTGAACATTGTTCTATGTATCCTGCAATGGATTCCATACACGTGTTGGGTGTCGTTTATCATAGCATAACGTCCATGACTATATGTTACTTAATTTCTATTTCATCGGTATTTTTATTACTCCTTGCTTCTCTCTTCTTACAGTCATGATATCCACCCACCATTCCCAGTATCCAAACACAACGTGGACCCCTGCAAGTAGGAATGTTGTCGCCGCCTTAAACAGAAAATGGACAGAAACTCAATTGTAAATAAATACGAAATTGGAATAAAAGACTTTACCTGCCAGTGGGAACTGATTTATATCAATGGGGCAAATTGCAAATTTGTGCTGGACTGGGATACGGTCTCATTACTAGGTAGCTGCACTGGCCACTACGCCGTCTGGACAGTGTCACCAAAACTGCATCGACTGTATGCTTCTCGTCAGACACACATTCTCATCTTACACACTACTGATGTATTGCCCCAGCTCATTAGCGCCATTACTCACAGCATCTCGTCGATTTTCGTAAGGGTTCGACCATGGTGCAAATCTGCGCTGAAAGAATCATTGGCCTCCATTACAAATATGTGGTATCTGTTCTTTCGGACATGTCCCAGAGAACAGACATCACATATATAGCCTACATAATTTAAAATTAGGGATGCCTCCTAACTTTTATCGCGCCAACAAACTACCGCAAGCTCCTTGTATTTTCACCGCCTGAGATTGCAAGAACTGTGGAAGACAGGGGGGCGGAATAGTCACAGGATGACTAATTTCTTGTTCCATGTGCTTGTTTTAAGATTGTTACTGTTTATGGTGACTAAACGAACGTAAGTTCAGTTATCAGTCAATCAGATCAGGACTCAACTAAATATTTGATTTAATCTTTCTTGGCCATCTTAGGACTTTTGTTACCCAGAGTGTAAACCACAACAAAATTTTTTAATTTTATAATAAGCAGTTAGCAGATTCGAACGTCGAGGAGCTGTATCCTGAGCAAAAGCACTTTCAGCTGTCCATATGAAAGTGTTAACTTCAGCGAAAATTGTCAGTGATAAATTCTACCTCTCGAATGGTCAGCACCATAAATTATCTTTGGCAGAACTGATAGAGTTTCGGAAATCACAGTCACAAACTATCACAAGATATCCACAGCAAGCGTCAATTAAAAGAGGAAAACGATTTTCGAAAAAGTTTTGCAAAATAAATAATTACTGTATGCTTCTTAAATGAGAAGTCGAAGAAAGTAATTCTTACTTCTTGCGGTCTTTATTTCGACATAGTAATACAAAACAGATCTTGACAGTAGAACTTCCGTCACTATACTGATACACAATTCCACCTATTTATTGGAAATACTTAGATTTAGTTTCGTTGAGGGTCAACTAGCAACCTCTTCACTAATCGTCGGTCCACTACACGTCTTATTGCATATTGCTACAGTTTTCTGGTGTGTTGCATATTTGTACTTATATATACGACAGCAGCTTCTACAAACAGCATCACAGTGCTTCCAACTTATCCACTTGAACGTCTATTTATATCGTGGACAGTAATAGTCACATAAGACTCCCTTAGGTTAGTCCCAAAGTTACCTTTACATCTGAACAGTTCAGCCTTGAATCCAGATCCTCGGTAAGCTCACGTTTCAATAAGCCCCTTCATATTCTAATGGCATGCTTTTCTTATAAATTACAGAGTCTAAGTTCAAATTTTTGTATAGTCCGACTCGAGTGAGCCACCACTATTAGCGTGTAAAATAATAATCCCCTACATATATTCATTTCACAGCATAAAAGTCGTGCCTTGACCTCTGGAATATGTATCTGGCTAGAGCAATGTTCCACTGCTCTCAGAATTGCTAAACTCCAAAGAATACTAAACGATAAAACAAAAAATAACTATACAGTTCCATGCAAAACTTAATTACAAAACTAGACATGCTGCAATTACTTATATGTATAGAAATGAATGCATGTATGTTCCACATCTCCACCTAAACCACTGGACCATTTCATCCAAGATTGGTGAACATGCTGCTTACTGTCTGGGGGTATGAAACAACTATCTCCAATGGGTGGGGCGAGGGGCGGGGGGAAGGGGCGTTAAAAGGAGTGGTAAACCCTAACATCTATGCTGACCTGCATGATAAGCATGTTTTGTGGGTTGTATTGATATGCATTCGAGGAGCTATATGTACGAATGGGCATGGCTGAGCAGAGAGTGGGAGAGAAGGAGTGGATAGTGAGTGTGAAGGGACTGAGGTGGATAGACAAAAGGTGGAGGAGGTTATGGACAGAGAGAGGAGGGAGGAATTGGACAGAGAAACGGCGGAGATGGAGATGGCTAGAGGAAAGTGGAGATGGGCAGAGAGGGCAGAGAAGATGAAAAGAGAGAGGTATTGGTGGAGATGGTTAAGAAGTGGAGGAGGACGAGGAGGAGGAGCAGGAGCAGGAGCAGGAGGAGGAGGAGAAGGAGAAGATAGAAGAGGCAGGAGGAGATGGTTAGAGAGAGGAAGAGGAGGAGGAAGAGTTGGATAGAGAGAGAGGAGGGGATACAGGGGTGATAGTAGTATAAAGACTGAGACATGAGGAAAGGAGGAGATGGAGATAAGGATGCACCAGGAGTAGAAAAGTAGATTTAGGGAGAGGAGGATAGGTGAGATATTTGATGAGAAGGAAATGGATAAAGATAGGGGGAGAGGAGAAGTACTGAGAGAGGGGGAGGAGGTAATACAGAAATGGTTGAGGAGAAGATGATCAAAGTGAAGGTAAAGAAAGCAGGTGAGAGATGGAGAGGACAGTGGGCAGATGCATAAAGAAGAGGAGGAAGTAAGGGATCGACAGAGATAGGGAGTAGTAGGAAATAAATAGAGAGAGGGGAGCAGAGGGAGTGGGGAGGGGGGGAATGGATAGAGAGGAAGACGATACAGAAGAAAATTACAGGCACTATGCCTCGTAATATCGACTCTCTTACTGTTTCCTGAAAACTAGAGAAAGATAGCTGCAATAGCTGGTGTACGCATATGTCTGTCACTCAAGAATGGATACAAAAAAAAAAAAAAATAACGAATACATTTACACCGAATTGTGGTCTCCATGATGTTTAGCTGTTGCTCCTCACCATCACTGCATATTCATCTGCCTTCCACATACTGCATTCCCCAAAACTACTGGCCATTAAAATTGCTACACCAAGATGAAGTGCAGATGATAAACGGGTATTCATTGGACAAATATATTGTACTGGAACTGACAAGTGATTACATTTTCATGCCATTTGGGTGCATAGATCCTGAGAAATCAGTACCCAGAACAACCACCTCTGGCCGTAATAACGGCCTTCATACGCCTGGGCATTGAGTCAAACAGAGCTTACATGGCGTGTACAGGTACAGCTGCCCATGCAGCTTCAACACGATAGCACAGTTCATCAAGAGTAGTGACTGGCGTATTTCAACGAGCCAGTTGCTCGGCCACCATTGACCAGACGTTTTCAATTGGTGAGAGATCTAGAGAATATGCTGGTCAGGGAAGCAGTCGAACATTTTCTGTATCCAGAAAGGCCCGTACAGGACGTGCAACATGTGGTCGTGCATTGGCGTGTACAGGTACAGCTGCCCATGCAGCTTCAACACGATACCACAGTTCATAAAGAGTAGTGACTGGCGTATTTCGACGAGCCAGTTGCTCGGCCACCATTGACCAGACGTTTTCAGTTGGTGAGAGATCTAGAGAATATGCTGGTCAGGGAAGCAGTCGAACATTTTCTGTACCCAGAAAGGCCCGTACAGGACGTGCAACATGTGGTCGTGCGTTCTCCTGCTGGAATCTAGTGTTTCTCAGGGATCGAATGAAGGCTAGAGCCACGGGTCGTAACGCATCTGAAATGTAACGCCTACTGTTCAAAGTGCCGTCAGTGCGAACGAGAGGTGACCGAGACGTGCAATCAATGGCGCCCCATACCATCACGAATGGTGATACGCCAGTATGGCGATGACGAATACATGCTTTCAATGTGAGTTCATCGCGATATCGTCAAACACGGATGCGACCATCATGATGATGTAAACAGAACCTGGATTCATCCGAAAAAATGACGTTTTGCCATTCGTGCACCCAGGTTCGTCGTTGAGTACACCATCACAGGCGCTCCTGCCTGTGATGCAGCGTCAAGGGTGACAGCAACCATGGTGTCCGAGCTGATAGTCCATACTGTTGTAAACGTCGTCTAACTGTTCATGCAGATAGTTTTTGTCTTGCAAACGTTCCAATCTGTTGACTCAGGGATCGAGACGTGGCTACACGATCCGTTACAGCCATGGGGATAATATGTCTGTCATCTCGACTGCTAGTAATACGAGGCCGTTGGGATCCAGCACGGCGTTCCGTATTACCCTCCTGAACCCACCGATTCCGTATTCTGCTAACAGTCATTGGATCTCGGCCAACGCTAGCAGCAATGCCGCGATACGACAAACCGCAATCGCGACGGGCTACAATCCGACCTTTATCAAAGTCGGGAAGGTGATGGTACGCATTTCTTCTCCTTACACGAGGCATCACAATAACGTTTCACCAGGCAACGCCGGTCAACCGCTGTTTGTGTATGAGAAATCCGTTGGAAACTTTCCTCATGTCAGCACGTTTTAGGTGTAGCCACCGGCGCCAACCTTGTGTGAGTGCTCTGAAAAGCTAATCATTTGCATATCACAGCATCTTCTTCCTGTCGGTTAAATTTTGCGTCTGTAGCACGTCATCTTCGTGGTGTAGCAATTTTAATGGTCAGTAATGTAGATGCCTGGTTGTAACCAGGAAATTCTTAGTTGACGACAGGTAACAAATTCTTCCAAAAACTATTAATAAAAAGGAGTTTTCCCCACTTTCTGCCGCTGCTCATGACTCAGAATTAATTTGCAGTTAACGTTATTCCTCACACGGATAATAAACGCGCGTTGTGTAGCACGCCGGCCAACTGAGTGTGGTATTTAGGATTTTTTCCGACTCTACTTTAGGCCAATGTCGAGTTGACCCCCAATCTGCGCTTCAAAAAATACGATGCATAAACATTTAAAATACGATAAGATACAGAAGAAAGTGACTCACAGATAGATGACATACAAGACTCACTCCCTCCCTCCTGCACCCCCCCCCCCCCCCCCCCGCCATAAAATTATCAAATTAACTGAGGATTAGAAAAACATATGTAACTGGACTGTTATAAAACAAACAGCACTTCCGTAGATGCTGCCGCACCAGGTTCGACCTACCATGACTTGCGTGCGCAGACACCGACCCTACAATCGGCAGTTGCAGTTAGTAATGATTCAAGTCACAGGCCCAATACGTTAATTTCGTTTGTCCGACGTTAATAATTTTATTTGGTTTATGACAGTCTTCCTGGTTTCACATTGTAAATCGGCTTGCAACATCAAGTTTCCGTTGAGTTTCATAGCTAAATACCTTTCACCACTTACATTACTGCCTGAGCTATTTTCATAGATTAGCTAGTCTCTAGTCTTGCGATAATAGTCACGTGCACCGTTTTCTGCGACACGCACCATAGTCTACATATCTTTCAAGAAGTCTGCTGCAGTTCCATGATCGAATCTACAGATCCGCTCATATGGCTTAATGCCCAGCGACATAGCTTGTGAGGCTTGGAGGTGAGCGAGACCTAAATCATTACCGCACGGATAATAAACGCGCGTTGTGTAGCACGCCGGCCAACTGAGTGTGGTATTTAGGATTTTTTCCGACTCTACTTTAGGCCAATGTCGAGTTGACCCCCAATCTGCGCTTCAAAAAATACGATGCATAAACATTTAAAATACGATAAGATACAGAAGAAAGTGACTCACAGATAGATGACATACAAGACTCACTCCCTCCCTCCTGCACCCCCCCCCCCCCCCCGCCATAAAATTATCAAATTAACTGAGGATTAGAAAAACATATGTAACTGGACTGTTATAAAACAAACAGCACTTCCGTAGATGCTGCCGCACCAGGTTCGACCTACCATGACTTGCGTGCGCAGACACCGACCCTACAATCGGCAGTTGCAGTTAGTAATGATTCAAGTCACAGGCCCAATACGTTAATTTCGTTTGTCCGATGTTAATAATTTTATTTGGTTTATGACAGTCTTCCTGGTTTCACATTGTAAATCGGCTTGCAACATCAAGTTTCCGTTGAGTTTCATAGCTAAATACCTTTCACCACTTACATTACTGCCTGAGCTATTTTCATAGATTAGCTAGTCTCTAGTCTTGCGATAATAGTCACGTGCACCGTTTTCTGCGACGCGCACCATAGTCTACATATCTTTCAAGAAGTCTGCTGCAGTTCCATGATCGAATCTACAGATCCGCTCATATGGCTTAATGCCCAGCGACATAGCTTGTGAGGCTTGGAGGTGAGCGAGACCTAAATCATTACCGCACGGATAATAAACGCGCGTTGTGTAGCACGCCGGCCAACTGAGTGTGGTATTTAGGATTTTTTCCGACTCTACTTTAGGCCAATGTCGAGTTGACCCCCAATCTGCGCTTCAAAAAATACGATGCATAAACATTTAAAATACGATAAGATACAGAAGAAAGTGACTCACAGATAGATGACATACAAGACTCACTCCCTCCCTCCTGCACCCCCCCCCCCCCCCGCCATAAAATTATCAAATTAACTGATGACTCCTACCACAAAGGTAAAATTACGGCTAGTTAAACGCTAGTAAACAGAGAGAGATTTTCTGTCGAATCTATGGCATTTGTGTAGCTCCAAAAGTAACAAATCGCCTCCGTATCCTAAAACTTCTAACCGATCTTGCTTCTTCTATCGTGTTATAGGTTCTAATCGGTCTGCAATCGGATTCTTAAGAATTATGATCGTTTATGAAGAAATAATGGACAGATTTTTAAGTTGTTTAATTATACTCTAATAACCAGGTCTCGCAGGCACAACGCAAACAAACTATAAAAGCTGATATTTTGCTCTTATAATCAGGTCTCGTAGGCACAACTGAGACACATTAAAAAAAGCTCGTATTTATATGCTGAAAGACAAGAATAATTTCTTCCTAGCTTCGTTGCGGGCTGGGAAGCAAACAGAGCAGAATTTGTTCCGATCACATTCACGTATCACATTCAACGAGTGAACAAATAGCATCATATTTCTGGTGCAGGTCAAAAAACTTTTTAAATCACATCCAAGCGCGCCATTAAAATTGTCCATTCTGCCTCCATCCGAATACTTGGAAGCTACAGGTAACAAAGTATTTGTGGAATTCACGGGCGTGTTTTTTATATTTATCTAAACTTCGAAACCGCCATGCGAAAATCTCGTCTCAAAAAACAATTATTAAAACCAGACGTAAATCAAATATGGTCGGACAGAATTGACTGTTAACAACATAATTACCGAAACATTTCCAGCAACTTCCCAGAATTCGCAAATACAGCAATGCAATAACCCTGATATTATAACAGTGGCTGAGGTTTAACTTAAACGCGAAGCAGAAAGCAGAGAAGTTTTCAACAACAGATGGAATGCCTGTTGGAAACGTGGCTTAAACTCGCTGCAGGAACAAGGGACTTTATAAATAAGTAATAAATTACGATTTAGCGCGATACGATATTAATCCTCCTGTTAATCCATATAGGGGACGGTTACTAGCAGCGGTGTACGTAAACTGCTATTCGTATGCGTCTATAGAACGCAGACACTGATCGGCTACATTTCAACTCAAGGGAGAGTCCAAAAGATTTTCTTCCTGTCAATTCTGGCACATATTTCAAGGATAGGTGATTGCGTTATTTAACCATTTAGGTGATAAAACGTTCTATCCAGTATAACTATGAAACACATATCAAGTTTGTTTGTGTGCCCATCCTCCGCAGCAAGCACATAAATACTTGGTCCATCATATTTCGGGCTTGCAGCTGGATCACGTTGACATCTTGGCACGATATTTCGGCTAACAAACATGCAGCCGGCTTGCAGCCAGATCACGTTGACATCTTGGCACGATATTTCGGCTAACAAACATGCAGCCATCTTCACGTGAGTACTCACCTGAAGATGGCTGCATGTTTGTTAGCCGAAATATCGTGCCAAGATGTCAACGTGATCCGGCTGCAAACCCGAAATATGATGGACCAATCAATACGCCGGGAAAACTTCAAGATACACATATAAATACTTGTTTTGCAAATAAAACAGCCTTTTCCTGCTGCTAGTTATTTTATTAATTCCATATGCGTTGCGCCTTCTCCTATTCTAAGGCCTCATCAGTGGGATCTATAATGATACAGTTTTGCTAGTTATAGATTGTCAAACAGTTCACTTCGTGATTTCTTGTAAAAATGTAATTACTTACGATTTGCTGATCTGCGTTTCCTCACATCTGGTCTGGAGGTCGCACTAGCACTTTTATCACAAAGATGTGATTATATGGCAGTGATAAAAGTGGTAGTGCGACCTCCAGACCAGATGTGAGGAAACGCAGATCAGCAAATCGTAAGTAATTACATTTTTACAAAAAATCGCGAAGTGAACTGTTTGACAATCTATAACTAACAAAGCTGTATCATTATAATTCCCACTGATGAGGCCTTAGAACAGGAGAAGGCGCAACGCATATGGAATTAATAAAATAACTAGCAGCAGGAAAAGGCTGTTTGATTTGCAAAACAAGTATAAATACATATCAGTATGTGCTCTTTGGGAATATTAATCCATGAAAGTTCTCAGTTTATTATGTATTTATAAGTCGACCACGAGTTGTTGTTGTTGTTGTTGTGGTCTTCAGTCCGAAGACTCCTTTGATGCGGGCCTCCATTCTACTCTATCCCGTGCTAGCATTTTCATCTCCTAATAACTACTGAAAATTGCATCCTCGTGAATCTACTCACTCTATTCATCTCTTGGTCTCCTTCCATGATTTTTATCCCCCCACCACACACACATACATACACATACACACACACTTCTCTCCCATACTAAATTATTGATCTCTAGATGTCTCAGAATGTGTCTTATCAAGCGATTCCTTCTTTTTTGTCAAGTTGTGCCACAAATTTCTTTTCTCCCCAATTCTGCTCAGTACCTCCTCATTGGATGCATTCTTCTGTAGCACCACATTTCAAAAGCTTCTATTCTCTTCTTGTCTAGATTGGTTGTCTTCCATATTTCACTTCCATACAAGCATTCACCCCAACAAATATCTTCAGAAAGGACTTCCTAACAGTTGAACATATCCAGAAGTTTCAGTTGAATCTATATTCGATGTTAACAAATTTATCTTCTCAGAAACGCATTTCTTGCCATTGCCAACCTACGCTATATATCCTCTCTACTTCAATCATCGTTAGCTATTTTTCTCCTTAAATTACAAAACTCATCTACTACTTTAAGCGCACCAAGCGATATGGGATGGTAAACACACTGTAAGACAAAAAAATGACGCACGACGAAGGGTTTATCGGAATGGGACGGAAATCGATATATGTGACGTACATGTGCACACAAACAAATCAGACAAACAAATGATTACAATTTCAGAAATGTTGGATGATTTATCGAAGAGAAAGAGCTTCAAAACTTGAGAAAGTCAATAACGCGTTGGTGCACCTCTTTACCTAATGCAAGCAGTTACTCGGCTTGGCATTGCTTAATAGAGTTGTTGGATGTGTTCCCAGTTGGGGAGAGATCCGGCACTTGGCTGGCCAAGGTGTGGTTTGGCAAGCACGAAGACAGGCAGCAGAAACTTTTCATAGCAGGACCTCTTTGGTCATCCACGGCACTCTTACAGCGCAGTGGTAGGTCAAAGATACTCTGAACCCCATTTTGTGGCCCTTCATGGTAATCCATCCCGGACCGGTTTTTCAGCAAGATAACGCTCGCCCGCACTCCGCGAGAGTTTCTACTGCTTCTCTCTGAGATAGCGAAGCCCTACCGTGGCCAGAAAGGTCGCCGACTTGCTCTCCAATTGGGAACGTTGGAAGCATTGTAGGTATGGTCCTCTAACCATTTCGCGAATTTGAAGATTCAACGCGATAATGCATCCGATAACCCTCAGTAACACATCCAGAAACTCCGTCAATCAATGTGAAGCAGAATATCTGCTTGCTTAACGGTCAGAGGTGGACAAACGCATTTTTGACTTGCTCATTTTGTTAAAGTCTTTCTCTTGAATAAACCATCCAGTGTTTGTGAAATTGTAATCATTTATTTGTCTGTACATGCACATTACGTTCGCATAATTCCTGCGTGGTGCGATCATTTTTTTTTCGTAGACTGTATTAATACCAGTGAATCAGGAACACAAAATTTTACATGATTGTTATATTGATAAGTTTTAAAAAATCTGCAGGAAATTATCAGGAAACCTTCCAGAGGCTCAAAATGGCTCTGAGCACTATGGGACTTAACATCTGCGATCATCAGTCCCCTAGAACTTAGAACTACTTAAACCTAACTAACCTAAGTACATCACATACATCCATGCCCGAGGCAGGATTCGAACCTGCGACCGTAGCGGTCTCGCGGTTCCAGACTGAAGCGCCTAGAACCGCTCGGCCACCCCGGCCGGCAGTTACAGAGTGCTGGGATTCACAACCACCTTTAGACCATGCATATAATCCTCATTTGCGACCACTTCAGTATCAGAGTCAGTTTATCGACTTCCATGAAATGCTTCTTCTGATACAGGCGAACAGTCCATCCTGATGCATCTGTGCTAAGGGTTTCATCCACCGGCCCACATGACACTGTGTTACCCTGACTACCATCGGTTACTGTATTAGTGTGTTTGAAAGTGTAGAAACAGTAGGCACAATATCTCCATCAGTCTCTCCTCCGGATTCTGAATCTCCTGCGTGCTCTTCTGTATACACTTCACAGCAGTTCATTACCCGATCATCCAGAACTTCATATGCCGTGGAACTATGCCACATCGATGGCGTCATTCTTGTAGAACTAAATGGAATATTCACGAATCACAGTACGATCCTTCTAACTATAAAAAATCAACCAAAATGAATAAATAATATGTCTGTTACATTCAAGTATGTGCATATATTGTTTTCGTCGTGTTGAATATATTCAGTAGTCAAGCTACGTGTAAATTGTCAACGGAAGTAACTTATAGTATCTCAGAGGCTAACATTTTAGAGATAATTTGTGAAATAATATGATCTTCAATGTTCGTTCTTCGATAGAAGAAACATTTTACTGCAATTAATCAGTATACTTCGATCTAACTAGGAACTGAATTCCGACTATCTATTTGCTTACATGTTCAGCCCTCCCCCCATGAGCCATGGACCTTGGCGTTGGTGGGGAGGCTTGCGTGCCTCAACGATACAGATAGCCGTACCGTAGGTGCAACCACAACTGAGGGGTATCTGTTGAGAGGCCAGACAAACGTGTGGTTCCTGAAGAGGGGCAGCAGCCTTTTCAGTAGTTGCAAGGGCAACAGTCCGGATGCTTGACTGATCTGGCTTTGTAACACTAATCAAAACGGCCTTGCTGTTGTGGTACTGCGAACGGCTGAAAGCAAGGGGAAACTACAGCCGTAATTTTTCCCGAGGGCATGCAGCTTCACTGTATGGTTAAATGATGATGGCGACCTCTTGGGTAAAATATTCCAGAGATAAAATAGTACCGCAATCGGATCTCCGGGCGGGGACTACTCAAGAGGATGTCGTTATCAGGAGAAAGAAAACTGGCACTCTACGGATTGGAGCGTGGAATGTCATATCCCTGAATCGAGCAGGTAGGTTAGAAAATTTAAAAAGGGAAATGGATAGCTTAAAGTTAGATATAGTGGGAATTAGTCAAGTTCAGTGGCAGGAGGAACAGGACTTCTGGTCAGGTGAATACAGGGTTATAAATACAAAATCAAATAGGGGTAATGCAGGAGTAGGTTTAATAATGAATAAAAAAAATATGAGTGCGGGTATGCTGCTACAAACAGCATAGTGAACGTATCATAGTGGCCAAGATAGACACGAAGCCCATGCCTACTACAGCAGTACAAGTTTATATGCCAACTAGTTCTGCAGATGACGAAGAAATTGAAGAAATGTATGATGAGATAAAAGAAATTATTCAGGTAGTGAAGGTAGACGAAAATTTAATAGTCATGGGTGACTGGAATTCGACAGTAGGAAAAGGGAGAGAAGGAAACATGGTAGGTGAATATGGATTGGTGCTAAGAAATGAAAGAGGAAGCCGTCTGGTAGAATTTTGCACAGAGCATATCTTAATCACAGCTAACACTTGGTTCAACAATCATAAAAGACGGTTGTATACACGGAAGCAGCCTGGAGATACTAAAAGGTGTCAGATAGATTCTATAATGGCAAGACAGAGATTTAGGAACCCGATTTTAAATTGTAGGACATTTCCAGGGGCAGATGTGGACTCTGACCACAATCTATTGGTTATGAACTGTAGATTAAAACTGAAGAAATTGCAAAAAGGTGGCAATTTAAGGAGATGGAACTTGGATAAACTGACTAAACCAGAGGTTGTACAGAGTTTCAGGGACAGCATAAGGGAACAATTGACAGGAATGGAGGAAAGAAATACAGTAGAAGACGAATGGGTAGCTCTGAGGGATGAAGTAGTGAAGGCAGCAGAGGATCAAGTAGGTAAAAAGACGAGGTCTAGTTGAAATCCTTGGGTAACAGAAGAAATATTGAATTTAATTGACGAAAGGAGAAAATATAAAAATGCAGTAAATGAAGCAGGTAAAAAGGAATACAAAAGTCTCAAAAATGAGATCGACAGGAAGTGCAAAATGGCTAAGCAGGCATGCCTAGAGGATAAATGTAAGGATGTAGAGGCTTATCTCACTAGGGGTAAGATAGATACTGCCTACAGGAAAATTAAAGAGACCTTTGGAGAAAAGAGAGCCACTTGTATGAATATCAAGAGCTCAGATGGAAACTCACTTCTAAGCAAAGAGGGGAAAGCAGAAAGGTGGAAGGAGTATATAGAGGGTCTATACAAGGGCGATTACTTGAGGACAATATTATGGAAATGGAAGAGGATGTAGATGAAGATGAAATGGGAGATACGATACTGCGTGAAGAGTTTGACAGAGTACTGAAAGACCTGAGTCGAAACAAGGCCCCGGGAGTAGACAACATTCCATTGGAACTACTGACGGCCTTTGGAGAGCCAGTCCCGACAAAACTCTACTATCTGGTGAGCAAGATGTATGAGGCAGGCGAAATACCCTCAGATTTCAAGAGGAATATAATAATTCCAATCCCAAAGAAAGCAGGTGTTGACAGATGTGAAAATTACCGAACTATCAGTTTAATATGTCACAGCTGGAAAATACTAACTCGAATTCTTTACACACGAATGTAAAAACTGGTAGAAGCCGGCCTCGGGGAAGGTCAGTTTGTATTCCGTAGAAATGTTGGAACACGTGAGGCAATGCTGACCTTACGACTTATCTTAGATTAAGGAAAGGCAAACCTACGTTTCCAGGATTTGAAGACTTGGAGAAAGCTTTTGGCAATGTTGACTGGAATACTCTCTTTCAAATTCTAAAGGTGGCAGGGGTAAAACACAGGGAGCGAAAGGCTATTTACAATTTGTACAGAAACCAGATGGCAGGGAAGCAGTGGTTGGGAAGGGAGTGATACAGGGTTGTAGCCTATCCCCCATGTTATTCAATCTGTATACTGTGCAAGCAGTAAAGGAAACAAAAGAAAAATTTGGAGTAGGTATTAAAGTCCAGGGATAATAAATAAAAACTTTGAGGTTCGCCGATGACATTGTAGTTCTGTCAGAGACAGCAAAGGACTTGGAAGAGCAGTTGAACGGAATATACAGCGTCTTGAAAGGAGGCTGTAAGATGAACATCAACAAAAGTAAAACGAGGATAATGGAATGTAGTCGAATTAAGTCGGGTGATGCTGAGGGAATTAGATTAGGAAATGAGTCACTTAAAGTAGTAAAGGAGGTGTGCTATTTGGGGAGCAAAATAACTGATGATGGTCGAAGTAGAGAGGATATAAAATGTAGACTGGCAATGGCAAGGAAAGTGTTTCTGAAGAAGAGAAATTTGTTAACATCGCGTATAGATTAAAGTGTCAGGAAGTCGTTTCTGAAAGTATTTGTATGGAGTGTAGCCATGTATGGAAGTGAAACATGGACAATAAATAGTTTGGACAAGAAGAGAATAGAAGATTTCGAAATGTGGTGCTACAGAAGAATGTTGTAGATTAGGTGGGTAGATCACGTAACTAATGAGGAGGTATTGAATAGGATTGGGGAGAAGAGAGGTTTGTGGCACAACTTGACTAGAAGAAGGGATCGGTTGGTAGGACATGTCCTGAGGCATCAAGGGATCACAAATTTAGCATTGGAGGGCAGCGTAGAGCGTAAAAATCGTAGAGGGAGAAAATGGTTCAAATGGCTCTGAGCACTATGGGACTCAACTGCTGTGGTCATAAGTCCCCTAGAACTTAGAACTACTGAAACCTAACTAACCTAAGGACAGCACACAACACCCAGCCATCATGAGGCAGAGAAAATCCCTGACCCCGCCGGGAATCGAACCCGGGCGTGGGAAGCGAGAACGCTACCGCACGACCACGAGATGCGGGCAACGTAGAGGGAGACCAAGAGATGAATACACTAAGCAGATTCAGAAGGATGTAGGTTGCAGTAGGTACTGGGAGATGAAGGAGCTTGCACAGGATAGATTAGCAAGGAGAGCTGCATCAAACCAGTCTCAGGACTGATGACCACAACAACAACATGTTCAGCACGAAAGAAAACTAGCTGTAAATATGACTGCAAGCGCCTCCTATATTGATTTTATATTTTTTGATATAGGAAATGTTATTGTGTGTTGAACTGAAGGCGTAATCAAGGAACATAGAATAAAAAAGGTATGCCAGATTGGCTTAGTGCGCTCTCATTGGTCAGCGACTTGTTACGTCACCCGGCAGCCAGACGGCAGCAGTCTCCGTTTGCAGAATATGAGAGATTGCAAAATAACTGTTTTAACGTCTCTTCTTTTCTCATATAACTTAAAAGTTTCGCGCTCACAGGGTTGAACACACTTCATGTTAATATTATATACAAGGTTTCCGAAAGAAATGCGTTAAATATTAGTAGCAATGATGATATATCGCCACGCAAAACTAGTGGCAGATGTTCGCATCCGCATTCATGCTCATGTTTTAGGCACCTGACTACGGTTATTTTTTTTTTGTAAATAATAAGATAGTAATCTTCGAACTTACCTTACAAAGCTGCTACGTCGAAGGTGCTGAAGGCGACGCTGACCAGAGCCGATTCTTCCTTACCGAATTCCGTTTCACTGCATCAATTTTGGCTCTTTTGTTTAAATGTCTAATCGGTATAAAAGTTCTTGTTCTGACATGTAACTGAACTATTTTGCTATTAAGTTCGGGAAATTTCGCACTTATATGATCTGTTAAGGTTGCCATCACTCTATTGCAATGATAAATATTTGATACAGTCAGTAGAGGGAGAAATGAGGCCCACTTTTGCAATAATAGTAATCCAGTCTTGCTTCAGACTTAATTCGGTGTCAACAACAAACTGCCCTGCTGTATTTCCCAAAGAACTGTCAACGTTTTTGCACTTGAATGCTATATATCCTGCTAGGTATTTTAAAGCATCATCATTCACGGAATCACTGAGCTCGAAATCTAAGAGCAAGTTTTTGTCATCTGTAGCGACGTCAAATGATTTATCAGTTACTCTTATACATAATTCACTCGAGAGAAAACGTGCAAAATCTTCCTCAGTTTCATCAGCTAGTGTTGGGTAGTTTTCAGAAGCAGAATTCTCATTTCTGTCCTCTGAAGTCGAAGCACCAGAAGACAAAAGTATTTCACTTGCACTTCCAGTCAATATCAATAAACGTATTCTGTTTTTCACCTCGAAAGGAGTGGGATTGTTGTAGAGACACCAAGGCCACGGATTCTGGATAAGAAATTTTCCAGACAATCTTGATTAAGTATGGCTGTCAATACATAAGTAGCTACGGAATTTTTCGTATCATTGTAAAGTCCAAAATGTGAATTTATTGATATAATGAATCCCTTCTGAAACGGGAGAAGACTGTTTCTTTTTCCTACTCACATATCAGAACACATTTCAAGAAATGTTTTTAGAGAGTTTTCCTGAATTCTGATATTAAACCCGTAACCACTTCTAAGGGAGCTTTCTCATCTTGAGGGCATCTCGAGTTCAGCACATCGAAAACATCGTTCACCAGCTCAATGAAGCTTCTTTCGCGATCTTTATGCAGAACATATCTCACAGCTTGGGCAGTGCGACGTGAAAATAGCTGTGCAGACCTTCGGACATTCTGACGATCACGTCCACTAACGTTAAGATGAACCTCCGATATGTGGTGATTGATCGAAAGATCGCCTTTCTGATGTCGAAGAAGATCTTCTATAACCATTTTAGTAATCACAGTACCATCAGGCAAAGTGATTCTGTCATCAAGAAAATGATTTCTTAATAACTTAAGCAAATGTGGAATATCAAAAAGCCGGCCGCGGTGGCCGTGCGGTTCTAGGTGCTGCAGTCCGGACTGCTACAGTCGCAGGCTCGAATCCTGCCTCGGGCATGGAGGTGTGTGATGTCCTTAGGTTAGTTAGTTTTAAGTAGTTCTAAGTTCTAGGAGACTGATGACCTAAGATGTTAAGTCCCATGGTGCTCAGAGCCCCATTTGAATATCAAAAATAACCCAGACTTTTCTGCTATGATCAATACGGTTTGATGTAGACACACCAAGTTGCTTCCACACATTCATATTTTTGGTCCCATGTCACACGTAACAGCTACGATACGGATTCGTGCTGTTCAAACTTCTTTTATGACATTCTGCAACAAATCACTAGACATTGCAACATCAAAGTCATAATACACTGGCTGCTTACATTTTGAAAACAAGCTGCGAACCATGACGACTTGGACATTGTTGTGTGGTCCGAGTACTACATCGTCGGACGAGTCGTTAAGTCACACGACCGTCAATGCTCATCTCGTCGAAGCTTAGGACACCAATCGCCTCTAATGATGTGAACTTTTCTGACCTACCTTTAATTAGCTCCAAAACTGGTTTCAAAATACCTGGTTGGCACTTTAACTGTTTCGTCCATGACTGGAGTGTTGACCTGCAGGGAAAAGGATAATTCTTCCTCCTCAGGTAGGCATATGCTTTAGAAGACAAAGCTCTCAATGTGAGAGCATTTGCAATGTCCTCTGAGCACCTCTTTACTTGCTTCCTCTTCTTTAACAGACAACGGATTTGTCCTGGTGTGAAACACTGAGAAAGTGTACTTATCACATCAGAGCATACACACTTGTGCTTCTTAGTGTGAGACACATTACGTTTTATAGATGTAGCTTGCTTTATAACTTCTTTCATGGACTTAATTCTCTGTTCCAGTCGAACATTTTTAATCTTCGAACTAACCAATTCTTTCTTCAGTGCTTGAATTTCCTGGTCTTTAAATGAAGTTAGCGTATCAGTAAAAACGTCTGTGTTGCTGGATTTGTCCAGCTTACTTTTCTTGGGAGATAAAGTTTTCAACGTTTAGAGAGCTCTTTTTTTTTTACTGTTCTAGTGTCACAGCAACGTACTCTCTCTGTTAGAACACTACCGGTAACATTCGCGGTGCTGGAACCTGGAACTTCGAATACATTTCCGTGCCAGTTTGGTATTTTTAGAGACGGAATAGCATTATCCTGTAGCACTTTCCGTATAAGTAGACCGAACAATTCATTCTGCAAGTCTCGTTTGTAATCGCTTTCAAAAAATGTTCAGAACCAACTCTTGCATTATTAACATTAATTTTGTCCTCTCGTTTACAAAGAGCAATGCACTTACGCTGCAGTTCAACATTTCTTGGAAAGCGATGATAAATTACGTCTTCAATCTTACGTCCACTATTACTACATTCAGCAATTGCACAATACGACGTATTTGTAGACATAATTCCAAGAACGAAGCTACAATTCCTTTCCAACTAAACACTCGGCAGGACAAGAATTACACACAAACTAGCGTGTAACACGAACTCACATGCATTGATCATGGCGGATAGGGGAGTGGGAGGTCGCATTTGCGCTCCCGTGGGCGTAATTTATATCAGAAGCGTATTACCATAGGTTACAAATTCTAGCAGAAAACAAATTACTTCTGAATACGAGTGCCCCAAAAGTGCTCAGTAACTATCGATTTATTACTATTACTTTCAATAACGACTGCGCGAAACGACGCTATCTCGTTCAGTATGCAACGGCAGACGCTCTCTCGAGCACCCCGACGACTTCTTGAGCCCTCGGCTGTGATAGGTTTCAGGCAATCAAAAGAACTATCGTGTGTGCATGCGCGGACGAGTGAAAGGCTGAGGCAACTTCGAATGCACAAGGATGGACTCATTGTGCCCGTCTTTTCCGTAGTGTAGCGGTTAACACGTCTGCTTCACACGTAGAAGGTCCTCGGTTCGATAGCGGGTGGGAACGGTATTTTCCAGACTATGTCGGATTCTACTCCAGTGAGTCACGTCATGTGTGGATCTGCTGCATGTACCTTCGTTATGCAAGTACCGCATTTATTGAATTTTTAAGTTACGATGGTAACCTCGTTACAAGTTCTCTGTGAAGTAAGGTGAACAGCAGTAGCTTCCGTGGTGTAGCGGTTATGGTGTAGCGGTTATCACGTCTGCCTGACACGCAGAAGGTCTCCGGCCGGAAACACTTTTTCATCACTTTAAACAAGACCTACTGACATGCATTTGCTACGATCTGTATCCGAAACTTTTGTAATCACCTTCATGCGTCGGACCAGAGTGTCAGTTGCTCACATCACATATGAAATTCATTTGATATTGACGGGCAGCTTTTTGTGCTGACTCAGCCACCGACGTGCAATCAGTTTGCACAAAACGCTAGGGCTCGTCCGGGATTTGAACCCGAGACCTCCTGCACCTTAAGCAGGAATAATACGCCCCCCGTTTTTTTTAGTTGATGTCATTTTGTTCAACATTGTTCGTTGAATTTGTCGGGGCCGACGTCCGATGCCACCCGTTCAGGTTCTTCGTTGATCCGTTCACTCAGTTTTTTATAACAGAGAGCAGCTAACCCTCTGCCCGAAAACGCTGAGCTACCTTGCCGGCTACCCCTAGGCCAACGATCCCTGTAACAGCACGAATGCGAATTATTCCGGTGCACTCCATCCTTCGAAATATTTTTTTTTATGAATTTGGCTAGTCATGGACTGCATACAACTTAAGACTTATGGTGTTTCTTTTTCTTCCGTTCTTCCCAGAACTTCTTCATTTTCTCGCCAACTGCTCGTCTCTGCTCATCTGTCCACACTCTCTTGGGTAGAGGTTTTGGCTCATCTTCTTCATAGTTTGCGTTTTCTGTCAGTAGCCTGAAGTCATTCCTGTCACGTATTATTTATTCTGTAACACCTATTTTGTTGGCGTATTTCTTTACTGCTTCTATCCATCTTACAGTTTTTTTCAGCTTACTAATGTAATTAAAAATTTTCTTTGTAATCCGTGTTTCTTCCATTCTTTTTAAATGTCCATTAAATTTTTGCCGTCTCTTCCTCATTGTATCTGTAATCTTTCCTATATTTTTGTATAAGTCTTCATTTCTTCTTTTAATCCAGCTATTTTCCTTGTTTTTCTCAGGACCTAGAATTTTTCTTAGTATTTTTCTCTCTCTTTTTTCTAGTTCTCTTAATTCGCCTTTCTTATTCAGTGTTAAGCACTCAGATCTATACGTTGCTTGTGTCCTAATAACTGAATTATAATCTCAATCTTCGCTTGTATTGATGTTGTTGTTGTTGTTGTGGGCTTCAGTCCTGAGACTGGTTTGATGCAGCTCTCCATGCTATTCTATCCTGTGCAAGCCTCTTCATCTCCCTGTACCTACTGCAACCTACATCCTTCTGAATCTGCTTAGTGTATTCATCTCTTGGTCTCCCTCTACGATTTTCACCCTCCACGCTGCCCTCCAATACAAAATTGGAGATTCCTTGATGCCTTAGAACATGTCCTACCAACCGATCCCTTCTTCTGGTCAAGTTGTGCCACAAACTTCTCTTCTCCCCAATCCTATTCAATACTTCCTCATTAGTTATGTGATCTACCCATCTAATCTTCAGCATTCTTCTGTAGCACCACATTTCGAAAGCTTCTATTCTCTTCTTGTCCAAACTATTTATCGTCCATGTTTCACTTCCATACATGTCTACACTCCATACAAATACTTTCAGAAATTACTTCCTGACACTTAAATCTATACTCGATATTAACAAATTTCTCTTCTTCAGAAACACTTTCCTTGCCATTGCCAGACTACATTTTATATCCTCTCTACTTCGAACATCATCAGTTATTTTGCTCCCCAAATAGCAAAACTCCTTTACTACTTTAAGTGTCTCATTTCCTAATTTAATTCCCTCAGCATCACCCGACTTAATTCGACTACATCCCATTATCCTCGTTTTGCTTTTGTTGATGTTCATCTTACATCCTCCTTTCAAGACACTGTCCATTCCATTCAACTGCTCTTCCAAGTCCTTTGCTGTCTCTGACAGAATTACAATGTCATCGGCGAACCTAAAAGTTTTTATTTCTTCTCCATGGATTTTAATACCTACTCCGAATTATTATTTTGTTTCCTTTACTGCTTGCTCAGTACACAGATTGAATAACATCGGGGAGAGGCTACAACCCTGTCTTACTCCCTCCCAACGACTGCTTCCCTTTCATGTCCCTCGACTCTTATAACTGCTATCTGGTTTCTGTACAAACTGTAAATAGCCTTTCGCTCCCTGTATTTTACCCCTGCCACCTTTAGAATTTGAAAGAGAGTATTCCAGTCAACATTGTCAAAAGCTGTCTCTAAGTCTACAAATGCTAGAAATGTAGGTTTGCCTTTCCTTAATCTTTCTTCTAAGATAAGTCGTAAGGTGAGTATTGCCTCACGTGTTCCAGTGTTTCTACGTAATCCAAACTGATCATCCTCGAGGCCGGCTTCTACTAGTTTTTCCATTCGTCTGTAAAGAATTCGTGTTAGTATTTTGCAGCTGTGACTTATTAAACTGATTGTTCGGTAATTTTCACATTTGTCAACACCTGCTTTCTTTGAGATTGGAATTATTATATTCTTCTTGAAGTCTGAGGGTATTTCGCCTTTTTCATACATCTTGCTCACCAGATGGTAGAGTTTTGTCAGGACTGGCTCTCCCAAGGCCGTCAGTAGTTCCAATGGAATGTTGTCTACTCCCGGGGCCTTGTTTCGACTCATGCCTTTCAGAGCTCTGTCAGACTCTTCACGCAGTATCGTATCTCCCATTTCATCTTCATCTACATCCTCTTCCATTTCCATAATATTGTCCCCAAGTACATCGCCCTTGTATAGACCCTCTATATACTCCTTCCACCTTTCTGCTTTCCCTTCTTTGCTTAGAACTGGGTTTCCATCTGAGCTCTTGATATTCATACAAGTCGTCCTCTTATCTACAAATGTGTCTTTAATTTTCCTGTAGGCAGTATCTATCTTACCCCTAGTGAGATAAGCCTCTACATCCTTACATTTATCCTCTAGCCATCCCTGCTTAGCCATTTTGCACTTCCTGTCGATCTCTTTTTTGAGACATTTGTATTCCTTTTTGCCTGGTTCATTTACTGCATTTTTATATTTTCTCCTTTCATCAATTAAATTCAATATTTCTTCTGTTACCCAAGGATTTCTACTAGACCTCGTCTTTTTACCTACTTGATCCTCTGCTGCCTTCACTACTTCATCCCTCAAAGCTACCCATTCTTCTTCTACTGTATATCTTTCCCCCATTCCTGTCAATTGTTCCCTTATGCTCTCCCTGAAACTCTGTACAACCTCTGGTTCTTTCAGTTTATCCAGGTCCCATCTCCTTAAATTCCCACATTTTTGCAGTTTCTTCATTTTTAATCTACAGGTCATAACCAATAGATTGTGGTCAGAGTCCACATCTGCCCCTGGAAATGTGTTACAATTTAAAACCTGGTTCCTAAATCTCTGTCTTACCATTATATAATCTATCTGATACCTTTTAGTATTTCCAGGGTTGTTCCATGTATACAACCTTCTTTCATGATTCTTAAACCAAGTGTTCGCTATGATTATGTTGTGCTCTGTGCAAAATTCTACCATGCTGCTTCCTCTTTCATTTCTTAGCCCCAATCCATATTCACCTACTACGTTTCCTTCTCTCCCTTTTCCTGCATTCGAATTCCAGTCACCCATGACTATTAAATTTTCGTCTCCCTTCACTATCTGAATAATTTCTTTTATTTCATCATACATTTCTTCAATTTCTTCGTCATCTGCAGACCTAGTTGGCATATAAACTTGTACTACTGTAGTAGGTGTGGGCTTCGTATCTATCTTGGCCACAATAATGCGTTCACTATGCTGTTTGTAGTAGCTTACCCGCATTCCTATTTTCCTATTCATTACTAAACCTACTCCTGCATTACCCCTATTTGATTTTGAGTTTATAACCCTGTAGTCACCTGACCAGAAGTCCTGTTCCTCCTGCCACCGAACTTCACTGATTCCCACTATATCTAACTTTAATCTATCCATTTCCCTTTTTAAATTTTCTAACCTACCTGCCCGATTAAAGGATCTGACATTCCACGCTCCGATCCGTAGAACGCCAATTTTCTTTCTCCTAATAATGACATCCTCTTGAGTAGTCCCCGCCCGGACATCCGAATGGGGGACTATTTTACCTCCGGAATATTTTACCCAAGAGGTCGCCATCATCATTTAATCATACAGTAAAGCTGCATGCCCTCGGGAAAAATTACGGCTGTAGTTTCCCCTTGCTTTCAGCCGTTCGCAGTACCAGCACAGCAAGGCCGTTTTGGTTATTGTTACAAGGCCAGATCAGTCAGTCATCCAGACTGTCGCCCTTGCAACTACTGAAAAGGCTGCTGCCCCTCTTCAGGAACCACATGTTTGTCTGGCCTGTCAACAGATACCCCTCCGTTGTGGTTGCACCTACGGTACGGCTATCTGTATCGCTGAGGCACGCAAGCCTTCCCACCAACGGCAAGGTCCATGGTTCATGGTTCATGGTTCATTGATATTGATTGCTTATTGTAGTAGTTTTGTGTTAATTTATTTGCAAATTCTAAGTTTTTTATTCTTTCTTTATCTGTTGTGTTATCCAGTCTATTGGCTTGGATCCACTCCCCCAGGAATTTGAATCTATCAACTCTCTTAATTTTTCCATGCTTTGTTTTCATAAACTTTTCTGTATTATGTTTGTGTTCTATATACTCTGTTTTTTCCTAGGATATTTTTAGCCCAGTCTTTTCAGCAATCTCGTGTAACAGATCAAGCATAACTCTTGCGTCTGTCGGTTTTCAGTTATCAATGCCATAACATCCGCAAAGGCTAAACATTTCATTTCAAATTTGTTCTTTACTTTGCCCTTGTTTATACCCTTTGTGCATCTGATTTTAATGTGCTTTCCCATGTTTTTTCTATTTTATCTAAAACCAAGTTAAAGAGAATTGGGGACAGTCCATCTCCTTGTCGAACTCCCGTTCTGATTTTGAATCGTTCAGAAATTTCGCCTTGAAACTTAATACTTGATGTTGCATCTGTGAGGGTTTGTTCAACATGTCTACTGGTGTTTTCATCTGTCCTTGATTCATAAAGTATCTGGAATAGTGTTTGTTTGTCACCTGAGTCATAGGCCTTCTTCAAGTCTACGAAAGTATCTACTGTATTTTTATTTTGTATAGCCCTCACTCTCAAAATTTTTTTAAAATTAAGAATCTGTTTTGCACATGATCTACCTTTTGTAAATCCTGCTTGATAATCTCTTATATTAGGTCCTGCTTGTTCCTCTATTCTATTTAAAAGTGCTTTAGAAAGTATTTTGTATGTCACTGGTAACAAGGATATGCCCCTGTAGTTGTTGGTGTCTGTTTTATCTCCTTTTTTATGAAGAGGATGGATCAATGCTTGTTTCCAGTCAGTGGGTATGATTCCTTTTGTCCAAATGTCTTTAATTACTTTTTGAATTTTCTGCCATGCGGATAAGCGCCCTAGTTTCCACATTTCTGCTACTATCCCATCCTCTCCTGGTGCATTGTTATTCTCGAAAATATATATATATATATATATATATATATATATATATATATATATATATATATATATATATATATGACGATAATTATTGAATTATATGGAAAACACTTAAATTAATTACAAACTACGGCATGGACACACTTTATTCAACATTTAAACGTTACTACAGATATTCGGGTTTAGGTTATGACATGTTCGATATGCCTGCTAACATTGGCGATGATGTGACGCAGAAGAATACCGAAATTTTGCATGACCCGCTGAAGTATTGGAAGAATGATACTGTCGATGACCTTCCGAATGGCTGTTTACAGCTCAGCCATGGTTTTAGGGTTATCACTGTACACCGTCTCTTTAATACAGCCCCAAAAAAAGGAGTCGCATGTCTTCATATCCGGAGAAAATGACGCCCAACCGAAGCCCACGCCAGCGGTCTCTGGGTACCCCAAAGTGCTCATCCAGGACAACAAACTCTCTCCTGTTTCGATGGGGTCAAGCACCGTCTTGCATGAAACACAACATGTCAAAATCAGGGTCACTTTGGATAATTGGGATGAAAACACCTTCCAAAACCTTCATGTGCCGTTCGGTAGTCACTGTGCTATCAAGGAACATCGCACCGATTATTCCGTGACTGGACACTGCACACCACACAGTCACTCGTTGAGTGTGAAGGAACTTCCCGGTCGCGAAATGCGGTTTCTCAGTACCCCCTAATGCGCCAGTTTTGCTTATTGATGAACCATCCAAATGAAAGTAAGCTTCGTCGCTAAACCAAACCATATAGCGCATTCTAATTTCCAACATGCCCCGTGGCCAACCGTGCAGTTTGATAATCGTGACACTGACAGTTAACGTCGTCCATCTTCTTCCAGTGACTACCAAAGTAGTACATTTATTGAAGGAAGGTGACATTTTCACTCCCAGGCTGTAGTATTTATTGGGACCTCTTCTTTGTCATGCATGTGCGCAGTTACTTTCGGCTCATACAGCCATTTTCAAGTCTTTACCTGAACTTGTTAGTAACAGTTAATAAATTCACTATGTCCGTTTTAGAGGAACGCCAAAATTTTAACCCTGGAAGCAATATAGTCGAGTGTACTTACATATTGTAGTGTTAAAATTGGAAAAAATAATCCTCTGTGGTACACAAACTTTGTGAAATAACTGCCAAAGGTACGTGACGACAGCGGAAGAGATGTAAAACTATGAGCAGGCTGATACTAAGTGAAGCGTGTTTGGCTTTCAAAACGAGAATACGTGAAGCCACTGACAACTATCGCAGCAGAATATTGCAGGAAGGCCACTCACACAACCCAAAGAAAATCTAATCATATGTAGGGCTTTTAGTGGCATGAAAGTTTGTGTCTAGAAGTTCATGAATGACACAGGAACTAAAACTCAGGGTAACAAAGCAAAATCGAAATGCTCAGCTCTGTTTCCAAGTATTCATTTGCAAAAGAATGTGCAGGAGTACAGCCCCAATTTAAATTTCGGACCACTACAACGATGGGTAATACGAAAATTAGTGTCAGTAGTTTTGAAAACACCTGAAATCGCTAAAACTGAAAATGGCCTCGGTGCCTCACAGTATCCTTATCATATATTATATAGTGTGTACCGAGATGAATGGTCAATACACAGAGATGCGACAGGGACGGTCATTCGAAGGAAAAACTCTAGTAATCACGTGCTCTAAAATGCATAATTTAGGGGCCTTGAGCACTTGCTTTGTCGTCACGTTTCTTTGGCAGTCAAGTCCTTACCTGAACTTGTCAATAACAGTTAGAAAATTCACTATGTCCGTGTACGATGCTGTAGAGCGTTGAATACAATGCTTATGAGGACTGCAGACACTTGTCTGAAGCCGGCCAAAGTCGCCGAGTTGCTCGCAGGTTCGAATCCTGCCTCGGACATGGATGTGTGTGATGTCCTAAGGTTAGTTAGGTTCAAGTAGTTCTAAGTTCTAGGGGACTGATGACCTCAGAAGTTAAGTCCCATAGTGCTCAGAGCCGTTTGAACCATTTGAACTTATCTGAAAACAAACAATGACTACGCCGATTAAATCTTGCACAGTGTAGCCGATAAAGGTGCTGTGTAAACCATCCGTGACTGGATACTGGTAACGAACACCGTCAGGAGAAACTTTCTGTGACACACGTCATAGTCACACTACAGTCGTGATGGAGTGTTCAAGAAAAGGTACAGTAAGACAAGCGCTCCTGGAATTGAAAAACGAACTACTCAAAGCAAACAGGATGTAGTACCTGTTAGATTGTACATGGAGCCGTGTAGCATGATAGGGTATAGCATCTATCATAGTTTATTATTCATCTAAAGTCCCTGTCGCAAAGATCGCTTGCACTAGACTGGAAAAGGACGGCGCCAATTATTGTTTGTCAGAAGAGTAAAGAAATAAATGCAAATAATTATAAAGCAAAAATACACACCGTCCATTTCTTGCAAGATCCTAGATCTGTGTTATAAATTTATGGCGTTCCCTCAAAGATTCGGCACTGGTTTTGTGAAACGACTTTAGGGGCGGAAAATTAAAAAAATAATATCGACGTTAGTTGAGAGATTGACACCAAATAAATTAATAAGTGATAGAACTGATCCCCTATGATATACACAGCAGGTCAGAACTCCCTTGCAAAAGGAAAGAAAAAAGTCTGCTAAGTTTTTAAAAAATCCAAGATCTCCAGCTTTGCCTGTGTTTTACTGAGGGTCGAAACAAAGCGAATTTCAAGGTGAATCGCTCTAATAGTTTCCACAATCTGGAAATCCAGCAGAAAATCCAAAGACTTTCTGGTCGTATGTAAACTACACTTGCAGGTAAAACGCAATAACTTGACTACGCAGTGGTAATGTTTACCGATGACAGTGCCGCTAAAGCAGAGTTACTAAATATGGTTTTCTGAAATTCCTTCACCAAAAATGACGAAGTAAATATTCCACAATTCAAATCAAGAATAGCTGTCAATATGAGTAACCTACAATAAGGTATCCTTGGTGTACCGAAGTAGCTTAAAATCAGTTAACAAACGCTAGGCCTCCAGTCCAGATTGCATACCAGTTAGGTTCTTTTCAGATGGCATGCTGATACAATAGCTCCATACCTAGCAATCATATATAACCGCTCGCTCGACATAAGATCCGTGCCTTAAAGACTGGAAAGTTGACAGGTCACACCAATACTTAAGACAGGAAATATGAGTAATCATCAACATATTCAGTTTTGGTTTATTTACCATTGCCTGTTCCAACTTCAAGCACATTGCAGCTGATCTTTCCATCTCCTCGTAGGATGCCCAAGCCGTGTGGAGTGGCCGCGCGGTTAGAGACACTATGTCGCGGATTGCGCGGCCCCTCCCGCCGGAAGTTCGAGTGCTCCATCGAGCATGGGTGTGGGGATTTGTCCTTAGCATAAGTTTGGTCCCTTAGGGATTCACACACATTGGAACATCTGATGCCCAACATTCATTTTCCCTTGACGTGTATATGTGTATATAATTTTAGGTATTTGTTCTTCTGACGTCCTTTGAATGTATTCATACCATTCCTTTCCGTACTTCTCTGTTTTCTGAAGTACGCTTTTGACATCCTGTTCATTCCTAATTTCGCTATTTTTTATCCGACCTATGAGTTTGTAAGCAGTTAGAGGTCTTAGTCTCATTCTGCTACCTGAGTCGTCCTCCTTCGACAGGCGGGTCCAAATCTCTGAGCCGTACATTAGAACTGGCACGGCCATCATTATAAAATTTTAGCAGTGTCTTTTCTAACTTTTTTGACAAGAGTGTGATTTATAATATAGTGCCTACCAACTGCTCGAACTTCTGCTGTTTGTATTCTTTTTATTATTGTTCGTGATATACAATACCTCACATCCCAAGTATTTAAAAGCACTTACTTGTTCTAGCGGCTTAACTTCACTATTTTTGCTCTTAAATACTCCTTACCATGGAATGCCATATCTTAGTTTTACCGTTAGATATTGTTGTATTATAATCACTTGTCACGTGCAAGGACCAAATTGCTCTCGCTAAAATTATTTTTTCATCTGCAAACAGGAATGTATTTTTGTAACCTTATTATTAAGCTTATAATTGAGCACTATTTTATTCTGCCACATCTTTATGACGTCGTCTGTGTATACATTAAATAACGTGGCTGATAAAGGACACCCTTGTCTCAATCCTTCACATATCTCTTTCGAAAACGGACTTTCATCTTGTACTTTGATTTCTTGTGTACATAGATGCTTTGAATTTTCCTTATTAGATGCTGGAGTGTATAGTTCTTTTCTAAAAATTTCCCACAATTTAACTGTGTTAACTTTATGAAAAGTTTTCTCAAACTCAGTAAAGGCTATGTATGTGGGATGACTGTTTCTGTGTGTTTCTCAATAATTTTCAGACTGGAATAAGCTGTCTAAGCACGATCTTTCCATTTGAATCCCATTCTGTTCTTCAGTAAGAAGCGTTTCCGAAAGCATCGTTAGTCTATTTGTTATTAGTTTTGCATCTATCTTGTATCCATAGTTCAGAAGACTAATACCTTGATAATTCTCACATTTCTTACGATACTCTTTTTTAAATAACAACTGCTGGTTGCCAGTCCTTTGGTATGTTTCTGTATTTCCAGTAAGTATGTACAAAATTCAGTAATTTCATCAGTAATAATTTCGAAGCATTTCACATTGAGGTTGTTATCCTCTGGGGACTTTCTGCTTCTAGATGTTTTTAACACAACCTTTAGCTTTTACATTAATATAAGATCAACATAGTAGTCACTAATTGCTATTTTTCACATTTTCTTCATTATCTTCCATAGATTCTGGAAATAATGTAACTACTCGGTTTTAGAAATGGTGTTAATTTGAACCATGTCTCTTTCATCTCTATTAATTTTTTTCAGCATCTTATGAGATTTAGTTTGGTCCCACGAACATCATGCTCATTTCACTCAGAAAATGTTTCCAGCTTTGTTGTTTAATTTTCTCTTTGCCTTTTTTGACCACTGCTGTGTGTCGCTTACACTCTATTGTAGATATTTCTTGTAGGCCTGTTTCTTACGTTTTATGATGTCTGATAGTTTGTTGTTCCAGATTGGGAGTGTTCTTTTGCTTTTATATTTCACCCTTTTCTCTAAGGCTTCGCCAACAGGTATGTGTATTATTCTTACTATTTCTTTCCACTCTTCATTAGTGTGCTGCTTTTCTTGCACATGTTTTAGTGTTTCATCTAAACGTTTCCTGTATAACCATCTAATGCCTGGATCTTGTAGTAAATGCACGAGCGTTTAATGAAAAGTAATGCCTTCATCTTCGTTAACTGGGTTTGGATGGGAATATTTTAATAAGTCAAACTCAGAAATAATCCTTAGAATGTGATCTTTCATTACCAATATTCACTTTTCCACATAATCACCAGCCAATTGGACACGTCTCTGACAACGATGAACAAGTTTTCTGAAGCCGTCACGGAATAAGTCGACACCCTGTTTCCATAACCACAGTCTCACTTCTCTTAATGTCTTCATCAGAAGCATAATGATGGATGTCAGACGGTGCTAAATCTGGTCTGTATGGAGGATGCCGTATGGTGGTGAGATTCAGTCTCTGAAGTTCTGCTGTGGTGGCACGAGAAGTGTGTGGTTTGGCATTGTCATGCTGCACGAAAACATTTCCCTTTTCCTCTCGGACCCTTGTTAGCCGTCGTTTCAGAGTTCGTAGAGTTGTGATGTAACGCTCTGAATTTATTGTTGTTCCACGATCAAGGAAACCAACATGGGTAACACCGTCTGCGCCCCAGAACACTGTGGCCATGATTTTTCCAGCCGAGGGCTGTGTCTTGACTTTCTTTTTCTGGGGCGAGTTTTTGTGTCGATATTCCATAGACTAACGTTTCGTCTCCGGGTCGTAATGGTGTACCTACGTTTCGTATCCTGTCACAATTGAATGGAGAAAGGCCTCACCTTCATTCTCGTAACTCGGAGGAGTTCCTGGCAAATTTCAAGTCTGTGCGCTTTCATTTCAGGAGTCAGCATCCAGGGTACCCATCTTGCACAGATCTTCCGATAGCCAAGCGAAGCAATAATGTGACCACAAGTTCTTGTGAAATGGCGATTGTGCTTGCAATTTCTCTCTGAGTGATACAACGATCGTCCTAAATCAATCTGTCAACATTTTACTGTGAAACTCTGTGGTTGCTGTCACAGGATGTCCAATTTTTTGTTTCTCACGCAGGTTAGATGTTCCTGCCTCAAAATCTTTAAACTTACTCGCCCAACGGCGCACAGTACTTACATCAACACAATCACCATAAACTGCTTTCATTCTGTGATGAATCTCCTTTGGGGTGACACGTTCTGCTGTCAAGAATTCAATGACTGCACGTTACTTAAATCGCATTGACCGACCGTCCGCGCAGGGTTCCATACTTTACACTGTAACAAGCAACAGTTCAATGCTAAGGCTTCCCGCCAACTGGAGCTGTACAGAAGAGGTTACGGAACAAGCCAGTACCTGCCGCATACCAATGCTGCCAACTGTTGAAGAGTTACGAAGGTGGAGGCATTATTTTTCAGTCAACCATCGCATTCTATAGGGTTCTTCTCGTATCTGTTTTTTGATTGCGCTTTTTTTTGTTTTGGTATTAACAGAAAATGGTCAGTACTAACGTCATATCCTCTGCAGACACTGGCGTCTTCTATTAATGGGATGGCTTTCTTATTTGCAACAACATAGCCCCCAGTCAAACTGGGGAACAATCAAGAATGGAGTGCCGCAAGGTTCGGTCTTGGGTCCTCTGCTGTTCTTAATATATATTAATGACTTGCAGTTCTATATTCACGAAGATGCAAAGCTGGTACTTTTTGCTGATGATACAAGTATAGCTATCACACCCAACAGACAAGAATTAACTGGCGAAATTGTAAACGATGTTTCTCAGCAAATCATTAAGTGGTTCTCTGCAAATGGGCTCTAATTAATCTTTTACAAAACACAATATACACAGTTCCACACATTAAATGGAATGACGCCATTAATAAAGATAAAGTCCGATCAGAAATCGGTAGCTAAGGTAGAATATTCAAAATTTCTAGGTGTATGCATTGATGAGGGGTTGAACTGGAAAAAACACACTGAGGATCTGCTGAAACGTTTGAATTCAGCTCTTATGCTATTGCTATTGCAAATTTTGGCTATATACATCTCAGTAAATTTGCTTACCACGCCAATTTTCATTCTCTGCTTTCGTATGGCATCATATTCTGCGATAACTCATCATTGAGAAAAGAGTATTCATTGCACAAAAGCGTGAAATCAGAATAATTGCTAGAGCTCATCCAAGATCATCCTGCAGACACTTATTAAAATATCTAGAGATTTTCACAGTAGCCTCACAATACATATATTCACTTATGAAATTTGTTATTAACAATCCATCCGAACGAATTCAAAAGTAATAGCAGTGTACGTGGCTAAAACACTAGGAGAAAGGATGATCTTCACTACTCAAGGTTAAATCTAACTTTGGCTCGGAAGGGGGTAAATTATACTGCCACAAAAGCCTTTGGTCACTTACCTAATAGCATCAAAAGTCTGACAGATAGCCATATAGCATTTAAAAGGAAATTAAAAGAATTTCTTAATGGCAACTCCTTCTACTCATTAGATGAATTTTAGGATATAGTAAGTGGGTAATTTCCCCAACCCAAAAAAAAAATTAAAAATATTAAGTGTCATGTAATATTTTGTGTAATATAATATCTTGTATACACACCTTTTATTAACCTGACACGTTCCACATCATTACCAAGTGTCGTATTCATGATCTATGGAACAAGTAATAATCAAATCTAATCTAATCTAATCCATAGATCTAGTACCCCTTGCACTCCACGTAAATATATGAATACCTTCATGGTTTTTAGCATGTTTTCCATGTGGCCCTGAAGCCTAACTTGAAGTACGCTCCAATTAAATATTTGCAAGCACTTTTGTATGCTAATAATTCTGGTAGAAAAATGGCAAGCTACAAAGGAATAGTTCATGACACCGTGGGCAGTAGAAGGAGTACTTTTCTGCAAATAGTGTTTTATTTTATTTCTTTTGTCACAATTCCTTCTTTCTGTCCTCCCTTTCCTGGCAGCTATACGACTGAATGTATGTGTGCAGACGACCAGCAGACGACTAACCAAAGATGTGTAGAAGGTGATGTTTTGCAAAGATAGTGTGTAAAACAAGACTGAGCAAAGATGCAAGCAGAGGCTTCGGGCTGTTCGACAGTGTGGAGGGAGTTAGGACGACCAGCCAATGAGGGCTGTCCTCCGCTCTCAGTTTTTGAACAAGGGGTATCTTAGGCCAGGTGGCTTTCTTCGTCACTCTGTTGCCGGGAGCCAACGTGTGGAGTCGCCTGCACGCCAGATGTCGTTTTGGTAAGACAACGCTGTAGCAAAAGCGAGCTACATCAAGGTCGATCAGGATAGAAACGTGTTGATTAAAGTCAACGTTGAAATGGAAGTATGAGAAGATGGTATAACTTTCATAATTTTGATCGGTTAGCTAGTTACGACTTGGTAATTTAATGTGGTACAGTCCCTCAACCTGGCATCTTTGTGTGTGGGCAAAGTTAAGCTGAATGTTCAATAAGTAAAAGCGGGAATAAAACGTGTCATTCTGATACATGATTATATGGGGTTTTTATCAGAATTAATCAATATTTTTGTCAGTGGCGTATAATGTGGAAATTATAATTTAGTTACCGACTTCAAATATGTAAATGTGTGGAAACTTTGGCAAATTAGCGATTCAGGGTAAATTTTCATATCTTCGCAATTTTCTTTCTACTGTGGTGTTGTCCAACGATCCGCAGCGCGTGACTAACGAACATTGAACTTCGGTATTGTCTGAGATAAAGTTGAATCATCTTCTATATTAAGTGCTTAGCTGAGCTCAGAGTCACGTGGAATAATTTTCAATAAATTTTATTTGGGCGAAGAGGTAGTTCTCTTCGTAGAGCGATGACTTGTACATTTCGCACTAAGTGTGGTAGGCGCAGTTCACTGTAGTTAGTGCTCATCAAAATGCTTCTTGGCTATTACGTAATTTGTATCATGAAGTGGATGCGCAATGAAAGTGATTTTGAATATTTTGTGTGTTTTTAGATAGATTTTCTTTGTGATTGGGTTTGGTAACATGTGCTTGGCTATGCGTGTTCTGGCTAACGTAGTGGGGAGAATAAAGGCTTAGATCTTGCCAAATTAAGTGGAAATAGAAACTATACTTCACACAAAGTGATACATTTTTGTGCATTTCAGATTTTTTTCATAAATTACGGTTTACTTTAGTGGTTGTATTTGTAGTCAGCATTACGAAATAAATACAAATGCTGAGTAAATTTGATTGTTTTTTCATTAAAGTTGGGGTTTAGTTATGAGATGCACATGGTACATTCTAAAGATCATAAGCCACGATAGGTAGGTTTCTGTTCAGCATTTGAATAATTAACATAAATTAACTTCCATCGTTTTTTAAAGAAACTGTTGAGAGCCACAGTGCAGGCATCAGGTCGTGCCATTTGTTTGGCCTCTCGTTTGATGTTTAAACGATAGTGCGTAATGTAAACACAGCTCTGGATGATAATGTGTGACGAATTCCGACAGAATTTTTGTCATTTTGCTGCCGTTCCTATCTACTGCATCTCAACAGTGTGGTACAATTAAATTTAGTTTACGAGACCAATCAATGGCCACACCAGTCGGAGGTTAGAGACGTCCCTCGGGCATGTGTGTGTGTGTGTGTGTGTGTGTGTGTGTGTGTGTGTGTGTGTGTGTGTGTGTGTGTGTGTGTGCTGTCTTTAGCGTAAATTAGTTGAAGTTAGTTTAAGTAGTGTGTAAGTATAGGGACCGATGACCTTAGCAGTTTGGTCCCTTAGAAATTCACACACATTTGAACATTTTGCACCAGTCAATGCGCTGATTGGAAATTAACAAGCTATTATGTTGGATATTTGTATAAAATTTGAGTCCAAACTATTTTCTTAAATGTGTTAAATCCTTTCTTGAATTCACAGTAGTAGTTTTCACAACTGAGAAACTTCCGCCCTCTCATGTCCGATAATAGAAATGAAGAATAATAAAATAGTTAAAAATTATTAAGGAAAAAACTAAATGATCGCAGATAGGAATAAGAGTACATAAGGAAAGTCAGTTAAATGTCGACCATAACGCAAAAACTCTCTCCCCCTCCCTCCCTCCCTCCCTCCCACCACCCTTTGGTCTGATTGCATGGTATGCCACTGTCGCAAGGAGCGTTATCCGTTGCACAACTATTTATTTTGTGAATATAGAAGTTAATACAATGAGTCTGAGTTAATTTATTTGGCCATATAAAATTATTTTACACTACAAGAGGATCCCTATTGTGGCTTTCCAAGACAAAAGGAACGAAGTATGAAGAAGGTAAAATACCATACAAACTTCTCTGATACCCATAGAATAAATAACATAAAACAATAGCGAGTAATTGGTAGTATATCGGCTTTAGCAATAACAGAATAAAGAAAAGAAAGCTTTAATGTCGACTAGTTCAAGCGGGGGTAAGTTTGCAGCCCCACTATTCCTCTAATGGTACATTTACTTACCCTCGCACTGAAATCTCTACGTCTGCATGCATTCTTAGACAGCATGCGTTTCTCCTTTTTCCTTCCCCTGGCGCATGTACATCAATTATATTCACGAACTTCCCCAATATCTCTAACCTAAAATGTATCAATTTTTAGTTTACGAACGTATGTGATGTCAACCATTTTCTATGGGAACTATTGATTATAACTGCAACTCTAGCTCTTGCCCGCTCATTTCTACTTTCTGCGCTGTATGTTATAATAAAACCATTAATTTCTTTAGAGGCTTGTAGATTCTTCACTGTTTCTGATACTACAGCGATATCAATTTTTGCAGTGTTTAATTCGTTTGTTAGTAGTTCATTCCTCTAACAGTCCATGTGGCTATTTTCAACATTTGTCCCATTCCCTTTATTCTTAACCCTTTTCCTCGCTTTGGTCGTTATCAAAAGATCAGTCCGGTTTTCTAATTGATTTTTGTGAGTAATGTTGTAATTCCTCCGTTACAAGACACCGATCAGTAGCCAGGGTTGCCAGGTGGTCGGGCTGCCAGCTTTAGGTGTCCCAGCACACCTGTATTCCTTTAGGGGTTGCCTCTTCTTATATTGAAGCGCCTAGAGATCCACGTCTCCAGGTTTTGTAAGGTGTCCTTCCCTGTGTCTAATCGAAATTGTCACCTCTAGGAGGGTCGGCTTCCCTACGCTTAAGAGCCCATCGCCCCGTGACCCCTCACATTGTGGACTGCTTTTCGTCTGCCTCCTGCCCAAAAGTCCTGTCTGGCTAGGGTGGCTCTGATAGGAGCTTGGTCTTCCTCTGTGTCACACCAGAGTGCACGAACCTCCTCGCCATGGTAAGGCGACAATCGTCGAGCAGGAGGGAAAAGCAGTAATTAGCTGAATTAGTGACCCATATCACTGACATCCATTTCTAGTAGGATTTTAGAACATATAATCCATTTCTAGTAGGATTTTAGGGCATATAATTTGTTCGACCCCCCCCCCCCCCCCCGCCCCCCATGAACCATGGACCTTGCCGTTGGTGGGGAGGATTGCGTGCCTCAGCGATACAGATAGCCGTACCGTAGGTGCAACCACAACGGAGGGGTATCTGTTGAGAGGCCAGACAAACGTGTGGTTCCTGAAGAGGGGCAGCAGCCTTTTCAGTAGTTGCAGGGGCAAAACAGTCTGGATGATTGACTGATCTGGCCTTGTAACACTAACCAAAACGGCCTTGCTGTGCTGGTACTGCGAACGGCTGAAAGCAAGGGGAAACTACGGCCGTAATTTTTCCCGAGGGCATGTAGCTTTACTGTATGGTTAAATGATGATGGCGTCCTCTTGGGTAAAATATTCCGGAGGTAAAATAGTCCCCCATTCGGATCTCCGGGCGGGGACTGCTCAAGAGGACGTCGTTATCAGGAGAAAGAAAACTGGCGTTCTACGGATCGGAGCGTGGAATGTCAGATCCTTTAATCGGGCTGGTAGGTTGGAAAATTTAAAAAGGGAAATGGATAGCTTAAAGTTAGATATAGTGGGAATTAGTCAAGTTCGGTGGCAGGAGGAACAAGACTTCTGGTCAGGTGAATACGGGGTTATAAATACAAAATCAAATAAGGGTAATGCAGGAGTAGGTTTAATAATGAATAAGAAAATAGGAATGCGGGTAACCTACTACAAACAACATAGTGAACGCATTATTGTGGCCAAGATAGACACGAAGCCCACGCCTACCACAGTAGTACAAGTTTATATGCCAACTAGCTCTGCAGATGACGAAGAAATTGAAGAAATGTATGATGAAATAAAAGAAATTATTCAGATAGTGAAGGGAGACGAAAATTTAATAGTCATGGGTGACTGGAATTCGAGAGTAGGAAAAGGGAGAGAAGGAAACGTAGTAGGTGAATATGGATTGGGGGAAGATATGAAAGAGGAAGCCGCCTGGTAGAATTTTGCACAGAACACAGCTTAATCATAGCTAACACTTGGTTCAAGAATCATAAAAGAAGTTTGTATACATTGAAGAAGCCTGGAGATACTGACAGGTTTCAGATAGATTATATAATGGTAAGACAGAGATTTAGGAACCAGGTTTTAAATTGTAACACATTTCCAGGGGCAGATGTGGACTCTGACCACAATCTATTGGTTATGACCTGTAGATTAAAAATGAAGAAACTGCAAAAAAGTGGGAATTTAAGGCGATGGCACCTGGATAAACTGAAAGAACCAGAGGTTGTACAGAGTTTCAAGGAGAGCATAAGAGAACAATTGACAGGAATGGAGGAAAGAAATACAGTAGAAGAAGAATGTGTTAGCTTCGAGGGATGAAGTAGTGAAGGCAGCAGAGGATCAAGTAGGTAAAAAGACGAGGGCTGCTAGAAATCCTTGGGTAACAGAAGAAATATTGAACTTAATTGATGAAAGGAGAACATATAAAAATTCAGTAAATGAAGCAGGCAAAAAGGAATACAAACGTCACAAAAATGATATCGACAGGAAGTGCAAAATGGCTAATCAGGGATGGCTAGAGGACAAATGTAAGGATGTAGAGGCTTGTCTCACCAGGGGTAAGATAGATACTGCCTACAGGAAAATTAAAGAGACCTTTGGAGAAAAGAGAACCACTTGTATGAATATCAAGAGCTCAGATGGAAACCCAGTTCTAAGCAAAGAAGGGAAAGCAGAAAGGTAGAAGGAGTATATAAAGGGTCTATACAATGGCGATGTACTTGAGGACAATATTATGGAAATGGAGGAGGATGTAGATGAAGATGAAATGGGAGATATGATACTGCGTGAAGAGTTTGACAGAGCACTGAAAGACCTGAGTCGAAACAAGGCCCCGGGAGTAGACAACATTCCATTAGAACTACTGACGGCCTTGGGAGAGCCAGTCCTCACAAACCTCTACCATCTGGTGAGCAAGATATATGAGACAGGCGAAATACCCTCAGACTTCAAGAAGAATATAATAATTTCAATCCCAAAGAAAGCAGGTGTTCACAGATGTGAACATTGCCGAACTATCAGTTTAATAAGTCACGGTTGCAAAATACTAACGCGATTTTTTTACAGACGAATGGAAAAACTAGTAGAAGCCGACCTTGGGGAAGATCAGTTTGGATTCCGTAGAAATATTGAAACACGTGAGGCAATACTGACCCTACGACTTATCTTAGAAGCTAGATTAAGGAAAGGCAAACCTACGTTTCTAGCATTTGTAGACTTAGAGAAAGCTTTTGACAATGTTGATTGTAATACTCTCTTTCAAATTCTGAAGGTGGCAGGGGTAAAATACAGGGAGCGAATGGCTATTTACAATTTGTACGGAAACCAGATGGCAGTTATAAGTGTCGAGGGGCATGAAAGGGAAGCAGTGGTTGGGAAGGGAGTGAGACAGGGTTGTAGCCTATCCCCGATGTTATTCAATCTGTATATTGAGCAAGCAGTGAAGGAAACAAAAGAAAAATTCGGAGTAGGTATTAAAATCCATGGAGAAGAAATAAAAACTTTGAGGTTTGCCGATGACATTGTAATTCTGTCAGAGACAGCAAAGGACTTGGAAGAGCAGTTGAACGGAATGGATAGTGTCTTGAACATCAACAAAAGCAAAACAAGGATCATGGAATGTAGTCGAATTAAGTCGGGTGATGCTGAGGAAATTAGATTAGGAAATGAGACAAAGTAGTAAAAGAGTTTTGCTATTTGGGGAGAAAAATTACTGATGATGGTCGAAGTAGAGAGGATGTAAAATGTAGACTGGCAATGGCAAGGTAAGCGTTTCTGAAGAAGAGAAATTTGTTAACATCGAGTATAGTTTTAAGTGTCAGGAAGTCGTTTCTGAAAGTATTTGTATGGAGTGTAGCCATGTATGGAAGTGAAACATGGACAATAAATAGTTTGGAGAAGAAGAGAATAGAGGCTTTTGAAATGTGGTGCTACAGAAGAAAGCTGAAGATTAGATGGGTAGATCACATAACTAATGAGGAGGTATTGAATAGGATTAGGGAGAAGAGAAAATTGTGGCACAACTTGACTAGAAGAAGGGATCGGTTGGTAGGTCATGTTCTGAGACATCAAGGGATCACCAATTTAGCATTGGAAGGCAGCGTGGAGGATAAAAATGGTAGAGGGAGACCAAGAGATGAATACACTAAGCAGATTCATAAGGATGTTGCAGTAGTTACTGTGAGGTGAAGAAGCTTGCACATGATGGAGAAGCATGGAGAGCTGCATCAAACCAGTCTCAGGACTGAAGACCACAACAACATCAACAGTTTGTTCGATCATCATAAATTATCTCAGACCGAGCGATGTGGCGCAGTAGTTAGCACAATGGACTAGCGTTCGGATGGACGATGGTTCAAATCCGCGATCCAGCCTGATTTTGGTTTTCCGTGATCTCCCTAAATCGCTTCAGTTAAATGTTAGGACGGTTCCTTTGAAAGGGCACGGCCGATTTTTCCCCATCCTTCCCTAATCCGATGGGACCGATGACTTCCCCTCCCCAAATCAACCAACCAACCAACCAATTACGTCAAAAATTGATTTCTTGACAGACAGCACGGAATCAGAAATTATCGTTCATGTGAACACAACTAGCTGTTTACATGAAGTAATGAGTGGTATCGAAAGAGGACCTCAAGTTGATTCCATATTTCTAGGTTCCTCACTGGCTATTTCTAACAAAATTGCGTACCTCTGGAGTATAGTCTCAGTTGCGCGACTACATTCATGATTTCCTGTCAGAAAATACACGTTTCGTAGTAATCGACGGAAAGTCATCGAGTAAAACGGAAGCGATATCTCGTATTCCACAAGGAAGTGTTACAGGCCATCTGCTGTTTCTAAACTATATTAACTACACTACTGGCCATTAAAATTGCTACACCACGTAGATGACTTGCTACAGACGTAAAATTTAGACGACAGGAAGAAGATGATGTGATATGCAAATGATTAGCTTTTCAGAACATTCACACAAGATTGGCGCCGGTGACGACCCCTACAACGTGCTGACATGAGGAAAGTTTCCTGCCGATTTTTCATACACAAACAGCAGTTGACCGGCGTTGCATGGTGAAACGTTGTTGTGATGCCTCGTGTAAGGAGGAGAAATGCGTACCATCACGTTTCCGACTTTGATAAAGGTCGGATTGTGGCCTATCGCGATTGTGGTTTATCGCATCGCGACATTGCTGCTCGCGTTGGTCGAGATCCAATGACTGTTAGCAGAATATCGAATCGGTGGGTTCAGGAGGGTAATACGGAACGACGTGCTGGATCCGGACGGCCTCGTATCATTAGCAGTGGAGATGACAGGTATCTTATCCGACCACATGTTGCAGGTCCTGTACGGGCCTTTCTGAATACAGAAAATGTTCGACTGCTACCCTGACCAGCACATTCTCCAGATCTCTCACCAATTGAAAACGTCTGGTCAATGGTGGCCGAGCAACTGGCTCGTCACAATACGCCAGTCACTACTCTTGGTGAACTGTGGTATCGTGTTGAAGCTGTATAGGCAGCTGTACCTGTACACGCCACCCAAGCTCTGTTTGACTCAATGCCCAGGCGTATCAAGGCCGTTATTACGGCCAGAGGTGGTTGTTCTGGGTATTGATTTCTCAGGATCTATACACCGAAATTGCGTGAAAATGTAATCACATATCAGTTCAAGTATAATATATTTGTCCAATGAATACCCGCTTATCATCTGCATTTCTTGTTGGTGTAGCAATTTTAATGGCGAGTAATGTATTTAGGAGACAATCTGAGTTGCCCTCTTAGAGTGTTTGCAGATGATGCTGTGATTCACCGTCCAGAAGATCAAAACGTATTGCAAAATTATTTAGGAAAGGCGTCTTTATGGTTCTAAAAGTGGCAATTGACTCTAATTAATGAAAAGTGTGAAGTCATCCAAGTGAGCACCTAATCAAATCCGCTAAATTTCGGTTACACGATAAATCACACAAATCTAGAGGCTGAAATATATTACAATTACGAGCGAATAAAATCGAAACTGTCACACAGAAAGCATTGTGGGAAAGGCTAAACAAAGACTTTGTTTATTGGCACAACGCTTAGACAGTGCACCAGGTATACTAAAGAGATTGCCTACACTATGCACGTCCGTCCTCTTTTAGAATATTGTTGCGCAATATATGATCGGGCCAGATGGGATCGACAAAGGGGACTGACAACGTCCAGTGAAGGACATTCATTCTGTGTTATCGCCAAATAAGGGAGATAGTGTCACATATACGAAACACGGCTTGGGGTGACAACGATTCAAATAAAAGGAGTTTTTCGGTACGGTGAGATCTTTCTCCGAAATTTAAATCACCAACTTTCTCCTTTGAATGCGAAAGTATTTTACTAACGCCAACTTACACAGAAAGAAACGATAAAGTCATAAAATAGAAGAAATTAAAGCTCGTACAACCCGATTTAAGTGTTAGTGTTTCCCGTGCGCTATTCGGGTATGGAACTGTAGAGAAATGT